>NC_136063.1:1143166621-1144400955 GCF_964261635.1 Lissotriton helveticus | reverse complement strand
CTCACCGCCCTTCCATTCTCAATTTATATAACAAGTCAAACTTCCATTTAATAATTTTGCTTGTCATTAAATGAAGTTGATAGCACCTCCAGTCCTCAGTATTTATACTGGGGACTTGGGCATAACAATCATTTGTCAAGACGCTGGGAGATGGATGATATTATGGTGCTCCCAATGGAGGTTCAAAGACTTTTACAGTCTCAAAGACTAATAAAGCCTGCTTTAGAAACTTGTGGTAGAAGCATGACATCTGAGAAAATAATGGACTTTGAGGCTGTAATGAGTTGTCTTAATTTAAAGCGATTGACTTACCTTCTCATGGAGGGAAGCTCATTTAACCTGTTTCCGTGCGCTCTCGACTCTGACACTCGAGACAGATTGTCTGTTTATAGATTTAATATTCCCACAAAGTGTATCATAAACACCTTCCTCCCTCAGCCATTCAGAGATTACTTAATTGCTATCGGTGTACCATAACCTAATAGTAATGCAGTGAGAAGGGTACATTGTCACTTAGCTGGAAATCAGATCTTTTTTCTACATTCTGGTAAAGGTCCTAGACTTGTTTAGAGAGTGGTAGCAAATATGACATAGGGTTGAGATATGTGCTAGGTAGAAAACAAAAATTGAGCTGTTAATGTTTAGTGAGCTGTAGATATTGAAAGTATTACCGATACCACAGTACTGATTCTTAACGCTTCATAAGAAACTTGTTCTTAGTAATCAAGTTATAATATTATACTAACAGTGGGCTTTTCCATCTGCAGAATATACTGAATGACCAGCAGGGGCAGTGTTGCAGAAGACATTTTTTCTGCTTTGCTGAGACAAAAAAAAAAAAACTCACCGCCCTTCCATTCTCAATTTATATAACAAGTCAAACTTCCATTTAATAATTTTGCTTGTCATTAAATGAAGTTGATAGCACCTCCAGTCCTCAGTATTTATACTGGGGACTTGGGCATAACAATCATTTGTCAAGACGCTGGGAGATGGATGATATTATGGTGCTCCCAATGGAGGTTCAAAGACTTTTACAGTCTCAAAGACTAATAAAGCCTGCTTTAGAAACTTGTGGTAGAAGCATGACATCTGAGAAAATTATGGACTTTGAGGCTGTAATGAGTTGTCTTAATTTAAAGCGATTGACTTACCTTCTCATGGAGGGAAGCTCATTTAACCTGTTTCCGTGCGCTCTCGACTCTGACACTCGAGGCAGATTGTCTGTTTATAGATTTCATATTCCCACAAAGTGTATCATAAACACCTTCCTCCCTCAGCCATTCAGATTACTTAATTGCTATTGGTGTACCATAACCTAATAGTAATGCAGTGAGAAGGGTACATTGTCACTTAGCTGGAAATCAGTTCTTTTTTTCTACATTCTGGTAAAGGTCCTAGACTTGTTTAGAGAGTGGT
Source organism: Lissotriton helveticus (assembly GCF_964261635.1). Taxonomy (NCBI): domain Eukaryota; kingdom Metazoa; phylum Chordata; class Amphibia; order Caudata; family Salamandridae; genus Lissotriton; species Lissotriton helveticus. Next base: position 1,144,399,536 of record NC_136063.1, on the reverse strand, counting down.
AGCAAATACGACATAGGGTTGAGATATGTGCTAGGTAGAAAACAAAAATTGAGCTGTTAATGTTTAGTGAGCTGTGGATATTGAAAGCATTACCGATACCGCAGGACTGATTCTTAACGCTTCATAAGAAACTTGTTCTTAGTAATCAAGTTATAATAATATACTAACAGTGGACTTTTCCATCTGCAGAATGTACTGAATGACCAGCAGGGGCAGTGTTGCAGAAGCCATTTTTTCTGCTTTGCTGAGACAAAAAAAAAACCTCACCGCCCTTCCATTCTCAATTTATATGGCAAGTCAAACTTAAATTTAATCATTTTGCTTGTCATTAAACTAAGTTGATAGCACCTCCAGTCCTCAGTATTTCTATTGGGGACTTGGGCATAACAATCATTTGTCAAGACGCTAGCAGTATGGATGACATTATGGTGCTCCCAATAGAGATTCAAAGACATTTACAGTCTCAAAGGCTAACAAAGCCTGCTTTAGGAAACTTGGGGTAGAAGCATGACATCTGAGAAAAATATGGACTTTGAGGCTGTAATGAGTTGTCTTAATTTAAAGCGATTGACTAACCTTCTCATGGAGGGAAGCTCATTTAACCTGTTTCAGTGCGCTCTCTTAGTGGGACTCTGACACTCGAGACAGATTGTCTGTTTATAGATTTAATATTCCCATAAAGTGTATCATAAACACCTTCCTCCCTCAGCCATTCAGATTACTTAATTGCTATTGGTGTACCATAACCTAATAGTAATGCAGTGAGAGGGGTACATTGTCACTTAGCTGGAAATCAGATCTTTTTTTCTACATTCTGGTAAAGGTCCTAGACTTGTTTAGAGAGTGGTAGCAAATACGACATAGGGTTGAGATATGTGCCAGGTAGAAAACAAAAATTGAGCTGTTAATGTTTAGTGAGCTGTGGATATTGAAAGTATTACCGATACCACAGTACTGATTCTTAACGCTTCATAAGAAACTTGTTCTTAGTAATCAAGTTATAATATTATACTAACAGTGGGCTTTTCCATCTGCAGAATATACTGAATGACCAGCAGGGGCAGTGTTGCAGAAGAAATGTTTTCTGCTTTGCTGAGACAAAAAAAAAAAAAACTCACCTCCCTTCCATTCTCAATTTATATGGCACGTCAAACTTCCATTTAATCATTTTGCTTGTCATTAAATGAAGTTGATAGCACCTCCAGTCCTCAGTATTTCTATTGGGGACTTGGGCATAACAATCATTTGTCAAGACGCTAGCAGTATGGATGACATTATGGTGCTCCCAATAGAGATTCAAAGACATTTACAGTCTCAAAGGCTAACAAAGCCTGCTTTAGGAAACTTGGGGTAGAAGCATGACATCTGAGAAAAATATGGACTTTGAGGCTGTAATGAGTTGTCTTAATTTAAAGCGATTGACTTACCTTCTCATGGAGGGAAGCTCATTTAACCTGTTTCAGTGCGCTCTCTTAGTGGGACTCTGACACTCGAGACAGATTGTCTGTTTATAGATTTAATATTCCCACAAAGTGTATCATAAATACCTTCCTCCCTCAGCCATTCAGAATACTTAATTGCTATTGGTGTACCATAACCTAACAGTAATGCAGTGAGAAGGGTACATTGTCACTTAGCTGGAAATCAGATCTTTTTTGATACATTCTGGAATAGGTCCTAGACATTGTCACTTAGCTGGGAATCAGATCTTTTTTGATACATTCTGGTATAGGTCCTAGACTTGTTTAGAGAGTTGTAGCAAATACAACATAGGGTTGAGATATGTGCTAGGTAGAAAACAAAAATTGAGCTGTTAATGTTTAGTGAGCTGTGGATATTGAAAGTATTACCGATACCACAGTACTGATTCTTAACGCTTCATAAGAAACTTGTTCTTAGTAATCAAGTTATAATATTATACTAACAGTGGGCTTTTCCATCTGCAGAATATACTGAATGACCAGCAGGGGCAGTGTTGCAGAAGACATTTTTTCTGCTTTGCTGAGACAAAAAAAAAACCTCACCGCCCTTCCATTCTCAATTTATATAACAAGTCAAACTTCCATTTAATAATTTTGCTTGTCATTAAATGAAGTTGATAGCACCTCCAGTCCTCAGTATTTATACTGGGGACTTGGGCATAACAATCATTTGTCAAGACGCTGGGAGATGGATGATATTATGGTGCTCCCAATGGAGGTTCAAAGACTTTTACAGTCTCAAAGACTAATAAAGCCTGCTTTAGAAACTTGTGGTAGAAGCATGACATCTGAGAAAATAATGGACTTTGAGGCTGTAATGAGTTGTCTTAATTTAAAGCGATTGACTTACCTTCTCATGGAGGGAAGCTCATTTAACCTGTTTCCGTGCGCTCTCGACTCTGACACTCGAGACAGATTGTCTGTTTATAGATTTAATATTCCCACAAAGTGTATCATAAACACCTTCCTCCCTCAGCCATTCAGAGATTACTTAATTGCTATTGGTGTACCATAACCTAATAGTGATGCAGTGAGAAGGGTACATTGTCACTTAGCTGGAAATCGGATCTTTTTTCTACATTCTGGTAAAGGTCCTAGACTTGTTTAGAGAGTGGTAGCAAATATGACATAGGGTTGAGATATGTGCTAGGTAGAAAACAAAAATTGAGCTGTTAATGTTTAGTGAGCTGTGGATATTGAAAGTATTACCGATACCACAGTACTGATTCTTAACGCTTCATAAGAAACTTGTTCTTAGTAATCAAGTTATAATAATATACTAACAGTGGACTTTTCCATCTGCAGAATGTACTGAATGACCAGCAGGGGCAGTGTTGCAGAAGCCATTTTTTCTGCTTTGCTGAGACAAAAAAAAAACCTCACCGCCCTTCCATTCTCAATTTTATATGGCAAGTCAAACTTAAATTTAATCATTTTGCTTGTCATTAAACTAAGTTGATAGCATCTCCAGTCCTCAGTATTTATACTGGGGACTTGGGCATAACAAACATTTGTCAAGATGCTAGCAGTATGGATGACATTATGGTGCTCCCATTGGAGATTCAAAGACTTTTACAGTCTCAAAGGCTAATAAAGCCTGCTTTAGAAACTTGTGGTAGAAGCATGACATCTGAGAAAATTATGGACTTTGAGGCTGTAATGAGTTGGCTTAATTTAAAGCGATTGACTTACCTTCTCATGGAGGGAAGCTCATTTAACCTGTTTTCGTGCGCTCTCTTAGTGGGACTCTGACACTCGAGACAGATTGTCTGTTTATAGATTTAATATTCCCACAAAGTGTATCATAAATACCTTCCTCCCTCAGCCATTCAGAATACTTAATTGCTATTGGTGTACCATAACCTAATAGTAATGCAGTGAGAAGGGTACATTGTCACTTAGCTGGAAATCAGATCTTTTTTGATACATTCTGGAATAGGTCCTAGACATTGTCACTTAGCTGGGAATCAGATCTTTTTTGATACATTCTGGTATAGGTCCTAGACTTGTTTAGAGAGTTGTAGCAAATACAACATAGGGTTGAGATATGTGCTAGGTAGAAAACAAAAATTGAGCTGTTAATGTTTAGTGAGCTGTGGATATTGAAAGCATTACCGATACCACAGGACTGATTCTTAACGCTTCATAAGAAACTTGTTCTTAGTAATCAAGTTATGATAATATACTAACAGTGGGCTTTTCCATCTGCAGAATATACTGAATGACCAGCAGGGGCAGTGTTGCAGAAGAACATTTTCCTGCTTTGCTGAGACAAAAAAAAAAAAACCTCACCTCCCTTCCATTCTCAATTTATATGGCACGTCAAACTTCCATTTAATCATTTTGCTTGTCATTAAATGAAGTTGATAGCACCTCCAGTCCTCAGTATTTCTATTGGGGACTTGGGCATAACAATCATTTGTCAAGACGCTAGCAGTATGGATGACATTATGGTGCTCCCAATAGAGATTCAAAGACATTTACAGTCTCAAAGGCTAACAAAGCCTGCTTTAGGAAACTTGGGGTAGAAGCATGACATCTGAGAAAAATATGGACTTTGAGGCTGTAATGAGTTGTCTTAATTTAAAGCGATTGACTAACCTTCTCATGGAGGGAAGCTCATTTAACCTGTTTCAGTGCGCTCTCTTAGTGGGACTCTGACACTCGAGACAGATTGTCTGTTTATAGATTTAATATTCCCATAAAGTGTATCATAAACACCTTCCTCCCTCAGCCATTCAGATTACTTAATTGCTATTGGTGTACCATAACCTAATAGTAATGCAGTGAGAGGGGTACATTGTCACTTAGCTGGAAATCAGATCTTTTTTTCTACATTCTGGTAAAGGTCCTAGACTTGTTTAGAGAGTGGTAGCAAATACGACATAGGGTTGAGATATGTGCCAGGTAGAAAACAAAAATTGAGCTGTTAATGTTTAGTGAGCTGTGGATATTGAAAGTATTACCGATACCACAGTACTGATTCTTAACGCTTCATAAGAAACTTGTTCTTAGTAATCAAGTTATAATATTATACTAACAGTGGGCTTTTCCATCTGCAGAATATACTGAATGACCAGCAGGGGCAGTGTTGCAGAAGAAATGTTTTCTGCTTTGCTGAGACAAAAAAAAAAAACTCACCTCCCTTCCATTCTCAATTTATATGGCACGTCAAACTTCCATTTAATCATTTTGCTTGTCATTAAATGAAGTTGATAGCACCTCCAGTCCTTAGTATTTCTATTGGGGACTTGGGCATAACAATCATTTGTCAAGACGCTAGCAGTATGGATGACATTATGGTGCTCCCAATAGAGATTCAAAGACATTTACAGTCTCAAAGGCTAACAAAGCCTGCTTTAGGAAACTTGGGGTAGAAGCATGACATCTGAGAAAAATATGGACTTTGAGGCTGTAATGAGTTGTCTTAATTTAAAGCGATTGACTTACCTTCTCATGGAGGGAAGCTCATTTAACCTGTTTCAGTGCGCTCTCTTAGTGGGACTATGACACTCGAGACAGATTGTCTGTTTATAGATTTAATATTCCCACAAAGTGTATCATAAATACCTTCCTCCCTCAGCCATTCAGAATACTTAATTGCTATTGGTGTACCATAACCTAATAGTAATGCAGTGAGAAGGGTACATTGTCACTTAGCTGGAAATCAGATCTTTTTTGATACATTCTGGAATAGGTCCTAGACATTGTCACTTAGCTGGGAATCAGATCTTTTTTGATACATTCTGGTATAGGTCCTAGACTTGTTTAGAGAGTTGTAGCAAATACAACATAGGGTTGAGATATGTGCTAGGTAGAAAACAAAAATTGAGTTGTTAATGTTTAGTGAGCTGTGGATATTGAAAGGATTACCGATACCACAGTACTGATTCTTAACGCTTCATAAGAAACTTGTTCTTAGTAATCAAGTTATAATATTATACTAACAGTGGGCTTTTCCATCTGCAGAATATACTGAATGACCAGCAGGGGCAGTGTTGCAGAAGCCATTTTTTCTGCTTTGCTGAGACAAAAAAAAAAACTCACCGCCCTTCCATTCTCAATTTATATGGCAAGTCAAACTTAAATTTCATCATTTTGCTTGTCATTAAACTAAGTTGATAGCATCTCCAGTCCTCAGTATTTATACTGGGGACTTGGGCATAGCAAACATTTGTCAAGATGCTAGCAGTATGGATGACATTATGGTGCTCCCATTGGAGATTCAAAGACTTTTACAGTCTCAAAGGCTTATAACGCCTGCTTTAGGAAACTTGGGGTAGAAGCATGACATCTGAGAAAAATATGGACTTTGAGGCTGTAATGAGTTGTCTTAATTTAAAGCGATTGACTTACCTTCTCATGGAGGGAAGCTCATTTAACCTGTTTCAGTGCGCTCTCTTAGTGGGACTCTGACACTCGAGACAGATTGTCTGTTTATAGATTTAATATTCCCATAAAGTGTATCATAAACACCTTCCTCTCTCAGCCATTCAGATTACTTAATTGCTATTGGTGTACCATAACCTAATAGTAATGCAGTGAGAAGGGTACATTGTCACTTAGCTGGAAATCAGATCTTTTTTTCTACATTCTGGTAAAGGTCCTAGACTTGTTTAGAGAGTGGTAGCAAATACGACATAGGGTTGAGATATGTGCCACGTAGAAAACAAAAATTGAGCTGTTAATGTTTAGTGAGCTGTGGATATTGAAAGTATTACCGATACCACAGTACTGATTCTTAACGCTTCATAAGAAACTTGTTCTTAGTAATCAAGTTATAATAATATACTAACAGTGGACTTTTCCATCTGCAGAATGTACTGAATGACCAGCAGGGGCAGTGTTGCAGAAGCCATTTTTCTGCTTTGCTGAGACAAAAGAAAAACCTCACCGCCCTTCCATTCTCAATTTATATGGCAAGTCAAACTTAAATTTAATCATTTTGCTTGTCATTAAACTAAGTTGATAGCATCTCCAGTCCTCAGTATTTATACTGGGGACTTGGGCATAACAAACATTTGTCAAGATGCTAGCAGTATGGATGACATTATGGTGCTCCCATTGGAGATTCAAAGACTTTTACAGTCTCAAAGGCTAATAAAGCCTGCTTTAGAAACTTGTGGTAGAAGCATGACATCTGAGAAAATTATGGACTTTGAGGCTGTAATGAGTTGGCTTAATTTAAAGCGATTGACTTACCTTCTCATGGAGGGAAGCTCATTTAACCTGTTTTCGTGCGCTCTCTTAGTGGGACTCTGACACTCGAGACAGATTGTCTGTTTATAGATTTAATATTCCCACAAAGTGTATCATAAACACCTTCCTCCCTCAGCCATTCAGATTACTTAATTGCTATTGGTGTACCATAACCTAATAGTAATGCAGTGAGAAGGGTACATTGTCACTTAGCTGGAAATCAGATCTTTTTTGATACATTCTGGAATAGGTCCTAGAGATTGTCACTTAGCTGGGAATCAGATCTTTTTTTCTACATTCTGGTAAAGGTCCTAGACTTGTTTAGAGAGTGGTAGCAAATACGACATAGGGTTGAGATATGTGCCAGGTAGAAAACAAAAATTGAGCTGCTAATGTTTAGGGAGCTGTGGATATTGAAAGTATTACCGATACCACAGTACTGATTCTTAACGCTTCATAAGAAACTTGTTCTTAGTAATCAAGTTATAATATTATACGAACAGTGGGCTTTTCCATCTGCAGAATATACTGAATGACCAGCAGGGGCAGTGTTGCAGAAGACATTTTTTCTGCTTTGCTGAGACAAAAAAAAAACCTCACCGCCCTTCCATTCTCAATTTATATAACAAGTCAAACTTCCATTTAATCATTTTGCTTGTCATTAAATGAAGTTGATAGCACCTCCAGTCCTCAGTATTTATACTGGGGACTTGGGCATAACAATCATTTGTCAAGACGCTAGGAGATGGATGATATTATGGTGCTCCAATGGAGGTTCAAAGACTTTTACAGTCTCAAAGACTAATAAAGCCTGCTTTAGAAACTTGTGGTAGAAGCATGACATCTGAGAAAATTATGGACTTTGAGGCTGTAATGAGTTGTCTTAATTTAAAGCGATTGACTTACCTTCTCATGGAGGGAAGCTCATTTAACCTGTTTCCGTGCGTTCTCGACTCTGACACTTGAGACAGATTGGTTGTTTATAGATTTAATATTCCCACAAAGTGTATCATAAACACCTTCCTCCCTCAGCCATTCAGATTACTTAATTGCTATTGGTGTACCATAACCTAATAGTAATGCAGTGAGAAGGGTACATTGTCACTTAGCTGGAAATCAGTTATTTTTTTCTACATTCTGGTAAAGGTCCTAGACTTGTTTAGAGAGTGGTAGCAAATACGACATAGGGTTGAGATATGTGCTAGGTAGAAAACAAAAATTGAGCTGTTAATGTTTAGTGAGCTGTGGATATTGAAAGCATTACCGATACCGCAGGACTGATTCTTAACGCTTCATAAGAAACTTGTTCTTAGTAATCAAGTTATAATAATATACTAACAGTGGACTTTTCCATCTGCAGAATGTACTGAATGACCAGCAGGGGCAGTGTTGCAGAAGCCATTTTTTCTGCTTTGCTGAGACAAAAAAAAAACCTCACCGCCCTTCCATTCTCAATTTATATGGCAAGTCAAACTTAAATTTAATCATTTTGCTTGTCATTAAACTAAGTTGATAGCACCTCCAGTCCTCAGTATTTCTATTGGGGACTTGGGCATAACAATCATTTGTCAAGACGCTAGCAGTATGGATGACATTATGGTGCTCCCAATAGAGATTCAAAGACATTTACAGTCTCAAAGGCTAACAAAGCCTGCTTTAGGAAACTTGGGGTAGAAGCATGACATCTGAGAAAAATATGGACTTTGAGGCTGTAATGAGTTGTCTTAATTTAAAGCGATTGACTAACCTTCTCATGGAGGGAAGCTCATTTAACCTGTTTCAGTGCGCTCTCTTAGTGGGACTCTGACACTCGAGACAGATTGTCTGTTTATAGATTTAATATTCCCATAAAGTGTATCATAAACACCTTCCTCCCTCAGCCATTCAGATTACTTAATTGCTATTGGTGTACCATAACCTAATAGTAATGCAGTGAGAGGGGTACATTGTCACTTAGCTGGAAATCAGATCTTTTTTTCTACATTCTGGTAAAGGTCCTAGACTTGTTTAGAGAGTGGTAGCAAATACGACATAGGGTTGAGATATGTGCCAGGTAGAAAACAAAAATTGAGCTGTTAATGTTTAGTGAGCTGTGGATATTGAAAGTATTACCGATACCACAGTACTGATTCTTAACGCTTCATAAGAAACTTGTTCTTAGTAATCAAGTTATAATATTATACTAACAGTGGGCTTTTCCATCTGCAGAATATACTGAATGACCAGCAGGGGCAGTGTTGCAGAAGAAATGTTTTCTGCTTTGCTGAGACAAAAAAAAAAAAAACTCACCTCCCTTCCATTCTCAATTTATATGGCACGTCAAACTTCCATTTAATCATTTTGCTTGTCATTAAATGAAGTTGATAGCACCTCCAGTCCTCAGTATTTCTATTGGGGACTTGGGCATAACAATCATTTGTCAAGACGCTAGCAGTATGGATGACATTATGGTGCTCCCAATAGAGATTCAAAGACATTTACAGTCTCAAAGGCTAACAAAGCCTGCTTTAGGAAACTTGGGGTAGAAGCATGACATCTGAGAAAAATATGGACTTTGAGGCTGTAATGAGTTGTCTTAATTTAAAGCGATTGACTTACCTTCTCATGGAGGGAAGCTCATTTAACCTGTTTCAGTGCGCTCTCTTAGTGGGACTCTGACACTCGAGACAGATTGTCTGTTTATAGATTTAATATTCCCACAAAGTGTATCATAAATACCTTCCTCCCTCAGCCATTCAGAATACTTAATTGCTATTGGTGTACCATAACCTAATAGTAATGCAGTGAGAAGGGTACATTGTCACTTAGCTGGAAATCAGATCTTTTTTGATACATTCTGGAATAGGTCCTAGACATTGTCACTTAGCTGGGAATCAGATCTTTTTTGATACATTCTGGTATAGGTCCTAGACTTGTTTAGAGAGTTGTAGCAAATACAACATAGGGTTGAGATATGTGCTAGGTAGAAAACAAAAATTGAGCTGTTAATGTTTAGTGAGCTGTGGATATTGAAAGTATTACCGATACCACAGTACTGATTCTTAACGCTTCATAAGAAACTTGTTCTTAGTAATCAAGTTATAATATTATACTAACAGTGGGCTTTTCCATCTGCAGAATATACTGAATGACCAGCAGGGGCAGTGTTGCAGAAGACATTTTTTCTGCTTTGCTGAGACAAAAAAAAAACCTCACCGCCCTTCCATTCTCAATTTATATAACAAGTCAAACTTCCATTTAATCATTTTGCTTGTCATTAAATGAAGTTGATAGCACCTCCAGTCCTCAGTATTTATACTGGGGACTTGGGCATAACAATCATTTGTCAAGACGCTGGGAGATGGATGATATTATGGTGCTCCCAATGGAGGTTCAAAGACTTTTACAGTCTCAAAGACTAATAAAGCCTGCTTTAGAAACTTGTGGTAGAAGCATGACATCTGAGAAAATAATGGACTTTGAGGCTGTAATGAGTTGTCTTAATTTAAAGCGATTGACTTACCTTCTCATGGAGGGAAGCTCATTTAACCTGTTTCCGTGCGCTCTCGACTCTGACACTCGAGACAGATTGTCTGTTTATAGATTTAATATTCCCACAAAGTGTATCATAAACACCTTCCTCCCTCAGCCATTCAGAGATTACTTAATTGCTATTGGTGTACCATAACCTAATAGTGATGCAGTGAGAAGGGTACATTGTCACTTAGCTGGAAATCGGATCTTTTTTCTACATTCTGGTAAAGGTCCTAGACTTGTTTAGAGAGTGGTAGCAAATATGACATAGGGTTGAGATATGTGCTAGGTAGAAAACAAAAATTGAGCTGTTAATGTTTAGTGAGCTGTGGATATTGAAAGTATTACCGATACCACAGTACTGATTCTTAACGCTTCATAAGAAACTTGTTCTTAGTAATCAAGTTATAATAATATACTAACAGTGGACTTTTCCATCTGCAGAATGTACTGAATGACCAGCAGGGGCAGTGTTGCAGAAGCCATTTTTTCTGCTTTGCTGAGACAAAAAAAAAACCTCACCGCCCTTCCATTCTCAATTTTATATGGCAAGTCAAACTTAAATTTAATCATTTTGCTTGTCATTAAACTAAGTTGATAGCATCTCCAGTCCTCAGTATTTATACTGGGGACTTGGGCATAACAAACATTTGTCAAGATGCTAGCAGTATGGATGACATTATGGTGCTCCCATTGGAGATTCAAAGACTTTTACAGTCTCAAAGGCTAATAAAGCCTGCTTTAGAAACTTGTGGTAGAAGCATGACATCTGAGAAAATTATGGACTTTGAGGCTGTAATGAGTTGGCTTAATTTAAAGCGATTGACTTACCTTCTCATGGAGGGAAGCTCATTTAACCTGTTTTCGTGCGCTCTCTTAGTGGGACTCTGACACTCGAGACAGATTGTCTGTTTATAGATTTAATATTCCCACAAAGTGTATCATAAATACCTTCCTCCCTCAGCCATTCAGAATACTTAATTGCTATTGGTGTACCATAACCTAATAGTAATGCAGTGAGAAGGGTACATTGTCACTTAGCTGGAAATCAGATCTTTTTTGATACATTCTGGAATAGGTCCTAGACATTGTCACTTAGCTGGGAATCAGATCTTTTTTGATACATTCTGGTATAGGTCCTAGACTTGTTTAGAGAGTTGTAGCAAATACAACATAGGGTTGAGATATGTGCTAGGTAGAAAACAAAAATTGAGCTGTTAATGTTTAGTGAGCTGTGGATATTGAAAGCATTACCGATACCACAGGACTGATTCTTAACGCTTCATAAGAAACTTGTTCTTAGTAATCAAGTTATGATAATATACTAACAGTGGGCTTTTCCATCTGCAGAATATACTGAATGACCAGCAGGGGCAGTGTTGCAGAAGAACATTTTCCTGCTTTGCTGAGACAAAAAAAAAAAAACCTCACCTCCCTTCCATTCTCAATTTATATGGCACGTCAAACTTCCATTTAATCATTTTGCTTGTCATTAAATGAAGTTGATAGCACCTCCAGTCCTCAGTATTTCTATTGGGGACTTGGGCATAACAATCATTTGTCAAGACGCTAGCAGTATGGATGACATTATGGTGCTCCCAATAGAGATTCAAAGACATTTACAGTCTCAAAGGCTAACAAAGCCTGCTTTAGGAAACTTGGGGTAGAAGCATGACATCTGAGAAAAATATGGACTTTGAGGCTGTAATGAGTTGTCTTAATTTAAAGCGATTGACTAACCTTCTCATGGAGGGAAGCTCATTTAACCTGTTTCAGTGCGCTCTCTTAGTGGGACTCTGACACTCGAGACAGATTGTCTGTTTATAGATTTAATATTCCCATAAAGTGTATCATAAACACCTTCCTCCCTCAGCCATTCAGATTACTTAATTGCTATTGGTGTACCATAACCTAATAGTAATGCAGTGAGAGGGGTACATTGTCACTTAGCTGGAAATCAGATCTTTTTTTCTACATTCTGGTAAAGGTCCTAGACTTGTTTAGAGAGTGGTAGCAAATACGACATAGGGTTGAGATATGTGCCAGGTAGAAAACAAAAATTGAGCTGTTAATGTTTAGTGAGCTGTGGATATTGAAAGTATTACCGATACCACAGTACTGATTCTTAACGCTTCATAAGAAACTTGTTCTTAGTAATCAAGTTATAATATTATACTAACAGTGGGCTTTTCCATCTGCAGAATATACTGAATGACCAGCAGGGGCAGTGTTGCAGAAGAAATGTTTTCTGCTTTGCTGAGACAAAAAAAAAAAACTCACCTCCCTTCCATTCTCAATTTATATGGCACGTCAAACTTCCATTTAATCATTTTGCTTGTCATTAAATGAAGTTGATAGCACCTCCAGTCCTTAGTATTTCTATTGGGGACTTGGGCATAACAATCATTTGTCAAGACGCTAGCAGTATGGATGACATTATGGTGCTCCCAATAGAGATTCAAAGACATTTACAGTCTCAAAGGCTAACAAAGCCTGCTTTAGGAAACTTGGGGTAGAAGCATGACATCTGAGAAAAATATGGACTTTGAGGCTGTAATGAGTTGTCTTAATTTAAAGCGATTGACTTACCTTCTCATGGAGGGAAGCTCATTTAACCTGTTTCAGTGCGCTCTCTTAGTGGGACTATGACACTCGAGACAGATTGTCTGTTTATAGATTTAATATTCCCACAAAGTGTATCATAAATACCTTCCTCCCTCAGCCATTCAGAATACTTAATTGCTATTGGTGTACCATAACCTAATAGTAATGCAGTGAGAAGGGTACATTGTCACTTAGCTGGAAATCAGATCTTTTTTGATACATTCTGGAATAGGTCCTAGACATTGTCACTTAGCTGGGAATCAGATCTTTTTTGATACATTCTGGTATAGGTCCTAGACTTGTTTAGAGAGTTGTAGCAAATACAACATAGGGTTGAGATATGTGCTAGGTAGAAAACAAAAATTGAGTTGTTAATGTTTAGTGAGCTGTGGATATTGAAAGGATTACCGATACCACAGTACTGATTCTTAACGCTTCATAAGAAACTTGTTCTTAGTAATCAAGTTATAATATTATACTAACAGTGGGCTTTTCCATCTGCAGAATATACTGAATGACCAGCAGGGGCAGTGTTGCAGAAGCCATTTTTTCTGCTTTGCTGAGACAAAAAAAAAAACTCACCGCCCTTCCATTCTCAATTTATATGGCAAGTCAAACTTAAATTTCATCATTTTGCTTGTCATTAAACTAAGTTGATAGCATCTCCAGTCCTCAGTATTTATACTGGGGACTTGGGCATAGCAAACATTTGTCAAGATGCTAGCAGTATGGATGACATTATGGTGCTCCCATTGGAGATTCAAAGACTTTTACAGTCTCAAAGGCTTATAACGCCTGCTTTAGGAAACTTGGGGTAGAAGCATGACATCTGAGAAAAATATGGACTTTGAGGCTGTAATGAGTTGTCTTAATTTAAAGCGATTGACTTACCTTCTCATGGAGGGAAGCTCATTTAACCTGTTTCAGTGCGCTCTCTTAGTGGGACTCTGACACTCGAGACAGATTGTCTGTTTATAGATTTAATATTCCCATAAAGTGTATCATAAACACCTTCCTCTCTCAGCCATTCAGATTACTTAATTGCTATTGGTGTACCATAACCTAATAGTAATGCAGTGAGAAGGGTACATTGTCACTTAGCTGGAAATCAGATCTTTTTTTCTACATTCTGGTAAAGGTCCTAGACTTGTTTAGAGAGTGGTAGCAAATACGACATAGGGTTGAGATATGTGCCACGTAGAAAACAAAAATTGAGCTGTTAATGTTTAGTGAGCTGTGGATATTGAAAGTATTACCGATACCACAGTACTGATTCTTAACGCTTCATAAGAAACTTGTTCTTAGTAATCAAGTTATAATAATATACTAACAGTGGACTTTTCCATCTGCAGAATGTACTGAATGACCAGCAGGGGCAGTGTTGCAGAAGCCATTTTTCTGCTTTGCTGAGACAAAAGAAAAACCTCACCGCCCTTCCATTCTCAATTTATATGGCAAGTCAAACTTAAATTTAATCATTTTGCTTGTCATTAAACTAAGTTGATAGCATCTCCAGTCCTCAGTATTTATACTGGGGACTTGGGCATAACAAACATTTGTCAAGATGCTAGCAGTATGGATGACATTATGGTGCTCCCATTGGAGATTCAAAGACTTTTACAGTCTCAAAGGCTAATAAAGCCTGCTTTAGAAACTTGTGGTAGAAGCATGACATCTGAGAAAATTATGGACTTTGAGGCTGTAATGAGTTGGCTTAATTTAAAGCGATTGACTTACCTTCTCATGGAGGGAAGCTCATTTAACCTGTTTTCGTGCGCTCTCTTAGTGGGACTCTGACACTCGAGACAGATTGTCTGTTTATAGATTTAATATTCCCACAAAGTGTATCATAAACACCTTCCTCCCTCAGCCATTCAGATTACTTAATTGCTATTGGTGTACCATAACCTAATAGTAATGCAGTGAGAAGGGTACATTGTCACTTAGCTGGAAATCAGATCTTTTTTGATACATTCTGGAATAGGTCCTAGAGATTGTCACTTAGCTGGGAATCAGATCTTTTTTTCTACATTCTGGTAAAGGTCCTAGACTTGTTTAGAGAGTGGTAGCAAATACGACATAGGGTTGAGATATGTGCCAGGTAGAAAACAAAAATTGAGCTGCTAATGTTTAGGGAGCTGTGGATATTGAAAGTATTACCGATACCACAGTACTGATTCTTAACGCTTCATAAGAAACTTGTTCTTAGTAATCAAGTTATAATATTATACGAACAGTGGGCTTTTCCATCTGCAGAATATACTGAATGACCAGCAGGGGCAGTGTTGCAGAAGACATTTTTTCTGCTTTGCTGAGACAAAAAAAAAACCTCACCGCCCTTCCATTCTCAATTTATATAACAAGTCAAACTTCCATTTAATCATTTTGCTTGTCATTAAATGAAGTTGATAGCACCTCCAGTCCTCAGTATTTATACTGGGGACTTGGGCATAACAATCATTTGTCAAGACGCTAGGAGATGGATGATATTATGGTGCTCCAATGGAGGTTCAAAGACTTTTACAGTCTCAAAGACTAATAAAGCCTGCTTTAGAAACTTGTGGTAGAAGCATGACATCTGAGAAAATTATGGACTTTGAGGCTGTAATGAGTTGTCTTAATTTAAAGCGATTGACTTACCTTCTCATGGAGGGAAGCTCATTTAACCTGTTTCCGTGCGTTCTCGACTCTGACACTTGAGACAGATTGGTTGTTTATAGATTTAATATTCCCACAAAGTGTATCATAAACACCTTCCTCCCTCAGCCATTCAGATTACTTAATTGCTATTGGTGTACCATAACCTAATAGTAATGCAGTGAGAAGGGTACATTGTCACTTAGCTGGAAATCAGTTATTTTTTTCTACATTCTGGTAAAGGTCCTAGACTTGTTTAGAGAGTGGTAGCAAATACGACATAGGGTTGAGATATGTGCTAGGTAGAAAACAAAAATTGAGCTGTTAATGTTTAGTGAGCTGTGGATATTGAAAGCATTACCGATACCACAGGACTGATTCTTAACACTTCATAATAAACTTGTTCTTAGTAATCAAGTTATAATAATATACTAACAGTGGGCTTTTCCATCTGCAGAATATACTGAATGACCAGCAGGGGCAGTGTTGCAGAAGAAATTTTTTCTGCTTTGCTGAGACAAAAAAAAAACCACCGCCCTTCCATTCTCAATTTATATAACAAGTCAAACTTCCATTTAATCATTTTGCTTGTCATTAAATGAAGTTGATAGCACCTCCAGTCCTCAGTATTTATACTGGGGACTTGGGCAAAACAATATTTTGTCTAGACGCTAGCAGTATGGATGGCATTATGGTGCGTACGATAGAGATTCAAAGACTTTGACAGTCTCAAAGGCTCACAAATCCTGCTTTAGAAACTTGTGGTAGAAGCATGACATCCGAGAAAATATGGTCTTTGATGCTGTAATGAGTTGGCTTAATTTAAATAGAATGACTTACCTTCTCATGGAGGGAAGCTCATTTAACCTGTTTCCGTGTGCTCTCTTAGTGGGACTCTGACACTCGAGACAGATTCTCTGTTTATAGATTTAATATTCCCACAAACTGTAGCATAACCACCTTCTTCCCTCAGCCATTCAGTTTACTTAACTGCTATTGGTGTACCATAGCCTAAAATAATTGCAGTGAGAAGGGTACAGTGTCACTTAGCTGGGAATCAGATCTTTTTTGCTACATTCTGGTATAGGTCCTAGACTTGTGTAGAGAGTGGTAGCAAATAGGACATAGGGTTGAGATATGTGCTAGGTTGAAAACAAAAATTGAACTGTTAATGTTTAGGGAGCTGTGGATTTTGAAAGTATTACCAATACCACAGTACTGATTATTAACGCTTCATAAGAAACTGTTCTTAGTAATCAAGTTATAATAATATACTAACAGTGGACTTTTCCATCTGCAGAATATACTGAATGACGAGCAGGGGCAGTGTTGCAGAAGACAATTTTTCTGCGTTGCTGAGACAAAAAAAAACCTCACCGCCCTTCCATTCTCAATTTATATGGTAAGCCAAACTTGCATTTAATCATTTTGCTTGTCATTAAAACAAGTTGATAACATCTCCAGTCCTCAGTATTTATACTGGGGACTTGAGCATAACAATTGTAGGAAGGTGGATATCTGACGGGAAACATCACTTACAACAAAACTTTTACAACGCACTACCATTACAACATGGTCATTACAACGCAAACTATTACAACGCATTGCGCTATGGGGCGTTCTAGGATAGGAAATAGGTTAATTTACTATCCAATAACCTTCCCTAGTGTCCACGGGGACTGGAGTTGGAATAGTAAATTAAACTATTCACTATCCAACACCCAAAAGCGCTATGCGTTGTAATGGTATGCGATGTAAAAACCGCATTGTAACGTCATGCATCCATATCTGACTATGGTTACCCCCAAACTTTTTACCTAGTGTTTAGCTGTTTTTTGACTTAGTTGGCCTGGGATCCTGCTATTCAGGGCCCCAGGCTAATTGCTCTCTCCTTAAAATGGACTCCATGTACCTTAGGTACATACACAATTGGAACTGGTTCACCTTATTGGCCCCTGTAACAGTGTACCCCGGATACCCAGGGCATAGGTGTTTCCAAGGCCTACCAGGGACTGCAGCATGTATTATGCCACCCCTGGCCTGGCCTCCATATTTGACACAACTGGCTGATCACTCAGCTGGGGTAAGTTGGTGTAATCACCCCTTACTTAGGTATAGTATGTCTATATCTAACTTAAAATGGACACATATGTTCCTATCAGCCACTCCTATGGAAGGCCTCATCAATCCTGGAGGCAGAGTGCTTGGAAATATGTGAGATGGTGCTCTAGCATGAGCTGAGCCTGTCTGCAGCTTTCGGAACCACGTCCTTTAGCTGTTCCATGATACTGCCATACCATATACTCTTAAGTGCATTATGAACCTCGCGGTTAAATGCTATCCTTGGTTTGGCTTTATCAAAACATGTCGAGTAAGGTGTCATACGAATTGGAATACTACCCCCTCGCCAGTTCTGGCGACGGGGGTAGCATTCCACCCTTCTAGAGGGACACGACATGTACATAACCTGAAACCCGGGTAAAGTTAAACATGAGCCTCAGCATCACAAAATGGATGCTGCCACCACAGACACAAGTCTGAACTCCTGCTGCTGGGAGTCCTTCCAGCGAGGGAGGCTTGGACAAAGGGTTTCCTGCCTTGGGAGGTGCTAGCACTACCCCAGACAGGATTTTGTGTATTGGGTAGGACAGGGCTGAATAGAATGAGACATGCCTGGGGCACACAAGGTGTCCCTGTGCATAAGCCAGTCCAAACCGGTGCTGGGGCTTCCCAGCCCCATTCCTGGCGCGGAGATGGACAAAGGAAAGGGGGTGTACCCACCCCCCTTCCTGGTCCCACCCAGAGGAGGGACCTAGCAGGTAATCCGGCCCCTAGATTTGGAATAAGAGTAGGAGCTGTGTCCCAAGACTTCAGATCATCCTGAACTCGACTTGAAACTAAGAAGAAAACTGGACTTCGACATTCTGCTGCACAGAAGACTGAAGAGAATCTCCCTTGTGGCCAAGGAGTGACCACCCTGTGAATACAGGCACCAACCAGCAACTCGACGTCTGCTTTGCCGCCGCCTCCCGCCGGAGCCCGAGCCCAGAGCCCGACAAGACCTGGATTCCCAGACATCTCACAGTCCCTGAAAAGAAGAGACCCGTGGAGACATCGAGAGACGTGGGACCGGCCATCTTGAAAGACCCCCGAGAAGCTGACTGCGCAGCACATGAGGCTCCCTCAACGCTGTGCTTTGGGGTTTGAGAAGCCCTACCACCGAGCAGCATCTGCACCGCAGATCAGCCCCCCAGCATCTCCACGGTCTGCGTGGGGTCCTTGTGCACTTTGCCACTTGACGCGCCATCCCGGCCACTTGCCACGTGCCTAGCGGCCATCTCGGCAACAAAAACTACAAACACCACCACTGGTCTGGTTGCTCCACACTGGCCCTTGCTTCCCTGAAAAGGAGCACCCACTCTGACCTTGCTGGTCCGAGTAACAAGCTTTCTTCACTTCCTGCGTGGCTTGCATTAGCCAAGGCCTGTTTGCTTCAATCAAGTTGCCGACACTGCCATCAGCTAGAGCCTTTGTGGGACAGCTTGTGATCGACTCCTGGACGTCCTTGACCTCTTTGTGTCCATGTGGCTGCGGAGACAAGCTGCACCTCTTCACCTGTTTGCACCCGACATCGCCTGGTTCCATCCTGGTTCCACGGTAGTCACTGGCTAGTGACTTTGAACATTGTCCCCTCTGCTTTCAGGTCTTCACATCTTCGGATCCATCCTTGGATCCACCGGAACTCTCCTCGATGACCCGCCTGCAGCATCTTCATCTCCAGGCACCATCGACCTGCGTGATGAAACCCAACACTACTTGACACCTGTGCACCCGCTTCCTGTGGGTGAGGTAACTCTGCAACGCCGGTGTTCCTACACTGGTACTCACCTCTAGTGTCTAGGTCTAAAGTTTTGTCCTTTTAGGTCAGTCAGAAGGTTCCTTAAACAGTAACTTTATAACTTTTACGCACCATTGACATTGCATTGGTGCATGCGTGTGCTTTAAGCGCTGCACCCGAGTCCCGCGGGCCTTTCCCGACTTCTTCACTGTTAGTCCCGAACAGCTCCAGCGATTCCCCAGGCCCTAGGCCTATTTCCTTTCAGATTGGTGGTTCTTATACCACTATTTTAGTATGTGGTTTAGGTGGCCCCTAGGGCTCATCCATATTGTGCAACTTTTGTATATTTAAACTGTGTTTTGTTTTAACGCATTTGCTTCTGTGCTCATAAAGAGTATAGGGGATATTTGTAGTAAATAAATATATATATATTGTCAATATATATATCTGTGTGGTGTCCTTTTTATTTGGTATTCAAGGGGATTGTGTAAGATAAAACAGCTTGCTTCACATGCCTTTACAGAGTTTAGCCTAAGACTGCTTTGTCCATGCTACCACTAGGATAGCTGGTCTATAAGGTTGACTTACAACCAATCATCATAAGGGTTGCTTGGCATGGTACAAGGTGATCACTAGAACTAGTGAGCATCATATACCAGGCCAACTTCTCACATTGGTGAGTAGCGGTTGGGATTTGAGCTTGCTGTTGTTTTACCATTACAATCTTTGAGAGTATCATTTGAAAGATCATACAGGTACCTGTTAGGTACATATAAAACAAGACTAGTATACTTAAGTTCTACTGAACTTAGCTGTTGTAGAGGATAGGGAGTAGCACACCCTGACTACAACTACTAGATGGGTTTAGTAGGTAAACACCAGTGTAGGTAGATTGCAACATATCCACCCACACTAGAGCAATGTCTGGAGCAGAGGGGTCCACTGGACCTGTCCCCGTTGAGAGTGACCCTCCAAAGGCACCATCCAAATTTGCTATGTTAAACTTTAAAGAAATGAGGCAGCTGTGTACCTTAAGAGGTCTCAAGACGGGTCCAACCCCTACTACAGCACAACTCAGAGAGCTTTTAGACCAGTCTGAAGCTCTAAAGACCTCCCATCCTAACCCCAAAGGGTCTGGAGAAGGAGGCTCTCCCTCTGAAGATGATAACACTGATGCCCCTGTCCCTGTCATCCAGATAGATGAGGAAAACCAGACCACTGGAGATACTCAGCCTGAGGATGAGGAGGAGGAAGAGGAGGAAGAAGAAAGTGATTCTGATGATGAGAGACTTAGTCAGGTGCCAGTCAGGAGACTTAGCCA
Source organism: Lissotriton helveticus (assembly GCF_964261635.1). Classification (NCBI taxonomy): domain Eukaryota; kingdom Metazoa; phylum Chordata; class Amphibia; order Caudata; family Salamandridae; genus Lissotriton; species Lissotriton helveticus. Next base: position 1,144,378,943 of record NC_136063.1, on the reverse strand, counting down.
GGCTAACTTAAGCCAATTTGGGACTGAGTCAGGGTCCAACCCACTCAGACCCCCAAGTGTACTTAACCAGGAGTCTAGGAGGAGAAGGAATCACTCAGGTGAATCTGACACTTCCCATGCTTCTAGAGGTTCTCATGGTCACTCCAGAAGGAGAATGACATCCCCTCAGAGGAGGGAACATGAGGCCAAAATGAGAGAGGCTGAGCTTAGATTTCAGATGCAAGAATTAGAAGTTGCCCTGGCCCAAGAGAAACTTGCTAGAGCAAGACAGCCTAGAGAGAGTGGATTAGGATCCACTGGTGGCAGCACTATCCCTAAGGATAAAGACAGGTCCTATGACAATAGAAACCTGAGTAAGATTGTGCCCCCCTACAAAGCTGGGGATGACATCCACAAATGGATAACTGCATTTGAGAGAGCCTGCAGAGTACAGCAGATCCCTCAGGAGCAGTGGGCAGCAATCTTGTGGCTCTCCTTTGAAGGTAGAGGCCGAGACAGACTCCTCACAGTTAGTGATGGGGATTCTAGAAACTACCTGGTCCTGAAGAGTGCTCTGATAGATGGGTTAGGCTTAACCACTGAACAGTACAGGTTAATGTTCAGAGAGACCCAGAAGACACAGACTCAGGACTGGTCTGAATTTGTTGAATGTGCCACTAAGGCTCTGGAGGGCTGGTTGCTGGGAAGTAAGGTTACAGACTATACAGGATTGTATAGTTTGATGATGAGAGAGCAAATCTTAAATAATTGTCAAAACCAGCTTCTACATCAGCACCTGGTGGACTCTGATCTGACCTCTCCACAAGTATTGGGTAAGAGGGCCGACAAATGGGTCAGAACCAGGATCAGGCCTAAGAACCAGGGTGGTGACCAAAAGAAAGAGACTACCAAGCCTCAAGAGAAGGGTGGGGATAAATCAAAAGAGAAGACTTCCCCAGGGCCCCAAAACTCCAAGGATGGGGGTGGGTCCCAAGACACTTCCTCTACACAGAAAAAGCCTTATTGCCAAGCCTGTAAACAGGTTGGCCATTGGAAAACAGACAGCTGTTGTCCAAAGAATAGTAATAACGAAAACATACCTCCAGGTAAAGCTCCAACACCTCCTGTCACTGTTAGCAGTGGTCCCCAAGTTGGTGGTGGGAGCACCCACAAGAATTTGGGTGGGTTTACCTTTGGAACACAGGTGGACTCTGGCCTAACCAGGTCCCCAACTGATCTTGTCTATGAGACTGGCATGGGGTTTGCCAATTTCACTGATTGCCCAAATACTTTGAGCAAGTATAGACAAGAACCCCTCATCAATGGTTTGAAAGTTGAGGCCTACAGAGACACAGGGGCTAGTATCACCATGGTGACTGAGAATCTAGTCCCCTCAAGGCAACTTTTACCTGGTGCCACATACCAGGTGACAAACATTGATGGAGTTCAGAAAAATCATCCCATAGCAGTGGTAAATCTCAGCTGGGGAGGAGTCACTGGCCCAAAGAGAGTGGCAGTGTCCCCAAACTTGCCTGTAGATTGTCTACTGGGGAATGATTTGGAAATCTCAGCCTGGGCTGAGGTTGAACAAGAAATCCATTCTAGAATGGTAAATCTCCATGGAAAGGTTAGTGGGGCTGTGATGGCTACAGCCCCAATCCAAGATGTCCTTCCTGAAAAGGTTGGTAGGGCTGTGCAAGTCTCAGCCCCATCTTTAGCTAACTCCCTTCCTAGACAGAATAGCAGGGCTGGGATGGTAACAGCCCATACCCAAACTGAGTCTCCTCCTGAAAAGGTTGGTGGGGCTGTGATGGCCACAGCCCAAATTTAAACTGAATCATGTGTTGTGAAGCCTGAAACTATGGATCACTCCACACAAACAGAGAGCATTGAGGAGGAAGAGAAATCTTCCTCCCACCAGACTTTAGGAAAGGATCAACCTCCTCAGGGAACTGATCTTACCCCTGATGAAGGAACTGCCCCAGAGGTGGTTAGGCCTAGCCTGACAGAGCCCCTGATGTCAGTGGACCCTTCCCAGGTGGGACCCAGTCTGGAGCAGGTAACCTGCCCCTCTCTACCCTGCCTCACTCAGCCCAGGGCTGTGGAGGACAGGGAGGCCAGTGGACCCCACAGGGCCCACTGTCCCCAGGAACCTCCCCATCAGCAGATAAGGGGCACCAAAACTAGCAGCCCTAGCCAGGTAAAAATTCCTGAAAGTCCTGAGGGATCCCCTTTAAAATTAGTTAGGGACCTCCCCCAGAGGGACTCTGTTGGGCACAGCCAAACCTGGGACTTAAAAACCCCAAACCTGACCTGTCCCTCCAGTAAGCCCACGAAAGGGACCCAGCCTCCAGCTTTAGGTAGCCAGAGGTTGACCCTGAGAGCACAGTGCAACTAAGTGAAGGAAAAAAAGGCCTACATGGTGGAGAGTGATTGGAGGAGGCTGAGTCCTACAGAGGAATCTCACTTCAGTACTCCATCTCAACACCAGCCTTTAACTTTGCCAAAACACACCACAGGTAGAGATTCCCTATGGTGGAGACCCTCAGATACCCTTAGGGTGAGGGATTGCTTAGTGGACCATGAGACAGGGGGTAACCAAGCCAGAGCTGGTACTTCCTTATATGGCCACTTAGGCAATATAGGCTTACCTGGTCAAGGATAGCCTTATCTCCTTTTGTTTGGGGGGGGGGGGGTTGTGTAGGAAGGTGGATATCTGACTATGGTTACCCCCAAACTTTTTGCCTAGTGTTTAGCTGGTTTTTTACTTAGTTGGCCTGGGATCCTGCTATTCAGGGCCCCAGGCTAATTGCTCTCTCCTTAAAATGGACTCCATGTACCTTCGGTACATACACAATTGGAACTGGTTCACCTTATTGGCCCCTGTAACAGTGTACCCCAGGTACCCAGGGCATAGGTGTTTCCAAGGCCTACCAGGGGCTGCAGCATGTATTATGCCACCCCTGGCCTGGCCTCCATATTTGACACAACTGGCTGATCACTCAGCTGGGGTAAGTTGGTGTAATCACCCCTTACTTAGGTAAGGTATGTCTATATCTAACTTAAAATGGACACATATGTTCCGATCAGCCACTCCTATGGAAGGCCTCATCAATCCTGGAGGCAGAGTGCTTGGAAATATGTGAGATGGTGCTCTAGCTTGAGCTGAGCCTGTCTGTAGCTTTCGGAACCACGCCCTTTAGCTGTTCCATGATACTGCCATACCATATACTCTTCAGTGCATTATGAACCTTGCGGTTAAATGCTATCCTTGGTTTGGCTTTATCAAAACATGTCGAGTAAGGTGTCATACGAATTGGAATACTACCCCCTCGCCAGTTCTGGCGACGGGGGTAGCATTCCACCCTTCTAGAGGGACACATGTACATAACCTGAAACCCGGGTAAAGTTAAACATGAGCCTCAGCATCACAAATTGGATGCTGCCACCACAGACACAAGTCTGACCTCCTGCTGCTGGGAGTCCTTCCAGCGAGGGAGGCTTGGACAAAGGGGTTCCTGCCTTGGGAGGTGCTAGCACCACCCCAGACAGGATTTTGTGTATTGGGTAGGACAGGGCTGAATAGAATGAGACATGCCTGGGGCACACAAGGTGTCCCTGTGCATAAGCCAGTCCAAACCGGTGCTGGGGCTTCCCAGCCCCATTCCTGGCGCGGAGATGGACAAAGGAAAGGGGGTGTACCCACCCCCCTTCCTGGTCCCACCCAGAGGAGGGACCTAGCAGGTAATCCGGCCCCTAGATTTGGAATAAGAGTAGGAGCTGTGTCCCAAGACTTCAGATCATCCTGAACTCGACTTGAAACTAAGAAGAAAACTGGACTTCGACATTCTGCTGCACGGAAGACTGAAGAGAATCTCCCTTGTGGCCAAGGAGTGACCACCCTGTGAATACAGGCACCAACCAGCAACTCGACGTCTGCTTTGCCGCTGCCTCCCGCCGGAGCCCGAGCCCAGAGCCCAACAAGACCTGGATTCCCAGACATCTCACAGCCCGATCCACAGTCCCTGAAAAGAAGAGACCCGTGGAGGCATCGAGAGACGTGGGACCGGCCATCTTGAAAGACCCCCGAGAAGCTGACTGTGCAGCACCCAAGGCTCCCTCAATGCTGTTGTTTGGGGTTTGAGAATCCCTCTCACCGAGCAGCATCTGCACCGAAGATCAGCCCCCAGCATCTCCACGATCTGCGCTGGGCCCTTTTGCACTTTGCCCCTCGACGTGCCATCCCGGCCACTTGCCACGTGGCTAGCGGCCATCTTGGCAACGAAAACTACAAACAACACTGCTGGTCTGGTTGCTCCAGACTGGCCCTTGCTCCCCTGAAAAGGAGCACCCACTCTGACCTTGCGGGTCCGGGTAACAAGCTTTCTTCACTTCCTGCGTGGCTTGCATTAGCCAAGGCCTGTTTGCTTCAATCAAGTTGCCAAAACCGCCATCAGCTAGAGCCTTTGTGGGACAGCTCGTGATTGACTCCTGGACGTCCTTGACCTCTTCGTGCTAACGTGGCTGCGGAGACAAGCTGCACCTCTTCACCTGTTTGCACTCGACATCGCCTGGTTCCATCCTGGTTCCACGGTAGTCACTGGCTAGTGACTTTGAACATTGTCCCCTCTGCTTTCAGGTCTTCACATCTTCAGATCCATCCTTGGATCCACCGGAACTCTCTTCGGCGACCCGCCTGCAGCATCTTCATCTCCAGGCACCATCGACCTGCGTGACGAAACCCGACACTACTTGACACCTGTGCACCCGCTTCCTGTGGGTGAGGTAACTCTGCAACACCGATGTTCCTACACTGGTACACACCTCTAGTGTCTAGGTCTAAAGTTTTGTCCTTCTAAGTCAGTCGGAAGGTTCCTTAAACAGTAACTTTATAACTTTTACGCACCATTGACATTGCATGGGTGCATGCTTGTGCTTTAAGCGCTGCACCCGAGTCCCGCGGGCCTTTCCCGACTTCTTCACTGTTAGTCCCGAACAGCTCCAGCGATTCCCCAGGCCTATTTCCTTTCAGATTGGTGGTTCTTATACCACTATTTTAGTATATGGTTTAGGTGGCCCCTAGGGCTCATCCATATTGTGCAACTTTTGTATATTTAAACTGTGTTTTGTTTTAACGCATTTGCTTCTGTGCTCATAAAGAGTATAGGGGATATTTGTAGTAAAATAAATATATATATATTTTCAATATATATCTGTGTGGTGTCCTATCATTTAGTATTCAAGGGGATTGTGTATGGTAAAACAGCTTGCTTCACATGCCTTTACAGAGTTTAGCCTAAGACTGCTTTGTCCATGCTACCACTAGGATAGCTGGTCTATAAGGTTGACTTACAACCAATCATCATAAGGGTTGCTTGGCATGGTACAAGGTGATCACTAGAACTAGTGAGCATCATATACCAGGCCAACTTCTCACAACAATCATTTGTCATGACGCTAGCAGTATGGATGACATTATGGTGCTCACGATAGAGATTCAAAGACTTTGACAGTCTCAAAGGCTCACAAATACTGCTTTAGAAACTTGTGGTAGAAGCATGATATCCGAGAAAATATGGACTTTGATGCTGAAATGAGTTGGCTTAATTTAAAGCGAATGACTTACCTTCTCATGGAGGGAAGCTCATTTAACCTGTTTCTGTGTGCTCTCTTAGTGGGACTCTGACACTCGAGACAGATTGTCTGTTTATAGATTTAATATTCCCACAAACTGTAGCATAACCACCTTCTTTCCTCAGCCATTCAGTTTACTTAACTGCTATTGGTGTACCATAGCCTAAAATAATTGCAGTGAGAAGGGTACAGTGTCACTTAGCTGGGAATCAGATCTTTTTTGATACATTCTGGTATAGGTCCTAGACTTGTGTAGAGAGTGGTAGCAAATAAGACATAGGGTTGAGATGTGTGCTAGGTTGAAAACAAAAATTGAGCTGTTGATGTTTAGTGAGCTGTGGATTTTGAAAGTATTACCAATACCAGAGTACTGATTATTAACACTTCATAAGAAACTGTTCTTAGTAATCAAGTTATAATAATATACTAACAGTGGGCTTTTCCATCTGCAGAATATACTGAATGACCAGCAGTGGCAGTGTTGCAGAAGACAATTTTTCTGCGTTGCTGAGCCAAAAAAAAAACTCACCCCTTTCCATTCTCAATTTATATGGTAAGTCAAACTCGCATTTAATCATTTTGCTTGTCATTAAAAGAAGTTGATAACATCTCCAGTCCTCAGTATTTATACTGGGGACTTGGGCATAACAATCATTTGTCATGACGCTAGCAGTATGGATGACATTATGGTGCTCACGATAGAGATTCAGAGACTTTGACAGTCTCAAAGGCTCACAAATACTGCTTTAGAAACTTGTGGTAGAAGCATGACATCGGGGAAAATATGGACTTTGATGCTGAAATGAGTTGGCTTAATTTAAAGCGAATGACTTACCTTCTCATGGAGGGAAGCTCATTTAACCTGTTTCTGTGTGCTCTCTTAGTGGGACTCTGACACTCGAGACAGATTGTCTGTTTATAGATTTAATATTCCCACAAACTGTAGCATAACCACCTTCTTTCCTCAGCCGTTCAGTTTACTTAACTGCTATTGGTGTACCATAGCCTAAAATAATTGCAGTGAGAAGGGTACAGTGTCACTTAGCTGGGAATCAGATCTTTTTTGATACATTCTGGTATAGGTCCTAGACTTGTGTAGAGAGTGGTAGCAAATAGGACATAAGGTTGAGATATGTGCTAGGTTGAAAACAAAAATTGAGCTGTTAATGTTTAGTGAGCTGTGTATTTTGAAAGTATTACCAATACCATGGTACTGATTATTAACGCTTCATAAGAAACTGTTCTTAGTAATCAAGTTATAATAATATACTAACAGTGGGCTTTTCCATCTGCAGAATATACTGAATGACCAGCAGTGGCAGTGTTGCAGAAGACAATTTTTCTGCGTTGCTGAGACAAAAAAAAAACTCACCGCCTTTCCATTCTCAATTTATATGGTAAGTCAAACTCGCATTTAATCATTTTGCTTGTCATTAAAAGAAGTTGATAACATCTCCAGTCCTCAGTATTTATACTGGGGACTTGGGCATAACAATCATTTGTCATGAAGCTAGCAGTATGGATGACATTATGGTGCTCACGATAGAGATTCAGAGACTTTGACAGTCTCAAAGGCTCACAAATACTGCTTTAGAAACTTGTGGTAGAAGCATGACATCGGGGAAAATATGGACTTTGATGCTGAAATGAGTTGGCTTAATTTAAAGCGAATGACTTACCTTCTCATGGAGGGAAGCTCATTTAACCTGTTTCTGTGTGCTCTCTTAGTGGGACTCTGACACTCGAGACAGATTGTCTGTTTATAGATTTAATATTCCCACAAACTGTAGCATAACCACCTTCTTTCCTCAGCCATTCAGTTTACTTAACTGCTATTGGTGTACCATAGCCTAAAATAATTGCAGTGAGAAGGGTACATTGTCACTTAGCTGGGAATCAGATCTTTTTTGATACATTCTGGTATAGGTCCTAGACTTGTGTAGAGCGTGGTAGCAAATAGGACATAAGGTTGAGATATGTGCTAGGTTGAAAACAAAAATTGAGCTGTTAATGTTTAGTGAGCTGTGTATTTTGAAAGTATTACCAATACCATGGTACTGATTATTAACGCTTCATAAGAAACTGTTCTTAGTAATCAAGTTATAATAATATACTAACAGTGGGCTTTTCCATCTGCAGAATATACTGAATGACCAGCAGTGGCAGTGTTGCAGAAGACAATTTTTCTGCGTTGCTGAGACAAAAAAAAAAAACTCACCGCCTTTCCATTCTCAATTTATATGGTAAGTCAAACTCGCATTTAATCATTTTGCTTGTCATTAAAAGAAGTTGATAACATCTCCAGTCCTCAGTATTTATACTGGGGACTTGGGCATAACAATCATTTGTCATGACGCTAGCAGTATGGATGACATTATGGTGCTCACGATAGAGATTCAGAGACTTTGACAGTCTCAAAGGCTCACAAATACTGCTTTAGAAACTTGTGGTAGAAGCATGACATCCGAGAAAATATGGACTTTGATGCTGAAATGAGTTGGCTTAATTTAAAGCGATTGACTTCCCTTCTCATGGAGGGAAGCTCATTTAACCTGATTCCGTGCGCTCTCTTAGGGGGACTCTGACACTCGAGACAGATTGTCTGTTTATAGATTTAATATTCCCACAAACTGTAGCATAAACACTTTATTCCCTCAGCCAGTCAGATTACTTAATTGCTTTAGGTGTACCATAACCTAAAATAATTGCAGTGAGAAGGGTGCAGTGTCACTTATCTGGGAATCAGATCTTTTTTGCTACATTCAGGTGTCAGTCCAAATCACTTTCTTGGGCTGCTTCCTGTAAGTCAGCTCTGTCAAGGGGGAAATTATGCTACCATACCCCTTGACAAACCTCCTGTAATACCCTGTGAGTCCTAAAAAGGCTCTCACCTCTGTCTGGGTCTTGGGGGGCTCCTAAGCAAGGATGGTCTCAATCTTGGGGTGCCACCTGTCCACTCCCAACTCGGTGTCCCAAGAACCCCACGGAACCCTGCCCCGATCTGGCACTTACTCGCCTTGATTGTGAGGCTTGCTCTCTGCAGTGCCATCAACACTTCCCAGAGGTGGTACAGATGTTCTTCCCAACTGGCGCTGAACATTGCAATATCATCCAGGTAGGCGGCACTGAACTCTTCCAGTTCAGCCAACACCTGGTTGACCAACCTCTGAAAGGTGGCAGGGGCATTCTTCATCCCAAAAGGCATAACCCGGAACAGGTAGTGCCCATCTGGTGTGGATAATGCTGACTGCTCTCTTTCCCCATCAGTCAAGGCGATCTGCCAGTACCCAGATGTTAGATCAAACGTGCAGAGGTTAAGCATGAGCACAAAATCTGTTCCGCTCGCGGATTTTCGGTAAATTCGCAATCCGCGAACTCCCGCGAATTTACCGAAAATCCTCAAATCCGTGAGCGGCGGATCCGGGGGGAAAAAGTTCAAGCCTTCAAGCTTGAAGTTGTTGTAACTATTTTAGGATGGCGCCGGCAAGCTGCCAGCGCCATTCTAAAATAGTTACTAAGTTAGCTTCAACAGGAAGCACTAATAGATCAAATAAAGCAGGTGCTCGAGCACCTGCTTTATTTTATCTATTAGTGCTTCCTGATGAAGCTAATTTAGTAACTATTTTAGGATGGCGCTGGCAGCTTGCCGGCGCCATCCTACAATTGTTACAGGATGATGGACAGCTCACTCAAGGGACCCCTGCCCACATGTGGAAAAATACAAACTGGGGGGGCACTACCAACCAGAATATAAGATCCTTAATTATTGCCCGGCGATGTCGCCTCTTGAACCCACAAAGAAGTTAAACTATTGGAGAGGCAGGCGCTGGAGACTGGAAGGCAGGAAACAAGGTTTTTTTATTCTCTCCGGAGGAGAACACAACGAAACGGACAGAAGGTATCGTTCTGAGGTGCTCTAACTGCATCCCTGAGGCCTGGCCTCTTATACACAAGTTTATCTCTTTATTACATGTAACACATTCTCGTTGATACTTTGATGTACGGAAAGACATCCTCAGAATCCCCCCTTCCCAGCCCGTTCCCATGCAAGGCTACAGTGGAAGTCCCCGCCCCGTTCACAACAGGTGATGATCATCGCGCAGCTGGGTATTCCGCCGATTCACGGAGTGTGCGGGTTTCGATCGGATCTCGTGGGATGGGGGGGGGCTTTGATCATCTCGGGGGTCCTTTGAGGAGGGAAGCTTCCTATTGTATGGGGAGGGGCAAGAGGTTGGTATCGGCAGAGCTAGGTGTCGGCCTGGGAACGGGGAAGACAAACGGGCACACGGGGAAAAGGGGTTTGCATCAAAAGGGCCGGAGGTCATGACGGGGAAGCAGGGAGGTGTCGCGCTGGGAACAGGATGAGGGCCTGGGGCAGAGCAGCGCCGAAGAGGGGTTTATGACTCAAGGCAGGTGCAAGCAGGGGGGTTGCCAGCGAAGTTAGGAGAGAGAGAGAGAGACGCGCTGGCTCTCGGCGAGAGCAGGGAAGCCATGGTGTCCAAAATGGCGGCTGTTTTACGCGCACAAAAGGTTTAAGGAGAGCAAGAGGGCGCCGATAATGTTGACGGTTTTCAGCCTAACTTTTAACAGTCCTCCCTTTTCAACATATCTAGCCAACTTGCTTACTCAATGTCAATTTTCATCAGATTCCTAACTTCGGTATCATATAATGCCCTCATATGTTCGCTTCCAATGTCCACAGTTTTGGGAAAAATACAACTCGCACATAAAGAACACATAGGTGGCAAACATTGAATTCCTAAGCATAGGCCACATATTACAACTACGGGAATCAGGATAATGGTGAGCAGTCTCCAGCCCCAGCTTTTGACGGTGTCCCAGAACCAACCACCAAGCGACCATTCTTCTTGCTCTTGGTGAACTTCCGAAGAGAGTCTGTGAAGATGTTCGATGGCTTTGTACACTGAGGGTGAGTTGTCCGGTATGTATGTACAACAGCTGGCCCCAATAATGCGGCATGCTCCTCCACGGTCCGCCAGAACCACATCTAGAACGAGGCGGTTCTGAAGAGCCACCAAACGGACCGCTTGGAGCTCGGCAGTGTTGTTGGCAAAGATGCCCGCTGTGATGTTCATGGTTGTCTCGACTGCCTGAGTCAAATGTCGGATGGCACGGCTGTTTGCCATCGGGCCCCAGAGGGGGACGAGTCCTTTCATAGCATCGAGGAACTGTGCCCCTGTTGAGTCGGCTTGCTCAACGTCTTTGGCTCGTTTTTGTCTGTGGTGATTCGCTGGGGCCACATAAGTTGGAGGAAGGACGAAGGAGATGTAGCAAGTGCCCCCCCAGCCTTTGGGGAGCCAGGTGTAGGCCTTCGTGCCACAGATGAAATACATGTTTGGGGATGACACAAAGGAAGGTGGATCCGTGGAGTCCAAAGTTCTGGTAAAGCGGCAAGCGCTGTGACCCACCAGCTGTGTCCCAAGTCCTTCTACACACATGTGGCCTGTGACGTTGATGACCGTCAGGGCCACAGTCAGAGTGGCAGCCGTTCGTTTCCGCAGATAGGAGAAGGTGGGTCTGGTTGGATTGTTGAACACCTGCATTTCGATTCGTTCTTTGGCCGGAATGTCCATTTGGATTGAGTCGCTGGGGGTCAGCGGGCAGAAGTGTGTCTTTGTCTTGTTTCGCCCGGCCCCATGAGAAGAATGTGCTGCAGCTCTGCTGGAGGTGGCATTTCCCGTATAGCTCTCTTGCAGGAGGATCAGCCAGGCAAGGCAGGAGCCGTGGACGGAGAAGGGTGAAGGGATGAATGGTATTGAATGTCCAGTGGCATGGGGTAGCAACCCACAGATCCAGCAGTTGGTGGCGTTGGTGGCAAGATTGTGCTGGTGAAGTAGCTGCACGAAAGAGTTGTTCCAAAACTCCTTTCGCCTCTCTCTTAGTTGAGGAGAGAGCGAAATTAGATAATGTTCCTTCATGGTGGTAGGCTGAGCAGTGGTTAGGAATGTTTCGTGAGCAGGTGCGTGTTCTTCCATAATCCAGAGCGTAGTCATGAGGAGAAAACAGAGGAGGATTACGATGAAGAGTGCAATTGTCTTTGAGCTATGGAGTCTGTCTGTTCTCGGATTTCTGTAGTGGGTATTTCCTGTTGTCTCAGTCGGCTTCTTGTTTGGTGCTTCCATCATCTTCTTATCTGGCGCTTCCATCATCTTCGTCTTCAAGGTGCTCGGTAGTGGGCAGGACCACAGACTTAGTTTCAGCCTCTCTCCAGGTAACCCTTGGTAGTTTGGGTCACCGTTCTGAGATCCTTTAACCTAGTCCGTGGCCTACTTAGCCGAAGCTCCCTCCTTTCGACGCAGGAAATACCCTTCTTGAGATGGCACAGTGGGGTCAGGATGTTTTGAAAGTTCAAGTGTCTCTGTATCAGGGTAGCAGTTCAACGATGGTCGGTCCTGGTTCAGGAGCTCTTCTTGGGTGTTGACGGTGTCTGTCGTGGCCAGGGCTGGAGAGACCTTTTTGCAGTGATGAGCGTGCAGCCAGTGTTTCTTCCCCTCCACTCGAAGTGCGGTCCGAGTGGTGATCAGCACTTGCCAGGGGCCCGTCCACCGGGGTTCCAAACTCTTTCATCGCTGAAAGTTTCGGATCAGCACGAAGTCCCCCGGCTGGATGGCGTGACCCGGACCCCTGGAAGCATCGGGGATGGCCTGCTGCACCTGCTGATGAAGGACAGACAAAGTTTCAGTCAATTTGTACAGATAATCAGACATTAGGACATCCGGAACGTCATGAATGGACGTTGGTTTCGGGGCAGACCAGACGCTCATGGGTCGACCGAAGACAACTTCATAAGGGGTTAAGTGATGTCGGGTGGGGGTAGAGCGCATCGATAGCAATGCCAATGGGAGGGCGTCTGGCCATTTCAGGCCCGTCGTAGCCACTATTTTGGCCAGTTTAAGCTTTAGTGTGGCGTTGTGTCGTTCGACAAGCCCAGCAGATTGAGGGTGGAAGACTGCGTGGAATTTCTGTTTGATACCCAGCCCATTTAGGATGAGCTGGATAACGTTGGCTACAAAGTGGGGGCCATTATCACTCCATAAAACACGACAGAGGCCATAACGGGGGAAAAACTCCTTTAACAGGACCTTTGCAGTGGCCATAGCGGTGTTGTCACGGGTTGGATATGCTTCCACCCATTTGCTAAATGCGCACACCACGACAAGTACATATTTCAGGCCTTGGCATCTGTCTAGCTGGATGTAGTCCATCTGCAGGACTTCAAATGGGTGGTTTGGGACCCCAAATCCCCCCCGGGGTACTACAGTTCCCTTCCCGGGGTTGTGTTGCAGGCATATTAAGCATTGTTGGACCAGGCGTTTGGCGGAATCTGGGATCTTGTCATTGTGCCAAACCCTGGAGACAAGTTCGATCATGGGGGCTGATCCTATGTGGGCAGGGGAGTGTGCCATGGTTAATATGGGAATCAAGTATGAATCAGGTAGCAACCATCTGTTCGTGTCTTTTGTCCGCCAGCAGCCTTCATCGTCTTTCAATCCCACCCGTGCCCATTCAGTCAATTCGTGTTGTGTGCTAGCCGTTTGTATGTCTCTAATTGTGTCCTTGGCGTCAGTCCAGTTTTCTGCTTGTGACCTGGTCACGTACATACGTGTTGTCGTTCTATTTTCAGCTGTCGTTCGGGCGGTGATGTCGGCTAGTGCATTTCCCTGTCCAATAATGTCTGTCACCTTCTTGTGTGCCTGGCATTTGATAACGGCAAGTTTGTTGGGGAGGAGGACAGCTTCGATTAAGGCGGAGACTAAATCCCCGTGCAGAATGGGTGTGCCGTGTGAGGTCAAGTATCCTCTCTCCCTCCAGAGGAGCCCAAAATGGTGAACCACCCCGAAGGCATACTGGCTGTCGGTGTAAATGTTCGCCGTGGTTCCTGTTGCCAGGATGCAGGCTCTCGTCAAAGCAATCAGTTCCGCTGCCTGGGCAGATCGCTGGGTGATGCGGGCTGTTTCTACTACAGTTCGAGCCGTGGTGACTGCATAGGCAGCGGAAGTGGTACCATCGGAGAGTTTGATGCAAGAACCGTCCACCCACAACTCCCCGTCGGGGTCAGGGAAAGCTATGTCTCTGAGATCGACCCTACTCCTGGTCTGTTCGTCCGTAAGAGTCACGCAGTCATGTACGGGGTGCACATTGGGGTCGTTCTCTGGCAAGGGTAACAGAGTTGCTGGGTTCAGTGTGGTGCATCTTTTCAGGGTGATATGGGGGGCAAGCAAGGTTAGTTCGTATCCAGTCAGTCGTGCACTCGTCAGATGTTGCGTCTTGGTTTGGTTCAGGAGGGTGTCGACTGCATGGGGTACCAGTACCGTGAGGGAATTCGAGAGTACAATCCCCTCACTCTGTCGGATAGAGACTGCAGCAGCAGCTACAGCTCGAAGGCAGGCAGGCAAGGCTCTGGCGACAGGGTCAAGAGTGGCAGAGAAGTAAGCGCACGGTCGTTGCTTAGGACCGATGGCCTGGGTCAGGACAGATAAAGCGCACCCCTCCCTTTCGTGAGTGTAAAGGGAGAAGGGCTTTCTGTAATCAGGGGTACCCAGGACAGGGGCTGAGCAAAGGGCATCTCGTAGTTCTGTGAAGGAGGTTTGACACTCAGGAGTCCAAGGGAGTGGGAAAGGGACGTCTTTGTTTAGGAGAGAGAGCAGTGGTTTTACAACGAGGCTGAAGTTTGGCAACCATTGTCGGCAGAAGGAGGTGAGGCCTAATAGGGAGCGAACCTGCTTCTGGGTTTTAGGGACAGGGGTGTCTAGAATGGTCTGGATTCGATCAGGGGTGAGTTTCCGTCCATCTTTGGACAGAAGGTGACCCAGGTAAGTGACCTGGGGTAGGCAGAATTGCAACTTCTTCTTGGAGACCTTGTGGCCATTTTCCGCAAGGAAGTGCAAGAGTTGAATGGTGGCGGTAACCGCTAGAGGGGTGGTGTCGGCTGCCAAAAGGATGTCATCGACATATTGTACCAACACCACCCCGTCGGGTAACCGGACTTGGTCTAGTTGCCTTTTGAGAGCCTGGCTGTAGATGCTAGGGCTCTCCGTGTAGCCTTGAGGGGCCCGGCAAAACCTATATGAGCGGGATTTTAGGGTAAAGCCGAAGAGATATCGGCTGTCTGGGTGGATGGGGATGGAGAAGAATGCGTTCTTGAGGTCGATGACGGAAAAGGTGGTGGCAGTGGATGGAATCAAGGTCAGGATGGTGGTGATGTCTGAGACCACAGGGTACTGGGGTACCACCACTTTGTTGATCTCTCGGAGGTCGATGATGAAACGGTATGCTTTCTCATCTCCCTCTCCCTGCTTCTTGATAATGGGCAAGATAGGGCTGTTGCAAACGTTGCTAACCACTTCCTCTACCACTCCTGCGTCTATCAGTGACTGGATAATCATTACCAATGCCTTCTCGCCCTCTGGCGATATCCGATATTGTGGGAGTTTTGGGAGTGTTGCATCTGGTCGGACAGTAATGTGCACTGGGTCAATTAACATACGCCCTACGTCCGAATCCGCTTTGGCCCACAGATACGGAGGTAGGGTGTCAAGCAGGGACGCGTCGACGTCGGTGATGGAAAACATGTGTCGGGGGGAACAATGTTTAAGCAGAACGGGGTTGTCGTAAAGAAACACTCGAACTCCATCTTGAGAACACCTAATCGTCGCTCGGAAGTGTTTCAGTAAGTCAAGTCCCATAATGGCGTCAGGGCTATTGGAGGAAAGCAAGAACGTGGTGTCGGTGGTGTTGTTTTCTACGTCAAAGAGAATCGGGGCAGACAAAGGGTTGGTGGAGGGCGTTCCATCGAAACCTGTCGATGTTATGAGTGAGCCAGACAAGGGTGCCCTTGGAATCAGTCGTTTAGATAACGCACTACGTGTTGCGCCAGTGTCTACCAGAAATGGAGACTTGGTACCCAGGACCTTAGCAGTGACATAAGGGCCCTGCTGGTCAACATAGAGCTCGACTGGATCCCTCCCTCGCCCTTGGCTGTCCTATGCAAAGGTGTGAGTGTCGTCATAGTCAGATTGTTGATATTGGTTCTGTCTGGGTCGATCGAACGTATTCGGTCTGCTTGATCTGTCATTAGTCGCGTCATTTGGGGGCCCTCGCTGTGGTCCCTTAGGTCTCGGTCCGTTTGCTACATCCCTGGGGTCTCTGTTCCTGATCATTTCCAGGAGAACTGGGCACTGGGATTTCCAATGGCCAGTCCCTTTGCAGAAAGCGCACTGGTCATCTCTAAGGTCTGTGCGTCCACTGTAGGGAGTCAGAGTGCGGTCCTGGGGAAATGCAGTCTTAGGGACGTTTGTCTGGTAGTTTCCCCGGTATTGGTCTCGTCCTATAGTCACCCCTTGCAGTTTGGCAATCATCACCCTCTCTTTTAAGTCTTTCTTCTTTTTCTCTGTCGCCCTATCGTTTTCATTTTTCTGATGCTCATAATATTGGGCCATTTGGAGAATCGCTGTAGGTTTGGAGGCTGCCCAACTACTCTCGCTGGCCTGTAGTTTCTGGGAGATGTCCAATGATAGGCCCTTAACATAATTCTGGACAAACAGATGGTGTCCGGTTGCAGTGGTCATGTCCTGGCCGCTGTAATCGGAGAACACCGTTTCAAACCGGGAGAAGTATTCCGATACATCCTCCTGGGGTTTTTGGCGACAGGCTGTTACTATCGACCAGTCCACTTTCTTTTCTGGGATTAGGGTTTTTAATTTCGCTACAATTTTATCTGGGAGGTCTAGAATGGATTTCAACGGCTTTTGTCCTGGTCCCCGTTGTTTGTCCAAGTCACCGAGTTGTGACCAGGTATGTCCGAACAGCTCAAGGTGGTCGACTTTCCGGATTTGCTTCCACACATCAGCTGGTAGACATAACCCAAAGAACAAGTCGATGTCAGCCAGGGTCATGATAGTTGAACCCAGGGCTGTACCCAATTCAGTATAGAAGGCAGTGGGGTTTTTACGTAGGTCGGGTAGAGATTTCCGGAATGTCAGTATCTCTTGCCGGTCCCATGGCTGGTAGACCCAGTTGTATACTACCCTTCCCTTTGCATCTTGGTTGTTTGCATCATCGTGAGTCCCTGTACCTCGAGGGGGAACCCAGTAAGGGGCAGCCTCACGTATCGGCATCATGGTGTTAGATTGCTCGGTTGGTGGTTCGGTCACTACGGGAGCCGCGGATTTAGCTCCCGGCTTTTGTTCAGTGAGGTGGCGGAAAACCTCAAGCGTACGCGTAAGGAGGTCCGACACATCACACTCGCCCTCATCCCCGATATCGACCTTCCGGTACAGAGTCCTTAGGCTCTCGGGACCTTTGTCTCGATATCGGTCCTCGTATGCATTCAAGACATGATAACACAGTCGTACGGTAAAATGTCGTCTGTGACTCCCTGTATACGAGCTGAACATATCTGTGATGTACTCTTCATCATCCTTCCTTTCTACCAGTGTCCTTGCTATTTTGTCGATCCCCGCTCGCTCATCTTTGTCTAGCCTGTTTGTTCTTGCAAGGCCAGCCCCTCGAGTCTCATGCTCGTTTAACGTTGTTGTTGATGCGGGTTTTAATACAAGGGGTTCGGCTGGCACAGAGGCCATTGGGGCCGACGCTGTGGCGGTACCTTCGTTTGTACCTGGGGGTGGCGCGTGCTGCGCCAAGGGTTGAGAAGGGGCATATGGAGGGGGCATGTAGATGATAGGGGGACCTAACAGCAGGTCCTCATTGGCTTGTCGTTTCGAGGGTAAATCAGGGTAGAGCATGGAGGGGGTTCTAACCGGACACTGGCTTGGCGTTTCCCTTTCTAGTTTCTGTTTAGCTTTCTCTCTTTCCTCTATCTCCTTTTTTAGTTTCTGAGCAGCTAGGTGGGCTGCTTTTTGCAGCTCTTTTTCCAACCTACTCTCAGTTTTCTTTTTACGCTGTTCAGTTTCTTTTCGCCACATGCCGAAGCTATCAAGCATAGTAGGTGTTGTCTTGTTTTTACCTAGGGCAGTTTCTAGCGTTTTTATTTTATCATCATCGAAGGATCCTATCAGGGGCCATTGACTTTCTTGACCCTGTTTTGTATATTTATGCCATAGTTTACTATAGGCAATAGCGGTCAATCCATGCTTCATGAACATGTCCTTATTAGGGGTGCCTTCCAGTGGGGCTGGATGGTCCATCTCTAATAAGCGGTCCGGGCTAAACAGGCTACTAATCAGTGGGGAGAAGACAGACATGACGGCTCGTAACGAGGGACTAAAAAGTCAGCACTGCCTATCTTATCACTAGGTGCAAAGACTAGACAGAATATTTCTATTCTACGTTGTTTGCAGGCAGTGAATACCTCATGGATCACAATAACCAAAGACCAACAAATAACAATGGGGAGAATGAGTAGGTCCGCAAAGATCTGCGTTACCTACCTTTTTCACTATCTGCAAAAAGGGTGGTCTCTTCCCTGTTTGCAGACAGGGAATCTCCAGGAAACAATAATTTTGCGAACAACAGTTCAGTTTCAAGCAATTATAGGGTGGGGGAGAAAAAAATAAGCACGGCTGCTACCCTACCTATCCTCCACTGCTTGCAAAGAGAGAGACCTTTGTTTCTCCGTTTGCAGACAGTGAATCCCTCATAGATCAAGATAACAAAAGACCGATAAATAACAATGGGGAGAATGAGTAGGTCCGCAAAGATCTGCGTTACCTACCTTTTTCACTATCTGCAAAAAGGGTGGTCTCTTCCCTGTTTGCAGACAGGGAATCTCCAGGAAACAATAGTTTGTGAACAACAGCTCAGTTTCAGGTGATTATTGAGTGGGGGAGAAAAATAAGCACGGTTGTCTGCCCTACCTATCCTCCACTGCTTGCAAAGAGAGAGCCTGTTGTTTCTCCGTTTGCAGACAGTGAATCTCCAAATAAACAAAAAGAGCAATACTAGTATTTAACAAACAAGCAATCAAGCAATTTTTTCGCAATTTGTCGTGGTAACACGACCTTACCCGGACCGCATGGACAGTTTCCTGACTTCCGAATCCAGCGCCCGATCGTCCTCTCTTCTTCGTTATCCTCGCGGCACTCCTGATGGTTCCCAGTCAGGACCGTAGATCACTCGAGAGAGGTCTGTTCGGAACCAGTGAAGTTCGGATGATCGGCTGTCAGACGAGGGTCTATCGGACAGACGCGTTCCCGATCGTTGCAGTCGTTCACTTTGTCGTCAGGACCTCTCCCACTGGATCCATGGGTCGCTGATGGGCCCCACGCTTGGGACGCCAATTGTGGAAAAATACAAACTGGGGGGGCACTACCAACCAGAATATAAGATCCTTAATTATTGCCCGGCGATGTCGCCTCTTGAACCCACAAAGAAGTTAAACTATTGGAGAGGCAGGCGCTGGAGACTGGAAGGCAGGAAACAAGGTTTTTTTATTCTCTCCGGAGGAGAACACAACGAAACGGACAGAAGGTATCGTTCTGAGGTGCTCTAACTGCATCCCTGAGGCCTGGCCTCTTATACACAAGTTTATCTCTTTATTACATGTAACACATTCTCGTTGATACTTTGATGTACGGAAAGACATCCTCAGAATCCCCCCTTCCCAGCCCGTTCCCATGCAAGGCTACAGTGGAAGTCCCCGCCCCGTTCACAACAGGTGATGATCATCGCGCAGCTGGGTATTCCGCCGATTCACGGAGTGTGCGGGTTTCGATCGGATCTCGTGGGATGGGGGGGGGGGCTTTGATCATCTCGGGGGTCCTTTGAGGAGGGAAGCTTCCTATTGTATGGGGAGGGGCAAGAGGTTGGTATCGGCAGAGCTAGGTGTCGGCCTGGGAACGGGGAAGACAAACGGGCACACGGGGAAAAGGGGTTTGCATCAAAAGGGCCGGAGGTCATGACGGGGAAGCAGGGAGGTGTCGCGCTGGGAACAGGATGAGGGCCTGGGGCAGAGCAGCGCCGAAGAGGGGTTTATGACTCAAGGCAGGTGCAAGCAGGGGGGTTGCCAGCGAAGTTAGGAGAGAGAGAGAGAGACGCGCTGGCTCTCGGCGAGAGCAGGGAAGCCATGGTGTCCAAAATGGCGGCTGTTTTACGCGCACAAAAGGTTTAAGGAGAGCAAGAGGGCGCCGATAATGTTGACGGTTTTCAGCCTAACTTTTAACACACATCGGTGCGATTGCATAGTAACACACACATGCTTTATTTTATCTATTAGTGCTTCCTGATGAAGCTAATTTAGTAACTATTTTAGGATGGCGCTGGCAGCTTGCCGGCGCCATCCTACAATTGTTACAGGATGATGGACAGCTCACTCAAGGGACCCCTGCGCACATCGGTGCGATTGCATAGTAACACACACATGGTCGCTGGAACTAGTTGAAGCTCAAATTCAGTGACTCATTCATCAGCCCCAAAACAATCGTGAGCGTCGTCGAGGCTGGGCAGGTGTGCCTTCTTCCCAAATCTACAGTCGAAAATCACCTGTGATGCTGGATAGAGGCCTTTGTATCCTTGACTTTCACGAGCGCAATCCTCGTGCTGTTCCTGTGACCAGGAGCTTCTTTCTCTTCATCTGCTGCTCTGATCGGTCTCTGACCATTTATACACACAAGAGGCACTTGAACTCGCACAGAAGAACCCCCCCCCCCCGAGTGGGGCAGAGGGCAGAAGACCACAAAAACGAGTTGGGCAGAGGGCAGTAGACCACAAAAAAGAGTTGGGCAGAGGGCAGAAGAGCACAAAAACGAGTTGGGCAGAGGGCAGAAGAGCACAAAAACGAGTGGGACAGTGGGCATAAACGAGTGGGGCAGAGGGCAGAAGACCACAAAAACGAGTTGGGCAGAGGGCAGAAGACCACAAAACGAGTGGGGCAGAGGGCAAAAGGGCACAAACACGAGTGGGGCAGAGGGCAGAAAGGCACAAAAACGAGTGGTACAGAGGGCAGAAGGGCATAAAAAACGAGAGGGTGGCAGTGATGAACCAGAGGGCGCATCACGGTCTCGCCCAAAAAAAAAACCCGCGAACACGCAAAGCGCCCCGCGAACATGCCAAAACGCCCCGCGAACACGCAAAGCGCCCCGCGAACACGCAAAAATCCGCAAATTCGCACAAATTCGCGAATTTTGCGGATCGCGAATTCGCAAAATTCGCCCATGCTTAGCAGAGGTACCGGGCAGCCCCTAACTGATCGAGGAGCTCATCAGCTCTGGGGATGGGGTGCGAGTCAGTCCTCATGACTGAATTGAGCCCTCTGTAGTCCACATAGAACCGGAGTTCTGGTGTGGCACCCGGTGTGGCAGCCTTTGGGACCAAGACCACTGGGCTGGCCCAAGGACTGTTAGAGCACTCAATCACCCTTAACGTAAGTATCTTCGAGACCTCCTCCTTGATGCAAGCTCTCACCCTGTCAATTTGTGCTTCACAGGAGGGCTGTCTTCCAGTGTCCACATCATGGATGCACCAATCTGTGACACTGGGAATCAGGGGAAACGAATCAGAAAACTGTCCCAGCAACTGGTGACAGTAATTTTGTTGCTCAGGGGTCCGGGTGGAAGAGAGGTTCACCCCATCCACTAACCCATCATGCCCTGTCGCAGACAGGAGGTCAGGAAGAGGCTCAGTCTCCTCCTCCATTCCAGCATCTGTTGCTAAGAGCATGCCCACTTCGGACCTCTCCAAGTGGAGCTGCAGGCAGTTGAAATGCAGGACCCGCAAGGGGTTCCTGGGAGACCACAAGTCCACCAAATAGGTAACCGGACTTGGGGGCGTTGCTTGGCCGGCTGCAAGATGGCTACACTTTAAGTGGGCTCTGCTGGCCAAGCTCAATGACAGATAAAATCCTGCAAACAACAGTCTTTTCACAAGCTACAACCAGCGCACCCTGTCTAACTCTTACCTGCGACATGGGCCGGTGCTGCTCCAGCCTCCCGGAGTCTCTCGAGGGCTGAGAGCTGCTGCCTGTCTGTGGCGCTGGGCCTACACCTCGTGGGTCAGCAGGGCCCGGCCCTTCCCACTCTGCTACAGGCGGGGCTGCCTGGGGCTCTGTGCTGCCGGAGTGTCATCGGAAGATCCTGGTTTGCTTCCACCCAGTGAGTGTCATCGCTGCCGGGGCTCTCTGCAGTGTGGTTGGGGGCTCACAAGCTGAACGGCCCAGCCCAAGCCCAAGGTACATCTGGCGCCATTTTCTGCTCCCGCTTCTTTCGGTGCCCTCCCTGTCCGCTCTGAGTGCCCGGGCCTGGTGACGGGAGTGGTGTGCCCCCGCGCCTACCCGCCATGTCTGACCCGGATTAGCGCACGCTCCCCGCACAGCACCACAGAAGGCCTCTATGGCCTCCTCTGGCGGCCCGTGATGACGCAACCCCGACGCATCTGACCCCAGGTGTCTGGCACCATTGAGGCCTATTCTGTATTTTTGGGCTGTGGCTGTCACCATACGCTGGGCTTGCCGCCCATCGCTTCAAGCCTGACCTGAGTGGGCCCTGTGATCTGCTGCGGATAGCCCATAACTTACCACCATGCCTGCTGCTGCTTCCCGGGGCAGGGTACGCCCTTCTTCACGGCCTCAGTCTCGAGTGGCTAGTGCTGTTTCCGCCCTTGGTTGTACCTGGCCCCGTGTCACTGCCGGGGCCCATATTCTGCCTGCTCCCTTATTGCCCCAGAGCTGCCACGGGGCTGGCATCCAGAACGTCCCAAGCCCGCCCCGGCACACATTGGAGCATCCAGCCCTACGGTGGCAACTCTTCATTCAGGCCTTTCTCGGGGGGTGGCTTTTACTGCATAGCCTGGGCGCAGTGTGGCGCGCGCTTTGATCTCCAGCGTCCTCCTCACGCCGGATGACTGTTTCCTCTGCTTGGTGACTCGTGGGCCCCTCAGATCTCCAATCCGCTACCTGCCTCGAGTGGTGTGCCCTCTCTGGACTACCCTGTCGAATTGCCGTCCTGGTTCCTCTGCCATCTGCCACGTCCTTTCCTTGTCACTCACTGCCCACTACCAGCAGGGACTGTCCTCTGCATCCTTTTCCTGGTGACACTGCCATTAGCCTGTTTAGTCAGTAACTGCTGTGCGGCTGTGCCTAGACTGTGGCGCTCTGTGGACCCTGACCCTATTGTATACATTCTTCCCCTCCTTGATATCTACACTGGGGGCATCTGGCGTGTTGTGCGACCACCTCCACCGGTAACGGTCTCCTCGGCCTCCTGCTCAGCCTCGCCATTGCGATCTTGGCGATGGCCTAGCCTCATTGCAGAGTTCAGTGTGCCCATTTGTCTTATTGCCTGGCCTCTGTTTCATTGGGGTGTCGCGCCGGTGGGGTCCTCCCTGGTTGTGCTGACGTCCTGTTGCCCACGCTGTCTGCAGCACTCATCCTCCAGGACCGGAAAGCACTTGGACGGAGGTCTGTTGCTGCACACATTCGGAGGCGATCTAGCGATCCTTCCTGGCTGCTCTACATCTCCTGCAGTGGGCTGATCAGTCTGCGCTTCATCTGCTTATCTTGGGCACTCTGTCTCTACCCCGCTTCCTGGTGGTGCCTGCTGTTTGGTTCCTCTGCCATGGGGAGGACCGACCCCCAAACAGCCCAAAATTGCCTTTGATCAGCGCAGGTCGACTCGCCAGGACGGTGCTGGTTCAGACAGTGGTGACCCCGCAGCCACCATGGGCTCGCCTCCTACCCATGACGATAGCTAAAAGCAATTATGTTGGATGTAAATTCAACGGTCGCTGGAATAGCGGCCCAACTGGATCAGCTCTCTGCCCGGCTGGACTCTGTTAAGGCCTGTGTTGATGCCCACGACAATCGACTTCTCCACGTCGAGTCCAGGGTCTTGGATGCCAAGAATGCTGCCACTCAGGATCATCGGAAATTGCTGCAGATGGACAAAATCCTAGCTATCATTCGGGAGAAAATTGAGGACTTGGAGGCGTGCTCTTGTCGGAGTAACCTTCGCATAACGGGCGTCCCGGAATCCACAAACATAGTGCGAATGGAAGACTTTGTGGAGCAACTGGTCAAGGGACTCTTCAGTGACGTACACTCCTCAGTTTTTATTGTCGAACGCGCACATCAATCCCTTGGTCCACGCCCTGGTCCCAAACTACCTCCTCGCCCTATCACCAGGATCAGGATGCCATTTTCCTTGCAGCGCAGGACATGGGCAAAATAAACCATCAGGGCAACTCACTTTCGTTGTCTCTAGATTACACTCTTACTGTCCAGGCTGCCCGGCACAAATTCCTTCCTGCAAAGCAGATTCTGCAAAAACACGAGGTCTCTTGCTCTTTGGGGTATCCAGCAAAACTGACAGTCCGACAGGGTGCAAAAAATGCTTGTATATCCTGACCCCAGAGACACCCTCGCCTTTGCAAAGAAACTTGAAAAATCATCACACTCTTCACCATCCAGCTCTCAGCCTGCTGAAGTTCATCGCTTTAGTGATAAACCCATACAGCACAACCAGTCAATGATTATTACTTCCTGATCATTGTCTGAAGTTCCGGTAGCTTGGCCACCCTGTTTAACTGCGGGGGTGTCAGCTGAGCCCTGCCATGCCCTAACCGGATAATTCCCTTACTTACTATGGTTTCCCCTCTTCCAAGTTGCGGTTTCCTGGGGTGGGAATGGGTGGTATCTCATCCTGATTGGGGGGTTGGAGTGGGGGTGGGGGTGGAAGGACTTTTGGAACTGTCTTGTGGTTGTGGGGGTGTAACGGATGGATCTGGGGGTTTGTGTGGGAAATGTTGCCCCCTGCTGGGGCTCCTGCACTGCATCTTGCAAGGTGGGTTGGTGAAGGTTGGGTTGGGGTGTGGTTTTAAGTATTCTTGTTTATATTTTTTGTATCTCCTTAGTATGCATCACTACACTACCATGCTTGATCACTGTACTGTGTTTTTACAATGCACCTCACTCTGGCATGGGTTGGCACTTTTGGGATCGGTGCCGACTGCTTCCTCTTTCTATCCCTATCAATGATTTTCATTACAGCCTGGCCATACACACTCTAATTCACTGGTTGGCTCCAGAGCACGTTTCATGTAACTGTCCCTATCCAATTTTCCTCCAGTCACACCCACCCCTTTTCCCACATCAGCTTACAGCCACGGCCTGGACTTGCTGCCCTGCAACCCATCTTACCCTGGTCTAGAGTTGTATGACTGAAGCCATTTGCTGGACCTGGAAAATCTGCGGTCTTAATGACCATCGCAAGGCCAGGCTTATATGTCAACTTTGTGCTGGAGAAGGTGAGAGTGGATGTCTTTTACAGGAAACTCGCCTGCTACTGGTGACCTCCACTAGACTCCAATCGTGTTTTGGGGGGGCATTGCAATCCTCTTTCTATTCCTCCTATTCCCGGGGAGTGTCCATCTTAAGGAGAGGGATACCATGGACCACGACCCTGAAGGATGCTATGTTGTTCTGCATGGCTCACTTCTGTCCCAACCTATGACTATCACCACTGTATACGGCCCTAACTCGGACAACCCTGATTTTTTCACTCATGTTTGGCACCTGATATCATCCCTGGGTCCCCCAGCACTTCTTGGGGGGGGGGAGATTTCAATGTCACACTTTCTGCAGTATTGGACCACTCTGGCCGTTATTTATCCCACCCTCGCTCCACTGCTCGCCTTCAGTAACTACTCACTGACAATTCCTTATATGATGAATGGTGTCACATGTGGCCCGAGGCTAGAGAGGGAACTTGCGTCAACGGTGCCCGCGGCTGCTGGTCTATTATCAGTTTTTGGATCACCTCCCCTGATGTTCTCACTTGGCTAACCTCTGCCAACAACATGGCACACTCTTTCCGATCACGCGCCAGTCCAGCTTTGTCCCTGCCTTTCCCATTCCGCTCAGCGTGCTTTCGCTTGGCGGTTCCCCCCGAACGCTCTCTGTGACTCCATCTTTTGTGACAAGATCCAAACCTCAAACTCTACCTATTTTGACTTGAATGTTGATTCTGCATCTACCTCATGGGAAGGCTTCAAAACTGTAATCCACGGCGAGTGCATCTCAAAACAATTGGGTGTCCTCCGCTCCACTTTAAATAAGCTTGAATCTGAAATTAAGGCTTTGGATGCCGCTCACGCAACCCACCCTAGCCCTGAGACTCTCACTCGACTGCGCGAAAAATATATGGAATTTACTGAGGAGGCCAACCGGGAACTCTCGTTCCTTGGCAGAGAAGCCGGGCACCCCGTTTTGGTGAGGGCGAATGGCCTGGCAGGACCCTGGCAAACCTCCTCCGTCCTCCCCGTGCCAAGTCGTATATCAAGGCCCTCCGGGACGGTGGCCCCACCAGAACCACCTCCCCTGATGAAATCCAGACTTGATTTACGGAATACTACTCGCAACTCTACACCGCGGGACCCGCCACCTTGCATGAGGATTTCAACTAATACTTTGATATAGCATTGGTCTGGCTCGCGGACTACCATAGTAAATTCTTAGATGAGCCCTTCTCTAAAGACAAAATACTCGCTGCCATAAATAGTTTACCCAGTGACAAGGCCCCTGGTTCAAATGGTCTCCCCGCATCGTTTTATAAGACCTTTGCAATGCTTCTTGAGCCACCTCTAGCCACCATGTATAATGACTCCTTTGATAATGGCCTCCTACTGCAATCCCTCCGTGAGCAATGATAACGCTTTTATTTAAGCCGGACAAGCCACTTGATTGCCGCGATTCATATCGCCCCCTCTCGTCAATTAATATTGACAACAAAATCTTCACTAAATTGCTGGCCTCTCGACTCCTGCCCACCATCGCTGTTCCGGACCAGTCAGGGTTCATCCCAGGTCGCGCCACATCCCACAATCCTCAGACAATTTTCTCAGTCCTTCATCAGATCAATCCAAGCCTACCTGCAGTTGTTGCTTTACTCTATGCCACTAAGGCATTTGACACACTGGAGTGGCCCTTTTTCTTCTTTCTACTACTGCGCCCCGGCTTCAGCAACACATTAATTTGCATGATATTGCTCCTCTACACCAGCCCTTCTGCACGCCTTCACATCAACAGTCAGATATCCGATCCAATTTCAATTGGGCGATGAACTCGGCAGGGGTGCCCGCTCTCCCCTATGCTCTTCGCTAATGCGATGGAACCCCTCGCCTCCAGGCTCCGGCAACACCACACTCAGAGACCAGGGCCGACATTACACTATATGTCTGTCATCCCCAAGAAAACTGCAGCCCTGCAGCAATGCACAAGATAATATGGTTTGGTGGTCTCTCCGGCATAGAGGTGAACTGGAATAAGCCAGTTCTGATCCCGCTCACAGAAGCCACCAAGCCATTTACTCCGGACTTTCCTTTCGTATGGGCCTTCCGGTCCCACTCGCTACCTGGGTATCTGGCTGAGCAGGGACTTGGACGACCTATGCTGGGCCAATTTCAGGCGTGCAGTGGATTGGCTCGAGTCTAGAATACCTCACTGGAATCGGCTCCCCCGCATTGCAATCGCCAAGATGGTGGTCCTTCCGAAATTTATTTACCTCTTCTTGAATATCCCCATACCACTAACTGCTCATTTTTCTGGTAAGATCCGGTCCTTGATCATATCTCTTGTCTGGGCCAGCAAGCAACCTAGGATTACCTATGACATCCTCACTCTCCTCATGTTGGTTGGCGGCATGGGCGCTCCCAACTTCAAATTGTATGCCCTATGTGCCCACACCAGCTTCTTGCACTTTTGGATTCACCCCACCCCCTTCCAGCCACATGTTGCAGTTGAGGCTGATCTTGCGGCCCCTTGGCCGGTGAATACTGCCCTGTTCCCCCCCAAGCTGAGGTGGACGTGGCTTGGACTGCGTCACCTCTCCGATTCCCCCATGCTCTATCAGCTAACACTATTCAGGTTGTGCCCCACCCAGCTTTCCCTCCTCTCCAACCATCTGGCATATCCAAGCACGCTGCCCTTCTGGGACTGACCACACTGGTGGATCTATATCCCGAAAATACTTTCTACTCTCTTCCGGCTTCCCCTGCTGCGGGCGATCTGCAGGGAGAGGCATCCCACATTTCCCCAGCCACCTCCGTCGATGCCCGCTCTTGACTTCATCTATTCCTCCCCCACCCCCCGGAAGCTAGTGACTAAACTATATGATATCACCTTATTGACCGCCTCCATTTCCACTGAGCATGCCCGAGTGGCGTGGGGTGAGGACATTTCCCAAGTAGACTTGCTCTATTGTTGTAATCAAACTAAAAAATTGTCTCCAAACTATCGCCTCCGTCTGATTCACTTTAAATACTTACACAGGGTATATCGCACCCCGCTCAGTTACATAAATTGGGGCTCATACCTGACGACCGATGCCTGCGCTGCTCTGCCCCTGCTGCAAATTTCACTCATTTGGCTTGGCTGTGCCCTAAGGTATCAGATTTCTGGCGGGAGGTATGTGCAACCATCTCTGAGATTACCTCAACGTCGGTTCAACCTGACCCACCATTGTGCCTGTTGGGCTTTGTTAAATTCTCTCTGGATGCCTCTCGTCGGCTGGTAGCAATGTTGCTGGTCCTTGCGCGGCGCAAGTTGGCCATGTGTTGGGGCGCAGACCGGCACCTAAGTTTGCCCAGTGGCTTCAGGACGCCTCTAGATGTCAGACTCTACTATCAGAATTCTGGGACCTGATGCCTGCTCAGTCTTGGCCTCTTGACATATGGGGCCCCCTGGTGACTTACCTTCACACTCTCCACAGCCCAGCCGTACTGCCTCCCCCGTGCTCCCCGCCGGCACTCCGTCCGTGGTGGCCGCTGGTGCTGCTCAAACTGCTTCCCTCCCTGTCCCCTACATTCTTGTGCAGGGCCTGCTCTCTCCTCTAAGATGCTGACACTACACTATGCAGTTACATTCAGCATAATGAAGTGTTTGCTGTATTGTACTTGATAATGCCTCTGACAATGCACACCACATCAAGAAGTACAATGATCAGGCAATGATCTGCCATGTATGATGCAAAATTGTATTCTGGTGATGCTGAACTTTTCAATCAAGGTTTTGTAAAATCAAAAATAAGTAGGTAACAGGACTTGTGCACTGCACCACCTCAAACGGTCTGGTCCACTTATCCTGGAGCGCACAAGGTTCCACTGGGGCCATGACCCACACTTTCTGACCAGGCTGAAGCTCCACCAGTGTGGCATTCTGGTAGTAAGAGAAAAGGGTATGCAGTTCCTCTGGGTGGAGAGTGAGCTAGAGAGGGAGAGAACAGAGGAGGCACAAGAAGATTGGGTTCCTCTTATCGGAACTAGGGTCCTCACACACCCAGCAAGCTAGATGTCAAGCTTCATCATATGGACCTGCTCCTTGTCGGGTCAGCATTGCAATACATTGACGGGCACCCATAAAGAGGCTCTTTAGCGGAGATCTTTTGTTCCTGGCCGTATGGTGCGGTGCGTGTGAGGGGCCTGGTGGTGTAGATGTGAGTGAATAGAAGTGATTTAAAACAAGTTGGATAGTCCAAAATATGACATTATTCAGGCTGGCTATCCAACTGACTAAAAAAAAACAGAGTGGCAGCCTGCTGACATCAGGGTTCAGCTCAGCTATGCTCATCTCTGAAGGTCAAAATGTTTCATGCCTCATGGTCCTAGTGATCCTTGGCAATTCTTCAGGACTTAGTGTGGAGGAAAACTATCTACACAAAAGTGGTGGGTGCGGATGCTACCTACCACATAAAGTACTATGGGAACAGTCGCTCCATATATGTCGGGTAACCTAAGAGAAATACAAAAGGCAACCACAACAGTTACAATGAAGAGTGCTCAGTCCTCGCTCCAGTGATCCAAGAAACCATCCTCTCTCTTAGTGACGAGCCATAGAGACTAATATGATCACAGGGGCGTTATCAATTAGAAGCCCCGATATAGGTTACATAACCCTTAAAAATTGTGCGATTAAAAACAAGCATTAATAAAAACTAAAAATAAACTGAAGACAGAAGACCTAAGGACCTCGTGCAGATGATGCAAGTAGGAAAATATACATTAAGGTAGGGTATAAAATCACAGGCACACTGTTCGCCTTAGGTGGGGGTGGCACTCGCCTAACTCAGTGTTACCACCTGCTTCAGCCCGTGTTCGGAGCAGTAAGAGCTATGAACACCAGCACGAGGCACCCAGGGAGGTGACTATTGGAAACACATCTACGAGTGATCCAGTGCTTCTGCTAGAACTAGAAGGGCCAAAAGTGATATGCTAGAACTGGTCTTAAGGGTTCTCACTGAGTATGTGTCTCGACCCCAAGGGTGGAGTCCGGCTAGTGGCTAGTGTCTCAGGGCCAACTCCACGCAATTCTGTCCCCAAATACTAGCCTAGACGGAGATGGATAGTCCGATGTTACCCTGGTAGATTGGTCAACCCTCCCGTGGGCTGGTTCCTCAAAGCCCACAAGGTACAGAGATCATGACAAATTCCCATATCTGTTTACTCATGATTAGTATGTCGTCAGGGTGGGCTGGAACACCTGCCCCTCGCCGGTCGAACAGGGGAGTACTGCGCAATCATGCAATCGCACTAAATAATAGCCGGCGTGGGTATGGCTAGTCTGGCTTCCGGGTAGTCGTCACGTGCAAAGGCACATGATAAAGTTAAGTATCTGAGCTACGAGCGGGGAATGCTCATCAGGCAAAGCGGCCATCATGGAATGGCACCAATTCCTTACTAATCCAGAGTCTTGCAGCAGTGCCACCAAGGCTGCTCATGTTGGCACTGCAGAACGGGATGTAAGTAACACGAAACTATGTATTGGACATAAGGCGGGGGCAGTGCAGAATACCAGTGGGTACAACAGTACAGGGCGTTCATTAAAAACCTGCACATAAAATTCATGCTAAGCAGTGACTGGAGGTGGGAGTCGGCCGCCATATTGAAGTGGTAGCTCATTCCCGCTCGAGTGCGTTGCAGCAAGTCACCAGTAACAAACTCACAATGTGGCCAAGTCGACTGACACACATATGTTGCATAACCCCGTGACATCTATGGCAAGCTTAGATGCAAGGGTAGTGTCAGCCAAAGTAGCGCACAAGGAGTCCAAAGCGGGCACGATCGTGGGGGTGCTGGAACCTGCAACAGTTACAAAGGTTACTGTGTGCCCATACTTTGTTGCAGGTAGATGATAAACTGCATAGTCAATGAGGCTCAACTGTTAGTTAAGGAGGACCATGGAATCATTGTTTAGGCCATCCCAGTCCATACCGAGGCGGTGAACCCATCTCTGTTCTATCCTGAATAATGCCCTTTGCATTACCCTGGGGTGAGTTTCCAGCACCAGCCATCGTAATAAATCTGGGGTGTGTCTATGTTCCTTGTAGTGAGGGTACATCTTTGTTGTGACCCTCTGACATCTGATGTTACTTTTGTGCTCTGTTATTCGTGTTTTTACTGATCTAAGGGTCATCCCCACATATCTCTTGTTACAAGGACAGGACAGGTCACTAAATAGATGCAGTGTGTTACAGTTTGTGTGTCTCAACATTCTCCAGGTAAACGTGTTAGAAAAACTGACCTCCTTCGTCACTCTAGTTTGGTGACACACTAAACAGGTGCGGCACGGGTAATGCCCTGTAACTGGAGGGAGATCCCATAGTGTTCTCTGTTCATTATTACTCACACTCCTGGGTCTGGTGTGTATGAGCATGTCCTTGAGGTTCTGTGTCCGCTTAAAGGCAAATCATGGTGTAGGGATATTAAGGTCTCCTGTGTTCAAGAGCCCCCAGTGTTTTTTAATGATGCCTTTTGATGCGTGTTAAATTCAATGTGAAGGACGTTACACAAGTCAAGGTGTCTGTTGGTTCCCTGTGGTTAGGTTGTAATAGAGCCTCATGTGGGTTATTCCTAGCCATCTTGGAAGAGTTTCTGATCTGACTGTCAGGATAACCCCTTTGTCTCATGTTGGAGCCTAACTATTGTGCTTCTGTCTTGTAGTCCGCAATAGAGCTGCAATTTCTCCTAATAAGGATAAATTGTCCAAAGGGCAGATTGTCCTTAAGAGCCCTAGGGTGGTGACTACTGTATAAAAGCAAGCTGTTCCTATCAGTCGGTTTTTTGTAAAAGTCGTGCTCAGTCCTGTGTCGCTAAGCATGACCCTCAAGTCCAAGCGTATTGATCCATTCAAAGGACAGACACGTGGGATGGTCCCCATTCCAAAAAATCCGTATGTCGTCAATGAACCGCCTACATAGTCAGGTTGTTGGTGTAAGGGTTGTTGGGGTGCCTAATGATCTCCTCGAAGGTGGCCATGTAGATACAAGCCATGCTTGGGGCAAAAGTACTCACCATCGAAGTACCTTGGGATTGGGGAAACAACTGTTTACCATATTCAAAGTAATTATCCTTTAGTGCTAGAGTGGCACACTCCATAATGAAGGAGATGGGGGTAGGAGAAGGCCATTCCTCTCTCATGAGTGCTGTTTCAATTGCTGTTAGTGGCATATTGGGGGATATTAGTGTATAGTGCTTCCACGTCCAACGTCACCAGAAGATTGTATAATAGAGGAGCCACATGACTCCAGTGATATCAGAGTATGTTAGTGGTGTCACGTGCATAAGGCAGGGTTTTTTCCACTATGGGTTGCAAGAAGTGGTCTACGAACCTAGATAGGGGATCCAGGAGTGACCCTATTCCAGAGACTATAGGTCGTCCAGGTACTGGTGTTGTGCCCTTAGGAATTTTGGGTAGTGTGTAGAAGTAGGGTATCCTCGGGTCTTTGGTGCTGAGAAAATCAGCCTCTTTACTATTTATCCACCCATTACTCTCGGACCCGACACCCAGATTTACTTGACTGCTTCAAAGACTAAGGATGTAATCTGTGAAGATAGGAGTGTAGTACCTGGTGTTCTCAAATTGGCGCATGCACTCCGCGTCTTAATCAGTAGTTGTCTGTATCACATTGGCACCACCCTTGTCAGCCTGCTTTATAGTAATGCTTTTGTCATCAGCTAGTATCCTGGCAGCCACCAGTTCTGCGTTCGACATTTTGCGAAATGCCTGCCCTACAGGGATGGTATCCAGATCACGGAGAATAGCTTTCTCAAATGTGAGCACTTCTGGTGGGACCAAATTGCTGGTAGGAGTAAATGTAGAAGGATTGCGTAAGCCAGAGTCGTCAGTTTCCTTATCTGGTTTATCCTGGAAAAACGCTTTCAAGCAGATTTTCCTGAGAAATGCCTGGATCTAGCAATTGTCCCTGAACCTGTCCACTCATGGTGTGGGGAAATATCCTAGTCCATTCTCAAGTACTGTCTGTTCCAATCCTGTGAATGGTCTGTGTAACAGATTGATCGCTAGGTCCTTTTCCCTCTGCTCCTGGTTTCCATTGGATATTGTTCTTGGTTTCTGCATCCCTCTTTTTCGCCCTCTTCCTCTGCCCCAGCCTCTGCCTAAAAAAGGTTGCTTGCCCATGGGGTAGAACTGAGGTTGCATTCTGGTAGTACCACCACTTCATTTCCTGCTGGCTGGCTTCCAGAATCGCCTCAGCGAGTTGCCTGAAACGCTTAGTCTGGTTCCTGAAGGCCAGCAAGTAGCTATATACATCTAAGGGAGGTTTCCTGGGAGATTGAGTCTGGTCAAGGAAGGCTGGGAGCAGAGGTCCTCTCAATGGGTGATGATAGAGAAACTAAAGGGGCTGAATCCTAGAGGTTTCAGTGGCACCTCATGGTATACAAAGAGCAGGCATGGTAAGAGGACATCCCACCTATGCATCATAGGTTCCTCAAGACCCATAATCATAGCTTTTTGGGTCCAGTTAAATTTTTCAATCTACCCATTTCCTTGGGGGTGGTAAGGAGTGGTGAACTTATAAAGTACACCACATTCCTGCCACAGGGACTTCATATACTTGGGAATTTTCTCCACTGAGGGGTTCCCTAGAGAGGTGGTGTCTGACCGAGGTACAAACTTCATTTCCATCAGTGCCCATCCCACCACGGGGGCATCACTGTCCTGAGAGGGTTGGCTTCCAGGTACCAGGTGGCATGGTCCACCAAGACCAGGATGAACCTGTTGCCCATGGCTGTGTAGGGGTCCAGTTATATTAACAAGATTTTATATAGCAATCGTACACCCAGAGGTTTCATGGTGCTGACTAACAGATGCTTTAATGGTCAGAAAGTTATGCATGAGCCTGAGTGAACAACCAGGTTTTAAGCTGTCTCCTGAATATTAGGAGATTGGTGCAGGAGCGGATTTCCAAGGGGAGGGAGTTCCATAGTTTGGAGGCAAGGGTGGCAAACCTACGTCCTCCCTGACGTTGGAGCTTGTAAGGGGGGATGATCAGGAGATTTTGGTTGGCAGACCAGAGGTTGCGAGAGGGAGTGTATCTAGGTAGAAGATTATTGATGAATTGGGGGCTGCGAGCATGCAGGGACTTGATGATGCAGGCCGTTTTAAATGTAACTCGTTGGGTGATGGGGAGCCAGTGAAGTTGTTTTAACAAGGGCCTTGCTGACTGCCAGCGTGGCAGTAAGCGACTCCAGATGGCCCAAAACCAGGCCGCCAGACTGATTCATCGACTGAGTGCGAGAGGGAGACCCAGATAGATAGCGTAATCCAGGTATGACAGTACAAGAGCTAATTCTATCACCACCTG
Organism: Lissotriton helveticus; assembly: GCF_964261635.1. NCBI lineage: Eukaryota > Metazoa > Chordata > Amphibia > Caudata > Salamandridae > Lissotriton > Lissotriton helveticus. Next base: position 1,144,344,765 of record NC_136063.1, on the reverse strand, counting down.
GATCAAGGCTGGCTGGGTAAGCATCCGGCTGATCTTCCTGATCCTGCGGAGCTGGAAGAAGCAGGAGGACACTACCGCACTTACTTGGGTTTTCAGTGACAGATCTTTGTCAATGAACACCCCCAGGCTTTTGACCGAAGTGGAGGGAGTAGGAGGGGAGCCAAGTTCTGGTGGCCAATAGTGTGGGCCCCAGAATAATTGACTTTAACCAGCTGAAATTAAACCCCGGCAAGACCGAACTAGTCCTCAATGGCAAGAGTCCATCCATTGACGGATGTGTAGCATGGTGCTCTGGAACTCCTGGGTGGATTCAGGGGAGTTATCAATGGTAAAAATGAGTTGAATATCGTCAGCATAGTTAAATGTGACGGCCTTGAATGCTTTGAGGGACTGAATCAGAGGGACCATATATAGGTTGAACAAGAGGGGAGACAGTGAGGAACCCTGGGGGACCCGGCAGGAGGTGTGGAGTTTGGGGGCTGAGAAGGGGGCTAGGCAGACAGCTTGGGTGCGGTCACTAAGAAAGGACCTGATCCATCTGTAGGCTCAGTTACAGATGCCGGCCTGTTTGACACGGTCGATAGAATGTTGTGATCGACTGTGTCAAACGCTGCCGAGAGGTCCAGTAGGACCAGGGCCTGTGGGATTCCTCTGTCTGCAGTATTGTGGAAAGAGTCCATGGCGGCAGTGATGACTGTCTCGGTGGAATGGGCGGGTCGAAATCCAGCTTGATAGGGATCCAGAAAGCTCGCTTGCCCGATAAAGTTCGAGAGGTGGGTGGGTACATGGGCCTTTGCTAAATAGGGAAGGAGGGAAATCGGCCTATAGTTGGAGAGGGTTGCAGGGTCTGCCCCTGTTTTTTTTAAGAGGGGTACAACGACTGCCTCTTTGAAGATTTTAGGGACCACGCCTTGGGACAGTGATGCATTGAGAAAGGTCAGGATCGGAGGGGATAGCGCCAAGAATATATTTTTTAGGATATAAGGAGGGCAACAGTCTCTAGTGGAACCAGATTTTACCCTGGTCAGAAGTGCTTGTAAGGAATATGCATCGAGAAGTGGGAAATTATCAAGGGAGCAGGTGCTAGGGGCACATGCGGGGGAGATAGGTTTAGGAACCCTGACTCGGATGCTTGCTTTGATGGTGGTGATTTTATCGAGAAAATATTTATTGAGAGAATTGCACAGGTCTTGGGTGACCAAAGGTTTGGGCAGGATTCTCTCTGAATTGGAGAGTTTATTGACAATAGTGAAATTGTCCTTGTATTTGTTTTCTAAGTGTTCTATTATGCCCGAGAAATAAGAAGCTTTGGCTTGGGTGATGGCTTTCATATAGTCTTCTCGGGCAGCCAGGTAGAGGGTTTTTTCGTGAGGATCGTAGGCCCTCCTCCATTTCCGTTCTTTTTGGCGGATGTCTAGTTTTTGGACCCCCTAGGTCGTGGGAAAACCATTTTTGAGTGTCCGAGCGGTGAGCTGTTTTGAGTTTTTTTAATGGGGCATGTGTGTTACTTGCTGCTAGTAGCCAGTTTGAGATGTTTGCCTCGGCCTGGTCGAGGTCTGCGTTATTGGCTGGTATAGAGCTCTCCTGACTTTCCAGGAATGCTTGTTTGTCGAGGGTGCCCCATTTCCTAATGAGACACCCCTTGGTTGGTATGGGCTTACTATGCGTCGGAATAGAAATGCTGAAATTAATGAAAAAATGATCCAACCATATGCAAGGGGATATTATGGGAGAGGAGATAATAAGATTGGTACTCCACACCTGGTCCAATATGTGTCCCTTGACGTGAGTGGCAGAGACGATATGATGGCTGAAGTTGAGGCCCGAGAGAAGCTCCATTAGTTCGCTGGCCTGAGGGCCACCGTGATCACTATTACACCAGTAATTGAAGTCACCAATTAACAGGATTTTTGTGTAGTCAGTGACCATGGCGGCCAATTGCTTGCACAATGAGAGAGGGAAGAGAGGCATATGTTGTGGGGTCTGTATATTACTAGGCATATTAGTGGTCCAACTTTCGATTCGAGTTTAATAATTAGATTATCTGCTGCGGGGAGATCGAATGTAGACATGGTGGTGAAGACATTGTTCTTGTTGATGATGGCCGCTACACCCCCTCCTGCTTTCCCTGGAGCCCGGTCGACATGCAAGATATAATAGTCGTCTGGGAGGGCTGCCAAGATGTCCAGGGAGGAGTCAGTATTGAGCCATGTTTCAGTGACAAAGAAGATGTCAGGTTTGTTTGATGAAAGAAATAGGAAGACATCTAACTGTTGCTTAACTAGGGAGCGGGTGTTAAGGTAAGAGATGTGCATTTTTTGATCTCCAGCTTGCTCTGGAATAGGCCGCTGGTTCTGGCGAGGGGCGCTGGGCAGGGGTCCTAGTTGACTGGTGGGGTCTTGGAGGACACCAAGATGTTTCAGGTGGTCGAGAGTGGTGGGGCAAGGCGAGTGGGTTACCTGGTGAAGATTTCTCAGGTCTTCCGAGGAGTATGTGATTGTTTGAGCAGGGGGGGATGGCCCCTGGGCCCGGTCGGGCGCAGATGGGCGCGCGTCCGGGTAGGTGTGATTTATATTATCCTCCTCCAGTGGCCCCACAATGTCAATAACCACCCGTTCAAAGGGGGTGCTGACCACAGGGAATGGCTGGAGAGGAGCCTTTTGCTTCCTTCCACTTTTTGCAGGACCTGTCAGAATTGCCAGGCAAGTGGAAGGAATGTCCGAACTCTTGTACATTTGGGGGCCAATAAAAGTTGGTGACAAGCTTCTCAAAGGTCTCGTCCTGCCCAAAATGTCCTGCTAATGGCACATCATGAGCCAGCCCCAGTAGGAAGGCTCTGAAGCGCTGGGGTACCACCAGCACACAGGCTGACCCAGGCTCAGCAACCTTAGGCTCACCATACGGGAGACCCTTCTCCCAGTAAATCCACTGTGATCCAGACTGATCACCTGCTGCCTGGTTTGCAGCCTACTGCAGCAAACCCACAAGAGAAGGGCACTTCTTCTGTTCCGTGCAGTACTCTTCCCTAAAGGGCTCTCCTTCCTGCTGCCAATGGGTCAGCTCAGGCAGGTCCCCTAGTTCAGCTACCTGTTCCCCTGTAGGCTCCAGGGTATCCCCTCAAGCTCTGCCTCCTCCTGAACCGTGGGAACTTCGGTGTCGGTTTCCCGTGCCCCCTGCCTCTTCTCTTTAAATCAGGTACCTGGGCCTCCCTCTGAGGCTCCAGGTCCTCTTGAACACCCTTACTGGCCGCCATGGACCATGTGGTCACACAGGCCCACCCAGGCAGACCCAACATCTCCAAATGAGCACTTCGCTCCACCTTAGCCCAAGGGGAGCTCTCCAAATCGTTCCCCAAACAGTCAACAGGCATGGCTGGCTCAAAGCTACTTGAAGAGTACCAGAGAGCCCCCCACTCTCAACACAGAGAGCCACTGCAGGGTGGCTTAGGTTCCCTTTGTCAGCGGCAACAACTGGTTAAAATGTATTAGGGACCACCTGCTCTCCAGACATCAGGTGACACTTGGCCAAGACACAGGAGCCAATGTGAGAGCTAAGAGCCTCCACTCTATGGCCATTGATGGTCACCCACTGCCTGTACTTTTTAGTGTTATCAGGAAATTGGGTCCTGGGGACCACCTCCCAGTCTTCTAAAGGGACAAGGGATATTTCTGCAGGACCCCACCCAGCTTGGGCACCCATCTCCTCCCCCAGGGCTACACTCACCATCAGCCAGGGTGGAGCACCCGTGGGTGCTGCCTTTCCAAACTGTGGGCACTGGAGATCAACAGATTTATGGCCCACTTCACCACACTTGAAGCACCTCAAGGGTCCCCTATGAACAAGCCTACCTGTCGGGCCCCGGGCTTCTTCTCAGGGGGAGGCTGGTAACCCTTCCCTTGGGGATTACTTTGGGCCCTTTCTGGAACTCTCTCTGTTTACCCTTGTCCCCCCCCACTCATCTGCTAAGGGCCCTGCCCATTCTTGGGAAGCGTCTGCTGTTGAGCTGGGCCTTCTGAGAGACTGCATGTCGCTGGGAGCTGAAAGTGTGACTCAAGACCAAGAAGCATGTTGCCGCAGCAGCTGTTGTCATCACATCATCAAAGAAGAGTGTCGCCGTCGCAGCAGACGCCATTGCATCGCTGGAGAAGCGTGTCGCAGGGCCTGTCGCGGCTAAGAAGAATCGTTGAGTCGCCGCACGGCGTTTTGCCTGCACACATCGTTGTCGCATCAAGAAGACGCCATTTTGTCTCATTGCACCGGATCTTCATCGCATCATGGCGCTGCGGGTCGCATCAGCACGGAAGCGCAGTTAGAAACCGACGCATCACCTCCCCACCCGGAGAAGAACCAAGGCATCCCCAATGCAGCAGTAGGGGCCGGACGCATAACCGTTCTTGCGTGTAAGGAACCAACACATTACCTTCCCTGCAACACTTTCGTTGTATAGCGTTACGCATCTAAAGGTACATTGAACTTATTGTCGCATTTTTCATCTAAAGAGAACTAAGCTAATTCTACTATTTTGAAAGTACAGGATTGTGGATTTTTGTCGTTTGTGGTCTTGTGTTAAGTCTATATAAAAATACTTATTTTAATACTACAGTAACGCTTTGACAGCACTAGAGATGGACACCACACAGTTGTATGTGTTCACAAATGCTTTATACACTGCCACTGAGATAAGCCTGTCTCCTCGTGCCAAGCTACCCAGGGGTTATTTTAGGAGTGTACCCCCTTACCCTGACTTGACACAAGGGTCCCTATTTGGTCAAAGGTACCTACCTCTGCCAACCAGAGACCCCATAATCTAACATTGGTGGTCAGCGGTGAGGATTCTGGACTTGCATTTGTAACTCATATACAGTGATTGGTGAACACTACTAGTGAGTGCAGACCAAACACAACCACACACATTTTGGTAGATTGTTTTTCCTGGCATTTTCTATTTTTGCCAAGAACTGCCAAGTTTAACCACCATGGATAAAGCAGCATCCATAGCATCTGTTGATTTTGATTGGGAAGAGGAGAAACTAGAATGCTACAATGTGAAACAGCTGAAGCACTTCTGCAGGAGATTTAAAGTTGCTATGACTGGTCTCTCCAAGAATGAGGAGTTCCAAAAGGCGCTGAAGGCCTGGGTCGAAGCAAGGATTACCCCTGAGAAAAAGGAATGGGCTAAAAATGCACAGGAGCAGCTGTAAGGGCCATTAGGTCCAGGGGGAAGGAGAGCACCATCCCCAGCAGGTAGCAGTGTTTCTGCCAAGGGCCTGTCCTCAGAAGAGCTGGAGGACAGGGAGAAGAGTAGGATGCATGAGATGGAGCTGACCAAGCTGAAGTTGAGTGGGCTGTTAGAATTAGAGTTGCAAACTAAACAATTGGCCCTAGAGGAAAAGAGGATGCAACTGGATCATGGGAAAAGTTTGAGGGAGATGGAGTTGAAAGCAATGAGCTTAAAAATGTCTCCCTCTGGTGGCAGCACACCGTCCGTGCCTGTGTAAGCTAGGGTGTATATTCCTAAGGATGTGGTGAGAGAGTTTTATACGAATGATGACATTGGGCAGTGGTTCAGTGCCTATGAGGTAGCCATGTCCTCCCACCGGGTCCCTGAGAAGGATTGGGGAACGGGGTTGTGGGGACGGTTCCTTAGTGAGGGGCGGGATACATTGTTAGAAGTCCATAATTCTTATAGCCATATGAAAGAAGCATTGATGTCCAGGTATGGGTTGACTGCTGAATTGTATAGACAGAGGTTTAGAAATTGCAAGAAGATGGAGTCAAGCACATAGGTAGAATATGTAACTTTCTTTTGCAGAGCATTGGTTGGTTGGGTGAAGGGTAGCAAAGTGAATTATTTTGAGGGGCTCTTTGATTTAATTGCATGGGAGCACTTGTCAAGTAATTGTTTTCCAGAGCTACACCAGCACCTTATTGAAAGCAGGCTGACTAGCCCTGGGAAGCTTGCTGAGGAGGCGGACCGCTGGGTGAGTACCCGGGTCCGCAGGAGTCACGTGGGAGACTATGCCTTATGCCTTAGTGGTCTTAGGGTACTGTATTAACCTCAGATGAGGGAGATTGTGTCACAAACATGTTATTTTTATTTTACACCTGGTTCTTTTAAACCAACAAAGAAGAGATTGGCACAGAAGCTGTATCAGTGAACCCCTATAGGAGTTTTATATTTCTTTAGGGTTACTGAAGATAGCCTAGCACACGTCTGCCGTGTTGGATCGCCAGGCAACGCCCCGTGATGATGATGTTTGAGTCCACACAGTTTAAAGATGATTATGTTCCAGTCCAAACAAAGATCATGAGAGACTAGACTGGTGTCTAAGTGTCCACAAAGATAGTATATGAAGACTATCTCTAGACTTGAACATGATTAAGTTTGGCATCACTATAATAACACACTGTGTTTGATTATAGCATTTAACTCTGTGGAGACCTGGGAATTAAGTTAAATGTATGTGATAAGTTTACCATATTTTGTGAACGGCATCCATGTCTTTGTTATGGTAGTCATGTCCAAATTTCCAAACTGTATTTTGTAGTTCATAAGCTAGTGCAACAGAAATTCTATATACTCACTACAAAATGTAAATAGGCTCCATAGATTTGCAAGGGTAAACTTACAGGTGAATAAACCTTCATGTGCATGTTTATTCTTACATTTGTGAGTAAGTGTACTACTTTAGGCTTAATAGTGTACACGCATATGTCGGCACCCCTTTCCCAACTAGGGCAACTTTGTCAATCGTCTTTGAGTGTTGCGAATGTTCAGCATTCCATCGAACAGTCACTCCCAGTTTAGCATGACAATATCATCTTTTTGTGTTGCTAGATTTATGTTAAATCCATCATCAGCCTTTGGCCCAAGTGGGTCCAGAGGTGGGTCCCATGCTCACTGTACCACTGGATAGTAGCTAGCCTGGTTGATGAGAGGTGATACCCTGAAACTGTTCCCAGGATGCTCGTTTTCCAGTGCAGAGAGGACCTGGGCTGGGCTGGATCCAGCTGTTATATTCCACAAAGGTACCCTATATAGGCACAGGGAACATTGCAAACTTTCACCTATGTACTTCCCTACATTACATACATAACGGTTCTTAGGGACAGACCTTTTACCTAGCTACGACACTGCATTCAGACCGAAGGTTTTTCCCTAGTTCGAATCTCTTATATTATGAATGAGGCTACTTGGAAGCACAGCATGACTAACATCCCCTGTATAATATCTCAGTCTAAAGGATGACGTCGGGCCTGAACTTCATACAGACACAGTAGCATAGCAAGGTAGGACCCCTGGGGAGACCTATGGGTATATACAAATCACATCTTGCTTAGAAAGACAGAAGAGACGAAAACTTCCCGGCTGACACTCTGACCAGAGACGCTGAGGTTCCTGCACGTAGAAACTCCAGCTCGCAGTGGTCTAACATCACTCGCCAGGTTTCCAACTTGAGACCAGGACGGGGTCACATATTCTCAGGTAATGGGGTTTACTGGATCCTAGAGGGATTCTTAGCATAACACCTACACAGAGGCTAGGTACATTTAGGTACATCTAGTTAGGAAGGCATTGTAGGGGTACACACTTTTCATCATGTGTTTTATATACTTATATGATCAAAAGTACTATGAAAGTAAAGGGATGGTAAAGTTCTACCATCTTGTAATAATGATGAATACATACATCTCTGCTACTGTCTAATCATTGTTATTCTAGTGTAGAATAGATGAGCTGTAACAACTGTTCAATAAATTCTTATTGAAAATGCCCGGCCAGTGTATTCTGTGTATCTCTCTGGGACAAACTAAGTAAGCACGAGTGACTGAGTGAAATGTAGTACATTATTTCCACGATCCTGAGGGATCAGGGTTGTCATGTTCTGAGATTGCCAGAATCTATTCTCTCCTTGGTAAGTAGAAATTATAGTGGCACTGTGTGCTAGCTGATTCGGACAGGCTAACATACCCTGTGGGGGTGCACGGAATCAGTCTGCCACCAGTCCCACAGGTTGTTCCTATGGAGAGAAGGGTCAAGACTGATTTGAATATGGCTGTCATGTAGTTCCTATATAACTTATACAGGATCTACATGTTTGGATAACAAACTAATTTGATCGGCATTCCATCCATCGTTTTATTGCTCACCATGCCACCCCAAACATTCACCCCCAGTCACAGATCTGGATTAAAATCAATTAGCCATGCAATGGGTATGCAAGACAAAAAGATGACTAGTTAACGATTTTATAGCCCATTACCAGGCAACTGCTGGAATCAACTGGAACATTGTCATAGTACACTTAAGACCTCTAAACATGACTCATCAGGACCAAGATGCACTCCTCATTTGCTACACACTCTGAATCAATATGGGCAGACTAATCGAATAGGTTGAATAGGGCAGTCAAAGGAAGAATTGTTTGGTGCATGCATGTCAGTGTAGGAAGTGAGAAAATCATTCAACACAAATTGTGCAAGGGTGGGTGTATTGGCGCTAGACAGCACACTGTGCACCAGCGCAAGGATGAGCAGAAATGTGCCTTATTTTAGGGAGACAGCACAAATGTAAGTAAAATTGATGCACTGAATTGCGTACATTAGATGTCACATTACTTGTTGCCATGCATGTAAATATGCCCCTCACTGTCAGACCTTCATTCACTCACATTAATGTCTATCAAGTGTTCAATGGTTGTTGGGTAGAGTTAATTAGGGGAAGAAAAAATGTCTAGTATACCACCATCAAAATAATGAAATTGAATCAGTAATCATAATGACTGAACCAACCAACTAACTGATTTTCTCATACAGTTGACCTGAATCGCTTGGAACTAAATATTTCAGATCTTTCCTCTCGTTTAATGTCCCACAAAATCTTAACATCTCCTGCAAGCCTTCCTGCTTTCTTCTGGATGCAAACATAAAGGAGTTCCCACAAAACTGTTACTTTAATGATCAAATGGACTGGGGATTGTGAGACCAGTAAGCCACTATCAAAGAACAAAGCCTTTATTGGTTTTGAGACATAACGGTCTTTCTTTTATTTTGCATTTGAATCTGAATCTCTTTCCTTATCATTACACGTTACTCAAAAAGCAACAACATTTTCTATTAAAAAAGTATTTATAGTTCACATGGTCATTAACACAACATAACAACATAACATGTAATGTGGAGCAAAGTTGGAAAACAACTTATTTTCACCTCTGATTCCTTCCGCTAGATTACAGTGGGCACCTTCAACAACTTGATTTAATTTTTGCTGGACGACAGGGCTTGGTACAGTGGAAAATATTTGACTGCCTATAGCCTATCAAGAATTCAGCTGAAAAACAGGTCACTTTTGTAGGCTGAAGAGCATATTCTCACTGCACTGTTTGTGTCTATATGTACAATTGTCGTTCATTGAATTCAATTTCTAAAGTCACATCAAACTTTTCTTGACTTTTTAGATGCCTCGTTTAGCTTCTGCTTGACCCTTAAAGAGATGGGATCAGCCAACATTGCCAAGCTTCAGGTGCAAGTCACTAGGACTGTCAAATGTGGGATTGATTTAATGACTGTTTCACAGCTTAGCAGCACTCTGCTTGCACCGGCATTCCAAACCGGCATTGATTAGCTACAGTAAATCTGTTATTTATTTTTATTTTTAATTTATAAAGGTGTTTATAGCATGAACATGACCCATGAGGGTATCAAAGCACCTTACTATTGCCTGGTACTGGTTTATCCACTCAAGAGTACAACAGATAAGGTCGATCAATATATGGTACAGTGAAGACTTTTCCGATAACGATTTATTCATCAGGAATGATTTCACTTCTAATTTGAAGGAGGTGGTAGAGAGAATCAGATGGATTTCCTTCAGAAGCGAATTCAAAATTTTCAGTACAATGCCTGAAAATGATCTGTTGAACAATTATATTTTTGTGGAAAATCTGTGGTTTCAGAAGCATTGAGCTGGCACTTTGGGAGTGTTGAAAAGTTAGAACTATCTGGCAGATGTAGATAATCACAGATACCTAGCACAAATGTTTGGCTTCATGGGCCATGCAAGTGATTTTTAGATTAATGTGTACTTCGTGAGGGAGCCAGTTTAGGGATTTCAGGTAAGGGGAGATGTGATTGTTGTTTTGTTTCAGTGATAAGTCTGGCTGCAGCATTACAAACTGCCCCCTTTTACGGGCCTCCTTTATCTGGGAAGGCCAATGAGCATAGCACTTGTGTAATCAAGTCTGGGGATGACAAGGGCTTGGACTGCCGATTAAAACCCTACCTCCCCCAGTATGGTTTTAAATTTCCTTAGAATGCTCATCTGGTAATTCACTCCTTTGGTGGAATTGCAGATGTTTGTCTCTAGACTCCGCAAGAACTCTGGATGAAACATACTAAAGTGAGGTCAGTTAGATAATTCCCAAAGGTCAATCTTAAGAATGCGTTTGGGTGGGGTAATGAGAAGGATTTCCTTGTGAGATGGTTGATTGGGGTATTCTATAGAATACTCAGAACTGGATTGCGCTAAAAAATAACATTGAGGGTATTGAGGTCATCAGGGGAGGAGATTTTCAGGTATAGTTGTGTGTCATCTGCATACATGTGATAATGAAGGTTGGAGAATGCTAAGGAATCTGTTAAAGGTTCCATAAATACATTGAAGAGAATGACCAGATCCCTGTAGGATTCCCAGGGTCACTGTAGAGGGCTTATAACTAACAAGGAATGGTTGACCTTGATTCTTTGACTTCATTCCTTCAGAACCCAACCCGACGGTCCCCGATACACTCAGCATTTGACACTGTGAAAGGATTGGGTTAAGTCAAGAGAACCTTGACCTGTTCTCAGGCCAGGTCCGCTCCCCCACCGTGCCAGCGTTCCATGCTGGTGCTCTGCCTGCTGCCCTCGCCGCTGCTGCTGTTGGAAGTTCGAGGCCTTCTCACACCCGCAGGCTCCCGCCTGCGCCTCATCCCTGGTGGCCCAGTGATGGGCGGTAAGTATCAAGTCTGACCTCTTCCTTTGTCCGTCTTTCTCTCTCCCGATTTCCCTCCTCCTACTTGTATGCTGCCCTTATTTGTATTCTGCCTTTAGCCTCTGCTCGTTTTATTTTTCATAAGACTTTCTGCCTTTAGCCTGCCTGTTTTTCTTCTCACTCTGTTGTTCTCTGCTGTTGGTTTTTTTTCAGTGCCCTTCTCCCCCCCGCCTGCCCCCTGCTCTCCTTTCCCGCCGCTGCCTTCCCTGTGGCCCTGCCTCATCCTCTCCCATTCGCCACCCGCCTCCCAGCTGCTGCTCCTCCCTCCCTCCACCCTTTTTATTGCAGGCCGCTGGTCGGCCGCGCCGGAGGCGCGCCAGAGGCAAGCCCGTCTGTGCCCGTCCGCACCTGGACCTCACCCAGCGCCAGGACCCCTGGCCCCCGACGATGCCAGCCCACACGACAGACTTACGACGCCGCCACCCTCAACGCACTCCAACCCGGCCGGAACCCCGCCTGCTACCGAGCCACCCCGAAACGCACCCACGGACCCTTCAGCTGCCAAGCCTGCAATTTCACCTGCCTCCGGACCTGCACCGCACCTGAAAGGCCAGGCACCAGCAACAATCACCTCAAGTGCATCCTGCTCAACACCCGCTCCGTCCACAGACACGCCGTCGAACTCTAGAACCTGCTCGACACAACATCACCAGACATCGCCTTCCTCACGGAAACCTGCTCGACACAACATCACCAGACATCGCCTTCCTCACGGAAACATGGATGAACGCCTACTCAGTCCCCGACATCGCCATAGCCATCCCGGACGGATACAAGATCACCCGGAGGGATCGCGTCAACCAGACCAGAGGAGGCATCGCCATCGTCCACAGAAACACCATCCGCATCACGACCAACACCGCCGCCGAGCACCTCCACTTCCAGATACACACCGACCCCAAGACCACCCTCAGAGGCACTCTCATCTACAGACCCCCGGGACCACGCACACAATTTAGCGAAGCCATCGCAGACTTCATCAGCCCGCACGCCCTCACCTCCTCTGACTACATCCTCCTAGGGGACCTCAACTTCCACTTGGAAAACAACAATGACAGCAACACCACCACCCTGCTGGACAACCTCGTCAACCTCGGACTCAAGCAACTGGTGAACACCCCCTCCCACTACGCCGGCCACACGCTTGACCCCGTCTTCTCCAGCAAGCACATCTCCTTCAGCCACTCCACCGGACTTCATTGGACTGATCACAGCTGCGTCCACTTCAACTTCAGGAGAACCACGACCCACCACCACCCGCAACAGGCTCCCCGCAGGAGCTGGAACAAGATCACCGCCGACAAGCTCACCACCTCCCTCAGCCAGAACCCTCCCGCCAGCACAACGGACCCCAACGAAGCAGCCCGCAACTTCACACAATGGCTCACCAACTGCGCCGACGACCTCGCACCTCTGAAGGACCCACCCAGCAGACCCGGCAGCAAGAAAGCCTCGTGGTTCACCAACGAACTCAAAACATCCAAGAAAAACTGCCGCACCCTCGAAAAAGCCTGGCGCCACGACCAGACTACAGAAAACATGACAGCCCTCAAGAACGCCACCCGCATACACCACCAGCTGATCCGCCCCACCAAAAGAACAACATTCAAAGAACGACTGGACAACCACACCCACAACAGCAAGGAACTCTTCAGCATCGTCAAAGAGCTCTCCAACCCCAGCGCCGGAAACAACGACATCACACCCTCGCAAGACCTCTGCGACTCACTCGCCTCATTCTTCCACCGCAAGATCGCTGACATACACAACAGCTTTGGCGCACAGACCACGCACCCAACCACCGAACCAACGCCCCCCACCACCACCCTCTGCAACTGGACCCCGGTCAACACCGAAGCCACCACCCGCACGATGAACACCATCCATTCCGGATCCCCTACCGACCCCTGCCCCTACCACGTCGTCAACAAGGCCGACTCCAGCATCGCACCTCAACTCTGGGACATCATCAACATCTTCTTCACCACCGCCACCTTCCCGGAGAGCTGGAAGCATGCCGAGCTCAGCGCCCTCCTGAACGGACCCCACCGACCTCAAGAATTTCCGCCCCATCTCGCTCCTCCCTTTTCCTGCCAAAGTCATCGAGAAGACCGTCAACAAACAGCTCGCCGCCTTCCTCGAGACAAACCGATCCCTCGACCCCTCACAGTCCGGTTTCCGAGCCAACCACAGCACTGAGACCGTCCTCATCGCAGCCACCGACGACATCAGATCCCTGCTCGACAACGGGGAAACAGCTGCCCTCATCCTCCTGAACCTCTCTGCAGCGTTCGACACAGTTTGCCAACGCACACTAATAGAGCGCCTCAGCAACACCGGAATCCAAGAGAAGGCACTGGAGTGGATCATCTCGTTCCTCGCCGGAAGAACCCAGAGAGTCCGCCTCCCCCTGTTCCGATCCGCAGCCACCGAAGTCATCTGCAGCGTACCTCAAGGATCCTCGCTCAGCCCCACCCTCTTCAACGTCTACATGAGCCCCCTCGCCGCCATCGCACGCCAACACAACCTTAACATCATTTTCTACACCGACGACACCCAGCTGATCCTCTCCCTCACCAACGACCCCGCCACCGCCATAGCCAGCCTACACAAAGGAATGAAAGACGTCGCCCAGTGGATGAAGAACAGCCGCCTGAAACTGAACTCAGACAAGACGGAAGTCCTCATCCTGGGATCATCCCCCTCCACCTGGGACAACTCCTGGTGGCCCCCTGCCCTGGGCACCACCCCCAAGCCAAAGGACCACGCACGAAACCTGGGCTTCATCCTGGACTCCTCCCTCTCGATGACCAAACAAGTCAACACCATTTCGTCATCCTGTTTCAACACCCTGCGCATGCTCTGAAAGATCTTTCGATGGATCCCCACCGAAACCAGGAAGACGGTCACCCAGGCCCTCGTCACCAGCCGACTGGACTACGGGACTACGGGAACACCCTCTACGCGGGAACCACAGCCAAACTACAGAAAAGACACCAGCGCATACAGAACGCCTCCGCACGACTCGTCCTGGACATCCCCCGCCACAACCACATCTCCGCCCACCTGAGAGACCTGCACTGGCTCCCCTTCAGCAAGAGGATCACGTTCAGACTCCTCACCCATGCACACAAGGCTCTCCACGACCTGGGCCCCAAGTACCTCAACAACCGCCTCACTTTCTACACGCCCACCCGCCAGCTGCAATCGACGAGCCTCGCCCTCGCCACCGTACCACGCATTCGCAGAGCCACCGCCGGAGGAAGATCCTTCTCCTACCTGGCGGCCAAGACATGGAACTCCCTCCCCATCCACCTACGGCTGACCCAGGACCATCTCTCCTTCAGGAAGCAAGTCAGGACCTGGCTTTTCGAGCAGTAACGGACCCCTCCCCCCAGCGCCTTGAGACCCTAGCGGGTGAGTAGTGCATTGTCTAAATTGATTGATTGATTGATTGATTGATGAGTAGACATGCTACATTCGGATCCTTCATTGATACACACATAGTGGATGATGTTCTGAGTTATATTTCTGTGCTGTGATCTTGGAGGAAGCCAGACTGCAATGACATTGAACTAGCAGTTGGTACTGATCTATACCAGAGTTGGATCTGTACACATTTCCCAATAAGCTTCGCCAGCGTGGGAATGTTGGAGATTGTTTACACCAGTGCTCCTGTAATAAGTTGCACATATATTTTGCAATTCAACATAGAGTAGAAGCATGCCCCTCAAAAAGTGTCCTTTCGCAGTACCCGGGATTTGATAAGAGAAAGTGATGAGCCGTGTTTTTTATTTTTATTTCCAATACTTTTTATTGAGTTATTTACAAGGTACAGTATACAGGAGTAGAGTCACTGTCCCCTAGAGGGGAGGAAGCAAAGTATTCAGAACAGTTATGTTTGCCGGTGGGGTTACAACGGCTTGTGGGGCCTGCGTCAAAACATTGTGATGCGCTTCCGAGTCTGGGGCTAAAAACAAGAAACCAGTATTCATATTCCCTCCCCCCCGCCATGGATCAATTGAAATAGAATCTAAACCAAAGAGAAGCAATAGGAATGTTGTATGTAAATACGTGCACATAAACAGCTACTCGGATTTGCTCAACTCTCCACAAAAAATGTGACAAAGGAGATGATTTTATACTTTGAAAAATAAGGGCCCTTCAAAGCAGTCGTTCTCTACTAGAAATGAAAACTCCGAGTTCTCTCTGAATAGGAGAAAAGAGAGCACTGCATTAGCAACACAAATGTTGTCCAGCAACCACCGGTATAGATGTGAAAACAAGAGCATCAATTTACATACATTCAGAGGTCAAAGTCAAAAGCTGAGGCCTTCACTAAGTTAATGAAAGGTACACCACCCCCCAAACACAAACTTGTACCTGCAAATGTAACATTGAATGTTGCTTACAGATCTCTGCAGTGCCCATTGTGCTGGAGGTGGTAAATAAAATAAAACCTAAAAGCACACGTACGTCTTTCCACTTTAATCAGTACATACTGCAAAAAGCAAATTTAGAGGATTTTCATGTTGTATGAGGTTCGGTTTTTATTTTATTACTATTCAGAAAGGTTGTGTTAAATAGAGTTCCTTACCGCAGCTCTAGAACACTTTTATAAGTCACCTGTATTAATTTTCAGTGAAAAGTCGGGCCTTTGCAGACTTTTAAAGCATGAGTAAATGGTTGGTATTTTTCTTTTGGGAAAGTGGTACCCATTGCTGTAATTATAAAGTACGCATCTTGTGAACGCTTTGTGTGATGATATTTGTTTTGTTTTTAAGATGGATTCTGACATCAATGTTCTGGAATGACTATTGCTTATTTTTAGCATTGAAGGACAGGTTCATAAAATCGGTACTTTTTCTCTACATTGAATGACTCATTTAAGCATCTTTAAGAAAAAATGGTGTTCTTACTTTTTACTTCTGAACTGCTAAAGAGAACTGACGTAGCGATTTAGGCTTCTGCTTTAAATGTGTATTTTAATCTACAAAGGGAGGCATAAACATGATTTACAAATGCCAATGTGAATAAAAAATAATAAAATTATTGAATAAGGCCTGCTAGATGCATTAATAAAGTGCAGCTGGTGTATATGTTCACAAATTTAAATACAAATGATTACATCAAATACACGAGTGAAGACTGAAGTGGATTTATGTTTTATTGCATATTATACCTAACTATGTATTTGAATGGGTATTGTTTTTTTCTCCAAAATGTCATTAAACAGACAATTTCCATTCATCCCTCTTGCATTTGATGCAATATAACAAAATACCTCAACTTGTGGGGTTATTTTGACTAATGTACTAGTGCTAAAGAAAACGCACTAACAACACGTTTACGAAAACATGATCAAGAAAAGAGAATTTTTAGTTACTGCATCATAAAATCAAGCAGAACTAGATATAAACTATATTGGAAAATGAATTTATCATCTAGACGGTGTTCATAGCTTGACAAGTATTTCGTTTATTAATGTGGGCTAGAAAACAATAACATGAGAATTCATCATGTGCACACGTTTACCTTTAATTTAATGTATATTAAATAAGAACTATTTTTAAAAAGTACCTTCTTTTGTGTGTAAAACTGTGCACCAAAAATGGCAAAAGAAAAGTAGGTGCACAAATTTGTACTTTTAAATACACATTCTAGAGCTGCATTTGGGCAACTTTCAATTTTCGTTTCAAGCAAATATTATTAGCACATATATGTAGAACATTCTTAAAGTGCATGTACCTGTTGGTACTTAAAAATATTTCATGTAGAAATCGGATCAATTAATGCACTTAGGGTACTACTCCAGTAATAACTGTATCAGAAATTAAACAACTATTCCGACATCTTCATATGAAGAAGTATGAGCATGCATTCATAAACTGAAGTTGACACGGACCAAACCGTATTTATGAAGTTTTATGACTCTGAAATCGAGACGATTTCTCGATGTAACTGTTATTTTGTAACCAATCTCACCTTTTCCAGTGTGATTACAGAGATTCACATGTCCTGGAATGGTAATAAATGTATTGTATAGTTAAACATTTTACAAACATCTGCCTTAAACAATGCTGCTTTAGATAATGACGAGTTCAACGTTTCACATACTGGATGACTTAAAATGCAGAGGAAATAGGTGGAAGCATTATGCAGTCCTTGTTTCCTCTTTATGTCGCCTGATCCACATTCCATGCAAACTGACTAATGGACTGAGTGGTATGATCAGATGAGGTGACACCAGGAGTTGTTATCCCCGGAAGCGCAAAGAATATAATATTGCGTGAATCAGTTGTTTGGAGACTTTTTGGGCTGTTTTGCATTTGAAGAAAGGAAGCCAAAGTGTGCCCAAAAAGGATGTGTTCATGCAGCTGAAGGAGGTGACAATTCCAGAAGGCTGCTGTTCTGAATACACATAGACTACGAACTGATGCAGGAGATTTACATAACTTTCCTAGTAAGTCTAACTTGCCCGATGCAGACTCATCTGGCAGCCTTTCAAATTTGTGCATATGCTTAATGCGCCTAGCGGTCTCTTCTTTGAGGGACAACTTGAACTGGCAAACTACATCCTTTCCTGAACTTGTGAGCTTTTGGTACTTATTGGAAGACTAATAAAGAACTATTCCTCAATTAAATCTATTGATTCACTTAATGTCTTAAGGATTTTATTAACTAAATATACTCAATTTAATCATGATAACTGAGTCGATTTATTTCAGCCAAAGTGAATGAACATTCTCAAATTTTGGTTTACTAATCAATCAATCAATCAGGGGTTTATATAGCACACTACTCACCCGTGAGGGTCTCAAGGGGCTGATGGGGGTGGGGGTGGGGGGGGGGACAGATCGGGATCACTCGAAGATCCAGGTCTTGAGGTCCTTCCTGATCGTGTGCAGGGTCGGGGAGCGTCTGATGTTCACCGGAAGTTCGTTCCAGGTTTTGGCTGCGATGTGGAATATCTCTCCCGCCGGTTCTGTTCCTACAGATCCGGGGGACCTCTGCCAGGACGAGGTCGGTGGAGCAGAGGTTCCTCCTGTGTACGTGGAAGGATACTCTCTCATTGAGGTATTTGGGTCCGATGTTGTGGAGGGATTTGTAGGCGTTGGTGAGGAGTTTGAAGGTGACCCTCTTCTCAAAGGGGAGCCAGTGGAGGCCTCGTAGATGATTGGTCCAGTATATATGGAGCCACTTTCCTACAACTGCGCCATGAGCACATGACCCAAGTAAGGTACAGTGTGTATAGAGCCCCCCGAGGTTTGGCAGAGGCTAAAGTTAGATATAACCCAACTCACTAAAGTGGTAGCTTGGTCGAGCAGTAAGGCAGTATCAGAGGACAGTGTAAAGCATTTGTTGTACACACTCAATCAGCAAATGGTCCAACACATTCAAGAACTGAACTCTAGGACAATTGTTATATAGTTGTTTTATTTTAGAACCAACAAGGGATCAAAATATACTTTTTCAGTATGAGTTACTTTAGTTAAATACTCTTCAAATAGGCAATAGACTTTTTGAATGAAATAGTTACAGTTTGTTGCAATAGGCAACACAATTTCAAACACAATGCAACATTGCATTTAACTGAAAATTCCCATTGATCTCAATTAGTTACTTTGTAGATTACAGCTCATGTCCAAGGACTGAATCTAGGATCCTGTCCTGTAGTTAGAAAAGTAAACAGTTAAGTAAAAGCGTTTTGGTTACAGTAGTGATTTTTAAGGAATATTATTGTATTTTAAAGTTGACACTTAAAAACTTTTTCAGTTGAAATTACCAATGTTATCCTATGGAAGGAAATTCACTTGGCGGGTAGAGTATGTTCATGTTACTTTTGTAATCCAGTACTGGACCCCTAGGTTCAGCACTGGGACCTCTATCTAAAACAGGTAAGCAATTACGTTTTGGTAGTTGGTACGATTTTCAAGGATTATTTGTAGTTTGCAAAAATCGACACTTAGAAGAAATTTCACAGAAAAACAGTCAATGGTTTCTTATGGAAGAAAATTCAGGTTACTGGCAAGTATGGTTAGAAGTACTTTTCAGGGTTGGTGCTGGGCTAAAAGGTGCAGCACTGAGGTCTCTCCTGATAACAGGTGAGTAAATCGGAATTCGTTGTTCGGCTCATTTTAGGTGAATATTTTAAAGTTCCAAAACTCCACACTTAGAAGAATTTCCAAGTGAAACCAGTCAATGGTAGTCTATGGAAGAAAAGTCAGGTATCGGCTTTTAGGTAAGTACTCAACTGGCAGAGTTAAGGTTCTGGGCATAGACTCAGGGGTCTACCAGGGTCGGATAGGTACAGTTGGTACACCCTCAGGGCCACAGGGGCAGCCGGGTGCAGAGGTAGTTAGGCACAATGTTATCCAATGACAGGCAGGGGGCCTTCGGTTGGTGGCTGCTGGCTAGCAGGCCACGCGGCTGTGGGAGCTGGGCTCCTGGTCACTTGCTCAGGGCAAATGGGGAAGTAGGATAGGACAAAGGTTGCACTGCCAGGGGCACTTGGACGTCTGGGTGCAGGGTGCTTTTGAGCGGTCGGGCGCTCAGTGTTATTCAATGGAGATCCTGAAAAGGGAGCAAAGGCTGCAGGCTCAGGGTCGGAGGATCTTCTGGAGTGACCGACACTTCGAGGGGTAAGTTGGGATCTTGGAGGGTAGGTAGTCACCCCAGAGTTGAGCACAGGCGGTCGGGGGGCGTCGGGTGCAGGGGTGTCTTTAGACATCGGGAAATCGTATCCTCTGCTGATCGCAGTTGGAGGGGTCCCTGGTTCTGAGTCTGCAGGGGCCGTCGAGGAGGGTCATTGGGCACTGGATTCCAGGGCAGAATCGCCGGGGGATGTCCTCAGGGTCTTTGCACCCGCCGAGCCTGGCCTGTGCCCGAGTGGACAGAGTGGGCTGGATTTGCGGTTCCTGGCTGGCACCAGGGGTATTTCTGTTTGGGACTCCCACGAGCAGTGGCTCTGCTCAGTCTCTAAGAGGGTCAAGGCAGGCAGGTCCTCCGGGGTTCTTGAGGTTTCTGTCCACAGGACACGCCGCTATTTAGCAGGAGCAGGTTCAAGGATCAACAGGCATGTAGGGCTGGGGCCAAGTCAGTTGGTGTTGTCCTCTTGTTAGCAGGCAGGTCTATCTTGTTTCAAAATCGGGATCTGAGGAAGGAAGACCAAGAAGAAGAAGAAGAAGAAGATTCAGGGTGCCCCTAAATACTAAATTTAGGGGCATTACAGGTAGGGGAAGGGCAGCGACCAATAGGTCCCTGTCCTCGGGTGAGTACACCCCCTATCCTGCTCGGATCGGATCAATTAATGCACTTAGGGTACTACTCCAGTAATAACTGTATCAGAAATTAAACAACTATTCCGACATCTTCATATGAAGAAGTATGAGCATGCATTCATAAACTGAAGTTGACACGGACCAAACCGTATTTATGAAGTTTTATGACTCTGAAATCGAGACGATTTCTCGATGTAACTGTTATTTTGTAACCAATCTCACCTTTTCCAGTGTGATTACAGAGATTCACATGTCCTGGAATGGTAATAAATGTATTGTATAGTTAAACATTTTACAAACATCTGCCTTAAACAATGCTGCTTTAGATAATGACGAGTTCAACGTTTCACATACTGGATGACTTAAAATGCAGAGGAAATAGGTGGAAGCATTATGCAGTCCTTGTTTCCTCTTTATGTCGCCTGATCCACATTCCATGCAAACTGACTAATGGACTGAGTGGTATGATCAGATGAGGTGACACCAGGAGTTGTTATCCCCGGAAGCGCAAAGAATATAATATTGCGTGAATCAGTTGTTTGGAGACTTTTTGGGCTGTTTTGCATTTGAAGAAAGGAAGCCAAAGTGTGCCCAAAAAGGATGTGTTCATGCAGCTGAAGGAGGTGACAATTCCAGAAGGCTGCTGTTCTGAATACACATAGACTACGAACTGATGCAGGAGATTTACATAACTTTCCTAGTAAGTCTAACTTGCCCGATGCAGACTCATCTGGCAGCCTTTCAAATTTGTGCATATGCTTAATGCGCCTAGCGGTCTCTTCTTTGAGGGACAACTTGAACTGGCAAACTACATCCTTTCCTGAACTTGTGAGCTTTTGGTACTTATTGGAAGACTAATAAAGAACTATTCCTCAATTAAATCTATTGATTCACTTAATGTCTTAAGGATTTTATTAACTAAATATACTCAATTTAATCATGATAACTGAGTCGATTTATTTCAGCCAAAGTGAATGAACATTCTCAAATTTTGGTTTACTAATCAATCAATCAATCAGGGGTTTATATAGCACACTACTCACCCGTGAGGGTCTCAAGGGGCTGATGGGGGTGGGGGTGGGGGGGGGGACAGATCGGGATCACTCGAAGATCCAGGTCTTGAGGTCCTTCCTGATCGTGTGCAGGGTCGGGGAGCGTCTGATGTTCACCGGAAGTTCGTTCCAGGTTTTGGCTGCGATGTGGAATATCTCTCCCGCCGGTTCTGTTCCTACAGATCCGGGGGACCTCTGCCAGGACGAGGTCGGTGGAGCAGAGGTTCCTCCTGTGTACGTGGAAGGATACTCTCTCATTGAGGTATTTGGGTCCGATGTTGTGGAGGGATTTGTAGGCGTTGGTGAGGAGTTTGAAGGTTGTTGGTACGATTTTCAAGGATTATTTGTAGATCGCAGTTGGAGGGGTCCCTGGTTCTGAGTCTGCAGGGGCCGTCGAGGAGGGTCATTGGGCACTGGATTCCAGGGCAGAATCGCCGGGGGATGTCCTCAGGGTCTTTGCACCCGCCGAGCCTGGCCTGTGCCCGAGTGGACAGAGTGGGCTGGATTTGCGGTTCCTGGCTGGCACCAGGGGTATTTCTGTTTGGGACTCCCACGAGCAGTGGCTCTGCTCAGTCTCTAAGAGGGTCAAGGCAGGCAGGTCCTCCGGGGTTCTTGAGGTTTCTGTCCACAGGACACGCCGCTATTTAGCAGGAGCAGGTTCAAGGATCAACAGGCATGTAGGGCTGGGGCCAAGTCAGTTGGTGTTGTCCTCTTGTTAGCAGGCAGGTCTATCTTGTTTCAAAATCGGGATCTGAGGAAGGAAGACCAAGAAGAAGAAGAAGAAGAAGATTCAGGGTGCCCCTAAATACTAAATTTAGGGGCATTACAGGTAGGGGAAGGGCAGCGACCAATAGGTCCCTGTCCTCGGGTGAGTACACCCCCTATCCTGCTCCTCTCCTGTGGTAGGGGGACAGGAGCCTATCTCTAATTGGGCAGGGCTACCCATCCTCAAGATGGCCAGAGCCCGGAGTTGTGCTTCAACTCGCCTTTCCCACCTGAGGGGTGGAGTTGGCACAGGCTGGCACACCCCCTTTCCACACATAGGTTTTCCCGCCAGGGTGGGGGTCAGAACCGGTGGGGGCCAGTTGCTGAGTACAGCAAGTGGTCTGGAGAAGCTCACAAAGGCGGTATGCCTTTGAAGCTACCCCCTACCCATCCTGGGGGGAGGAGGCCTAGCACCTCGCCCAAGATGTGCATTGTTGCAGGCCCAGAAGAGCAGGGGCTCTCCACCCAGGGGTCCAGCAACATGTCTGGCTGAGAGGCTGCCTAGGCTGCCCCACCGCAGACGTGAATTGTAGGTTAGGTTTCATGGGGCATCTCTAAGAAGCCCTCTGTAGTGCATTTTACATTAAGTCCCACACTGGCAACAGTGTGGGTTTAATGTGCTGACAAGTTTGATATCAAACTTTTCAGTCTTCAATGTAGCCATTATGGTGCTGTGGAAGTCGTAATGACAACCTCCCAGCACCATATACTCTTAATGGCATCACTGCACTTACAGTGCCCAGGAATGGCCCTGGGTACTGTAGGGGCACAGGGCTCATGCACCTGTGCCCACACCTCTGGCATAGGGCACCCAGCTAGAGGGGTGACTGAAGTCTGCCAGGGCAGTGGGTGTGAGGTCATGGCACACTGGGATGTGTGCCATGTCAACTCTTTGAGTGTCCTGGTGCAGAACTAAACCATCTGCAAAGGCAGGGTGTGGGTGTCAGGGTGCAGGGCCCCTAAGGGTAAAGAACAAAACAGTTGCAAATGCCACTAATTTTTCAAATAAACATCAGTTAAATAAACATACAATTGAAACAATATGTTTGAGAGAAATAAATTCTGTTTGTTTTAATCTTTATGCATTTTCATTTGAACACTTCTATTTCAAAATAATATTTCAATGAATTCATACAAATATTAAAAACCTGGAGTGCACAACCAATATCGTATACAGTGATAACAAACTTGTACAATATTTACAGTGAAATACAATTTACTCAACATTCGTTCTTCACTCATACATCATTCAATCCACTACAAACAAGACAAACTCACGACAAAACATGAATGATTCGAAAAAATTAACTGGATTAACTCTCCAGTAACAAAAAGCCAAATATTTTTAGAAATCTATACACTCTTTCCTAGTTGATGATTCGATTATAAATTTTTTAGGATCCAGGACGACGGTGGTGAATGTATGGTTGCCTGCCAGTATGACAGAGTCAGTGCAATTCATGTCTGATTTTGGCTTTTGCTGGTGTTTTTTAGATTGGGATCACTAGCCTTCCAGCTTGTATCGTCGAGCGCCAGGTAGGTGAGGACACTTGAGTTTCGGGCAAGGGCAGTGTAGTGTTCATGTTCTCCCCCCCACAATAGATTTTTGTGCTTTTTCATTACAGATTGGTCCTGAAGAGAACTACGCAAGAATGGTAGTTCGAAACGCGTAGACCCTGTTAATAGCCTAAAAAATTTATAATCGAATCATCAACTAGGAAAGAGTGTATAGATTTCTAAAAATATTTGGCTTTTTGTTACTGGAGAGTTAATCCAGTTAATTTTTTCGAATCATTCATGTTTTGTCGTGAGTTTGTAATATTATTTTGAAATAGAAGTGTTCAAATGAAAATGCATAAAGATTAAAACAAACAGAATTTATTTCTCTCAAACATATTGTTTCAATTGTATGTTTATTTAACTGATGTTTATTTGAAAAATTAGTGGCATTTGCAACTGTTTTGTTCTTTATCCAAGTGTGGCAAGCAATGCCCGTGGGAGCCCAGACCCAGTGGTTTAGTGGGCCCCTAAGGGTGGCACAATAAGTGCTGCAGCCCTTAGGGGTCTTCGCTGGTCACAATGCGATGGGTACCTAGGGTACCATGTACCAGGGGCTGACATGTGGCCAGAGATGCCAATTGGGTTACAGCTTCAATACAGTTTTAGGGAAGGAACACATGCCCTGGGCACCTGATTGGCAGGAGCCCAGGGCACACTCAGTCAAAGCACATCAGCAATTCAGCAAAAAGTGGGGGCATACCAATGCAAGAAAGATGGCACTTTCTCACAGCGGTGTCCCGAGGAAGAGTCTGAATGGTCTGGAGTCTATGCCAGAATCAACAAGACTCTTATGCACAGAGGGTGATGCCGTAGTCCAGTCTGCTGGTGATGAGTACGTGGGTGACGGTCCTTCTGTCGGCGGGGATCCACTTGAAGGTCTTATGGAGGATGCAAAGGCAGTTGAAGCTGGTGGAGGTGATGGCATTGATCTTGAGGTTCATGGAGAGGTAGGAGTCAAGAATGATGCTGAGATTTCGAGCATGGTCTGTAGGGGTGGGTGGGCTCCCAAGGACAGAGGGCCACCACGTGTTGTGACAGGCAGAGGTGCAGAGGCCAAGGGTGAGGACACCAGTCTTCTCTGAGTTGAGCTTCAGGCAGCTGTCCTTCATCCAGGCTGCCAGGTTCTTCATACCTTCCTGGAAACAGAGTCTGGTGTCTTCGGGATTCTTCGTGAGAGAGATATTCTGCCAAATATCTTTCCAAGCGCTAGCCTTTATCTATTCATCTGCGCACTGCTAGGCTAGATATTGCCTCATTGTTTAGCAATTGCTGAGAGCATCTATTTGTTTAGCATTCAGAGTTCGCTTGCGCACTGCTGGGCTTTGTGGGATTTCACTAATTATTGACTGCTGAGTGCATTTTTCGTTCTGCATTTCCAGTTCTTTTGCGCACTGCTGGGCTCTGTATTGGTTTGCTGATTGCTGATTGTCGAGTGATTTTTGCCTCATTTGCCTGTCCACACAATTTCATTACTGTGTGCATTTTATTGAAACTGCTGCCAAATTTCATAGCGCTTGTAACGCTACCATTGCGCTTTGAACCGCTAGCATTTGCTGCATTTCTCCCCCATAGCGCTCCTTTTTGCCCAATCTCGCCCTGCCTCACAGCATCTGTTGTTATTGTTGATGCCATTTTGTTTTGCTGTACCTTCCCACACCGTCACTCCACCTCGCTCCCGCCTCCCAGCTGCCCCTCCCACGCTCCGCCCCCTCCAACATCCATTTATGTCGAATGCCTCAACGCGCAGCGTCCACGCGCTGCGGCCTCGCCGAAGGTGCGCCAAAGGTAAGCCCGTCTGCGCCCGTCCGCGCCTGGACCGCGCCCAGCGCCCATCCCCCTGCTCTATGCCGCTCCCAACCCCCCAGAGTAACTTATGATGCCGCTACTCTCCTCGCCCTCAACGCCGGACGCACCCCACTTTGCTGCGAAGCTACCCCAGGACGTACCCACGGCCCATTCTCCTGCCTCTCCTGTAAGTTCAACTGCGTCAGGACCCTCACCAAACACACTTCCTCCACACACAGCTCCGAACCCAACGACTTGAAATGCATCCTACTGAACACCCGCTCGGTCCACAGACATGCAACCGAACTCTGGGACCTAATCGACACTGCGTCACCTGACATCGCCTTCCTTACTGAAACATGGATGAATGCATCTTCTGCCCCCGACATCGCCATAGCCATACCGGACACTTACAAGATCATTCGAAAAGACCGCACCGATCAAACTGGAGGAGGCATCGCCATCGTCCATAGAAACACCATCAAAATTACAACCAGCTCTGACGTCAATCTTGCAACCGCCGAACACCTCCACTTTCAGATCCACACCGACCCCAGGACCACACTTAGAGGAACCCTCATTTACAGGCCCCCAGGCACCCGATCTCAATTCAGCGACGACATCACTGACTTCGTCAGCCCGCACGCCCTCGCCTCCGAGAACTACATTCTTCTAGGAGACCTCAACTACCACCTTGACAACATTCTCGACAACAACACCACCACCCTTCTGGACAACCTGTCCAATCTCGGACTCAAACAACTTGTTGACACCCCCACTCACATAGCCGGACACACGCTCGACCCTATCTTCACCTCCAGCAAGCACATCTCCTTCGATCATACTACAGCTCTCCACTGGACGGATCATAGCTGTGTTCACTTCAGCTACAAAACAACCCTGACCCACAACCGTCCACAACCCATTCCCCGAAGAAAATGGAACAAAATCACCACCGAACAACTCCTCACATCACTCAGCCAAAACACTCCCACCCTAGCAACGGACCCAGACCTAGCGGCCACCAACCTCAGGCAATGGATTACCCACAGTGCGGACAAACTAGCACCCCTGAAAAAACACCAGTCGAAATCATCCAGCAAAAAAGCTCCCTGGTTCAATGATGACCTTAAAAAATCCAAGAAGACATGCCGCACCCTGGAGAAGAATTGGAGAAAAGAACCAACCTCAGACAACATGGCCTCCCTCAAGACAGCCACCCGCAAACACCACCAACTGATTCGATCCGCCAAGAAATCAGCATTTAAGGACCGTCTCGACAACAATTCTCATAACAGCAAGGAACTCTTCAATATCGTCAAAGAATTCACCAACCCTCCCGCAGCATCCAACGACATCACCAACTCCCAAGACCTCTGCGATGCGCTATCCTCCTTCTTCTACAACAAAATTGCCGACATCCACAACAGCTTCAAGAATACTCCCAATGACCAACTCACCCCACCCCCTTCAGATCCCACCCCTCCAACTAACTACCTCAACTCCTGGAACCCAATCACCATTGAAGACACCATTCGCCTCATGAACTCAATCCACTCTGGCTCACCTTCTGACCCCTGTCCCCACTACATCTTCAACAAAGCTGTCTCCATCATCGCTCCCCAACTCCGCGATGTCATCAACTGCTCCTTCGACTCCGCCACCTTTCCAGAAATATGGAAACACGCCGAACTCAGCGCCCTTCTGAAAAAACCAACAGCAGACCCCTCAGATCTGAAAAACTACCGACCCATTTCCCTCCTCCCTTTCCCGGCCAAAGTCATCGAGAAAGCCGTCAATAGCCAACTAGCAGCCTTCCTTGAATCCAACAACTCCCTGGATCCCTCACAGAACGGCTTTCGAGCCAAGCACAGCACCGAAACCGCCCTCATTGCGGCGACCGACGACATCCGAGCACTCCTGGACAACGGTGAAACAGTGGCCCTCATTCTACTCGACCTCTCCGCCGCCTTCGACACTGTCTGTCACAACACCCTCATACAACGCCTCAACAACATCGGCATACAAGGAAAAGCCTTGGACTGGATCATCTCGTTCCTAGCCGGGAGAACCCAGAGAGTCCGACTCCCCCCATTCTACTCAGAGCCCACCGAAGTCATCTGCGGTGTACCTCAAGGCTCCTCACTCAGTCCCACCCTCTTCAACGTCTACATGAGTCCCCTCGCCTCCATCGCACGTCAACACAACCTCAACATCATCTCCTACGCCGACGACACCCAGCTAATCCTTTCCCTCACTAAAGACCCCAACACCGCCAAAAACAACCTTCACGAAGGTATGAAAGAAGTAGCCGAATGGATGAAACAGAGCCGCTTAAAACTCAACTCAGACAAAACGGAGGTGCTCATCCTAGGATCCTCCCCCTCAGCTTGGGACGACTCCTGGTGGCCTTCCGCTTTGGGATCTGCGCCCACACCCACAGACCATGCACGTAACCTTGGCTTCATTCTAGACTCCTCCCTCTCAATGTCCAGACAAGTCAACGCCGTATCGTCCTCCTGCTTCAACGTCCTTCGCATTCTCAAAAAGATCTTCCGCTGGATCCCCCTCGAAACAAGAAAGACTGTCACCCATGCACTGGTCACGAGTCGACTGGACTATGGCAACACACTCTACGCCGGAATTACAACAAAATTGCAGAAAAAGCTCCAGCGCATCCAAAACGCATCAGCGAGACTCATATTAGACATCCCGCGCCAAGAGCACATCACCGGTCACTTAAAAAACCTCCACTGGCTTCCCGTTAACAAAAGAATTACTTTCCGCCTTCTTACCCACGCACACAAGGCCCTTTATAATCTAGGACCCGAATGCCTCAACACCCGACTGTCCTTCTACTATCCCACCCGCCAACTAAGATCATCCAATCAAGCCCTCGCCGCAGTCCCGCGCATCCGAAAAACCACCATGGGTGGCAGATCCTTCTCCTTCCTGGCTGCCAAGACCTGGAACTCACTCCCCACCCATCTCCGCCTTACTCAGAATCACATCTCCTTCAGAAAAGAACTGAAAACATGGCTATTCGATAAAAAGTAAACCCCTCCCTCCAGCGCCTTGAGACCCTCTGGGTGAGTAGTGCGCTTTATAAATGCATGAACTTGAACTTGAACTAGAGGATGAGCTGGGTGTTGTCGGCGTAGGATATGATGCATGCTGAGCCCATGCTGTCTGACGACGGCGGTGCGGGAGGGCCATATAGATGTTGAAGAGCGTGGGGCTGAGTGATGATCCCTGGGGTACTCCGCAGTTGATTTCCATGGGTTTGGAGAGTAAGGGAGGGAGTAAGATCCTCTGGGTTCTGCCAGAGAGGAAGGATTGGATCTAGTCGAGGGCGATTCCTTGTAGTCCTGTGTCGTGCCATCTTGCTGCGAAAGTACGATGTGAAACGGTGTTGAAGGCTGAGGAGAGGTCTAGCAGGATAAGGGCCGCTGTGTGTCCCTGGTCAAATAGCATGCAGATGTCGTCGGTGGCCGTGAGGAGGGCTGTCTCGGTGCTGTGGTTGCTGCGGAATCCAGATTGGGAGGCGTCCAGTATGGAGGTCTCTTCTATGAAGGCAGTCAGCTGTGCGTTTATATGTCTCTCTGTGACTTTGGCCGCAAACTGGAGGAGAGAGATGGGCCAGTAGTTTTTCAGGTCCATTGGGTCGGCCGATGGGTGGAGGTAAAACCCCTCCTGAAGAAACTGTTTCTAGTCGTCTGGGCAGATGCTTGGTCTGAGGGAGGCGTTGATGGTGCGTCCTAGTTCGGGTGCGATGGCGGCCCTGTGGATGATGTGCGGTGGGCAGGGGTCCGTTGGGGCTCTTGCGTGTGTTTTCTTCATGGTCGCTGTGATGAGTTCGACAGTATTTGATGGGATGGCAGAAGTAGATCAGTTCAGGGAGCTCTCAGACCATCCTGGAATCCCGTTAATCATATTATTATTCTACATAGCTTCATCTAAACTTGGTGTGTATCATTTTGGCTCCACTGCATTTCTTTAGGAGATTTGGGCATGCTGTATTAGTCTTTTGTTTTTATAGCATTCTTGAGAGTAATCTGCATGAGTTTGAACTACAAATTTGAAATAAGCCACCCAATTCCTGGTCCTTATTGGATGACTGTTGGATCTTGCTGTGTGCCGAGATTGATCTGATAAAAAAAAGGTCACATCGGGGGACCAAGAGAGTTGGTGAAGTACTGGAAAATGTATTAATTCTAAAAAATATATCTCTTGCTTTGATTTGTTGATTTACTTTAACTGTTGTAGCGTTATGCTGCACCCAAATAAATCCAGGTTTAAATAGGGGTCTCAGTAAGGAATTTCCTAAATCATTGTACAACAAAACATCCGTAACGCTACCAGAATAAGATGTAGATATAATCCAAAGCTCTATGTTCAGTCGAAGGTGACAAAGTACCAGTGTTGGAGGAGAATGACTAAAGCAACAAGATCATGGTGTCAGTATCAATAGGCTTGCACGTTATTGCTTAAAGATCTACATTGTGAAAATATGGCTGTGAGAGGTTATGCGAAGTTATCAATATTTGTATTGAATGTGGCACCTATGCAGTAAAGTTAAAGTTGTTATCGGGTACGATGTGGCTTAAGATCCCAGGATATACACCTACGGGTGGTTTCAGTCTTACTTAGCATATGCCATACTGTCTGCTGTGGTTTTGAAGGAGCTGTGCGTGAAACTGGGGTGGCTTAGTGAGAATAAGAATTATGGATTAAACCCAGATCTGTGACTGCACTAAGTGCTGAATAAACCACTCACCCCCAAACATAGCAAACACAACAGGATGATGGGCAAAGTGGCCAAAGTTATGCCCAGAGGTGGGTCCCTTGCTTGCTTTGCCACTGGATTGAAACTAGCCTGGCTGATTTGATGAAATCCTGAAACCTGTCCTAGGGTGCTTGTTTCCGGTCCAGGGAGTACCTAGCCTGGCAGTCCGGGCTGGACTGTTCCCATGAGAAGCAGGGTCAAGACTTGCTCACCATGCCACCCCAGTTTGATTTGCATGTGGCTGGGTCCAAAGAACGATGGATTTAACCCAGATCTCTAACTGAGGGATACAGTTGAAAAGTTTCAGCACTCCAGCCATCAGCTTATTGTGTTTGCTGTGTGTGAGATGTCATCGGCAGTACCAATAAAGGAAGGGAACTTTCTATTGGGAGGTTGATAATTACGATCATTATAATTGTTCTCAGTGCACAGGTATGTTAGGAAAGCTAGTTTGGAGTGTTGTTGGTTCCATTAAATGAGTGAAATCTATATTTTCCTTTTGTGGAGCAGACAGGAATATTGAAAAACTTGCATTTTTGTAAATTGATTGCTAGAAGAAACCGTGCTCATGAGAATTGTGAAGGAGGGGTACTTGCTGCAAGGAGTGAAGTGGCGATACAGAGGTGGTTGGTTGGTGTAATACCATGCTTGGATATGTTGACAACGTCATAGAGGTGCTGTGCTGGGGCTGGCTTGTTCAAAATAAATGAGGAAGTGAATATTGCAAACATTTACAAATAGTTTGCTGTAAAAGACAGTATTAGGTTGGGAAAAAGGAAACTTTTAAAGAACTTAATTCAGGGAGATGTACCCATGCTCACAAGCGAAGGGGTACTGATACCACCAGATGGTACACCAGCTTTATAAATCACACAGTAGAGAGGAGACCACACATGCACATAGCTTGAGAATTATAAGAAATACAATGAAAAAGACAGATGTCCCATACTGTGGAAAAACTAAAGGTCTAATATTCGACTTCTTGAAAATCTACGGAGACAACTGTATGACATCAATCTGCCCCCGAAACCTATGCAATTTGAAGCCCTCAATGAATGGGAACATGTAGCACATCAGATGGAGACACAACATGTTTAGGGAAGGGACAAATAAACTTACATTGATATGTCGAAGCTAAATGGGATGCACAGCAGAAAGCTTAGAGGACCGATATAGTAGAGGAAACTTGTATGAACCCTGTACTAGACACAGAGAAGGAGAAAGTGTAAGGAATAGAAAAAAACATCTCGATGACTCAAATATATTAACACAGATGGGTGATAACAAGAATGAGATTTAATAATAATTCATTTAGGAATTTATCATCAATCATCCTCCACCCTACAACGAGGGAATATGCCCACAATTTGAGTTTCGACTTTTCAGCATGGCAGGTGCATTTGAACTAGCCCAGAGTAAAGCAAATTCACATAACCCTTTCTTACTTGTAAACAATATCACAGAAAGACCTGAACCTAATACTCAGACCATGCTCTTTCTTACTTGTAAACAATATCACAGAAAGACCTGAACCTAATACTCAGACCGTGCTCTTTCTTACTTGTAAACAATATCACAGAAAGACCTGAACCTAATACTCAGACCATGCTCAGTGCACCAGTGTGCTTGACTGATTTAATGAACCTACAGGAGTAATGGTTACAGAAACAATCTGGGAACAGGGGACAACATGTACATACATGGGCCATTCGTACTGAGATTAGTGGCACTGTTCCTACTATGGCAGACCCAATTCTAGCACAGATTAATCAAGAACCATCAATTCAGCAAATGTCTCTAGTGCAATAAGTGCAGATTCTAATGTAAATTCAGTCCAACTGGCTACTTCCAGTGGAAGGTCTGGCCAAGCTGCAGTTTCAGCTGCTTTTGGAAATGGTTCGGAAACCCCACAATGGGTATCTAAGAACATAACAGGAAGAATCTTTCAGCTAGGATCACCAGATCCTGATGTACCTCTTTCGCCAAGGTGCACAAGAACGAAGTGAAGGGTTACTCAAAAAATCTCCTGAACGACAAATGGGCCTTGGTCAGCTGCTGTAGGCTTTCTGCTTCTTCATATGGCATCCCTCCCCTGAGCATGAATGCATTACTTGTGTCCTTCCATTGCTTATTCTCTTGGGCACTGATTTTATCTTTAGATATAAGCGCACTGGTAGAGTCAGGCATTTTCAGCTGGATCCCTCATGTACTACTTCTCCCTTCCTGTCACTTCCTAGCACTCCTTTGTGCTGCTTGGCCCACCCTCTCTCCATCTTTTGAAGACCGTGTTGCTGCTTGCCCAGGTCCCTCTCTCCCAACCTCCATTGTCCATGTGCTTGCATCCACCTCCTCAACACCTTCTTGCTGTCCATGCTGCCCCCAGCCCTTCTCTCCATCCTCCACTGTTTTGTTGCCGTTGGCTTACTCTCCCTTCCACAATGTTGCCTGCCGACACACGGTCCCTCCATAATAAACATAAAAAAGCATTATGACACTGCCAACTCTGGCCGTGTCATGTTGCTTTTTTACCCCACCTATAAAGTTGTCGGTGTTACTCCTACTCCTACATGCTGATGCTCCAAGTTGCCCCCACACTACCCTACAGCCTGCAATAAATACCAAGCATTTGCAATGCAATAGGTCTCGCATTTGTGAGAGTTAGAGCTACTGGCGTTGTAAATTAAAGTTCTTTTTTACCTATGTGTTTTGTTTTCGGAGTGTAATGGAGGTGTGGAGGTGTGTGGTGTAGAGTGGAATTATGTGAGTGGATCAGAATTGTTAGTTGTGGAATTGTGTGTTGAGAAGTGTATTTGTATAGTGTAATGATGTGGCATGGTGAATAGATAGTGGACAGCTGCAGAGAATAGATAGAAAGAAAGAATGTGAGGGATAGGTACTTCCTGTAGGAAGTGGCCATTGAACTTGAGACAGAGAAGCAGAAATAGTGTGTTAGAAAGAATGGTACAGCAGGCCATAAACGAGTAAAGAGGGAGGTTTTGTGTATGCAGAAGAACAGGAGAGTGTGGGTTTGAGGGACGGAAATTTGAAAAGTCAGAGGATAGAAGCTCTGCTTGACGACCTGAGGTTAACCACATGAGAGAGGCAGGAATAGTGTGTGAGAGAGCGAGAGAGATGGGTGAGAGAGAGTATGAGAGAGAGAGAATGAGAGAGAGAGAATGAGAGAGAGATATTGGGACAAGTGGAAGGGGCACGGGGGGAGGTGGACTAGAGCACAACAGGAGGAGGTACAGGATAGTAGCATATGTGAGTAGGCAGTATAGAGAGAAGACAGGTAGAGTAAGGGAGGGATGAGATAGGCAATGGTGTTGTGAGAGGAGAGTGGGGAGTGTGAGAGAGATGAGAGGGGCAGTGGGAGTGTGAGGGAGAGATGACAGTGTTGGTAGAGGGGCAGTGGGAGTGTGAGGGAGAGATGACAGTGTTGGTAGAAGTTCAAAGGAGAGAAGTATTGTAATGGAATTGTTTGTTGTGGAATTGTGTGGCAGGGAAATGTGTGGATAGTAATTAAGTGTATAGGAATTATGTAAAGGGAGAATGTGTGCTATGGAGTTATTATGTGTAATAGTATTGTGTATAGCATTTTTCAGATTGCCCTTTTACGTGTGGTATTCTGCACCTGTGAGAAAGATTGCAGTTGAAAAAACAGCTTGTTTACTGAAGATATACTATGTGCACACATGCAAACACTAAGTTGGCAACATAAGCTCTACTAATACAGCTCCCACAAGACCTGAAGATGAATGCAGGTGAATAATATACTGATGCAATGAAAAATAACCATCTTTCAAAAATGTAATGAATGTTGTTTCTTCCCCTTTCAAGCAGAATGACTCATTGCCACGCAGTTTACAGAGTAATGAATTCAAGATCGGGGTCGTTTGTTGTACTTTGTTCCTGTTGCTGCTGGGAGGTTATTTTACTACTTGCGGAACCCGCTTCGCGGGTCCCGCTGCGCTGTTGCCGCCACCGGAGCCCAGGAGTCACAGGAGCCAGCTGGGCGTGAGAGCGAGAGACAGGGCTGCGAGCGAAGGAACCGGGACTCGCTTCCCAGGAGTCCCGGCAATCCTCCGGCCTGTCACCTGGCCCGCTCTCCCTGACCGCCCCGCCCAGCTTATTCCAGTCTTAGGCCCATTTAATCCATCGATTCACGCTGCGCGGGAGCGCGCGGGAGCGCCCGGGGCGAAGCCCGGGCAAAGGGCGGGCCCTCTGAGGCCCTCGTAGGCCAGAGTAGGCCGGGCTGGGCCCATTCTCTAAAATTTAC
Organism: Lissotriton helveticus; assembly: GCF_964261635.1. NCBI lineage: Eukaryota > Metazoa > Chordata > Amphibia > Caudata > Salamandridae > Lissotriton > Lissotriton helveticus. The sequence continues at coordinate 1,144,310,225 of NC_136063.1, read as the reverse complement.
TTCGTGGGCTTGTGTTACAGGTTAGTTAATGGCTACCCTACGGGATGGGGGGTCACCTGGGAAGAAGGGCAAACTTCGCAATGGGTCACTAGACAATTATTTCCCCAAGGTACTGTCCGAGGGGGAGAAGGAATTGACCATGGCCGAACGCAGGGCTGAACGGCGGCGTTCAATCGAAAGTTTGAAAAACAGATCCTTTATTGACTCTGCGCCTGCTTCTTTGTTCACTGAGGGGGACTTAATTGACCTTGGGGGGGAAACCGTTAGCCAAGAAGGCTTCCCACTTTTACTGCGTGACTGCACCTCTTCCCCTGGTATGCCCCTTGATTCTACCGTGATTGACCCCCCTTCCCAGATTCCATGCCACACTGCTGTTCCCCCAAAGCTTAAAACAAATAAATCTAAGCAACTAGTGGTTGCACAGATACACGGGCCACCTCCAAATAAAAAAAGGAGGAAAACAAGGGCGGGACAAGGCAAAGTTAAAATTTCCCATCTAGACTTTGGCAAAAGCCCTAAATTACCCTCACCCCATGTAAGGGCTACCATGGTAGGTGCAACCACAGTAACATCTGAGGCATCACCACTGGTGGTTACTCCGCTTGTTGAGGTCCCCAATATAGCAGTATTAGATAACAGTCAGGGGCCCTTATCTACAAACACATTGATCCCTTCTCCATCTGTAGGGGATTTCGAACTTTTACTGAGGTCTCTGCTGCTACCCGTGATTGAGAGTCTCAGGAAAGTCGAAAATAGATTGACCTTAGTAGAGGCTGCCATAAATAGTATGGCCACGGTGACCAAGGCCCAGGGGAGTGGGGGTATACAACCAACACCTTGTACCGGGGTTTCGTCTAACCAGATTGTAAAATCCCCAGTAGATACCCCCTCTGCTCCACTCCAGCTGTCTAAACAGTTGTCTCAGCATCAGGGAAACGTGGTGCCTGCTATTCATAAAGAAAACCCCACAAAGAACCCGAATATTTCTGTATCTGGGACAGAAGGTGGCCCTCAAAGGCCAACGACAAAGGCTCCCCCAGTTAACAGAAGTGAGAGACAGGGGGAAGGGGTGCGCACCAGAGGCCCCTTAACTAGGGTACCACAGGTGGAAATTCCACCTCAGGCGGTGCCCTATGTAGTAGTCATGACCGGGGTTCCCCCATTAGCAGACAATAAGAAGGAAGGTTACGTCCAATTGAAAAATAAAATAATTCATTGGTTGAGGACCTTCAGGCCCATAGCCCCAAATGTGGATGGTGATATTGTACATGTCAGACGGATCCCTTGGTTGGGTAACACAAGGAAAGATATTGAAGGGGATCTAGTGGTGGTCAATTTTAGAGATCCTCGGGCAGTAGACTACATTTTAAACTGGCCATATGCAGGAGGAGGAAACTCTATTACACCTAGGCCCTTAACCTATTTTTACCCGAGGCCGGTTCCTTACCCCCCCAAACATTGGGAAGAGTCTTATGCCCCATGGCCCAAGCACTTTGGTTACAATAGTACTTATCAGGTACTTGGTCAGCATCAGTTTCAGCCTAATGGTCAGTCTGGTTGGTCCACGATTCCGCAGAGACATCACCTAAGTCACAATAGTGCAATGGAGCATCTTAGACCCTTCACCCCCTTAGATACCTTCAATAGGTTTTCGCAGCTTACTGGCATGGAGGACTGCGATTGATGTTTACAGCCTAAGGAGGAGGGATGCGGTCGACACGGAGTGGATCCCCAGCAAGGAAGAATTATTTCTGACAATTCCCAGGAGGTAACCACAGATGTCTCTAATGTCATCCACTCGAATATGCCTCTTTTTGCTGCCCCGGGTATGTCTATTGCTGTTGATTGTTCTGAACCTGACAGGCAATCTTGTTGTGTGAGTAATAGCCACCAATCTAGTTGTGCGGGATTGGAGCTGGGGGGGGTAACCACGGATGGGCCCTCTTTAGTGCACAAGGGTCCTAGGGTAATAAACCTGATTTCCTGGAATGTAGCTGGGCTAAAAAGGAAGTTAAACATTCCTGAATGGCATGCATTCATCGAGAAGTTCGATGTCTGCCTGTTTCAGGAAACTTGGTGCCTGTTACCAATTGATAAATCTGGCTATACTACCTTTTTTTCCCCAGCGATAAGTAGAGGAAAGGGTAGACCAGCAGGAGGTCTTTTAGTCTGGTTAAGAATTGACTTAGATTGGGACATGGTTTCAAATGACACTCAGTGTAACGACTTAATGCACCTTTCTTCTAGGGGTCACATCGAGGGGATTAGGCTTGAACTTTTTAATGTGTACGCTAGAGGGGCTGCGGGGGATAACACTTCAGCAACCATATCGAGCCTTGATTCTGCTCTAGCTAATTGCCCTCCCTCAGCCAGAATTATGGTGGGTGGCGATTTTAATTGTACGTTCGAACCCCTTCTTGGTGATGATCCATTAGGTTCTGAGGAGGACGACTCCAGGTGGTCTATCCCCCCCCTGACGGTACCCCCCATTCGGAAATGGTCTGCTAGGGCAATCCAACTGAATGCCCTTACCAGGGAGCACAAATTAAGAGCCCTTAATGGCAGGACCCGGTCTGATATATCAGGCGCAATGACTTTTAACAGGCTATCGGCCCCGTCCAGAATTGAATACATTTTAATGAGTGTTAGTATGTGGCTTGACCTCATTGATATGGAGGTGGTACCCACCCAGGATAGCGACCATAACCCGCTTTGTTGCAATTTTAAATGGGGCAAAATTAAAGAGAAAGGGATGAGTGCGCCGTTGAAATTAACCAAAGAGATCATCCCTTACGAAAACAATCGTAGATTGAAGTGGGATAAGGCCCAGTTAAATGTAGACCAACTAGGGACCATTAAATCTACCATTGAAGACCTGTATAGGGACTTGGAGGCAATGGATCGGGTGGTTGCTAGCTCTCCTTGCCTTTCTTCAAAACTCGATTCTGCATACAAAGGCACGATAGACCAAGTGAGTCTTTATTTCACCTCTAAAGGGAAAACCCCTAGACTAAATAGGACCCCCCCCATTTCCAGCAATCCATGGTATTCAGCGGACTGCAAGGGGAAGAGGAAAAGTTTGTCAGTTGCCTTGCTCGCAAGGAATCCTACTCTGGTTAGAGCGGCCAGGAGGGAGTACTTGAGAGCAATTGCACTGGCTAAGCGCAATTGGGAGGAGGAGCACTGGAGGGAAATAACAGACGCCGTCAGCAGGAGGGATTCGACGTTATTTTGGGATTTAATCAATAGAGCTAGGCAGGGTAAAACCCAGCCTTTAGCAACCCATATAACCAGCCTGCAATGGTTCAATCACTTCTCATCTCTGTATGGCGGCAGTGAAGATACAACTGGCCCCTTGGTTACTTGTGGGGAGGGAAGGGATCCTGGCGGGGAGACTGAGTGCTTGTTTGCGGCCTCTGAAGTAGTGGCAGCAATTAAGCATTTGACCCCTAAAAAGGCAGCTGGGCCGGATGGGATCCCTGGGGACCTCTTGATCGCTGAACCCCTAGCCTGGGCAAATCTAATAGCCACCATAATTAATTTGTTAGTAAAGGGACACCCCGTGCCAGATTCATGGAAGGGTGCCGAGGTGGTTACAGTGTACAAGAAGGGGGCAAGAGACGACCCTGCCAACTACAGACCGATTAGTCTGATAGACATAATCCAGAAAGTGGTTGGCAGGGTCATTATCGCCAGGGTGGGTGACTGGATGGAGGAGGAATGTATTCTCTCTCATCTGCAGGCCGGATTTCGCCAGAGGGTGGGCACGATGGACCAGGTCTTTCGGCTGTTTGGGATCTACTGGAAGGCAGTTACCATCAAGAAGGGCAGCCTATATATGGCCTTCATAGATCTCAAAACGGCCTTTGACCTGGTCCCCCGTGCTAAACTGTGGGAGGTTCTGAAAAGTATGGGCTTTCCTGGCTCACTCTTGAGATTAATTGTAAGACTCCATGAGGGGACATACGCTAGGATCAGATGGGGTACACAGGGCCAACTGACAGACAGGGTACCTGTGAGGAGTGGAGTCCGCCAAGGGTGTGTCATGGCTCCGACTCTCTTCTCCTTGTTTGTGAATGGAGTGGTGGACCATCTGAGGGGAGAAGAGACGGATGCCCCAACCCTGGCGGGGGAAAAGATTCAGACTCTGCTCTTTGCTGACGACACCTTACTGATAGCTAAATCCCCGATAGGCCTGCAAAAACTTCTGCAGCGATTCACCTCTTTTTGTACAGAGAGAGGCTTAACAATCAATACCTCCAAAACCAAACTGATGGCCTTTTCGCCCGCCAAAAATGTTAAAAATAATTATCTGCTTAATGGGACGCCCTTGGAGTTGGTCGAGGCATTCAACTATTTAGGGGTCCGGATAAACAGCCGAATGACCTGGAAGGATCACTTGGCTAAAATGCTATTGGGCCACAAAAGAGTGTCGGGGGTGACCTTACGAGAGTACCGGGCATCAATTAGTAAACCAGTGTCCCCGGTAATGGCCATCTACGATGGCCAGATACTCCCGGCTGCATTGTACGGCTCCGAATTATGGGGGTTCGACAATGTTAATGAGCTAACCTTAGCAGAAAATAAGTTTTTTAGAGATGTGGTGGCCCTGCCTGTTTCCACCCCGCTGATCCCCCTGCGGTTAGACCTTGGTAGACGTGCCTTAAAGGATATAGTGAGGCTGCGCCCACTGCTCTTTTGGGTCCGCCTGAGAAGGACTAAGGAGCTAGCCAAATACGCCGAAGGTCTGGACGAGCTAATTTTACTAGATTCTGGGTTCAAAATTGGCTGGTTGAAAAATCTGAGGCTATTAGTCTCCCAATTGGGTTTGAGAGATGTATGGGAGTCCCAAGCGCCCCCGCCCAAAATGGTGATCAAGAAACTATATTGGGATTGGGTACAGGCCGAAGCATCACGCAGTATAACAGGGGGCTCACTTACAGAGTTTTTTCTTGAGTGTAAGTGGGTAAGGAAACTTGAACCCTTCCTTGACTTGATAACCAAGCCGCTAGACAGGGCCCTCTATCTAAAATTAAGGTACGGCACCCTCCCGGTACACGAATTTACTTCAAAATGGTCCAATCAGGACGGCCCTTCACGATCTTGTCCCGGCTGTGCGGCCCCTAAAGAGTCTGTAGCCCATCTTCTTTTTGCCTGTCCCGCGTATAAAGTGGCTCGGAAAAACTGGCTGAAACCAGTTTGTAAAGGACTGGGGATGAGGTGCCATCGCTCGGCCCTACGAGTGATTACAACGGATTTATCATCTACCTCATTGATATGCGGGGTGGCAAAGTTTTTAAGTAGTGCCTGGATTACTAGATCAAGATCTTTGGGAATGTTTGCAAGGACACTATCTACCCAGAGTGGAGCTATTTGAAGCCGCCTACTCTGAGTGCCCGGAGTATTTTTGTCCGTGGTCTTATTATTGTGATAGTGTTCAGTCGTATTTTAATTATGGTCAACCCTTGTTGTTGCTAGTATATCTTGATGAAATGTATTTTAAAATGTATATTGTTGTCTTTTATGGTGATCAATTTTACCGAATAAAGATTTATACCAGAATTCAAGATCCTTTTTCGGTGCTTTTATTTTTTTTCGTGCAAAATCAAGTAGCCCTGGAGATGGGTGCGCGCTGCCACAGATGAATAGAAAATGTGTACATGTGGGTGTCTTGTTCTCACAGTTTGAATAGGAAGTTATTTTATTCCCATGTGTGTGCAATTGATTGTGTGAGCGCGTATAAGCCTGTAAACGTTTTGTGTTTTAGTGTGTATATAAGAGACTGCGTGTGTAGAGAGTTTCAAAGCAATTTTGTGTTTGGATGGTGTTCATTTGAATGCTCATGTTTACTTTATGCATAGCTGCCAAGGTTTCAGATTGGTATGTGTGACATTTCCATAATTTCACTGAAATTATGTGTGAGATTGCAGCGACTATCAGTGACACTTGCTCGCGGACAACAATCATTTGAGCAAAGAGAGAGTTTACGTTAACTGCTTCAAAGCATAAGAAATAATAGTTAAACAACTAATTTATCAGACTGTAGCCAACATTGCAGAAAATAGATAAAGCAGCCTGGAAGGCGTTCATAATTTATTATAGTCAGGTGAGTGGTTCGCAGAGTCACTCGATTGCTGCCGACCACATGAGCTCTAAGTAGCGCTGCATTAGAAAGTAGAGCGTGGGAGGTACTCATTTAGGCCACAGCTAGGCTGATAGCAAAGTCTCACTGACCAGAGTGTTTCAGAACACTTTATTTTGAAGAAGGCGACGAGCCAGCTCTGTTGTAAAGATTATGCTCAGTCCTGATGGCACAAAAGCTGTGATGTATTAGGATTTGTACATTTATTATTGTTAAAAAAAGTTACTGGCACTAGCCTTTACTTTCACCCATCTCTGCAGTTTAGACCACAGTTGCCAAGCTTTTAGTACGTCATGATAGAATTTTACAGCCACCATAGGGTTTTAACCAAATGCATGTTACATTTTCCTGCCTGAGAAAAAACGTCCAGGATTCGTGCACAACAGGAGTTACTTGTTGAAACACAGCAAGTACCGGACGTGACGTTCGATGACCAATGTACAGAACGTTCTCGCAAACTTTCGCACGTCCTCCAAAGACACTAATCTGCACAAAACCCGCCAATCATTGAAAGAAGACATCTAAACAAAGGCAGATTTATGGAATTTGTTAATGTTTGCAATAACGGTCTTGTAATATTTTAAATCAACATTGTTACTTATTTTGTTTTACTTGTGAACAAATGGGTTTAGTCACATATTCAGCACGTACTGTTTTCACACGGCACGCACTCGGGTGGCTTATACTTACTTTGACCCTTTTGCAGGCAGCGACTCTGTGGGGCAAGCAGACTGCAAGTCACCGTGGCAGATTTCAGATTTACCGCCTGCCGCTCCTTAGGCCAGGAGGCGGCTGTCCTTAACCCCTTCCGCGCTAATGACAAAGCCAGCTCGTCATGGGCGTTACCTGCGCTACGCGGATGACGACCTCGCTTTGTCATAAACAGCGCATTTTTGAAATTCCAGCACACAGCGGGAAAACGCGGAAGCGGTTAAGTCTGCGGCTGTCCTTAAGTCTGCTATTATCCTGTCAGTGTCAGGCTGTCCGGCTGTCCAGGGCAGCCCCTGAAACTGCCGGTCACAGACTCCATGACGGAGGCTGAGCTCGGCGATTAAAATGGAATTTACCGTGGGACAGCGCAGGATGGCGGCCTGGGCAGGTGCAAGCAGCAGGCAGCTCTGCGAGCGCCACGATTGCGTCGGCGCCGGCGCACACCCACTGCTCAAGCAGCTTCTTCCCAAAACGAATTCCCCGCCTTTGCAAGAAGTACATAACATCCCCCCACGGCGCCAGACTACCGTGATGTCAGGCTATGATGCGGATCACCACACTGATATGCGTTAGTGTCACACCCCATGCGTGATACTTGGCAGGACTGTTTATGCTCGTGTATGATTGGCAGAGGATGTGTGCGGAAGAATGAGGCGTTGCCTTTGTGTGCACTACTGAGAGACTATTCTTGAATGTATATGTGCAAGTCAGCACCAACAATAAAATACACAAGAAATACTCTTCGTGCTCCACACAAAACATTAAAGAACCGGGTGGTGGCAAACATCGGTTCTTTGCCCCGCCTGAACTCAGTGGGTTTAACAGAGAAAACTTTGAGAAATAGTGTGTTTTGCACAAAATAAAGGAACACACATCAGATTAAATATCTAGAACCCCCCCCACCTGAAACATTCGCAGCCCGAGTGGAGGAGAAAAGCACAAGGCTGAGAACACGCACTGTGCTTGGTAGTCTTCAATTATCGCCTAAAAACATAATAATATAAATATGATGCAGAATAAGAAGTAACACTATTTACACCAACCCTTCTGTCCTTTGCGGTAACTGTGGTCCAATCAATATAATGGTCTGTTTCAAACAACCCCTCTGTCCAGGCAGGGAACTGCGAACGATTCAACACAGCACCATGTTTGTAACATGGGCGGCTTCAGGAGAAAAAGTCCTAAAATAAGGCATCAAAGTAAAGCTAACAAGCAGGCCAAAAGTGCTTCTCTTGTGTAATATATCTTCACTTGAAAGGCACAGAAAAGGGCATTTTTGGACTTTGTGTTGCTATATGGCATCACAGTTACACTGCTTATTACCTTGCAGTTTAAAATCGATAAGATTGAAATCCAGCAAAAGGCCTATACCGTACCTTTAATTAGTTACATGAGGGAGATGCTATTAAATGTGTGACATTGTGTCATTTAATATATGAAAAGGAAAAGTAGTTAATGCTTGAAGTTTAGTCAATGAAATATACATTTAAATGCTTACAGCCAGATTCATCAAGGGAAATTGCGCTCGCAAAGGGCCAGATTCTGAGAATCTGGCCCTTTGCGAGCACAATTTTAGCATTCGGGATTCATTATCCCAAATGCAAAATTCGCTATTACAGAAATCGCATTTTAGCGAGGAATATCATTTAAGGAATCTCTATTTGAGATTCCTTAAATGCAATTCATGAAGCTTTTAAAATTTGCGAATTCGCAATTTCCGGCCGCTATTTACCGCGACGTCTGACTTTGTGGTAAATAGAGAAAACTTAGAAAAATGCACTAAAGTGCATTTTCCTAAGTGGTATGTTACACACACACATGTCCTTTGGACATGTGTGTGCGCAACATCAGGCTTCGTGGGCGTAGCGAAGTTGCCCGCCACCCGCCTCCCTCCCGCCCTCCCTAAATGCTTACATTAATAAATAAATTAATTATAAAACCACTTACCTTGTCCGCCGCGTCCCCGGGGCTCCCGCTCGTCATCGCGCCGCCGGGGCCGCCATCTTAGATACTAATGCGCATGCGCGGCCGCCCGCGCATGGGCATTAGTATTCAAGACGCGCGCGCCGGCGGCGCAATGACGAGCGGGAGCCCCGGGGACGCGGCAGGACAAGGTAAGTGGTTTTATAATTCATTTATATATTAATGTAAGCATTTAGGGAGGGTGGGAGGGAGGCGGGTGGCGCGTAGTGGGGCTACGCGAAGTGCGTGGGTGGGCGTAGTTTTTTGCCCACTTCGCGTAGCTTCGCGAAGCCCCACTACGCCCACTACGCCCAGGGTTATTGCTAATCGCAAATAAGGTTTGACTCCCCATTCATTCCTATGGGCCTTTAGGCCCATAGGAATGAATGGGGAGTTATTCCTTATTTAGCAATTTGCTAATCGCAAATAAGGAGGCTGTAGGAATCGCAATTTATTTTGCAATTTCTACATGAATCTCGATTTGAGAGTCCTTAATAGCGATTCCTTAATAATCGCTATTAAGGACTCGCAAATCGGGACCATGATAATATTGCATTGGGTGCTTTTTAAATGTATTTTTTTTTATTGTTGAAGGAAACATAATCCTTTTTTTTTCTGCTCCATTTTGGAATGGCTGGTGACGAGGATAGTGGCAGTTGGATGTCTCAGTAGCTGGAGATGGCCATTACAGGAGAGAGTATCACGAATGAAGTGGAATTAGGGGTGGGGGGCCTCACCTCTAGATCCGCAGCACGCACTGTGCTGACACCCTCTCCTTTTCCCAGTCGCTGCCCACCGTGGGATCCCAGAAGCTGGTGTGTGAAAGGAGCAAGCCGCCCAGTGAAGAGATTGTGCTTTTAAGTGCCATGAGTGCAATGGTTGCGTTTGGGGGCATAGGGGCAATAGTTGCGGTAGGAGGGACGCCTCCGGGCGGGATTCTGAAATCCGCCGCTGCTCACCCAACTCAGCGTGGGGAACACTACCTTCCTGCCAGCTGTCTTCCAAAAGAGGCGATGCTCCTGAACTGCTGCCAAATGGAGATTGGGAGAAAGAGGACCCAGAAGGGGTGTGAACAGCGTGACGTTTCCCCGATGTTAAAATGGCCCAGTTTTGCGTAAGCCTTGGTGATGCACAGAAATAGATGCAGTGTGTTTCTCACTTCTGTGATGGGTTCTAACCCAAACAAGCTGTATTTCACTCCACACAGCAGCCAACTGCGGATGCAGTTTACAAAAGCAGATGCATTCAGAAAATAAGAAAGGCGTGAGGCCTCCAAAGCCACCACCAAACTTAGCAAGGGGGACTGCAATGGGATACAATGCTGCATGCCCTCACGGATAAAAAGAAAACAAACAGCATGACACAGGGTAGGTGGGGAAAAAACAAAGCATGGCGGACGTGAAGCGTGTGCCACGTTGAGCATGAGGAACACAAAAAAAGAAGATGCAGCTCAGCGGACTTGAAGCACGGCCCACGCTGAGGCAGGGAAACACAAGGATAAACAAGTGTGTATGCGCAGGGGGAGGGGAGAGAGGAGGGGGCTTGCGCGATTCACTTGCGGTAGGGAGCTGCTGGTGCCGCGATAATTGCTGTCATATGCCAGCCCCTCGCTCCCTCAAGGAGATCGCCAAACATGCGGGCGTTGCAACAGAAAGCAATGCAACACGTGCGCGTTTTTGGGGAGAAAAGCTCATCGATGACATGAGGTCCTCTCCTATGCAGCGCGAGACCTAAAAAAAAAGGTTAAAAAGTTGGCCACGTCATCGTTTTTTTTTTTATTCTGCCATCTTTTCTTTTGGGCACCTCACACACAATTAATTCTATTTATCATTCTGAGTCTCACACAGGGGGTCAACAGGAAGTATATGCTAAGAAATTGAGTAATATTTGTCTGGAAGTAGTATAGGATAGATCACTCTCACAGGATATAGGGTAGCAAGGTGCAACCATGGAGAGGCTGTGTCAGGTGGGGCATAACATGGGTGAGTGAGGGTTCTTGTCCAAACACAAAGGAACCCCATGATGAAGCATGTCACCCTCAACGCAATGGAATGGGACTGCACGATATCCAGTGTGGGCTAGAACTTCCCCTCGGGGAAGAACCAGGAGTGTTTTTATAGAGCACGTCAAATTTCAATACCTTAAGGGTGAAGGTGAGGGGCAGAGTGCAAGAAAAAGGTGTATGTTTAAAACTATCTCAGTAGGGACAACAAACTTTGCTTTTATCCCCTATCCTGTAGGACATAAAATTAATGTGAAACAGGGTTATGGATGTGTACCCTGTCGTATGTCATATAGGGCAGAAACATGTTGAACACACAAGTTCAAGGCATTCATCAGGACCAAGATCTTCAGTTACTCTGATGGAAAACGTGCAAAAGTAAAAAGGAGAAAAATACCCAGGCCTCTACTCTTGACCAACCATGGGAAGCAGTAGCAATCCGTGGGGTAGGCTAGATGGCCCTATGAACAACGTGTACAGTCCGACTCTAAAATCTACAGAGATTCTCACCACGTAGATTACTCTTACATGCCATGGTGATGCTCCATCATAGACTCTGGAGGGAGAGTCTTCTTTATATCTGCATACACCAGCACACGCATAGTAAGTCAAAGCTACATGTGTGGTCTTGGGCTACGCTCTAAAGTGTTAAATCATGGAAGATCGAAGAGTCTTATTGGAATTATAACAAGACATATTTCAATTACCAGCCCGTAATTACTTGAATATTCTTTTGTGCTGATGCAATCTTTACTTGTCCCACATTTCTGTCAAACTTTTTTGTTAACACCACAGAAAAAACGTTGTCCTATTACAGTTGTAGTATTTACAGTAATCGTGAGTGGTGTAAAAATGAAAACCAGTGGGGCAGGAGACAATTGCCTCTTCCTTTTCACCTTAGCAGATTGAACGTTTTCAACAGGGCCTCAGTGTTCTCTTTGTTCATATTTATCATTTTTATTCTATATAATAAACAGGTAGTTCATCTGCTCACTTGGTGTAGTATTGATGTGTGACAGACTACTGCTTCGGTCTCAAGGTCTGTCAAGAAGTAACCACAGATATCTCATCTTGGCCTATGGCTGTGCTTGCATCAGGAGACTTGACTCACACAAAAGTTCACAAGGCGAGGCAACAGAGGCCACTTCTCACGTACTTCTGTGAATGCCTCATTCTCACCTGTGCTGGTACTTCTGTTGCACCACTTTGGAGCACTTACATGAGCACCAGTTAGGCAAAGTTCATTTTTTTAGGCACAGGAAAATTACATTTTTTGCCCAGAATTGATGTTGATACAACGTGAAGACTCGAGTTCCAAGTTCTAAATTTGCAGCTCTGTCATAAAGCCACATCTTTTCCAGCTTGAAAACGATCTCCCTAGACTACACTCGTGGTACAAGTGAGACATAAGGCAGGTGGTTGATCACAGCCTATGCTACTGTAGTATAACAACAATCTATGTTTAAAATACACAAAAGGACATATTGAAGTGGACACTTGCAACAGTACCGAGGTGTGAAGTTCTGCTGTAAAACAGGACACCTTATGTAACAGCAAGGCAATGTGGGCCCTAATGCAAGATAGGAATGTGAGCTCCTACAAACCTTCCCTTTTTGTCTTTATAAAAAATAGTCACTAATTAGGGTGAAATAGGTCCTAGTGTCTCTGCACCTACTTCAATAAAGCTTGATAAATATCTGAAGCACCATTTTACATTTCAATAAAGCCAAGGAGGCTCTGACAACTGCTTTATATACTGTGATCAGCAGTGGTCTTGTCAGCAATTTTTCTTTTCCCTACATATCCGTTGTTAGTGCTGACCCCTCACATGCCCACCCTCCTGCCCGACAACCAGTTTAAAAAATGCCATGATGCGGTCAGCTCTGCCTGCCTAATAGGAAAAAAAACTTCTTTTAAAAACGAACTTCCTTTATTGCCATTTAACCAGCAGACAAAAATTACAATACATTTCCGAGCCATGGCCACATTACAGTAACTAAGAGCATTCCGAAAGCATAGTTTCTCTCCAATCTCCAAGATATCTTGTATCTTGTAATGATCAAGTGTGCTTCATCCTGGGTCTGTGTCAGAGGGGTGTGTATGTCTGCTCAAAAGTATACCTTATGGGAAATTACGCATGCATAAGCATCCTGGGGGGGGAGGGTAGCAGACATCCTCCATTCGAACTGTCTGTCCTACCCATTGCAGCTCCTATCTCAAGATTTTGAAAAATTATAATGTCAATTTCATCCATGGAGCGGAACAGGCACGCTGCTGTAAACATGGCAAAAAAACTTTGACAAAGCCAGTAGACCTCTTGGAAGCAACACCTATTGGCTTTACCAATGCTAGTGATTTAATTCACATTCGCCAAAGGTGGGTGAAGAACAATTATAACAGCTTGTTGACAAAGTTTTGGGAACAGTTTTCAAATTAAGTAATTCAAATTATTTAAAAGTAATGACATATTATGACAAAATTTGAATATATTTTTTAAGAACATCACTAACGGAAAAGGCATGTCTCCAGAAAAATAAACGTAAACTTCCTCCATGCTGCAGGCTTAACATTGCTGCAGTTCAGTGTCTGCGAGGCGTAGCCCTAAGCACAATGCAACGCTAGTCACTCACGTAGCCATCATCTAAAAGAACACATTCCATAGTGCATATTAATATGTAATCAAAGGAAAAGTTACACAAAGACTCTGAATTCCTGTTAAACGCATTAAAATGCAACAATAGTCATTCAGTTTATGTTGGTGCACTACACCGTGATACATTATTCTTTAATAAAGCTCCAACTGCAATTGTGGAGTATATTGGGATTCAAAACTGACCCAAATTGATTTTAGCGATGTTTATAAAACCACTAGTAATTTCAGAAACACAGCTTTATTTACATGAAGCTATTAAATTTGGACTATGTATTTTGAAAGATAGAGAAAAGGTTAATTTGCATAAAAAAATATTTTTTAACAGTGTATGCAGCTTGTCCTTTGAAATGCCTGCTCATTGGAAACACAAGCTAGCAGCTAGCAGCAAGAAGAACAAAGTGTGTTTAGGACAGCAGTACCACCTCCTGTTGAAAGGGGCAGATCTGAACAAAAATATAAACCCACTTTATGAAACGCAGGTTCCCACAAGGCAATTAAAAAAAGAAGTTGTACAAATTGACACAGATGTTCCTCAAGTAATTTTCATAATTTAAAAGACATTGTGGAAAGCTGAATCCAGGTCCTCACAATGCAGAGTGAATGTGTTATCACAACCCAGTCCTCACAAGCAGTGCCGGTGCTGAGCACCGGAAACAAATTAATTGTCAACAGCACAGTTATGACAGTCTGCCACATGGTGGCACTGCTCAGCTAATTTAGAGATGAGCAGAACAACTGTTGTTTATTAATACAATAGCCATAAAACTACTAATACCTGCTTCCCTAGCCTGGAATAATCAGAACTGTCACACTTACAGGCGAGAGAGATGCTTAGTAGGTGTTTTCGTACCGCCATTGGCAACAATGACGGGGCAATGGGTGGTGCAAACTGCAGTGGCATTCTAGTCAGGTTCCTGGCAATTATTATTTTACAAATTAAGCACTGCTCACAAGGATGTTAACACAATTAATTCTTCCTCTCTACCACTACTACTACTACGGTACACTGAACAGGTGTCACAAGCTCACAGCACTGACATTCTGTGTGCAAGTTGAGTGCAAAGTTCTGGTTTTCACATAAAAGCAGAAGTTTACACAACAGGGGAAAGTAGACCATGCTCATACAGAGACAATGGTCTAGTCACACCATAAATCACAAAACGCTGCATGCTGCCACCATTGCTTTAAGTAATATAATAGACAGTGAAATATTGTTCCTGTCCTAGGTGTAAGGGCATGCTTGATGCACCTCTTTAGGTCACAGGACAGATCCTGGACCTCGCATGCTCAAGGACAGGCCTAGCCCTCGGTACATAGTCTAGATTAGTTGGATGCTGGGGTAAAAAAACATAAAAATTAGGTTACTAGTTCCACTTGCAGTTGGGCAATCGGCCAGGGAACAAGCCTGGATATAACGCAGGGGACATTTTCAAAACTCGTACCAACAATTTTTGTTACAAAAAAGTAATAAAGTCTTTAGTAACTGACTTTTCTAAATTGAAACGGTTTACATAAATGATTACCTCCCTATAATGAAAACCCTACATGTCAGTTCCTGAGTGACTGTTCGTAGTACTACTGTTCTTATAAGGCTATTTACTTTTTCGTGAAGGTGTGCATTCACGCAGGACACAGGTGTGCACCTGTTTTTATGTGATGCACTTTCTATAGCACACCCTTTCAACTATTACCCGGATGTGCTGCAAAGAGCACAGCTCGAAAATAAAGAAAGGGAATCAGAACTTACGGTCTTCCGCGCGTGCACTAACCAGGAACACTTTCAAGGAAAATGTATTTGCTCTAGAAAGTGCTATCACAAAAAAGCAGGCGCATAGCTGTGGCCGGCAGGAGGCACTCCTTCATGACACGGTCTCTATTTCTCAATAATAAAACTAGTGTTTTCAAAGTCAAGATTCCCATTAAAAACATAACTGACCAAATAATCTAAACTATTCAAGCATTTTCAAGTCAGTGGACAGTGCATGTGCAATTTGTTCATTCTTCTTCTGCACCGGAACTACTTTGGATCCTACAGATAACACAGTGGACGCAGAGGAGCCGAGTTCCTGATTCTGTAGGTACATGCCAAATGTAGTCTGTGAAAGACAGAATAAAGATGAATTCATTAGTAAGCGGCTAAATGGATTAAGGAGCCGCTACTTTGTTAAATGTTTCTCATTCAAACATTTATGAATTCTTACAGTGTTTGTGTGTGTGTGTGTGTATGTATATATATATATATATATATATATTCCTTTACTCCATTCCACCAAACGTCGCTCCAAAATACCACGAGTGCTTACTCTACGCACGGTGTGGTGCGTAATTATTTCTCCAACACTTAATCGCCGTTCTCCCTAGACCAATTCAAACAGAGAGCAATCCAAGCCATATTACACAGTCCACATAGCCGTATTTATTTTTCGTGCTGCAGTTTCAAAGTTTCAAATTTAAAGTTAACAAACGCGTTTCGGCATTGCTGCCTTCGTCAGTATTAACGTGAAACAAAAATACGTGAGTTTAAATAAAGTTGTACTTTACAAACATGATATGCATAGAAAGTGACGATGTGTTTCATAAACATAAAAAACTGAATCAAAGAAACACTTCATTATGGCGGCCATCTTAGAACGGTCAAATCAAGCACCGCGAATATCATATTTACATAGTCATTATTTACATATGCAAGTGTCCCTATGTTTATAGACATTGATTTGGTAAATTTCATTGAAATTATTTGTGAGATGATTAACTACAAATATTAATTCATTGGTGACATTTTTATATAAGCAATCTAGCTATTTACAATGACTTCTAATGGATGATGGCCAAAAGTGTGTGATTCCAATATGCAACAAATAGATACATTTATCTTGCCCTGAATGGGCATGTATTTAAACAATTGTCTTTAACATTTGTTGTAACTGAAAATGTGTCAAGGAAGGGGATGAAAGGAGAAAGAAATAGAAAGATACAGATGGTGGAGGGCCATCGAGAAAACATAACCATCTATGTATTTATTTCTCAGTGTTTGGGTTATATCCTAGGGATCAGAACTTGATCTATCATTAAATGAGTTTCTAGCCTATATGAACCCACATCTCTTCCTCGTTAATCAGCCCTCTTGGGGTTTTGGTTTGGAGCTTGATGATATACTTGGATTCTAATGTGCGGAGCCTTTTGACCCAATCTCCTCCTCCTTTCAGATTTAACAACCTCATCCAGGATGAAGAATGTGAGTAAGTTGCTGTTGCTTTGATGTTCTTTTTCAAAGTGACGAGCAACTGGACAGTTATGATCTTTATTATTGATGGCTCACATATGCTCCAAAATTCTGTTATTTGTTGGCTTGATTGTGCTCCCCACATACTGTTTTCTGCAGGGGCACACAAGACAATAGACCGTATAGTCTGAATTACAGTTTAGCAATTTGGAGATGGGGGTTTTGGTCTCTTTTCCAGGTATGAGATATTCTTTGACTTTGTGGCTATTTTTACAAGCTTTGCATTTCATGCAGGGATAGAATCCCAAGATTGAGGCTACTTTTTTCTGTTTAGAATCATAATGGCTGTTCACTAGATGGTCTTTTAGTGAGTTTCCCTTGCTGTATGTTACTAAGGAGTTTTCCGCTAGGAGTTTCCCTACTACATTATCTGCTTTGAGAATATTCCAATTTCTTTTTAGAATTTGGAAAACTACTGAGGACTTTTCTGTGAAATTTGTTATCAATCTTCCTTTCTGATCTTGGGTCTTAGGTTTATCTAACAGTAGTTGATTTCTTGCGATTGTATTGCATTTTGTTTCTGTTTGATCCAAGATACCCTTGCAATAGCCTCTTTGAAGGAATCTCTTTCTAGATTGCATTATTGCATTTTCACATTCCTTTTGGGTGGAGCAGTTTCGCTTCATCCTAAGGAATTCACCCAGAGGGATGTTGTTGACTACACTTCTTGGATGACAACTTCCCGCATGTAGGATGGTATTTCCTGCTGTGGGTTTTCGAAACAAGGCGGTTTCTAGATTATTATCTTCTACATAGACTCTCAGATCTAAGTAGAAGACCTCCTTTTTGCTCATGCTGCTGGTGAAGTTGAGATTGTATTGATTAACATTCAGAGCCTTAGTGTATTCCTTAGCTTCACTTTGTGTACCTCGCCACAGGATGAAAAGATCATCGATGTAGCGGGTCCACAGTGCAATCTTGTCCATCCATTTTTCATTGGTACCCGCCCAGGCCACATGCTTCTCCCACCAGCCCACGAATAAATTCGCGTAACTGGGGGCGAAGCACGTGACCATCGCGGTACCCTGCTGTTGTAAGTACAGTTGCCCAGAGAATAAAAAAATGTTGTTATTCAAACAGAACTTGTTCATTTCAATCAGCATACGATTGTGTGTCAGATATTTCAATACTCTTTTTTCAAGAAAGAAGTTCATGGCTTGTAGTCCATCTTCGATGTCAAGGGTTATTAATAACATGTCCTCTTCCCATCTTGTTCCTTCAAAGATCCTTAGAAAGTCTTTCATGTCCCGTAGGTAGGGACTTAAATCTTTGACAAAGGGGGAGATGAAGTTGTCAATATATGTTGACGTGTTCACTAATAAGCTGTTTTTTGATAACACAATTGGCCGACCAGGTGGCCAAACTTTACTCCTATGCACCTTGGGCAGGTGATAGAATGTTGCAAGTTGAGGGTGATCACATTTTAGATATTTCCAATCTTCCAGATCTAGTATCCCTTCATCTTTCCACTTTGTAATCAAGATGGTAAATTCCAAGATACTTTGAAGATATTGTTGTCTCTTGATTGGTATATAGTGTTCTTTCTTTTTCAATTGAGATAGTGCTTCGTCCTCGTATTGTAGTTTAAGAATTACTACATTCCCACCCTTGTCAGAGGGTTTGATAATTATAGTATTGTCCTCTTTCAGTTTTTTGATTGACTCCCATTCCTTGACACATTTTCAGTTACAACAAAAGTTAAAGACAACTGTTTAAATACATGCCCATTCAGGGCAAGATAAATGTATATATTTGTTGCATATTGGAATCACACACTTTCGACCATCATCCATTAGAAGTCATTGTAAATAGCTAGATCGCTTATTTAAAAATGTCATCAATTAATTAATATTTGTAGTGAATCAACTCTCAAATAATTTCAATGAAATTTACCAAATCAATGTCTATAAACATAGGGACACTTGCATATGAAAATAATGACTAGGTAAATATGATGATATTCGCGATGCTTGATTTGACCGTTCTAAGATGGCCGCCATAATGAAGTGTTTCTTTTGATTCAGTTTTTTAGGTTTATGAAACACATTGTCACTTTCTATGTACATGATGTTTGTAAAACACAACTTTATTTAAACTCACGTATTTTTGTTTCACGTTAACACTGACAAAGGCGGCAACGCCGAAACGCATTTGTTAACTTTAAATTTGAAACTTTGAAACTGCAGCACGAAAAATAAATATGGCTATGTGGACTGCGTAATATGGCTTGGAGTGCTCTCTGTTTGAATTGGTCTAGGGAGAACGGCGACTAAGTGTTGGAGATATATATATATATATATATATATATATATATATATATATATATATATACACACACACATATATAAATATATACACTTACTAGCCTACTTCTGGAACTCAGGAGTAAGCCAAGAGCACTACAAAAGTAAGTCATATAACACCTGATTCACAAAGATGTTTCTAAATTTATATAGAAACATGTTAATTTCATGGGTAAATGTCCTTCAATTTTATTCAAATACAGCAATACTTCAAACATATTTATTATTATCTTTGTTTATATATGTATATGATACACAATGGAAAATAATTGGGCACAATTGACATAAAAAAAACAATAAAACTACACGCAGAGCTTTATATTTTCACAGGTATGTGGTTTCAAGTTGTTGATATCCCAAAACTCTGCAAGTGTTCAGCATAACACTGCACCAATCACAGCTAGCAAGATCTTTGGAAAAGTTTGTTATTTCATTTTTTGCGTAGGCACTTGTATTTGAATAATCCACAACTGTGCTGGCAGTTGACATTAAAACAGTGCCACTGCACAAATGTGCATGTGGGTACTATTTTTTAAATGCCACCACTAGCCCCTCATGATCTTTGGGGGAGTTCTCTTGTCCTTCACTCCAGTGAATACAAACACTTCCAAACCATTTCAAGATTGGGATATGGTCAGCGGAAAGTTTGTGAATGTCCAATTACGGACATGTTTTGGATTCTACAAATTAGTAACGTCTAAATCCCGCCCCAGCCAGTGTGAGGGAATTACTCCCATGTAATACGGGTAATATTGTGCAGTACTAATATTATTTATTAATGCTAGGTCACCTTTTGTTTTGGGACTGCTTAGCAGTCATCCTGCCATTTGTGTTCAATTCTATTCATGTCTTCGAAATAAAAAACGATCATGAAAGTGCATACATAATAGATAAAACAATTTCCAAAATATCAAACTATTCAAATTTATGAACTGAAATAAGGGAATGCGCAAAAAAACAAGCATTTCCAATGCAATAGGTCTCACATTTACGTGAGTTTAAGCTATTGCCATTGTAAATGACAATGCCTTTTAT
Organism: Lissotriton helveticus; assembly: GCF_964261635.1. NCBI lineage: Eukaryota > Metazoa > Chordata > Amphibia > Caudata > Salamandridae > Lissotriton > Lissotriton helveticus. Next base: position 1,144,290,134 of record NC_136063.1, on the reverse strand, counting down.
TTATGTTTGAAAAATCAAAAAATAAATAAAAGGCATTGTCATTTACAATGCCAATAGCTCAAACTCGTGTAAATGCGAGACCTATTGCATTGCAAATGCTTGTTTACTCTAGTGTGTGCCACCTGTTTTTCCTTAAGGTGCCTCTGAAAGATTGGCTTCCCTCCTGCGCCCACACCTACCAGTCACAGATCAGGTCAGTAGCCCATTGTCGAGAGTCAAACTTGACAGCAATTTTGTCACTTCACATGCAGATATTCGATCGAATGCACATCAAAGAAACACTTCAAACGTCAAGTCCCAGAAGGCAGCCTCTTCTGGTTATAAATTACATGGAAATGTAGCAGCACTGTAGTCGCTTATCATGATCATCTCCGACAGTGGAGCAGACTTACCGCGGAGTTTATGCCATGTTATAATTGACTACAAAAAGGGGGTGGTGATGGACAGAGCATCTGAGTTAATCAGGGCTTGATCCATCACCGTTTTTTAGCTCACTGCACCATCCCAGTTCAGAACCTGGCTATATGCAAATTAGTCTGTCCCTGGCCCAGTGCATCATGGGAACAGGGCAGACCAAACTACCAAGCCAATTCTTCACTGGAAAGGAAACAAGCTTCCGGGGACCGGTTTCTGCCATTACAGCCGTCTTCGGCCCGGCTTGCTTGAATCCTGATGGTGCAATGAGCAAGGGACTCACGTCTGAGCATACCCTTCCACACTCATGGTGGCCAAAATAATTACAAAAAGGGGGTGGTGATGGACAGAGCATCTGAGTTAATCAGAACACTCCTACCCAGTCAACAGATCAGGGCTTGTTATAATTGACAGGATGGAGGGACAGAGAAATAGTTGGTCACAGGCCAGTGACATCTATATAAGACCATGACAAGTGAAGTGTATGTTAGTTGCCTGACATATTTGTTTCAGAAAGGATGGTAGGACTGTCTCAAATTCTTTGGCATGTCTCCGCAAGTTTATTACAGCTAGGCACTTAGTCAGTCTGACCCTTGCATCAGTAAGGACAACAGAGTTGGGGCAAAGTCAATAATGCCCAATGGGTGGTCATAAGGGACTTTCTCCAACCTAGCATTGCTGCATCAGATAATGAAAACTAAAGAAAACATGAAAACACATCACAGGCATATTTGTACCTCTCCCCTAGACGCCACACCTGTAATTGTCCAGACCAGTGATCAGCAACTCCCTGCAGGTAATTGCGGTTCCACAGCTTGCTGAAGTGTAGAGGACCAAGGCGGAGACACTGGGAAGGCTGCGCACAACATGGCTAGCGTCCCGAATTTATATGCCCTCCCTCCCGATCCGTGGCCGATAGAATCCTCACACACAGCTGTGGTGATAGGGATAGCATCAAGTGCTCTGCAGATAAAGGTGGGCAACTGTGGCAGACAGGTTCAAAAGTGGGCTTCGAGGGGGGAGGATCCAATGACCAATGCAGCAGACCCTCTGAGTTGGATGTACAAGTGTGGCCCGCCGGCTGTCCCAGCTGGAGGACAGGGCATATCACTCAGAGACTGCTCACCCTCCTGAGGTACACCATGAATGTGACGTTCCGTAACTCAATGATTTTTATTAGATTTAGGAGGACCTTGGCAACTCATTAGCAATAACTTATTGCAAAGACCAAAACAAAATAGCAAATACTGACAACGTCAAAAGGCTGACAGGCAACACCAAACCGCAGGACTTTTACAATGCTTGTTTAAACTACGTTATCCAGTTCTTAACCTATGCTTTTAAGACACAAAGGGTTTTTGTTAACGCGCCTCAACACAATCTTAGAGCACCAATAACTGATCTATTAGCAACATCTAACGTGAGACGAGCTTCTAGTGAGACCCTCTCCAGATGACCCGTTGCTTTCAGACGCAGACAGCTCTCCTTAAGATTGCAGATTATGAGCACTAAGGGGCTGGGTGATCTTGTGCACACTGTGCCTGATTATTGCCTGCCATTCTCTCCCCCTTGCCTTCCGATACCCACCCCCACTTAGCGCCCTACCTCCTCATACATGTTGCTGGGATGTCTTCTCTGCAGAGGCCGATATTTTTAAGCTTGAAGTCAGTTTACGGGTAGAAAGATGTACACCCTGAAGAGCGTAAGGCAGGCATACAGCTTCTTTCTCCTAGTTTTGCCGGGTAGCGACCAGCAAGGTGGCTGGGGAAACAGAAATATGAAAAATCGCCTTACGGACACACAGCTTCTGTCTCCGATGCATGACAGTGAACTGGCAACTAATGGCTCGTATGAAAATGCGCTGCTTACACTGTTTCAAAGAACAGAGGCGAGAAAATTAACAATTAGTTGCTAACTCTAGAGCACTATACTATCCATGCAGAATAATTTAAAGCAACGGCGTGCTACTGTTATCATTGATGATAAAAAACAAGCATTTGCAATGTATTAGGACTCACAATTACGCAAGACCTATTGCATTGCAAGTGGCGAGCCGGGCGGGGGCAAGGGGGTACGGACAATGGGAGTGCTGGGGTGGGGTGGTGAGAAGGCACGGCAGAAAATAGTACTCAAAGTAAAAGGGTCAGTAGCCATGTAAGGATACAAATGACAACATGGCTGTCATAGGGAGAGACTGACGGGCCTATAAACCAATGGAAGGCAGCATTTAGTGTAGGACAAAGACTGGGGTGGGGTGGTAAGAAGGCACGGCAGAAAATAGTACTCAAAGTAAAAGGGTCAGTAGCCATGTAAGGATACAAATGACAACATGGCTGTCATAGGGAGAGACTGACAGGCCTATAAACCAATGGAAGGCAGCATTTAGTGTAGGACAAAGACACAGGAAAATGATCGGTGGGGGAGTGAGCGTGGCTTCTCTCCAGTACTCAACTACCCCAGATCAACCCCAGAGCAGAGCTTGCGTGCCTGGTCAGGGCTCACCCTAAAAACCACAACTGGCCATAGAAACGGTCAATTAAGTCACTCACGTAGCAAGAATGAGCCTACATAGAGACAAAATTTGGTATCTGCCAATTGTTGAGGGAGTGGAAGGCCAGTCTACATTGTCGCAAATTGTGCATCTTAATTGGCTGGATTCAAAATTGTTTAGTATTTTTTAAATATAATTTACAGACAAGGAAAGAATGTAACACTGGCTGGGCAGATATACCATAGCAGGGACAAGGACTGACATTACTACTGTTCTGATAACCCCGAGGAAAACAAAGTAAAAAATTTAAACTAATGCCCGGCTTCAGGGCGACACAAAGATCCTTCCCACCAACCAGAGAGCTAAGCATGCAATGTCCCTGGACATCTATAGGGTTCAATTGTAAGTAGGCTTTTAATAACGTCTTTTTACATTCCTTCACAGACTTTTGTGTGCAAGTGTGATTTAACAGCATCGTTTTCACAATCTTTTTTGACAGGCTTCCCTCTGGACAAGGCTCATCAAAGACAGGTGCGACTCCTCCGATATGGCGGAGGAGTGTTGTCCCACTGCTTTTAAGCAGCGAGAAACAAAATGACAATAACTTACAGTTATTGTCATTTTACGTTTCCAGTCCTGCTGCTTTGTAGCAAGTGGGTGGGTGGGTGAGGCTGCTCTGCTCAGAGAGCAGGGGAGGAGTGGTTTGCACACTCCTACGTCCGCAATGACTGTTTGGTCCACCCAACCCAGCCATGTGCACTTCCCTGTTCTCCATGGATGCTGCATTATTGCCCTCATGGAGAACATGCCCAAACCTCCAGCCCCTGGCTGAGTGCCGTGTCCCAGCGCTCAGACCAATCACAACACTGCAATTGCAGCCTTCACTGGCTGCCAGTACGGAAAAGAGTCACCTTTAAGGCAATGTGTACTGCCCATCAGGCCTTCTGGGACTCGGGCCCAAAACTCTTGCGTAGCCTAGTCAGCCAATACCATCCAGGCCGTGAACTACGTTCTAGCCAGGCTTTTATGGCAAAAGTTCCCAGAATCAAGAGGTCTAGAGCAGGTGGAAGAATGTTCACCTTCAATGCTTCAAAAACCTGGAACACCCTACCCCTTCACCTGAGATCTAACCCTAACCTTGCCTCCTTCCGTAAGCAACTTAAAACTCACTTATTCAAATCCCCGTAATCAATTCAGCCCCCCTTCTTCTTCCAGTTTCTGTCAGCCTCATTACACCCCCTCTTCTGGTTCCCTAGCGCTTGGACGCCCCAGGGCAGCAATCGCGCTGTATAAGTGTATTTTCATTCATTTTCATTCATTCATTCTTAGGAGAGGGAGCCTGGCTGCCTGCTTCCTGTTCCTGTCAGGGGCAGGAGAGCATGAGCGAAGAAGTCGTGTGACCCGGCCTTGAGGTAAGCTTTTTAAACATTTATTTGATTCATTCCAATCCCCCTCCCCAACAGCGTGTCCCCCCCCCCCCACCACCTCATTCATGCCTGCGAGCCATGCTGGCTGCGACTGATCAAAGAGGTGGGATAACCCAATCTCTTGAAACATTTTTTAACGTACACTAGCCAAGGGATGCTGAGGCCTTTGTCACATGCTGTACAATCTTTAATATTTGCTTGATTCAGTGCTGCTCCCTTAGTGCTTGTCCTTCACTTGTGGTTATCTACATGGCAGACTAATATGATCCTCTATAGAATTCATGCCAAGTTGCTCGTGGCAAATAAAATGTATAGTAGTAAGCGGAACGGACACAACCTTTCTGTAGAAACAGTTTTACTCCAACTGGATGGCAGCACTATTAGCAATAAACCGGATCTCGGCTCCATACGTTGCCACAGGTACACATTGCATTTTAAAAACCTGTAATGATGCAAGTAGTGCACTCCTCCCCAGATGGCTGCAGAAGGTTAAACAAAGAACAAATGGCTCTAGAGAGCTTCAACCTGCAATTTGCATTGTGAGAATGGCAGACCAAACTACCAAGCCAATTCTTCACCAGAAAGGAGACAAGCTACCGGGGACCGGTTTCTGGCATTTCAGCCTCTTCGGCCCGGCTTGCTTGAATCCTGATGGAGCAGTGAGAAAGGGACTCATGTCTGAGTATACCCTGCCACACCTATAGTGGCCAAAAACGATACAAAAAAGGGGGATGGTGCAGTGAGCTAAAAAACGGTGTTGGATCTAGCCCTGATCTCTTGACTGGGTGAGAGTATTCTGCTTAATTCAGAAACTCTGTCCATCACCACCCCTTGTTGTTAAATATTTTGTCCATCCTAAGCGTGGAAGGGTATACTCAGATGTGAGTCCCTTGCTCATTGCACCATCAGGATTCAAGCAAGCCGGGCCGAAGACGGCTGAAATGCCAGAAACCGGTCCCCAGAAGCTTGTTTCCTTCCCAGTGTAAGAATTGGCTTGGTAGTTTGGTTTGCCCTGTTCCCATCATGCACTGGGACAGGAACAGACTATTTTGCATATAGCCAGGTTCTGAACTGGGATGGTGCAGTGAGCTAAAAAACGGTGTTGGATCTAGCCCTGATCTCTTGACTGGGTGAGAGTATTCTGCTTAATTCAGAAACTCTGTCCATCACCACCCCTTGTTGTTAAATATTTTGTCCATCCTAAGCGTGGAAGGGTATACTCAGATGTGAGTCCCTTGCTCATTGCACCATCAGGATTCAAGCAAGCCGGGCCGAAGACGGCTGAAATGCCAGAAACCGGTCCCCGGAAGCTTGTTTCCTTCCCAGTGTAAGAATTGGCTTGGTAGTTTGGTTTGCCCTGTTCCCATCATGCACTGGGACAGGAACAGACTATTTTGCATATAGCCAGGTTCTGAACTGGGATGGTGCAGTGAGCTAAAAAACGGTGTTGGATCTAGCCCTGATCTCTTGACTGGGTGAGAGTATTCTGCTTAATTCAGAAACTCTGTCCATCACCACCCCTTGTTGTTAAATATTTTGTCCATCCTAAGCGTGGAAGGGTATACTCAGATGTGAGTCCCTTGCTCATTGCACCATCAGGATTCAAGCAAGCCGGGCCGAAGACGGCTGAAATGCCAGAAACCGGTCCCCGGAAGCTTGTTTCCTTCCCAGTGTAAGAATTGGCTTGGTAGTTTGGTTTGCCCTGTTCCCATCATGCACTGGGACAGGAACAGACTATTTTGCATATAGCCAGGTTCTGAACTGGGATGGTGCAGTGAGCTAAAAAACGGTGTTGGATCTAGCCCTGATCTCTTGACTGGGTGAGAGTATTCTGCTTAATTCAGAAACTCTGTCCATCACCACCCCTTGTTGTTAAATATTTTGTCCATCCTAAGCGTGGAAGGGTATACTCAGATGTGAGTCCCTTGCTCATTGCACCATCAGGATTCAAGCAAGCCGGGCCGAAGACGGCTGAAATGCCAGAAACCGGTCCCCGGAAGCTTGTTTCCTTCCCAGTGTAAGAATTAGCTTGGTAGTTTGGTTTGCCCTGTTCCCATCATGCACTGGGACAGGAACAGACTATTTTGCATATAGCCAGGTTCTGAACTGGGATGGTGCAGTGAGCTAAAAAACGGTGTTGGATCTAGCCCTGATCTCTTGACTGGGTGAGAGTATTCTGCTTAATTCAGAAACTCTGTCCATCACCACCCCTTGTTGTTAAATATTTTGTCCATCCTAAGCGTGGAAGGGTATACTCAGATGTGAGTCCCTTGCTCATTGCACCATCAGGATTCAAGCAAGCCGGGCCGAAGACGGCTGAAATGCCAGAAACCGGTCCCCGGAAGCTTGTTTCCTTCCCAGTGTAAGAATTGGCTTGGTAGTTTGGTTTGCCCTGTTCCCATCATGCACTGGGACAGGAACAGACTATTTTGCATATAGCCAGGTTCTGAACTGGGATGGTGCAGTGAGCTAAAAAACGGTGTTGGATCTAGCCCTGATCTCTTGACTGGGTGAGAGTATTCTGCTTAATTCAGAAACTCTGTCCATCACCACCCCTTGTTGTTAAATATTTTGTCCATCCTAAGCGTGGAAGGGTATACTCAGATGTGAGTCCCTTGCTCATTGCACCATCAGGATTCAAGCAAGCCGGGCCGAAGACGGCTGAAATGCCAGAAACCGGTCCCCGGAAGCTTGTTTCCTTCCCAGTGTAAGAATTGGCTTGGTAGTTTGGTTTGCCCTGTTCCCATCATGCACTGGGACAGGAACAGACTATTTTGCATATAGCCAGGTTCTGAACTGGGATGGTGCAGTGAGCTAAAAAACGGTGTTGGATCTAGCCCTGATCTCTTGACTGGGTGAGAGTATTCTGCTTAATTCAGAAACTCTGTCCATCACCACCCCTTGTTGTTAAATATTTTGTCCATCCTAAGCGTGGAAGGGTATACTCAGATGTGAGTCCCTTGCTCATTGCACCATCAGGATTCAAGCAAGCCGGGCCGAAGACGGCTGAAATGCCAGAAACCGGTCCCCGGAAGCTTGTTTCCTTTCCAGTGTAAGAATTGGCTTGGTAGTTTGGTTTGCCCTGTTCCCATCATGCACTGGGACAGGAACAGACTATTTTGCATATAGCCAGGTTCTGAACTGGGATGGTGCAGTGAGCTAAAAAACGGTGTTGGATCTAGCCCTGATCTCTTGACTGGGTGAGAGTATTCTGCTTAATTCAGAAACTCTGTCCATCACCACCCCTTGTTGTTAAATATTTTGTCCATCCTAAGCGTGGAAGGGTATACTCAGATGTGAGTCCCTTGCTCATTGCACCATCAGGATTCAAGCAAGCCGGGCCGAAGATGGCTGAAATGCCAGAAACCGGTCCCCGGAAGCTTGTTTCCTTCCCAGTGTAAGAATTGGCTTGGTAGTTTGGTTTGCCCTGTTCCCATCATGCACTGGGACAGGAACAGACTATTTTGCATATAGCCAGGTTCTGAACTGGGATGGTGCAGTGAGCTAAAAAACGGTGTTGGATCTAGCCCTGATCTCTTGACTGGGTGAGAGTATTCTGCTTAATTCAGAAACTCTGTCCATCACCACCCCTTGTTGTTAAATATTTTGTCCATCCTAAGCGTGGAAGGGTATACTCAGATGTGAGTCCCTTGCTCATTGCACCATCAGGATTCAAGCAAGCCGGGCAGAAGACGGCTGAAATGCCAGAAACCGGTCCCCGGAAGCTTGTTTCCTTCCCAGTGTAAGAATTGGCTTGGTAGTTTGGTTTGCCCTGTTCCCATCATGCACTGGGACAGGAACAGACTATTTTGCATATAGCCAGGTTCTGAACTGGGATGGTGCAGTGAGCTAAAAAACGGTGTTGGATCTAGCCCTGATCTCTTGACTGGGTGAGAGTATTCTGCTTAATTCAGAAACTCTGTCCATCACCACCCCTTGTTGTTAAATATTTTGTCCATCCTAAGCGTGGAAGGGTATACTCAGATGTGAGTCCCTTGCTCATTGCACCATCAGGATTCAAGCAAGCCGGGCCGAAGACGGCTGAAATGCCAGAAACCGGTCCCCGGAAGCTTGTTTCCTTCCCAGTGTAAGAATTGGCTTGGTAGTTTGGTTTGCCCTGTTCCCATCATGCACTGGGACAGGAACAGACTATTTTGCATATAGCCAGGTTCTGAACTGGGAAGGTGCAGTGAGCTAAAAAACGGTGTTGGATCTAGCCCTGATCTCTTGACTGGGTGAGAGTATTCTGCTTAATTCAGAAACTCTGTCCATCACCACCCCTTGTTGTTAAATATTTTGTCCATCCTAAGCGTGGAAGGGTATACTCAGATGTGAGTCCCTTGCTCATTGCACCATCAGGATTCAAGCAAGCCGGGCCGAAGACGGCTGAAATGCCAGAAACCGGTCCCCGGAAGCTTGTTTCCTTCCCAGTGTAAGAATTGGCTTGGTAGTTTGGTTTGCCCTGTTCCCATCATGCACTGGGACAGGAACAGACTATTTTGCATATAGCCAGGTTCTGAACTGGGATGGTGCAGTGAGCTAAAAACCGGTGTTGGATCTAGCCCTGATCTCTTGACTGGGTGAGAGTATTCTGCTTAATTCAGAAACTCTGTCCATCACCACCCCTTGTTGTTAAATATTTTGTCCATCCTAAGCGTGGAAGGGTATACTCAGATGTGAGTCCCTTGCTCATTGCACCATCAGGATTCAAGCAAGCCGGGCCGAAGACGGCTGAAATGCCAGAAACCGGTCCCCGGAAGCTTGTTTCCTTCCCAGTGTAAGAATTGGCTTGGTAGTTTGGTTTGCCCTGTTCCCATCATGCACTGGGACAGGAACAGACTATTTTGCATATAGCCAGGTTCTGAACTGGGATGGTGCAGTGAGCTAAAAAACGGTGTTGGATCTAGCCCTGATCTCTTGACTGGGTGAGAGTATTCTGCTTAATTCAGAAACTCTGTCCATCACCACCCCTTGTTGTTAAATATTTTGTCCATCCTAAGCGTGGAAGGGTATACTCAGATGTGAGTCCCTTGCTCATTGCACCATCAGGATTCAAGCAAGCCGGGCCGAAGACGGCTGAAATGCCAGAAACCGGTCCCCGGAAGCTTGTTTCCTTTCCAGTGTAAGAATTGGCTTGGTAGTTTGGTTTGCCCTGTTCCCATCATGCACTGGGACAGGAACAGACTATTTTGCATATAGCCAGGTTCTGAACTGGGATGGTGCAGTGAGCTAAAAAACGGTGTTGGATCTAGCCCTGATCTCTTGACTGGGTGAGAGTATTCTGCTTAATTCAGAAACTCTGTCCATCACCACCCCTTGTTGTTAAATATTTTGTCCATCCTAAGCGTGGAAGGGTATACTCAGATGTGAGTCCCTTGCTCATTGCACCATCAGGATTCAAGCAAGCCGGGCCGAAGACGGCTGAAATGCCAGAAACCGGTCCCCGGAAGCTTGTTTCCTTCCCAGTGTAAGAATTGGCTTGGTAGTTTGGTTTGCCCTGTTCCCATCATGCACTGGGACAGGAACAGACTATTTTGCATATAGCCAGGTTCTGAACTGGGATGGTGCAGTGAGCTAAAAAACGGTGTTGGATCTAGCCCTGATCTCTTGACTGGGTGAGAGTATTCTGCTTAATTCAGAAACTCTGTCCATCACCACCCCTTGTTGTTAAATATTTTGTCCATCCTAAGCGTGGAAGGGTATACTCAGATGTGAGTCCCTTGCTCATTGCACCATCAGGATTCAAGCAAGCCGGGCCGAAGACGGCTGAAATGCCAGAAACCGGTCCCCGGAAGCTTGTTTCCTTCCCAGTGTAAGAATTGGCTTGGTAGTTTGGTTTGCCCTGTTCCCATCATGCACTGGGACAGGAACAGACTATTTTGCATATAGCCAGGTTCTGAACTGGGATGGTGCAGTGAGCTAAAAAACGGTGTTGGATCTAGCCCTGATCTCTTGACTGGGTGAGAGTATTCTGCTTAATTCAGAAACTCTGTCCATCACCACCCCTTGTTGTTAAATATTTTGTCCATCCTAAGCGTGGAAGGGTATACTCAGATGTGAGTCCCTTGCTCATTGCACCATCAGGATTCAAGCAAGCCGGGCCGAAGACGGCTGAAATGCCAGAAACCGGTCCCCGGAAGCTTGTTTCCTTCCCAGTGTAAGAATTGGCTTGGTAGTTTGGTTTGCCCTGTTCCCATCATGCACTGGGACAGGAACAGACTATTTTGCATATAGCCAGGTTCTGAACTGGGATGGTGCAGTGAGCTAAAAAACGGTGTTGGATCTAGCCCTGATCTCTTGACTGGGTGAGAGTATTCTGCTTAATTCAGAAACTCTGTCCATCACCACCCCTTGTTGTTAAATATTTTGTCCATCCTAAGCGTGGAAGGGTATACTCAGATGTGAGTCCCTTGCTCATTGCACCATCAGGATTCAAGCAAGCCGGGCCGAAGACGGCTGAAATGCCAGAAACCGGTCCCCGGAAGCTTGTTTCCTTCCCAGTGTAAGAATTGGCTTGGTAGTTTGGTTTGCCCTGTTCCCATCATGCACTGGGACAGGAACAGACTATTTTGCATATAGCCAGGTTCTGAACTGGGATGGTGCAGTGAGCTAAAAAACGGTGTTGGATCTAGCCCTGATCTCTTGACTGGGTGAGAGTATTCTGCTTAATTCAGAAACTCTGTCCATCACCACCCCTTGTTGTTAAATATTTTGTCCATCCTAAGCGTGGAAGGGTATACTCAGATGTGAGTCCCTTGCTCATTGCACCATCAGGATTCAAGCAAGCCGGGCCGAAGACGGCTGAAATGCCAGAAACCGGTCCCCGGAAGCTTGTTTCCTTCCCAGTGTAAGAATTGGCTTGGTAGTTTGGTTTGCCCTGTTCCCATCATGCACTGGGACAGGAACAGACTATTTTGCATATAGCCAGGTTCAGAACTGGGATGGTGCAGTGAGCTAAAAAACGGTGTTGGATCTAGCCCTGATCTCTTGACTGGGTGAGAGTATTCTGCTTAATTCAGAAACTCTGTCCATCACCACCCCTTGTTGTTAAATACATAGTCAAAGGGAAACTCCATAGGTTAGATTGATTTACCCAATCAAATGTTGAGTATAGATCTATAAAAGCAAGATAAAGTGGGCTACAATTAACAATTACATACTTCCCACTAATTCAATTTTAAGTTTAATCATTGCTCTATTGTGCCCACGTTTTCTAAAACCATATTGAAAGCTGTGCAGAATATTTTTTTCCTGTTGCCCACTCACTAATCCTTGTATTACTCTCCTTAATATTTTAACTGAAGGCAGTAAGGAGCAGTGCCCAGAGATCAATGTTACATTATTACTGCTAATTTCGCCTGAGGCTTGAGCCGGGCGGTCACACTTTTCTCTTGTTGCTATTTTAAACTTATTGTTTGCACTTACCCTTTGTGTCCTTGCCCCCCTGCACTAGCGCGACGCTTGGTGTCTTCACCGATTTCGGGTGAAGGCATTATTTTAATTTCACTTGCTATCTAATTACTGGAGTGTACTCACCCTGCATAGCGCTGCCTCCCCCAGAGGTTCCAGCCGATTTTAGGGCTGTTGCGACCTGGGGCACGGGCTGAACTATTGCGGCGGCCATCTTGGGTAGGGCTATCCTCCCTTGGGGGCGAGAGTCACCGGTATAAAAACAGAAAAGGGACAATCTTGCTAGATTACTGCTAATTTCGCCTGAGGCTTGAGCCGGGCGGTCACACTTTTCTCTTGTTGCTATTTTAAACTTATTGTTTGCACTTACGCTTTGTGTCCTTGCCCCCCTGCACTAGCGCGCGGCCCTAGCGCGACGCTTGGTGTCTTCACCGATTTCGGGTGAAGGCATTATTTTAATTTCACTTGCTATCTAATTACTGGAGTGTACTCACCCTGCATAGCGCTGCCTCCCCCAGAGGTTCCAGACGATTTTAGGGCTGTTTCGACCTGGGGCACGGGCTGAACTATTGCGGCGGCCATCTTGGGTAGGGCTATCCTCCCTTGGGGGCGAGAGTCACCGGTATAAAAACAAACAGTCATGACCCCGCGCAGCGGACGCGCTCAGCGGACGCGCCGGAGTCAAGCCAGAGTCCGGCCTGTCTGCGCCCGTCCGCGCACTTGCCGGGCACAGGGCTAGGAACCCTGCTGGGTCCAATAAAGGGAGCTATAGCAGACAGGAATTATTAGCCCTAAATTTGGATTGCGGATGCGACCTACATAAACTCAATCCCTCAGATTGGACAGGCCCGGTGAGTTGTCAGAACTGCCACTGTATTTTCACGTGGTCGCAGGTCTCCCTCCTATCAACACCTAACTATACCCTAAAGGCAGGCCTAATCAATGCTAGATCTCTGCCAAAGCATGCCCAGCATATTCAGGACCTTCTTATAGATGACAACTTAGATTGTCTCTTTATTACAGAGACCTGGCTTAAACCTTGGTGCACTCCCGATCTGGTCCTACCCCATGGATATGGTATCCAAAGGGTTGACAGAGGAAATGAACAACGGGGGGGGAGTGGCCATTATATATAGAGATACACTTGGCTGTTCGGTGATAGAACTCCATGAATTAAAAGATGCGGAAGGAATGGGCTTCTGTCTTAAAATTCATAATAATTTCTCCTTTGCGGGGGCCTTGATTTATCGCCCACCGGGATCATGTACAGGTTTTCTGGGAAGTATTGGAGATGTGTTAAGTCCATTGATACTTAAATACTCTAATTTCACTATGTTGGGAGACGTAAACATTCATTTAGAGTCCAAAATGGAAGCATCTACTACCTCCTTTAGGGAAACCATGGACGTAGTGGGCCTCACAATTCGTGACACCCAAGCCACCCATGAGGCTGGACATACGATAGATTGCATTGCCACTAATTTAGATATCTTAAAAATAGACCATCCGAAACCCCAAACGTGGACGGATCACGCATTAATACCTTTTATGTTCTCACTAGAGACTAATAGAAAGAATAAACATGCAGAAGAACGTAACTCGGTTAGGCAGGATGACTGGAAAGCTATTATTAACCACCCAGAACTAACCACAATGGCTAGAGAATGTAGAGCAAGGACAGTAGACCCTCCAAATCTAAATACCTTTAGGGCTTGGATGAATGAACTGAAAGGTATGGCTGGACAGGGAAGAAATAAAACCAGACCCGGGAAAAAGAAGAAATCCGCCCCTTGGTTCGATCGAGAACTTAAAAACAAACAGGGGGAGTTACGTAGAGCTGAACGTAGCTGGCGGAAAAATTATCACAGTATAGAACGTGGTAAATATAAAAAGATTAAGAGTGCGTACCACGCACTAATCAAACATGCAAAAACAAAGTATTTTACGTCAGCAATAGAAACTGCCAATAGCAAACATAAAGTGATTTTTAAGATTGTGAATGATTTTAATAAACCTAAATGTTTAATGCAGGACATTCCGCCCTCACAACTACTCTGTGACTCTATCGCAGACTTCTTTGAAGAAAAGGTCCAGGGTCTGACGAAAGATTTCGAGGTCCCTATACCGGATTCAAGGAATGAGGATGATAACACAAGGCAGGAGATAACCCAGTTCACAGCCTTTACTACAATTAGTCCGGAGGAGACTAAGCTAGCCATTTTGGCAACAAAATCGGGACCACCTTTTGACCCATGCCCCATTGGACTCCTACATCTCATTGCAGAAATTGTCAATCCAGAAATAAATGACATCGTTAATAATTCACTGTCTACAGCCAATGTCCCCTCAGAGTGGCAATTGGCAGCAGTGAAACCTTTGCAAAAAAAAAACGCTCCCTGACCCAACTATACTGTCAAATTACTCCTCCCGGCACTGTGCAAAATCACAGAGTCGATTGTAAATAAACAGCTCACTTGCTTCCTGGAAAACAGTGAAGCATGGCATCCCAATCAAGCAGGTTTCAGGACCCAACATTCTACGGAATCAGCTCTCCTGTTCACTACTGAATCTATCCGATCAGCCCTAGACCAAGGAAAGAAGGCCGTCTTGATACTATTAGATCTGTCGGCGGCCTTCGACACGGTCTCACATGTTATCTTAATAGACCGGCTAATAACATCTGGCATCTCAGGCATGGCCCTGGAGTGGATAAGAAACTTTCTAAGTGACAGGAGACAAGTGGTGACCTTGGGGGATTTCCGTTCCAGTGAGAAATCACTGTCGACGGGCGTACCTCAAGGTTCCAGCTTGAGCCCGACATTATTCAATGTCTACACCGCACCCCTGATAAAGCTGATATCGTCATTTGGCATATATGTAATAGCATATGCCGATGATACTCAACTTATCCTGGTAATGGATAAAGATAACCAGGTCCGGGAGGAAAAGCTCAAATGTTGCCTAACGGCCACCTTTGACTGGATGCGGAGAAACCATCTAAAATGTAACACAGGCAAAACTGAGATCATGCCTATAGGCCCAAAAAATGATTTCATTCCCAGACTATGGTGGCCCGAGAAGGTAGAAATACGGCCTCACACCACCTCCTCAGCCCGTAATCTTGGGGTACACTTTGACGCCGACTTATCTTTTAAACATCAGGCGTCAAAAGTGGCAGGCACCTGTTTTGGGGTGATAAAGGGACTCAGGAAGTTCTTTGACTTGCTGCCCTTTGAAGCGAGGAAAACAGTTACCGCTGCATTAGTTACATCACGCATTGACTATTGTAACAGCCTGTATGCTGGAACCAATAAGGCGGTTACTCATAAACTCCAGATGGTACAGCATGCGGCAGCAAGGCTGGTCTTAAAATGGCCGAGAAGATCCTCAGCAACCAAAGCACTCAATGCACTACACTGGTTGCCCATAACAAAAAGAGTCCTGTACAAAGTGCTGATAATTACCTTTCGAGCTGTCCACGACCTAGGCCCTTTATACCTAAGAAAAAAATTTGTAAGATACTGTCCAACCCGAGCACTGCGATCCTCCAATTTATTGACCGTCCCAGGGTTTAGACTTAAAACCCGTGGGGGCAAATCCCTGGCGGTATTAGGTGCAAAAGCCTGGAATGCCCTTCCCCCGCACCTAAGAACACTAGCTAAGGAATCAGAATTCCGTAAACAACTAAAAACCTGGATTTACAACCTTCCAGACATAGCTGCCAGAGCACTAGTGTGATTCAGGTCCTGATCATTCCAAGCAGTAATGGCAACGTCGACATCAGGTTGACCACATATTGGCGCCGAGATGCTCCCTGGAGCGATTGTTGCGCGGTATAAATGGGCAATTACATTACATTACATTACATTTGATCTTCGTGGACTCCATCTGGTTCATGTGCCTTTTCACTAACACTATGCGAAACTGTAGAATCTATTCAGCAGAGTAAGAAAGACAAGCTCAGCTGTATGTTACAAAGAGGGATCATCTGTTCAACTGGAGCATTAAGAGAGTATACACCAGAGAAATGAGCCACCGAGTTTACTCTGAATATATGACAGCTAGTCATGTTTGTGGCGCAGCTTAAAGTTCAAGTGCAGGGCACTATTGACCAAAAGGACTTAAAGTCTTTTGTAGGAGCAGAGTATACTAGTTTATTCCATTGTTGAGTAATGACCACAATCCTCCTTCTTATAACAACAGCTTTATACAAATTACGCATAACGGTTACTAACAGGATCTCCGTTAGGAACCTTTACAGCTTGGCCCTTGAATAAAAGGAATGTGTTCTTGAAAAATCTTGATGTAACACTATCTGATAGAGACATCTAGCTGCAGATTCCTTACCTTTGAACTTCCAGGCGTCACATTAGATCTGGAAGATTTTTCCCGAACATTACCCCTGCACTCCGATAAGTGACGTCAGTCAATGCAGCATGACGTCAATGGCGTTGTCACAGTCATCGAGATGCCCGCATATTCAATCTGAAAGAAACAGGTTAGTATTAGATTCCTTACCTTAGAATATCCCCAGGCGTCAGACTGGATCCGGAAATTTTTGCATAGCAGTACCCATGCGCGTCGGTAGGCGTCGTCCGCGTCCGTCCTCGGCGTCGTAGGCGCCGTGATGACGTCGTCGGAATACTTAGACGCCGCACTCACGCGCTGACGTCAGTTCCTATTTTTTCTGCGCCAGCAAGCACCGATCCGGAAAAAGTGGTACCCTTAGTCACTTTTTGACTAAACTTTTTCGATCATTTATAATAAGTTTTTCGAAGTCGTTTGACTCCGTAGGTGCCGGTAGGGATGCCCGTGTTCAAACCCTGCTCCGACTGCGACCGACTAATGTTGGTCACCGACCCCCATCACCGGTGTCTACATTGCCTGGGGCTCGACCACGATGACAAGTCGTGTCCCGACTGCCGGGCCTTGACGTCAAAGGCTAGGCGGGAGCGGTCCCGCAAGCGCCTCGAGCTCCGGCAGTCGGCCCGCGCCGCTCGAGGTCCCGGTCCAGGAGGAGGTCGAGGGACCGGTCGCGGGGCCGCAGTTGTCACAGCTCGTCTAGTCGTCACCACTCGTCGGGCTCCAAGTCCTCAGGTAAGAGGCAGAAGAGCGGTGTTGCGTCTTTGACTTCTTGTGACTCCCACCGACGCTCGCACGATGCGGCCGGGGGTTCGGGGACACCGCCCACGCGGCTCCACCAGAGCCACTGGCATCGCGGCCTGCTCCATACCTTTCGGTCCCTGGGCAGCACGTGACGCCGCAGGAGATCGAAGTGTTCCTCATGGCCATGAGGTCGCTTTCTTCTCCGTCGGGTTCCGTGGCGCCTTCGGGCACTGCGGCCCCGACCGAGGTCCGAGCGGGCCGGGTGCTTCGGCCCCGGCGCCGTCGGCGACTTCGGTCCCGCCGCCGCAGGTCTCTACTGGATCCGGACCCGGATCCGGGTCGTCACCGGTCGACCTCACGACCTCACTGGTGCCGGCCCTTAGGGTGTCGCCCCCGGCGCTGACCTCGATCGACGCCGTCCCCAGTTCTGCTCTCGATTCGGCTCCGGCGCCGGAGCGGCGTCAGTCGAAGCCGCTCTTGACGCGGATGGGAGATTTTTACTTCTACGAGCCGACTCCGTCCTTTGAGCCTGACTATCAGGAGATGGGTCGCGAAGCAGACTGGGAGGGGTCTGAGGACCCTCGGGCACGTGAGTGCCAGTCTTATCAGGACTGAACAGAGGAGCTTGGGGATGCCAGTGGTCTGGACACTTTGCCCGACACTGGCTTTGTCTCCCCTCCTACCGTGGCTACAGAGGAGGGGCTGCTTATAGTGCGGTGTTGACGAGGGCGGCCAAGGCCTTATGCATTGAGCTCCCCGTCGCGGCCGTGAGGACTAACCTCCTCACAGAGGTCCTTAAACCGCAAACAAGCTTGCTGTTTAATGAGGCCTTGACTGACGTTCTTCTGGGCACCTGGTCCAGGCCCGCTACAGGTCCTCCTGTAGAGAGGAACGTGGCCAGACGCCACCGCCCGGGCGACCCTTGCTTCCTGTCCACCCACCCCACCCCCGAGAGTCTGGTCATCCAGGCCTCTAACTCCCAGACCACATTCCCGACGGCTCCCCCCGATCGGGAATCCAAGAGGTACGAACAGTATGGTAAAAGGATGTTCTCCTCCCTGAGTTTGGGGTTGCGGTCTGTCAACACCGCGTGCCTCTTGGGCCGTTATACCCACTCTAAGTGGGACACGGTCGCGCTGCCACAATGCCCGGAGGAGGCCCGGGCTAAACTCACACAAGCCCTTGCGGAGGGTCGAGATGCGGCACGGTACTCCATCCGATGTGGGCTGGATATCACGGACTTACTAGGCGGAGCGATGGCAACGTCGGTGGCGATTCATCGCCATTCCTGGCTGAGGTCCGCCAACTTTTCGGCTGATGTCCAAAACACCCTTATGGACATGCCGTTTGATGGCCGTCGCCTTTTTGGCGACAAAGCAGACAGTGCGCTTGAGCGCTTTAAGGACTCCAGGGCTACGGCCAAGTCCTTGGGCCTGTCGGCCCCATGCCAGCAAACTGTTGCTTTTCGCTCCTGTTGTGGCCACGGAAGGGTGCCCCCACATGTTCTGCCAGCCACGGCCCGCAGACTAACATCCAGCGCAGTGGCGGACGTGGTAACCGCCGTGGCGGTGCCAGGGGACAACGGCGAGGCCAGTCCACATGCACCCCCGCAGCATCTGCCTCAAAGCCTTCCTAGTCGGAGCTTTCAGGCCCATTCGACGCCTGTGGGCGGCAGGGTTCGCCATCACCTCCTCCACTGGCGCGCAGTCACTTCAGACAGGTGGGTGCTGCAAATCGTCCGAAGGGGCTACTCCCTCCCCTTCGAGGCGACCCCTCAAGCCATGCCACCGCAGTGCCACCGCGTGTGGGGGTTCACTTGCGACTTCTGCAGGAGGAAGTTATGGCCCTCTTGGCCAAGGGGGCCATCAAGCGTGTTCCTGGGCTAGAAGTAGGGTGTGGTTGCTATTCCCACTACTTTCTGGTTCCCAAGAAGCGCAAAGGGGACCTACGCCCTATCTTGGACCTCAGGAATGTCAACGTCTTCCTCCGGAAGGAGAAGTTCAAGATGCTAACTTTGGCTCAGGTCTTAGCTGCCCTGGACCCAGGAGACTGGATGGTAGCATTGGACTTGCAGGATGCGTACTTTCACATCCCCATCCTGCCGGCCCACAGGCGCTACCTGCGGTTCACGGTGGGCCATGAGCACTTTCAGTTTACCGTGCTACCCGTCGGCCTTACCAGCGCCCCACGGGTGTTCACGAAAGTGATGGCGGTGGTCCTCATCTGCGCAGGTTAGGGGTTTCAGTCTTCCCCTACCTCGACGACTGGTTGTTAAAGGCGGGCTCGCCCCAGAGAGTCACCAGGCACCTCCAGACTACGGCCGACCTCCTGCACCAGCTGGGGTTCTTCATCAATGTGTCGAAGTCACACCTGTGTCCCTCTCGGAAGCTCGACTTCATCAGAGCGGTTCTAGACTCGGCGCGGTTTCAGGTTTATCCTCCTGAACAGTGGGCTCGGGATATTCAGGCTCTGATTCCGATCTTTCAGCCTTTATCCCGGATTTCGGTCAGGTTGACGCTGCGGCTTCTGGGGCTGATGGCCTCCTGCATCCTTCTGGTGCATCACGCCAGGTGGCGGATGCCGGCTCTGCAGTGGGACCTGAAGTTTCAGTGGGCCCAGCATCAGGGCAACTTGTCCGACCATGTCTTGATCTCGGAGGGCACTGCAAGACAGTTGCAGTGGTGGCTCCAGGACCGCGATTGGGTCAGCGGCAGATCCCTCTCCCTTTCCCAACCGGAGCACGTAGTTGTGACGGACGCGTCTCTCCAGGGCTGGGGAGACCACATGGGAGAGGCGGAGATCAGAGGCCTCTGGTCTTCTGCGGAGTCCCAGCTCCATATAAACCTTCTGGAGCTGCGGGCGATCCATCTTGCACTGAAGGCATTCCTCCCCTCTGTTCGGGGGAGTGTAGTGCAGGTGTTCACGGACAACACCACCGCCATGTGGTACTGCAACAAGCAAGGCGGGGTGGGGTCGTGGAACCTCTGCAAGGAGGCTCTGCGCCTCTGGCAGTGGCTGCAACATCAGGAAGTGACCCTGGTGGTTCAACACTTGGCAGGTTCTCCTAAAGCCAGGGCGGACAAACTCAGCCGTCGGTGCATGATGGATCACGAATGGCGTCTGAACTCGGACGTGGCGCAAGGCCTCTTTCAGCAGTGGGGAGAGCCTTGGTTATATCTATTTGCCACAGAAGAGAACGCACAATGTCATCAGTTCTGCGCGTTGGAATTTCCAAGGCGGCACTCGCTCGGAGATGCTTTACGTCACGAGTGGAGTTGCAGTCTGTTGTACGCCTTTCCGCCGATACCACTTCTGCCCAGAGTGCTGAAGAAGATCAAGCACGACCGGGCCCAAGTCATCCTTGTGGCTCCGGACTGGGCACGAAGGTACTGGTATCCAGAGCTACTCAGCATGTCAGTCGATCCCCGGTTCACCTGCCTCTTCAGGAGGACCTTCTGTCGCAGCAGCAGGGGACGGTCCTCCACCTGAACCTGTCCAGTCTCCACCTCCATGCGTGGAGATTGAGCGGCGACAGTTGAGGCCATTTGACTTGCCTCCTGAAGTCTGTGATGTCATTCTGGCAGCCAGACGTCCCTCCACAAAGACCGTATACGCCTGCAGGTGGAACAAATTTGTGGCATGGTGCACAGCAAAGGCTGTGGATCCACTCTCTGCCCCTCTTTCTGAGGTTCTCCTCTTTCTTCTCTCTCTTGCCCAGCAAGGCTCTGCTCTGGGCACTATCAAGGGCTATCTTTCTGCCATTTTCCGCCTTCTTAAGGCTCACTGATCAGCCCTCTTTGTTCAAGTCCCCAGTTGTGAATAGGTTTTTGAAGGGCATCACTCATGTGTTCTCTCCTGTTCCTTTCGTGATGCCTCAGTGGGACTTGAACCTTGTTCTTACCTTTTTGATGTGTGCTCCTTTCGAGCCCCTTCATAACTGTCCTCTTCGTCTTCTTACTCTAAAGACTGCTTTCCTGGTTGCCATCACCTCTGCCAGGAGAGTGAGTGAGCGCCAGGCTCTTTCTTGCAAACCTCCCTTCCATTCTGTCCATCCGGAGAAGGTTGTGTTGCGTACCCATCCTTCTTTCCTGCCCAAGGTAGTCACAGCCTTCCACATCGGGCAGTCCATCACCTTGCCCACCTTCTATCCGCCTCTGCATCCCTCGAAAGAGGAAGAGAGGCTCCACCGTCGGGACCCAAAACGTGCGCTCTCCTTCTACCTTGATCGCACCCGCCAGTTCCGGGTGGATGACCAACTTTTCGTTGGTTACGTAGGTGGGAAGAAGGGACGGGCGGTACACAAATGGACCATCTCTCGGTGGGTCGTGTTGTGCATCAAGGCATGCTACTCCTTGGCTAAAAAGGGGCCTCCTGTTGGGCTGAGGGCCCATTCCACTCGTGCCACGGCGGCTACAACTGCTCTGGGCCGGGGAGTCCCCTTGCAGGACATTTGTCAGGCAGCTACGTGGGCCTCGCTGCACACGTTTGCAAGACACTACTGCCTGGACAGCCAAGTCCGGAGAGATGGCTTCTTTGGCCGTTACGTTCTCCCGGACTTTCTGGTGTAATTATTGGTTCGCAGCTCCACCTCCGGGGTTGGTTTTGCTGGGGTATCTATTCTAAGGTAAGGAATCTAATACTAACCTGTTTCTTTCAGATGCACAAGTTACTTACCTTCGGTAATGATATATCTAGAAGAAACAGTAGTTAGTATTAGATTCCTTACCGACCCACCCATCCTCCCCGTTCTGCGAACCAGTATCTAGGGTTAAGGTCATCCCTTTCAGGGCCCTAGTTTCATGGCACCAGTGTTGGTTTTTATGATGGCTCTGCCTTTTCTGGCGCGGAAAAGCTATGTATAAGAAGTGACGTCAGCGTGCGAGGGTGGCGTCTAAGTACTCCGACAACGTCATCACGGCGCCTACGATGCCGAGGACGGATGCAGAGCCGCGGACGACGCCTACCGACGTGCATGGGTACTGCTACACAAAAATTTCCGGATCCAGTCTGACACCTGGGGATATTCTAAGGTAAGGAATCTAATACTAACTACTGTTTCTTCCAGATATATCGTTACCAAAGGTAAGTAACTTGTGCATATAGGCACCAACTCGGTATTGCTAATGTCAGTTCTTTTCTTTCCACACCAGCCAGAACAGATCCATCGAAGAGAGCTGTCCTCTGTGTTTTTTGACAGTTTTTTTTTTACTTTTCCTGGTATGTAGGTTTCCACTATGTATAAGAAGACCTGAGGCTTCAAACGTGAGGTGTCTGTCACTGCGCCATGTCAGTCAAGGATCCCCTCCTCGTGTGTATTTAATGCTTGGATTGCGACCACAACCCAAAGACGTGCTCTGACTTCCCGGGGACGGCACCTCAGAGGTCTTGTTCCCATTATCAACTCGGTCAAGAGGAAGGTCCGAGCACAGATCCGGGGGCTCCACGTCTTCATCTTCCCTGTCAAAGTACTCGAAGGGGTCAGGTAAGAAGCACCAAACTTCACCCCATCAGTCAGCCGACATGATGGAGGCGTTTTCGCATGCGAGGCCTCGTTCTGTGGTACAAGTGCCACGGTCTGCTCCGTGTCTCCCTTCCCTTTGAAAGGCAGGAGGGACCCCCCACCCAAATGAAAGAATGTAATGATGCTATTTGTGCAATTATGGTAGACCTGACCCCGCTGGCGTGCATTCAGGCCCCGCGGGCTCAGCAGAAGGAGCTCCATTGGGTTGCACGTTAGTGGCTTTGGCCTTGTAGCCAATGGCTCCTTGTGGATCCGTTCTCAGATCCAGACATGTGCTGGTTGCACCTCCTCCACCTTCCCCAAGGCTGAGTCCAAAGCCAAGACTCCCGATGCAGCTGATGCCCCCTTCTCATCCACGATGACACAGAACCGGTTGGGCATCCACCGACTCAAAGCCCAAAGGCTCCGTTGGCACCAGTATTAATGTCATATCCTACGCCTTATTTGGAGGGGCTAGGATTGTAGGAAGTTCGGGAGGGGATGCAGGACTCCTTAGAAGTCCTGCCTTCTATGGAAGAAATGGACTGATATGTGAAACTGGGTGATGCCAGTGGCTTGGATACATCTCCAGAGCCTGTCATGCTTTCCCCCTCCTAACCTGGCTACGGATGAGGAAGCTTCCTTGCCATAGTTGTGCTTAGGGCTGCAAAGGTCTTGGACCCACAGCTTCCTACTGTGGCAATCAAGAACAATGTTTTGACGGAGGTCCTGCATCCTGGAGTCTCCACTTTGGAACTCCTGCTGCCATTTAATGAGGCCTTAATGGATGTTCTTCTGGGGAATTGGTCCAAACTCAGCACAGGGGCTCATGTGAATAGAACAATCGCCTATCTCCACCACCATGCACGGGGTGACCCAGCCTTCCTCACAGTGCACCAAACCCTGAAACCATGGCGTATTACATTCCATACCTAAAGATAGAGAATCCAAAAGGCTGGATAGTTTACGAAAGAAAATCTTTTCTTCCTCCAGCCTAGCATTGTGGTCAGTAAACACTGCATGCCTCTTATGCCCTTTGTAGGAGGCTGGCTTAGTATATGGTGCACGCATATTCAAGTGATGCATCTTGCACTAATCCAGGCAACCTTATGGTGATTTTAGTGGTCTTTGATAACCATAGAGAGCTCTCAAAGTGGTAGCTGTAGAGAGCAGCCTTCAGGAGTGTTCAGCAGCTTATTTTACGTGTTTAATCTGTAGTGTAGATTACATGAAAGGAAACAAGACAGGGTTTAGCAAAAATAAGTCTATGTACTACAACACAATATCACTATCACATTGTTATATCTCCTACCAGGAGATATCAACACATTACATAAGAATACTTCAAAAACAATCAGGTAAATAGCACACAAATACAGTGTTCTCCAGGGGGAGACCAAACTATATAATAAAAAAGTGGAATGTGAACTGCAAAGGAGAATGGGACTTGGACCAAAAGACCCAGAGGAGCCAGGGACAGAAGGAAGCACCAAAGGAAAGTACCCAGGAGCCCCATGGAGGCTGTGTGCACACTGGAAACACAGCTGCGTGCCGGATGGAAGTATCTGGAAAAGTCGCAGTTGCAGTTTTTTTTTTTTTTTTTTAGACAGTCTTCTCACGAAACATGGACCAGTCCATATTGTCCTCCCATTTCGAGACTTCTGGGGGCCTGGAGGCTCCCCAGAGTTGTGCAACATCCCGCTTCGCAATCATATAACCCAGGGTGGCCCATCTGGTCTGGGCCACCGAATAGTCAGTGTGTTCCCAAACATTCAACAGACATCGACGGGGTTCCGGCCGCAAGGCCACACCAGTCACTGCAGCCATCACTTCAAGTACAGCCGTCCAGTAAGCCGCCACAATCGGGCACTCCCAAAGAGTATGCAAAAAGGTAGCACTCAACCCACAACCACGCTTACATAACCCATCCGAAGAAAAGCCCATCACCACCAGACGCGGTCCCGTAACATACACCCGATGAAGGATCTTAAGTTGAACCAAACGGAGACGGGCCGGAATAGCCACCTCCTTCGGGGAGGAGAGGGCCGATTGCCAATCCTCGTCATCAAGTTCCAACCCATCGCCCACCCACGCCTCCCGAAGTCAGACCAGTAGGTCCGCCCGATTATTAATCAATTTTTTATAGATCAGGGAGATAGTGCTATCAGGAAGGTGCCCGTCAAGGATACGGTCTTCAAGGGGGGAAGACTCAGGCGGAATCTCACCAGCAGCCAATACCGAGGCAAGGGCGTGTCGGACCTGTAGATAACGAAAGAATTCCCGACCATTCAAACCATAGTCCGCCTGGAGGGCCTGAAACGACCTCACAGCACCCTTCGAGTACACATCCCCCACCTTACAAATCCCAATCATATCCCAGCGGTCGAAACCCTTGGTAGACCAGAGACCGCCCAGACGTTCCGAAGCATAAAGCGGTGTCGCCAGCGTCAAGCGATCCTCCCAACCTAAGCTCACATTTGCGGCTCGCCACACAGTCACAGCAGTCAACGTCGGTCCCACCAGATGGCGCCCAGCTGAGCGAGAGTAAAGCACTCTATTAAAGTCACCTCCCGGAAGCTGAAGTTTATCCATCTCGAACGCGGGATTCCGACCCGGTGAAAACATAACGTGATTAATAGCAGACAACTGGGAGGCCCAATAATATCTCTTAATATCGGGGAGCGCCATGCCCCCGTCATACCACGGGATGGTGAGTTTCGCGAGTGCGATACGCGGACGCCCATCCCAAATCAATTGTCTCCGAAGGCTCTCAATCTCTCGAAAATAAGTCTTGGGGATAGGGTCATAATAGTTCTGAAGAGCGTAAAGAAATCGCGGTAAAGACATCATCTTAAACAGGGCCGCCCGACCCAGGGGAGACAAGGGAAGTTTACGCCAGCGGGCAACGTCCAAACGCAGTCTAAGCAACGGGGGAAGGAGATTACGGTCAAAGCGAAGGGACGAGTCCAAAGTGACAAAAATCCCCAAGTATTTGAAGCCAGTCTGGGCCACTTGGATAGGAAGTCTACTCGGCAACGGGGGCAAAACACCCGATAAAACATACACACAGGACTTGGCCCAGTTAATAGTAAGGCCCGAGTTGGCACCAAAGGACGCAAGAACGTCAAATAAAACGGATAGAGACTTACGCGGGGAGGTAAGATACAAGAGAATATCGTCCGCGTAGAGCGAGACGCGGTCCTCAAAGTCCGGGGCCCAACGAATCCCTTTAAGGGAAGGTTCCCACCGAAGCCAGGCCGCCAAAGGTTCAAGAGCGAGTGCAAACAGCAACGGAGACAAGGGGCAACCCTGGCGGGTGCCCCTGCCCAGGGAGAAAGGAGCCGACACCCTACCGTTCACCACTACTTGTGCCAGAGGTTCCGCGTATAACAACTTAATCCAGCTAATAAACTCGCACCCGAAACCAAATTTCTCAAGAGTCGCCCATAGATAGGGCCACTCTACAGTATCAAAGGCCATGGAGGCATCCAAAGACGCCAAAATGGCCGGTTCCGTCAACAGCCCCGCCCTCGCTATCACGCCGTGAAGACGACGTAAATTCAAAGCAGTGTTGCGATGCGGGATAAAGCCAGATTGATCCGGATGGATCAGGTCACCAATAACCGTCAGAAGACGGGACGCTAAAAGTTTCGCCAAGACCTTGGGTTCGACATTTAACAGGGATATGGGCCTATATGAGGAACAAAGGTCCCGTGGTTTACCATCTTTGGGGATGACGACTATCGTCGCCAGACGCTGATCGTAAGGCAGAATGCCCCGCTCTCGGGATTCTAAAAACATGGCACGGAGATACGGCGCCACCCTATCGGGACGCAATTTGTACAGCTCAATTGGCAAACCGTTCGGGCCCAATGCTTTACCCGAGCGGAGCGAACGGATAGCAGTAGCTATCTCATCAGCCGTAAAAGGGGAGTCCAACGCAACACGATCCAAGTCGGAAACACAGGGCAGAGTTATATCGCGTAACAGAAGGCGAGAGTCAGCCACATCCCTCACAGACACGGGAGCATACACAACACGGAAATATTCTGCAAAACGGTCAACTATGGCGATCGGGTCAGTCACATTCTCACCACTCGCAGACTGAATCACAGGCACCACACGATTAGCTCTTTCCTTCTTGTCCAACCATGCTAGCAATTTACCCGCTTTGTCACCCACATCATACAATCTGCCTTGTTGCTCTCGAAACATCACTTTTGCAGCATCCGTGACCAGGGACTTATAGGCAAATTGTTTCAGACCCAGGGCGTGAAGTTTCTCAGGCGTGACACCAGATTCCAACTCGTCCTCCAAAGCTGAAATCTCCCCCTCGAGTTCCACCACCTCCCTATTCCCGGCTCTCTTAGCTTCAACAATCAGGGAAAGGGCCTGCCCACGAATCACCGTCTTGAAAGCCTCCCACAGGGACACAGCCGAGGAAACCGATCCCTCGTTATCTAGGAAATACGCATCCAGGGACTTGAGTAATAGGCTGCGGGTCTCAGGGGAGGAAAGGTACCATGGATTAATGGGAGCTACTCGGCCCACTGCCTCCACCCCAACCTCAAAACGAAGCCAGAGCGGCGAGTGGTCAGAGACACCCCTTGGCAAGTGCAAAATCTCACGCACCGCTGACGACTGGGCTGCAGGCATCAGGAAATAATCCAGTCTAGACAGACTGCCATGTGCCCCAGAATGAAAGGTGTATTGAAGCTGAGTAGGATGCAAAAGTCGCCAGCAATCCACCAGGCCGAAGGTATCCAAAAATCCACCCAACCACTGCTGAGCCGCCGGAGTAACCCTAGGGGGGTGGCGATCGTGAAGGCCAGAGAGCACCGAATTAAAATCACCGGCCAAAAAGAGAGTACTATCAGGGAGATCTAACAAGACACGGCCCAAATCAGTGAAAGTAGAAGTCTGCAAGCCTGGGGGCACATAAACATTGAATAGAGATAGGGTGCGGCCCTCATGTCTACCCACAAGGACAGCATACCTCCCTCGGTCGTCCTGAATCACGTCATCAATAGCCAGGGGGAGGGAGGTTCGAACAAGGATACCTACACCCCTAGAACCGGAGGTAAACCCCGAGTGTGCCACAAGGCGGTAGCCCCACCTATTCATTGCATGACAAACATTTCCAATCAAATGAGTCTCTTGAAAGAAAACAATGTCTGGAGATAAACGTCGTATACATTTCAACACCACACTGCGCTTAATGCGATCTCCCAGACCGTTAACGTTCCAGGAAACGAATTTCAACCCCCTACCCCCCATCCCACCCGACTGAGCCAAGACCCCCCACCCATGAGCACGACATCAGGAACAGCAGCAAGTACAGGAGCATTTCGCCTTGAAAACAACACACACAAAATAAAGAACTTCCCAACCCCCCTCCCCCAAACAGCAAAAGAACACCCCCCACCCTGCACCCCTGCAAAAAGCTAAAGAGCCACCCCAACCTGCAGTGTGCCTGTCGCCCTAGAACCCCTATTCTACACAAAGACCCCGGAGGAGGAAAGGCCCCCATTCCACCCGCCCCCCCCGATCATACCAAGAACGAGAAGAAACACACAAATAACAAAACCAATAAACAGTAGAGGAGCGCAGGCAAATACCCCTGAAAAAACTACTCAAAACAAGACATCAGGCCTAAACAGTCAGATCTCCGCACCACCTTCGGCACCACCAGGGTGGGCATCAGTTTCAGTCTCAGGAGGTCGGTCAGGCAGGGAGTCCAGCCAGTCATTCACAACATCTGGCCGATCAAAGAAAAGGGTTCGGTCATTATACTCGACCCGCAGCCTGGTAGGAAAGAGCATAGCATAGCGTAAACCCCGGTCCCGAAGACGTTTCTTGGCACCACGAAATTCCATCCGTTGTTTCTGAACTTGTTGGGAAAAGTCCGGGTAAAAGTTCACCGTGGCATTCTCAAAGGCCACCGGGCCCTTCACCCGCGAGGCCTGCCGGATAGCGTCCCGGTCTCTATAGTGGAAAAGCTTCGCCACAATAGGTCTCGGCGGGGCTCCCGGCTTACCCTTGCCCCCCGGAACACGATGTGCGCGTTCCACTGTGAAAAACTTAGTAAGGCCAGACGGGGCAAGGTGGTTCAGGACCAGATCTTCAACCAGGAGATCCACCGAGTGGGGTTCTGGGTTCTCCGGTACACCAACCAGACGGACATTACAGCGACGTGCCCTATTCTCAAAATCCTCCAGGCGTCGGGTCATGAAATCGTTCACCCGACGGAGATTGCCAATCTCCGTCTGTAACTCATATACGTCCGTCGTGAGGCTGGACGACTTAATATCCAACGATTTTACCTTTTCATTCGTTTTGCCGAGATCAGCACGAATCAGATTCACCTCAATCGCCACAGTGTCAAGTTTATGGGCCAAGGCCTCGTACTGTTGGCCGATGGATTCCCTCACGCCCGAGATGGCGCCCATGATGTCCTGCAGGGAGGGCTCCGTTGACTCCTCCAAGACTCGATCAGACGCTGTAGTGGGACCGGGCAGGGCAGCTCCGGGGGACCCCTTAGAATGGGTATAACGGTCCATAACATTCGATTGAACCGGAGCCCCGCGCAGAGGTGTTTTCATCTTGCGCGTCTCCCTGTCCCCTCTGCCCGCCATTTTGAAGATGCGTCACAAGGAGAGCCACCAGGGTCAACGGGCCCGACACCCAAATCGCAGAACCAAAGGTTCACAAAAAGGGGCACCACTAGGGTAGAGGCAGCCAAACCAGCAAATAGTCCATGTAAAGGCCCAACAGCCGATCTGCCTCCGAGCACCAGCTCCTGCACGACTCGTACACTCGTGGCCCAAGTCGAGGCAGAATCGAAACCGAAACTTAAGAAGGGCACTCACAAGGCCAGTCCCCCTGCCGTTGTTGTTCAATTCCAAGACGGCCACAGAACCGCACCCCGTCCCGGGCGCACTTCGAGGGCGGAACCCAAAAGTTCAGTTCACCATATCTCAGAAACCCGATGTCCAAATCAATTTCTGAAAGGTGCCAGGTAGATCAGCCAAACGTCCTCTACATGAATTCTCGCAGAAAACCAGGATTCATTCAGGATAAGATGCCGGGAGAGGCGGGGGTCCGGAGAGCGCTGTGCTCACGCGGCCATCTCGGATGCCCGCCAAGCTCCTCCCCGCTGTTGCAGTTTTGAAGAAGGAGGACCCTTCCCAGAGGACCCCCAAAAATCCCTTTGGAAGACAGAAGGTTGGAAAGCCACCCCACCTGTGGATGCACTGGAACCAGCTTACCTACACCAAGGACCAGGTGCATAGGGGTGAAGTGATGTCAGAACCTGCCATAGACAAAAATGAACAACTTTGAAGATGCCACCTCTGGGGAAGACTGTGAACGAGTGCAATAGAGTCCAAGGGTGAATTCTGGAAGTAAAGAACCTGCAAGCAGAGAAGACAGAGTCCATGCCGCTCGGAGGTGACCAGGAAGCAAGGAGACACAATGCCCACCGATGTCGGGATTTCCTGAAGAGTCGAATGTGACCTTATTGCTGCAGCTGTGAGGACCATGCAATGCTGAGGAAGATCAGGAACTGTGCATGAGCTGTCCCATGTTGGATGTCGGTGCTCCCACAGGACTCCGACCACCAAGTTTCCACCAAGCCCTGATATCCACAACTGGCATGGAAGACGAAATGGAGCAAAGCTTGGACCAGCAATGCCCAAGGGACTCACCATAAGCCGGATAGTCAGATCGGGGGGGGGGTTGCAGAACCACCACCTTTGTTGCTGGGCCTTGGGAAGTATGTAGGAGGACAGGAGCAGCAGACCGGTAAGCTTAGTTGCGGTGCCTGCAGATGCAGAGGAGTGACTCCATCACTCCAAGGGAGATTTTTTTGAATGTTTGATGCCCCGGGTTGGTTATAGAACCTGGAATAAATAGAGATGACAAAGAAGACTTCAAGATCAGTGAGACCAGGAGCAGCAGGAGTCTTTCTTGATATAGTCTCAGTTCCAGTCAAAGTCCAACGAAGTCCAAGTGTCCAGATGACAGAAGAGCAAAATAGATTCATTGTGGGACAAGTCTCCACCCTGAAACTAAGGTCTCACCCATCACGGGTCCCTACCAGAGGAGGGCTAGACAGAGGGGAAGATACTCCTATGTCCTTTGTCCAGTTTTGCACTAGAGCGGGAGCCAAGGGTTCCCTGAACTGGCCCAAACTGGAGTATGCAAGGAGGACAATCTGTTGGACATGCCCTTTTATTTCTCTCATCTCTTTGGAGATAGGGAAGGTTTGGCACCAACAAGCCCTGGTAGCCACAATTTAGCGTTGGTATACGAAAAAGGAGCAACGTTGGAACCAGAGAGTTCTAAGTGACTCACCAACAGAAGGAGAGTTGGAGCAGCCCCTGAGCAAGCAGGGATGCCCACTGAAGCAAGAGAAGACCCTCAGGAGGATCCACAGGCTGAAGGCACAAGAGTCTCAAGAGGACCTCGAGCAGCTCACCAAAGATGAAGGCTCATGGAGTGAGGATGCTGATCTTGGAGGGAAGAGATGCTGGAGACAGGAGCTTCTTGTAGCCCGAACATCTCTGGAGTGCAGAGTCAGCAAGCCTTAGCAAGAGCAAGTCGATTCAGAGCAAAGGGGTTTGTTCCCCCCAGCAGTTCTGACAAGGGGCACTGGCCTCAAAATTGCAGAGAGGACAGGTCAGGCCTCGAGGAATCTTCAGAATCACCACCTGTGTTTCTGGGCCTCTGTAAGTCCGTAGAACTTCAGGAACAGTAGACCGGCCAGCTTCATTGAGATGCCTGTAGATGTAGAACTGTGACTCCTTAACTCCAAGGGAGATTTCCTCAGATGTCCTTGATGACCACAGGTCTGTTGAAGAACCTGGAAGAACCACAGACACAGACAATGAAGAAGACTTGAAGAACTGCGGGACCAGAAGGAGCAGGAGTCTTCCTTGATGTAGTCTTGGTTCCAGACGAAGTCCAACGAAGACCAAGTGTCCAGACGACTGAAGAGCTGTGTAGTTTCAGGGTTGAGACTTGTCCCACAACAAATATAAGGTCCCACCCTAAGGTAAGCCCTTAAGTAGACTAAGGAAAGGGTTGGAACAACTCAGGGTCCCTCTCAGAGGACCAGCTGGACAGTGGGGAGGATATTCCTATGACCATTGTCCAGTTTTGCATCCAGAGCAGTAGTCAAGGGCACCCTGAATTAGCTAAAACTGGAGTATGCAAGGAGGGCACCTAGTGTTCCCTTCAAAGCAATTTGGTGGCACTGGCAAGTGCCCCCACCCCTGCCCAATACACTAAGTCCTGTCCGGAAGGTGGTCACACCTTCCTGTGACGGTAAACCTATTGTTCTACCTTCTTCTGTTCGACCTCAGCTTAGCAGCAGAACGTCCTTTGATTTCTCAATGTAATCCCAACCTGCTTCCGCCTTCTGCTCCTTTCATGGCTACACATGGGGCTTACAGCCATGCTAGCCCTACCCTAGCCAGATGACTGCGCAAGTTCTGCAACCTCTGCACTGCTGTGGGTGTGGATCGCCCTGACCCTGTCGGTCATGCGGCCAGCAGTCAGGGCATGCCATAAACCTCCCTCCCTCCTCCACCTCCAAACCCTTCTTATCCGATCCTCCAAGAT
The DNA here is from genome assembly GCF_964261635.1 of Lissotriton helveticus. Lineage (NCBI taxonomy): Eukaryota > Metazoa > Chordata > Amphibia > Caudata > Salamandridae > Lissotriton > Lissotriton helveticus. Next base: position 1,144,258,162 of record NC_136063.1, on the reverse strand, counting down.
CATGGGCGTCCAGTTGGTGGCAGGATATGCCATCACCTCCACCATTGGTGGGAAATCACCTTGAATAGGTGGGTTCTACAGATAGTCCAAAGGGGCTACTCCCTCCACTTCGAGGCTACCCCTCCCTTCATGCCTCCCACATATGATCAGCTGATGGAGGATCACCTTACTTTACTTAGCGAGGCAGTATTCACTCTCTTGGACAAGGGAGCCATAGAGAGGGTTCCGGGGACAGGAGTAGGCTGTAGTTGCTATTACCTCTACTTTCTGGTCCCCAAATGAATGGAGGCCGTTGTCCTATCACTAACCTCAGAGCCCTCAACTACTGCTTCAAACAAAAGAACCTGAGCCAGAGTGAGCATCTTGAACGTGTCTACCCTGGACCCAGGAGACTGGATAAGAGTGCTGGACTTGCAGGACGCTTACATCCATATTCCTGTCCTGCCTACCCATCATTGCTACTTGCAGTTTAAGTTGAGCCACAAGTCTTTTCAGTTGCTGAGATGATGGCAGTGGTCACAGCTCATCTGTGGAGATCAGGGGTTCCCCTATTGCAACGACTGTCTTGGGCAATCCCGCCTTCAACAGCCAGTTATCTCCAACCGCCAGACTACAGTGAGCCTCCTGCATTTGCTAGGGTTCAGTATCAACATGCCGAAGTTTCACCTGATTCCCTCTCTGACGCTCCCCTTCTTTGGAGCTGTTCTGGACACAGTTCAGTTTCAGGCCTATCCTCCTGAGCAGCGAGTCCAGAATATTCGGGGTATGATACCAATGTGTTAGAATAAAATTGTCTTAGCTGTGTTGCTTATGTATTGTACGTCTTAAGTTAGCATTCGCAGCACCATTTTATGTTTGCCCACCATTTTGAGCCATGATCAAAACTAATTTTTCTCTGTCTCTTCTAAAAGCAGCTTTGGTAGTTTTTGTTTCACCAAGGTTGGTCCTTGCTGTACTAATGAATATACTGTTCTTATTAGCACATACCTGTCCCACTAGATGGAGGTCTGCTCCCACTAGCCCAGGGGTGGGCACAGGCAGAACGATCTTGGCATAGAGATAGTGTGTGCCTGGTCTCAAGATCAAAACTAATTTTGAATTTCCAGTCTGGGCAGGCCTTCATTGGTTCTGAATTGTACATAATGTATCACCATGTTTTGGAGGTCAGTCACTCTGCCGTAATCCACAGAGACTGGGCAGACTGGGCTCTGCTTGAGTGTGTCTGAATAAATGAACTTGGTTTGTATTCTCTACTGTCTGACCGACTCTTTATTTGTATGGAAGGCTGAGAGGTGGTCGCAAGTGACCCGAGTGGCCCTAATCAGGTCACTTCCTTCAGTTGACGCCCAAACAACGACTCCATCAGGTGACCCATCCCCTCACGTGGACAGGTGGGGAGATCGGGGCCATCGTCCAGATCAGGGATTCCTGTAGGTGGAGCATTGTTTGCTCGCAGATGCCCATTCTGTCCACCAGACAGTGCCTCACCCAGAGGTCATCCTGACTGGGTTCCTGAATGGTGAAACCCTTGCATCTGACCGTTTGGTCCGAAGAGTTGGCAGTGGAGAATAAATTTGTTTGACCTGTGTGCACCAGGTGAGTTTGTTTTGGTTCTTTGTGGATATGGTACCATTTTGGTTTGTACCAAAATCGTTCCTAAGACAGTACGAAATACAAAGTGTTTGTGAACACTTTGCAAGGCAGCCTAACGAATTTGTCTTACTTTTGAAAATGCTTGGAATTAGCCAGCTTAAGGTTTCTTACTGTCGTTGTTTGCTGGTGCTCAACTGGAAGAAAGTCAGCCACTGCCTCCAGACCCACTCCGAACTTTGATATGTATGTGAAGCATGGCCTTCGCCCTATTATGTTTAGTATGCTGTGGCACTAATATACGAGGATCCACACACACTAACCTTAGCATCATCACACACTTTATTTCGACACAAGAGTCATAAAAGCAACATGAAAACAAGAATAACACAAAACATTGCAGTGACATAAATACAATTATTCATCATAAAATCGAGTTAAAACTAATAATAATTCATGGCTTTAAAATGCATAGAAGACGTTTCAAGATACTTGGGAGGTTTCCAATGTTTAAAAAGAAGAAATAAAGTGCTTGTGCGTGATAGTGTTTGCAGCAGTGATGTTAAAAGTTTATAAATGTGGCTACTGGCTGAGGGGTTAAAACTACTACATCTTCTTCACAAGTGCTTTTCTTCGTATCAGCCATGCTTGGCCCACATACTTTGCCATACAACAAGCTATAAGAGTTCTGGTGTCAGTTTTAAGAATACAAAGTGCAGCATGGTGATCCCGTGTTCCAAAATGCCGGCAAAGCGGGCTCAACCATTTTTCCCGCAGCAGTTTGTACGCTGGACAGGCAAACAGGATGTGGCAATGCTTTCCACAGGGGCCTGACAACTAGGGCAATCTTTTCCATTATTGGTGGACCATTTTACGTTCACTTCCAATACTGGAAGGGAGCCGTACCTGAAGTGCATATAGAGTATTCTATATCTCGGCACTTTAATTAAGTCCAGGTAGGGCTCAAAGTATCTACTTTGTTTATGTAAGTAGAACTTGGCTGTCAATTTACCCATGTTAGTTCTAATATCATGTTGGTCCACCCATTCCCAGTAAAGGCGTATGAGATACTCCCTCCTTGGGGGTTTCTGGCTGACCCAGCAACCACTGAGCCCAATTACTGAAAGCATCTGTTTGATATTTCGTATGCAGCCTATTTCCCCCCGTATCAAGCCTAATAACCTCAGTGGGGGCCTCTGCGTATGTTGAGAGCTCAGGTGTCCCCCTAATGCGGGCCCAGAATAGTAAAGGGCACAGCTTGACTAAGTACCTTATCGACCACCTACCCATGTAAAAAAATAGCGGGGTAAGGAGGATGTATTTTGGTGCTGACACTAGATCTCTTAAGAATTTATTTTCTGCTACAGAATGCTCATCCAGTTGATCGTATCCCCAAACTTCGGCACCATATAGGGCAGCACTGACCTCCTTTGCATTATATATCTACAGGGCTGGGGCTACAGGTCTTGTTTGGGAAAGGTGTTGTTCTTTGGCCACTTGACCTGCCATACGCTTGTGGGCCATCAGCAACTTGCCCAGGTGCGGCCTCCATGATATTTCATCGGAGAACTTTACGCCTAAGTAATCAAAGGTATCAACCTTTTAGAGAGGAATCCCTCCTAAAAATGGGCCCTTCCTGTATGCCCTATGAGTGTTGTAGGCCACAAATGTGGTTTTGCTGGCATTTATGATAAAGCCCCGGGTTTCGCAAAAGAGATTAAATCTGTCAGCTAGACGCTGTAGCCCTGCTGGGGTCTTAGATATCAACATCGTGTCATCCCCAAACAACAAGGTTGGTATATTTTCCCCCCCCCAGGGTCGGTGAATCCGCTGGCTCCTCTAAGAGGAAGTCCACTACCCCATTCACATATATGGAGAACAGGGTAGGTGCCAAGACGCTTCTCTGTCTTACACCTCGCTTGACAGGGATGCTCTCAGTAAGTTGACTCTGGTCTCCCCACCTAACCTGGGCAAAGGTCCCCTCGTGCAACCGGATTAATAAGTTGAGGACAAAGGGGGGCATACCCATTTGTCCGAGTGTGTCCCATAGCCTGGATCTAGGCACCAGGTCAAAGGCAGTCTTCAGATCAAAAAATGCTAAGTAAAGACTGCCTTTGCCTAGTACCACAACCTTCCAGTAAATCAGAAGGAATCTGAAAACTTGATCCATTGTCCCAGTCTTGGTTCTAAAACCCGCTTGAAACTGGGAAAGAATGTCCCCTTCTTCGGACCATGCCTGGATCCTTTGCAATAGCATCAACCAAATACCTTTTGCATGGCATCGACCAAGCTTATTGCTCGATAATTAGTGGGGTCATCCCTGTCTCCCTTTTTGTATATTGGGACTATTTCAGCGGACTTCCATGTCACTGGGACAGGTACACCTTTAGCTATGGCGTTGGATAATATTAAGATATAGCGTGTCCATTGTACACGATCAGCCAGAAAAAGGTCGCCTGGTTGGCCATCCGGGCCTGCAGCCTTTGCAAGGACTATTTTGCTTATGGCCGTTTCAACTTCCTTGAAAGTAAAGAATTCCTCCTCAAATGGATGCCCAATTTGCCCTATTGGTACACCCTCTTGGTTATCTCTTGCGATGCAATAAAGCCCCTCAAAATGTTTGAACCAGACTTGACTGGTGATATGATTTGCGGGACGGCGTGGGCCTGATCTACTGCCCCAGTTAACCAGTTTCCAAAAGAGATTGTTATCCTTAGATAAGCATGCAGCATTCAACTGTTCCCAGCAGGAAACATCCCAAGATATCTTAGCCTTATATTGGGCAACTTTGTAGGATGTTCTAGCAGCTTTTATTTGTGCTTTGTTCTTCCCCTTGATTGCCTCGATTAAGGCCAACCTATTTTCCCTGCAGTCCCTGTTAAACCAGGAATAAGGGTCCTCGGCAGAATCACTTACTTTCACCTTTTTTGGCTTGGTCAAAAAGTATGCATTAATTTCAGCGATTGTATGCTCATGGATCCCAGATACTTCTAGAACACCTGTAGTACTATCTACTGCGGTTTGGAGTTTAACCATGCCGGTAGCTAGTTCTTGTTTAATACCGACAATCTTGCTCTCACTAAATGCTACCTTTTCCCACTTCAAGGTCATTTTAGAATTTCATGGGGCTACATTTCTGGTGGCTGCCAGGGGTTGTATGTTTGTGCGCTCCAAGGAGTTTACACCCCAGAGGGGTTTTAGGGTTAGGCACAAGGGGTTATGATCGCTGTCTGTTGTTGAGCCCACTCGCATGTCGATCAAATGGCCCCATAATCTAATATCCAAAAGGATATAGTCAATCCTTGACGGTCCACTAGTTCTATTAAAGGTATTGGCCCCTCCCTTATCAGATTGTATCCTACCATTAGTAGCTCTTAGGTTCTACAAATGAATTCTCTTACTGTGGAGTATGGCCTGTTAGGTCCATCTTTTAACTGGTTGAAGATCTAGTTGGGGTATTGCCCGGGAAACATCTTGGGGTACGATCTCCAACAGTTCCTCCTCAATCAGGGGTTCGTAGGTGCAGTTGAAATTGCCTGCCACTATAGTTCTTTTGTGGGGTGGGCATTTACCCAGACATTCCTCTAGTGCAGAGATCGTAGTAGATGATCTACCACTCTTGGTACCTCTTGCATATATGTTAAAAAGCTCAATTTGGCTATCACCCATACGTCCCCTGATACTTAGCCACAGAATATCTGGACTTGAGCTTCTATTTAGGGTGATTCGACAATCAAGGACTATACTTGTCCAGACAATCAGGCCTCCCAAAGGATGCCCTTTCCCAATAGATATTGCCGGGATGGAGTGGCAAGTATAGCCATGTTTATATAAGGGTTCAAAGCTCCACATCTCTTGAAAAATGCATATGTCGAAGTTCCCGACAAAGTCATTCCAATGAGGGAGAGGTTGTTTACTGTTTAATCCTGCCACGTTCCAAGATACCATTTTTAGTTGCTGATTGATAGTAAATGACACCCTTTGTGGCACTAACCTAAGCATTCGCCAAGGGATTGGAACCAGAGGCACGGGGCTTAGGGGCAAGCCAGCCTCCACTCTACTATGAATCCACAAAAGAGGGCTGCCCCTAGAGTGTGTTCCTAAAGGTATCTACAGAGTTAGGGGGAGATGCGCTACCATTGGGGGCATCTCATAAAAAGTTACGGACTAGCCTCACACACCGCCCGGTGTCATCCTTCATCATCGGCTGTCCTCGCCCTCTAAAAACTTGGTTTGATAGAGGGCGGGCATACACCTGGAGACAGGGATGCACTTCTAAATCTAAGTGATGGCCGTGAGGGAGTGAAAAGTGTATTAAAAACAATTACCCTTGTCATACCTTAAATTTATTCAGGGATTAAAGGTATGGTGGTTAAAAGAAGTGATCGGTGGTATGGGACGTTATTCTCCCTTCACCGTGTTATATAGGGTCGACATGTTTCAGCTTCAGTGTCCCCGAAGGGTATGTAGCATTCTTCAGGACCAAAGGGGAGGTTACTACCTAAATGTCCACCTTCTGACACCTAGTGTCAGAGTGTATGGACCTGCCTCTAGTGTGCGAAGGGGCTGTGATTACAATTACACTTTCCGGTGTAGTACCCTAGTAAGTGACTCGGTAGAAAAGGAAACAAAAAAGAACAAAACAAACATACACACCAACATGTGAGTATGTAGAAAACTAGTACATTGTACCATCCATGCAGCGCCATACCCATTGAGTGCGTGGTTTGGTCTTTATGAGACACGTGAAACGTACTCGTGTATCCTTGCAACCAAAAGAAAGATTATTTAAGGACCTTACCCTATAGTCTAACCTACTTGCTCCATGGGAGGGTAGAGGTGTAAGGACCTACTTAGACTTTCTGAAAACAAGAAATATAACACAGCCACATTTGGTGAATGGTTCTAGATCCCAACATTTATTAAAGAAACTGATTGTTATAAATATGCAAATCCACAAAGGAAGAGATCCAAGTACTGTGGGATCACAGCAAAAGTGGAACACCCACACACTCATTCATCATCATGCACACCCTTACTGTCTTGCTTTAGTGCTTCCAGCCGCTTTCCCTGAGGCGTCCTCTCGGTCTCCCCGTCGATGGGAACTGAAGGTGAACCCAGGGATATATATACTTTGGTAAAGTGGATAATTGGTTGGGTAACGAGCGTTAAGGGGAGAAAACAGGTGGGTTTCCTGTGTCCTCCTAGTTTGTGCCTGGCCGCCTGAGGGTGGGTGTATCCAAGCGGGAGTATACTCATTGGCCTGTAGGCGAAGAACAGGAGAAGGGGCTCAATTTTGCGCATGTGCGCAGAAATGCTAGAGGGTGAAATACCCTGGAAGCTTCGGTAGCAGTATTCAGATGTGGATTAATAATGGTTCGTGGTCTGCTGGTGTGGGTATAATCCTGGATGTTTTAATCACGTATTCGCGGTCACCAGAAAAAATAAAAATAAATTAAAACACACCTTCCAGCGAGCGAGTGTCAAGTGTCTTGCTGGGGTGCCTGCACAGCCATGTAAGCGGAACCACTAACTCTGTAGATACCTTTAGGAACACACTCTAGGGGCAGCCCTCTTTTGTGGATTCACTAATATACGAGGGACAATGCTGAGTCGCAGTGGCCATTAACAGGCACTTTTGCTGTACAAAAAATTGGGTATTTACATGAGAAGTTGTTTGTAAAAAGAAGTAGGTAGTCTATATTTGGTTCTCTTAGAACGTGGCATAAGGAGGCTAAACAGAGGCGAATGAAAGCAGAGAAAGAAGCCCGGAAGAGAAGAATGCAAACACTGACTCAAAAAGCTATAGCGCCTGATAGAGAGAAGCAAGAGATAGGGATTGAACGTGAATATAGGAGGTTTTGATTTAACATTGATAATTCTTATGTGACTCAAGAAAAAAACAATACGTTTGTGGAACAATTGTTAGATACTCGACCACCACCTCCATATGCCCTGCAGAGGATATATCGTGCTCTTCCCTCACAGCCACAGCTACCCGGTTCTTCTGTCTCTGCTGTTTCTGTTTCTGTTACTGTTGATCGAACTGCCTTGGCCACAGCACCTCCTGTCCTTTCTTTGTCTTTGCCTCTGTGGCAACAATGACTGTTAGTACACCTGCAATGCCTATTACCTTGGCGTCCCTTTAGTCAGATCTTTCACCTGTGACACATCCGGCAACAATAGTGCCGGTTACTTCTATTTCTACTCCCACTGTATTCTTCCACCCCCGACATTACTGAGTAGTGAGACACCAGTACGTGGATGTGAGGATAGAGATTGGATGAAGTTTAAGGAGCGCATGGGTCTGTATGTGCGATCTGAGATGGGAGATTCACATAAAAAGGTAGTGGCTAATGAGGCTGGGCAGTGTCTCGAAACCCCATTTATGGTGTGGAAGATGTGTGGAGTGTAATGAAAGATTATGAGCCTTTTGTGCATCAGCATGCCCTTAAGCATATGTCTGCTTCATTGATCGGTCTTTGCGAGCAGTGTTTCAATGATGCAGCACCACAGATTTTATATGATATTTAGAATCATGTACATGTTACCGATGTGGCGCCTGGTCAAGTTTTTAGCAATGTTGCGACGTTGGTTGCTTATCTGGGTAGACTGCTTGAGAAGAGCCCAACCCCAGTATCTCCGTTTCCAATGTGGGAGGTTCATCATATCTACCACTTGAAATACAAGAGCTAAGGGATCAATACAATGTTGTTACTAGACCAGGGGTAGCAGGCCATTTCGAAGAACAATAGGTTTATACTTCATGGAAAAGGAATGAGTTTTGTCTCTTAAGACTCAGTTACCTGATCCTGGTAAAAATCCCACTGCTTACTATAAAGAATTGACTGAAGCTCCCTCTTCAACCATGATGACCCTTGCTGATATTGAAATTCCTTGGTTTGCTAGTTCCGCTTGATATGACAAGTACACACGCAGGATCATGCGGCAGAGGTGGGTGGTACCTGGGATGAAATTAAAGTATGGGATCAGGAACGGAAGCCAGGTGATAAGCCCAGACCAGAGATACTTGCTTTGCCCGACTGTATCATTACGTATATACATTCTCTTATTCCTCCGAGACAGGTTGATTGGAACAAGTTATCGGCTTGTCGTTAGAAGAAAGAATAGATTATGTCTGAATTTTTCACTCGGTTTGAAAGTATGTTTCTAGGCTATAGTTGACAGGATTTGACAATCAAAGGTGGTGTTGGATTGTTTGTCAATAAATTTGTTTCTAATTTGCTTCCTGAGATCGCATCACAAATGCAGGCTTCTGAGAGCACCTGGTCCACGTCTTTCCCTTCTGTTATTTTGAATATGACGCAGTATTACAAACATAGGGAAAATAAGGATAAGGAGAGGACGGAGAAGAAGCACAAGGATTTGAAGATGAAGGTGTTGTACAGCAGGCCTCTAGGGGGAATGGTAGAGGGCGTGGTGGTTCGGCCCGACAGCTTCCACGCACTAGCAGGCCGCAAAATACTGCACCTTTAGGGTCAAATCAGTATGCCTATTGTAAGGAGGAGGGACATTGGCATAGAGAGTGTTATGTGCCTTTGCAGAAGGTGGTGGTCCCGAGAGGTCGAGGTCCTCGAGGGTGGGGTCCTGGAGCTGGTGGTGAGGACAGGGCTCAGAATACTGTGGCCTCGCAGGGTCATTCTGAACAAAATAATTTCGGTGACGCTCGGGTGGACAGTATTATCATGTTGATTTTGATGTAGATGAAGTGACGGGAATATCTTACAGCTAGGATAGTCAGGGACATAGTGAGGGACCATTTCCGATACCTGTAGATCAACGCGGTCTGTATGTCGGTGCGGATGTGCATGGCTTTGCTAAAGAGTTTTTGGTGGATACAGGTGCAACAAACAAATCTATTTCTCATTCCTTGGTCCCTAGGGTGGCTCTGTCTGGCCATAATAATGTTTTGGTAGGTTTTTCTGGTGTACCGGTTGTGAGCCCCATTTCAAAACCCTTTGCGTTGACTATTGGTCCTTTCACTGTGGATTCGCAATTCTTGTTGGCGTCTAATTGTGGAGAGAATCTCATGGATTTAGACTTGTTGAAAAAATTGCATGCCACGATTTATTGCTCCCAGCAGGTGTTTACACGTCAATGGGTCCAGATGTAGTATGCTCTACGCAGTGCCTGTCCAAAGATTAGCCTCTTCCTGCGGAGTTTAAAGATGTGACGCCCACTCTCTGGCTGACAGATGACACAGATGTGGGACTGCTGCAGATATCGCCTGTCTCGATCCAAGTTAAAGACAATGTTATTTTACCTTGCATCCCTCAGTATAAAATCCTGCAGGCAGGTGAGCGAGCTTTATTGCAAACGGTACATGACTTGATTGAGAAAGGAGTGGTTGAGCAGATGACTGCTAATATTTGTAATAGTCCTATTCTTCCCATTCTCAAATGGACACCTTTAGGTTCCTCTGATGAACATGCAGGTATTAACCGCTTTGTAATTAACTTGCATGCAGTTAATAACATCGTGATTCCCCAGTTTCTGGTGGTTCATTACATTAATACTCTTTTTACAATGATTCCTTCTTCTGCTACATTCTTTTCTGTAGTTGATTTGAAAAATGTGTCCTTCAGAATTCCCATTCACCCTGAAAGCAGATATCTGTTTGGGTTCACACTAGGTGGTAGAAGCTTTAGATTCTGTGCCGCTCCTCAAGGCTATACAGAAAGTCTGAGTATCTATCGTCAGGCATTGGAAGGTAAACTGGATTCCTTGTCGCTCCCTACAGGTAATGTATTGCTTCAGTAGGTCGATGACTTGCTCATTGCTTCGGATACAGAACAAGGTTGCAGAGACAATATGGTTAAATTGTTGTTACATTTAGCTCAGCATGGCCATAAAGTATCCCTGTCCAAATTTCAGTATTGTCGACAGGTGGTCACCTATTTAGGTCACTTAATGTCGAAGGAGGGTAGGAGATTAACCCCTGAGCACATAAGTACCATTGTCAAAATGCCCGTTCTGCAAACTCAGAAGGATGTGCACACTTTCATAGGTATTACTTCCTATTGCAGGCAGTGGATACCTAGCTATTCGCTGTTAATTAAGCCCCTACTCGCTCTAACGCTAAAAGATGTGCATGAACCCCGGCCCTGGACACCTGAATGTCAGCAGTCTTTTGAGCAATTGAAAACTGCATTTTGTTTGGCTCCAGTACTCAGCACCCCCGACTATGCTAAGCAGTTTGTGTTGAACGTCCATAAGATGGCTGGTTGCGCACTTCCTGTTTCAGCACAAATGTTTGGAGATAAGCAACAGCTGTGTGCTCTGCTGTGCTTGACCCTGTCACACGAGCCCTCCCGAGCTGTCGTTCGGACTCGTACTTGATACTGACCTCACAGTCATGGTACCCCATGCTGTAGATACACTTTTGAATAAGACAAAGACACAGCACCTCAACAGTGCATGTCTGACAGGTTACGAGCTAACGCTGTTCAGCAAACATATTACGATTAGACAATGTGCTACTCTGAACGCAGCCACATTACTGCCTCTACCTTCTGAGAATGAGGAGATTTATATACATGACTGTATCTTACATATGGAAGAAGAGACAAAAGGACGGGTAAACCTGACTGATGTTCCCTTATCTGACCCTCAGGGGGAACTATATGTCGATGGCTCTTGCTTTAAATTACCAGATGGCACTACAACTGCTGCGTGTGCTATTACTACGCTGCGTACGGTAGTTAAGACATCACAAGTTTCCTTTCAGTCAGCTCAAGCTGCAGAGCTTGTTGCCCTTATTCAAGCCTGTGAATTGAGTGAGGGACTGGTTGTCAATATTTATACTGACAGCCAGCACACTTTAGGAGTCCCCCATAATGTTGGGAGACTCTGGGCAGAGAGAGGTTTCCTTAGTTCCCATGGCATAAAGATCCAGTACGGTTATCTTATATATCGGCTTCTGTCTGTTTTGACACTTCCTAAGAAACTGGCAACAGTAAAGTGCAGTGCCCATAGTAAAATTACTGACGATGTAGGTAAAGGGAACGCTTTTGCAGATCAGACAGCCAAGGAAACAGCCCAGACTAGAATGAAAAGAATGTTTATAGCAGGCCCTGCTATGTTTGAGAATTTACTTGAAGACATGAAGTACATGTGGAGGAATTAGCAGTGTGGCAAAATATTTTCACATACCCAGATAAGGTGAAGGGGCAAGCTAGCTGTGCCTTTATGAAGGAGTCACAGAGCAGAGGAAAGCCTATGGAAAACGGGTAAACAACAGTAATCAGCACTGAGGGAGGAGAGGGAGCCAGGCTGCGTGTAACTGTGTGTGAAATAAATTTTGAAAAAGACACACAAACTGAAGGAATAGAAGGAGGCAGGCTGTAGTAAAGCATGAGAGGGAAGTGTAGAGGAAGTAGTGCAAACTAGTTATTTCTACAGTCCGGAATCTCCTAACTTCAGAGCTAAAGTGCTTCTTTGTAGAAATAGGCCTGACAAAGGGAAATGATAGTGCCCCCAATGTGTTCTTTGTCTCAATAAAAGTAAAGAGTGAAGAGGTGTGGCTTAGCAGCTTAAGCACCTGGCTCTGCAAACTTGGTAAACAGGTACGATTTCTCTGGAGCTTGCAACATCAAGTCCTTCTGGGCAAGTCACTTCATCTCCCTGTGCTAAAAAATTTGAAATGTTTTTATCTGATTCCTATTTGATGTACACAATATTACAGATCAACTCCTACCCCCCACCATATAAGGTATAGCTCTAAGTTGCTTCATAGTTAGGTATGCCTCTATTTCGTCATGTAATCACATTACTCTGAGTCTTTACTCACACATTACTTACTTAAGAGGCAGCCCTGCCTCCTCAAACAACCAATTGCCAAGCAAACTATAAAATGAAAATACCCATCCTCCCCAGAATCCTCCTGTCTGTACCAAGGCTTAATAATGGAACAGATGGCCTGGAGAATGGGAGGATGGGCGTGAGTAAGAAAAGTGAGGGAAAGGACTCAGAGTAATACCTGAAGTAATGGAAGCATTACCCATGGATCCCTTCCGTTTTTCTTCCTTACTATATGAGATCTGCAAAGGAAAGGAATAAAAAGGACAACTGTGTTGGGCATTCTTAATCAAACAACGTTTAATTAGAGATATAAAATATGTTGCCCTGAGACAAGAGTTCTATTACTTACTGAACGAAAAATATCTTCCAACTCAATGTCTTGAACCATCCTGTAGTGATTAACGAAAGTAGATGAGGAAACCCCATGTTGCTGCGCTGCAAATCTCAGTTACAGAGGCCCCTTGGATCTCAGCCCTTGAGGTGATACCCCAAGATAACGTTCCTTGGATACCACTCGGAGGAGAGACCATTGCAATAAGAGAGTTGACCCAACGGCTCAAAGAAGATACAGCTGGCTCACAACCCTTCCTGCAGGCCAAAAATGAACACACATTGACTCAGGCAGTCTAGAGAATGCTACTGTTTCAAGGTATATCAGGAAAGCCTTCGTTATATCCAAATTGAGCAACTGCTTTTCCTCTTTAGACACAGGAGAGGGAAAAAACTGCGGAAGGATAGCTTAATGGTCTTTATAAAAATAGCCAATTATAGAGCAACATATTACGCTTATGCTAGTGGAGTGCCGATTGTCCTATGAAAGGGGCTGAGATGGCATTTCTTCCACAAACTTATTGATCGGGAGGGACAGTACCTTATCCTACATGGGATACTTGAGGGTAAGGAAATAACTCTTGTTTGCATATATAGCCCTAACACTGACAGCTCTGATTTCTTCTTCCTGGTCTGGCGCAATATGCTGCATCTGGTATGCTCAACCATTATCTTGGGTGGAAATTTTAATGTTGTGCTGAATCCCACATTGGACAAATCACAAACAGGACCCAGACCACGCCCACTTAGCTTCAAGCTGTTATCAAAGACCAAGCACTGCATGATATCTGGTGTGAGCGCCATCACAATACGACTGATGGTACTTGCAGCATGACCTCCTGGCAGGCCTAGCCATACACAGATTACTGGCTAGGATCTGGAGATGTGGCTGCCTGGGGAAAAATATAGAACAAATGATGGATGTAATGCTGAACAAATCAAACATTCCCCCCTCAGGCACAGATCTGGGTTTAATCCATAATTTGTTTGCTCACCACACCACCACAGTTTTATTTGCATATGGCGAGGTCCAGTCTTGACCTTGCACCCCATGGGAACAGTCCAGCCCGACCTGCCTGCTTAAAAAACGGCTGACCACATGCCTTGTATGCATTCCGACACCCTGGTGCAGGTAACCCTCGACCTGACAAAAAAAGGGAGGGTGCGCCTTTGGCTGGCAGCACCTACCGAATGCCCTTAGGGACTCCATGTTTCTAACAGAAACCAGAACAGCCATACTTAAATACTTCCCCACTAGGGTGAAATCGGGGGAGTTCCCAAGCCTGCTCTGGGAGGCCTTTAAGGCCTACATACTCAGCATATGTATGGGCAAACAGGTGGGATTACTGAGAGGCCGGAGGTAGTGACTAGCCCACCTGGAGAGAGAACTGGCGGAGCTTCACGCCCAACACATAGCCACTTCGGACACACAAAAACGTGCACAATATTTCAGTAAGCTCTCTGAATATCACAAGGCAGCTGAGAGGGAAACACACAACTTGCACATGGAAGCCACCGCTAGGTACTTTGGGGAGGGAGATGGAGCAGGCAAAACCCAAGCCTTAACGTTCAGATCCGCACATGACAACATGTACTGCATTAAAATCCTAGATGAAGAAAATAAATGCCACTGTACCACCAGTACTATAACAAAGGTCATGGTGCACTACTATTCCCAGTTATATCGCTCCGACCTTGAGCTCTGTAATGACGCTATTCAGTTGCTGTGGCTGGAGGATGCTCATAGACAATATCTAGATGTACCCTATAAAGAGGAGCATATTGTCCTGGCAATCTGTAGTATGCCTAGTGGTAAGGCTCCCGGTCTAGATGGCCTGATGGTCAAATTCTGAAAAGAATACTCTGACATCCTGGCCCCACACCTCCGATCCATGTTTGAGAAAGGCTGGCGCACTGGAGAACTACCTTCATTGCTCCCCAAGGCGCACATAGTGACGATAATTAAATCTGACACACCAACCACTTCATGAAACTCATGCCATCCATTATCAAGGATCAATGTTGATAATAAAATCCTGTTGTGCTTAATGTAAACAGAATACCCCCTCTCCTCCCTGACATTGTCTGGCTGTATCATTCCAACATTTTGCTGGGCAGATCTACTCCACATTACCCATGTGCCCTGTTTGATGTGATGCACTCCCTGTTGCCTGAGCTCCTGGTGGTCTCGTCCTACTCGGATGCAGCTCAAGCCTTTAATTGATTGGAAGGGCCCTATCTCTTCTCACTGTTAAAATGGATAGGCCTTGGCCACAGATTTTCCGATGGATTAATTGACTATACGCCAAACCCAACGGACGCCTCAGGGTTAATGGCATAGCTTCATCCACCTTTTAATTAGCAGAGGGATGCAACAGTGTTACCCGATGTCTACAGTTGTAGATCCTACAGCAATTGCAAATAAAATCGGGCGAACTGTCATTGCCAACATCATGCTGCATGTATGCTTTAATTCACATCTTGTGGACTAATTGACTCAATGCACCCAAATGATATGACTGTGTATGTGAGAAACCTGAATATTAAGTTACCACCTATCCTGCGTGAATTTATTCAATTTGAGGGTCTCTCTGGGGTCACCATCATTCTGTTTAAATCTGTCATTGTGCTCTACAACACCCCAATTTACTACTTTCATTCCCCTGAAGTAGGTTTACTCGGTGGTTAAATACGTTGGGATTTGCGTGAGCAGAGACACAGGGGAATTTCGGCATGAGAATTATGGCTGGGCTGCTCCCTGGCTGGCAGACCAGATTCCGAGGTGGACGGACCTGCTACTCTCCATGGCCAGGAGGTAGCAATTGAAAAATGCTGATGCTTTTGAAATTCTTCTAACTCTTTGTTTACCTGCCACCACCCACAAAGGCCTTCATTAATTAGCTGCAATCCTTAGTAATCACCTTCGCCTGGAGCAGCAGACAGCTGCAGTTGGTGTGGGAACACTGTGCCTCCTGCTTGAGCAGGGGGGCATGGACACTCCTGTTATGGAACTTTATTATAAATGCATCAGTGGCTACACCTGTCACCTTTTGCCTCAGACGTAGCTGTTGAGAGGGATAGAATTGCCCCATGCCCACTAAACACAGCAATATGTATGGGGGTCAACGCACCTGAGGGGTGACGTGACGTAGCGGGCTGCGCGACTTCGGCCTATCCGGCCATCAAAGTGGAGCGAACCTAATGATCCTTTACTCACCTGCACTGGCACAGAAACCGGCTTAACAACCATAGGCAGCCTAGCTGTTGACAGGGGGGTGTAAACAGTGGTGACCAATACTCAAATGTGAGCTTCCTTCATCTGGGTGCTAAGAGGAGACAACAAAATGCATGCCCATAGATGTCTTTCTCTACTATCACTTGCGGAGTGCGTGCACACCTGATCGTCCCTTAGGATCCAGCTACGCTTCCTGCGTTAGACGTCCTCTCGATTTCACTTTCCACCAGTGCTTAATATGTGCAGGTGCTTTCGGGTGCTAAGCACCAGCACTTATTTCTCAGGGCCAGGTCTACTACACTGGGAGGCATGTAACCTGAAATTTGTTTATTAGCACTGTGTACACTCTCGCCCCGGCTGACATATGCGCAGCTGCATCCACTTTCACAGTGCTAAAAAACAAATTCCAGGTTACCTGCTGCCTGAAACTAAACACCTCCATGGAGCCTTTCATGAAAGCAACTCCGTGTTTTTTTTCTTTTATTTAATATTAGTGAGGCAGCCGCCGAGTGTAGTAGGCAGCAGTGAGTCATCAGGATGGTGACAAAACTGGATCCCTCGTGGACCCCAGGTTCTGGGCCCTTCCAATCCGAGGCCCCTGCTGTGCTGCATTTTCCAGGACTCTCAGGCCCTCCTCAGGCCTTGGCTGCCCGAGCTCTGCTCCTTTCTCCGGGGACGCCATGGCAGCTGGGGTGGGGCGCAGCTCCCACCTGACTCTCCAGGACTGCTTTCACTTTCAGTTCCAGGCGTGGCCTTCACTGTGAGGCATGGAGTACTGCGACCTGCAAGGCTATGCTGAGGGGCCCTGGACTCGATCCTTGGGACCAGCCAGCCCTCTCCCTAAAGAGACTGAAACTCAACCGGAGCAGAAGGCAAAGGTGCTGTGGCCGATGCCCGAGGCACGCAGGGGGCACTACATGACTCTAGTGCTGAGTGAGGCGCTACAGAGGTAGAAGGACCTGGACGTGGATACTGATGGTGAGTTGAGGGGGTGAACCACTGCACTGACTGGGAGTCTGGGGTGAGCGAGGGGAACCTTTGTTTACAAGCATTAGATAAGTGAGGGTGGGCAGGGTTGTCATTTAGGGGTGGCGGCAGTGGGGGGTCACCTAGCTCTAGCTGCTAATGTGTGCTCTCGCCAGAGCCACAAAAGTGCAAGAGAACGGAACCCAGTTGTGGAGAAATACATTGCTTATATTAAAAACTGTAGGAGAAAATATCTGTATTATATATATAGCACCAGTGGTGATTCCCGCTGCGGCGCTGGGCGTTGGTTAAGCGGATTGTCCGGTGAAGGAGTTTTACAAGAGAGAGATAGCAGGCATTTTGGACACCATTCTCCGCTTCAGGTGAGATGGCATTGCCGTGAACTATTATTCCGCTATGTCAGCTGATGCGTTAAGGGACAGGGAGGAGGCAGTAGTTGACCTCTTCGATGACTCCCCGGCTTGGGGGTCCTCTATGATTGTTCCAACTGACATTGTGCAGGAGGGGGGCACGAGCCTCCGTGAAAATTACCAAAACTGGAGAAATTAATGAAAAGAGAGGAGGCAAAGCGGTGGGAGCATCGCTCCCGGAGTAGATACCTTGAAGTTTGGCGCATTCCACGCAGTTTGAGAATTATGTAAGCGCCCATCTACGAGCAACCGGACCCTAACATGCTCAATGATTGGGCTGAATGCAATTTGGAGTCTTCACGTAAATTGGTCACCATCCTGGTAAAATATGCAGAAAGTGCCCGGTACTATTACAACAACAGGTAGACCAAATGGAGGTTGAAATTACTGCAATGGAAAAAGGAGATGAAGCTATTTCCACCAAACTTAGGGGTGAAATGTTGGGCAGACTAAAAAAAGAAGAGGACATTATTAAAAAGCGCAAAGCTTTAAAGCTTCAGCGTGACAAGGTTGACTATCAGCAGGGGCGAATTTTCACCTTGGCGAAGAGGTTTGATGCTATAAAAGCTGCAAAGGGCTCTGTCAATCCATCTTCATCCCTGATAGGAGGTAGCAGTATACTAACCTCTGGCTTAACATCCTCTGCCTCTGATGTTAGTTCAGTGCCTGAAAGTGGATCTGACACAGGTACAGCAAGATCTGATCCACGGTTGGGGTTTACAAGATTTTCGCTGGCGCAGGAAGTCGACTGCCTGCGGCAAGACAGGCGAGAAACCCTGCGGCCTCGCAAACCCAACCAAACCGCAAGCAAAGAAACAACAAAAGGTGGCAACAGCGAAGGAAAGCAGGCCGGCTCCGAAATGCCCAAAAATAAGTTTTACCCCAAGAAAAGGTGGAATCAGCACAAGTAGCCACTATACATAGCAATATTATTTCACCCCTAGATAATCATCTGTCATCAATTTAACTCCCATTGCTCTAAACAATCAAAATTTAAATATCCTAATCGCTGGGGTTAACATACAGCCCCGCAAGCAACTTTAGTTATGCAAGCACGAGAATCGATGTGTTCAAATACACTCGCAAACTGAAGTTGAAAAAATATTTTTTGAGCACTAAACATCAGCCCAAAACATCATCGGCCATGGGAACATCAACAATACCAGGATTGATTGCTAAAGATTCAGGTTTACTTCGGGACTTGATCTCATTACAAAATGAGGCTCCACTATCAGGAACGCCAGAGCAATGCCAGGTACCCAATACTGGTGATCTTACGGATTTTAAAGTAAAATCAACTTTTACCCCTCTTATGTTGCATGACAACATTGATATCTTCCATAATCTAACAACAGCAGGGATTAATAAACTTCATATGACAACGTTGAAAGAAAAGAAACAATATGGGATGCAGAACCACAATTACAACAGGCTGGTTAAGAAACTACAATCAGATAATACTGTCATTGTACGGCAGGCTGATAAAGTCGGAAACGTGGTCTTGTGGCCACATTCTCTGTACTTGCAAGAGGCCTACCTACAACTCAACGACATTCTTTGTTATAAAAGATGTGACATCTTGACTGTCAGAAAAGTCCAAGCTGAATTTTATACACTGCTGACAGGTTAGAGAAGCGCAGGCCTTATCAGTTTGGATGAGTTTAAGTTTCTTAAAAAAGACCACCCAGTCATGCCAGTCTTTTATCTGATCCCGAAGGTTCATAAGAACCTGACAATGGGTTGTTGGAAAATGTTTCCAAGTACATTGACTTTTTCCTCCAGGATTTTTTTAAAGTATTACCATCATATTTACAGGATTCTGGGGATTTTATTAGACAGCTAGAGAATGTACATTGGGACCACAACTGTTTGTTAGTCACGTTGGATGTTTCAGCTCTGTACACAAGTATTTCCCATTCAGATGGGTTGAGAGCTGTGGAATACTATCTGGGTAATAGATCATTACATCTACTTGAACACAATAAGATGTTAATCCGCATGATCTCCTTCTGCCTCCATAACAATTTTTTCTCTTTCAACAATCAACATTTCCATCAAGTCAGGGGTGTGGCCATGGGGGCCTGCTTTTCTCCCAGTTATGCCTGTTTGCATATGGGCTACTGGGAGGAGCAGGTCCTCCATGGTACATTCAATGATGTGGTTGTTGAACATGAGGTACATTGGTACCACAATATCGACGACATATTTTTAATATGGCGGGGTACCCAGGTGCAGGCTACTGATTTCATTGACCGTTTGAACCGGAAATCATTTAATCTTAGATTCTTTCCTGACTGATAGTGAAAGTAAAATTGTTTCCTAGATGTAGAGGTATGGGTTAAGAACAAATTGGAAACAACAATGTATAGGAAGCCTACCGCAGGCAATACCGTTTTGCATGCCAAGAGTCATCATCCTGTGCATCTCATTCGCAGTATTCCCTATGGGGAAATGCTGCGAATCAGACGCATTTGCAGCACAGAGGACCAATGCAGGCAAGCACAGGAAGAGAGTAAGGCGCGGTTTTTGGCAAGGGGTTATACCTTGAATTCAATAGATGCTGCTATCTGCAAGGTTAACCATATTGCTAGGAAAGGTGTTCTGCTACATAAACAATCTCAATTAGCAGAACCTATTGATCCTAATCCACCTGTCAGACTAATTCTAACATATAGCCGGCAGCATCAAGCTCTCCGAAAAATTGTCACAAAAAACTGGAATCTAATATTGAGTGATCCAGTGATTGGCATATTTATGCCAGCTAAGCCTGACATTGCGTTCAGGAAAGCACGTGCTCTAAGTGGTGCCTTGGTGAAATCTAGTCCGGAGGTGATAACTAACACCTCATGGCTCAAAGCTAGTAAAGGCGTTAGAAAATGTGCTGCTTGCAAAGCCTGTAAACAGAGGTGAATAAGACTCAATTTACTACACCTTTTTTAGACAGTTAACGTGCAAAACCGAGTTCACTGTTTATGTGCTGGAGTGTCCGTGTGGCCTGCAATATGTGGGTAGTACCAAGTTGCAGGTTCACAAACGGATACTCCAGCATATAAGGGCCATAAACAACGGTGATGCAGCCTACCCGGTTGCACGCCACTTTAAAGAACTCCATGACAATCAGAGCAAACTATTGACATATTTTGTCATAGACGCAGTTCCTCCGTTGAGGAGGGGTGGCAATCGCGAGGCTATTTTACGGGCCCTTGAGACAAGGTACATCATAGAACTGGATAGCAAAAATCCATCTGGCCTTAACGCCAGTGAGGATTTTTATACCTGCTTATAGTTCCCACAATGTTTCCAGTTTATATCCACAATCCTGCTTTAATTAGCTCCATTGTTTACTTCCCTATTCATTGTATTAACAATTTTACTTTATGGGAAGTTTGGCGGCTCTTTGTCTCTCCTCTTGCACAGTACAGTAGTTCTTTCAATTGTATCATTGATTTTAATTGTTCTTTATAAATGAATTGATTTTTTTATATAGAGCGCACTATTTGCACAGTATTTTTACAGTATGTTGCGGTTGGTTTAAAAAACAGAAATGCCCGTATTATACTTTTTATTCTTGAATATATTAGGCTTACCATGAATTTACCCACTTGGGTTATATTAAATGAGGATGTTTTTATAATGTCAACAGGATGAGAACATGATCTGTCTAATATTTTTGACTAAAGATTTTGTCACGTTCCTCCTCTTTTTAGTGTTGTACTTTGCTGTAATAGAATTTTGCTTTGTATTTTATGCAGGCATTTTTGAGCAAATATTGTATATTTATACATTTGTTTAACACTAGGTTATTTGGTAGGAGGTTCTCTCTTGTCCTCTACTTGTAATGGTCAGGTACCTTTAAGTACATAGAGTATAATCTTCTATGTCTATTGGGCGGTAGCCAATCGCGCAACTTGTTTCATGAGCACTAGCACTTTAAATTTCACCTGTTCCCTTACTAGCATTGTGTGAACAAGGCCTCTGGGCAGGCCGAAACGTTATGCTGCAAGCAGATAAAAACGAATAAATAATTTTTCTCACCTGCAAATCGGGTCGGCTCTCGTGTCTTCACTCCGGCGGTGTCCCGGGGACTGTGGGACTGTCGGAGCGGTGGTTTGTGTTGTTTGAGCATATATATATGTATATCTGTAAATATCTATGTTCATGTAAAGCGTTCTCATACCTCCAGGTCTAGCAAGCGCTATAGCTATATAAAACCTTTCAAATAAATAAATCAAATCTGTAACAAAAGGTTGTTTTGTTTCAGAAATGGCTGCCGCAAACAACATTTTAGAGGTAAACTATTCCGACCAAAACTGTTATTGTCTGCCGAAGAGAACAATTTTGCAAAGTGCAAAAGTTGTCAGATTTCCGGCAGCGGTCACATTGTTTCTCAAAATTGTCTAACATAAATAAAGGCAGTGCCTGAAAAGCTGCTTGCTCTGGACAATGTAACATTTTAACCAGTGTTGAAATTGAAAAAACGTTACTCCTTGAAGCCATAAATTGGGGTGGTTAAGGTGTGGCAACGAAAACGGGGTAGGTTCAAAAAGCATCCTGACCGGTCAATTCATACATTCATTTTATTTTTAATCTTTTTCCACACAGGAATTGGCTAGAAAATGAAATGTGACATTGAATTTGAGCACCACTAATTCTATCACAGCAGCCCCCTTGCATAGATGGTCTCAGGCCTTTCAGCTTCTATGAGTCAAAGCAAGCTTACTGAGAGGAACTGAAGCCCATAGGTCTTGCGCACGTGGGATCTATTGGCTTTGTCAATGTTTTTTAGTGGTGTGTTGTATTGTGGTGTGGTATGTAATGGCCTGTCGTTCCATAGTGTTGTATGGTATGGCCTGTCATCGTATAGTCTAGTATGTGAGCAGTGTGCCTGCATGAGTGCAGGTTGACTTGTGTGCCTGTATGAGTGCAGGGTGACTTGTGTGCCTGTATGAGGGCAGGGTGAGCACAGGGGCTATGTGAATACAGGACGAGTGGTCCAAAAAGAAGCCTGCAAAGATGGACATTTCTGACTCGGGCATGTGCAGTTTACAGCTTTTTATTTTCGCTGTAATGCCTGAGTAATTTGCACCTCTGAAAAGTGCCATTTTCAGATACCACAGCATTACATAATGTGCATATTAAGGGTCTGCATTGTATACTCTAGACATATTTTTGACTATACATTTTACATGAGCCTATGTCATATGAACATTTTGGAAACCTAATATATGCATATAATAAGAGGTTTTAGATGTCTATATTGGGCAAATGACAGGATTGAATGATGTACATAAATCAGTTACAGGTAGTGCATATGCCAGAGAGGTGCATAATGAGCATCTAGCAGGGTCCAATATATTCTTCATGTGATAGATGCCTTCATATTGGGCTTGATCCTCTGAACTCTATCATGTCATTTATCCTTTGGCAACAAACTGTACACATATTAGTGCTGAATTTGTCATATTCTCAGAGCAAAATAATTGAGTAGTGGGTAAGGTGTGGAACTGACTTTTACTACTAGACTGGTCCGGGCAGTTTAGAGTGTTAATTGAAAATCAAGCCTGGGGAGACACAAAATCCAACAGAAGTAGATAGTCATTTCAGCACAACCTTAGAGTCAGGACTTTCATGGTCAGAAAGGTTCATTATGCTCGGTTCCAAAAGTCATGACATCCAGTCTCGGTTCCAAAAGTCATGACATCCAGTCTCTTTTGCGGCGTTGCCTTGATTTTATTAAGATATCTTTCCCAAGGAGCTGGAAAACCAACACGTGTTTCAAGTCAACCGTCATATTACCAAGGTAGGAATTCAGTTGCTATTACATCTCGCTTTCAGTGCCAGTTGGGGATGTAGGCTGAGCCAATTGAATAAGTGGGCGTGGCCCCCTACAAAAATTGGAGCACCTGGACGTCATATTTTACAAATTAAGCACTGCTTCCCACGAAGAAGTTTAGCACATGACTCCACTGTATCATGCAGGCGACGGCCCCTATCACCATGCTCACAGCGCGAGCAGACTGGCAACGAGACCGAAGCACTGACATTACCAATAAACAAAGGCTTTATTGCTGCTCCAAACAGGAGATTTGTCCCCGTACTATGGGCTTTACCTCATTCATGTTAAATACCTACATAGAGTATATCTCACACCACTCGAAATATATAAAATGGGACTACATAGCAACATGAAATGCCTACATTGCAAGGAAGCTGATGCTGATGTTGATTTCCTCCATTTAGCATAGAGATGTCCACACATTTGGTACTACTGGATTCTGTCTATATGAAAATCGAAAATCATCTTTACTATGGTGCTGGCTAGGCCCTTGGTATCTCTGCTGGGATAAGTGGGGAAAATACCACCTGGAGTTTGAAATCTCACCAAAATGTTGTTTCTATTGGCAAAATGCTGACTTGACCAGAAAAGGGGGAGGGCCACTGTGTCCAAGGTTGTGTAATGGATGATGGATGCTGCATAGTGTTAGGAGCAATTGACCGAGTACTGGCTGCTGATGCAAACCACTAGCAGGCCACAAGATATACGGGCTCCCTTATAACTACATCTGGGAGAGCATTCTGCAGGGAGGCAAGAGGTGGGTGCACTCAGTAATCTGAAAGAAACAGGTTAGTATTAGATTCCTTACCGTAGAATATTCCCAGGCGTCAGACTGGATCCGGAATTTTTTTGCGTAGCAGTACCCATGTGCGCCGGTAGGCATCGTCCGCGTCCGTCGTTGGCGCCGTGATGACGTCGTCGGAGTATATAGACGCCGCCTCCGCGGGCTGAGGTCAGTTCTTCTTTTTTCCGCGCCAGCTAGCGCAGATCCGGAAAAAGTTGTACCCTAGTCACTTTTTCACTAAACCTTTTCAGATCTTTTTGGTCTATTTTTGAAGTCTCTCGACTCCGACGGTGCCTGTAGGGGTGCCCGGGTTCAAGCCTTGCGCCGACTGCAACCGACTGATATTGGCACTGGCATTAGGGTCTTAGGACCATTAAAATCCAAAAAAGACCCATTTTTAGTAATAATTTTTTAACAACCGGACCCGACCCAAGAATAAAGGGAAACCAGGGGTCAGTTTCAGGTATTTTATCTTTAAGTCCCCCTTCCTTCATTTATCTAAAGAGCTACCCAACACTGTGGTTGAGCCACCCTCGACTTGTAGGGGTCGGGGTGACCCGATGATGAAGCATGACACCACTAGGGTGTGTGAGGGTAACTAATAAGAACTAGTTTCTTCCCTTAACAACACGGACATGACTAGCATGACCCTCATACCCTAGGTGGGCAAGTGCGCAATCCTTACCACAACAGACATTTATTTATCTTTAGAGTACACACTATTTGGCAACCTGTCATACTATAGTGTGATTGGAGTATCTTTTGTGAAATGTATTTCTAGGGAGGATATACTCCGGTTTTCTTCCTCTCTGAACCCCCGACCCCTAGTGAGTGTACTAGTGGTCTTTTGTGTTAATGTCGGTTACCGACCCCCATCTCCGGTGCCTGCACTGTCTAGGCCTGGACCACAACGACAAGTCCTGCTCCGACTGCCGGGCCCTGACGTCTAAAGCTAGATGGGAGCAGTGCCGTAAGCGACTCGAGCTTCGGCAGTCCGCCCCGCGCCGCTCGAGGTCCCGGTCTGAAAGGAGGTCGAGGGACCGGTCGCGGGGCCGGAGTCACCACAGTTCCGGGAGTCGTCATCAGGCTTCGGGCTCGAAGTCCTCAGGTAAGAGGCACAAGAAGTCGAAGAGACATCATCGCTCTTCTGACTCCCCCGACGGTCCCGCGACGCGGCGGGGGGTTCGAGCGACACAGGGGAGATTGCAGACTTCCTCATGGCCATGGGGTCGCTAGCTCCTCTGTCGGGTTCTGCGGCGCCTTCTGCGGCACCTTCTGGCCCAGTAGTCCCGACTGGGTCCCCTCGCGGACCGGGTACTTCGGCCCCGGCGCCGACTTCGGTCCCAACGCCGCAGGGCCCCGACGCCGCAGGGCCCCGCTGGGTCCAGTTCCGGATCCGGGTCGTCGCCGGTTGACCTCACGACCTCGCCGGCGCCTACCCCTAGGGTGTCGCCCCCGGCGCCGTCCCAGGACGACGTCGTCCCTGGTCCTGCCCTCAATTCGGGTCAGGCGCCGGAGATGCCGATGGGAGAATTTTATTTCTATGACCCGACCCCGTCTTTTGAGCCTGAATACCAGGCGATGGGTGACGAGGAGGATTGGGAGGGGTCTGAGGACCCTCTGGCACGTGAGTGTCAGTCTAATGAGGACAGGACAGGAGAGCTTGGGGAGGCCAGTGGTCTGGACACCTCGCCAGATACTGGTTTTGTCTCCCCTCCTACCGTGGCTTCGAGGTGCTGATGAGGGCGGCAAGGCCTTGGGCCTTGAGCTCCCCGTCGCTGCCTTGAGGACTAACCTCCTCACTGAGGTCCTTAAACCGCAGTCAAGCTCGGCCGAGCCTCTGCTGCCGTTTAATGAGGCCTTGTCAGACATTCTTTTGGGCACTTGGTCCAAGCCCACCACAGGGCAGCCTGTGGATAGGAACGTGGCCAGGCGCCACCGCCCGGCTCCGGGCGACCCTTGCTTTCTGTCTACCCACCCCACCCCAAGAGCCTGGTGATCCAGGCCTCCAATTCCCAGACCGCGTTCCCGTCGGCTCCCCCCGACCGGGAATCCAAGAGGTACGAGAATTACGGCAAGAAGGTATTCTCCTCCCTGAGTTTGGGACTGCGGTCAGTCAATACCACGTGCCTCTTGGGCCGCTACACCCACTCTCTGTGGGACACGGTCGCAGCCATGCTGCCAGAATGCCCGGAGGAGGTCCGGGCTGAACTCGGCCAAGCCCTTGTGGAGGGCCGAGATGCAGCACGCTATTCTATCCGGTGTGGACTGGACACTACCGACTCTCTGGGCAGAGCGATGGCAACGACGGTGGCGATTCGTCATCACGCCTGGTTGAGGTCCGCCAATTTCTCGGCCGATGTCCAAAACACACTTATGGACATGCCGTTCGATGGCCGTCGCCTCTTTGGCGACAAGGCAGACCATGTGCTTGAGCGCTTTAAGGACTCCGGGGCTACGGCCAAGTCCTTGGGCATCTCGGCCTCGCGCCAGCAAACGGCTGCTTTTCGCCCCTTTTGTGGCCAAGGAAGGGGGGCCCCCACACGTGCCGCCAGCCACAGGCCACACACTAATGTTCAGCGCCGTGGCGGACGTGGAAACCGCCGTGGTGGCGGTCGGGGACAACAGCGAGGCCAGTCCACACCAGCCCCTGCAGCATCCACCTCAAAACCTTCCTAGTCTGAGCTTTCAGGCCCATGTGATGCCAGTGGGGGGCAGGGTTCGCCATCACCACCTCCACTGGCGCACTGTCACATCGGACAGGTGGGTGCTGCAAATCGTCCGAAGGGGCTAATCCCTCCCCTTCGAGGCGACCCCTCCAGCCATGCCACTGCGGTACAACCGCGTGTCGGGGGATCATTTGCAACTTCTGCAAGAGGAAGTTACGGCCCTCTTGGCCAAGGGGGCAATCGAGCGCGTTCCTGGGCCGAAAGTAGGGTGTGGTTGCTATTCCCACTACTTTCTGGTACCCAAGAAGGGCAAAGGGGGCCTACGCCCTATCTTGGATCTAAGGAACGTCAACGGCTTCCTCCGGAAGGAGAAGTTCAAAATGCTGACACTGACTCAGGTATTAGCTGCCCTGGACCCAGGAGACTGGATGGTAGCATTGGACTGGCAGGACGCTTATTTTCATATCCCCGTCCTGCCGGCCCACCGGCGTTACCTGCCGTTCACGGTGGGCCAAGAGCACTTTCAGTTTTTCCCGTGCTCCCCTTCGGCCTTACCAGCGGCCCACGGGTGTTCACGAAAGTGAAGGCAGTGGTCGCAGCTCATCTGCGCAGGTTACGGGTTTCAGTCTTCCCCTACCTCGACGACTGGTTGTTGAAGGCGGGCTCGCCCCAGACAGTCGTCAGCCACCTCCAGACTACGGCTGACCTCCTGCACCTGCTCGGGTTCTCCATCAATGTGCCGAGGTTACACCTGTGTCCCTCTCAGAAGCTCCTCTTCATCGGAGCGGTTCTGGACTCGGCGCAGTTTCGGGTGTATCCTCCCGAGCAGCGGGTTCGGGATATTCAGGCTCTGATTCCGATCTTTCAGCCTTTATCCCGAGTCTCGGTCAGGTTGACGCTGCGGCTTCTGGGGATGATGGCCTCCTGCATCCTTCTGGTGCATCACCCCCGGTGGCGGATGCGGGCTCTGCAGTGGGACCTGAAGTTTCAGTGGGCCCAGCATCAGGGATAACCTGTCCGACCACGTCCTGGTCTCGGAGGGCACTGCGAGACAGTTGCAGTGGTGGCTCACAGACCGCGATTGGGCCAGCGGCAGATCCCTCTTCCTTCCCCAACCGGAGCACGTAGTTGTGACGGACGCGTCCCTCCAGGGCTGGGGGGCCACATGGGAGAGGCGGAGATCAGAAGCCTCTGGTCTCCGGCGGAGTCCCGGCTCCACATCAACCTTCTGGAGCTGCGGCCGATCTGGCTTGCACTGACAGCATTCCTCCCCTCTGTCCGGGGGAGTATAATGCAGGTGTTCACGAACAACACCACCGCCATGTGGTACTGCAACAAATAGGGCGGGGTGGGGTCGTGAACCCTATGCCAGGAGGCTCTGCGCCTCTGGCAGTGACTGGAACATCAGGGCGTGACCCTGGTGGTTCAACACCTGGCAGGTTCTCTGAACGCCAGGGCGGACAAACTCAGCCGTCAGTGCATGATAGATCACGAATGGCGTCTGAACTCGGACGTGGCGCAAGGCCTCTTTCAGCAGTGGGGAGAGCCTTGGTTAGATCTATTTGTCACAGAAGAGAACGCGCAATGTCACCTGTTCTGCCCGTTGGAATTTCCAAGGCGGCACTCGCTCGGAGACGCTTTTCGTCGCGAGTGGAGCTGCAGTCTATTGTACGACTTTCCACCTATACCACTTCTGCCCAGAGTGCTGAAGAAGATCAAGCGCGACCGGTCCCAAGTCATCCTTGTGGCTCCGGACTGGGCAGGAAGATGCTGGTATCCCAAACTACTCAGCATGTCAGCCGATCCTCCGATTCGTCTGCCTCTTCAGAAGGACCTTCTGTCGCAGCAGCAGGGGACGGTCCTCCACCTGAACCTGTCCAGTCTCCACCTCCATGCTTGGAGATTGAGCGGCGACAGTTGAGGCCATTTGACTTGCCTCCTGAAGTCTGTAACGTAATTCTGGCAGCCAGGCGTCCCTCCACAAAATCGGTATACGCCTGCAGGTGGAACAAATTTGTGGCATGGTGCACAGCAAAGGCTGTGGATACCCTTTCTGCCCCTCTTTCGGAGGTTCTTCTCTTCCTTCTTTCTCTTGCCCAGCAGGGTTCTGCTCTGGGCACTATCAAGGGCTACCTTTCTGCCCTTTCCGCCTTCTTGAGGCTACCTGATCAGCCTTCTTTGTTCAAGTCCCCAATTGTTAACAGATTCTTGAAGGGCATCACTCATATGTTTCCCCCTGTTCTTTTCGTGATGCCCCAGTGGGACATGAATCTGGTCTTGACTTACCTGATGTGTGCTCCCTTTTAGCCACTTCATAACTGTCCTCTTCGCCTTCTTACTCTGAAGACTGTTTTCCTGGTTGCCATCACCTTTGCCAGGAGAGTGAGTGAGCTCCAGGCTCTTTCCTCTAAACCTCCTTTCCTTTCTGTCCATCCGGACAAGGTTGTGTTGCGGACAAGACCCTCTTTCCTGCCCAAGGTAGTCACAGCCTTCCACATCGGGCAGTCTATTACCTTGCCCACCTTCTATCCGCCTCCGCATCCCTCGAAAGAGGAAGAGAGGCATCACCGTCTGGACCCAAAACGTGCGCTCTCCTTCTATCTTAATAATAATAACCAAGTTTATAAAGCACCTGGTTACACTAGAAAACAGTGTGTCCCCACGCTGTGTAGACTCAAATGGCACAGACTCACCTAAAATAGCAAAGAGATTCTGGTAGCGAAAGACACAGCGGTATTCCCAGATTATTTAGGGAAGAGGTGAGTTTTAAGTTTCAGCCTGAAACTCATCTCTAATGGCTATCTTGATCGCACACGCCAGTTCCGGGTGGATGACCAACTCTTCATTGGTTACGTGGGTGCAAAGAAGGGACGGGCGGTGCACAAGGGGACCATCTCTCGGTGGGTCGTGTTGTGCATCAAGGCTTGCTACTCCTTGGCTAAAAAGGAGCCTCCTGTTGGGCTGAGGGCCCATTCCACTCGGGCCACGGCGGCTACTACTGCCCTGGGCCGGGGAGTCCCCTTGCAGGACATTTGTCAGGCAGCTACGTGGGCCTCGCTGCACACGTTTGCAAGACACTACTGCCTGGACAGCCAAGACCGGAGGGACGGCTTCTTTGGCTGTTCCGTCCTCCAGGACTTTCTGGTGTGATCATTGGTTCGCAGACCCACCACCGGGGTTGGTATTGCTGGGGTATCTATTCTAAGGTAAGGAATCTAATACTAACCTGTTTCTTTCAGATGCACAAGTTACTTACCTTCGGTAACGATATATCTGTAAGAAACAGTAGTTAGTATTAGATTCCTTACCGCCCCACCCATCCTCCCTGTTCTGCGAACCGATATCTAGGGTTAAGGTCATCCCCTTTCAGGGCCCTAGTTTCATGGCACCAGTGTTGGTTTTTATCATGGCTCTGCGTTTCTGGCGCGGAAAAGCTATGTATAAGAACTGACGTCAGCGCGCGGAGGCGGCGTCTATATACTCCTACGACATCATCACGGTGCCCACGACGCCAACGACGGACGCAGAGCCGCGGACAACGCCTACCGACGCGCATGGGTACTGCTACGCAAAAAATATCCGGATCCAGTCTGACGCCTGGGGATATTCTAAGGTAAGGAATCTAATACTAACTACTGTTTCTTACAGATATATCGTTACCGAAGGTAAGTAACTTGTGCGATAGGGCTGGTTTCATAAATGTTGCCAATGACAATTGCAATGTATCTGCAAACCCCAATTTACCAACATGTGATGTACATAGTGAATGCATATATGTATCTGTTGTACCACCTAAACTAATAAAAACAGTTTGAAAATGTTATTTACTTATTTATTTTAAATTCAATGCCTTTACGTCAATCTGATCCAGAAGCTCAAATGGTGAAGATTTTAATGTGTCCAGAACCAACAACATACCCCAAGAAGCATAGTGTTGTGGAGGGCCAAGATAAACATTTACAAATTCCTGAAAAATCTTGGTGTCAATGCATAAGGATCAAGTAGATTAGCCCAAGAAGCTCCAAAAGCCTGAATAGAGGCCCTTTGTATATTTAGGGTAGAGACTTTTAAACCCAAAGAAACCCAATCCTCTAAAAATAATGGAACCAGAAATAGGTCGGCTATGTACAGATCTAAATCTTTGTCCCCAAACGAATTACTCATAGAATTCCAATGTCTGGAATAAGCCTTCAAAGTAGAGACAAGCCTAGAGGCTTGCAAGATCAGAACCAAACTATCAAGACCACTTCTCCCTGTCCCTCACTTCTCAGTTTCCATACCGCTAGTTTAAGCCTCATTAATGTCTCCTATATGCAGAACTGGAAAAGTCAACGCAGATGGATTAGTGGGAAGCCTCAATTACTTCTCCTTTTCAAAGATGTCAAGAGATGAAACTAAAATGAGCAAGCTCACGTTGGTGCAAACAGAAGCACTGTAACCCTCTCCTTCCTGCCTGTCAGAAGAAACCTCAAAAGTAGAGAGAAAGGGGGAAAAGCATACAGAAGACTGGAGGCCAACTAAAGGTTAAGGCAACCACTGCCCAAGCCTGATCCTCCTTCGCCTCGGAGTAGAATCTGCTCAACAGAGCACATGCTTGAGTTGCAAAAAGATCTACAAATGGCAAACCTTTAATGGCAAGACACTCTGAAGGAGAGCTGAAGGCAGTAGTGAGTGGACAAGAGAGTGTTATTGCTCAATGAATGCCACTATGTTCCGTGACCCCTAAATTCAGACTGGAATAAAGAGATTACAGATTTTTCTCTGCCCACTGTTTCAACCTTCCAAAGTTTTCAACGGAGAAGGTGACCTGGTTCCCCACTGTCTGTTGAGATGAGCCTTTGTGGTTATATTGTCTGTCCCGACCAGAGATACCCTGCCTGAGATCTGTGGAGAGAAAGCCTTCAAATCCAGCCGGTGGGCTTCTAATTCTCACCAGATTGAGACCTACTGCTTTGAGGAAAAGACCATGCTCCCCAGCTCGGATTATGATTCATTCAAGACCCGCATCCTGAAAGACAGGCATCTGTTGTGATGATTACAGGAAGCTATGGGGACAGTAGAATCACCTTCAGAAGGTTTGTTGGAACAAACCACCACTACAGCCGTTGACACATTTTGTGAGATAAACAGATCTTCTGGTCTGGATGTAAAGCAAGAGGATTCCCCAATGACAGGAGTTATCTCACAAACTGCTGAAGATGGAACCTTGCTCAGGGGACTACCCCAACAGTGACAACCATATCCCCATTGGACCTAAAGAAACAAAAAATGCTGGGATCTGTCTGTGCCCGTAGGTTGGACAACCTTGTCTGACATTTAAGCAATGTCTACTGAGGAACCCTCTCTCTGTATGAAAAGCCTGTCCTGAGAAATATATATCCGACTTTTCCCAATTTAATCGAAATCCATGATTTTGCAATAACGCAAGGACCATCTGCGTGTGAGAATGAGCCATGCCCCTTGATGAAGCATGTATGAACAAATCGTCTAGATAGAGCTGAATAAAAATTCCCTGAAGGTAGAGCACAGCAATTAGAGGAGCACGGACCTTGGCAAACATGCTTGTAGCAGACTGCAAGAGGGGCAACAGTACTATCATGATGACTACGATTTGGATGAAGTGAATGGGTTATCTCATGGTTACGACAGCCAGGGACAAGGCGAGGGACAGGTTCAGATACCTGTAGATCAGCGCAGACCTTATGTTACTACTGGCATGCAGGGCTCGGCTAAGCAATTCTTGGTGGATACAGGCACAATGAACAGCTCTGTTTCTCATTCACTGGTCCTCGGGGCAGCCCTGTCTGGCCAAACTAATGTTTTGGTAGGCTTTTCTGCTGTACTGGTTGTGAGTCCCATTTCCAAGCCCCTTGCCCTGACCGTTGGTATCTTTACCTTTGATTCGTCATTTTTACTGATGTCCAATTGCAGTGAGAATTTGATGGATTGGATTTGTTGAAGAAGTTGCACGCCTCGATTTATTGCTCCCTAGCAAGTGTCTATATGACAATGGTCCTCATATGGATAGTACCAAGCAGTGTTGGTCCAAGGATGCACCCCTCCCTGCTGAATTCAAAGATGTGCCGCCTACGTTGTGGGCTACAGGCGATACAGATGTTGGGCTGTTCCAAATACCTCCAGCCTCTATTAGGTCAAGGACAACCCTGTTCTGCCACGCATTCCTCAGTACAAAATACCGCAAGCAGGGGAGCAAGCTGTATTACAGATTATACAGTACTTGATCAAGTCCAGGGTTGTTGATGAGACGACTGGGAAAGTGTGTTTTAGCCCCATTCTTCCCAATCTTAAGAGGACACCCTCGTATTCCTCTGCTGGTCATCCTGATGTCTGTTGATCTGTGATTGATTTGCATGAAGTTAATAAGATCATGGTCCCTCAGTTCCCAGTTATCCCCAATATCACTGCCCTGCTGACAAGGATTCCTTCCTCTGCAAAGTTCTTTTCTGTTATTGATTTGAAAAATGCTTTCTTTAGTATTCCTATTCATCCAGAGAGCAGACACCTGTTCAGCTTCAACCTGGCCAGCAGAAGCTTTAGATTCTGTCGAGCCCCTGAGGGCTATACTGAGAGTCCTAGCATATATAGTCAAGCTTTAAAAGGCCAATTAGATTCCCTCACACTTTCCCCAGTCAATGTATTACTGCAGTACGTGGATGACCTTTGAATCACTTCTGAAACTGAAGAAGGTTGCAAAAATGCAACAGTTGCATTATTGCTGCAATTAGCTCATCATGGATATAAAGTGTCTCTTTCAAAATTCCAATATTGTCAACGGGAGGTCACCTACCTAGGTCACCTACTGTTGAAGGAGGGTAGGAGACTGTCGCCTGAATGCATTAGTGCTATTGTCAAAGTACTCTCCCTAACACTTAGCGGGATGTGCGAGCTTTCATAGGCATTACATCATATTATCAGCACTGGCTTCCTAACTTTTCATAACTAACAAAGCCGCTTTGCAGCTAACAACTAAAGATGTGCATGAACCCTTGCCCTGGGTGCCCGAATGTCAACAAGCTTTCGAGCAATAAAAGGTTGCGCTTTGCTCTGCGCCTGTGCTTGGCACTCCAGATTATGCTAAGCTGTTTATGTTGTACATACACGAGATGGCTAGTTGCACGCATTCTGTCTCAACACAGCACTTTGGCGGTAAGCAGAGTCCGGGTGCTTATTTTTCTACCCTGTTTGACAACATCGCAAGAGCCCTCCCGAGCTGTCAAAGAGCAGTCGCGGCTGTGGCTGTCTATCCGACAATCAGCAGGGCTCGCCTTGATACCGATCTCACAGTTATGGTACCTCATGCTGAGGATACACTTTTTATTAGAACAAAAACGCAGCACCTTACAATTGCACGTCTGACTGGCTATGAATTGACCCTTTTCATGCCACACATCACCATCAAAAGATGTGCCAACCTGAACCAAGCCACGTTACTACCACTCCCTTCCAAAAGTGAGCAAATAGACGTACACAATTGTGTTTTTCGGACTGAAGGAAGACACAAAGGGACTGGCAGACCTGACTAATGTTCTCTTATCTGACCCCCAAGGGGAACTACATGTCGATGGCTCTTGTTTCAAATTACCAGATGACACAACAACTGCGGCATATGCCATAACTACCCTACACACAGTAGTCGAGACATCACAAGTTCCCTATCAATTGGCCCAAGCTGCAGAGTTAGTTGCCCTTCTTCGATCTTGTGAGTTGAGTGAGGGACTGACTGTCAATATTTACAATGACAGTCAGTACGCCTTTGGAGTTGCCCACAATTTCGGGCAGCTCTGGGAGGAGAGAGGATTCCTGACTTCACACAGGTTAGAGATCCAGAATGGCCCATTGGTACACAGGCTTTTGTCAGCTTTGACACTCCCCAAGAAGTTAGCAATAGTGAAGTGCAGTGCCCACAAGGCAATAACTGATGATGTGGGGAGGGGAAATCCCTGTAAACCATTATGATATAATGGGGTAACCCACAATTGACCATGGACCTGGGTAGAAATTGATATAGAAAAACAATGGTCCTAGACTTATTTTCAACTCCAGTTTAGGTATGAGAACAATTTATTTAAGAGAGCATTCATTTATCGAGAACCACATCAGATATGTATATTTTCAGCATCTGGCTATTAATGCACAATCATTTGTCAAGAATGTACACCCTCAAATGACACAATGGCACCAAAAATATATCTCCAATAGTGACTGTTTATTGTATCTCAATTACTTTTATAACAGATCACCATATTGAATGTTTAAAATGAGAGGTTGCTCCAAAAGGAGTGTGAAAGAGAAAGTGTGCTCGTGAATAGAACAGATATGAAAGAAGGGAGATCAAGTCAGGATATAATTCACCAAAACAATTTTTACTTTAGTATCATAAGCAAACCGGCTATGTTTTCTAATGACACCAGTTCACAACTAGGCCTGTCCCTCATAGATAGTTCCGAACAGTTGTTTTCCAATTTTCTGGAGGTGCACAGAGATTATATCATCTGTGGAATGGGCGGGGATGGGGTAGTATCAGGTACAGGCCCACTGGGGGAGTGTCAACGTCTCGACCCTGGCTCATAGAGGGTAATTTATATCCTCAGCAGACGGGTTGAAAATAAGTCTAGGACCATTGTTTTTCTATATCTATGGCCTCCCTGTAGTCACTATGGTGCACGGGCCAGCTCACATCTGAAAGAGACACGTTAGTGATAGATTCCTTACCTTAGAATATCCCCAGGCGTCAGACTGGCTCCGGAAATTTTTTGCATAGCAGTACCCTTGCGCGTCGGTAGGCGTCGTCTGCGGCTCCGCGCCAGTCGTCGGCGTCGTGGGCGCCGTGATGACGTCGTCGGAGTACTTAGACGCCACCTCCGCGTGCTGATGTCAGTTCTTCTTTTTTCCGCGCCAGCAGCGCAGATCTGGAAAAAGTGGTACCTTAGTCACTTTTTGACTAAACTTTTTTGATCTTTTGATCATCCTATTTCGAAGACTTCGACTCCGAACGGTGCCGGTAGGGATGCCAGGTTTAAAGCCCTGTGAGGATTGCGACCGACTGATGTCGGTCACCGACCCTCACCGTCAGTGTCTCCACTGCCTCGGCGTCGATCATGACGACAAGACCTGCTCCGACTGTCGGGCCCTAACTTCGAAGGCTAGGCGGGAGCGGTCCCGTAAGCGGCTCGAACTCCGGCAGTCGGCCCCGCGCCAAGAACGGTCCCGGTCCGGACGGAGGTCGAGGGACCGCTCGCGGGAGAGGAGCCATCGGAGCTCCGGTAGTCGACATCACTCCTCCGGGTCGAAGTCGTCAGGTAAGCACAAGAAGTCGAAGAGATGTCATCACTCTTCCGACTCCCCCCCGACGCTAGCGCGACGCGGCCGGGGGTTCTGGTGACACCGCCCACGCGGCTCCATCAGAGTCGCAGGCGCCGCATCCTACCTCATACCCTCCGGTCCCTGGGCCTAACGCGGCGCCGGCTCCGCGGCACCTCCGGGCCCAGTGGACCCGTCTGGGGGGCCTAGCGGGTCTGGGGCTTCGGTCCCCGACGCCGTCGGGTGCTTCGGCTCCGACGCCGCCGGCACCTTCGGGCCCAGCGCCGCAGGGCCCCACTGGATCCGGTTCCGGATCCGGCTCGCCCCCGGTGGACTTAACGACCTCCCCGGCGCCGACCCCCCAGGTGTCACCCCCGGCGCCACCCTCGGGCGGCGCCGTCCCCGATGCCTCTCTCGACCCGGTTCCGGGCGCCGCTTCAGACACCGTTCGGAGAGTTTACTTTCCATGAACCGGCCCATCCTTTTCTGACCCTGAGTATCAGGAGATGGGTGATGAGGAGTATTGGGAGGGGTCTGAGGACCCTCTGACACGTGAATGTCAGACCCAGGAGGACTGGACAGGTGAACTTGGGGATGCCAGTGGTCTGGACACTTCGCCCGACACTGGCTTTGTCTCACCTCCTACCGTGGCTACGGAGGAGGGGGCTACCTATAGTGTGGTGTTGATGAGGGCGGCCAAGGCCTTGGGCCTTGAGCTCCCCATCGCAGCCGTGAGGACTAACCTCCTCACTGAGGTCCTTAAGCCGCAGTCATGCTCAGCCGAGCCTCTGCTGCCGTTTAACGAGGCCTTGTCCGACGTTCTTTTGGGCACTTGGTCCAAGCTACTGGTTCGCCTGTAGATAGGAACGTGGCCAGACGCCACCGCCCGGCTCCGGGCGACCCATGTTTCCTGTCCACCCACCCCACCCCGAGAGCCTGGTCATCCAGGCCTCCAATTTCAGACCGCATTCCCGTCGGCTCCGCCGGACAGGGAATCAAAGAGGTACGAACAGTACGGTAAAAAGATCTTCTCCTCCCTTGGTCTGGGACTGCGGTCTTCCAACACCGCCTGCCTCTTGGGCCGCTACACCGACTCTCTGTGGGATACGGTTGCGGAAGTGCTGCCAGAGTGTCCGTTGGAGGTACGGGCCAAACTCGGCCAAGCCCTTGTGGAGGGCCGGGATGCAGCCAAATATTCTATCCGGTGTGGGCTGGATACCATCGACTCACTAGGTAGAGCGATGGCAACGACAGTGGTGGTCAGACGTCACGCCTGGTTGAGGTCCGCCAACTTTTCGGCCGATGTCCAAAACACACTGATGGACATGCCGTTTGATGGCCGTCGCCTTTGTGGCGACTAGGCAGACCATGCGCTTGAGCGCTTTAAGGACTCCAAGGCTACGGCCAAGTCCTTGCGCCTCTCGGCCCTGCGCCAGCAATCAGCTGCTTTTCACTCCTTTCGCGGCCACGGAAGGGGTGTACCCACACGTGCTGCCAGCCACGCTCCGCAGGGTAATACCCAACGCGGTGGCGGTCGGGGACAACGGCGAGGTCAGACCACACCTTCCCCCGCAGCATCCGCCTCAAAACCCTCCTAGTCCGTGCTTTCAGGCTCATGTGACGCCAGTGGGGGCAGGGTTCGCCATCACCTCCTCCACTGGCGCACTGTCACGTCGGACAGGTGGGTGCTGCAAATCATCTGAAGGGGCTACTCCCTCCCCTTCGAGGCGACCCCTCCGGCCATGCCACCGCAGTACCACCGAGTATCGGGGGATCATTTGCGGCTTCTGAAGGAGGAAGTTACGGCCCTCTTGGCCAAGGGGGCCATCGAGCGCATTCCTGGGCCAGAAGTAGGGTGTGGTTGCTACTCCCACTACTTTCTGGTACCCAAGAAGGGCAAAGGGGGCCTACGCCCTATCTTGGACCTAAGGAACGTCAACGGCGCCCTCCGGAAGGAGAAGTTCAAAATGCTGAAACTGGCTCAGGTCTTAGCTGCCCTGGACCCAGGAGACTGGATGGTAGCGTTGGACTTGCAGGACGCTTATTTCCACATCCCCGTCCTGCCGGCCCACCGGCGCTACCTGCGGTTCACGGTTGGCCACGAGCACTTTCAGTATACCGTGCTTCCCTTCGGCCTTACCAGCGCCCCACGGGTGTTCACAAAGGTGATGGCGGTGGTCGCAGCTCATCGGCGCAGGTTAGGGGTTTCAGTCTTCCCCTACCTCGACGACTGGTTGTTGAAGGTGGGCTCACCCCAAACAGTCGTCAGCCACCTCCAGACAATGGCAGACATCCTGCACCAGCTGGGGTTCTCCCTCAATGTGCCGAAGTCACACCTGTGCCCCTCTCAGAAGCTCCTCTTCATCGGAGCGGTTCTGGACTCAGCGCAGTTTCGGGTGTATCCTCCCGAGCAGCGGGTTTGGGATATTCAGGCTCTGATTCCGATCTTTCAGCCTTTATCCCGAGTCTCGGTCAGGTTGACGCTGTGGCTTCTGGGGATGATGGCCTCCTGCATCCTTCTGGTGCATCACCCCCGGTGGCAGATGCGGGCTCTGCAGTGGGACCTGAAGCTTCAGTGGGCCCAGCATCAGGGCAACCTGTCCGACCACGTCCTGGTCTCGGAGGGCACTGCGAGACAGTTGCAGTGGTGGCTCTCAGACCGCGATTGGGCCAGCGGCAGATCCCTCTCCCTTCCCCAACCGGAGCACGTAGTTGTGACGGACACGTCCCTGGTTCAACACTTGGCAGGTTCTCCTAAAGCCAGGGAGGACAAACTCAGCCGTCGGTGCATGATGGATCACGAATGGCGTCTGAACTCGGACCTGGCGCAAGGCCTCTTTCAGCAGTGGGGAGAGCCTTGGTTATATCTATTCGCCACAGAAGAGAACGCACAATGTCATCAGTTCTGCGCGTTGGCATTTCCAAGGCGGCACTCGCTCGGAGACGCTTTACGTCGCGAGTGGAGTTGCGGTCTGTTGTACGCCTTTCCGCCTATACCACTTCAGCCCAGAGTGCTGAAGAAGATCAAGCGCGACCGGGCCCAAGTCATCCTTGTGGCTCCGGACTGGGCATGAAGGTACTGGTATCCAGAGCTACTCAGCATGTCAGTCGATCCCCGGTTCACCTGCCTCTTCAGGAGGACCTTCTGTCGCAGCAGCAGGGGACGGTCCTCCACCCGAACCTGTCCAGTCTCCACCTCCATGCTTGGAGATTGAGCGGCGACAGTTGAGGCCATTTGACTTGCCTCCTGAAGTCTGTAACGTCATTCTGGCAGCCAGGCGTCCCTCCACGAAGTCGGTATACGCCTGCAGGTGGAACAGATTTGTGCCATGGTGCACAGCAAAGGCTGTGGATCCTCTTGCTGCCCCTCTCTCTCTGAGGTTCTTCTCTTCCTTCTTTCTCTTGCCCAGCAGGGCTCTGCTCTGGGCACTATCAAGGGCTACCTTTCTGCCCTTTCAGCCGTTCTCAGGCTGCCTGATCAACCTTCTTTGTTCAAGTCCCCTATTGTAAATCGTTTTCTTAAAGGCATCACGCACACGTTCCCTCCTGTTCCGTTTGTGATGCCTCAGTGGGACTTGAACCTTGTTCTTACGTTTCTGATGTGCGCTCCCTTTGAGCCACTTCACAACTGTCCTCACCGCCTTCTTACTTTGAAGACTGCTTTCCTGGTTGCCATCACCTCTGCCAGGAGAGTGAGTGAGCTCCAGGCTCTTTCTTGTACTCCTCCTTTCCTTTCTGTCCATCCGTACAAGGTTGTGTTGCGTACTAAGCCATCTTTCCTGCCCAAGGTTGTCAAGGCCTTCCACATCAGGCAGTCTATCACCTTGCCCACCTTCTTTCCGCCACCGCATCCCTCTAAAGAGGAAGAGCGGCTCCACCGTCTGGACCCAAAACGTGCGCTCTCATTCTATGTTGATCGCACACGCCAGTTCCGGGTGGATGACCAACTCTTTGTTGGTTACGTGGGTGCTAAGAAGGGGAAAGCGGTGCACAAGCGGACCATCTCCCGGTGGATCATCTTGTGCATCCAGGCATGTTACTCCTTGGCTAAAAAGGAGCCCCCTGTTGGATTGCGGGCTCATTTCACCCGAGCCACGGCGACTACAACTGCCCTGGGCCGGGGAGTGCCTTTACAAGACATCTGTCAGGCAGCTACGTGGGCCTCGCTGCACACGTTTGCAAGACACTACTGCCTCGACAGCCAAGTCCGGAGGGATGGCTTCTTTGGCCGTTCTGTCCTCCAGGACTTTCTGGTGTGATTATTGGTTCGCAGACCCACCACCGGGGTTGGTATTGCTGGGGTATCTATTCTAAGGTAAGTAATCTATCACTAACGTGTCTCTTTCAGATGCACAAGTTACTACTTGTGTAACGATATATCTGTAAGAGACATTAGTTAGTGATAGATTCCTTACCGACCGACCCACCCATCCTCCCCGTTCTGCGAACCGATATATAGGGTTAGGGTTATCCCCTTTCAGGGCCCTAGTTTCAATGGCACCAGTGTTGGTTTTTAACATGGCTCAGCGCTTCTGGCGCGGAAAAGCTGTGTCTAAGAACTGACGTCAGCACGCGGAGGCGGCGTCTAAGTACTCCGACGACGTCATCACGGCGCCCATGACGCCGACGACGGACGTGGAGCCGCAGACGACGCCTACCGACGCGCAATGGTACTGCTACGCAAAAAAAATTCAGATCCAGTCTGAAGCCTGGGGATATTCTAAGGTAAGGAATCTATCACTAACTAATCGTTACACAAGTAGTAACTTGTGCATTAGCGCCAAGGGTATTTGCTAACTATTAGACCCGTGTGGCAGAATAATAACATCCCAAATATAGCTGCTCATTTGGTTAAATATTGTAGGGTATGCATGATGTACAATCCTGGAAAAGGCACTCCTACACCCCCTGGCAATTTTGCACCCCACTCTTTCCCTTTTGAGGTCCTTCAGATGGACTATATTGAGATGGAGCATGTCAACAATTTGAAATATGTGTTAGTGGTTGTTTGCGCTATCAGTAAATGGGTTGAGGCATCCCCCACTAAGGAGAATAAAGCCTTA
The DNA here is from genome assembly GCF_964261635.1 of Lissotriton helveticus. Taxonomy (NCBI): domain Eukaryota; kingdom Metazoa; phylum Chordata; class Amphibia; order Caudata; family Salamandridae; genus Lissotriton; species Lissotriton helveticus. Next base: position 1,144,217,116 of record NC_136063.1, on the reverse strand, counting down.
GCGGTGGCGAAAGCCCTCCTAAAGGGGTTCTTTCCCCGCTTCGGTTTGCCTTGTTTGATTTGGAGTGACAATGGCAGTCACTTCAATTCAAAAGTCATGCAGTTGGTGTGTGATGGGTTACACAGTAGACAGAAGTTTCATGCTGCACACCACCCCCAGTCAGCAGGCTTGGTTGAGAAGTACAATGGTACTCTCAAACTGAAACTGGCAAAAAATTCAGGAAAGCACAGTATTGAAGTGGCCAGGTGCTTTACCGTTAGCTCTTCTGTCAACCACAGCTACAGCTCACACTAGGACAGGATTATCCCCAAATGAGGTTGTGTTAGGCCGCCCAGCAAATGTTTGGGGCGTCCTGTGACCAAAACACTTTTCGCACATTAAGTATCCTCTGTCAGTGGATTATCGTTAAGTATTGACTAAAGAATTGTGTTATATTCATCAACAGATACAAGAGATGTTGCCACCGCAAAAAGAGAGCCCAGGTATACCATCTGACCTGGCAACTTTGTCCTTGTTCAGCAATCCATAGATGGGGAGCCAGGAGCCGCATTGGAAGAAGCCTCTGCAGGTACTTCTTGCCACCAGGAGTGCTGTTAGAGTGACCGGTCGGAAAAACTGGATCCACATGAATCATTGCCACAAAGTGCTGCTACCTCTCCCCTATGACCAGTGGGTGATCGATGGCATAGGTGACCATGAGACCGAGAAAGTGCCACGCTTCATCCCTTTTTTGGATGCCTGACTGACGTCAGTGCAAACAGAGGAGAACGATGCAGTATTGAATGAGGCGGTCCCCCCAAAGGTGAGGGCCTGTCCAGGATCCTCCTCCTCCTGACCCACAAGTGCTTGAGCCTCAGTCTCTTGGCCCCTCTGAATTTGAGCCCCTGTTCACTGACCACTCTGTGCCCGGAGTGGCTAGGTACAATTTGCACCCCTCACCGGAGGGACAGTACACCAAATGAAAAATTAGATTAGTAGGGATGGACTGCATGGATGAAGAATAGGGAGTATGTACCCTGTCCGTGGTACCAACGATTGCTTAGGGAAAGGAAGATTGGTGCATCGTCAAAGACACTGACCAGGATAAGCTGAGGGTGTCTTCCTGAAAAGGGGGGTGCCCTATCCTGGACAATGTGGGATTTCTTCAACGGGCTGCGATCGCGCCGTCCCACTGTAGATGAACTATAGGAGTCTGCCAGCAAGGGTCAGAAGGACGCAGGAAACTGTTTTCCCATCCTACTATTTCCACCATTGCAATGCATTTTTTCTTATCACTATGTATCCCTGTGGCCGTCCAATTGTTGAGGAAGAACAGCCTTTTGCAGCACCACGTTTGGAGAGGGATGGTGTTGGTAAGCCGAGTTAGTCGAAAAAGGGTAAATTGGTTATCCTGATTATTGTTCTGATTTCCCTACTAGCAGTACTTGGAATGATGTGGTTTCTAGGCGAGAAATATCCTGTCCACTCTTTGATTGGTACAACACCGCCCCCCCCAAACATATGTTTTTCACCCTGGCTCCTCACAAGGGTCACCACTAAAAGACATATGTAGATAATGTGTTCCTCCAAATTTTACTCCAGGCCCATTGTACGTCCAACGTCACAAATTGCTGGATCTGCAGTCTGCACCCTTCTGTGACACACAAGAATGACGTTTTGTTGTCAATACCTTTCTGTTACCTCAGGAGTTGTGAAGGCTGGTTTCAGCTCTTCACTATGGTATATACTCATTTTCACTCTGATACTATGAATATGACGTTAGCTGACTACAAAATAGTCTTAGACTATATACGTGTACATCAAGGGTTTACCCCAGGGGAAAAAGAGACACCGGATACCTTGTCTCTGACAGCTTGCATGAATGTTTACGAAAGAGAACAAAATGTAACATGATTCAAAATTAGATGTCTGATTTTTGGGATTTTAATGGCACTGAATATTTTAGATTATTTCAGATGCGCAATATTACTCATGATGTGGCAATGCCGGGGGTTAATATGACAGCGAGTTTCTTTTTAAGTGAAAAGGGGAAATAGGGGCTGGGGTAATTAATTGCAGCTACACTCTTGTACTGAGCACTGCAAATGGCCCACCTCTGCTGCCCCCTCACAATGTTTACTTTGTTTTGTAGGTCCCAGCCTATGTTTGTTTTCCTCGAGGATGGTCTAGACTATGCTACCTCTCCTTTCTCCTTCCCCCATTGTATATAGCACCATCTAACTACCATGGGAACCACCAGCTGCAACGCAGGGGTGTTCATCTGTTACGTGTTAGACAAGTTATTGACACTGCAGACATAGATCAGACAGATACCACATTGCAGCAGTTCACGGATGCTCTGAAGGGTATTGTTCTCTTTTGGGGCCCAATGTCCAATAGTCTCAATATTCAAAACCCACTTGGGTGGTAGAAGGAGTGAGGATTGCAACAGCTGGTAACCTGACTAATTGTACAGCTGAACTCCAGGCTACGAGACTCATTGCCCTTCAAAACAGGATGGTGCTAGACATCATCCTTGCTGATATGGGTGGGCATGCTGTGTCATCGGAAGTAGCTGCTGTGTATATAAACCGGACCACGCTCCGAATGTATATGCTGCTATACAGAAGCTCCATGGGCTTGCCTCTGATATACACCAAGAGAATGGCACATGGTCTCCCACTGGGTGGTTCTGGGGCCTAATCGCGAACCGGGGCTGGAAAATTATTATCTTCCTGATTGCCATAGCTGGTATCCTTTTAACATGTTGTCTGTGCATACACAGCCTTCCTGCCTGTTGTGCCTGCTGTGCACAAATGTTGACACCTCATCCCAAACACTTGGAACATGACTTTAAGGACAAGGCCATGATGATGCAATATATCCAGGATATGATGTGCATTGCCATGGGGATTTTTTAATATTAATGGTATATCTAGCCTTGTAATATGTTCATTATATATAGCAGAGGGTTTCAGCTTTAGTTGGTAGTCTAATAAGTTAGTAAATGCTGCCTGTGCCCGAGCAGTTTTTTCTTCCTTTAGAATTGTAAGGCCCTTACCTGATGGCAATAATAAAATTTAATAATGAATGCTAAAAGGAGGGTCTGTTAGAATTGAAATGTTATTGTCCTATTGCTCACACTCTGTCCTGCATTAAGTTAGCATTCGTGGCACCATTTTATTAGTAGTCGCCATTTTGTTCCATGTTCAAAACTAAGCTTCAGCCTCATACTCCTAGCCTCAGCAGAAAGCTACCTCGATGCATCTTTGAATTGTATTTCTTCAAGGCTGAGTTTTGCTGCACTAATGAATGTACTCTCTATTATGGCATTCCTTTCTTGTTAGATAGGCTTGTTCCCACCTTCCAGAATGGTGGGCATGGGCAGAGTAACCTTGGAGCAGAGATAGCATCCTTCTATGCCTCCTTTATTTGCCAAGTGCCTGGACTGGAATTTTCCTGCCTGGGCATGTTCTTAGAGAATTGGAAATGTATAATATCTGATGTTCTGTTGGGGGGAGTCAGTCCTTCAGAAGCCATCTCAGGAGACTGGTCATACAGGGCTCTGCTGCAGCGCAATAATAATAAATAATTTAGGATTATATTCTCTACTGTCTGACCGACACTTCATTTGGTTTGGAAGGTCGAGAGGTGGTCACGAATGAACCGGGTGACCCTATTCAGGTCACTTCCTTCATAGGGCAACTGATTGGCCTCCCAGCATTGTGTGCAGCATACCATGCCAGGAAATGCAATCCTGTTTCCCCTGGCACCACCAACTTCCTGAACCAAGAAGCACAGTGCCAGGCACATTGGACTGACTGGACGTTGTCATGACTGGCCGAGAGAAACACTGGTAAAACTCAGTCCTGCAGAGTCTAACGCCATGTCCCCCTCTGGACACCAATCAGGTAAGTAGCTCCCCAGCAGAACCCTGCCAGCAGCAAATGACAGGATACATTGCCTGATGTGTCCTGCACTCTGTGACTGGATGGCTAACTGCCTAGAAGAGACAGAAAAGAAACAGGAGGAATCTGGTGGGTGGTGTCTTTTTTTGTAGATTGTTTGGAAACTGGTATGTCCTGGGAGGCAGATCTGCCTCATCTAGTAAGGTAGATCTGCCTCATCTAGAAAGGCAGAAAAGCAAGAGTTGGGGCAATGGGTAATGCAATAGACAAACATTAATGTATACGTAAAGATGTTCCTACCCTTGATCAACCCAAAAAACACACCTATAAAAAGGAAGGCCGTTGAGGGACCCATGAAAGGTAGCTTCCTAAGAAGGAAGTAACAGTGTGTCCAGTTCATTGGCATGGCTAAGCATGACTTTGCCAACAAGGGTGCAGCAAAGTTTTTGCACTGAAGTTTGGTTTCCGTACTAATCACAGTACCCTCAATAGCAGGGACAAAGTGGGCATGCAGTGGCCAATGGCACATATTTTTTTAGTATCATATAGGAAGTCTGTCACTTGGCAGGTGTCATCGAGTCCACTGTACTGCTACTCAGACCTCAGCTCCCAGTGCTGCTGCTGGCCTCTCAGCTATCTTGTGCTTTTGCTAGACCCAAGGATCTCTGTTGCTCATTAGCCCCTAGGTTCCTGGTTTGTTGCTTATCTAACTGAATGTTGTTGCTGATCCCTTATGTAATGTTGCGTATTCATCATTTCATGTTTCCAATTTTATGGAGTTGTGATCGTGTCTGTGAGCTCATTTAACCAGGTGACTGTGGCTGACAAAGGTATTGCATGAAACTATCTTACGTGCTAGATGTGGTGATCCTTTAGCTCACACTGAGCAGATAACCAAATTGCCATGGTGAGTGATTATTTTATCAAATCTATCATTTGATGGGAAGCTTCAATGGTCTTGTCTTTCTGCTGCACACGTAAACGTGCCCTGCTATCTGAAGCATACAACCAAATACTTTAATAAAACAATAGCATGTGACGTTGGATACTATTGTAACTAAATGTAGTGTGCCCCTTTTGAAATAGTGTTCAGTAATTAATCTGTAAAAGACAAGGGAGGAGAAGATCAGGCGGACTTCTCCTTCACAGAGCTGGCAAAAAATACCCATCCCAAACTGAGTCCGCTCCTACCACATAAAACCGGGTGACATGTCACCGACAGAGCAGTGCGGTTGAACCACAGCGACAGGATAGAAGGAAATCAGAATACTTTACCTGAATGGGGCATTGGCATTTACACAACCCTTCACCGAAACTGGGGGTGCTCTTCAGGCAGGCAAACACACCTAGTAGCCTAAAGTGAACAGTGAGACTGAAATACAACTTTGAACTGAACCAAAATTTTAATTCTAATATGTTTCTTCAAGCAGTTGCTGGCCTAAACAAACTAATGGGTGAAGAGGGCTGATCCAAAGCCCCTCTATTTAAATTGTATAACACAGCACACAGTCTTCAGATGCCGTAGGCAATAACACGTTCCAGACAACAGAACTCTGGGGCATATTATCAAGAAATGGAATTAAAATTATCGCTGCTTTAGCGGCAGGAAACTGCGGCTAAAGCAGAGATAACGGGGCTTGATAATATGCCCTTGTGAATTCCCATAGAAGCCCATGTTCTGGTGTCAACATGGGCTTCTATTGGAATTCACAAGGGCGTATTATGAAGCCCGTTATCGCTGCTAAAGCGTGATAATTTTAACTCCATTCTTGATAATATGCCCCTCTGTTTTCTCTAGCAGACCATTCAAAAGGTAGCGTGCAAAGCATGTGATGTGAGATTCTGATCACGGGTCCCAAGGTTTTTGCCAGCAATACATGCACGTATAAGATTCTCATTTTTCAGATGGGCGACTACTGTGTGTTTAACATCCACTCGAGAGGAGAAGTCGCTATTTTTGGTTTGTCCCCACCCACCCATCAGGGAGCTGAAACTGAGGACTAGCCATTTTGTGGCACAGTAAACAATGGCAGGAATATCACAGGGACACAGGTTGGCGACTGAACCCCTGTGATCTTTCAGCTGTTATTTCTTATCAATCGTTCTTTAGTTAATTGCTAGTTTTACACTTGTAGCAAGATTGTATTTTAGCAAGTTTCCATTCATTCATTCTCCTAGTCACTGGGGTCATTTGTAAAGTGAAGTCACTTCATTATATGTCTTCCTGGGTCATTAGGAAAATGATATCACTTCTACTATCCAGTGATTCTTACAATAACCCCAAGAGCCCTTTGAATAGAGGGAACACAAACCATAAATATATTTTCGTTTCCAACTGGCAACACTAACCTTTCCACCTTTGCAAGAAGCCAGCACCTGCAAAAGTTCATTGCTTTTTTCTCCAGTCTGCTGATCAATGCAAATGATCTGACACCTGGAACATTTCTTCACAACCTGAAAAGTGTAAAAGTGAGAGATAATTGGCATGGGTATATGCTGAAACCACGTCATCCCCTTTGACAGCAACATATATGTATATTTATTTTTACAATATCTAAAACGAGTTTTGGCAGGTCAGATGCCAAACATAAGTGTGGTGATGCATGTGTGAGTGCGTGTGTGTGTGTGTTCTGGAATGGAGGTTATTGTGGTGTGGCAGACAAACGCTGTAGGGAGCTAAGAGGTGAGTGGCTCCTCTTTTCTCTGGGTCTGTGATTGTCAATCCATGTATTTTACTAACAACTGTTGGAGTAATCCGTCACGCTCCGCATCAGGTTCCCGATGCAGTAACAATAATTAATTCAAGCCACAGAACAGTCCCTCCAATCACCCTATTCTACAAACAGTGGAGCCCCAAACCAGACACCCCTCAACCATTTATGATCTAGTAAAAAATGTTGGCAAAGCTCACGCTGAACAAAAGTGCAAAAAATATAATAATTTATATATATATATATATATATATATATATATATATGTATATATATATATATATATATATATATATATATATATATATATATATATATATATATATATATATATATATATAATCACAATCTCAGCATTCTCTCGCCAAGAACCCAAAATCCGGATACCAGCGGCGCAGAAGAAGAGACGGAGACCCAGGTGCAGGTGAGCAGTGATTTATTCAATCAAGTGGAAGGCACACCTCGGCATAACGTTTCGGCCTACACAGAGGCCTTGGTCACATGACGCATGGAGAGGGGAGGCAAAATTTAAAGTGCAAGTACAATTGAGCTTAGGTTGTAATTGGTTGCCACAAGTCACATGCTATTCTCAAGAAGTAATAGACATAGAAAATTCATAGCACAGCTACTTCAAAGATTGCGGGATAATCCCCTTGTAAATAGCTGTATATGTGCAAAAAACAGGGTGTAAACAGTTTCATCCAGACATATCATTGCATTCACATTAAATAATTTATATATTCCTCAATTTAAAATCCAAAAATTTAAATTTCATTTATAAAAATATATAATATCATAAACAATAAATATATTTACAATCAATTCATATAAATATATACAGACTGGATAGAACAAGATGTTAAAAAAGATACAACTGCATAAATGCAATTAGTATAACAGTAAAGAATACTCCCTGATCAAATAAATATATTGCACAATAATACAAGTCTATTATTACCATTACAAACAACTGCGGGGAGGAGATAATATCTGTTTAAATACTTTATCGCAGCTTCCCCCTTGAATACCCTGGTAAAATGGAATAGGCTATTTTACTCATGGAACTTGTGATATTGCAACACTAATGACAGTGAACAAGTGATAAGTGAATCTAGATATATTTTTTTTTCCTTTTTTTCCCTCTTTTCTGTCAATCATTATATATAACACATAGCCTAAGCCTAGGCTATGAAAAATTACTATTCTGTCCACAATGCATATCAGAACTGGGGCCTATGATTTTAAAACAGTATATAGCCCCATCAGTACACAGTATTATTTTCCTCTATTTTCCATTTTTGAAACAAACAGGCAGTAAGTTATTGAGTCCTAGCTATGATGTAATCGCTATTTCAGAGGATCCGACAGAGGGATTTAGAGGCAGGTGTAAAAATCCTCTGTGGAGTTAAGACCACCCGGAGATCTGCTGTCCATCTCCAAAATATATTTTGTCTCCAGTTTTCTCAATGTCCCCTCCCTATCACCTCCTCTTCTTAATGGACCTACAGAATCTATGGCATAATATTTCAATAGAGCACTATTGTTGTTATGGCACTCTTTGAAATGGCGCGCCACTGGATACGCGGGGTCATTGGTGTTAATGGCCCGTATGTGCTGGAGTATCCTTTTTATGAACCTGCAGTTTGGTACTCCCAATATACCGCAGGCTACAGGGACACTCCAGCACATACACCACGTATTCACTTTTGCAAGTCAATTGTTTATTGATCTTGCGTGCAGCTGTAGCAAAGGGAACTGTATATTCCGATTTGTTAACCCCATGGAGACAGGCTTTACAGCTCGCACATTTCCTAAAGCCTTTACTTTTATCCAACAAGTTTTTCTTTGTAACCACTTCAGGACTGGACTTAACTAGGGCATCCTGCATAGAGTATGCTTTCCTAAAAGTGATTGACGGTTTGGCCGGAATTTTATCTCCTATAATAGGGTCGCATTTGATTAAGTCCCAATGCTTAGATATGATCTTTCTGAGTGCGCCATGTTGCCTATTATAGGCCCAAATCAGTCTAACTGATTGTTCTTGAGTGGCTGAGGGTATAGGTTTAACTTTGCGTTCCAGGGTCTGATTGCGAGGCAAAGCATTAGCTTTACATATAGCCTTATCAATCTGACCCAGCTTATATCCTCTGGCAAGGAATCTGATTTTGCTGGCTTCCTGCGCCAATTGGCACTGAAAGTCTGTGCTGCTCAGCCGTCTTATACGCAGCATCTCACCATAGGGGATGCTGCGTATAAGATGGGCGGGATGATGGCTGCTGGCGTGGAGTACCGTATTTCCTGCCGTGGGCTTCCTGTACAACCTAGTCTCTAGCTTACCCTGGCAAATCTCAATAGTCATATCGAGGAAATGTACCTGTTCCTGACTGATATCTGAGGTAAACGCCAAATTAAAATTGTTACAATTGAGAGTCTCAATAAAATGCTCTGCTTCTGTGCGTTTACCCCTCCAAATAAAAAACACATCGTCAATATAACGATACCAACGTACAATTGACCGTGTGGCAATGACAGAGTGTTCACCATAGAGGACCTGTCTCTCCCAGTAGCCCATCTGCAAACAGGAATAACTGGGAGAGAAACAGGCCCCCATGGCTACACCCCTGACCTGCTGATAGTACCGATTGTTAAACATAAAAAAGTTATGATTTAAACAAAAAGCAATCATAGATAGGAGCTTGCGATTGTGTTCTACCATCATAACCGGTCTGTGTCCCAAATAAAATTCAATGGCTCTCATGCCATCTTGGTGGACTATACTGGTGTACAAAGATGCAACGTCCAGCGCTACTAAATACCAACTGGGATCCCAATCAATGTCTTTGATTTTCCGGAGGAAATCACTGGAATCCTGGACAAACGATAGTAAACTTTGTACATGTTCTTGTAAAAAAGAGTCCACATATACTGTTGTTTTTTCCAGTAATCCCCCACATGCTGCAATCATAGGTCTTCCCGGGGGCTTCGCTGGATTCTTATGAATTTTTGGGATCAGGTATAAAACCGGCATGATAGGATGGTCATTTTTCAAAAACTGTAGTTCGTCCATGCTAATAAGACCATAAGACCTCCATCCCATCAATAATGAGTAGAAATCTGTCTGGGCTGTTCTAACTGAACTAACATCACTATGTCTATAGCACTCAGAATTACTCAGTTGGGAGAGGGCTTCCTCCAAATATAGTTGTCTCGGCCATAAAACGATATTGCCCCCTTTATCCGATTGCCTGACAATGATGTTGTCATTTTGCTGAATCTTCTTAATTAGTTTCTGATATTGGTCATTTTGCAGGTGTTTCTGTTGTTTGGTACTGAGCATTTTAGAATAAAGCACCTTGATTTCTTTGACTGCCGCCTCATGAAAAATATCAATGTTGTCATATAACATTACAGGAGTATAAGTTGAGCGTGGTTTAAAGGAAGTTAGACCCCCTAAGTTGGTATTAGCTTGTATCGGCATGCTTTGTGACACTGATTGCTCCAATCTGAGTGACTCCATATCTTGCAACAGCGGAGCATCACGCACCAGGAGCCCCTGGTTGTCCATCTCTGCTCGTACCGTTAATGTGCGTGTTTTACTCCCTGTAAAATGTTTCTGAAGTTTTCAACTTACGGACAAATTTATATAAGTCTATCCTGGTGTTAGCATAGTTGAAATCACTGGGAGGACAAAAGGTGAGTCCCATTGATAAGATACGTAATTCAGACTCAGAGAGAACAATATCAGTGAGATTCAGCACAGAGAGAGCAGTACCTGATATAGTCGACAAATTACTCAGTTCTTGTTCCACCTCCTGTTGTGTTTCTTCTTTTTTGGCAGATTTTTTCCTTGACTTGGCTCTTCGGCGTTGGTAGCGTTTGGCATTGCGGATTTTGTTTCTGTTGGCATCCGGGTCCTGGGACGTAGAGTCTTGCGTCTGTCTTGCTGTAGACACTCCAGCTCCTGGCCCAGGGTTAGCTTGGTAAACCCCAATTGTGATTCCACCTGTGAGGTATTGGAATCCGAATCGCTGTTCACACTGGAGCTTAAATTAGATTCAGATGTATTGTCATATTGAGCCGATCCCGGCCTGGCTTTGGGCATGGAGGAACCAGGAGTAACAGCAGGTCTGAAGGTTTTGCTGGCTTTGATCGCTGCATATTTTTTAGCAAATGTAAAAATTCGCCCCTCAGCATAGTCTGCCTTGTCTCTTTGAAATTTGAAAGTTTTTCTTTTCCTTATTGTTTCTTCCTCCTTTTGTAATCTCGCCATCATTTCGCCTCTCAACTTGATACATTCAGCTGTTTCTTCTCCGCATGCAGCTTCTATCTCCGCGTTAAGTTCCTCAATTTTGGCTTGGGTTTTTTCACGATCACTCTCCGCATATCGCACTAGGATCTCCACTAGACGACGTGAGGAGTCAAGATTGCACTCCGCCCACTCCCTGAGCATATCTGGGTCAGGGTCTTCATATATATATATATATTTTCAACATCTACCTTCCTGCAGATTTTCTGTAAGATATGTTAGGAACTGGGAACATCAGAAAAACTGAAGGACTTTATGTGTTTGAAGAATTGTATGAAATCCCAGACATCCTCCCTGCCAATTTTGATCTCCCTCCATCCTTATTTCAGTTTAATCTGTATTGAGTGAAAGGGTGAGCCTGGCTCAATCTCGATGTGCGATTAGTTGTGCGGGAAGGAAAGAGTCTGCAAACATTTTGGCCCCCTCCCAACAAGTACTTTCACAACAATGCAAAGTCATTTGAAATGTATCCTTTGTGCTTCCGTGTCATTTTTTTAGAGCTATTTTAGGGCCTGGTTACCTAAAGCGCCCCGGTGGTGCAATTTGTGTGTGCACCTGATTTCTACACCCTCAGAGCACTTTGGTATTACAGAAGGGCTGCAGATACTTGTGAGGTTACTTCTGTAATAGACAACACTGGTACACAAATAGAATCACTGCTATCCTAACAGGGCATTCCATCATTTACACAGGGGTGTGATCCCAATGCAGCTGAGGAAAACACTTTGGCTCGGTGGGTTAAGGACTCGGCCACAGTGGGTGAATCCCTCATCGGCCAGAGAGAATCTCATGGACCCCCCCAGATACCCTCTCTCGGCAGGTGCAGTCACCCACCGCAACTGCCTCAGGGGTACCTTTTGTCCTCCTTTGTAAAGCAGACGGGAATGCCACTTGCACTATGAAAAGGGAATTGGCCAATTCAAACATCTGGTCCACCTTTCACTAATGTATTATCCCTAAGGATGGCATGTCTTCCTCACTGCCATCAGAGCAGCATTTTTTATAATAGGGCACACTGTCCCTGTTTTCACCTATTCCACCTGCTTAAAGGAGCACAGTGGCACAACAGAGCCAGTATGCCCTTGACATAAAGGACCCTGATGCGACGAGATTTTTTAACTTAAAACATAATCTTCCTCTCCACAGTTTCTTCACATCCTCTTTGGTTGAAATCCAAAAACAAGAGCAGTAGCGGCTCTCCACAACCGCAAGAGTGTTATTTGGTTGCCTCGAATGAACAATGAAGCAGCAGCAAAGTCTCAGTCATACGAAGGTCATGGTTACTTAAATGCAACAGATACGTTCGATTAGAGGAATCAGTATTTTTATGAGCATTACAAAGAAATCAGCTTCCTTGACCTCCTGCAACATTTGCCAGCCAACTGATTCATTTTCATTGTCTCACATGCACCAGTTCTTAACAGCGTGTGCCGCTGATGGGATGATTCCAAGTTACAATGGCCTCATAATTCATGTGTTATTCTCCCAAGAGACTCCAACTCTGGGAGAGATCTCCATGCAGAAAAGATAGGGAGGCAAAGGTGGAGACCTCAATTCGTTTTTGTAGTAAGTAGTACTTGAGCACTACTTTAAGTAGTACAAAATGCAGTTTGTGAATCGGGCCCTAAATAACGAAGGTAATAAAATATAAAGGGGATGAGTTATTATAAATTGAATAGGATTCCTTGGTTGAGGTTCATTAAAGCCCATTTAGGGAATCTGACTCTGGAGAGCTTTTGGACATCACCAGAGGAGATGTGCTCTGTTCCCAGAGCAAGGGTTACAAAAATTACTGGGAGTTCATAGCCGTGAAAATTATGACTAGGTGCAAGGAATCATTATCATTTGAATTTATGGGCATCAAACCCTGCTCATGGTATGAACCAACAATTGGTGAAATTCGTTGTCCTCTTGCACAAAAATTGTATCTCCAATTTAGACAGCGAACCCTTCCAACCAAAATGTTGTGTAGCAAATCGGAAGTGAATAAGGCTTAGGGGTGCCTGAAACATCGACCCACATTTTATTTTGTTTCCCGTTTTATTTTAGCTTACGGGCAAAGTGGATAGTCCACCTATTCATAAATATGGGTGCTAGGAAGCACATAGAAGACTTTAGATTAATTAGTGGTGATACAAGTAGAGTAGTGGTCTTTTCCATTGCCAAATACCTGCTGGCTATTTGGACCGAATGGAGAGTGTGTGCAGTATGTGAACACGACTGCGTGCTCTGGCCAAGTCTATGTGCAGGTTGCAGTTAGATTTTTATAGATTAAGGACCTTTCCCAGTAGACCTTGAGGAAACCCAGTGGAAGACAGAAGGGTGGAGAGCCACCCCACCCGTGGATACCATGGTACCCAAGTGACCTATCCCAGAGAAGCAGGGTTCATATGTATGAAGTGGCGTCGGAAACAGCCGTTGAACCCAATGGAGGACTTCAGGAAAGGGCCACTGCTGAAAGAGGAGGAAATGTCTGTAAGAATCCAAAGTGGATTCTTGATGAGGAGTATCTGAAAGAAGATGGGACAGAGTCTGGGTCACTTGAGAGTGACTAGGGGCTCGTTAGACGAATACCCACTGATGTGGGGTGCTTCAGGATAGATGTTGATGACCTTGACTCTGAAGCTGTGGGGACCAGGTGACGCTGAGGATGACCAGGAGCCGAATACGAGCTGTCCCATAAAGGAGGTCGAGTGCTGAAGGGTCGGTGTCCGGTGGGAGCATCAACAAGCCTTGGCAAAAGCATCCCATGCAGCAAGTCACGAAGTTGCAGTAAAAGGACCAGCAAGGTCCAGGAGACTCACCACAGGTAGGGGAGTCAGGGCACGCCCAGGGCAATTGGAGGAGCCCAAAGATGATGACCCTTCACAGGACCCACAGGTTAAAGACACTGGAGTCACAGGATGACCTCGTGCAGCTTTACAAAACAACAGGCCATGGAGCGCAAGGTGCGAAGTGATTGAAGATCTTTGCAGGACAAGTTGCCAGAGGTTGGGGCTACTTGGAGCCCAATGCACTTGCTGCAGAATTGCCAACATGCATTTGCACTTGCAAAAGTACGCAGTGCAAAGGGGTTCGGTATTGCAGCCCCACAAGGGATTCTGGCCTAAAACTGGGTGAGTATGACACCTAACAATTGGTTCAGGTGAAAACATAAAAATCACATACATAGAATGAAAAGAGAATTAAGAAAAAGAAGCCTATACATACACAAAAGCAGTTTTCAAAAAACAATTATAATTTATTGAAGTTATAATTTCTTAAGGCCAATAACGCTCAAGGGAAACGTTGGCAAAAACAAGAACAAATAATTCACAGGCCAAACAAGTGGCTAACAAACAAACATTATATATACAAAAAGAGCAACAAAAACAAAATAATGCGTCCTTCATGAATTAGGGCCACAAAGGCGTCAACATCGTTTCAAACTGGGTGAGAGGACAACTCGGACCTCAAGGGAGTAGAAATCCACCTCCTTTATTGTTGAACCCTTCGGAGTCCGTAGGAGCTCGGGATCAGCAGACAGGTCAGCAGTGTTGCAGTGCCTGTGAATGCATGGAAGTGACTCCTTCACTCCAAAGGAGATTATCTTCAGGTGTCGTGGATGCTCCACAGGCCCTACACGGATCCTGTATGGTTCACATGCACAGACGAGGCAGCAGACTGAAAGGGATAGGAAGTCAGGCCCAAACTACGTCCAGTGAAGTCCAGAGTGCCCAGACAGTCAAAGTGCAGTGGTTTCAGTTCTGAATCTTTTCCGCGATGAATCCAAGAACCTACAGCCAGGTAACCCCTTAAGTTCTCTAAGGAGTGGGTTGGGAAGATTCAGGGGACCCTCCCAGGGTAGGGTCTGGACAGGGGGGAGGTCACTCCCATGTCCTCCTCCAGTTTCGCACCAGAGCGGGAGCCAACAGTTCCTAGGACTAGTTTGAACTGGTCTATGCAAAGGGACACCAAATGTGCCCCTCATGCAGACTTTCAGGTGCCTGCAAGTGCACCCACCCAGCCCTAATACACTAAATCCTGTCTGGGAGGTGGTCACAACTCCCTGTGACAGGATGCCTATTGTCCTGCCATCCCCTGCTCGAGCTTTGCTCAGCCGCAGGAGGGCAGAAATGTGTGCCTGGTAGGCAGCAACCATTTTGTGCTGTCTGAGACTAGAAGGCTAGTACCCGGAACACTGAGAGCCTAATGGAGGCCTCTCCCGGTGAGTGGAATCATAACTCCAACACCGGTAACAGTGTGGGGTATGATTCCAACATGTTCGACACCAAACATGATAGGGTTCATTGCAGCTGATTTTGAGATGGTCATCATGCTTTCAGGTAATGCCCCTCTACATTAGTACATGGTTGCTTCACTGACAATCAGGGAGAATGGACTCCGTAGGCTGCAGGGGTGTCCTGCTCATGCAGGGGCACGCTCTCACTTAAAACCTACAAGTCACCCCTATAGCGGGCAATACAATCCTGTGGGCAGGGTGCTTTGTTCTAGGTGCAGTGACCCTTAGATATGGTACACCTATATCTTTTGTATGTGGTGCGTGTATTAACTTAGCCAGGCTGCAATGGCAGGCCTGTAGTTCCAATTTGAATGATCTGTCAGGGGTGCCATAATACATGCTCAGCCCAGGGGAGACCTCTGGGGTAACTATGCCCTGAGTACATGGGTACCATATACTAGGGACTGACAAGGGTACCCCAGTATCCAATCTGGGGTGTACGTAAGTGCATACAGAATAGTTTTAGGAGAAAGCAGATGGACTGGGATCCTGATCATCAGGATCCCAGTCAGGCTAGTCAGAAGAAGCAGATTCTACTTTCCTACAGCCGCAAACAGGAGGGCAGGCACCCTCCAACTTTAGGGGCATCCCACCCATCACTATTCAGATAATCCACCACCCTATTAATATACACGGAAAACCAAGTGGAGGCAAGGATACACCGCTGCCTAACTACATTGTTGACCCTACTGGGCTCAGTCAATTGCCCATCATCCCCCATTTTACTTGGGCAAAGTTTTCCAAGTGTAATCGCACTAAGATATCCAGTAAATTTGCAAGAATGCCCATTGTTTCTAGGAGCCTCCAAAGTTTACCCCTAGGAACAAAATCAAGAGCGTCCCTTAAATCAGCAAAGGCAACATATAGTTTGCCCCTGTTGATTACTGCCACTTTCTCAAAAAATGCAAATAAATTGGAAAACCTGATCAGCTAAAACCTGCGTGTAAGTCAGACAATACATCATTTTCCTTGATCCACTCCTGAAGGTGAACAAGTATCTTTTTACACAAAATCTTTTGAAGAGGGTCAATGAAGCTAATGGGCCTGTAGTTCCCAGGATTGCTCTGGCCCCCTTCTTGAAGATTGGGATAATCTAAGTTAACTTCCACGATGCAGGGATTTTCATGCCAGAAAGTATTGCATTTAATAGAAAAATAATGTATCGCCCCCGCACTTGTTGGTTGACATTATATAAATGTTGCAAAGTCATCCTGTGCCCTGGGCACCCCCCAACTTTTTGCTGACTGGAACTGGTGGTAACGGACTCTGACTGACCCTGGGCTCTGTTTAACCAGGGCCAGTGCCAAGCTAAAAGGAACACATTAGAACACAGTTAAGACACCCAACATACACTAGGGTACACTATAGTATGGTGGAGTACCCCTGTAGTTGGCATGACCTACCACCTAAGCCCCTAGTATGTAATAGGGCAGGGGATTAAAACTACCTAGAAGTCTCCAGTATCCTGGGGCATGGCAGTTTAGAGGCCAGCAGATTCTCTGCATCAGCATGTGTGCAGTGCTGAAGCCTGAGGTCAGTTTAAATTGTGCCCAAACTCGACTTTGGGGGTAGGGGCCCTTAGAAATTAAACACCTACCATGTTTTTGCATATTAGGGACCCCCAGGGTCACCCCTAGGTATCCCAGGGGTGGGGGGTCAGTTATCTATAAGGAGCGCCCTTATAAAATGAGTTTTTAGAAGCCTGGATAAAGTGAAATTTTACATTTCACTCCCCACATTGTCTTAAAGAGGTGCTCAAATTCGACTTTGATGCTGTAAGAATTGGGTAAGGGTGATCTGCAATATTTCTGCAGATTCAGAACCCCTGAAGTCTCCCCTAGTGGCACAGGGGGTGGGGGTCCGGTAGAAATTAGGGAAATACTTATAAAATATGGTTTTATAAGCCCTGGTGCGACAAAAGTGGCGCAAGTAATTTTCCCCATTACAAACCACATGGCCCATAGGTTAACATGGTAGGAAGTGATTGATTAATAAATATTGATAGCAGAGGACTAGCCGGACCACTCAAAGACTTCCCAGAATGGTTGTAGTAAATCCAACAATATTATATTGTTGAATTTCTCCTAAAGTGTACATACAATAAGTTATGAGACTTTCTTGTTTGTAAGTCCAAATTCAGCCTTTCAGTGGTCTGCCCTGATTGGTCAGAGTTAAGTGGATTAGGGCAGTGATCTGTTCTATAGGAATGCCAGGCCAGGAGGTGGCGTCGTAAACTACGCTCTTCAAAGGCAAGAGGGGAGGCCTGGGTTTTAGTCCACTATGACAGTCGTGACCCAGAGTCAGGACTAGGCTTAAGAAAGGTATTTGCAGATGTTACTGGGATGGTCCGTGGAAATGAGATATCCCAGGGGGTGTGTTTAGCCAGCTCTTACTTTCTTGCTGGAAAATCAGCCATTATGGATTTGGAAGGATGATGCACTCTGGGACAAACTAATGACACACTCCACAGGATGTGGTCATAACTAGGAGGAGTTGCCCTGCTCTCATTGGTCAGCAGTGACCTAGTGCTTGACCCAGATAATTTTGAATAAGTATCTGAGAGGGACAGAGCCCTCCAGATCTGCTGCTTGAAACTGAATAAAGCAAGAAGTGCCCTGCTGAAGATTTTGCTGTGTGCAAGGAACTCTAAGGCATGACCTATGAAGACTGCACCATCTGAAACTACAGCCCTGTGGATTACCTTGCTGCCAAAAGACTCAAGAGTGGAAACTCCCTGCAAGCTACAGGTTAACAGAGCTCACCTGGACAGCCCCACAAAGAATTCAAAGCCTGGAGTACCAGTGGATTTGTAAGGGTTTTGTACAAGTGGATTGCGGCATTGAAGTTTCACACTTTCAAGGACCCTCTTGGAGATTCCAGAACCTTGGATTGTGTGTTGGATACTTTGGGACCTGCAATCAGAACGCCAGGAAGGTGTTCTAACTGGACCCCGCTTGCTGAAGAAGGCGGCCCACTACAGTGGTGAGAATTCTTCAGAACAATTTGTAAAGGTGTGTCCTTGACAGAGAAAACAAAATGACTTAAAGGGGCACTGTTGGTTTCTAAGCACTAGAAAGTGACTAATCTTTAAAAATTCATATCGCTGGTTCCCTACAGTGGATTATTTTCGTTTTGGTGTCATTTAAAAGATAAAAATAGTACCTATTTTTATAAATTGGTGTTGGATTTTGTATTTTGTGTTGTGTCTTAATTATTTAGTGAAATTGTGTTTTTAAATGCTTTACATACCTGTCTTTGAAGTTAAGTCTGTCTGCTCACAGCCACGTTACCAAGGGTTGAGCTAAGGAATACTTTTCTAAGACCTATGCTGAGTCCTATCATGTGTTAGTAGCCTTATTGCCAGTGGCAGACCTACATTTGCCCCTACCAATAACCCACTTTCCAACAATAAATCATTGGGGATCCTATCTGGCTCCAGACCCATGGCTGCAAGGCATGAGTGGATTGCAGCCAAAGTTCCTCTTTTGCTCAAAGAGACCTGATTCTATCACATTAAGCATACCAGTCTCTACATTTCATGCTACCATTTGATTGTACATATTAAATACTTTTAGTGGCAGCCCTGACAGGAGCACCAAGCTGATTGCCAATATATCAGGTGAATCAATAAGAATGGGTCTAATTAGGCACTGAAGTGCCCAACGTGGGACCAATGTCGTACAGCTTATATCTAACACAACATAAATGTCTACGGTGTGCAAGACTGATTCTATGCACACCATTAGGATGTATTGGCCTTAGTCCTTCTAGCTCCCAGTGCACCAGCTGTACCCATAGCATGGCAAGGCATCAGGTAGAATGTGTAACCTCAGAACATTACAACCGTGACTAGCCAAGGAAATCGAGGAAACAGATCTAGTACCTTTTTATTTGGTAACTTATGTATACCCTAAGAGATGCACAAGAAATACACAACATGGCATTTCAATATTTATTGAAGCATTATGATTCTTGTGTAAAATATGTGAGCTGCAATAACCAGTATAAGGAAACAGAATATTGTGATCAGTATTACAAGCATGGTGATGAAGAGAAACAATTCAACCAGTGTGCTGTTACAGTGAATATATGTTCACATATAGGTACGGTTATATTTTGGACCCCTTCCTAAAGCTACCTATTCTAGTGTGCCTAGGGTGGGTAAATCTGCCAGAATCCCTGTCGGGTGATTTAACTTCCCTGTTACCTGTGGGTACGTGTCATTGGTACGTGTTAACACAAAGAGAGGTAGGGAGAGTAGGGACACCCTCTTAGTCCCCGGTTATGGATGTATCAACAAAAAAAGAGAGGTCAGTGGTGTTTTGGGAAACCACACTAAAGGAGCAAGACAAGAAAGAACACTACCTGGCCCGACTTGGGTAGGTAAGAAAGCCCTCACACACCGACCTGGTCGGTGCCATGCTTCATCATCGGGCCCCACCAAAAAGGCCGAGTGCCTTTTTGGTGGGCTGCGACGCCAGACTACTGGGGAGCTGGTTTAGTGAAAGAGGCGTGCAGTGAGAATAAATTAAGAGTGTCTTATGAGTATCAAAAGAAGAAAAAAAATGTTATTAGTAGATCACTAAGACACGGATAAAAAGCTATGTGTTTGGGAATTTGGCCAAAAGTTAATTGTTTGGTTAATTCCAGATTAATTCGTAATATCAGTCGACATGTTTCAGCCTACGAAACGGTGTAAGTTTACCAGGCATTCTTCAATTTAATTAATTAATCTTCAGGGTCCGGATCGAGGGAGAAGCTAGGTTCCACACGGGTGCCAGGCTTTGAGGGCGGTGTGCCGAGTAAGCCTCCACCCCCCTCCTGAGACCCATGGTGCACGTAGCATCATAGAAAAAGTGTGGTAATCACTCCTAAACCAGGAGTCATTGTGAGAGAGCAGATGCTCTTTCCTTTTTGCACTTTTTCACTTTTTTATAACTATTTTTGTCACTTTCACATCCCTAGGTCAGGGTGAGCCTTAGGGTGCTCATACCGCCAGGGTTTATCACAATATACTTGTCCTGAAGAATGCCTGGTAAACTTACACCGTTTCGTAGGCTGAAACATGTCGACTGATATTACGAATGAATCTGGAATTAACCAAACAATTAACTTTTGGCCAAATTCCCAAACACATAGCTTTTTATCCGTGTCTTAGTGATCTACTAATACATTTTTTTTTCTTCTTTTGATACTCATAAGACACTCTTAATTTATTCTCACTGCACGCCTCTTTCACTAAACCAGCTCCGCAGTAGTCTGGCGTCGCAGCACACCAAAAAGGCACTCGGCCTTTTTGGTGGGGCCCGATGATGAAGCATGACACCGACCAGGTCGGTGTGTGAGGGCTTTCTTACCTACCCAAGTCGGGCCAGGTAGTGTTCTTTCTTGTCTTGCTCCTTTAGTGTGGTTTCCCAAAACACCACTGACCTCTCTCTTTTTTGTTGATACACACGTGTCATTGGTAGCCTGTCCAGGTGGAGAGCTGGGCTTGATCCCTCGTAGGAGGTAAACAGGAA
This sequence comes from Lissotriton helveticus, assembly GCF_964261635.1. Taxonomy (NCBI): domain Eukaryota; kingdom Metazoa; phylum Chordata; class Amphibia; order Caudata; family Salamandridae; genus Lissotriton; species Lissotriton helveticus. The sequence continues at coordinate 1,144,196,411 of NC_136063.1, read as the reverse complement.
TCAGCTGCGCATGATTTCCGGCATGGGGCACCCCTCTCCGTGTCAGTGAAATGCTGCTCTAACTAAACAAACGAGTGATGGAGTTTATATAATAAACATCACCCATGTTGTCATGCCGACTCCCAGTCAGGCAACAATTATTTATTCAACCCTGACAAAGCTGTCTCTACGCAAATAATATTAAATAACATTATTTTGCAAGGTGAACTTTAGCTTTCACACAGAATGTTCAAGGCTCTGATAATGTGCTTACGGAAAGTTAAAAAGCACCTCTTGTCACCAGCATTACCAAATTGAAACTGACTGCCACACTGCGGAAGCTTAGCAGCCAATATATGTGCTTGAGATTGTGCCGCCCCAGCATTCCTGACTGTAAAGAGTGGCCGTCTCACAGCAGCTGCGCATGAAGAAATAGTTGTGGGCCATCCCGGCACTGCAGGAAAGGTAAAAAGCACCCCTGACCACCAGCAATCCCAAAATGAAAATAACATCATAAAAGGTGACCTGATTTGCACATCAGTATTGGCAGCTGGACTGAATACATAGGTGAATTTATACAGCAAATCTTCTAAACGAGAAAAGAAGCTTGTGATTAAAAGGCAGTTAATTTGGAAACTACTGTTGCTCAAGCCAATAAAAGGACCATGTGCGAATCTGGGACTTAATGGCATCGCCACAGTCCTCTATTAATCTGGGACAGTATCATGCTTCTGTTTTCTGCACTGCACCCACGCAGAAGGGGTCTTTGTGTTTCTTTTTCTTGTCTGTACATTTCTATTAGTGCATTTATATATGCTTTCATCTTTATGGGTTGTTTTTCAGGGACTCCTTGTTCCTTTCAGTCACTCTGCTTTGAGCTTGTTGCGTGCTGTATGTTTTTCCTGTCCCAGTGCACACCTTCACCAGTCTCCTCAATCCCCCCCCACAACACTGCTTGCCCGCCCCCACCATGTCTTCCAGGTTGCCAATTGGCTGTCCTAATCCCCCCAGTGGCGTAACAAAACTTGAGCGGCCCCCCTGCAAGGGACATGGAGGGGCCCCCCTCTGGACTCAACCGGTGGCTCTCAAACCAGGGTACTGTGCAGAAGGGGCACCCTGGAGCTCGAATCCTCTCCCACTGCAGGGGCCTATGTTATGCCACTGTATACCCTATTGCTGCTTGTTGTTCTGTTTTGTTCTTTCATTTCACCCACTTACATGTTTTGTGACCGTTCTAATTCTTCTAGTGCCCCATTCTTTGTCTTCCAGCTGTCCCTCCTTCCCCTTGCTCCTCCAGCTGAAAGTGCCTTCCCTGTTGTATTTCTCAGCTCTTGTTACATGAGTCGGTCTGGGGAGCTAAGGCATATTTTGGAAAGAGACAGTCAACGGAATTCACAACAACATGGGGGGCTTTTCTTCACGTTCGCATGCACCATTGTTGAAGAATTGTTTCGTTTCTACTTTTTTAAACTAAGTTCTTCAGCAGAAACACCAACAGTGATCCTGTTTTTCTGTGGCAAAATTTCAATGGTAAGGCAGGTATAATATTATTTGGGTGTGTCTGTCATGGTACTGAAGCACTTCATTATTCCAGGTGTGCATCTGCCATGCTACGGGTAGCACCATATTATTCCTGAGGTGTGTTTATCATGGTACCAGAAAGCACAGTGGTATTTGAGGGGTGCATCTGCCATGGTACTGGAAAGCACCGTATTGTTCCAGGGGCTGCATTTGCCACGGTACAATGTTGAAGTATACCCCTTGGAGGAGCACAATGGAGATTGCTCTGGCTGATTGGTGGCCCAACCGGACCCTGATTCTGAAAAACAGGGTTGTGTATCCATTATGCAGGGCTCTCAGTCAGGAAGAAGCCCTCTCTTAGGTTTCTTCACTCTATTTTCTTTCTTTCTGACTTTAAATGAAAGACAGACTCTTCGCACACAGCTGAGAGGGTTACTCGCATTGATGCTGCATTTTTATGGCACCATGTGCATCCTCTTTTGCAGAAGGCCTTTCGCCAGATGCTTAGGGCATCATGGGGCTTGTACTGGTGCCCACTTTAGCCCCTAAGACTCGAAGCAGAGTGGTCAAGTGCAGCCTCCCCGGCCACCTAGCACTGGCTAACAGGTTGAAGAAAAGCCTCCAGCCGAGACTCATGGGCTGCTGTCCTTTTACCTGATTCCATCTGCTCACAAACATTACAGCTCCAACACACAGAATAACCATGTACGAGCATTACTCCAGCACATGCTAATACATAATGTCATTAACAACAATCAAAAGTTAGCAGGTGTCTTTTTCTTTTTATTCCTTTTTGATCTTTTGTCCAGTTGTGTACATTTTTAGCCTCAACAAGCGAACGTGGTTTGTCGCTGAAAGGGGAAATGCCCTGCGACTTCCTCAGGGCTGATTTTAATTTTTTCATGGGATAGCTATCAACGCTGCTAAATGAATGCAATTCGCATGCACCAAAACTAGGGGGCTCCCAGCTGTCGAACCTCTTTTACGCAGATGACCTGTTACTTATTAGCCGGACCCCTGTAGGCCTACAGCGGCTGCTGGACATTACGTCAAGATATTTTGCTGCTAACAGGCTTAGCATCAATCACGAAAAATCTAAAGTTATGTGCATTAATCTCCCCAAAAAGAAAATAACACAGAACTGGCTGTTGCATCAAGGAAGCTGGAAACGGTCTGCGAATATAGATACTTGGGGGTCATCATAGACTGCAAGAGCAACTTCAAGCCGCAATGTGACGCCATAAAAAGGAGAGGGCTAATGGTTGTGGTGGCACTTACAAACTTAAAAAAGGCGGTCTCTGGGCCAAGCTTACTATCCCTCATAAAGGTGATCCAGGCAAAATTAATTCCAGCCATCACTTACAGCAGCAGAGTGATGAGGGGGGAGGGACGCTCCCTCAGCAGATGGAATGGTAGCAAATCTTTGGCCTTCCTAGGTATACATCGCCAACCCAGATGAGACTAGAATTTGGGCTACCAAAAGAATAGCTGGCACGTAAAGGAACCTACATATAAAGCTGGCACAAAGTAAGCAGGGGAGATCCGAAAACTTTAAATGCTCTCCTGTGGAAGGAACTTCAAGAAAATGAAACTTTCCTGGCAAGGCTGTACTTGGAGGCTGCTATTGATCATCTCGGCTTATGGCAACTATGGGAACTCCCAGGCTCACCAGCAGCCTTCAAAAAGGTGGTCATAAGGCAGCCCGAAAGGAATCCCTGTTGCAGGACAAAGCCACCTTGATAATGCGTGCTCATGGCTGGCTTACAGTTCAATCGTACATCAATCCTGCGCCCCAAGCTTATCTACAGACTGGATTCTCCAAAAAAACAAAAGAGAAGTTCCTGAAATTGCGCCTAGGATTACTGCCGTCAGCGGCCCACCTACCACCATGGTTACCGCTGCAGCTACCAATAACATGCCGACTTTGTGGGAATGGCAAAGAAAACACAATACATCTCATTGCCATCTGCAGCGAACTCATTCAAGAAAGTCGCTCCTTCTTGAGACCAATTCTCAACAACCGCAGGATACGGACCTGCAGGCAAGTGGCACTTGCCTGCTTCAAAGGTGATGACATCCAACTGAGCTGCCAAATGGTAAAACTCCTTGAAACAGCGGAAACCCATCTCAAAATGCTGAAGGATACCCAAAAAACCTAGTAGCACCGTGAAGGACGAGAGGATCAAATTCACTCTTACCCCCAAAGACCAAACACCAGCTCGCACTGGCAAAGAAACAGGCGGCATTATGTCAGCAAGAGGGGCGTCGAGTTACTCCTAAGCGTCCACATACCAACTTTGGGAGAGCACAGCCCCGGCAGGGAATTTGACAGGCCCCAAAGTTTACTACTTTAACCATCAGGAAAAACAGTAGTAGCATCAAGAGAGAAGCATTCTAGCAGCCCACTTAAGATGCAAACGGATATGTTCCCAACAGATGGACTATCCAGCTTCCACCTACCCATGTGCTGAGAACGCTCAGGAACACCGCACCGCAGTTATTTGCACCAGCCCCTCGAGTAACGAGATCCAAAGTGCACTCGCACTAAGGTCGAGCCTGCGCCAGACATTTGGTGAGGATGAATAATAAGCTGCATCTCTTTGTCCAACTCAAGCAGAAGGGGCAAAACCAAGGTCCCTGAATTTTTACCCAAGCCTCATGTTGCCATCGGCCAAGCCATGATTCTCACTAGGTGGAGGACAATGCCGAAAGCAAACAGCCACTTTGAACTATACTGAATAGCATTGATCATATTACAGGGACAGCCTGAACTGTCACCATAATTAATCACTGTCTCTTTTTTAACGCAAACCTGTTTTTATCGAAGTGGCACTTTAAAAAATGTTCTTATTGCACTGGCACTTTACTATATTACCCCTCGGCCGGCAACAAGGATTAACTTTCTGCATATCTTATCATGATAAATAGCCTGCCTAACTGAAATCATACTTTATTTTAACTTTGTTGCTGCTGTCTCAGTATGTTTTTTACTGAAGGATTTATTGTCTTAATGTGTATGAATTTGATCTTTTTTTTATTAACTGAACTTTTTTCTACATTGTAAAGGTTTTAAATAACCATGTACAATAAAGCATTATTTACTTACCTAAGACTCGAAGCAGAGGGGTCAAGTGCAGCCTCCCAGGCCACCTGGCACTGGCTAACAGGTTAAAGAAAAGCCTCCAGCCGTGAGTCATGGGCTGCTGTCCTTTTACCTGATTCCATCTGCTTACAAACATTACAGCTCCAACACACAGAATAACCATGTATGAGAATACCTCCAGCTCACGCTAATACATAAAGTCATTAACAACAATCAAAAGTTAGCAGGTGTCTTTTTCTTTTTATTCCTTTTTGATCTTTTGTCCAGTTGTGTACATTTTTAGCCTCAACAAGCGAACGTGTTTTGTCGCTGAAAGTGGAAATGCCCTGTGACTTCCTCAGGGCTGATTTACACAACTGGACAAAATATCAAAAAGGAAAAAAAAGAAAAATGCACCTGCCAACTTTTGATTGTTGTTAATGACATTATACAAGCAGACCTCCAGCACATGCTAATATATAATGTTATGTTGTCTTAGACCACATATTTGAGAGTAGGATGGTTCTCCCTACCTCATTAGCACTGCATTTTCTTATACCAACATAAATACTTTTTTGTGGATTTCTTTTGAGCGCCACTTCCCTACAAACTACCACCAATTTTCAGAGAATACACAGACGAACCAAATGGAAATATGTGGAGATGGCTAAGGCACAAAGGTACCTGGTCCCAGTAGCTCCTGTATCTCATTGTGCAGAACGTGTCTCTTATTGCAAGTATTCGCATAGCGCACAGATTTTGTCTGAATCTGTTAAATACTCACAATGGCAGTATGATGTCAGTTCACTGAGTCCAGCTTGCTCCACGCAATAAAGGTTTCAAAATGTTCTTCATCACGTTCTCCGCGCTCCTTGCAGAGAAGCCAAGGAAGATAAAAGGAGTGCCAACTCTAAAGAAAGCTCAGGGGTCACTTGTTTTTGCGAATTGAGGCATAGATGATGAAGATACTCAGAACAATGGAAATAACAATACCAGTCTCACAGGGAGAGCCGAAGCCGAGAGTGGAACCCAGTTCCTCAGATCAAAAGTTGGCAGCTGGTTATGTTAAATAAAATGTATCCCTTTCCCCGTTTCTTTGGTAGTTCCATTCAGTTTTGTGGGCGCAAACACATGCTAAACATAACAATAAATATGCCTGTTCTGGGGGCATGAAAGTCACTTGAAAATGATAACAAGCAGGCCTAATTTAATCCCTGATGACTGGCGTAATTCAAGAAAGAGGAGTGCCTACATGTACCCAGATAAACTGTTTCTTTTCTCATGACCCATAACCGCCCACCACAGGCCTTTCTGCAAGGCTCAGGGGCAGCAGGGCATCCTTTGCCAAATGTTTTAAACTGTGCACTTTAATTGCTGCACTTTCCATTACGTGTATCAAGCAAGCATGTATTCCTGGATCACACTGCATGACCCAGTGTGTAGTAGTTATATATTTATTTATTTATAAAGTTTTATGTGCTATATAATCCCCGTTTTTATTTCTTTCTCTCTTTTTTTTAAAGAATTTGTGCCCCGTAATTTGAAAGTGACGCTTGCAAATTAAAAATATAGATAAGAACGGAAAGACATGCTGCCTTTCACATGCCTCTTGTTGTAAAATAAAGTGAACCAAGAATAGTACATGACACGTAAGTTGAATGCCTAAGCATGTGTCGTACATTGCAGAAAGAAAGAAGGCTGGCCGACTTTTTAGTCTGCAGAGATCTTGTCATGCGCTACGCAGTCTCCACAGTAAATGGGCCCTTAACACTGTGAATTGCCCAAAATGACCATATGCTAAAGTGAGGCAGACACATTAATGGATGTTTTCTACTTTAAATTCTCCCAGCTCCACCCAGAAGAGAAACATTTTAGTTTCGAACTAATTTGCCCAATGCTCTTCTATTCACTGTGGGCCCGATTCACAGAACTAACTTAAGACAAAATACTAAACTTACTCTCATTTTGGTATTCACAGAAGGCACTTACTAATTTTGGTTTTCACAGAAGGCACTTACTCATTTTGGTATTCACAGAAGGCACTTACTCATCACTGAGTAAGTGCCTTCTGTGAATACCAAAATGAGTAAGTGCCTTCGTGAATACCAAAATGCGTAAATGCCTTCTGTGAATACCAAAATCCTAAACTTACTACCATTTTGGTATTCACAGAAGGCACTCATTTTGGTATTCACAGAAGGCATTTACTCATTTTGGTATTCACAGAAGGCACTTACTCATTGATGAGTAAGTGCCTTTTGTGAATACCAAAATGAGTTATGTGAATACCAAAATGAGTAAGTGCCTTCTGTGAATACCAAAATGAGTAAGTGTCTTCTGTGAATACCAAAATGGTAGTAAGTTTAGGATTTTGTCTCAAGTTAGTTCTGTGAATCAGGCCCTTAAATTCTAAGGGCTAGATGTAGGTAATCCAGAAATACCAAGTCCTTAATAGCGAATTGTACCGATTCGTTATTAAGGACTCGGTATTTCTGATGTACGTAATGAATCGGTAAAAATTACCTATTCGGTATAAATGGCTAAAAATTAGCGACTCTGAATGGATCGGTAAAGAATAGATACCGAATCCCTACTACCGAATTGTAAACACCGAATCCCCAATACCGAATTGGTAAATACTGAATCGGTAATTTAAAAAATCGGTAATTGTGGAATCAGCCAAACCTGTGCATCCCAATTATCTCCCAAACAGGAAGTGGCCACACGCAAGCAGCTGCACTGAACCTGGAGCTGACTGTGAGGCAGGGAGCAGAGCAGAGAAGCCAGGTGCAAATCAACTAAATTTTGCAACAGAAACCTAGCAAAATGGCAAACCAGGAGAGGGAGAAGGAGGCAGGTCTAAGGAAAAGGAAACACAAAATCAGTGAGATGGAGCTGGAGGTCCTCATTCAAGATGTTACCAAGGACCATGATAGGTTGTTTGGAAAGCAGTCCCTGCATGTGCCAGAGTCTCAAAAAATGCAGATCTGGCTTGCAATACAGGAGAAAATCAATGCCATCAGAGTCACCCAGTGCTCCATCGAGGACATGAAGAAAATATGGTATGATTTGAGGAAGACTGCTAAGGCGAGGATGGCTGAGAGGCAGAAGCAGGTCAACAAAACTGGTGGAGGGAGGAACACAGCACCTGCGCCAACTGCTCTGGATCTCCTGGTTGAGTCCACTCTCCAGCCGGAGAGTGTGAGTGGGGTTGGCGATGCAGACAGCTCAGCCAGAGCTGCCAACAAACAAGGTAAGATGCAATCACAGCATGCTGTGCACCCCCCTCCCTACCCCCAATCCCCAGAGAGGCATAGAGACTCCCACTCCAGTACATGTTTTACTCATAACCTGCAATGCATTATGGGAGACATAGTCAGAAGTAACACATGTCTGAACAGTCAGTCCACCAAACCCAAAGGCATGTGACACCAATTAGCAATTAGCAAGCAGTGGACAGTCAGTGTGATTGCCAGGCATTACATTTATTACAACGCAACTGCTGCCAGATAAGTGAGCATATGTACATTCTGTCTTCACAGGCGAGCCATCTTGCAGGGCTGCTGAGGGGAGAAGGAAAGGCACCCAGGACCGAGAGGAGACAAGAGGAGGAGGTCCAGTCACCTACAGGGCACACCACCCCACCACCACCACCGCCACCATCACCACCACCACCACAATCACCATCACCACTGCCACCATCAACGCCACCACCACCGACAGGCAGGAGGCATGCAGTGGCCACCCTCCAGCAGATGGTGGTGGCTGAGGAGGACAGCACAGGGGGCCAACAGTCACCAGTGGCTGAGAATGCCAACAGGGCAGGATCACAGTCCCCCACAAAGCGCGCCCACACAACTTCCAGACGCCGCAAAGAAGAGCAGTAAGTGCCTGCAAAGAAGAGCAGTAAGGTCAGTGCAGCGGGAGATGGCAGATATGAATGCCCACATGCACCGCATAGAGAAGGGCATCAGTGCCATGAACACCACCATTGCTGAGGGCATGAGTGCCGTTGCAGAGGCTGTGAGGCTGCTGTGCACCAAATTAGCCGAGGACCATCTGTCAAGGCGCAGGGAGAGGCAGGAACTTGATAATTACAACAAGGCGGGGAACCGCCTGTCCACTGCAACCTCTCTCATGTGCAGACGCTCGGTGGCCATGCAGGAGGAGATGGCACACTGCAGTTGTGATGTGGCTAGAGGGTTGGTCACAGTGACCACTGCACTTGAAATGCTCCAAACAGACAAGGTGGCCACTACTGGTGATGGGGGGAAAGGGAAGAGGCTACTAGCCATAGTAGCATCACGCACCCTCCCACAGAGTCCAGGAGGTGCAGCAAACGCCACAGCGCTGGCTCTGGACAGACTGGCAATACGGACAGTGGGGCAAAGGAAAGTGGCAGGGCAGCGCGTGGGCACAAGACGTAGAGCCAGCCATGATATGGTTGTACTGAAATGGGTGACAAAACCCATGTTTGTATGGACACTGCTTTTGACCTTGGTGGTGTGCTATGATCATTAAACACCATCACTCAAATACAGTAACTGGCTATGTCTCCTTACTTACTCAGAAATAGTTGTGTGTTATCTCAGCCCGTCTGTGTCTCCCATCCGGTGCTACTGCCACACCTGCTGTGCTGTGCTCTGGCTGTGGACAGTCCTCACCCTCGACCTCAGAGTCAGTTAGTTCCACTGTTGTTCCTTTCTTTGTGGCAAGGTTATGCAGCATTGCACATGTTGCTATTATTTTGCAGCAGATGATGGGGCGGTACTGACGTGCACCTCCACTTTTGTGGAGGCAAAGGAACCTGCTTTTTAGTAGTCCAAAGGTGCGCTCCACAACGTTGTGCGTGCTTTTATGTGCCACATTGTATCTCCTCTCACTTGGGGTGGATGGGTTGAGGTATGGTGTTAGGATAAAAGACCACACTGCATATGGGCTGTCACCTAAATGGGAAAGAAAGTGCTAATAATTTGAGTCACCAATACATTCATCCAAGGTATACGTCAGGGTGTGTCACATTGATTTACCTAGCAGGTATCCCTCTCCGAATTCACCAGCAGCCAGACGTGTGTAGATCCCACGGTTCCTGAATATGTAGGAGTCTTGGGTAGTCCCTGGAAATTTGGCCACAATGTCAGTAATAAGGTAGTCTGCTTCACATATCACCTGCACGTTTATGGAATGGGTGGATTTGCGATTGCGGTATATGTATTCTGTAGCTGCAGATGGGCAGATTGGTATGTGGGTCCCATCAATGCACCCTATTACATGTGGGAACTGTGCCTTTTGGTAGAAATCCAGCTTTGTCTTCTGCAGTTCTGCCTGTGTGCTGGGGAAGCATATGTAGTGATGCATTCTCTGCATCATGCCATCCAAAAAGGAGTTGAAGAAACGGGACAGGCAACTCTGTGACACACCACCTGCCGCAAGTATCACACCCTGGTAACTGCCAGATGCCAGAAGGTGCAGGCGACAGAGCACCTGTACATCAGTGGGTATTGCGTGAGCCCTTGGTGTCTGGTGATCCAGGAGGGGGTGCAGGTCCCACATCAGGTCCAGGATGGTGTTTGGGTGTAGCCTGTACCTCTCATGAATTTCAGCCTCAGTCAGTTGGAACAGTGTGACGTGCAGTCTGTACACGTGCTCCTCCCGTCTCCAGATCCTCACTCCTGCTGCGCGCAAACGTAGACACCTTGCTATCACATAGAGTGCCGCCATTGTGTTCACACTGTTGCATTTTGGGGCTGTTTATATGCAGTGCACCTGATTACCACCTGCTTTGAGTCAGTGCTAATTATCGATTCTTAAATACCGATTTTTAGCAAATTCGGTATAACCGATTTGTGGTACATCGCATTTGCGATTTTTTTACCAGTTCCTTATTTACTGATTCAGCATTTTTGTCTACCAATCGGTTAATAAGGAGTCGGTAACTGGTTTCCTTATTTTTACCGATTCTTTATTACTGATGCCGTTCTGTAATACCTACATCGCACATTACTAAATACCGGTCGGTAATGCTGAAATGTACCCATTTTCAACGTTACCGACCGGTATTTAGCCACCTACATCTGGCCCTAAATGTGAAATCATGATTGCATACAATAATATTGTATTTGGGCAAACAAACAAAATAGATATGTTTCTAAAACGCATGGCATAAATAAATGAAATAAATTAAATTTTAAGTCATTCACTAAGGATAAAAGCATATTTGGGAATTAATTTGCAAAAGTTTCTGTGTCAACCAGGAAGGCCTTGAAGACAAATTGCGGTACTTTCAGAAACTTGGTCCAAAACATGACTTTTGGTGAGTGCTTGAGTTCATGTCTTGTGGCTTGGAGATAACACCCACAAATCATATTTCAAAATGTTAGTACATTAGTCAAATGGTTTGCCTTCAATATAGCACATTAGGAGTGTTACTTCGCCTTGTGACAGTTTGTGGTTCATGAATGGCAGCAAACAGCTGTGTTAAAAGATATATTGTTTGCATTAGGAGCCATATTATGCAGCCCCACTGATGTGTGGTCTTTGTGCAGACACAAATTTATAGCATATCTAGTTTTAAAAGCCACCATATTTTTGGTAATTTTACAGTGGCAGTGAGCTGTACTTTAAGCAGGACATCCCAGGCTTTTAACACTGTCCCAGCCTTTCTAGTACATCAGACGCGGTAACATGACATGTTTTACTTTTACTAAAAGGCATCACAGCTTTCACCTTTTGCAGTGAGTTGCATGTTAAGCAGAGTTTGCTGTTCCACTAACACTGCCCCAGGCTTTCCAGTCTTTCAAACACACAATCAAACTCCACATAATTCCCGTACACTCAAAGCCACATAATTACTATCTACATAATTTTACTGCACACCTTTTCACATAATTCCACAACACACATCCACTCCAAAACTAACAATTCCAAACAAATGCATATAAATCTACTCCACAACACATTCCTCCACTCCATAACACATGGGAAAATACATTGTCATTTCAACGCTAATAGGTCTATCTCTCGCAAATACAAAACCTATTGGTATTGCACAAAATTAATTCAACTTCGCAACATGCCACATAATTCCACCCCATATAATAGTAGCCACACCATGCCACATAACACTACTCCAAACTATCCCACATAATTCCACACAGCACCACACAATTCAATGCCACACAATTCTATATCACACAACATAATTACACTCCACACAACTACACTTTACTCAATGCAACATAAACACACCCCACATAAATGCACTCTATGCCACATACCAGCAATCCACATAAATGCTCTCCACACCATGACACATACTTCCAATAATCATAATTTCACCTAATGTCACACAGTTCCAGGCCACACAACTCAACTCCACACATTCCCAATACACACCGCTTAATTCCACAGCAAACAACACATTTCAAATACACAACAATTCCACAACACACCATATACTCCCAATCCACATCATATATTCCCACATCATGCCACAACATGTAACAGCACACCACATAATTCAACTCCACAACATGCCACAACACACAATACCATTACACCCAATAAGCTCCATAAGACTCAATCTCACTCTACATTTATCCAGGATGATTAATACCATTTCATTACTATCCATATAATTCCACAGGACACCAATCAATCAATCAATCAATCAATCGGGGAATTGTAAGGCGCCACTCACTCCTGAGGGTCTCAAGGCGCGGAGAAGGGGTGGGGGGGGTTGGGGATCAGCAGATCTGTTTAGCCGAAGAGCCAGGTCATGAGGGTCTTCCTCGATGTGTTCAGGGAGGGGGCACGTCTGATGTCTTCTGGTAGCTCATTCCAGGTCTTGGCTGCAATGTGAGAGAAGGATCTTCTGCCTGCTCTGGCAATGTGGATGTGTGGGGTTTCAGCCAGTGCGAGGTTGGAAGATCAGAGGTTTCTTTTGGGTACGTGGAAGTTGATTCTGTCGTTGAGGTATTTAGGTCTGTTGTTGTGTAGGCATTTGTAGGTATGAGTGAGGATTTTGAAAGTGACTCTTTTGTCCACGGAGAGCCAGTGGAGACTTCGTAGGTGTTGGCTGATGTGCTCGTGTTGGAGGATGCTGAGGACAAGTCTGGCAGCGGTGTTCTGTATTGTCTGGAGTTTGCGGAGTAGGGACTTGTTGATGCCGGCGTAGAATGCGTTTCCATAGTCCAGTCTGCTGGTGATGAGTGCATGGGTGACTGTCTTCCTTGACTTAGCGGGCCTCCACTTGAAGGTCTTGCGGAGGATGTGGAGGGTGTTGAAGCAGCTGGAGGTGACGGCATTGAGCTGTCGGTTCATGGTGAGTGATGAGTCAAGTATGATGCCGAGGTTCTTGGTGTGGTCTGAGGGGGTAGGTGGGCTTCCAAGGGGGGTGGGCTACCAAGTACTGTACCCATGCAGAAGGGGTGGTACTGAGGATGAGAACTTCTGTCTTCTTTGCGTTGAGCTTCAGGCAGCTGTTGGTCATCCAGACTACAACATCTTGCATTCCTTTCTCGAAGTTGAGTTTTGCAGCGGTGGGGTCTTTGGAGAGGGAGAGGATGAGCTGGGTGTTGTCGGTGTAGGATTTGATGTTGAGGCTGTGTTGTCGGACGATGGCTGCGAGGGGGCCATGTAGATGTTGAAGAGGGTGGGGCTCAGTGATGAACCCTGTGCGACTCGGCAGGTGATGTACATGGGGTCAGAGAGGAAGGGTGGGAGTCTGATCCTTTGGCTTCTTCCGGTGACTAATGATCGGATCCAGTCCAGGGCTGTTCCTTGTATGCCTGCGCTGTGTAGTCTGGTGACTAGTGCGGTGGGGGACGGTGTCAAAGGCCGCTGATAGGTCAAGTAGGATGAGGGCTGTGGAGTGGCCTTGGTCCAGGAGGGTGCAGATGTCATTTGTGGCAGCGAGTAGGGCGGTCTCTGAGCTGTGGTTGCTTCGGAATGCGGATTGGGATGGGTCAAGGATGGTGTTCTCTTCAATGAATTGTGTCAGTTTCCATGCCCAATATTTCCACTATCCAATTCAATGCCACACAATTCCACAACTAACAATTCCAATACATCTCATCTCTCCCTTGCACCTCTACCAACCTGTCAAGTCTCCCCACACAGCCACTGCCCCTCTCATCTCCATCTCACAGTGCCATTACCCCCTCTCATCTCACAATCCTACAGCCCCATCTCATCCCTCCCACACATTCCCTCTTTATACTGCCCGCTCATGCATGCTGCCTTCCGGTACCTCCTTGTGCTCTGCACTGGTCCACTGGTCCACCTCTCGAATCCACCCTCCTCTGGATGCCTCTCCTACTCATCCTCTCCCTCACCCCTCTCTCTCGCTTTCTAACGCACTCTTCCCGCCTCATTGTGTCGCTGTGTCTCTCTGGGGGCAGCGCGGCCCCTTGAAGGGCAGAAACTTCCGGGACCCCCAAGCTATCTACTGTGTGTGCCCTTACAACATTAATATGATTACTGGTCTGGGCAAGTAACATAGTCACTTTCTCTTCGATTAGGGTAATATTTTCATGTCGGGGCCCTAGGTGAGTACTAAGCATTGTTTCCAACCTGGACCACATTTCTGTGCCCTCCCCCCCCCAAATTACCTGCCTTCCTACATTTTGTGCACTGGGAATTCTCCAATTGCCCTTCTATGGTTGTAGCCCTGGCCGAAATTAGAGCTCCTTTCCTCTTGGAGTTAGTGTTCTCCTTTTGACTCCCCACCCCTCGAGTTCGCTTGTTTTTTGCCACGGGGTCCACTTGTGGGGTAGTAACCTGACCAATATCACTTTTTGTCTAGTCGTGCCCTTTTTGATCAAGTGACCACCTCCCCACCTTCCCTTAAAATTTCTCCATTTCTATTTGAAGATGCGGCCAAGATGGGCGTTCCCTCCGTCTGACCTAGCCCACATGATGATACTATTTGTGGGTCACAACCCCCCTCGCTCTCCTCACCTACTGGTGTTGTCATGCACAACCCCTCCTGTAATACCTCAGTTGCCTGTACTGACCATTCTGTCACTTGTAAGTCTGTAACCACAACATCTGGACTATTGACAATATAATTGCCATTTACAGTATCTTTGTCTACTGTGTTGTCGGCTTTAGGTGACCTGGCCATTACTATGGCCCCCATTGATGACCTCTTCTGTGATGCCAATGAGTCCAGTGAGAGTCTCTTCTCTGCCAATTGGATCTTGTGCACTAATAATGACTCCGCCCTCATTAGAAAGCGTATAGTGTCCCTTTTGCACTCCCCCTGCCATGAAATTCCTTGCCTTCCTCCTGCTCATCCTACTCGATAAGCACATCACAACACACAAATGACCCCTGATTACCCAATAACCGTCCACCCAGGCAGCAGAGTTCAAAGTCTATGAGGCGCTATAAAGCTTCTACTCCACTCCTCTGTGTCTCCCTACAGGGTAAAGGTCCACGGTGGTAGTTTTGCTCCCCCAACTATAATGAGACTTTTAAGCTACAAACAGTTACAGCGGGGGCACAATAAAGATGTCCTCACCTCACCTCCTCAGATGTATAACAAGGAAGGCCCAGGCGGTGGAGTAAATGGTCAGGGGTTCCAAGCGGGGTTCCAAAATCCAGGGAGGCCCGGCCTCTTCCAGCTTCTGACGGGCACAGGACGGGTCCGCCCTTGGCCCGCGCGCATCCCGCGCTGCGGGAGCCCTCGGGTGGATTTAAGGCGCACCGGCAGTGACGTGCTGCTCAGCATCAGGAAGCAATGAAGGACACTGGGGGATGTAGTCTTTGTTCCCCGTTGGTGGCGGGCAGTAGGATTCGGTGCAGTCGCTCCTGGGACTGTTCTCCCAACAGTTGTGGCAGCAACCGGCAGGGCAAGATACAAATTTGTTTAAGAGAGTACACACTACTCAATTGCACCCCACAAAATTCCAATCCAACCCACATAATTCTAGTCTTCACCACAAACATCCTGTCCATTCCAAACCAAAATACATAGACCAAAGACATTGTCATTTACAACACCAATAGCTCTAACTCTCACAAACGCTAGACCAAATTTGGTCTATGTAATAGGCACTTTATTTCCAGGCCACATTTCCAGGTGCTTTTTGTTGTGTATGTTTAATGTTAGTGCACTATTTGTTTACTTGCAGTCTGCGCAAATTATTTCTGAATGTTTTCTATTACTCGTCAGGCCTGCGTTTTGCAATGTGCTTGGTCTTCGCAACATAAATAAAAACATTCCGATTTAGTTTAGAAAAATAACTTACTGATCAACCTTTACCGCATGTAGGCTGGGTATTTTTTTTGTCATTTTATTTTGTAACTTTAATGTTTTAGTCCCTTTCAATACAAAGAAATAGTACTTGGGGCACATTGCAGATGATCTATTTACAAATGCAAAGGAGGTTTGTATTAAGCACACATAGTTTGAAGGAAAAAAAAGTAAAATTACTTAGAGGACAGTTTAACAACCTATGATTAATGGGAATGCAGTTTCCTGCCTAGTGCTTCAAAAGATCTTAAATACAGCTTGTATCTATGAGAAGACTCTTTTCAGGCTGTTAAACATTGGAAGCAATGCCTGTTATTATTCGTCCCTTGTGATAGCTTTCAGAAAGTCGACCTTTTGCGGCCCTTAACTACAGTTTGTTGCAAAGTGTTCATACCCTGTGCAAGATGTTTTATGGGTGCTCCAGGATGTAGACAACCTTGTTAAAATAAGGACCAGGAATAAAACACTATGTATGTTTCTCAGAAAATAATTGTCCCTTAATGTTCTGGGAAACTTTGAGAAGTTTCTTAAAGTTAACCATATTTCATGAAGTAGATTTTGCCTAGTAGTTCCCACATCTTGTAAAGCCAGCAGTGATGTTCTTACATTTTCCATATATCCCATGGAGCTGTGATTTCATAGGGAGGTATAGTGAGAGTGCTGACCAATTCTTTAAAGAACTTTAAAAAGAATTACAAGGTCAGCTGTTGCAGTGTGCAAGTCAACGAAGGACACTTTTATATCTCTTAGTGCGGCAAATAATTATAGTAGAGCGTGACATATATTGAGGGCATTTGTTGTATGCTTTATGTAGAGCATTGTTGACCGCATACCTAAAAACATGACTGAGCCTGCCCTAAAACACTAGTTGTCCTACATTTGTATCCACCATTAATACACATTTGATTATAATTAATATACTATGTTGATGGTACTAGAGTCCCTAATGAGAAATATTATTACTATGCTTATTCAATGAGAATGTTCTTGAAAGGATGTAACGTGAGTGCATCAGACAGAAGACATCCCTTATCTTTTATTATTGAGAATATCTTGTAAAGAACAGATATTGTTGATTGATTGAGGAAGGTTCAACTGAGCATCTTTATAAAAATAAAATTGTATTTTAACTTGAATTGTTAGAAGCAGAATGTGCAAATAAGTTGTCTAAAGCATGTAATTTTTAATGATAGGACACTAAAATTTGATAAACGACAGGTAGCCACAACCACATAATCACACTCTACGCAATACCACATAAATATGCCCCACATAAAATCACTCAATGCCACATAGCAACAATCCATATAAATACACTCCACGCCATGCCACATAATTTCCATCAGCATAATTTCACTCAATGCCATACAAATGCACACCACACAATTCAGCTCCACACATTTTGATTCCACACCATATAATTTGACAACAAACCACATAATTCAACTCAAAAACACAATTACACAACACATGCATCCAAACCACACCATAACATTCCACATCATGCCACAAAATTCACCACACCGCATAATTAAACTCCATTACATACCACACCCCAAAATTACACGCCATGACACACACTCCCACTCTACATAATTCCAGTACACTCAATACAACACAATTACTATCCACATAATTCCACTGCACAAATCCACTCCACACCACATTATTCCATGCCACATAAATCAACAACAATTTCAATATAAGCCACATAATTCCACTCCACACCACATACATCCACGCCATACAAGTAACTAAAAGATATTGTCAGTTACAACGCCAATACCTCTAACTTTCACAAATGCGAGACAGATTGCATTGCAATTGCTATTTATATAAATATTCCAGCAGACACAGGTTTATAGCACTTCTGGATAAAGATGGACATTTTTCTGAAAGAATATTTCTATCTCCTCTTGAAACATGGGTTAAAGAAAATGATCACTTCTACCTAAATAGGCTTTCATAGAGAGAGCTCGATGGTTGGCAATATATTAGTAAGCTCTACTCAGTAAACATCATGAAAGAGAATTTTATAGCTGTTTTGTGGATTCAAGGGCATGCTTTGATCATGTTAGCCAAGGTGAATCTTTAAAAAGATGACTGACTAGGGGATTGAAGACGGACTGAAAAATGTGAAAAGACAACTGCATAATGAAACCTGTTTTAGGGTTAAAATAAATAATCTTGCAGCCTCTAATTGCAACTCAACACAGAGTGGCTTAAAACAAGGGTGTATTTTAGCACCCCAGCCATTTTAAATCTACTATCTTCCCCTGTCAGTACTGGGGGTCTCTAGTTGGCATTGGCTTGCACCTTTGTCCAAATAGGGACCATTGATTCTAGTCCACACTCCTAAAATAACCCCTGCTCAACCGTGTGGTAGCTTGGCATGAGCAGGCAGGCCTATCTCAGAGGCAGTGTGTAAAGCATTTGTGAACACATACAGCAATACAGTGAAAACACCACAGATGGACCCAACACAGGTTTTATAAAAATAAGTATTCTTTATATTGATTTAACACAAGATCCAAAATGACAACAATCCACAATGCTGTTTTAAGAAAATGACTTTAAGGTGGTAGAAATAACTCAGTTCACTTTAGATGGTAAATGTGACACGTTTCTCACAAAGTACCTTTGGAAGCGTCACGCAAGATAAACAAAAGGTTCGCAGGGAGAACGATGCATAGGTTCCTTGCTTCAGGGGATGTGATGCGTCTGTTCCTTACCAGAGAGGAGGTGATGTGACAATCTCATGGTGCATCCCAGTTGCGATGCGTCAAGATGGCGCCTCGATGCGATGCGACGCTCCAGTGCGATGCGAGAAGATGACGCCCTTGATGCAATGCAAAGATGTGAAGGCGATGAGTGCATGCCCGGCGGCAACTCTGTAACTTTGGAGCTGCAACAGGCCCTGTGACAGCTTCTCCGGTGATGCAACTGCAACCCTTGCGGTGGCGACACCCTTCTCCGATGATGCGATGGCAACAGCATGCGGATGCAACACGCTTCTTCTTGTTGAGTCATGCTTCCAGCTCCTACCAACATGCAGGCTTCTGCAGACAGAATTCGCAGCAAGGAAATTCCTGGGGGAGCTGGTGGTGAAGTCTTGTATACCTGAGACTTATGCAGAAGGCAAGCACAGTTCAAGCCCTTGGAGATTCTTCTTCAAGTTGTTGAAAATTGCAAAAATAAAAAAAAAGTATTTCTTATTTCCATGGCAATAAAGAAACCACCACAGGCCAACCCCAGCAATTACACACTGGCACAGGAGTAGTCAAAAACTCCTGCAGATTCTGGTTCTTCTCCTTGGCAAAAGTTCTGTCTTGATTCCTCGAAGTGAACTAAAGTTCTGGGGTCTGGGTCCCCCTTTTTATACACTCAAATCCTTTGTCCCTGAAGTCAGAGAGTGTCTGTACCTAGTCCAAACAAGTTCTGGATGCATTCTGCCAGTGCACAACTTCTTCCTTTGTCATTGTCGGCCAGGGTAATCAGACGCACCACAGGAGGTGGAGCCAGCATTGTGGAGGGCAGGCACAGCCCTATTCAGGCCCAGGTGCAACTCCTTCCACCACTCCCAATGCAGATAGGTCTATTCAGCCTACTGCTGACTCACCTTGCCTTCTGGAGCCACCCCAGCCCCTGTCACTCACAAACCAGACATGCAATACACAACCTAGCAGAGGCAGGCTGGAAAGTTAGGTAAGAAAATATCTACTTTCTAAAAGTGGTATTTTCAAACACAGAATGTTAGAACCAACTTTACTAAAATATGTATTTATCATTCTGAGTGCAAGCATACTAAAGGTTTTTTTCCACCATGTTCCCTGGGTCAGTTAGGATTATAAAATGTTATAATCAAACTGCCCATTCTGGCATATGGGGACAGGTAGCCTTGCAGTAGTGAAACACAAAATTGGCTGTAATTCACTATCAGGGCATGCCACATACATCAGGGCGTGTTCTACCTTTCACATACAATACACCCTGCCCTAGGGCCTACCTTTGAGGTGGCTAACATGTAGAAAAGGAAAGGTTTAGAGACTGCTAAGTGAGTGCACATACCAAGTCGACATGGCAGTACTAGACTGCACACAGGCTCTGCAATGGCAGGCCTGAGACACACTTTACAAGCTGCTTCTGTGGGTGGCACAACCAGTGCTGCAAGCCCACTAGCAGCATTTGATCTACAGGCCCTGGGCGCACATGGTGCACTGTAGTAGGGTAGGACAAGTAAATCAAATAAGCCATTCATGGAGTCACTAATCAATTACAGTAATTTACCATAGGGGGCACTTGCACTGTGGAACTGAATAGCAGTGGCATAGTGCCCAAAGCATCTAAACTGGCAAAACATATTAAAAAAAAGAGGAGACAACAGCAAAAAACGGAAGGGACACTCACACCAATGGTACCAGGTCTAACATGTGTCCCCTCCAGCTGAAATGTAGGGAGAACTACCCATCCTCTTTTTGAGTTTTCTTCATTAAGGCGGGAAAATCTGGACAGACCATCAGCATTGGCGTGTTCTGTACCAGGCTGGTGTTCCACCGTAAAGTGCATCCCCCACCTCAACAACTTTGGGTTCCCACCCCTCATCTGCATCAACCATCTGAGGGGCCTGTGGTCCGTCTGAACCCAGAAGTGAGTCCCAAACAAGTATGGTCTCAACTTCTTCAGTGTCCTGACCACAGTAAATACCTCACGCTTAATTGCACTCCACCTCTGTTCCTGTGGAAGTAACGTCCTACTGATGAAGGCTACAGGTTGGTCTAGGCCCTCCTCATTTATCTGTGAAAGAACAGCCCCCAAACCATGCTCTGTTTGGGCAATACATTCCTTTGAGAAGTTGGGCGCCTTAAGCACGAGTGCTGTGCACATGGCAGTCTTTAGGGCGTCAAAAGATTTATGATCAGGTGTCAGTCCAGTTCACTTTCTTGGGCTGCTTTCTGGAAGTCAGCTCAGTCAAGGGTGCCACAATGTTGCCATACCCCTTGACAAACCTCCTGTAGTACCCTGTGTGGCCTAAGAAAGTTCTCACCTGTGTCTGGGTTTTTGGGGTTTCCCATGCCAGGATGGTATCAATCTTGGGTTGTAGGCGCGCCAC
Organism: Lissotriton helveticus; assembly: GCF_964261635.1. Taxonomy (NCBI): domain Eukaryota; kingdom Metazoa; phylum Chordata; class Amphibia; order Caudata; family Salamandridae; genus Lissotriton; species Lissotriton helveticus. The sequence goes on along the minus strand of NC_136063.1, from coordinate 1,144,175,459 downwards.
CTGGCCGCTTCCTACCAGGTGCCCCAAGTACACCACGGAACCCTGCCCGATCTGGCACTTACTCGCCTTCATCATGAGGCCTGCTCTGCGCAGCGCCATCAACATTTCCCAGAGGTGGTGCAGACTTTCTTCGCAACTGGTGCTGAACACTGCAATGTCATCCAGGTAGACGGCACTTAAATTTTCCAGCCCAGCCAACACCTGGTTGATCAACCTCTGAAAGGTGGCAGGGGCATTCTTCACCCCAAAGGGCATAACCTAGACTTGGTAGTGCCCATCTGGCGTGGAGAATGCTGACCTCTCTTTGGCCCCATCAGTCAAGGTGATCTGCCATTTCCCAGACGTCAAATCAAACGTACTGAGGTACTGAGCAGCCACTAGCCGATCAGTGAGCTCATCAGCTCTTGGATGGTGTGCGCGTCAGTCCTGGTGACATAACTGAGTCCTCGGTAGTCCAACAGAACCAGAGTTCGTGTGTGGCACCAGGCACAGCAGCCTTTGGGACCAAGACCACTGGGCTGGCACAAGGGCTGTTAGAGGACACAAACACCCCAAGGCAAACATCTTGGAGACTTCCTCCTTGATGTAAGCTTTGACCCTGTCAGTCACTCTGTAAGCCTTGTGCTTAACAGGATGTCTACATCATGGATGCACTACTTGGCGACACCAGGAACAAGGGAGAACAAAGCAGACACTTGCCCCAACAGTTGGCGACAATCATTCTGCTGCTCAGGGGTCAGGGTGGAAGAGAGGTTGACTCCATCCACTGACCCATCTTGCTATGTTGCACACCGGATGTCAGGAATAGGCTCAGTCTCCTCCTCCATTCCAGTATCTGTCACTAGGAGCATGCCCACTTCGGGCCTTTCTAAGTGGGGCTTCAGGCGGTTCAAATGTATGACCCACAAAGGGTTCCTGGGAGATCGCAAGTCCAATAAGTTAGTGACATCACTTTTACGCTTCACCACCTCAAATGGTCTGGTCCACTTATCCTGGAGCACACAGGACTCCACTGGGGTCATTACCCAAACTTTCTGACCTGGCTGAAGCACAATCAGAGTGGCATTCTGATCGTACCACTGCTTCATCTCTTCCTTGCTGGCTTCCACATTCGCCTAAGCGAGTTGTCTGAATCGCCTAGTCTGATTCCTGAAGGCCAGCATTTAGCTATATACATCCACCAGGATTCCTGGGAGCTTTCTCCCAGCCTTCCTTGACCAGATTCAGAGGTCCTCTTACCGAGTGCCCATACAGCAGTTCAAAGGGAGTGAACCCTAAGGACTTCTGTGGCACCTCATGGTAAGCAAAGAGAAGGCAAGGCAAGAGAACATCCCGCTTACGCTTCATAGGTTCCTCAAGACCCATAATGATGCCTCTGAGGGTCCGGTTGAATCTCTCAACCAGCCCATTACCTTGGGGGTGGTAAGGAGTGGTAAAGTTATAGGTTACTCCACACTCCTGACACAGGAACTTCATATACTTAGAAATCAAGTTGGTACCCCCGTCTGACACCACCTCTCTGGGGAACCCCACACTGAAGAAAATTGTTAGGGGTGTTACAGGTCGTCTAGCTTAAAGAGCTTAATTCTGGTTTTATGGGTCAGATTGTGTATTGTTAAAACTGAAGGAATCTAATTTAATGTTTTAATTAAACTCTGAATTTTAATTGAGTGTTTAAACTGTAATTTAATCATCTGTAAATAGAAGGTTGAAGTTGCATTTAGCAATGCTTGTTTGTTTTTCTGTAAGAGAAAGAAGCCTTCATTTACATGTTTCAGATTGTGCGCTCCTTGAGAGTAAGGTTCGCGCTGGTCCTCGTGTCTCGAATCCTTGTAGGTGGGGGCTCGTGCAGGCTCTCGTGGCAAGAGCGGAATCTATAAATACAGCTTCCTTTCAACGGTCGGCGCTTCGTCTCTTGTTGGGTTCGACGAGCGCTTCTGACCGTGTGTTGCTGGGCAGCGATTCCTTCCTCCTTTTCCCTTCTTAAAACCTTCCAGAGTCTCCTTCCCTTAAATTAATAATCCTCCCAACTCCTAGTCGTGTTACCTGGAAACCGGTTCCCAGTTGATGAAAGGCTTCGAGGAGAAGACGAAGCTCCGTGTTTTCCTCGGCCAGTCAGCTGGAAGATCGCGTCACATTTCCAACGCGCCTAAAGGCGGATCGAGGCTGCAGTCAAACGGACGTTTATAGAGGAGACAGTAAGATTACATATTTCAGTTGTAAAACGGAAAGTGTTAACGCAGCGTCTGAGCAGTCATCGTTAATTCTAGTTTTTTGAGTGAACTCGCTTCAGATCAGCTAAGAGCAACTGCACAGCTAGAATTAAACAACCCTTGGTAAAGACAAGGTAATTCAGTTGAAACAATTGAGAAGTCCTTAGGGATCTGCGAGGAATTTAGTTGCAAGAGACTACAAATAAACAAACCTTGGTAAAGACAAGGTAATTCTGATTTAGCCTTAAAGGAGTCTGCGAGGAACTCTTTGCTAAGAGACTAGACTTTGGTTAACAAATAAGCCTTGGCAAGACAAGAATCCTAATGTTAAATTGGAGAAAACAAATATAATTTGTAAATAGGTAACTGTTTGGACTCAGAGAAGGGGGTCAGATTGTTTAGTAGATTGCTGTTAAATGCTATTAGACAATTGTAGTACAGAAGTAGGTTGTTGTATTCTCCTTCTGTCACCCCTTTGCAGATATTTCCTTGATTAGATGAGTTGCAGAAGTCTCCAGGTATGATTCTTGATGATTCCTGCATGTGTTAACCAGTTAAGTTCACTAACCTGATTAACTACTAATTTTAACTAAGAAAGGTTTATTTCTTCCTTGATTTACAATCTTTATTTTTCAAGGAATCTAGAGAAAGAGACTGGGCAATTCAGGATAATCAAAGTGTGAACAAAGGCCACAAGACTCAATGGTCAGTAAATGAAATGTCTAGCTAACCTCTTGGTATATGGTGTAAGTTAAGAAGAATTATTCACTGTTAACTTTTCGACTGTAGAACTGTGTAGAACTTGACGCGCATACTGAAGAAGTCGAAGGCCTGGAACACTACCCAGAGAAATAACTACAGAAACCAACATTTCTTTATGTGTTGTTAGTTTCTCTGTCCACTTCCCCTTTCCCTTAGGGAAAAGTTAATTCAGTCAGAGTTGAATCCCTGATTGTGTTGATTGATCCTTGAGGGAGTTGGGAGTTTGCAGCTTAAGAGGAAACGTCAGAAGAGTCTCGAAGGACTTCGCAACAGTAGACGAAACCTCTAAAAAATTGTTTCCTCTTAAGTCTGTAAATTCACCCTCATGGATGTCTCTCAGTTGTCGCAATTAGTGCAGAAAATGCAGTGGAAATGGAGAATTTACGATTGGAGAATCAATCGCTTCGTCAAGAATTAGAAGAAACTAAAGCGGGGTTTTCAGTTTGGAGGGATCCTTCTAAGGAGAAAAAGCCAGTCTTAGCGCCAACTAGATTTGGAGCAGATGTTCGTCAGTCACATTCCTCGGGTGATCAGTTAGAAGGTCAACCTGTCCAGGTCACGGTTGTTACACCTACACCTGTTCCCTTGGCAAATCCTGAAAGATTTTCTGGAGATAATTGTAGGTTTGCAACTTTCATTAGTCAATGTCAATTGCATTCTATGTGTAAACCTCAAATTTTTTCTTCTGACACTTCTAAGGTAGCATTTATAATTTCTTACCTGGGAGGGGTGGCTGCAAATTGGGCAATGCCTTTGGTAGATAATAATGATCCATTGCTTCATAATTTACAAAATTTTAAGGTGGCCATGTCCAACTTATTTGCAAAACATACTCTAGTTCAGGCATCTGATAATGAGTTATTGAATCTTCATCAAGGAACTAAGGATCTCATTTCTTATATTACTACTTTCAATAGACTTTTGACCGAGACTCATTGGCCTGAGGAAAAAAGAATTTCCTTGTTTTATAGAGGTCTAAAGGACGAGTTAAAAGATTCCCTTGCACACATAGTTAACTTGCCTGAGGATTTTAAAGAATTTCAGGATCTGGTAGTGAAGCTTGATCATAGGTTGGGTGAACGGAAAAATGAAAAATCAAGGGGTGAGTTTAAAAGTTCACAGTTTAAAGTTGAGAAAAAAGAGTCAGAAGTCAAGAGTACCTTAGTTGAACCTGTTTTATCGGGTGGGTTCAAGGGTCCTTTAACTCCTGAAGAAAAAGAACGAAGACGTAAGGGTAATTTATGTTTGTACTGTGGTAAGCCTGGGCATTTTGCTAAGGAATGTACGGTTAAACCTACAAAAAATAAAGTCTTAGTAATTGAAACCCCTGTGAAAAATCTGTCGGAAAACTAGAATTCTCGAGGAAAGCTGAGATCGTTCCCTCGAGCAAATCTTCATCTAAGATCTCTCAATTTGTCACTAATGTAACTACTCTTATTCCAAGACATTTTACTATTCGAATGGTTTTTATTTTAACTACCCTTCAGAGACATAGTATTCCTGTACATTTGGACTCTGGGGCCACTGGAAATTTTTTCGATATTGGGTTTGCCCATAAATTGAATTTAAAATTCATTGCCAAGAAGGAACCGGAGCCTGTGAGGGCTGTTGATGGTTCAGTTTTGTCTTCTGGGATGATTCGATTCAGCACTGAACCATTGACTTTATTGGCAGACAATGGACATACTGAGAGGGTGGTTTTTGATCTTATCGATGCACCAACCTTTGGAGTGATTTTGGGCATTCCTTGGTTAGAATTACATAATCCAAGAATAGATTGGATTAAAAGAACTGTTACCTTAGAGTCTTCTTTTTGTAAGTTGCATTGCTACCAGGAAACCAGAGATCCGGTGATGCCTCTTTTTTGTGCTACTTTAAATTCAGAAATTGATAGGCTTCCTGTAGAGTATAGGAATTTTTCTAAGGTTTTTGATCCAGTTGAAGCAACTAAACTTCCACCTCATAGAGTTTATGATTGTAGAATTGACTTGGTTCCTGGAGCTGTTCTACCTTGCAGCAGAATTTACGCGTTAACGGAACCTGAAAATGATTATTTGAGGAAATATTTGGATGAACTTTTAGAATTAGGATTTATTCGGCACTCCACTTCTCCGGTCTCGTCTCCGCTCTTCTTCGTAGCAAAGAAGACGGGAGATTTGAGAGCTTGCATTGATTATAGAGCTGTTAACAAAGCAACAATTAAAAATAGATATCCATTACCTCTAATTCCAGTACTTCTAAATCAAATTAAAGGCTCTAGTATTTACACCAAACTGGATCTTAGAGGAGCTTATCACCTGATTCGAGTTAAGGAAGGTGATGAGTGGAAGACCGCTTTTCGTACAAAGTTTGGTCTCTTTGAATATACTGTCATGCCGTTTGGTCTTTGTAACGCTCCTGCAGCTTTTCAATATTTTATTAATGAGGTCTTACATGATTTGCTGGATGTCTGTTGCATAGTTTATATTGACGACATCCTAATTTATTCTAAAAATACAGAGGAACATGTGCAACATGTTCAAGCTGTTTTACAAAGATTGAGAGATCATTCTTTGTTCGCTAAATTGGAAAAATGTGTATTCCATGCATCCAAGCTGGAGTTTCTTGGCTATTGTTTATCTCCTGTAGGGATTCATATGGATCCTAAGAAGGTAGAAGCAATCTTGACCTGGCCAATTCCAGTTTCAATTAAGGACACACAGAGAATTTTAGGTTTTGCTAATTTCTATAGGCGGTTCATTTCTAAATTTTCCGAAATTGTTACACCTATTACTCAGCTATTGAAGAAAGGGAAAAAAAATTCTTGGACTGAAGAAGAAGATCAAGCCTTTTCTTTATTGAAAAGGGCTTTTACTTCAGCTCCGATTTTAGTTCATCCTGATCCAGATAGGCCATTTTTTGTTGAAGCTGATGCTTCTCAGACTGCTATTGGTGGAGTGTTGCTTCAAAAGGATTCAAATTCAGGTCATTTACACCCAATTGCTTTCTTTTCTAGGAAGCTTTTATTAGCTGAGCAGAATTATACAGTTGCTGAACGGGAACTTTTAGCTATTAAAGATGTGTTTCAGGAATGGCGACATCATCTTTTGGGTGCTAAACATACTATCACAGTATTTTCTGATCATAAAAATTTACAATTTTATTCCACAGTAAAAGCTTTCACTCCCACACAGATGAGATGGTTGCAGTTTTTTAGTGAATTTGATTTCCTAATCACATATCGGCCAGGTAATAAACAATTATTATCTGATACACTTTCACGATTAGTTTGTGAGAAGAATTTAATTGCAGTAAATGAGCCACCAAGTATTTTATCTAAGGAAAAAATAGCTGCAGAGATTCATTCCGAATTTTTTTTGGAGTCTGTTAAAGAGGAATTAAAAAACTTTAACATTCAGGAGTGGTTATCTAAGAAAGGGAATTCTGTCAGAGAGGGTCTGTTTTTTCATGATAGTAGGTTATTTATTCCTACAAAAAAATTACAAGATGAAGTTATGCATTGGAATCATGATTTGGCAATTGCTGCTCCCTGGCGTTAATAAAATGTTGGATTTATGTCAGCGCCATTTTTGGTGGGGAAAAATGATTCCTGCGATTCAGCAATTTGTAAAATCTTGTCCAGTATGTTCAAGACAAAAAGCCTTACATAAAGTTCCTATGGGTTTGCTTCATCCAATGATTATTCCTCCTCAACCTTGGCATACAATCAGTTTAGATTTTATTACAGATCTTCCTAAATCTAATGGTTTTACTACTGTTTTGGTGGTGATTGATTTACTATCAAAAATGGGACATTTTATTCCGTTACACAAGATTCCCACAGCTGTAGAATTTAGTACTGTGTTTTTATCAAATATTGTTAAACTTCATGGTCTTCCATCTAAAATAATTTCTGACAGAGGCCCTCAATTTATATCTAAATTCCGGTCTCAATTGAGTAAACAACTGGGAATTGAGTTGGCCTTGTCTTCTTCCTTTCACCCACAAACTGATGGTCAAACAGAAAGGGTTAATCAGCATGTTGAACAGGGTTTACGATGTTTATTAACTAATTCCTCTGGTCATTGGGATGAAGTTTTGCCTTGGGCTGAATTTTCTTATAACAATACCACCCATTCAGCTTTGGGTTGTTCCCCTTTTTACTTTCTCACTGGTCTACATCCTAGATCTCTTCCTATTCTTTTACCTGAGGATCAGCAATTCATGCCAGCAGTTGCTGATAGATTGACATCATTGATCGGTATTCAGGAAAAGGCTAGGAAACAATGGATTGAAAGTAAGATAACTATGAAAAGAACTGCTGATTCTCATCGCAGATCTTCTCCTATTTACAAGGAAGGTCAATGGGTTTGGCTGTCTACGAGAAACATTCAGTTGGAGGGTCCCAGAAAGTTGAAACCTAGGTATATTGGGCCTTTCCAAATTGAAAAAATTCGGAATCCCGTGTCTTTAAAGTTAATTTTGCCCGATGAATACACTATTCATCCTGTATTTCATGTATCTCTTTTGAAACCTTTTGAACCGTCTACTCGACCTGATAATCCACCCCCACCTGTGGTTATAGGGGATCATGTTGAGTATGAGGTTAAATCTATTTTAGATTCAAAGAGAATTCGGGGTACTTTGTTTTATTTGGTCGATTGGAAGGGTTATGATCCTTCAGAACGATTTTGGGAACCAGAAAAGAACGTTCATGCCCCTAGACTTATTAGGTCTTTTCATGCTTTACATCCTGACAAACCTCGCCCTGTGAGATGACCTTTGGGGGGAGGAACTGTTAGGGGTGTTACAGGTCGTCTAGCTTAAAGAGCTTAATTCTGGTTTTATGGGTCAGATTGTGTATTGTTAAAACTGAAGGAATCTAATTTAATGTTTTAATTAAACTCTGAATTTTAATTGAGTGTTTAAACTGTAATTTAATCATCTGTAAATAGAAGGTTGAAGTTGCATTTAGCAATGCTTGTTTGTTTTTCTGTAAGAGAAAGAAGCCTTCATTTACATGTTTCAGATTGTGCGCTCCTTGAGAGTAAGGTTCGCGCTGGTCCTCGTGTCTGGAATCCTTGTAGGTGGGGGCTTGTGCAGGCTCTCGTGGCAAGAGCGGAATCTATAAATACAGCTTCCTTTCAACGGTCGGCGCTTCGTCTCTTGTTGGGTTCGACGAGCGCTTCTGACCATGTGTTGCTGGGCAGCGATTCCTTCCTCCTTTTCCCTTCTTAAAACCTTCCAAAGTCTCCTTCCCTTAAATTAATAATCCTCCCAACTCCTAGTCGTGTTACCTGGAAACCGGTTCCCAGTTGATGAAAGGCTTCGAGGAGAAGACGAAGCTCCGTGTTTTCCTCGGCCAGTCAGCTGGAAGATCGCGTCACATTTCCAACGCGCCTGAAGGCAGATCGAGGCTGCAGTCAAACGGACGTTTATAGAGGAGACCGTAAGATTACATATTTCAGTTGTAAAACGGAAAGTGTTAACGCAGCGTCTGAGCAGTCATCGTTAATTCTAGTTTTTTGAGTGAACTCGCTTCAGATCAGCTAAGAGCAACTGCACAGCTAGAATTAAACAACCCTTGGTAAAGACAAGGTAATTCAGTTGAAACAATTGAGAAGTCCTAAGGGATCTGCGAGGAATTTAGTTGCAAGAGACTACAAATAAACAAACCTTGGTAAAGACAAGGTAATTCTGATTTAGCCTTAAAGGAGTCTGCGAGGAACTCTTTGCTAAGAGACTAGACTTTGGTTAACAAATAAGCCTTGGCAAGACAAGAATCCTAATGTTAAATTGGAGAGAACAAATATAATTTGTAAATAGGTAACTGTTTGGACTCAGAGAAGGGGGTCAGATTGTTTAGTAGATTGCTGTTAAATGCTATTAGACAATTGTAGTACAGAAGTAGGTTGTTGTATTCTCCTTCTGTCACCCCTTTGCAGATATTTCCTTGATTAGATGAGTTGCAGAAGTCTCCAGGTATGATTCTTGATGATTCCTGCATGTGTTAACCAGTTAAGTTCACTAACCTGATTAACTACTAATTTTAACTAAGAAAGGTTTATTTCTTCCTTGATTTACAATCTTTATTTTTCAAGGAATCTAGAGAAAGAGACTGGGCAATTCAGGATAATCAAAGTGTGAACAAAGGCCACAAGACTCAATGGTCAGTAAATGAAATGTCTAGCTAACCTCTTGGTATATGGTGTAAGTTAAGAAGAATTATTCACTGTTAACTTTTCGACTGTAGAACTGTGTAGAACTTGGCGCGCATACTGAAGAAGTCGAAGGCCTGGAACACTACCCAGAGAAATAACTACAGAAGCCAACATTTCTTTATGTGTTGTTAGTTTCTCTGTCCACTTCCCCTTTCCCTTAGGGAAAAGTTAATTCAGTCAGAGTTGAATCCCTGATTGTGTTGATTGATCCTTGAGGGAGTTGGGAGTTTGCAGCTTAAGAGGAAACGTCAGACGAGTCTCGAAGGACTTCGCAACAAAAATCCCCATCAGAGCACGTCCCACACCGGGGGCCATCACTGTCCTGAGAGGCATGGATTCAGGGTACCGGGTAGCATGGTCCACCAAGACCAGGATAAACCTGTTGCTCATGGCTGTCTTGCGGTTCAGAGGACCCACAATGTCAATGCCCACCCTTTCAAAGGGGGTGCAAACCAATGTTCCCTCTAATTTTTCTTTCTTATGTGCTGCAATAGAATGTTGGTGTGCACTCTATTATTGCCTGTGTGCGCAACTGAGTGATAAGATGTGCAACAAGGCACTTTGATGCACTACCACTTATATGTAAATAACAAGAATTGGCACTGTCAATAAGCCTTGCATTTAATTTAAAGAGACTTATTGGTCACTGATTGGTTTAAGCACTGAATAAGTCATCACACATGCACCCTGTCAATCTTCCGTGCACGTGTGCATCCATAAATCACTTATTCATTCTTGCATTCACCAACTTACACAACCATATACAGCACATACACAAGTTGAACCACATTTGCAAGATAAATTGGAAGAATAAAAGTAAAAAAAATACAACATGCTATCGCCTAAAAATGGCAGACGTGTGCAATAATAAAGTTAAACAAAGCAGCTCATTTCTTGCTCTCTGTTTGTGCCTTCTCCGCTCATTTCTTGCCCTCCGTTTGTGCCTTCTCTGCTCGTTTCTTGCCCTCTTTTTGCCTTTTCTGCCCATTTCTTGCCCTCTGTTTCTGACTTCACTTCTCGTATCTTGCCCTCTTTTTGCCTTTTCTGCGAATTTCTTGCCCTCGGTTTGTGCCTTCACTGCTCATTTCTTGCCGATTTTTGCCTTTTCTGTTCACTTCTTGCCTTCTGTTTTTGACTTCTCTGCTCAGGTCTCATCCTCTGTTTGCCTTTTATGCTTACTTCTTGCTCTCTGTTTTGCTTTTTTCTGCTCGTCTATTGCCCTCTTCCTGCTGTTTTCCTCTTCGTGCTGCCCAGCGCCCCTACATCCCCCAGGACACCTTCCTTGGCGGAGTTCAGAAACAAACTCTAAACTTGGCTTTTTGACGAAGGCCTTGCAGATATCCTTAGGGGTGACAGCGCTGCACACTAAAAATGCTGAGTGATTGAATGATTCAAATAAAGATATTTAAAAAAAGGTTATGATTGTTTTAAATATATTGATTTGCAACTACAGGGAAGAATGCATGGGGGATCACCTGCTCCTTAGACACCAGCAGAAAACTTACAGCTGTCACACTGGCCCCGGAGTCTCTCAGAGCCTCCACCCTATGCCCATTGATGGTCACCCACTGCCTGTATTTTTTAGTGTTATCAGGCAGCTGGGTCCTAGGGACCATCTCACAATCTCCTAAAGAGGCAAGGGACATTTCTGCGGGACCCCACCGACCTTGGGCATGCATCTCTTCCCCTCCCAGGGCTACAATTGGCATCGGACGGGGAGGAGCATTGCGGTTCTTCAGGGGACACTGGGGATCATACCAACCGTGTCCCACTTGCTTACACTTAAAGCATGTAGGTGGCCCCCTGTGAACAGGTTTACATGTCGGGGGCTCTGATTTCCTCTCAGGAGGAAGCTTGTAACCCTTACCTTGGTTCCCTTGGGAATTACTTTGGAGCCCTTTCTGTAACTCCCTCTGTTTACCCTTGTGCCCCCCACTCTTCTGCTGGGGACCCTACCCACACTTGGCTGAGTCTCCCACATAACCATTGTGGACCCAGGTACTCACCCAGCGGTCCGCCTCCTCAGAAAGCTTCTTAGGGTTAGTTAGCTTGCTATCAATAAGGTGCTGGTGTAGCTCTGGAAAACAATTACCAGACAAGTGCTCCCATGCAAATTAATCATAGAGCTCCTCAAAAGTGCTCACTTTGCTACCCTTCACCCAACCATCCATATCTCGGCAAAAGAAAGATACATATTCTACCCAAGTGGTTGCCTCCAGCCTTTTACAATTCCTGAACCTCTGTCTATAGAGTTCTGGGGCAACCCAAACCTGGTCGTCAGGGCTTCCTTCATGTGGGCATAAAGCATCCTACTCTCACTGGGTAGGGCTAACAATGTATCCCTACCAACACTCACAAAGCGGCCCCACAACCCCGCTCTCCAATCCTTCTGAGGAACCTGGTGGGCCAACATTGCCATTTCATAGGCTGCAAACCACTACCCAATATATTCATGCTTATGGAAATCTTTGATGACATCCTTGGAGAAATATATACCCTGCCTTCTGCAAGCACAGATGGTGCACTGCCACCTGAGGGACTAATTTCTAAACATTTAGCCTTAAGCTCCAATTCCCTCAAAAATCCCTCATGTGCTAATATCTCTTTTCACCCTTTCAAAAGCTATTCTGTTATTCTCAAGCTCCAGCTTCTTACTCTCTAGTTCCTTTTGTCCATCCAACTTGAGCTTGACCATATCTATTCTATGCAATCTATTTCTCTCCCTGTCCTCCAGTTCTCCTGGGGACAGACTCTTGGAAGAAATACTGCTGCCTAGGGGGGAAGATACTCTCACCCTGGCTGGACCCAACGGCCCATCTAGCTGCCCTTCTGCATTCTCAGCCTTCTCTGCAGGCTCTTCCACATGCTCAGAGGCATTTCTTGCTTCCACCCAGGCCCTCAGGGCCTTTTGAAACGCATCCTTCTTGGTGTGGCCTGTAGTAGCAACTTTAAATTTTCTACAGGTTTTCAGATGTTTCACATTGTAGGTCTCCAACCTTTCTTCCTCAAAATCTAGATCCATAGATTTGTTGGATGCTGCTTTACTCATGGCAATAAGAACTGGTAGTCTTTAGCAAAAATAACACTACCAAAAAATGTATGTGGTTGCGTTTGGTCTGCACTCGCTAGTAGTGTATACCAATCATTGTATATGAGTCACAAATGCAAGCCCAAATCCTACTCCTGCCACCAATGTTAGAACTGGGGGTCTCCAGTTGGCAATGGCTTGCACCTTTGTCCAAATAGGGACCCTTGCTTCTAATCAGAGTAAGGGGGCTACACTCCTAAAATAACCCCTGATCAACCCTGTGGTAGCTTGGCACGAGCAGGCAGGCTTATCTCAGAGACAGTGTATAAAGCTTTTGTGAACACATACAGTAATACAGTGAAAACACTACAGATGGACACAACACAGGTTTTATAAAAATAAGTATTCTTTATATAGGCTTAACCAGTGGTAGAAGTGGGCAGGATCGGAAGGGCACGACAGATACCTACTTTTAAAAATTATTTCAGTCCGTTCCCCTTCTTCTTTCTTTCAAAAAAGCATCCTGGGACAGCAAGAATAGTCCTACTTAAAAACTATAACTTTTTAATGCAGCTTGTGTGGCAGGGGTGGTTCGCACTTCTCTGTTGAACTCCGGAGGCTGAAGCAGCCCCTCACTGAGCTCTCACAGACTGTGGGCAGGCCCACTGTCATTCCCATTGAGGCGGATTGTCCCTTTCGAATGACAATGCACCTGCCCTCTGCCTTTAGCATATCATCAACTCCATCCGCTCAGGATCTCCGTCAGACCTGTGCCCACACCACGTTTTCAACAAAGCAGACACAGCCATCGCACCCCAACTACAGAAGGTCATCAACATCTCCTTCGAAACAGCGACATTCCTGGTAAGCTAGAAGCATGCCAAAATCAACGCCCTCCTCAAGAACCCCAAAGCGGACCCCAAGGACCTCAAGAACTTCCGCCCCATCTCCCTGCTCCCGTTCCCGGCAAAGGTCATCGAGAAAATCATCAACGGACAATAGGCCCGCCACCTGGAAGACAACAACATCCTGGACCCGTCTCAGTCTGGATTCAGACAAAACCACAGCAACGAGACAGCCCTCATCGCAGCCACAGATGACATCAGGCGCCTACTAGACAACAGCAAAACATCAGTCCTCATCCTCCTGGACCTGTCGGCCACCTTCGACACGGTCTGTCATCGCACTCTAAAGACACGACTCATAGAAGCCGGAATCCAAGAGAAGGCCCTTGAGTGTGCCACGTCCTTCCTCTCCGACAGAACCCAGAGAGTCTGCCTCCCACCCTTCCGATCCGAAGCCACCGACATCATCTGCGGCGTCCCCCAAGGCTCATCCCTCAGCCCGACGCTATTCAACATCTACATGGCCCGCAATCACAACCTCAACATCATCTCCTACGACGACACCCAGCTCATCCTCTCCCTCACCAAGGACACACACACCACCAAAACCAACCTCCACGAGGGAATGAAGACCGTCGCCGACTGGATGAAGAGTAGCCGCCCAAAGCTGAACTCAGACAAGACAGAGGTACTCATCCTCGGACCCACCCCCTCAGCCTGGGATGACTCCTGGTGGCCGACCACACTGGGAATGGCACCAACACCCAGCGACCAAGCACGCAACCTAGGATTCATTCTCGACTCCTCCCTCTCCATGTCGAAACAGGTCAACGCCGTCTCCTCCTCCTGCTACCACACCCTCCGCATGCCCCGCAGGATCTACAAATGGAACCCAACCGAAACAAGGAAATTGGTGACACAGGCCCTCGTGAGCAGCAGACTGGACTACGGCAACGCACTTTACTCAGGAATCCAAGCCAAACACCTACGACGACTTCAACACATCCAAAACGCCTCTGCCCGACTGATCGTCAACGTCCCCCGCCGCAGCCACATAACAAGAAGATCACCTTCAAGCTCCTCACCCACGCACACAAAGCACTCCACAACGCCGGATCAGCCTACATGAACAGCAGACTCAGCTTCTACACCCCCAGCCGCCTTCTCCGCTCCGCCAGCCTCTCCCTCGCCGCTGGCCCCCGCATTCAACGAACGACCTCCGGTAGCAGATCCTTCTCCTTCCTAGCCGCCAAGACCTGAAACACCCTCCCTACCCTCATACACCATACCCAAGACCTACTCGCCTTCAGAAGACTCCTCAAGACCTGGCTCTTCGAGCAGTAGCAGCACCCCCCTCCCCCCTCAGTGCCTGGAGACCCTCATGGGTAAGTTGCGTGCTCTACAAGTATTCTGATTGATTGATTGATTGATTGATCATGTGCAAGTGAGATCGTAGTTAGTGATTAGAGGAGCTTTCCCCAAACAGAGTACTGTGGGGAACTTGCCACTCTGTGTAATTTGTCAATGTTGTACACAGAGTGAACAGGACAGGAGCAGTGATGGGACAGAAGAGGCAACAGGAAAGGAGAGGTGTTGGGGAAGGAGAGGGGACCAGGCAGAAGAAGTAACAGGCAGGAGAAGTGACAGGGTAGGAGAAGTGACAGGGCAGGAATGGTAACAGGACCGGAGAAGCGACAGGAAAGGAGAGGTGACGGGGCAGGAGAAGTGATGGGGCAGGAGCGGTGATTAGGCATGAGCAGGAGTGGTAACCGGGCAGGAGCAGCGAACGGATAGGAGAATTGAAAGACAGGAAAGTGATAGGACATGAGAAGTGATGTGGCAGGAGCGGTGATCAGGTATGAGCAGGAGTGCTGACCAGACAGGAGCAGTGAACGGGCAGGAGCAGTGAACGGGCAGGAAAAGTGACAGGGCAGGAAAAGTGAAGGGGCAGGAGCAGTGAAGGGGCAGGAGCAGTGACTGGGCAGGAGCAGTGATGGGGCAGGAGAGGCAACAGGAACGGAGAGGGGGCAGGAGAGGCAACAGGAACGGAGAGCTGACAGGGCAGGAGAGGTGAATGGGCAGGAGAGGTGAATGGGCAGGAGAGGTGAATGGGCAGGAGTGGTGACCAGGCAGGAGTGGTGACCAGGCAGGAGTGGTGACCGGACAGGAGAAGTTAAGGGCAGGAGTGTTGACCGGGCAGGAGAAGTGACGGGGCAGGAGAAGTTATGGGCAGGAGAGGTCATGGGGCAGGAGACCTGATGGGGCAGGAGAAGTGACCAAGTAGGAGAAGTGATGGGGCAGGAGTGGTGATTAGGCATGAGCGGTAACCGGACAGGAACGGTGAAAGGATAGGAGCGGTGAATGGGGCAGGAGTACTGAACGGGGCAGGAGCAGTGAATGGGGCAGGAGCAGTGAATGGGGCAGGAGCAGTGAAAGGGGCAGGAGCAGTGAAAGGGGCAGGAGCAGTGAACGGGGCAGGAGCAGGGACGGGGCAGGGGAAGTGCCGGGGCAGGAGAAGTGACCGGGCAGGAGAAGTGACCGGGCAGGAGAAGTGATGGGCAGGTGACGTGATGGAGAGGTGATGGGGCAGGAGAGGTGATGGGCAGGAGAGGTGACCGGGCAGGAGAGGTGATGGGGCAGGAGAGGTGACGATTCAGGAGAAGTGACGGAGTAGGAGAAGTGATGGGGCAGGAGCAGTGATTAGGTAAGGCAGGGGGTCTTTGGCATTGGGGGTCCGTTGCGGGCCCCCAGGGTGTTGGGGGATGCACTTGGGGGGTACCTATAGTACCCCCTTCATTGGCATTCACAGGGTGGCAGGCACCGCGCAGTGCTTGTCACGTTGTGCATGCCAATGCACAACAAGCATTTTGTGCATTGTGGCGGGTGCTGTTGACATCACCGCCTGCCACAATGCATAATATGCAGGATGCGACCACCAGGGTGATGGGCGCATGCTATTTGGCATAGCGGGACCGCTGCACCTCTGGCCGTTGGTCCTATTTACCTTTACGGTCCCATCGTAATGGGCCCCTAAGTGATTTGCCCAGAATCATAGAATGCTTGAGCCTCCTGCCAGACATGAACCTGGTTCCCCAACTTCAGTCTTGTAGGGCACCAAAATGGCTACTTATAGAAATGCCCCTCAGTAGCAGCCTCGTTCACTCTGAAGCAGGGTAGAGGTCAGACAGACAAATGGATGACAAAATACTGTAAATACCAAAAAGAATCAGTTTCCAAGCACATGAGCTGTGCTACTGCAAAGCCAGTATTGCAGCACCAGCCTGTGCTTTGTTGGTAAATTGCAACATCAGTTCAACTTGACTCGTGTACAAGTCAATATTAGTTGCAAAGTGCTTTAAACCACTCATGCCATTTCTAAGCATTATGTATCCAACCCAGCCATACTCAAATTAACTGACCTGGTAAGGATTCATTGATTTTGCCAGCGTGATCCATACACATGAGATGTCAATGACGAGTATTAATTCACTGAGGTATGTTGGCACCTTAGAAATACGTTCCATAGTGCCTGCTAGCTGTTTCAGTGTGCTTTGTGTTGGTTACAAGGTGGAAGCCATGCGTGGCATACCCTAACACAAGGGTTGGCCAGATACAGAAGAGCACATTTACTCATGTAGAGAGGGGCACAGGGGTGGAGCTTTATTGAGAACCAGGTCAAGTGCCAAATCATGTGTAACTAACCTGCTGGACAATTATGTACAGGCTTTGACAACATTTTACAGTGAACAAAGCAGTGATGATCAGTTACAAATCCAAATTTGCACTGATAAATCAGCTAAACATACCATTTTATTTTTCTACTTTCTACCAGTGGTAAGGTCCAAATATTTGTACAACAATTCCAAGCAAAACTACATGCCACTTGTGCAGATCAGGAGACCTGGTCCATAGTGTTTCGCACCTGTGCTTCCGCACTCAAGAAAGCCAGTAAAGTGACTGCGCTGCCCCTGCATCCAGTACTTAATTTGAGACTGTGGTTGCAGGTGCAGATATTCAGCAGGGTGGGTTCATGAGTTAAGCACTCACCGCTGAGATCTGCGGGCCATTAGTCGGAACCACAGAAAGGCTAACTGAGACCTCAATCCTTCAGAGGATGGTAAATTAAATATAATTCCACAGGGTAACAGTAACATATATTGTTTACAATGCTTGGAAGCGTAGGTTGAAACTTGGCATGAAACGGGTTATTACCCTTAAAATATGGACAATTATAGGATGGGATGTGGTGAAGGCAGATGAGAGATGAAGCCACCTGCCTGATGTTAACTTCATTTTAAGAGACACTTGTTGCTGAGAATGCTGAGGGGGTCCATTGAGACCCACCCCCACCCCCGAAAGGAAGAGTCTTGCCAGTTCTAATGACCCGTTACCCACTCAATTCTCAGCTGCCTGGATGCCCTCACAGTCTCAATTAAAAGTCTTCCTATGTGTGAATGGAGGCCTGAATAGTGAAGGGTGGCAAGCATAGTCGCAGTGCTCCCTTCTGCTTTCCCGTCACCCCTCTTCTTTTATGTTTTCTCTCTCTCTCTCGCATACCTACACTTAATTCTTCTCCTCACCATCAGTGCTTCAAAGTGGCGTAGCCAGCCATAAAGCTCATTCCCACCAACAACTCCATACAGCCCTCTCCTGTCCCCTTGCAGTGCTCTGAAGCGGCAAGCAGATGACTTGTACTTCTATGAGCTAGTGCATACGATCGCTCTGGAACGCCGTGATGCCACGTCTGGCCACGCCAAAGATCCATTTATTGTTTCATAAAATGCAAACTCCGCACAAGCAGATCTCAGAGTGCTGTGCACAAGAGGGTGTTGAGCATATGAGCATAAGATAACTGTGAATTAACTGGTGAGACAACAGAGCAGAGCAGATTGTTGACAATGCAATATCGGCCCTTGATTAGCAGTGGATTCCAGAACAAGGAGTGTAAAATCCTCTGTGTAGAGGATGCTGTTGTGCAGGGAGGCACACAAACTAGTTTATTTCAACAAATTGACTACACTGAACGGGGTACCTGTGTACCCTAAACTGGAAACATAGTGAATAAAACAAGAGACTTGGGATTAGACAGTGCCGCCGAATCTGGGACTAGTAGAAAGGCCATAAAGAGGCAGAACACACGGCTCCTACTCTGAAGAGCTGGGTGATCCTCTGCCTTGACAAAGCACTGTCCGGGTCATGCAGCTTTAAATCTACTTATGGCAAGCGTGCCTCTGAACCAGCGAGAGGAGAGCTTACTCTCTGGCACAACACAGGAACCTCTGCCTCAGCAAGGGCTCGGCTGGGAGTTACCCCGGCCTGGACCCAAACCCATCTCTGCACAATGCAACTTCTTTTGAACTCAAAGTCACAGGACTGCAGATCCAAAGACGGCATTCTGCCTTTTCTTCTATTCTGTATGGATTGGCCCTAAAAAATTTACAAAATTGCCTAGAAGTTAAAAAAATATATTATATTGCGTGTTAGAAAGATTACGTTAAAGGTGCAAACTTTAAAAATCTGCCAAAAGATTATGCATAGTAAAGCGCAGGTGGGAATGGTACAGGAAGATCAAAAGGGTAAGTAGTCCTGTGTGAGGATCCTTATGAATAACATTAATGTGCTTACCTCAGAGGTCTACCCAGATGCCTTCTTTTGTGTACCAAACATGCTCATGTATCATTCAGGCAGGAACCCAATTCAAAGGATATTCAGGAAGAATCTGTATCTTTCACTAACAGTGACGTTTATATCTTATAAGCATATATATCTGGAGTATTGCATTGAAAAAGGTAACTATGCTGGACTGGCCTTTCCAGGCATTAGGCATTTCCCAGGGTGACTGGAAGGTTAGGGGGCCAGTTTAGTTTGGGGGGACCGGTTTTGTACAAGTGCAGGAGTTTTAAGAACACTGCAAAGTTCTTTGTATGTTTAGCAGGTTTTCGGTCAACAATACAAGTGTTAAGATAACTTTGGTGATTAATGTACCAGCTGGAAAGAGATGGGAGCGTGTTTTGTCTAGTGGCTGTTTTACTCATCTAGGGTAGCGCTGAGGGGTAATATGCCTGCTGCAAAGAACGTGTACCATGCATATCAAAGAGCAATATTTTATGTGCATTGTTCAGTGGGTACTGCTTTGTGTTCACTTCCTGAATGAAAAGACACTTGAATACACATGGCCTGGCAGTTCGGGCTGGACTGTTCCCATTGGGCGCAGGATCAAGACTGATTTGCACATGGCTGGGTCCAAACTGGAATGGCGAGCAAACAAACTATGGATTTAGGCCCAGATCTCTGTACTGGGGTGAATGTATGACGTTGTTCTGTATTCTGCCCATCAGATGTTCTTTTTGCATTTGTCACCCGGAGTGGAATGGGTATGCCCAGACATGGGTCCCATGCTCTCCATGTGACTGGAGTCAAGCTATCCTGGCTGATGAGGGCTGAAAGCCCGAAACCGGTCCTAGGATACTTGTTTCCAGTTCAGGGAGGACCTTGGCTGGCAGTTCGGGCTGGACTGTTCCCATTGGGCGCAGGATCAAGACTGATTTGCATATGGCTGGGTACAAAGTGGAATGGCATGGTGAGCACAAATCGATGGATTTAGGCCCAGATCTCTGTACTGGGGTGAATGTATGATATTGTTCTGCATTCTGTCCATTAGTTGTTCTTTTTGCTGTATAATGATTGAGCAGCTAGCTGGCTGACATGAATATGATGGAGCCTTTGTAGGTTTACGGGAGCCTAGATTCTCCTGAAGAGTCCCTTTCTCTCCTGAGCCCTGCTTTACACATGTGTACAGGAGGAGCCCTGTATTCATGTCCTCAATGTTTGAGACAAAAAATACTCATGGATTTCTGAACAATGGGAGTAAAAGCATTAAGGTAACATGTTGTCCCTGCTTATATTTTGCATGCTTTACATAAACCTGCATTCCCCATGACTGTTTGCTTTTTCCTGAATTAAATCTCCAATAAATATGCTTATCCATTGTTAAAATTAAATAACGTTATGAGGTGTGACTGGTCAGTGAAATGCTAAACGTACTAAAAATTGGTATGTTTTGCTATTTCTAGCCACACCCGACTCCGCCCACTGTTCCAATCTTCAGTTATTCCCGTCCCTGATTCTCCACACACAGTTCCCCTACTTTTTTTTCCCCACTTCGACCACTGGACTTAACACAAGACCAAAAACGACAAAAATTTACAATGCAGTATTAAGAAAATGACTTTAAGATGGTAAAAATAACTCAGTTTACTTTAGATGGTAAATGTGACATGTTTCTCACAAAGTACCTTTGGATGCGCAACGCAAGATAAGCAAAAGGTTGCCAGGGAGAACGATGCGTCGGTTCCTTGCTTCGGGGGAGGCGATGCGTCTATTCTTCAGTGCTTGCGCAAAGTAGGTGATGCGTCTGTTCCTTACCGGAGAGGAGGTGATGCAACGATCTCGTGGTGCATCCCGGTTGCGATGTGACACGAGGGCGCCTCGATGCGATGAGACAATCCGGTGCGATGCGAGAAGATGGAGCCCTTGATGCGATGCGACGACGTGAAGACTATGCGTGCACACCCAGCGGCCTTGCGGCAACTCTGTAACTTTGGAGCCACGACAGGCTTTGCAACATGCTTTTCTGGAAATGCAACGGCGACCCTTGCGGTGGATGCGACGACTAACAGCTGAGATGGAGACATGCTTCTCCGGTGATGCGACGGGGACCGTTGCGGTGGCAACGCGCTTCTCTGATGAAGCGACAGCAACAGCTGTGGATGCGTCATGCTTCTCGTTGAGTTGCGCTTCCAGCTCCCACCAACATGCAGGCTTCTGCAGACATAATTCCCGGTAAGGAAATTCAGGGGGGAGCTGGTGGTGAAGTCTTGTATCCCTGAGACTTCAGTGGGAGGCAAGCACAGTTCAAGCCCTTGGAGATTCTTCTTCAAGATGATGAAAGGTGCAAATAAAAAACAGTCTTTCTCCTTTCCTTGGCAGTAAAGAAACCACTGCAGTCCAAACCCAGCAATTTTACACACTGGCACAGGGGCACTCATAAAACACCTGCAGATTCTCTGGTTCTTCTCCTTGGCAAAAGGACCGTCTTGAGAAGTGAGCTAAAGTTCTGGGGTCTGGTCCCCGCTTTTTATACACAAAAATATTTTGTCTCTGAAGGCAGAGAGTGTCTGTACCTAGTCCAAATCAGCTCTGGGTGCATTCTGCCAGTGCACAACTTATTCCTTTGTCAATGTGGGCTAGGATCATCAGACTCACTACAGGTGGTGGAGCCAGCATTGTGGAAGGCAGGCACAGCCCTATTCAGGCCCAGGTGCTACTCCCACCACTCCCAATGCAGATAGGTCTATTCAGCCTAGTGCTGACTCACCCTGCCTCCTGGAGCCACGCCAGCCCCTGTCACTCACAAACCAGACATACAATACACAACCTGGCAGAGGCAGGCTGGATGGTTAGGCAAGAAAAATACCTACTTTCTAAAAGTAGTATTTTCAAACACAGAATGTTAAAACCAACTTCACTAAAAGATGTATTTTATCATTCTTGAGTTCAGGCACACTAAAATAGTTTTTCTACTGTGTTCCCTGGGCCAGTTAGGATTATAAGATGTTATAGTCAAACTGCCCATTCTGTCCTATGGGGATAGGTAGCCTTGCAACAGCGAAAAATTAAATTGGCTGTAATTCATTATCAGGACATGCCACACACATCAGGGCATGTCCTACCTTTCACATACAATGCACCCTGCTCCATGGCCTACCTTAGGGGTGGCTAACATGTAGAAAAGGGAAGGTTTAGGGACTGGTAAGTGGGTGTAGTAACTAAGTCGACATGGCAGTACTAGACTGCACACAGGCTCTGCAATGGCAGGCCTGACACATACTTTATAACCTGATTCTGTGGGTGGCACAATCAGTGCTGCAATCCCACTAGCATGATAGCATCATTTGATCTACAGGCCCTGGGCACACATGGGGTACTGTACTAGTGTCGGACAAGTAAATCAAATAAGCCAATCATGGAGTCACTAATACATGACAATAATTTACCATAGGGAGCACTTGCACTGTGCCAATAAATAGCAGTGGCACAGTGCCCAAAGCAGCCAAACCAGCAAAACATATTAAAAAAAGAGGAGACAACAGCAAAAAATAGAAGGGAGACTCACCCCAATGGTACCAGGTCTAACAACCCCCAAGCTACAGACGATCGAACATGTCACTCACCGTCACTTGCAGCAGAACAATTAGGCCCTGATTATGAGTGTGGTCGTTTTTGGTGCTGGAATACTACACCAAAATCAGCAATTGTTAGATCTGGGTGTCTCTAGTTGTCAATGGTATTCACCTTTGTCCAAATAGGGACCCTTACTTCCAAGTAAGGATAAGGGGATAACACTCCTAAATACCACTGCTCACCCCCTGGTAGCTTGGCACAAGCAGACAGGCTTATCTCAGAGGCAGTGTGTTAAGCATTTGTGAATATACACAGTAATACAGTGAAAACACTACAGATGGACACAACACAGGTTTTATCAAAATAAGTATTCTTTTTATAGACTTAACACAAGACCACAACAACAAAAATCCACAGTACTGTACAGTTGCTTAATTCAAGTTGATGATAAATGCGACACAGTTCTCAACAAAGTACCTGGATGCGTAACGCACAATGAACAAAAGGCTCGCAAAGGAAGATACGTTGGTTCCGTGCTCCAGCGAAGATGATGCGTCGCGCCTCAATGCTTGTGCAGAGTAGGGGATGCGTTGTGATCCTTACCGGTGCGGGGATGATGCGTAGGTTCTCGGCTTGCGGTCCGATTGCGATGCACAAGATGGTGCCTCAATGCGATGCAACACTCCTGGTGCGATACGAGAAGATGGCACCCTTGATGCGACGATGCGATGACGATGCGTTCTCGCCCTGGCAGCCTTGCGTGGAACTATGTACTTTGGAGCCGCGACAGGCCCTGCGACACGCTTCTCCAGTGATGCGATGGCGACTCTCTCGATGGCGTCACCCTTCTCCGGTGATGCGACAGCAGGCAGCTTTGACGAAGACGCGCTTCCTGGGAGATGCGGCGGCGGCACGCTTCTCTGGCGATGCGCCGATTTCAGCTGCGGTGGCATCGCGCTTCTTCTCGATGCGTCGCGCTTCCAGCTCCCAGCGACATGCAGGCTTTGGCAAACAGAATTCCCAGACAGGAAACTCTGAGGGGAGCTGGAGATGAAGTCCTTTGTCCCTGAGACTTCAGCAGGAGGCAAGCACAAGTTCAAGCCCTTGGAGAATATTCTGTAAGATGATGAAAGTCCTTAAAAAGTTCCTTCTCCTTTCCTTGGCAATGAAGAAACCACTGCAGGCCAACACAGCAAACAGCACAGCCCTGGAGCACTTTGTTGACATGATTCCTTCTCTCCTTTCACAGTGCAAAGGCAGAGACATCAGAACCACCACAGGAGGTGGAGCCAGCATTGTGGAGGGAAGGCCCAGCCCTATTCAGGTCCCAGGTGCAACTCCTCCCTCCCATCTAGATGCAGATCTCTCTATTCACCACTGGGCTACCTCAGCCTGTCTCCTGGAATACCCCAGCTCTGTCACTCAAACTCCAGATAAGGAATACACAATCTAGCAGAGGCAGGCCTGGACAGTTAGGCAAGAAAATACCTACTTTCTAAATGTGGGATTTTCAAACACAGAATGTTAAAACCAACTTTACTAAAAGATGTATTTTATCATTCTGAGTTCAGGCATATTAAATTTGAATTTCAACCATGTTCGCTGAGTCAGTTAGGATTATAAGATGTAATAATCTAACTGCCCATTCTGGCCTATGGAGAACAGGTAGACTTGCAATAGTGAAAAACAAAAATGGCTGTAATTCACTATTAGGATATGCTACACACAGCAGGTCATGTCCTACTTCATACTTACAATGCACCCTGCCCTTGAGCCTACCATAGGGGTGTCTGCTATGAAGCAAAGGAAAGGTTTAGGGACTGGTAAGTGGGTGCACTTGCCAAATCGACATGGCAGTCACAGACTGCACACAGTCCTTGCAATTGCAGGCCTGAGACACACGTTACAAGCTACTTCTGTGGGTGGCATACCCAGTGCTGAAATCCCACCAGCAGCATTTGATTTACAAGCCCTGGGCACACATGGTGCACTGTACTAGGGTCTGACAAGTAAATTAAATACCCAATCATGGAGTCACTAATCAGAACATCAATTTAACATAGGGAGCACTTGCACTGTGGCACTGAATAGCAGTGGCATAGTGCCCAAAGCATATAACCCGCAAAAACATATCAAAAACAGAAAAGGCAATCAGTAAAATTGGAAGGGAGACTCACGCCAATGATGCCAGGTCTAACACGTGTCCCCTCCAGGTGAAATGTGGGGAGAACTACCCTTCCCCTTGGAAGTTCTCTTCACTAAGGCGGAAAAATCTGGACAGACCATCAGCGTGGGCGTGTTTTGTACCAGGTCGGTGTTCCACCATAAAGCCCATACCCTGTGGGGAAATGGACCACCTCAACAACTTTGGGTTCTCACCCCTCATCTACATTAGCCATCTGAGGGGTCTGTGGTCGGTGTGAACCAGGAAGTGAGTCCCAAACAAGTATGGTCTTAACTTCTTCGGTGCCCAGACCACAGCAAATGCTTCACGCTCAATTGCACTCCACCTCTGTTCCTGTGGAAGTAACCGCCTACTGATGAAGGCTACAGGTTGGTCTAGGCCCTCTTCATTAATCTGTGATAGAACAGACCCCACGCCATGCTCTGAAGCGTCTGTTTGAACAATGAATTCCTTTGAGAAGTTGGGCGCCTGAAGCATGGATGCTGTGCACATCGCAGTCTTCAGGGCATCAAAAGCCTCTGACAGGTGTCAACAATGTTGCCATATCCCGTGACAAACCTCCTGTAGTACCCCCTGAGTCCTAAAAGGTCTCTTACCTGTGTCTGAGTCTTTAGGGGTTCCTAGCCAGGATGGTATCAATCTTGGGTTGCAGGGGCGCCACCTGGCCGCTCCCTACCTGGTGAACCAAGTACACCATGGAACCCTGCCCGATCTGGCACTTACTCACCTTGATCCTGAGGCCTGTCTTTCGCAGTGCCATCAGCACTTCCCAGAGGTGGCACAGATGTTCTTCCCAACTGGTGCTGAACACTGCAATGTCATCCAGGTAGGTGGCGCTGAAATCCTCCAGTCCAGCTAACACCTGGTTGACCAACCTCTGAAAGGTGGCAGGGGTATTCTTCATCCCAAAGGGCATAACCGGGAAATGGTAGTGCCCATCTGGTGTGGAGAATGCTGACCTCTCTTTAGCCTCATTAGTCATGGCGATCTGCCAGTACCCAGACGTCAAATCAAACATGCTGAGGCACTGTGCAGCCCCTAACCAATCAATGAGCTCATCAGCTCTGAGGATGGGGTGTACGTCAATCTTGGTGTCTGAATTGAGCCCTCGGTAGTCCCCACAGAACTGGAGTTCAGGTGTGGCACCAGGCACAACAGCCTACCATAGGGGTTTCTGATATGAAGCAAAGGGAAGGTTTAGGCACTGGCAAGTGGGTGCAACTGCCAAATCGACATGCCAGTCACGGACTGCACATAGGCCTTGTAATGGCAGGCCTGAGACACACTTTACAAGCTGCTTCTGTGGGTGGCACAACAAGTGCTGCAAGCGCACCAGCAGCATTTTATTTACAAGCCCTGGGCCCACATGGTACACTGTACTAGGGTCTGACAAGTAAATCAAATAACCCAATCATGGAGTCACTAATCAGTACATCAATTTAACACTGAATAGCAGTGGCACAGTGCCCAAAGAAAATAACCAGCAAAAACATATAAAAAAACAGAGGAGGCAATCAGTAAAAATGGAAGGGTGGGTAGTGGGTGAGTAGTGCGCTATATAAATGCATTGATTGATTGATTGATTGATTGATTGAAGGGAGACTATAGCCAATGACGTCAGGTCTAACAGCAGTTATGAACTTTCTCCCTGGAATGGGGAATAACTACAAAAAGCGGTCCATTGTCATGGGCTATTTGCTGATTCAGGGGAGAAAAACGCTGACATTTTCCCCCTCTTCAAGTAAGCGGAAAATGTCACCAGGATGGTCATTGGGGGTAGAATGCACTTTGGGTAGGCCAGAGTGCTAAGGCAAGATTCAGCCTCTCCAGGGGAGCACTGTCTGCACTCCAATACTGAGGTTTTGCCCACAGCTGCAGCTAATGCCACTAATGGGGAGTGATGCCTCCTAGCACGGAATTATAAGGTCTAGAATTTGCTGGCCAGAATTGAAAGTGGTAGAAACCCACCTCGAAATTCTCTTAATCATTGCCTTAGTAGTTTAACAATTACTTGCGTCCTGGTCTAATTTTCATGTACACCTACTGCTATACAAACACCTTTAACAACATTAACTATTTACAGCAAGTTAAAGAAAGTAGATAATATTTTTGAAGAAAAGCAAAATAATGTATTTTAATAAACTCTTAAATTGGAATGTGCATGGCACCTAAATGACAAAAAAGAGGTAGTGTCCCAATATTGCCATTACTCTGTAACAATGAAAACTAACCTTACATTGTGAAGCTATTTATGAAATGAATACCATATTTCCCTCTGTAGCTTCAACCCTCAAGAAATTCAATAGTCTATTTAGAGGAATCCATTGTTAAGGTATAGTTTTATGGTTTTTCTTAGTAGTCAGATATTGTAGCTTCAAAACTCACTACTTACTAATTTTGAGACAAGCATATCCTAAAACTTGTCTCTGCTTAGAAATTGGCCGATGTTTACTTCACTTTAGATGGTCAACAAAAGTCTCTTTAAATATGCTTTGTTCTGTTTAATAATATAACATGCTTCAGACTGTTTACATTGGTAGGGTCTTAAAAGACGGATCTCAGTTTTCTCCACTCACTTCTATAATCACACTATGTAAAGCTATAAAATAGGAGGGGTGGCTTGGGAGCCCAAGGTGGTGGATGCAGCGTAGTGCGGCCCTGGCTGTGACTGAAAGGATTTTGGGAATAAAGTGGCATTAGGATGACTTGTGACTGCACAAAATAGAGTGAGATAATATGGCAACACACGGCAGCAGTTTCCTTGAAGAACATTTTTATTTTTGAGCTTGTTAACTGACGTGTAAGAAGAAAAGGAAAGTGTGCCCATGTTGCTCTAGGCACCTTTTCAAGACATGCTGAGGAGATTTATAACTTAACAATTGAAAGAAACATGTGGTGGTAGATTTATTGAAGGGTACGAAAGTTTATCTATTCTACAGAAATGTTAAACAATTCTATGGACAACTGATGTATTTCTTTGTATGTGTGTGTCATGCCTGTCATGTTTTGGAAGAATTGCTGATGTGATCTGCAAGCTTTTCAATCTCTCACTTTATCTCTACTGCTATGAAAGGCTTCTTTAACAAAATGGGGAGTACCTTTACCAATATGGTGGCTAGTGGTTAGATGTGGACAGCTCTCTTTCTGGACCCCTGTTGTGATGCACCCAAATGCAATGGACTTCTAGGACCCCTGCCTCCCTACTCACCTGCTTCTGATGAGGAGAGCTGTCGCTCGCTGTTGCCTCCAATGCTGGGGGTCACTATGTGATAGACTGACAGTGGGATATCCAGCAAAGAGTGGTGTTCAGGTGCCGCAGCCTTTGTTTTCCCATAGATCTCAGTGCAGAAGAGAGGGCGTTAGTCCTGCTTGGCAGCTAGAGAATTCCCGGCAGTATTTCTAGGAGGAGGAGCGCTAGTCTCTCTCCATTTCACTCTCATGCTGCAACTCAGGGGAGATCTTCAGGTCACATTCACCACATTGTTTCCTCTACAGCTGTTGGATTAGGTGCCGGCTGGACGGATACTTTGTTGCAGGATCTAAAAGAGCTTTGAGTTCAGCAGAAGCGGAATATAAAATAAATCTGTGAGTTTGCCGATCTTCTGGCCCACTTACTTGTACAGATCTGTAGCACATTAGCTGGGATGCCAGTTAAGGGGACAGTATAGGGGGTGGCTGGCCACAGTGGGTGCTCTCACTCCACAAAGGCTTGGCAAGAAGCGGCCCCTCCAATGCAAGTCAAGATAATAACCCCAAACAACCCTGCCTGTCTTGGTGGGACTAGAAGCTCTGCGCAATTTCCTACTTCTGCCCCTCATTTGCCATACCTTGGTTGGGAGGCCTGAGTCAGCCTTGGCTGGCTCGTCAGTCTCCAGACATGGATTCTGCTGTTGATGCTTCCCCCCCAGTAAGTATGGTACACCATTGCCCGTAGTGGACACTGTGGGGCAGGGTAGAGTGGGGATTCCTTATGCTCACAAAACATTGAACTATTTCATTGCCCCACTCACTTTCCCAGTTGCCAAGAAGATCATTTGGAATAATGAAGTACCTTTGGGGGCTGCAGCCTGTGGCCCTCCCCTTCACAACAAACCAAGTTTATTGTAGTTGTCAGGGATTACCACCCTTCTCCTTTAACCCTCAATACCATGTTGGTAGGGGATGTGTTTTGGATGCTGAGGCTCCCCCCTCCTGAGCTGACAGATGTTACTTTAACTCAACAGGAAGTGGCCAACATGGATGCTGCTGCGACAAAGACGGCCCACCTGTGTGGACCAGGAAACATACCATTACACATTGGAAAGTCTCATCAGCTTGGGGTGCTCAGGATGCTCCTATCTTGGCTGCCTTCTATAGTCTTATATTACATCATAGAGAGGAGTATTGGAAAGACTCTCTTGCATTGAAATCTGCCCCTTTAAACACTCAGGTAGTCTTGAAGAAGTTGCCCAAGAATAGTGATCTTATACAATCTAGTGTACCGGAGTTGGAGACGTCTGAGCTTCCCTTTGCACAACAGTTGATGAGAATTGAACCAGCTATCACTTAGCATGACTCCTAGCTTCTAAGTCTTTCATCTAGAATGAAAGATTTGGAGTAACAGGCGCGTAGAAACAACCTGCGAGTTCTGGGTATCCCAGATAGGGACGACCCAGGGGTTTTATTAACTGTCTGTTCCGAGAATACATCTCCTCACTGAGTGACTGGGACAAGGAGAGTATGGTACAGAGGGCACATTGTATTCAATTTCAGCATTCCAGCAAAAGTGCCCCACCCGTTCCCTCATGCCATTCTCATCTATGTTAGGAACTTTATACTGTGGCAGACGATCTACCGAGCAGCCAGACAAAGTCACCTATTAAGGCCTACGTTATGGAATTTTTTTGTCCGGTCAAATTTTTGCCACCAAACGGTGGTGAAACATTGGCAGATCAGGGAGCATATTCCAGCTCTGCAGAAGATCTGAGCAGTTGTTTCTCTTAATGAACCTCCATCATTGCAGATTAGACTTGATGGCTGAACTTATTTTTGGTTATGATGGCCCAAAGGTCTTGGAGCTGATATGTAAACTGCAGCCCGTAAACTGAGTGTCTTCTTTTCTGCTGTCTGCGTCTGTTCTTGTTTTCTACCTCGTAGGTAGAGTGGTTCCAAGACTGCTGTTTCCCGGCATTCATTAGGGTGGTCTGTTGTCATGGAAACCACTCGGGTGGGGCCTCTACCCGTGGAGCTAGAAGGTATTTCATACAAGCTAGAAATGTTGTGTGGATCGCTGGTGGGGGTCTTGTTACTTTAGTGATTAAGAATGCACTTGAAGGGGGTTTCAGTCCCAGGGCAGGCACGGCCATGAGCCTTTTAGCTGATAGCTCAGGTATGGTAGGTAATGGCCCTTTCTTTGGAGCACAACACAAGGGGGGGCAGGTAGGCTCTATATCTGGGAGCACTCAAGGCTGGTGGGAACAGTCAGGTTTTCTTCATAAGCTGAATCATGCCCAACCATTTAATTCAAAAGAGCCCATAACATTGACCGAGGTAGAGGCTGCTATTAGCTCTATAGCTCTGGTCCCGACCAAATTCTGCTAGAATTTTACGTTTTTTTTCCGCACATTCTGCCACCAGTCCTAAGGAATGTGCTTAATGATTTTAAAATGCATTAAGCCCTAGGTCCTCGTGTGAGACAAATATCATCATCTTCCCTACAAAAGGGAAAGACCCTACTCTCTGTGACTCATATCACCCAATCTCTTTAATCAATGCGATTCTAAGATCTGCAACTTGTCGTGGCCAACCAGCTATCGCAGTAATTTCAGGGCTGGTTGATCCAAATTTGTATGGGTTCATTCATTGATGTGATACATCTTCATCTGTCAGCTCGGCCATTACAGTGTTGGAAGCCATCTCTACGGATAGGGTGCTCAGTTGGAATGATTGTGCCTGATGCGGAGAAGTCATATGGTCAAGTTTCTTAGCTCTTCCTCTGGGTGGTCATAGAGTCTGCATGATTTTTCACTCGCGTTATATCGAGAGTTCATCAATTATATGTTGCCTGAAAGCAAGGATCCACTGTTCGGAATCTCTCTCTGATCCCATTAATACCTCTCAGAGCACTAGGCAGGGCTGTCCTCTTTCGCCTCATTTATTTGCTCTACATATCTATTCCATTATCCATGATCTTAGAATGGCGGAGGATATCTATCCCATGTGTATACATCAAGGGGGATGTTTTTCTCTCCTATGATACTATTCAGCAGCAGTTTTCTCTTCCTCATATTGTTCTTTTGAGTATTTGCAAATCCAACATTTTATCTCTAGTCTTGATAGAGATGAGATCAGTGGTTCACAAAATACTCTCTTAGGTTTAGTATTGAGTGCTCCCAAGAAGAGGAACATCAGTCTGGCCTATAAAAAAATCTTTCCAACTGAACTGGATCATTGGGCTGATCCCTTTCAACTGAGGGCAGATAAAAAGAGTAGGCTCTTGGACATGGTAGAAATGGTTGAGGATGTAAGGCACAGCAATCATCTTTCACAGAGCATCCTCAAAGAATCACATAATAAAGTCAATCATATGTAATGTATTCATGATTTTTATTATTCGCCCCACCATTTCAGGGCCAAGAAGTTAGAGCAGATGATTCCTGCTTCTGCTATGGGGCGGAGGGGGCAAATGAGGTCCAAGTATTTGCTAACTGTCCTACTGAATATGCTTTTTTTTCTGGAAAATCAACAGTATCTTGCATCTATCAGTAGCATGATACCCAACATTGATCATGCTGAGACATTCACCTCTGATCCCTCAAAATGTGGTGGGTCTTTATTTCTTCTCAATTTCTCTGGAACACTCTTGGCTCTTAACCCCTTCCACGCTCATGACGAGCTGGGCTCGTGATGAGGTAGCCTCCTCGCACGCTCATGACGAGCCCAGCTCGTCATGTAAAGTGCGGTTTTAAAAATCTCAGCGTGCGAGCGGAATTCCGCCCGCACGCATGCGGTTAATCTCAGCCAAATGTCCTTGGAGGTGGTGGGGATAATTCCTGAGTAACTTATTTTTTTTAGAAATGTCTCTGTTAAAGAACGATAATTGCAAACAAAGGTTGAGTAAGATCTGGGATCCAGTTAGACTTTGGATGGTTAAGATGTTGACTGGTCAAGACAATGAGTTTTTCTTATGATGTTATTTCCACAATGCTTCTCCTATTTATTTGGTCATGATAGTACTCTGTTATAAATTTCCTTTGTTTACCCCGTTTTTTGCTTTTTTGTCTTGTTGCTTAATTAATTAGAAGTTCTTTTGTTATATTGTATGGATTTTGTTCTTTAATAAAAAAAATATATATCTTTAAAACAAGAAAAAGGCTTCTGTCACAAAAAAATTATTGTGCTGTACAGCAGGACAGAGATTACAATGTCTTAAAAAATGACTGTTCAATTAATCTGTTAAGTAAGCAAAGCATTCAAATGTTTTTCTGAAATTAATATAACACTCTTTCCCTGATAGCAGAGGAGGTTTTTATTAACAGGAACATACAAATAATTCTGAAAGGTACAAGAACATTTATGTATGCAGCATACTATGCATATGGTCATTGCATGTATGGGGGAACATTCTGAGGCTTGTTTATTTTCCTCCTCAGGATTCTTTATAAAGCTAAAGGCTCAGCACCTTTAGGTTATTTACTTATTTATAACTGAAATAATACTGTTCTGCCTATTTTCAATACAGCTCATGCAATGGTAAGGTTTTAGCTCAGTGCCTGACTTGATATGCATTCTCTTTAATGATCTATTTCAGTTGTTATGGTAAGGTGTGGGGTTAATGGTTCCTTCACCTGCCTGGAAACAGCTTGAGGAATATTTATGACTACCTTGCTGTAGTTCTATTTCTGGATTGTGAAGTCATTCATTCTCCTACCTGTTGCGGGATACCACTCCTTCATAACATTGATGTTATGTTATGTTATGTTATGTTATGTTATTTCGTACTGAGCATGGGACCACGTCTGGGCATACCCTTCCCACATAGGAACAGGGTCAAGACTGATTTGCATATGGCCATGTCTGAACTGGGGTGGCTTGGTGAGCAAAATAACGATGGATTAATCCCAGATCTGTGACTGGGGTGAATGTTTTGCCATTGTGCAACATTCCGTCCATCATCTTGTGTGTTTTGCTGTTCACTCTATGTGGGAAGGGTATGCCCAGACGTGGGTCCCTTGCTCACTACGCCACTGGAGTCAAGCTATCCTGGCTGAAGACGGCTGATAGCCAGAAACCGGTCCTAGGATTCTTGATTCCGGTCCAGGAAAGACATGGCTTGGTAGTTCGGGCTGGACTGTTCCCATGAGGCACAGGGTCAAGACTGATTTGCATATGGCCATGTCTGAACTGGGGTGGCTTGGTGAGGAAAATAACGATGGATTAAACCCAGATCTGTGACTGGGGGTGAATGTTTTGCCAATGTGCAACATTCCGTCCATCAACTTGTGTGTTTTGTTTGAGGGAGGATGCCTAACTTGAAGGCCTTTGGGTCTCCATGTCCTCAGTTATTAAAGAGTCAAAATATACATTCAGCTGGCCTTTATCCATAAATCCCTATGTACAGCCATCCTTGATGATGGGTATTTGTGTTGGGTTCAAGAGGCCGCAGTGGATGCCCAACCATTGCAGTAAAGCCACTGAGAAAAAAAGCATTTTCCTTTAAGCATAGTTTCATGGGGAAAGGCCTGATTCATGTATTTCTTATGAGATGTCCCACGAAGGATGTAGAGTGCTGAGGGGTTGGTGTCAGGCGATAGGACAAACAAGCAAGGGCAACTCGCGCAGAAGGTCAAGGATGGATACAGTCTGGACCAGCAAGGTCCAGGAGACTCACAATAACAAGGGGAGTCAGGGCAGGCCTGGAGCACCCAGAGATGCCCACGAAAAGCAAAGTTGACCCTCAAGTGGACCCACATGCCGAAAGCATGTGAGTCACGAGGGGACCGCAAGCGATTTCACCAAACAATAGCCCATGGAGCACTCGTGCAAGGAGGCTAGAGTTCTTGGTAGGAAATGGTGCTAGAGGATTGGGCTACTAGGAGCCCAATGCACTTGTTCGGGAAACACCAACAAGCATTTGCACTTGCAAATGTATGTTGTGCATAGGGGTTCAGGTATTGCAGACCCCACAAGACATTCTGACCTCAAACTTGGTCAGAGGGCAGCTCGGACCTCGAGGGATGTAGAAACCCACCTACTGTGTTGCTGAAGCCTTCAGAGATCGTAGAAGCTCAAGGTCAGCAGTGTTGCGGTGCCTGTGGATACAGGGGAGTGACTACTTCACTCCAAGGGAAATATCTTTTAGTTGTCCTTAATGCTTCATGGGTCCTGCACAGATCCTATATGGTGCATGGGCACAGACAATGCTTCAGACTGAGAGAGAGATGAAGTTGGGCCCAAAAGAAGTCCAGCGAAGTCCAGAGCAGATGGTCGAAGTTCAGTGGTTTCTGGTTAGGAATCTTGTCCACATCGAATTTAAGGTCCTAAAGCCAGGTAAGCCCTTTTGCACCCACGGGAGAGGGTTGGATAGATCAGAGGACCCTCCCAGGGGAGGGTACTGGATAGTGGGAAAGTTATCCCCATGTCATTTGTCCAGTTCCATGCCCGAGCGGGCGCCAACAGTCCCCAGGACTCGTTTGAACTGGACTATGCACAGGGGCACCAAATGTACCCCTCACACAGACTTTCGGATGCTGGCAAGTACACCCACCAAGCGCTAATACACTAAATCCTGTCTAGGAGGGGGTCACAGATCCATGGGACAGGATGCATATTGTTCTGCCTTCCTCTGCTCAAGCTTGGCTCAGCAGCAGGAGGGCAGAAACATATCACTTGTCGGCAGCAACCATTTTGTGCTGCCCAGGACTATGTGTATGTGTCTTGTAAAGCGCACTGCTGCCCTGAGGCGTCGTGGCGCTGTAGACCGCTGGGGAACCCGTCCTGGTTATCCCTGTGAGATGGTCCCTACTGGGTATCTCCAAGGTGAAACCAGGCATCCCCGGCAAATGTGGGGGGCCGTTGTAGAGATGAGGCAAGCTAATGCCCAGAGTTGCCGAGTGTGATCCCTCGTTAGAGTAGGCACCGAGGCGAGAATTATCCAGTCCACTGACCCTAGTCCACGACCCTGCCGCGTCGGGAATTGAACCCTGGTCCCGGGCCGTTCTCTGCTTCTGGGTCTGCCGCCTCTAACCAGTGAGCCACACCACTCCACCTTAGAAGGCCGGTACGGGAACACTAGGGGCCCATTGAAGCTTGCTTCTGAGGGGTGGAATCATACTTCGCACGCCGATTAGCGGTGTTGGGGTATAATTCCAACATGTTTGACACCAAACACAATAGGGTTAGTTTCAGCCATTTTAGAGTTGGTCTTTTCGCGGTTGCATAATGCCCATCTGTAGGTCGTAAATGGCTGTCTCACTGACAACCCAGGAGAATGGACTCTGTAGGCTGCAGGGGTGTTCTGCTCATGCAGTGGCACCCTCTCACTTAGACCCAGCACCCTGCCCTCAGGATTGTAAAGGCC
Source organism: Lissotriton helveticus (assembly GCF_964261635.1). Lineage (NCBI taxonomy): Eukaryota > Metazoa > Chordata > Amphibia > Caudata > Salamandridae > Lissotriton > Lissotriton helveticus. The sequence goes on along the minus strand of NC_136063.1, from coordinate 1,144,140,485 downwards.
TGCTAGAGGGGTGACTTAAAGGTTTCAAGTGCAGTGACCCTTAGATATAGTGAACCCATATCTTAAGTAAGTGGTGCATGCACCAACCTACACAGGCTACAATGCAAGGCCTGTAGTTCCATTTTGCATGGCCTCTCATGGGTGGAATAATTCATGTTTCAGGCCACGGGAGGCCTCTGGGTACCTGTGCCCTGGGTACATGGGTACCATATACTAGGGACTGACAAGGGTACCCCATTATCAAACCTCGAGTGTACATAAGTACATATCACAGCAGTTTAGGAAGAAAGCAGATAGACTGGGGTCCTGATAAGCAGGATCCCAGTCAGACTAGTCAAAAACAGCATTACATTCAGCAAAAAGTAGGTAACCATAAGAAGCAGATTCTACTTTCCTACAAGGGAAATATAAGAATCATTAACGGGACAGTAAGAAGGCCTTACTTTTAGGCATGGGGAGGAGAAGAATAACATGTATAGGAATAAACATTCTGAATCTGCTTGTGGTGACTAGCCAAGTGGATATTTATGCATAATTGCCCTTAGATTGAATGATGGAACTTCTACCTCTTACTTCTGCTAAGTCCACAAAAACCTATGTACATTGGAAAAATGATAACAGCAAGGGCAGCTTCCTTAATGTTTAGGGGTTTCAGGACATACTGACAATGGGTAAAGGAGTACCTTGGAGTTTCACGCTTCGTTACTGAAGGAGGTGACCCAATTAGTGTCACCCGGGTCACTCATGACCACCTCTCAGCCTTCCATACAAATGAAAATTCGGTCAGACAGTAGAGCATACAAACCAATTTATTTATTCAGATACACTCGAGCGGAGCCCAGTCTGCCCAGTCTCTTAGGATTGCTGCAGAGGGTCTGACATCTACAAACATGGTGATACATTATGTACGATGCAGAACTAATGAAGGCACCCCAAGAATGGGATTTTCCAGCCAGATGCAGCTACACAAAGAAGTATAGTTGTATAAGTTTCGATCCTGAGGCTGGGCACACATTATCTGCTACTCAAGGTCGCTCCATCCGTGCCCACCGTTGGACTAGTGGGAGAAGGCCTCTATCTAGTGGAAAAAGCATGCGCTAATAAGAAGAGTGTATTAGAGAAAAAGCAGTGCCCAACCTTCGAGAAACGAGACTTACCAAAAGCTGCTTTTTGAGGAAGGGAAAGATCAGTTTCGATCATGGTTCAAAATAGCGGGCAAACATAAAATGGTGCCGCACATAGAACAATACATAATCAACACAGCGAAAACATTTTTATTCTAACAGTTACTTTCCTTCAAAACAGAGGTGTAGCATGTAGCTGGAAAATGGTATGCTTTTGCTATGATTAAAGGGCTGAAGATGAAGCCATATCTGATATTTCACCAGTTAAGAAAAGAATGGTAGGTGAAGGTAATGGAGGGGTAATGCTTTCATCAGTTACCAGCAATCTGCATTTCTATAGTTCGCCTTTCTCTTCTCTGGTCCTCATACCCTCCCCAGCCAATCGGGGTGTCTCACTTCCCATCTCTGGTATGCTCGGGCATAATGTCCTCTCGCAGGAGTAGAAAAATGCATACCGAATGAAAAGACAGATTTAGAAATGTGGAGGTCTAGCGATTGCCAACTTGGTCCCCGCATAACAACTGGGACAAGGAAGGGAAAATCGGTTTGACAAAAGCTTCGAAAAATATTATAGAGCGATATGTCTTTGAAGAAGTCCGATTTCCTTTCTAATATAACATTCACATTGTTTGAAAATGATAGAACAATGTTTGTGTCTCCACATTCTTATAACCGTTTCAAATTGTGTTGTCGCTTTAAGCTGCTAGCCCATACCTGGAAATGCAGGGCGCCGACTGAAACCGCCGACCACTCCTCTTCTTCAAAGGCTCTGCTGCCGCCTACCACCAGGTTTGCCCGGAAACGTGGGATCAAGTCTTCCAGCGGAAATCGCTCTTCGAGTGCCGCTCTATTCCTGCCCGGACCATCCATGAATGGAAGTGAAAAAGAATGAGGGATATTAGGGATGTAAAAGGACATGCTACACTCGAGTTTCGTTATATTGGGTACATAAGTAGTAACATATGTTGTTTACAGAAGGGAGGATCGGCAGAGCTGTGGACTGAAGCATTATATTAAAAAACATCTTTATTAGTAGCAATAGCAGTAGTATTTTTACTAATTTACTACTGAATACCGACTATGCTTCAAACACCTTTTAAAGTAAAGAGACGGATGCTGGATTGTTAAACACTCATCACCAGCTCATAACCTGAGGTGATGAGAGTTTAACTACACTCCCCAACCTTTGCCCTGAAAAATAAAAAACATTCTTACTAAGAGAGTAATCGAAAATGAATAGTAACAGTTTTGTTGTAATTGTGACATTAAAACTAACAAATTGAGATACCCAGCTATATGAGGTATCCAGCTATTCAATTTCTAATGCACCATTCATTTAACAGTGTATTCTGTCCCATGAGGTCTACCAACAAATGTTTAGTTCGCCTTCACTTATAGACTCGGCTTGTCTCATCAGAGGCCCTTCAACAAGAAGATTTGACGGCAATTGGGCAGCCTATACACTACATACACAGCACACCTTAGGTCTGTGAATCCATAGCAAGAAATGCACGCATTTAATCCAAGTTACAAGCATTATAAACTTTCTTTGGTTTCCCAGCAAGCAGGACAGAATCCAAACTGACAATCCATTCTCTAAAATAATTATTGTATATCATTACTCTGTGGAACCTGTTTTAAGAGGCTGTGAGCTGAGAAGATACAGATTTTTTTGTGCTAGAAGTGCTGTGCACAGAAATCCTGCACCAAGCGTACAGAGGTTGGCAGAACTGAAGCTCTTAAACTTGTGCCCGCTAGTAAAAATGTCTTTGGCCCTTGAACCATTTATAACTGTACAATTAGTGATAATATTCAGTTTAAGGCATGTTCCATTTTGAATCACCTCTCACAAAGCCATCTTCAGATTGTGTTTCCGGAATGTTTCCTTGCCCCTTCAGAGGCTGTCTGGCACAGACCACCTTGCCATATCAAAAGTTTAGAACTAGAAATTTGGGTGGTGTATTAATCTATATCCGTCGTCAAGATCACATCGGGCTGTGTTCTTTATTTCAAATCTCAGAACTCACGTGACACTCAATGTATATGACACATTTTTGTCAGACATCTCACATTTTTCAAGTTGCGTGTTTGACACATTTGAGCCAGAGCTGTGACTACTTTTAAGTCTGCATCACTGAAACATCAAGCTAGCGGGAACAGCCCTGTCATGGCTAACATCTTTCTTAAACAACCGGACTTTCCAGGTTTGGGAAGGCAACGCACGGTCCAACCGAATCCCCCTCCAATGTGGTGTACCGCAGGGCTCCTCGTTGAGCCCTACTTTGTTCAACGTATACATGTCCCCACTGGAAGATGTGGTCTCTCCTTTTGGTATTAAAGTAGTCACCTACACGGACGACACACAACTAGTCGTCTCGCTCACTCAAGTGGACCAATGCCCTGAAAACCTTCACTCCTGTCTGTCCGAAATACATGCCTGGATGAGTAAATCCCTTCTTAAATTAAATGGAACTAAAACCGAGCTCATGCTCCTAGGACATAAGTTGACATCTTTAGTCGACTCCATCTGGCCCGCCTGTCTGGGGGCTCTTCCCGCCCCAAAAAACAAAATTAAAAGTTTAGGGGTGTGGCTCGAACAGGACCGCTAATTCTAAACTAAAGCCAAAAAACGGCAGGCATATGCTTTGGCCTACTTCGCTCAGCCCGAAAAGTGCTCCCTCTACTACCTCCCCCCTCGAGAAAACTTCTCATCCAAGGGTTTTTCCTCTCAAGGTTGGACTACAGTAACGCCCTCTATTTGGGCACTCCTGAAGCCACCATCAACAAGCTCCAATTGATTCAAAATTCTGCAGCCAGGCTGCTTACAGGCTCATCTGCAAGGTCCTCAGCTAGACCTGCCCTAAGATCTCTTCACTGGCTGCCAATACGCGAGAGGATAAAGTTCAAATCCCTGTGCATTGTCCACAAATCCCTACAGGGTAAGGGACCCCCTATCTTGAGGAGCTTAGTGTGCCCTTACAAGGCTAACAGGGCCCTTCGCTTCGCCACTGTCCCCAGAGTGAAGAGAGCTCGAACAGGAGGACGTCGATTCTCTGTCAATGCAGCGACTCTGTGGAACGCACTCCCTCTTAGGATTCGAACTGAACCCAGCCACTCGAAGTTTCGTAAGCTTCTTAAAACCTTTCTCTTTCCTCAGGACTCCTAATTTGGCATTCCCCTCACAGTATTCTCTGCTCTATAGCGCTGGGACGCTCCCGGGTAACCACGCGCTTTACAAATCTGTTTCTATTCTATTCTATTCTACTTGTACCCGGAATCAAAACCAACTCAACCTCATCTGTTGGTTGAACCACTGAATTATTTAAGCTGAAAATGAGATAGAGAAATTCACCTTGATCTGCCAGGGAGTTAAACATGGGTAAAGTGCTGCTTTTGTGGATATTTTCCTGACTTCCATTTTAAATACTTTGCACATTATTGTTCCATTTGTGGAAGGGGCGGGGGGGGTGTAACGTAGTATTCCAGGCAACCTGGGCAGGATTATAGTATACATGTACAGAGATTCTCTTAAATTAATCTGAGTAAATATTTCAATGAACTTCAGATTTGTCAACCTGTGCAATTAAACCTAAAACAAAAAACACATTTCTGTTTACAAAATGAAAAAAAAACCTTGTATTAATATTTATATAATACATTTCAATAGGACATGTAGATGCTCCATGTGACAGTGCAGTGCAGGTGATTAGTAAGATCTAAATGAAACAATGCATTTTTCAAACAGAAAACATCTCCTGATAACCCGGAGAAAAAGAGGCGGCGGCTGCTGCACAGCCTCGCTGCCGCTCCCCGCACACAGACGCCCTCCCTGAAAGGGAACTTTGGGAATTCCCCTAGCATTGTCATGTGAGTGCGATACCGTGCTAACCGGACCCCGGAAAGGCTGCAGGTCTAAGCGATCAGCCGGGGACGCAGATACTGCTTCCTGCTTCCTGCTTGTACCTACAGCGTGATGGTCTCCTCCGTCTCCGAGTCCCACTTGAAACCGCAGACCCAAAAATAATGGAAATTGACCCTAACAAATGTGACTAACTCGGAGGTTCTGGAACTGTGGTGGATTTTCTGAGTGAGCAAACCTGTTACCGGAGACACTTTGAGAGCCTTCATATGTGATCCACATATAAAAGTTGCTGAACACCTACAGATTTACAAGAGCCCGTGTTGTTGAAACTTTCCTGCCGCCACAAGCTGCCATCAGGGGACTAAATTCCACAGAGTGCCTAGCGCCGGGAGGCACTAACGCTTTTGTTCTCACGCCAGGAGGAGCTTAAAAGGGGGCTTGGGCTCCTGCAGCGCGGGAGCCCATATTGTTGAAACTTTACTGCTGCCACCAGCTGCCATCAGGGGACTCCATCCCAAGAGTGCCTAGCTCCGGGAGGGGCCAATGTGCTTGGTCCCACGCCAGGGGGGGGCGCTTACCTGCAGCGCGGGAGCCCGTGTTGTTGAAACTTTCCTCCTACCACCAGCTGCCATCCGGGGACTCAATCCTGCAGAGTGCCTAGCTTACTAGCCCGTCAGAGCCCGGATGAGACTGGGCTGGGCCCATTCTCTTAGAGGTGCCATATTTTGCTGGTCTCCGTAGTAGCTCCTAGTGAAGTAAGTTGTTCCTTTAAATACTTCAATACTTACCTGGGGTTGCTTGAGCTTCTCATATGTATGGTATTGTCACACGGTGTGACGGTGGCATTTGATCCCCAAGAAAAGCCAAGGTTACTCTGCTATCGCTTATAAAATGGCCAAAGGGAAGCATCAGGTGAGCAGGGAGGGGACACCAAAGACGCTTCAAAATTCTACTCTCGACAGTTTTCTAACCAAGGCTGCCTCTGCCAGTGACAAAGAAATATTGGCAGTCGAACGACGGCTATCGTTGGGGGAGCGCCTGTGCAACATTGAATCAAGATCCACTGTCTACAGGGATGCATGAGTCAATTGATCACGGAACTTCGGGAAGAGCGCTGATTCAAGCTACCTCCCAAATCGCGCCATGCTTTTCCCCTGAGAATTCTGTCTCCCCCCATTTTGTTCCTATGGAACCTGGTCTTTCAGTAAAAAGGAAGAGGAAGTCCAAAGACCCGGAACTCACAGTTGGAGCCAAGACAAAGGCCACAAAAAAGTTGCAGGACTTATCACAAGGGCAAGGGCGACCCAGTAATTGCTCAGCCCCAAACTGTGCAGGAACTGGATCTAACCACTCTATCTAGTTCTTCACAAGACACAGACATTTTCTTAAATCGGCTACAAGAACTTTTAACCAAAAATTTCATCCCAATCCTGTCTAGACTGACAAGTTAGAGCAAAAAGTGAATCTTTTAATTAAATCTGTAACAGGTGTTCTGGAAGGGGGAAGGAAAAATCCAGTACATCATCAGGGTTGTCTAAACACGGGTGGGTACTATGCTCCAATAGATACCCATAACAGGCTGGGTAATCAGAATAATGAGGATTCACCAGTGGCACATCCCGTGCCAGGAGGGGCAGCCCAGGGGGATGCCAATAGGGCCGCCGAGCACATTAGTCATATAAACGGCAGTGAAACCATTGGAAATAGGCCCAGGTCTGATACTCATAGTTCTAACACCCTTCTCAAAGGGAATGGCCCACTGACGCGACGGCCTGGTGAGTCAAATGCTTTGGTCCATTCTCCTAATCTACCACATGAGGTCACTTTGGACCTACCACCCGAATGTTGCCCCTATGTCGTCATACTTACGAATGTTCCTCTGCTTCAGGCTAATATCCAAGAAACCACATCCCAATTAAAAAACAAGGTCTGTTATTGGTTATCACAATCAACGGAATTTAATATCTCATACTATAAGGACATCCTAATGGTAAGAAGAGTGGGTTGGGTTAGCCCCCTAGACAAATCCATCGATTGAGATTGTGTGGGCTTAACCTGCCGGAGTCCGGACCTTGCACGTTCCATAATCAGGAGCAGGAATATCTCTTCCAGTAGGGGCTTAAGCCAGGAGATAAGTATCTTGCCTTTAGGCTTTTTTTACAGACATCTCAAATCTGGAGGCCGAACTTACCTACAAAAACCTCGACCAACACGACTTGACCAGACTAGAGAGTCTACAGGGATGCATGAGTCAATTGATCACGGAACTTCGGGAAGAGCGCTGATTCAAGCTACCTCCCAAATCGCGCCATGCTTTTCCCCTGAGAATTCTGTCTCCCCCCATTTTGTTCCTAAGGAACCTGGTCTTTCAGTAAAAAGGAAGAGGAAGTCCAAAGACCCGGAACTCACAGTTGGAGCCAAGACAAAGGCCACAAAAAAGTTGCAGGACTTATCACAAGGGCAAGGGCGACCCAGTAATTGCTCAGCCCCAAACTGTGCAGGAACTGGATCTAACCACTCTATCTAGTTCTTCACAAGACACAGACATTTTCTTAAATCGGCTACAAGAACTTTTAACCAAAAATTTCATCCCAATCCTGTCTAGACTGACAAGTTAGAGCAAAAAGTGAATCTTTTAATTAAATCTGTAACAGGTGTTCTGGAAGGGGGAGGGAAAAATCCAGTACATCATCAGGGTTGTCTAAACACGGGTGGGTACTATGCTCCAATAGATACCCATAACAGGCTGGGGAATCAGAATAATGAGGATTCACCAGTGGCACATCCCGTGCCAGGAGGGGCAGCCCAGGGGGATGCCAATAGGGCCTCCGAGCACATTAGTCATATAAACGGCAGTGAAACCATTGGAAATAGGCCCAGGTCTGATACTCATAGTTCTAACACCCTTCTCAAGGGGAATGGCCCACTGACGCAACGGCCTGGTGAGTCAAATGCTTTGGTCCATTCTCCTAATCTACCACATGAGGTCACTTTGGACCTACCACCCGAATGTTGCCCCTATGTCGTCATACTTACGAATGTTCCTCTGCTTCAGGCTAATATCCAAGAAACCACATCCCAATTAAAAAACAAGGTCTGTTATTGGTTATCACAATCAACGGAATTTAATATCTCATACTATAAGGACATCCTAATGGTAAGAAGAGTGGGTTGGGTTAGCCCCCTAGACAAATCCATCGATTGGGATTGTGTGGGCTTAACCTGCCGGAGTCCGGACCTTGCACGGTCCATAATCAGGAGCAGGAATATCTCTTCCAGTAGGGGCTTAAACCAGGAGATAAGTATCTTGCCTTTAGGCTTTTTTTACAGACATCTCAAATCTGGAGGCCGAACTTACCTACAAAAACCTCGACCAACACGACTTGACCAGACTAGAGAGGCACACTTCCCTATCCAAACTAGTAGTAGATATGAGGTATTATCAGGTTTGGACAAAGCTGACTGACTAGAGCTTAGCAAAGATTGCCAAGCAAGCCTGCAAGGGAGGATACCACAGGGCTCCACTCAGTCTGGCTCCAATGTGGAGGTGCTGATACTCCCCTATCCTATTGAACCACAGACTCAGCCTATTGACAGATTGACTAACTAGAGTATGACTCCCATACTTACAACTAGCCATAGTCTTGATGCAAAACGGATATTGAGGGGAGGTTCCTCTACTGATCAGCAGCTGTACATCCTCTCATGGAACATTGCAGGCCTACGTTCCAAAATCAATGACCCCGAGTGGGGCACATTTGTGGACAACTGCCATCTGTGCCTCTTTCAACAAACGTGGGCAACCGTACCGATCCATAGGGTTGGCTTTGATTCCTTTAGTGTTGAAGCAAAACAATCCCCTTCTGGCAGACCTGCTGGAGGAATGGTGATTTGGGCCAAAACTACACTCGCCTGTAAAATTAAGCGCCTCAAAACAGATTCTCAGGAGATACTGGCCATTGCCATGGGCTCACTCAAAGGGGACACCCATGTTAAGATTTTCAACATTTACAATAAGTTTACTAGTCCTCATAAACCCTCCTTTACATGACAACTTTAGTCAATTTTCTGGAATCCAACAGTAGTGACTGCCCCCGCATTATAGCTGGAGACCTTAACACTACGTTTGGGCCTGTGGATTACATGCAGGAATTATTCCTGGAGGAGGAAGCTGCAAGAGGTATCACAAGGCTCCAAATTCCACCACTTAAGAGGTGTACCTGTGTAGCACAGCAAGTTTTATATTTTACATTTCCTTACGGGTTGCGGGCATGCAATGGGAGGACCCTCTCTGACCCTAGGTCAGATTACACCTTTAAGAGGGGGAACACTAGAAGTAGAATAGACTATATTTTAGTCGATCTTGATCTTTGGCCACAAGTAATTGATATGGCCATTCTCGATCGAAATGATAGTTACCATAACGCATTTCTTCTAAGTTATTCCAGGCTACCGGTTTTAAATCCTCAGCAAAATCTAATGAAGGCGCAGGTAGTAACAACTAATAACAACAAGATAATTAAGTGGCCAAATGTAGTTGCTGATGGGAAGCTTCTCACAGGAATCTATAAAGAGGTGACTCAATTTGTCTAATGCCAACTTAACTGATGATATAATTTTAGTCAGCTACCTCGACCTTCTGAATAATATTTCGCCCTTTTTTAAAAGTCAGCGTGGGTTGCTCCCATGCAAACAGAAAAATGAAGCCTGGTACAACAAGGAATGTAGGCAGGCAAGAGTAGAACTCAAGGAGGCAGTAAAGGAGAGGACGAGGACTAACATACTTAATAAACGTAAGAACTACAAGAGTACACATAGGGAGGCCAAACGAAATTGGGAAACTGAGAGTTGGTGCACTCTTGTGGAGGCACCTAGGTAAAATGATTGCCGCTTATTCTGGCATCTGCCTTCCAAAGGGATAACCTATCAGGCTGCCGAAAATTATTTCTATATACATCTGGATATCTGGGAAGGGTATTTCCAGGCACTGTATTCCATTGAGGTTGATGAGGTTGTGGGTGTCGCAGGGGAGGCACCCAGGGGCCGAAATGTGGAGGTAGACTGAAATGAGGAAGTTAGTTTTTCCCTTATGGAAGTAAAGAATGCAATCACTTCCCTCCAAACTGTCAAAGCCCCTGAACTCAACAGACTCCCGGGAGATCTTTACAAATCTGAACCCAACATCAGGGGCCCTCTGCTTCATGCTGTTTTTAATGCTATTATACGAGGAGGCAATATCCCGGGCACGTGGCTGGGTGCTGAAAAAATCCCAATACATAAAAAAGGGGACAAAGGGGACCCTGCTAATTATAGGCCTATCAGCCTCATTGACGTGTCCCCCAAAAATGTTTTAGTAAAATTATATTTACTCATATTCAAAATTGGGCAGAAGACAATAACATAATCTCACACTTGCAGGCGGGGTTCCGAGCTGCCACCAACACTCTAGACCAAGTGTTTGTTTTTTAATGCTTAAATGGAAAGAGGTCACACTTAAGAAAGGACACCTCTATGTAGTATTTGTTGACCTCAAAACCGCTTTTGACTCCATTGATCGCACCCGGCTCTGGAATACCCTGAGGGACATGGGATTTTCTCCTGCCCTACTCCTACTAATCAGGTTACACCAGGATAACTATGCCAGAGTCAGATGGAATCAAGATGGGAGGCAATCTGGAAATATTTTAATTAGGAAAGGAGTAAGCCAGGGGTGCGTGTTAGCACCAACCATGTTTACTTTATTTATTAATGAGCTTATAAATGAGCTATACGACTGAGGAGATGACCCACCGAAATTGGGAGGAAAGCAAATAGCATTGCTCCTGTTTGCTGACGGCACATTACTTATATCTAAAACCCCTGTGGGCATCCAAAATGTTCAACAAAATTTTCAAAAGCATGTAAATCTCGGGGTTTGAAAATCAATCGTCTGAAAACAAAGTGTATGGTTTTCTACCCCTACAAAATTTGTGAAAACCTGGCATGGCCTCGCAAATTCTGATAAGTGCCCTGACACTACAACAAGTAGACTGCGCAATTGTTAAAAGAGCTAAAGCTCAGCCTATCGCCCAGTTTCCCATGCAATAGAAATCCATAGGGGCAAAGGTTTGGGCGCGGTACTCTATGGGGCTTAACTTTGGGGCCTCAAGTACACCAAACTATTAGAAGTTGCTGAAAATACATTTTTAAGAGCTCTTCTAAATATTCCAAATAATACTCCCCTATTGCCATTATGCATCGACCTTGAGTTAAAATCTATCTCCCATTGTGCTCACATTCTGGGTGAGATTGTGGACTAGCTAAACCCAAATACCCGCAAAGGATGCAGTGGAAGAATTGCTGTCCCTACAAAGGAAATCAGGTCTCTTGCCCTGGTTTGGCAAGGTTAAGGGGTGGCTTCTAAAAATAGGGTTGAGTAGCATGTGGGATGACCCCCACTCCATATCTAAAAAAACTATCCCCACACTAAAAACAATGCATTGGAATTGTATTAATACTGGAGGCACTGAATCGAGGTCATTAGGCACTTTACCAACACAATTTAAAATTTTTAAATATATATGGATGATGTAGAACCCCCGCAAGCACGTGTACTTTACATTCAGTTTAGATTTGACACCCTTCCTCTAAACGCTGTGAGAAGCAAATGGACGAATTCTACTTCTACCCCCATGTGCCCATCCTGTAATTCTGCCACGGAAACTTTTGATAATATTTTCTATTGCCCTGCTTACGCTACACTGAGGAAAAAATGGATTGTTCCTGCATGTCGAGTCCTGTCTTTTTCCCGCCACACAGATGCTCTGCATGTTTTTACCTTTGACGCTACCAAATGGCTTGTCTATACTCTATCTAGATATCTCCTATATGCCCGTTGGCTGAGGGCCAAGGTGGCTAAATGAATGCTCATCTCCGGAATAGGAGGCATTCCAAGGGAGTGCCTAGACCTAAGCCCTGTGTCGCACACTAGACCCTCTAGATATATTTAACATATATTTGTTTTTATATAATTTTAACCCATTTTTTCTTGTTCTGAAATCCTAGAATGGGGATTTAAGCAGCTACTTTCTGTTTTTTAAAATTCTTGCACTGATAATTTGTTATCAATATGTTTTGTATTTCATGGCTTTATGATACGATATATGTGTGTATGATCTTGATATTGATCGAACAGTAAAATATATATATATCTAACTCCTGATAAAGTTAGTCCCTCGGCTTCAGCATTGAAAGAGAACAATTGACTCCCTCTTATGCCTGCTGCCTGCTATCCTATTGATGTAGATTTACATAATTAATCTTTAGCGAAGATTAGTAGTCATCTAGAATCTGTTCCTTCTCTAGCTATGGCATATAAGCTGGCCTCCAAAACACTTGGTGATACTAACAGCCCAGGCCATAGAGACTATTGAGTATGTCCTCATCTGGGATTTGCTCTCTCCCTCATGAGCCAGCCAAGGAACATCCCTTTAAACTACTGTCATGGAACATAGAGGGATTATGTTCCAAGCTACTTGATCAATGATGATGAATGGCTCGACTTTGTCGATAACTAACATGTATTAATATTTCAGGAAACATGGGTAAACAAACCTACCCATAGAATGGGCTACACAACCTTTTTCATTGGTGCACAGCCTTCTACATCAGTGTGAGCTTTGGGCGGGTTGATTACCTGGGTAAATATATCACTGATTTGTACTATAAAACTATTGCAGATTGACTCCTCTGAAATACTGGGCCTGACCTTTTCTGGACCTCAAGGTCTGAAGGACAACCTTTCTTCAGTTTATAATTGCCCACTCTCTCGCAATAAGAAGTCCCCAGCTATTGCTCTTCTAGACTTGCACCTTTCCAACTTAAGATCGAGGCCTTACTTTTTGATTGGTGTAGGTTTTACTGTCGCCTTCGAGTTGCTGGAGTGTATAAATGTAATGGAAGAGGAAGATCAAATTAGAGGTATTCCTACATTAGAACCCTGTTTGCACCTTCCACCGCAAGGGCAATTCAGCTTGCCCAATTGACTCTTTTGCACAGTTTGAAGGCCTGCAATGGTCAATAAAAATATGACCAATCAAGATTGTATACCTTTAAGCGAGGAATGTATAAAAGCAATATATAAAACCCCATTTTAGATATAGCTCTGTTGGATAAGATGCTTGATTATTTAGTAATACCAATAACGGATAGTGATTATTGGCCACCACCGCTTAATCCAACGCCTGGCTGGTTTACGCATAATTCTGAGCAAGGTAGTTTAAATCAAATAAAGCCCCTCATCAGTAATAATTATAGATCTATTAAATACTTTGTAATACTTTATTCGATACATGTATCATAAAAGTACAAACATAAAAATACATACATAGATTCCAGGTATTACAATTGATGAAGCAAAGCTTCGCATATTTTGCGACCTTGCCGAAGTCATGAACCTCGTTTATGTGTAACAAGGTCATAAGTGTACGTCTTACTAATGTTTATTTTATGTTTAAACGAGGTTTCCAGACGCTTGCTTATGTGTTTTACTAAAATAATTTACTCGAGTCACTTAAAATGTCTGCCGCTTGTATTTAGTTACTGCGCATGCGTCAGCCACACTCACGTGTCCTGACGCGTCTGCAGAGTTGGAGGGAAATTTATGCGCATGCGTAATACATAGCTTGGCCCAATGTGGTACTGCTCGTGCCACTGCTCTTGTCACTGTTTCTATGTAGCTAACATTTAGACTGCATAAGTATATTTTATGATGATAAGTTGAAAGTACAACCCTGTGATGTGTTTTCATAATGTTATTTCTATGTATTAATTTGTTCTCGCTTACTTTTCATGTACCGCGGGGAATGGGGGTCCAAACTGATTGGGAGCCATATTGACGGTCTCTTCTGCGCATGCCCAGAGAATACTGAAAGGTGGCCACTTTGGACAGTGGAACTCAGCCAGCTGGCAGCCACAGTCAAGATGTGCCTGGGAAAGCCACCTCTGCGCTACGAGAACGGAGAATGTTGCTCCTCATGTGTTACATTGTACAATTGTCACTCGTATTTTTGCACAGTTTCTCATGGGAACCCCAATCTTGCTAGGCGGTACCTAAATATGTAAAGTAGGCATACAAATCTTGTATTCTGATTGGTGTGTTACCCAAATCCTACCTTAGGACCAATCCAAATTGAGGGATTCTGACACTTTGCAACATTGGGGGGTGGTACACCGTCCCAAAGAGTATAACTACCCTGGGTTCACCTAGGGAATTGTCCGACTTGTCTGGTTTAGCTGACCTGTCACTGACCCATCGTACTCAATAGGTGACTGAAGATACAGAGAGCTGCGGAGCACTCTGTCCGAAATTGACCATAGACTAAGGTTTTACTGAACCTTAAAGTGCTGGCGAAGCACTTTGCTGGGAGTTCGTTGACCCAATCGGGGTCTTGATCGATAGCTGCAGAGAGGGTGGAGCGCAGGCGTTGCTTCCAAACTGCGGGTGCGGTCCTGTCCTGAGCGGTCCTGTCCTGAGGGTTTGCTGTCCTGTCCTGAGGTCCTGTCCTGATTCCTAATCTGAGGGTATCCTGTCCTGTCCGGGGTGTCCATTCTGCACCTGCTGTCCTTTGAGGGGTATCCTTCCTTGAGGGTTTCCTGTCCTTAACTGACCCGTGGCCAGGGTTTGGTTTCCACACCAGTCTAGGTAAATACTGCTCTAAGTTCCTTAAACTTGCACCTTCCTATATTTCAGTCTTTTGCTTTAATAAAAGACATCTTGCACATGTTGATTTTTCCATGCTTTTGCCGCAAAACTATTGAAACGTAAAGTCATTTGCATAATTTTCTTGATATGTTCTCATGTTACCCTATCTTTTAGAAATCATATTTTGCATTGCAGTTTGTCATTTTCTGATATGGTCTAGAACGACCTTATTTAGATTTTCTAAAGAATTCCTGCCTTGAATGCATAGCATATTTCCTTTGCATCTCATTATTGCATTTTAATGATTACTCTGACTTTATTTCTCTATAGTTATGTACTTTTCATTATCTTGATTATCGATTGCCTTATTCTTGTAAATCTCATGATTTCAGAAAACGAACTTTAGATAAACATTTTAAAACTTCCAGTTGTCCGTGGTCATTTAAACAATATTGAATGTCATTTGAAATTGCATTTGCTGCCTTTCCTTTTACAGCTAGGCCCCTGATCCATTAAAGTCATAGGTACCCGTGTCGGTGGATGGTAAGTCGGGTACACTGAGTCATAACAGTAGGGAACACACACACAATTGGTAGCAGCCCGTGAAGTCGCCTGGTCAATGAATAGTGTGAATTGAAAGTATATGGGCCCTGAAGCCGGAAACGGCGTAATCATTGGCTGGGTGACCTCGCGCGCTCTATCAGTTTTCTGGTAGATCAGAGGATGGTTAGGGACTAGCTAAAGGTTAGGCAGGATTCGTTAGACTAGTTAAGTCGGAAGCTGCTAGTACATTAATGCTGCTATAAGAGCGGCTGTTCCGGGGGGACTGATCAGTCTCTTGTGAATACGCTGCTGAAATTCATGAATTGTTGTATTGTTATTATTCTTGTTCTTATATTGTTATATGTATTAATCCATGCATTTGTAAACCGTATCGTTTCTTGTTGTCCGAACTCCCCGGGGAATTGAAAGGGCAAGTGGTGAATAGAATCCATTGTCCTGAGGTCACAGGCTTAAGGAAAGTTAGGTGCAGGTTAGGATAACCGGGAAGCACTAACTAGGGTTTTTCTGAATACATGAGTGAATAAATGTCAGTAACGAGGTTCATTGGCAAAATTCCCATAGTGGCGTAACCTAGTGAGGGTCACATCGGAAAAGTAGCAGGTTCCTCGGAGCTAGGGTGAAAGCAGAGGGGTCCGCTGGGAAACCTTAAACTCGGAATATATCCCGGAAAGAAGTGGATGAGTTTAGGGGAATAACAGGTTCACCGATGCTAGAGTGAAGGGTAGGCGGAAGAGATCTGCCCGCAGCGTGTGAAAAGTAAATGGAAGTAGTTTACTTGCAGTAAAACAAAGCTATCCTGTCTAGACACTTGAGCACTGTGGCGAATGTGTATTTGTTGTAAAATAACCAAGCACTGAGCACTTTAGAAAGAAAGAAAGTTTCCGTTACCTTGTGAAGGGAGGGAGTCAGTCGCGAAGCGTCTCTGATGTCACTCCGTGCCGCGCTGGGATTGGTAGAAACAGCGGGCGGGTAGCGGGGCTGGAATTGTAAAGGAGGGGTGAAGCGCCGAGGAGTGAGAACTGTCTCACGAAGGGGCCGCGCACCCATTGGCCAAAATTATTTGAACGCGCGCACCTTATTGGTTGCACGCAATTGCAAGGCGCGTTCTGATTGGAGGTAGCTTTGTAAACAAAGTTAAGCGTAGAAATCGTATGTGGCACTCGTATTGTCCAGAGACTAGACCCGATCCGAGAAACCAAGGGTTTGAAAGGGATCAGTGGAAAGCCAATAGATACGATATTATGTACGGAGGAAAGAGAAAGATGTCCCTTGTAAGTAGGGTAAAGAATTATTTCAAAATGGACAAACCGATTAAATCTAGGGAAGGCGTTGTTGTCCCGCCACCGAATACTCCTGCCTCATTCATGATGTTTGACCGAGGGTACAACACCTGTGTGTGGTTGGAGAATTGGGTGAAGTACACAAAAGATAACGGAGTATTGGCTTTTCCGTTAGACGGCACTTTCAATGGCAGAATTTTATTTAATTTGAGAACCCGCATGAATGAATTGCATCCCAGACCGAGACTAACGCAGTATGAGGCATTAGAGGAATGGGAGATTGAGGCTTTTGAAAGAGAGAAACCCCGAATGGACAAAGGTCTGACCAAGTGGTACCCCAGGCTGAAACAAGAGACAAGGGATAAGAGGATGAAACAGTGGAGGCAGAGCATGATTGTTGAGGGTCTGTTTCCCATGATGCCAGCAGGTAACCCTTCTGGGGGAGAGAAAAGGACAGAAAAAAGTAAGCATTGGGGGGCCCTTGGGGAGTCAGACGATGAATTGTTAGATGACATCTTTACAAGAAGTCCGCCCCCTTATAATGAGGGAGCCCGACCTTCCAATGCAGGAGAAATTGCCCAACGTCCATCTATTAAGGAGGAGGACAGATCCCTATGTAGGGGGGGAGGGGGCCAGGTATTGCCCTATTTCGAGAAGCCCGAGCCCCCGGAGGTACGCAATATATATCCTAGAATGCCCGAGAGCTCAGAGGAAAAATATTCCAGTGAAAGAACATTTTACCCCAGACCTCTTTATGAGAACGAAGAAAAGCCAGTAGGTTCAGGGGTACCCTTTTTGCAGCCTCCATATGGGGAAGAGCGTAGGTCATTTGGCACAGGAACTTTGTTCCCGAAACCAAATTATGGTGGGGGTCCAAGTGAAACGCATCCTACTGCCCCGAGTCTTACCCCTCACTTGACCCCACAGATGATACCTGACCGGACATTAGGAAGAGTACTAGATGAAAGGGAGCAAGAGGCCCTAGCTAGACAGAGGACAGAAATAATTCAGAAGATCTCCCAGTTAAATACCAGTCCTGAAGCCTTGACTATTCCGGTAACAATCGGACCAGTGGTTCCGTTGTACGGGAATAGTCAAGGAGGTCTGAACCCTCCGGTTATGAACCCGATAATGGCCCCGCCGAGGCAAGAGCCCCTACTGATAGACGATCAGTCCAGTGAGTGCGAGTCTGAAGTGGTGTTCTTGGACCTGCCAAACAAACAGACCGGAAAGGGAGTGCAGAAGAGGCATAATCCTTTTGATACGAAAGAAATTAAATTAGAGTCAGCAACGGGTACCAGGAGTGTCTCTTTGGTAACGCCGGAAGAAATTGAAAATTGGAGTCGGGAATTAGAAAAACAGGCTCCGCAAACGAAACCTTTAGACCTCTACAAACTGAGAGTAGAAATAGAGGAATTAATGGCAGGGAATGTGGGGCTAGACAGACTGAACACCTATTCTGAAGAAGAGTTGCTGTTTATGTGTAAAAGTCTTACCAGGAGTACTAGGGTGCTCCACGAAAAACTGACAGACACCGCAGCTAGTATGGGAATAGATATATCCAGATCAAAGCCCTTGCAGAAGCCATACCGAGCTGAGTTCTCAGACAAAGATTTAGAGAATTTGAATGTGTCAGGAAGAAAGTCGCAGATTAAAGAGTTGCTTGCAGTTTTGCAAAAATGGGGAGACGTGGAAAAATGGAAAACGAGGTGGGCACATAAGAAAGAGGAGGCCCGCTCCAGACAAGCTACCCCTGAGTTCCCTCTGAGAGAAGTAGACAAGCCCGAAACTTTATGCCCCATGCGCGAAGTACCCGGTGGGAGGTATGTGCACGTTCCGTGGTCCAGACAGGATATTGTGTCCTTTACTAACGATTTTCCAAAATTGCGGGAGAAGCCAGTTGAATGGTACCGGCAAGTGGAAAGGTTTGTAAAGGTGCAGAAATGCCTGTGGAAAGACCTGGATGGGTTTTTCGACATTGTGGTCCCGGTCGATCTATGGACCGAGTGTAAAATAGCCATAGCCTGGCCTAGTGAGGAATACCCGAGAGATGAGAAAACCGGGGAACCATCGAAGGAAGTCATGAGAAAGTATGAACAAGTAATTCAGCACTTGAAACTAAAGGTGCCAGCTAAAGAAACTGATTGGACCAGGATAGATAGAACAACGCAGGAAAGAGAGGAGACAGTGCACTCCTATTATGAAAGGCTGTTACAGGTGTTTAAAACATACAGTGGTATAGATAACATCGAGATGAAGGACATGACGCACTTCATTTACAGGTTCGTAAATGGTTTAAGACCTGAAATTTGTCAGTGGATAAAAGATAACAAAATATGTTGGCACTCCAAAAAGGTAGATGAGGTCCTGCGGTACGCAAAGTACTGCGAGGACGAGATGGCAGAAAAGAAAAAGGCTCTCAAGGAAAAGGTGATGTGGGCTCAGGTGAAGCTTGCAGAACAGCAGGAAAAGCAGTTGAGTAACATGGTCAAAAATGCTAAGAATGAAGGCCCTGGGGGAGGGGGAGGAGGCAAGCCCCGGCCCAAAATGAGCAGAGAGGAGGCTATGAAGAAATTTCCCTGCCATCAGTGCGGCGAAATTGGACACTGGCGTAACGAGTGTACTTACTTGCCCGAAGATAACCCCAAAACTCCTGATTTAACTCCACAGACGCAGAAAGAGAGACCAAGAAAGACTCAACCACAGGTAAAAACAGTTCAGGTGCCTCGAGCACCAAAGCAAGTATACAGGGGAAAACAGGCAGAGGGAGATGAGATAGAAGTCTGGGAAAGCAATGAGAACAGAAATGCAGCAACTTCGCAGTATCTTCTAAATGATACCTTCCTTTGTGATGACCAGTACTGACGGGGCCTGAGAGGGGAGGACGAGGAGTGCGTACTTGGCGCCTCCTTGCCGGTAGACCAGTCCGGACCATACATTGAAGGAAAGGTTGACGGAAACGATGTCACCTTTCTGTTGGACACTGGCGCTACCCGTTCTACTGTGAGAACAGTGGATGTTCCAAACCTACCCCTCTCGGGAGAAGCCATCCAAGTAGTGGGTGTATCTAATCAATTGATTAGTACTCCTGTTACCAAGCCCATGGAGATCTCAATTGGAAACTTTAAGGAAATGCATAGATTTGTTGTTTGCGACACCAGTCCAGTGAACTTACTGGGACGTGACTTGCTGTGCAAAATGAACTGTACCATCTTTTGCACACCAAAAGGTGTTGAAATCCAGACCCCAGATGAAGACGGCATTTATAAATTAATGCTGGTCCGCCCTGACTCGGAAATTAAACGAATGACCATGCAGGATTTACCCCAAGAACTCCAAGAAGCAGTGAAGCCAGAGGTGTGGGACTTTACTGGGAAAGATGTAGGGTTAATGAAAAATGTAGACCCCATACAGATAGCAATAAAGGACAATGCAGTATACCCCAATACTAAACCCTACAGGATGAATGCAGAAGTGAAAGCTGGTGTTGCTGTGGAAATAAAGAAATTGTTAGAAGGAAACATCATACAGGAGGTGATGAGTAGCCCATGTAACTCTCCGATTATGGGCATTAAGAAGCCTAGTGGCAAGTACAGAGTAGTACAGGATTTACGAAAAGTTAACAAAATAGTAGTTCCCTGTTGCCCTATTGTCCCGAACCCAGCAGTGATTCTGTATCAGATTCCCTGGGATGCTGAGTGGTTTACTGTGATAGACTTGTGTCATGCATTCTTTTCCATTCCTTTGCATCCAGATAGCAAATTTCTTTTCTCATTTGCCTTCGAGGGTCACGTGTATTGCTGGAACCGGGTCCCTCAAGGGTATACAGAGAGCCCCTCTATCTTTAATCAGATCTTGAAAAAATGTTTGGAAACTTTAGTCCTACCTGGGAACTCTGTCTTAGTGCAATATATAGACGACCTCTTGGTGGCGTCTAAGAGTCATAAGGATTGTGTGATTGACACCATTGCCCTACTGAATCATCTGTGTGAAAAGGGACATAAAGTGTCCCCTGACAAGTTACAGTTTTGTGCAAAATCGGTGAAATATCTGGGGCACCAGATAGAAAAAGGTGTCAGAAAAGTGACATCGGAAAGAGTGAGGATAATTCAAAAGATGCAGTTACCCCGTACTCAAAAGGAGATCAGAATGTTTCCTGGGTGTGATAGGATACTGCAGGCAGTGGATTCTGGGATTTGCAGTCCTAGCCAGGCCCTTGATAAAAATGACTAAGAGAGGAACACCCGAAATTGTAGAATGGGACGATGAAAGCTTAACGGCCTTCACCAAACTACGAGATTGTCTGTCTACTGCTCCTGCACTTGGAATGCCAGACTACTCCAAAGAGTTTGCCCTATTCTGTGACACTCGCGATAATTGCGCATTGTCAGTCCTAACTCAAGAACATGGCACTACGAGAAGGCCTGTGGCATACTTCTCTGCCACCTTAGATCCAGTGGCTGCTGGATTACCAGGTTGTCTGAAAGCAGTAGCTGCTACCTGTGCCAGTTTAGAACAGAGTGAGTCAATTGTCATGGGACCGGATCGGTAACTGTGTATGTTCCGCATGGAGTGGTAATTTTGTTGACCAGAACAAAAACACAGTATCTCACCCCTAGTCGGCTGACTAAATATGAGAGGATTCTTGTGGGTGCTGCAAATGTAAACATTGTTAGGTGCAGTATTCTGAACCCAGCCACCTTACTCCCTGACCCAAAGGATATGGAAGGGGGGGTGGATGATGAACATGATTGTATTGATCTAACTGAATTCAATACCAAGCCACGCCCAGACATAAAAGAAACGCCATTGCCTGTGCATGATAAAGAACTATTTGTAGATGGTTCATGTCTAAGGCATGAACAAGGAGGCCTGAGTGCTGCCTATGCAGTAGTGTCCCTAGAGAAAATTGAGGAAGCAGGTTATCTATATCACATCAAGTCTGCACAAGTAGCCGAATTGATTGCTATGATAAAAGCCTGCCAAATTGGGAAGAACATACGCATAACAGTGTATACTGACAGTCAGTACTGTTATGGGGTTGTGCATGACTTTGGCCAGTTGTGGCTACAGAGGGAGTTCCTGACTTCATCGGGTACCCCTATTCGAAATGGAAAAGTTATTCAAGACCTTTTAGAGGCAATCCAGTTACCAAAGGAACTGGCAGTGGTAAAATGTGCTGCTCATAAGAAGAGCATGGACAAGGTATCACTGGGAAACGATTATGCTGATCGAGTGGCCCAATGGTGCGCAAGAGATCGGTATATCGTAAATCCAAAACGAGGGGGGCCAGGAACCAGCTGCCAACTTCAGGTGTTTGAAGAAGTGCCTAGATGGGATGAGGTGAAAGAGTGGCAGCAGGCGGCACCTTGGCAAGAAAGAGAGAAGTGGAAGGAAGATGGATGTAGACCAAGACGTGTGGATGGTGTCATTATAGGCCCAACTGGTATGCCTGTGTTACCTAGATACCTACTTAGCGCAATGGCGAGGTTGATACATGAAGGATCACACATTGGTAGGGACGCCATGATTCTAGTGTTCCAACAGACTTGGTACAGTAAAAAGTTCAGGAAAGTAGCAGAGTCCCTCTGCCAGAGGTGCCTGACATGTCAAAAGATGAACCCAGGGAAAAAGACTGTAGTGGAACTGGGGAAAATTGGGAGGTCCGGGGGTCCCTTTGTAAGGATACAGGTTGATTTCATCACCATGCCCCGTTGTGAAGGGAAAAGATATGTCCTTGTCATGGTCTGTTTATTTTCCAAGTGGGTGGAAGCTTTCCCTACTCCCCAAAATGACGCAAAGACAGTAGCTAAGTGTTTACTAAAAGAACTGATACCTAGGTTCGGGGTGCCAGTCACTATTGAATCAGATCAAGGCTCACATTTTCATAATGACGTCATCGATGAACTCTGTAAGGCCTTTGGAATTGCACAAAAGCTACACTGTGCCTACCGTCCAGAGGCTTCTGGAGTGGTGGAACAAATAAATGGAACTATCAAAAACAGACTAGCAAAACTGTGTGATGCAACTAAATTGAACTGGGTGAAGGCCCTGCCCTTGGTCCTAATGGGACTCAGAAGTATTCCTGATCGCAAAACAGGCCTAAGTCCCCATGAAATAATTATGGGAAGAATAATGAGACAAGCATGGGTACCAGGAAGCAAACTGTTGAGTATTACTGATGATTTGGTACTTGAATACTGCAAGAGATTGGGTGACCAAGTGCGTTCTATCTCTCGCCAGATCGGAGAAGACGCCATCCTCAATCCAACGACTCCTCTCCACAAACTGGTCCCGGGGGACTGGGTGAAGATAAAGAAGCACACTCGGAAGACCTGTCTGGAGCCAAGGTGGGGAGAAAAACGTCAGGTGATTCTGGTTACTACCACAGCAGTCAAGTGTGCCGGGGTTCCGCGTTGGATACACGCCAGCCACACCCAGAAGGTACCACCAGACGAAGTGCCTGAAGCAGAAGGACGTCCAGCAGAGGACTCTGCAGGAGCCAGACCAGAAGTAGCTGACAACGTACAGCCCAGTACCAGTCAAGCTGCAGAATCAGCAGACGTTGGCCCAAGAATAGTTGACAACGAACTACCAGGAGCCCAGCCTGCTGAAGGGGTCCAAGAAGCTGAGCCAGAAGTAGCTGAAGACGAGCTGCCAAGCATATGGCCAGAAGAGTGGATTCCATTGATTGACCTCACTGAAGACCCTATTCGAACAAATGAAAGACTTTGGGAAGGTAGAGAGTGGACTAGTCAGGAAAAGCAAGGCATAGGCGAAGAGCCTCAGAATCTTGAGATTCACATCAAAACTGAGGAAGGAGAAGGTCAGACAGGGACAGAGCACGTGATTGATACAGAACAAGTGAATAAGACTGAACAAGTGAAGGATCTTGAACAAGAGAGGGATACAGAACAAGTGATTGATACTCCTCCACTGACACCTGATATCGGGAAGGGACAGACTAGAGATAGTGTAATAGTTCGAGCAGAAGAAAGTCCAGAGATCGAAGTGCTTGAACAGGATCAGATAGAATTAGAAGAACGTGTTCAGAAAACAGAGTCAGAGACACTTGAAGAGCAAACACACAGTATACCTGAACAAGGCCAGATTAGTACCCAGGCAGAAGAAACAGATGCTAGCCCTGGAATTAGTCAGATAGAAGACGAAGAAACTGAAGCAGAATTACCACAAGCTAATGAAAATAAGAGGGCAAGAGAAGGAAACGAAGTCCAAGTACCAACAAAAAGACTTAAGAAAAGAAAGCATCTTGAGCCTAAATACATAAAGAAATTGAGATTGAGAATAAAAACAGTAGAAGAAAAACGTGCAGAAGAAAGGAGAAGTGCTCGTATAGCAGAACAACCAGAAGACTCTTCCAAAAGAAGGAGTGATCGGATAAAGAGACAAAACAAAAAGTACAAGTCACCTGAATGGACCCTTGTGTTAGAAGAACTTGAAGATCTCGATATCACTGACGTAAGCGACGGAGAGCCCGTCCCTGAGTACTCTGACGAAGAGGAAGAAGAGCCACCGTGAATTTGCACAAAGTAAGATACTTGTGTAAAGACACAAAGAGGGGTCGAGAAACTTCTTCTGAGCCAAAATGTCTGATTCAAACGTGAGTGGTAGACCTAGTCGCAGCTGTTGCAAAACTTGCTGCAAGGTATGTGTCTGTAGTGTAGTTGTCCTGATATTACTCTGGATAGGACTAACAATCTTTATACCCTTTGCTGTGAGTAAAGATACTAACATTGTCCCTACTGAAATTGTAAATACTGACAGTGAAGAGCTGACAACACAGAGTGTAGCTAGACATGAAAGAGCACTGAGACAAACAAAACAAGATTTAGAAGCATCAGATGAGGAACTACATTATCATAGAATCAAAAACAGGACACGCTTAAATGTTTTCGCAAACTTGTTAATACACTATGTAGAGACTATGGAAATTGAGGATTGCTATGTCTGCATGAAGCTACCTACTTCTGTAGCTGAAGGCGTGACATACCATCACTTGCCACTGACATACGGAATTTCCTGTAGCATTTTAGCTAGTTTATTTTACAAAAGAGGACCGTTACAGTACTATTACTCTAACAATGACGTGATCTTTTCTGAGCTCCCTATACGTGGGAACTTGAATCCTGTACATACCAAAAGTGACGCAATACGATACATGGGAGATTATTTCCTGACTATAGGTAACATTGACATAGCGGACGCACACAGAGATAACTTGACTTGTTCTTTGCATGAGCAGGAAAAGATGTTCCTAAACATGGCAGAGAAAAGGAGAATTAAAATACAAAAGAAGGCTAATGACGAAAGTCAGAAAAGGCCAAAGTGGGCAGAGAACATGGAAGGCACCTCAACTGGTGGGGCGGGTCCTGCTCTGTTGCTGGATTTTGAAAAGAAAGGCAAGCTATGTCTTCACCGCGAGAAGACTAGCTATTATAATAACATTTTCATTGGTTCCAGTGAATGCGAACATAATTACAAGGTAATTGGAGGTTGGGGTTTCAAAAATGGGTCAGAGCCTGTGTTTCCCGGAATTTATTATATTTGTGGGGACAAGGCTTATTTCAAATTGCCGGATCACTGGTATGGAAGTTGCTATTTTGGCATTGTCTTCCCGAAAATATACCATGTGAATGGAGTTGCTGGAAGCAGTGAAAATACTAATGGCTTAGTGCGTAGTAAAAGAGAAAGTATAGGTGAAATTATGGGTAGTATTTTCAGTGCACTGATACCTGGAGTGGGAGTGGTTCTGAACACTCACAGAATTTGCAAATTGTCCACTATAGTGGATGTGTTGTCGACTGAGACAGCTCATGGATTTCTGCTGGTCAATACTGAAATGGTTGCGATCAGATCAATGGTTTTGCAGAATCGACTTGCTCTTGACACCTTATTAGCGAAAGAGGGCGGAGTCTGCCGGATGTTGAAGGCGCAACATTGTTGCACTTATATTCCGGATAAAAGTGTACAGATCAAAAGATATGTGAAAAATATTACTAATTTGGCAAAGGAACTCAGACCACTCGAGGTTGATAGTGCCTGGAAGAGACTGGTAGATGGTCTCTCAAATGTAGGTCATTGGTTCGCTAGTATAGGTAAAGGCTTATTGCTCAAAGTACTGATGCCAATTGGAATTATAGGTCTCATCCTATTTTTCATATTTGTCTGCTGCAAATGCCGCAAGCGCACCGGAAAGCATGAAGTGAATGCAAGAGGGGTGAAACGAAGTGTGGATGAGATTGAATTGGAGGAAGTGAATGATCAGATATACAAAAAGGTGAAGACTTCTCACCCTACCAAAACTGAAAGAGAAAAGTTGGAACGCTTGCTGGAAGAGATAGAATTGTATAAAGTGTGAAAGAAAGTTGGCATCTGGTTCCATTTATTTTGTGATGATAGTAAATATCATCAAAGAGGGGATTGATGAAGCAAAGCTTCGCATATTTTGCGACCTTGCCGAAGTCATGAACCTCGTTTATGTGTAACAAGGTAATAAGTGTACGTCTTACTAATGTTTATTTTATGTTTAAACGAGGTTTCCAGACGCTTGCTTATGTGTTTTACTAAAATAATTTACTCGAGTCACTTAAAATGTCTGCCGCTTGTATTTAGTTACTGCGCATGCGTCAGCCACACTCACGTGTCCTGACGCGTCTGCAGAGTTGGAGGGAAAATTATGCGCATGCGTAATACATAGCTTGGCCCAATGTGGTACTGCTCGTGCCACTGCTCTTGTCACTGTTTCTATGTAGCTAACATTTAGACTGCTTAAGTATATTTTATGATGATAAGTTGAAAGTACAACCCTGTGATGTGTTTTCATAATGTTATTTCTATGTATTAATTTGTTCTCGCTTACTTTTCATGTACCGCGGGGAATGGGGGTCCAAACTGATTGGGAGCCATATTGACGGTCTCTTCTGCGCATGCCCAGAGAATACTGAAAGGTGGCCACTTTGGACAGTGGAACTCAGCCAGCTGGCAGCCACAGTCAAGATGTGCCTGGGAAAGCCACCTCTGCGCTACGAGAACGGAGAATGTTGCTCCTCATGTGTTACATTGTACAATTGTCACTCGTATTTTTGCACAGTTTCTCATGGGAACCCCAATCTTGCTAGGTGGTACCTAAATATGTAAAGTAGGCATACAAATCTTGTATTCTGATTGGTGTGTTACCCAAATCCTACCTTAGGACCAATCCAAATTGAGGGATTCTGACACTTTGCAACATTGGGGGGTGGTACACCGTCCCAAAGAGTATAACTACCCTGGGTTCACCTAGGGAATTGTCCGACTTGTCTGGTTTAGCTGACCTGTCACTGACCCATCGTACTCAATAGGTGACTGAAGATACAGAGAGCTGCGGAGCACTCTGTCCGAAATTGACCATAGACTAAGGTTTTACTGAACCTTAAAAAGCTGGCGAAGCACTTTGCTGGGAGTTCGTTGACCCAATCGGGGTCTTGATCGATAGCTGCAGAGAGGGTGGAGCGCAGGCGTTGCTTCCAAACTGCGGGTGCGGTCCTGTCCTGAGCGGTCCTGTCCTGAGGGTTTGCTGTCCTGAGGTCCTGTCCTGATTCCTAATCTGAGGGTATCCTGTCCTGTCCGGGGTGTCCATTCTGCACCTGCTGTCCTTTGAGGGGTATCCTTCCTTGAGGGTTTCCTGTCCTTAACTGACCCGTGGCCAGGGTTTGGTTTCCACACCAGTCTAGGTAAATACTGCTCTAAGTTCCTTAAACTTGCACCTTCCTATATTTCAGTCTTTTGCTTTAATAAAAGACATCTTGCACATGTTGATTTTTCCATGCTTTTGCCGCAAAACTATTGAAACGTAAAGTCATTTGCATAATTTTCTTGATATGTTCTCATGTTACCCTATCTTTTAGAAATCATATTTTGCATTGCAGTTTGTCATTTTCTGATATGGTCTAGAACGACCTTATTTAGATTTTCTAAAGAATTCCTGCCTTGAATGCATAGCATATTTCCTTTGCATCTCATTATTGCATTTTAATGATTACTCTGACTTTATTTCTCTATAGTTATCTACTTTTCATTATCTTGATTATCGATTGCCTTATTCTTGTAAATCTCATGATTTCAGAAAACGAACTTTAGATAAACATTTTAAAACTTCCAGTTGTCCGTGGTCATTTAAACAATATTGAATGTCATTTGAAATTGCATTTGCTGCCTTTCCTTTTACAGCTAGGCCCCTGATCCATTAAAGTCATAGGTACCCGTGTCGGTGGATGGTAAGTCGGGTACACTGAGTCATAACAGTAGGGAACACACACACAATTGGTAGCAGCCCGTGAAGTCGCCTGGTCAATGAATAGTGTGAATTGAAAGTATATGGGCCCTGAAGCCGGAAACGGCGTAATCATTGGCTGGGTGACCTCGCGCGCTCTATCACAGTCCTCCTAAAAGCGTTGCAACATTGCAAACAATTAAAACTGAAGAAAAATAACATAGTTAAAATTCATACTGAGTCATGATCTGTGCACGAATGAGACAACAACCATAACCGGATAATCCAGGCACTAGCTAGAAACTTGGCAACCCCACAAACAATAAACATGCAAGAGGTGTTAGAAACAATATTAAATACCCAAAGGTGCTAGCTAATTATAAAATTCAAACAGAGAGTTATAACCTTTTCTATCTGTCACATGCCCTGTTGCAAAGATTTCTGCTCATACACAGAACTGTGCACAGAGACCTAGGACATTAGTGAATTGTGGTGTACCAGAAACTCACCTCAGTACCTAGAAACCCCAACCAGCTAGCAATCAGTGTCGCATTAGCTCTTCATCCTATAGCAAAGTAACCAATAATTAGACAACCTAGAACATGCGACTTAGGACCATCTCAGGAATGGTGGGAAGTGAGAACACTCTTTTGTTATATTCTCATACCAGTCTCCAACAGGAGTAAAAAAGAGACACGGTAAGGTTAAAATATTTATTTTAACGACGTGATCTCATGCGCAGTATATTAATCAACATAAGAAGACATATGATTAAGAATAATATGGTCAGCATGGTTACAACTCAATAAAATACAAAAGGAGGAATCATATTACAATGATAGTGCAAACAGGTGATATAGCGCCTAGCTTTAACACCCTCCCTATAAAGGAACTATGTATTATAAACTAAAGAAGGTCTCTTGAGCTTGTTTTGGAGGACCCCATTACCTTTCCGTTCAGTAAGTGTAAATTACATCTGGATCAGCAAGGCTCTCTGCATCCCTGGAATCTTCCAACTGTGTGAAATTATGGCAAGTGTGCTATGATAAAGGCGCCAGAATCTTGCTTGGCTCGCAGATGCCAAAATGTTGTGTCTAGAATGTGTTACACAGACATGCCAATAAACAGGCTCACATGTTAGAACCTTGACAGTTTATCACTCACTGTACAGACTGGGGGTACGATGAATGTCTAGAGATGTCGAAAAACAAACCTTTTCTCATGTATAGACCTTCGTGAAAGCTAACTTGCAAAAACAACTGTGCAGTGTCATCTGCAAAAAGCAGCAAAAGGTAAAATGGCATTTAAACTTCTAATAAGCCATGCTAACATAACATGCACGCAAAAAGAGGCCCTAAACCATACTACACCCTCCCTTGTTCGGGGAGCGCACAATAACTAGGGCAAGCTTCATAGAACGCAGAGTTCAAGTTCGAATGAGACAGAACCAAGTTCAGTAATTTTGCCAAACTTGAGAATTGGGAGTAAAAATCTGAATTAAAATAACCAAGTCAGTGAAACCAATCACGGGCGGCCATGGTGTGAAAAAAGACCTCAAACATGTAAGGAAAATGTAAGGCATTAAAAGAACAAAATATTCACGAGTTCAGTACGTGTTTATAAAGCAGAAAAAAAATCCGTACTTCAATCCAACAGCGTATAAGCACCATACGTTGCAACTGCCTCAAAAAGGAAGTCGTTGTTATCACCCATAAACATTTCAGCCATCCAATTAAGTAAAGGGAAAGAACATACATGTTCCTCGATTGCTGGAGCCTCTAGTGCCATCAGAGGACAACTCGGGCTTACTTCAAGATAACTGCGTGCCAGAAAGTCATTGGCCGTAGTCCAAATGTTCCTATTTCCTAGAACCCCAAGATCCGCTGCGCAGGCCATAATCCCGCTACTAGAACAATCTAGTTCATGAGCAACTAAGGGACTCATTGGTAGATTAAAATCCAGATCAGGAGACACCGTTTTACAGAGACACAAATCCAGGGCCCATTCAAATCCACAAGCCAGGCAATGGAAAACTGGCTGCACGCCAAGTGAAGAATGAGAACCGGAAAGATAAACCATACGCCACACTCAGAGTCGCCAGAGGCAGCGCTCCATAGTATTCTAGCATCCAGTTATGAAGGTGGAGCAGCCGGGACAGATCGTCGTGGGGCACAGACTGTGCATCCATTTTGCAGTAAACAAATTAACAGCAGTATGCCCGCGCCTAAAGCCAGGAGCAAAGGGAAACCGCCAAAGACACTCGAAAAAACTCGAATGAAAAAATGCAGGGATCACACCAAATATAGTTTGAAATGAGGTCACAAGGCCAGAACATACTACTTTAAAAAAAATGTGCCAGGCCAGTGGTCGACGAGGCGTTTAATATTGTGTGAATCAAAGCACCAAAATGCAGGGGCAGGTCTGTGTTTAACAAGGCATTTACCTCAGTACGAGTATTTGCAACGTGAAGGACGAATGTCTCACGCGCAGATGTAAGGAGGACTTCCTTCTGGGACAAAAGAGCTCTTATTCGACTCATTTTGTTGAACTCTGCTTTCAAGGTCGGAATGCATCCCACGACAATCTTCATTATGGAATAATAAATAACTACGGTTTGCAAGCAATGTGAATGTCGATCTAATGGTCGGGACAGGAGTTCCCTTTAAAACACAGGCAAGGTTAGTTGCAAGCATATTACAAGAACCGTGCAATTGAAGATTTCTGCACACTAATTAATGATTGGTATTGTGGTGCAATCTTCACCATTTAAATAAACTTCCTTTCCTTCCCTCAAACACCTGTATGTGAACGGGAGATTCCAGACTTCATGAAGATAAGCACCACCCAGGGGCTCAAACCTACCTATTGCATAGAGTTTCAAGCAGGACTCAAATTTGAAAAGGGGAAAAAGTAGAGTTATCAACCCTTGGATGAGCCAAACTGCCAAATTGGATTCCACTACTGAAAAGGGTAAAGGTTCTAATTTTTCAATATGCAACAGTGAAAACGTGGCATCCTTCATTGACATAAAATGCTGTTTAAGCGTCAAATTGAAAGGCAAAAATAATAAACTCGTGTTCACGTAATCCCATGGAACTCGGCCATTTTTCATCGTTTGTAGGGTCCATGCAAACTGCATAACAGAACGTAATTGATTTTGTCCATGATACAGTACAGCAACCTCTTCTTGCACAATATCAACCACAGACAATACAATATTATCCAAAGTGTAAATTCTGGAAGAAAGGGTGTTAATACTATTATCTACAACAGCAAGCACGTTTTCTAAATTGGCCTGATCAATAGCACTAAGCCTAGAAGCAGCTTCAATTTGTGACAGTTTCCAAACATTGTAAGCAGCATATATCGCTAGGCAGGAGGTTCACTTTCAGCGGTACTAACGCTGTTTGGGGCATTCTTGGCTCACGGCCGCCATCGCTGCACAGGCGAGGCCACGCCCACCCGACAGGACACGCCCACAACCCCTCTCCCTAAATGTGCCTCCCACGCAAGCGCAGCGGACGAGCGCAGCGGGAGCGCCGTTTGCGCGCCGAAGGCGCGCTTAAGGCAAGCCCGTCTGCGCCCGTCCGCGCCAAGACCGCGACAGGCGCAGGAGACCCTGGACCCGGACTCCCTACCGTGAGTTACCAGCCTAACTTTCTTCGTAACCTGCGTACCGGTAACAACTGTACCTGTAAAGTTGATATGAATACCATCACGGGGCCTTTCAGCTGCAGGCTATGCAGATGGACTTCTTCCCCGGCCAAGACCACAATCCCTCAAACAAATCTTAGGGACTCCAACCAGCTTTTTAAAGGAGGGCTGATCAACGCACGCTCCATGTGCTGCCACAACCAAGACATAAAGGATCTCGTCCAGGAACTGGACCTTGATTGCCTTTTCATCACGGAAACCTGGCTCACGGACAACAGCAATCCAGACCTAGCCACTGCCCTCCCACAAGGCTATACTATTTTTAGACAAGATAGACTGAAGGGAAGAGGAGGAGGAGTAGCCCTGTTGCTACGAAACTCCTTCAAGTGCCATACCTTCACCCTCGACTCCCTAAAAGGAGCTGAATCCCTCGGCTTCTCCATTAAACTTAACGAGTCAACTTCCTTCTCAGGAGGACTCATCTATCGCCCCCCGAGTACTGCCACTGGGTTCCTAGAAACTCTTAGTGATGCCCTTGGTCAGCTTTTAACCCGATACCCACACGTTACCCTCTTGGGCGACTTTAATCTACACCTCGACTCCACAGAGGACGCTCAGGCACTAAATTTCCACCAAACTTTGGACATTTTTAAACTTCAACAAAGGGTCAAACAACCCACTCATCTAGCCGGACACACACTAGATGGGCTTTGTACTAATCTTCCTCTTCTAGATGCCCAGACCCCCGTCCCACAAATTTGGACAGACCACAGCCTGATCCCGTTTACCATCAAGACCACGCGCCCTAAATACTCAATCAAATCTAGCCCACTTCCAGACAACCACATCAATTGGAAAACGGTAGAAGAAATCTTCAAACTCAAGCCTACCATCGAGACCCAGTCCCCTAGCCTGACGGGTAACGTTGAACAGGACTCCAAACTTTTCCATAATTGGATCCAACAAGAAATCAAATCACGCGCCCCTCCCAAACACTCTAGGAAAACAGAGAAAAAAGGCAAAATAAGTGCCCCCTGGTTCACGCCAGAATTAGCTAAAGCACATCTACTCTGCAAGAAAGGGGAACGTAAATGGCGTAAAACGTACGATAGTACGGACAGAAACTCCTATGTCCAACTAAGGAAAAGCTACCACCTCATCATAAAAAGCGCCAAAAAGGATTTCTACATTAAAGCCATCAATGAGTCGAAGCAAAAACAGAAAACTCTGTTCGCAATTGTCAAAACCTTCACTCATCCCAAAGCTTTACAGCCTGAAATACCCCCTTCCCAAGATCTCTGCGATCAAATAGCAGACTTCTTTGAGGAGAAAATCAACCTCATTCACAAAGATTTTCCCCCATATAAAGCTCCCCAATCCTCCATCCTCTCGGAACAAGCAGGTAATACAGCAGGAAACCTAAAATCATTCTCACCGGTCAGTCTAGCTCAAACCCGCGAAGTAATTCTAGCGTGTAAATCAGGGGCCCCCTCCGACTCCTGCCCACCCAGAATTCTTCACCAACTGATCGAAGCTATTAATCCCATCATAAACCAAATAGTAAATACCTCCCTCACCACCGGCACTGTCCCGAGAAAATGGAAACAAGGCACTGTGAAGCCTTTGATGAAAAAACCTAACAAATCCCCCTCAGACCTCACCAATCTCCGCCCAATTTCACTTCTCCCAATTCTGGGAAAAATTACGGAACAGATAGTCCACAAGGAACTCAAACACTACCTGGAAACGAATAACATCCTCCACCCCCTACAATCACGCTTTCGCCCCCAGCACTCGACGGAAACAGCCTTGATCGAATGAACTGACTCCATAAAACTCCTACAGGACCAAAGAAAGAATGCCGTGCTGATTTTACTGGACTTAACAGCAGCATTCAATACCATCTCTCACGCTATACTCCTAGACAGGCTTAAGGCAATTGGCATCTCCGACCTAGCACTGGACTGGATAACATCCTTCTTAACTGAAAGATCACAATCCATCACACTAGGTCCCTTCAGCTCCACAGAGAAAAAGATTCGATCCGGAGTCCCACAGGGCTCCATCTTAAGCCCTCTGCTTTTTAACGTCTACCTCATCCCCCTCATTTCTCTGATCGAATCATTTGGCATTACTGTTACATCGTACGCCGACGACACCCAACTCGTCGTTCCATTAGATGATAACACAACAAATGCCGAACAAAATCTCAAAAACTGCTTAAAAGATGTCTTTCTGTGGATGGAAACCAACCACCTCAAGTGCAATACAAGCAAGACAGAAATCCTCCCTATGGGGAAAAATGTCAACTTCTGTCCTAATCTCTGGTGGCCAGAGGATTCCACCGCTCCCCCAGACCGTTACAACAGCAAAAAACCTTGGAGTCTTATTTGATACTGATCTATCCTTCGATCAGCACGCCAGGCACCTGGCAGGAAGCTGCTTCGGGATTATTAAATCCCTAAAAAAATTCTTTGACCTTCTACCAACGGAGGCCAGAAAGGCGGTAGCGGTCGCGCTAATCTTAGCGCGTCTTGACTACTGCAATGGTCTATTAGCAGGTGTGAAGAAAATCACACTTAAAAAACTCAAGAGCACCCAACATTCCGCCGCTAGACTGGTGCTTAAACTCCCCAGGAGGGCTTCGGCTTCTACCGCTCTGAGAACCCTCCACTGGCTGCCTCTGCACAAAAGGATCTTTTTTAAGATCCTTATCATCGCTTTCAGGGCATTTCACAGCACTGGCCCCAAATACCTAATTAAACGCTACCCACACTACAACCCCCTGAGGACCCTGAGATCCTCCAACAACAACCTGCTAAAAATTGCCAAATTCAACCTAAAAACTAAAGGGGGTAAAACCCTGACCCATCTATCCTCCAGAGCATGGAATTCCATGCCGCACCATCTGCGGTCACAAACCAAAGAAACTCAGTTTAGAAAACAGCTAAAAACATGGATTTTCAGCCTCCCAGATGAGTATGTCATGGCCGCCATCTAATTCCGCCTCACTAACTACATC
Organism: Lissotriton helveticus; assembly: GCF_964261635.1. Classification (NCBI taxonomy): domain Eukaryota; kingdom Metazoa; phylum Chordata; class Amphibia; order Caudata; family Salamandridae; genus Lissotriton; species Lissotriton helveticus. The sequence goes on along the minus strand of NC_136063.1, from coordinate 1,144,106,025 downwards.
TGATTTCTCACTTTCCAGCCAGCGCCAGGATGCTCCTTTCGGAGCGATAGTTGCGGTCTACAAATATCCAATACCAATACCAATACCAATATCCACCTTTTCGATCTGCCTGTTGCAGGACCATTTACAAAATCATTTAAGTCAACAGTGTCAGTGAGTTTGGATAAATGTAGCTTAACAGACGCTAAGGATGAATGTCTGAGCCAACTCTGGCACAATTTGCCTACAGAATAGGTGGTGACTGAATGTTGTGTCTGAAAGCGGGGATCAACTCTAACCTCTGTATAGCAAGGCGTCAGACCCAGAAAACGGTGCTGGCAGGAATCTGCACTTTTTTGCCATAGCAACCAGCCCTCTCGATTAATGCTGGAAACATTAAAAGAGGAATTTCGTAACAGGGCTTGTAAGTCACTAAGGGAAGTACTGGTATAAATATTCCAATGGGGAAACTCACCCAAATCAGTTTGTGAAATAGTGTCATTCAGAAACAACATATGGTTTGGGATGAGACATGCACGATGCAAAGACTTGCCAACTTTTAGAACCCCAAACAGATTTAAGATCAATTGTACCTTTCACAGTTCACAGCCCCGAAGAGCCAACTGGTCAATAAAGGACTTCGAATACAGTAATTTAGTGTGGGTAAGTCTAACCTTGGAAGAGGACTTCTCAATCAACTTAAAATAAAAATGCATTAGGGTTTGATTGATTAAAATCAGTAAATTAGGAAAACTTTTTCAAAAATGTTTTCGAGCTGCCTTCCACTGGTGCGGGGCAGTGCTCCCACTATGTGGAGTTCACCACATTCCTAAATGAATTTGTCTTATGCAAAAAGTGATTGCCTAAATGCTGGTAACATTACAAGTCACCATAATTAGCAGAATCCAAATATAAATCTTCAGCATCGAAAGCAGCATAATATTTCAAAACAGAAAATAAAGCCTCTACAGCTTTAACGTCCCAATCACCAGAGTGAATATTCTGTTTAACCACATCCCCCATAGAAACACGGAGTACATTGCAAACATTAATAACCTCTGTGGGCCCATGTATATGGAACTTTACAGCATCCCATACAATCCCATCTAAAATGGGCCAAGCAGTTATATTCACAAATGTCTGGTCCCTCTTCATGATGTGCGAAGAGGAGTGGGGAGCCAAAGTTCCATAAATCATTCTAATTGAAGTTCTTTCTTGAACATAATGTCCATTAATAAAACGAAAAAAAAACACACCACAAATCTTATGGACATGAATAAAAAAATTGCAATCAGCACCAGCCAAATGTAAGTCCAAGGAGGAATCAAAAAATGTTTTTAAACCAGGTAGCAAAAATTGAAACTTTTGAAGGGGACTTAGATGTGGAAGAGCCAGTGTCAAATGAAAAACGGGACTGATTAGCCACACGTGTCTCCAAATCAGGCATAGACAAGTCAGTGTATATTCAGTGTCATTAAGAGGATCACCAGCAGATAGATTCACTAAAGGATTCGTAAGTGGACTCATTTCAACGACAAACGACAATATCAGGCCCGATGGCAGGATCCGGGGCCAAAACAGAGTGTCGCACCATTGCTGGACACAAAACTGCAGGAGTCTTACTATAGAGAATCAGCCACCCTGTGTGGTTTGACATTGTCAATGGAAATTTACCTGTTCCTCTTTTGCCCAGGAAGAGGAGGTAAAATGACTGTTCTTGTACCCTGCACACCAAGCACGGCAACTGGAGCTCGATAGAAAGGACCAAATTCTTTCTTGTTGACGAACTTCTCTCGGACCAGTTCTCCAACTTGGGGTAGCCAGCCAACTACCGGAATCTGCAACGCAGCTTCAGACATGGAGGGCAAGTTTTCCTTTGCAAGACTGTCTCTGGTCTTTTGTAGGTTCTGCAAAACATAAGAATGTTCATCTACGTCAAAGGATGCGGCTCCCGCCGTCATGTCTAGACCATCAAGGTCTGGGACAAACATCTTAATGCCAAAGAGCATTTTGTATGGGGTCCGCCTACCCAGAGACCTTCTAGGGAGATTATTTAGTGGACTTTGTATGCTATTGAGATGGGTTAGCCAGTCTCTACCAGCACCTAAAACGTTCGCTGTCAAGGATTGCTTTAAGTCACGGTTTATCCGCTCCACAACACTATTACCCTCAGGCCAGTAAGGAGACGAAAATTTGACTTGGACCCCCAATGAAGCCATGGCATCCTTGTACGCCTTAGAGGCAAACGCTGGACCCTGGTCCGAATGGAAGGTACCTCCACAAAAATTCCCACAAACACGCGCAAATCCCTTATGACAGTTCTAGAATCAGCGCTTCTTTGAGGCCACACCCAGACAAAGCGCATGCAAGAGTCAACTGCTACTAAGATGTACTTATACGCAGTATCAGAGGAGATTGGACCGTAGTGATTTAAATAAACACACCCAAGTGGTTTATTAGATATGTACAACTGAGTTTGGGGCGGGCATGCAGCAGAGGAAGGTTTAATTTGCTGACAAGAGACACAGTAGCTGACACACCGGCATGCGCCAAAGGCATCCCGGCGTGGGCTGCTGTAATCAAAGCCTGTCTGCAGTCCGCGTTGGGAATCAACCTGTCACCAACATCGTTAATTCTCACATAAGGAACTTTATCAGGACTTAAATGATAAGAGTATTCAGAAGGGAAACCCTTAGGGTAATTACCTCCCTTCTCTGTTGCAGCAATAGCTACCAAGATGTCATCATCAATCTTACTTTTGGAACGTGAGACAGTTGCCAACAGCGTGAACCCCAACACGCTGATGACCAAGAGTATGAATTACAAAAACAAGTGGGAGTCATTCTTTGAGCTCAGCCACTCGAACCCAGATAATTTTATGTTTTATTGTGCGACCCTTGGAGTCATGATGATCATTTTGAGTCCAGAAGGGTAGATTGTCATTGTAAGACTGAACACAGTAGTAAGAGTCACTCACAATAAGAGTAGTCACACTGGGATTGGCGTACTCCAACGCTAGCATCAGAGCACGAAGTTCTGCCAAGTGGGCGGTACAGTCCCCTAATGTCTGTGTATGCACGACATCGGAATTCAATTCACCATCCACCATAGTACCAACCACAATTGCGCAGGCCGGAGAATACGTGTGTTTTGAACCTGTAGCTGCTTGCGCACTACCATCAGTGTAAATCATACAGCAGAAATCCTCAAGTGGGCGCATAGTCAGAGGAGCAGGATGAACAATTTCAAACTGCAAGTACTCCTGAGTTTGCAGGGAGGAATCAAAAATGAACGTGACATCCGGGGATGGCAAGGATGTAGCCCACTGTATCCACCGAGGGTGCAAAGCATTGGAATTCAGTACACTGGCTTTCCTCACTGCCTCCAAGGCAGGATACGGAGTAACAACCAGAATGCGTTTTCCCTGTGACAGAGCATATTTCTTAAAAATCACCATTTGCACTGCTGTCAAAACTTTTTCCACAGTGGAAAACTGCAACTCAGCCGAAGTGTACAAGTGTGACTTGTAAGCGATAGGGACTGTGTTACCCTCATTAAAAGTGAGGTACGTGAAACCCACCGCCCCTGGTATGATTCTTATCACCAGGTTGGTGTGGTTGTCACAAGTCGACAAGAATTTAGATTCAAGAAGATCAGCCTGCAAAGATTGCAAGATGGCTGAATGTTCTGGCAGCCAGCATGATTTGGGAAAATGTGGTTGTATCAATGCATAAAGCAGCTTGATACGCTGGGCATATTCCGGAATGTATGTACGACCGAAATTCAAAAAGCCCAGTAGAGGTTGTAGCTTTTTCAGTGTTGTGGGAGCTCGCTAAAGTGCGCATTTCTCCAAGAAGTGAGGAGCTAAACCTCAACCTTCATTGTTGAGCTCGTAGCCCAGGAACAATACTGTTTACTCTGCAATGTGCGATTTAGGAAAGTTAAATTTATAGCCTATGTTCGCAAAACTGCAAATTATGCGGTCTACACGGCACAGATGCAGCCATAATTCGTCGTCTGTGAGATAAATGTCATCCACATACGAACATGCATCTGCGTCGAGTCTCTCCAGGAGAGAGACTATGCGGGCGGCAAATACGCCTGGACTATTCTTGTAGTTCATAGCCAAACGAAGGAATTGGCGCTGTTTGCCACTACTTGTAAAAGCTGTCCATTGACTTCTAAGAGGGGACAGATTGTGGGCAAAAAAAATATTGGATATGTCAAGTGTGGTTTTGAACCGTTTACGCACGAGACTATCCACAAGCGCAGAACTGTAAGTATTCTGCACCGCGCACGTACGAAAATGTGAGTTTAAGTGGCGGTAAACCAATACCAAATGGTACGAGCCATCTAGCTTGGTCACAGTAAAAAGTGGGTTATTCATCAGAGACACAGACGTTTCAATTACACCTTGATATTCCAATTGCTCAAGGATTTCAGCAACGGAGGCTTTTGCTTCACGTCGCATGGGGAATTGGGGTTGAGGCTGTGGCATTGACTGCAAGGGAATCTCATGTCGAGGGGAAAATTTGACCCATCCACAATGAGTACGGTACAACGCAGGCGCAACGCCTTAGCCCAATCTTCTGCAAACTGCAGAGCCTGCTCCTTTGGCACCGTGTGCGCGAAAGCAGGGAGGATTACCTCCTCCCCTTGAGGAGCAGCTAAGACAAAAGGCAGGGACCAATCCACCTCCACCAACAAAATATCATAGGTAGTCGTTAGATTTTCCCCGAAAAAAACTTTTATGGTGCGTTCTATGCCACCTTCCATTACAAGGACAATTTCATAAAGTCTGTCAGGGGGAGCCACTCTAGTGTCAGCTGTCTCAACTACAACAAAGGTGTCAGTCACTGTCACCTTCAGTAGTGGACGCAGCGCCTCTCGAATGATGGTAATCTCCGCGTCGCTGTCCAGCAGCGTCAGTGCCCATGTCAGATTCCGAAGCTGCGTTCTCACTTTCTGTGGCATATCTCGTTGTTACCTCAGCAACTTTCTTCTTCTCAAACTGGGGTCTTGGACGTAATGTCTCGTCCTGCTTGCCTTACGAGGCTGCTCACGGCTCTGTTGTGCACTTTGACCTCTGCCACCGCCTCCTCCACCGGTGGCTGTTACCGATGTTTCCTGCAAAGAGCGGGGAGAACGTTGTTCAGGAACCTGAAACCTATCAGGCGACTTAATAGTACTGCAGTTGCGCAACTCATATGTACTCTCAACAGGGGCAGGTGTAGGTGAAGCAGGACGGGACCCCTTTTTCTGCTGCTGTTTCCCCTGTTTTTTGTTCTTACTCCAATTTTGTTTTTGAACTTTTGGGCGGTCAACTTTATCAGATGACGCTTGTTGAGTTTGCTGCAGTTTTTCTTTTTTAGCGAAGGGCCTAACACCCAAACTTTTACGGCCAACGGTCTTATAAGCCTCCGTAATAATTTTCGGTAACTGACAGGGTTTGTCGACGTTGGGGACTTTGCGCAGAGCATGAGATACTTGGAAACTTACCGCATCCCCCTTGACATTAGCAAGGACGAGATCGCGTACCATATCAAACGCTGCCACGAGTCGCATTCCCAACTCCACAGCCGCCAATGGTCCGTGTTCATCCTGAACACGCTTGATCACAGAGGGCAGGACAGTCATTGACGGGGTGCCAAAGCACCTAGTATAGACTGCCGCAAAAATCACACCCCAAGTTGTACATTCATTTAAGTCAGGCACCAAGTCTTTCTGCAAACTAACCGTGAGGATCATGTGTTTCTACACAGGACTAGTATTCGGGAATACTGCTTCCAGTTGGTCGAATTTCTCGGTAAGCCAAAAAGGCATCTCCTCTTTTTCCTGGGGACGCTTGCCCATGACCGCATTAACTATGACGGGATTAAGCTTCAGCCCGACACCACCAACTGGATGCGCGGCACCAGCCGGGGCCCCACCCGGGAGGTTGCGGGTAATGTAATTAACCAAACCCCTAATAACTGATACTGCAGAGGCATATAGGGGTCTTAGTTGCTGAGCTGTTAACTGCCCGGCCTGAGGATGTGGGGTGTAAGCAGCTAAAACAGGCCAAGTAGTGCCTGGGATTGACAACGGCCCTTGTCTGACCGCTGTAATAACATGTGGGAGGGCGCCATTAAACCAAATGGCATGCTGCCAAGCAGAAATCAGAAATTCCACTGTCCGATATGGGGTGTACGCAGCTGGAGCATCAGCAGGGGTGTAAGTGTGAAATAAACCAGTACCAGCATCTACCGCGGGAAATGTAACCCATGAGTAATACAACTCAAACGGGTACGCCGCATCAGCTGAGACAACAAATACCACTGCCTGTCCCTCTAAAGAAACAAGGTATTCCTGCAAGTGATTCCGCACAGCCAAACGACTGTGTGCTGGGATATTAACCACAACCATACTACAGCCCCATATTTGGATCTTCCAAAGCCTGGCATTCTTATAGTTATTATTCATCAACAACTATATGATTATTTAAGGAATCTCTTCCAACTGCCCCTTGGAGGTCCGCCGTCTATTTTGCTTGCTACCTGGAAAAGTAATCCATGGTATAACATGGAATGCCATAAAGCCAAAACGTTCCTAATTTGTGCAAATAAATCCTGCATTCCATCTCAGATCAGGAAAGCAAGATCTGATTACATGTTTATAAAGTAAAGCAAAAGAGAATGGTTCGAGACCATCTGGATGGACCTCTTGGAGGCTTCGAGAGCTAAAGAGGGGACATCTTTCTAGCACATAATCTCACATGATAGTAGACAGGGTAGACATCTCCTTTACTATTGGATGAAGCCGCCAGTACAGATCTCTCAGTTTAAGAGACTCTATTCCTCTGTACCTTTATTGGATGCCTCCCTGACAATAGATTCCAATGAGCACTATGGACCTTGTTCCTCCACTCCTAAAGCATTTTACTTTTTCTCCACGGCTGATACAATGGCTGCCATAGATACATTAAAACCAGGCAAAGAAGGGAGACCTGACAAAATTCTATGGGTTCTTTTTTGCTATGATTCGCAATTGTGTTTCCCTTATATAAACTTATTAGCAAATTAAGTAATTAAAGGAGTGGAGATCCCCGAATCTTGGTGCAGGGCTAAAATTGTCCCTATGTACAAAAAAGGTGGTGGGGCAATGCCAAGGAACTTTAGACTGAGATGTGTAGTAGATAATCTTCAGAAGATCTTTGCCTGGCAGGTTTTGAACAAACTTGAACAGTGGATGTCAGATAATAACATCCTTTCCTCTTTTCAAGTAGGTTTCATAGTCAAAATAGGTATACTTCATCAAACGTTTCATTTTGCACTTATTTACTGGAAATAGGTTATTGTCTTAAGGGTTATTTATATATTGCATTTGCAGATTTTGATCTGGTCCAAAGGTACTGAATTTGAGAAACACTTAGGTTAATGGGTCTGCCTGCCTCTTTAATATCGTTCATTATTAGGTTGCATGAGAATAACTACGCTGAAGTGTAGTGGGGCAAAGAGGGCAAGCCCATGGAGCACATTCAAGTGGAAACTTGGGGTGAGACAAGGTGTGTTCTTGCCCTCTCTCATTTCTCCCTCTTCATTATCTTTTTTTAAAGATATGATGGGATGTATCCAAGACTCTCCCACATTAAATGGCTCTCCTATAACTGCACTATATTTTAGTGATGATGCCCTTCTCTTGTCTAGAACGCCTAGGAGCTTACAAAAACTTCTACTTAAGTTTAAAGATTATTGCGTCTAAAAGGGCCTGGAAATCAACGCCTCAAAGACTAAATGTATGACCTTAGACCCTCATAGATTTTTTAAGGATGACATTCACATAGGCACCACACAACTTGAAAAGGTGGAAAGCTTTTAATATTGGAGAACAAAGATTGATAGTAAATTGTATTGGGGGACCCAAATATTGAAAAGTAGATGTATACCATCGCATAGGGCAGGCGCACTCTTAAGGTTTCAATGTGCATCTATCACTAGATCACTGACGCCAACTTTAGCCAAGGCTCAGACAACAGTTCTTTACGGGGCTGAGATTACAGTCTATGTAAATACTGAAATAGTGAAATCTTGGTTGCCTAATTTTATGCCTTGGTTTAACCATGTAAAATCTTGGTTAGTCATATAAGAATTAGGAAGATGGTGGACAAATCCCTTATCCCTAACTTCTTTAGCTACGGCTATTGTTAAAAAATCGCACTTGTCATATGTCATATGCCAGATACGTGAGAACACTGCAGAAGGGTGCCTCACTGGAGTATCTGGAGCATAAACCTTCACCTTTTTTAGAGATATTTGTAGATGAGATCCCCTAGCAAGGATTCTATTTATGAGGTTTCACCATGGCACTTTTTTTTTTTTACTTCAAGTTGGATCACTCTATAACCCTCCAATAAGCACTGCTCACTTTGTAACTGCATTTCATTTACTAGCCAGGTGGAAGTAGATCTGTCATATTTGTCTTTATTTGGGTAGTTGCCAGTGTTTGCTAATACTGAGTATTTTACAATCTGATACCTTGTGTGTGAGGCTTATTAGGAAACATTTAGGCCTGCTGTTATAAAGCCTTTATTATTTTTTTTAAATACATTAACAGTAGTTGCAGGGCCTAATAAATTACATACTGTTTTATAAAGGATAAGATAATCAAATTTTATGTTTGAGAATCTGAAAGTTGAGCGTGTTTTACTATTAACATGCATTTAATTTATATATCATTTTAGCATTTGAACTAATGTTATCTATTGCATGATTTATTCATAATGTTTTTCTTTATTTGTATATGTTTGTTTTTATGATGTTTTAATAAGAGAAATGAACTTAATTGATTGATTAGTAAGATATCTGTATACAAAATAGTGGCTGTGTATCCAGTTATCTTTTAAATAAGTGCTGCCCAATACACTATTGTCAGACTGAACACCACCTTAGGAAATAAAGTCACTGGCAATAAGAAATTGATGCTCATCTGAATTCATTTCAACAAAGCCTAGATTTGTTGACAAGTGTTCTATGACATATATTAACAACAGAAAAAGCTACCATCTTCTTGCCATGATGAAAACTCTGTACTTAAGTAACTGATAGGGTTGAAATGTTGACATATTTAATTTACCGGCTGGCCATTCATTGTATGAACAATAGCCTGGTCCAGAATTTCAAGACCTGGAGGTGATTATGAGAACAAACTATGTCAGTTGAAAAGGCAGGATGAGAACAGATAAAGAGCATTGTCTGTGACTACCATTCAAAACATAAGGGTGAGGATGAAAGTGAGCTTGTTGACTGTGTAGAAGGCAGCTGAAAGGTACAGCAATATCAGAAGGTGGGAGTCGTCATCTTCTGTGGTTAGGAGGGCTTCATCTACAATGTGTAAGTTAGAGGACTCTGTGTTGCAGTATGATCTAATGCCAGAATGGTAGTTGTACAGGCACTGCAAGCAACTGAAACACAGTTAAAGAGCAATCCAACAGAATCCCACAAGCAAGCATGCAAATCCACCCAGATATACTACCACCAGCAAATTCAAGAAGCCAAAAGGAAGGCCCTAGCTGAGAGTGGAACAATAACAGCTCCAACATCAGCAAGGATATTTTCACTATCTCCAAGGACTTCACCACACCAGAAGCAACAATCATCATCATTATAACTTCCCTCACTAGAACTGTGTAAAGACCTCTCAGATCACTTCCGCAACAAAATCACATCCATCTACACCAATTTCAACTCTCAACTGGCCCCATCAACTAAGCAATAAGTCTGCCGGTATCGAACAAAGCCAAAATACAGGCAACATGGAGCACTATTACCACAGAGGAGACCCCAGCAATCATGAAGACAATCCATTCTGGAACATTTCTGTCCCTTACAACAACACACTTTTGCAAAGGCGCAATCCTCATCATCAAAGCCCTCAACCCCATCCTTAATGCCTCAATCATCGCAGCCACTTTCCCTGAAACCTAGAAAATACAGCTGTCAACACCCCCTTGAAGAACCATCTGCAGACCCCAGAAAACCCATGGACTACCGAACAATCTCTCACCTACCATACCCAGTCAAGATCCTACAAAAAGCCATCAATAGATGGCTCGCTGACCACCTCACTAGTCACCAGCTGCTTAATTTCATGCAATAAGGTTTTAGTCCAACCCACAATACCAAGACAGCCATTATCACAGAGACAGGTGACATCTGGATGATCCTCCACAGAGAATAAACTGCAGCCCTCATCCTTCTCAACCTCTCTGCAGCCTTCGACACATTCTCCCATCCCCATCCTGAACAGATGGCTCCATGACGCTGGCATCCAAGGATCCACCTTCAAATGGATCTGCACCTTTGTTATCCAAAGAACACAGACAGTTAACATGTCACCAACCTCTACCGAAGCCCAGAAACTCATTTAAGGAGTCCTGGAGAGTTCCTCGCGCAGCATGACATCATCTACATGACAATGCTGGCAGACGTCATCCACGCACACGACATCAACATACTCACCTACACCGATGACACACAACTAATATTGTCCCTCTCAGACAGAACACCTAAAACCAGATACAACTTCAATTTGTGTATTACCATGGAAGCAACCTGGATGAAGTTCAACTGCCTTGAACACAACAAGAACAAAACCAAAGTTGTGATCTTCAGAAAAGATGCCTCACCATAGGACTCTGACTGGTGGACTACGCTGGCCCACCCTCACTTCCAGCACACAAGCAAGAAGCCTCAGAATCATCACCAACAGAAATATGGACCTATCTGCTCAGGTCAACGCAGTCACCATGGCCTGTTTCTACATCCTGTGGATGCTGAAAAAGATTTTCAAGTGGCTACCTAACAACACCAGGTAAACCATCAAATAATCCCTCGTCACCAGCACATTCGGCTATGGGAACACATCTCTATGCTGGAATCACCAACAAACTCACAAAAAGACTTCAGACCATCCAGAACATAGCAGCCAGACTGGTCCTTGTTGTAATGGTTAATTCCTCTCTTCTTTCTTTACATCAATGCTCTTTCTTCTGTTCAGTCTGCATGGCTGGAGAATGCTGTATGATGTCATGGAATGTTGGTGTGTGGACTGGTGGAAAGAGTGTCAGTTGAGGATGAGAGGCTGAGCAGAGGGAGACTGCTCTTGGTGGGGCTATACATCTATCTTACTTCAATCTTATTCTCCATCTTACCTTCATCTTTCTACATCTACAATTCAAACTTAATAAAGGAACTACTTGGAACTTACCACCTGGTCTACAACTTGGATTTCTTACTTAGGACATTTTGGCGATGTTTGGACTCTTGAACCTACAGATTTTGATTTTTTTTTTACAAAGAACATTGAAACTGCAACTGCAGAATTATAACTTACGAATTACAAGCTTCAAGCATCTACGTGAATATTCAAGTACTATTTAAAGAAACTGGCAGCCCCAGCCCCACCAGTGACCTTGATACCGGTCATCCTCCAACTTGGCCGTGCCAGATTCTTCTTTTCTAACCTGTGACCAGATGTGACTGCCACAGTGCTTATCAGTCATCCACAGAAACCTGCATCTTTCATGTGAGTCATGCTTTTTTTGAATAACAAGTATTATATGTTCAACAGCGTTTAATTTGATTGGACTGGCACCATTCATTTATTCAATACTCAACCAGTGTGGGACATTAATACCTGCATTTGCTAAGTTCTACAGAGACTGCTAGTGGATTTCAAAAACTCGGCGTGGGATACTCAGTTCTACAGAGAGAGCGAGTACAAGGTGTTTTGTTATACAGACACATTGTTTCTGACGTCACGTGGAGTGCGTTTAAATAATTTTATTTTGGCAAACAAAGTCTTCACAGCCAGGATGAGTTTTTTTAATTATTATTTTTCATTTGGTGATCAGTGGCATTTTACTGTTACTGCAACATTTGAATTGGAACCTCGAGCCGTATCATTCAAATCAGTGCCTCGAGCAAGCATCAGTGCGTGTAACGTACCTGATCTTTGGCATTTGGATTGCTTGTGCGCCGCGTGCCTCTCTTCTGTGATGCCTTCGTCTGCTGCTGATATCGAACTCTTCTGTCACATTCCTCTGCAGCGAAAGGGAAGCACGCACCTGATGTAAGCCATCCGGTACCCTTCATCTTCAACGTGCCGCCATCTTTGGATTAAGATGTCCATTTTATTTTTATGTTGACTGTCAATAAAGTTATGGGGAAAATCGTAACTATGGAGCGTCAAGATAAACAAGTTGATTTGGTCAGATTTGGTTGCAGTTCGTGTCTTCGTGAGAACTGTTCCCTCTCCGTGGATGTGTTTGATGAACGCTTTTTGAAATACTGGGAGTTACATCTTTGTGTCTGGACTGCCGGTTAACTTGAAACACTCATTTCTCTTGCCTCAGTCTACGATTTCCAGTTTGGCACAGTTAAGATTTAGTATTATTTGAAACTTTTCTTCAATTTTGTTTTCCATTCCATGTTTGTGAACGTTTTTTATTATTCGGCCAATATACTTTAAAATGTACTCTGTACACCATCTTCTGGAATGTATCGAAATCAATTATTACTTGATTTTTAACAGGTTTTGTCTTTTCTTTGTATACTCGGGTACTGGGGTCGAGTAGCGGTGTAATTAATTCTTGTTCTATTTGAATGGTTATTTAATTGAAATGATTTATCCTGATTTTGCATACCAGATGGTGTTTTTATTTTGCCATAATCTACTACTTACTTTCTGTGAGAACAGGGCATGCTGAGTATTATTTATTGTCTATATTTACGTGGCAACGGTTAAAAGATTGCCGTATGGGTGAGTGTATCGCATTACTTGAATGATGTTTTCTCCGAGTGAGTCCATCTCAGCTTCTCTTTTTATGTTTTCTTGGGTGTGTGTATCCCATAATATTTTATGTATTTTACACGGGTGAGTGTATCCCGTTTCGTTCTTATTGTATACATGGATGAGGGTAGCCCTGTAATTATCACGGGTGAGTGTATCCCGTTTCATTCTTGTTATTTACACGGGTGAGGGTATCCCTGTAATTTACAAAGATGAGTGTATCCCGTTTCATTCTTGTTATTTTCACGGGTGAGGGTATCCCTGTAATTTACACAGATGAGTGTATCCTGTTTCTTTCTTATTGTATACACGGATGTGTGTATTCCGTTTCATTCTTGTTGTTTACATGGGTGAGGGTATTCCTGTAATTGTCACGGGTGAGTGTATCCCATTGCTTGTTATTTACATGGGTGAGTGTATCCCGTTTCATTTTTGTTGTTTACTTGGGTGAGTGTATTCCTGTCATTTTGTTGGGGTGAGTGTATCCCTTTATTTCTACTGGTTTCTTCTTTGTTGAGTACCAGTTGTCACGCATGTATTTTTCTACATTCCTGTTATGGTCCTGTCAAGTTTTGTTTTTTCAGTGCTGGTTCGCTGTTAACTTCACGGCTCTTGTTTTATCCATCTTTTCTTCTTTGCCGTTGATTGGATCTTTGACACATAGGGGAGCCTGAGACGTCGGGTTTACTTATGTTGTACGTGCATTGTTTTCTTTTCTTTGCCTGTCACTTCTAGTGTCTTCAGGTGTGCGCATTTTCTTGGCACAGGTTGTGTTTTGCCTTCCTTTGTGAGAAATGGGGATGGTGTGCGTGCCATTAATTTGCGTTCTTTTTATTTCATTATGGATTTATTGATGTTATATTATTGCATTGCATTTTATGTTATCGCATTATTGCACTATATTGCATTTTATGTTATCGCATTATTGCATTTGCATTATTGCATTTTCTTTATTATTGCATTGCATTTTATGTTATTGCATTATTGCACTATATTGCATTTTATGTTATCTCATTATTGCATTCCATTATTGCATTACCTTTATATGTAATATCACGTTCTGATAATACTCATTTCCATCTGTTTCGCTACTCCTTATTCCCGTATTGTTCTTTGTTGTGAAGAAAGAGGATATGTTGTAATGGTTAATTCCTCTCTTCTTTCTTTACATCAATGCTCTCTCTTCTGTTCAGTCTGCATGGCTGGAGAATGCTGTATGATGTCATGGAATATTGGTGTGTGGACTGGTGGAAAGGGTGTCAGTTGAGGATGAGAGGCTGAGCAGAGGGAGACTGCTCCTGGTGGGGCTATACTTCTATCTTACTTCAATCTTATTCTCCATCTTACCTTCATCTTTCTACATCTACAATTCAAACTTAATAAAGGAACTACTTGGAACTTACCACCTGGTCTACAACTTGGATTTCTTCCTTAGTACAGTCCTCCTCATCTAATGCCACACCACACCTAAGGGAGCTGCACTGGCTCCTTTTACATAAGAGCACACAGTTCAAGCTACTTACTCACACATAAAAAGCACTACACAGCACGGATGGGTGAAATGTTGTACCACATCCAACGTGTTGATGATGTAGAGAACAGTGTCTCTTGTTTTGTTGGAGCTTGTGTTGCCTGGGATGTTGCAGTCACCCAAGAGGTTAGTTGGGCGTATTGGATGGACGGGGTGGTGAGGACATTTAAGAAATCATCAATCAAGTATAGGTTTGGGAGTGATTGTGGGGATGGACGGTATGAGGTGCTGGAAAAGGCACGTGATTATATTTTACCCTTTAAGTTACAGTGGAACAGGAAGGATTCAAGAGTCTTCCACTAGCCAGCCCAAACATTAAATGCACGTCTCTTTGTGAGGTACTGTATGGGTAGCCAGGATATTTTTGTAGTCATGAGTTAGAATGTATCATCAGCACTCTGATGTTCGCTGGCATGGAAGACTGCAACAGGGATGTTAACGCCAACCTGCTGCTTCCAGTTAGGAACACTGATGACCCAAAGAGGGGTAGCACCACCACTTTCTGGATGTAATAGGTGCAATATCTAGGGCATCCTCTTCCCCTAGGGGCTCAAGCAGAAATATTATATAGTATACCCACAGGGAGCAGTCAGGAAAGAGAACACATACATTAAAGAAAACAGACTACAGAACAATTCAGGCAACAGACCTGCTGAAAAGTATATGAAATAAGTTTGTAAAATATGGAATTTTTTGTATGTAACTCATACTGCTGGATTAAAACACTTCATCACTACAGCTTATGACCACTCCAAAGGGACAGAAAGGCAAAAGGGCAATGCCACTGTTTTGCAGGTATCTAGCTAATTGCTTTTTGTTCACATGTATCTTATCTGCCAGGTTACCAAATGAATGCAATCCAACAATGATTGAACACTGGATGATTGTTTCAATATCGCACCAACACCTCTTTTGTAGTGATGCTCTATTGCACTTGAAAAATAAACTCGAGTTCCCACATATGAAAAAAATATGGACGTTTATTATTGACATATTCCAAAATAACAGAGAGAGAATCAATGACTACCATTAATGCAGCTGCAATTTTCCCTTAAAATTGCAACCTGCTGATAGCAGTTTTTTTGCCTTTGTCCAAAATCATCATAGTTCTGTGTAGAAAACACCTGCCCCATCATTATTGTCATTAGGAAGAGGGAGTGCATGAGTATTTGTTTTCTATTTTAAACAAGGTATGCCTGACAGGCATGGTTCATGACTGGATTACACTCTTTGCCCAATCTCGGGTATCACACACCAGTTCCAATGGCGATTGCATCTAATGCTAATGTATTGCAGTAATGCATTTTCATGAGGCACTACTGCACCAGGGCTTCTATGGTCATCAGACATCACACCCAGTATGTCAACTTCAAAAGCAGGCTGCCACACAGGATTCAGGCAACTGACATCTAGGTGGATGATGCCACTTCCTGACTATTCTTAGAGCAAGAATTTATTTTCATTAGTGAACAAATGTTTCTTAATGTGCTCATTGACAGAACAGCAGTGTCTTTAGGGTTTAAACACAGGATTATGTGTTGAATTTGGTGTACTTTCAATATTGAACTCTTGATTGAATACACAGTTGGAGAAACAGGAGAAACAAACATCATTTTAAAATGTTGACCTTCATTTATTAACCACATTTTAGTGAGTTTCATAAAATCAACAAACAACAAGCACAATTGTGGCATCATATACAGTGCAGTTATTCAAGCCCATCCACTCTTTCTCTGAATATTCTAATCTTAACTTCCAAAACTCCCCACACCCCTCCCTGAGTCGTGCCCAAAGAAAGTATATGAAGCAGATATTTAACTCCCATCAATAAGTGTCCCGTTGTGACATACAAATAACAGGAAGAACCTTAAGTGCACAACCAGTGACCGAGTAATTGGGGGTGCAAGCTGCAAGGAATTTGTTTGTGCTTACATCAATAGCCCTGGTAAGGGATCTGGGTCCCATGAGCAATCCACTAGCTCCTCCCAGGCACTGGCCATGACCAGTGATCATCTTACCCGCATAACTTCTCTCAGTAGCACAGTGCCCACATATCACTCCCACCTCTCAAGCTTCCTCTGTGCCAAATGGTAACACAGGGCCCCAGGAGGCCTTCCACTGTCCGGTGATTCCCTCTTTGTTAAAATAAAGGATATGTCCTGAAATCTACTTGTGACCTTTGTCCTGGAGGTGTGTGGATACCAGCTCAACAAGTAATGCCCCAGGGAACCTCTCTTATGGTGACGTCAGCCACCAGAGTTGTTATCTCTTCCCACTCAGCAGTCAGCACTGGGCAGCTCCACAGCATGTGCACAACTTCTGCCACCACCTCCGAACATTTCGGACATACCGCTTGGCCACTTTTAAATATCCATTCATACTCCCTAGGGTTAGGTATGCCCTGTGTAGAATTTAGAAGTTGATTAATTTGAATTGAGCATTCCTGGGTACCCTGGATTCCTCCTCCAGTAGGATTGTCCAGTCACCCTCAGGTTTGGGAAACCCAGGCCCTCCTCCCTTTGTGTTTGCAGGGTTTCTTGGTGGTGTAGCATGTCTTCCCTAATTGCCCGATATAGGCATGTGACCACTTTGACAGTGTCCGAGGACAAAATAAGGTGTTTGCTACTTTTATGAGACCGTGGCTCTGACGTACCAGTCCCCAGTGTTTGCCAACCACAGCCATCACCTTCCTGTGGAGTAGAAAGTGGCCTTGTGGTAAATCAAACTCTAATCAAAAGTCCTCAAATTGGAGGATCTTGTCAGCACGGAATAAGTCCTCAATTCTTGATGCCCCCACTGTCGCCCAATCCGCCAACCCTTCCCAGTCACCAACATAGGGCAGTGCCTCTAGCATAGTAATGGGTATTTAGGGCGAAGACGGAACTCGCATGCGTGTCTTCTGTAGACATCCAGTCCAGCAGCGCCGCATTACTCAGAATTCATTGGTACCGTTATCTAAAGGGTGCCCCGTCCCCAACAACACCCCCAAAATTTGATAAAGCTCTAAAATAAACTGCCCCATTATGTGGTATGCTGTCTGCCTGCCAGACACTGTGAGCCATTGAAGTTGGGCCACAAGGTAATATGATTCAAACACAGGGACATATATTCCTCCATCATTCCATAGGCATTGTAATGTGGACAGAGCTACTCTTGTGTGGCCCGATACCAATATGAAAGCGGTAATGGAAGGGTGAGCAACAACAGGGATGACAATCTCTCCCTATATTCATTTAAACAGGGTACAGCTCAATTGAAGTTAGATTACATCATGCATAGCCTGCATAGCTGGAGCAAGATTCAGAGCTTCAAGATGGACATAAGACATGAAAGCTATCGCCTCCCATTTATCTAGAAATATCAGGCTACACCATAGGGAAACAGCTACCTAATATAAGTCCACCAACAATTTAGCCTCTGATAGGGAATAATCGCAAAGTGGTCATTTTCTTTACATTTGATAACTTTATTTCGGTCGATGACCATAAAAGTGCAATAAGATATGTACAGGCACAAAAATAAAACCATAAATACAGTCAATTAAAAAAGTTATTAAACGTTAAGTTATCAAAAGATGAGATAAAATGGAGAGTAATGGGCCGTTATTTCATATTGATAAAAACAGTTCTTCGCCACATGCCGTGTAAAAAACAGGAGACAGCAAAAACAATAGGAGGGGCAGTATCGTAGGTTAAAACTCTGCAAGCTTTTGTACATTGTCTAAAACCCAGATTTTAACACAATGGAATATCCAGCATTTCCGAATTTCACTGTATGCCGGGCAGAAAAAGAGGATATGTACAATGTCTTCCCTCCAGTAGTTACAAGCAGGGCAGTTGGCCTCCGTCGGTTTTGCCCATCTAGATGTTAATGCCCCAATCGGTATAGAGCCATGCCTCAGTTGGGTGTATAATTTTCTTGCAAGTGGAGGCTGCACCAAGTCCAACAACACCTCCGTCCTGGATTCAACTTTCATCAGTAGGAACTCAGTAGACAGCCTGCCCAGGGAAGTCGAGCAATATAGTGTTTTGAGGTTATGTGACCTTACAGCCGCCACTAATACAGACCTTTGCGTCCTCGTGCAGCTGTCCTCTGGTGTGTCCCATAATTGGGGCAGACCAATTTGGTAGAGGAGAGCCTTCACATGAACCAACCAGGATATATTCTTATTCTTTAGCTGCCCCCAAATTGCAATGAACTCTGCTCTAAAGGATACAAGCTCCGGCACAGACCAGAGCCTTCTCCAATAGAGCAGAGGTCGTGCAGCTGCCAATTCGTTAATGGGTTCCAAACCCAGATCCAAGCGTAGTGGTATGAGGGGCGTGCTTTGGGGAAGGGCAACCAGGTGTCGCATGAAGGCCTGTTCAACCTTCAATAAGTTGTATACATTCGTGTGTCCCCAAAGTTCTGCAGCGTACAAAGCTCCAGACCTGACCTGTGTTTTATATATCTCAAGGGCAGGAGTAACAGGTTTAAAAGTTGAGGCTCTGTGAAATCTGCCTATGCCTCTCATAATCTGCGCCAGTCTCAGGGAAGATTTAGAGATTTGGTGGTCCCATGTAAAGTGCTCAGTCAACGTGACCCCCAGGTACATAAAAGTCTTAACTCGCTCTGGGGGAGTTCCATTCAGTGCGGGATTTGGACGGGTGTACCTCGGGGGATTGAAAATCATGAACTTGGTTTTCTCCAAGTTGACCTCCAATCCCCGCGAGGCACAAAAGGACACAAACCCGTCCAAGACCCGCTGGATGCCCGATGATGTCCGCGACAACAACAAAGTGTCATCCGCGAACATCAGAGCGGGCACCCTACCAGTGGCCAGGCGGGGAGCATCGTTATCCCTAACGCCATTGAGTACATCTATCAGACCATTGACATACAGGCTGAAAAGAGTGGGGGCCAGTACGCAGCCCTGGCGTACGCCCCGGGTAACGGGGAAGCGAGCTGATAATTCCCCGTTCCTCCCACACCTCACCTGTGCGTAATTCCCAGTGTGGAGTCTGATTAGGGCATCTAGTAAGTAGGGAGGGAGACCAAGCTCCTCCAGCACCGTCCAGAGCCTCTCCCGGGGAACCAGATCGAATGCGGCCCGCAGGTTCACAAAGACAAGGTAGAGGCTGCCACCCTCTACTCTTGCAGTTTTCCAGTATAGGACCTGGAGCCGGAAGATCTGGTCCATGGTCGAGACCCCTGATCTAAATCCGGCTTGGAGGGTGGTCAAGGTTTTATTCTCCTCCATCCAGCCCAATATTCTATTGAGTAGGATTTGGCCCATCAGCTTCTGGGTGGTGTCAAGTAAGCTGATTGGTCTGTAGTTAGATGGGGCGAGCGGGCAACCCTTTTTAAAAATCGGAACAATCTCGGCTCCCAGCCAGGTCTCTGGCAATGTGGAACCCTGTAAGACCACATTAAACAAGACCACCAGGTATGGAGCCCAGATTTTTGGTTGAGAACGAAAAAGGTCTCCCGGGAGCTTGTCAAGGCCGGGAGCTTTATTCGGAAGCAGTCTCTTAATTGCTGATTCAACTTCCTTGAGGGAGATAGAGTCAAGATTATTAGTGGCGATCCTCTCGTGGGCACCCGATTGCTCCATCCGGTATCCAGGGCCCAAGGCCCCCGGCAGTCTATGCTCGTGCGGGGGGTCTGGGGCCGGGGAAGCCCCGGGAACTAGCAAAGTGTCCTGATTTTGACAGGGGGAAGCCCCGGGCCCCAGGACCCCCGGCAGTCGATGCTCGTGCGGGAGGTCCTGGGCCATACAGGTCCGGGGCACCAAAACCCCAGGCCCCAGGACCCCCGGCAGTCGATGGTCGTGCAGGCGGTCTGGGGCCGTGGAAGACCTGGGAACTAGCATAGTGTCCTGATTTTTACAGGAGGAAACCCCGGGCTCCCAGACCCCCGGCAGTCGATGCTCGTGCAGGGGGTCTGGGGCCGTGGAAGTCCCGGGAACTAACATATTGTCCTGATTTTTACAGGAAGAAACCCCGGGCCCCGGGACCCCCGGCAGTCGATGCTCGTGCCGGTGATCCTGGGCCATACAGGTCCGAGGGAACAAAGCCACTCTAGACAACTTGTCCCGACCTTGGCACACAGGTGCCCCCAGCTCAGGACTTGTGTAAAGTGACTTAAAATGCGCCTCCCAGACTATGGGAGTGATATTCGAGACCCCAGCGTCTCGCTCACCTCCCACCGAGGAGGTAGCAATGGCCCAGAAGGTCTTAGAATCTTTTAAGAGGAGTGCCTGTCTCAGCTCATCCCATCTAGATTCCTCCCACTCACTCTTACCCCTGATGAGTTCCTTCTTGTAGAGCAGTCTTGAAGCTCGAATTTTTAGGGTGTCCTTAGATTTAATTGCTGTAAGAAGATCTTTCTTTGATTTTTTACAGGCGTGGTCATGCCTGGGGTGTGTTTTAGTCCTACGCAACTTAGTCCCACTAACTGGATAAAATACATCCCCTAGACTCACAACCAACTTTCTGTGGTTCTCTATAATCTGCTCATGGGAGGTAGAGCTCCCCATGTCACTTATTAGTGGGGTAGCGATCTGGTAGATTTCTGCAAGACGGCTTGGGGAGTCCACACAAGAAGGCCATTTAACCCTTCTCCTGTTGTTGGATATAATATAAGGTGGCACTACCAAATTAGGGCTGGAGTCAGGGTTAGTTAGTCCAAAAGCACCAGGCTTAAGCGTCAGAACCAACGCTTTGTGGTCGCTGTTGTGCCTTGGAACAACCCTAAAATCTTTGAATCCGTCCCAATGTTTGGCTTCCAACATGAGGTAGTCAATGGTGGAAGTACGATTAGTCCGATTATATGTGGGTAGGCCGGAACTGTCGTTGTTCGCCCTTCCGTTACATGCCCGCAGAGACATTGCAAGGGTCAGGGATTTGATTTGTAGTACTAACGAGGTCCAGGCCCTTACCGGGGCGATCCTTGGGGCAGGGATATGCCAAAGCAGGTCGACCTCATCCTCATCGCACAACTCGGATCCACCCAGGGGCTCGAACTGGCAATTAAAATCGCCGCTGAGAATTATCGAAGTTGTGGGGTCAAGTGTTTGGAGAAATAGATCGAGTGCTTTGATAGTGCTCGATTCCTTTCCATTCACTGTGGGCCTGGAGTAGATATTTATAATAGCCACTCGGGATTTATCAACGGGCTTTAGTAAGAGACATTGTATATCTGGGGATTTTGTATCCACATGGGTGGCCTGTACACCTAGGTGTACGCCTAACCATATGGAAAGGCCACCCGAAGGACGGCCCTTCCCCCCAGAGACTGCAGAAATGTCATAGGTCGCAAAACCAGGGCTGGCACTCTCCTCTAGGGACCAAGTTTCTTGCATCAAACAAATATCATGTGTGGCCATAAAAGAAGACCACTCCGGTACAAGTAGCTTACTCTTAAGCCCGGCTACATTCCATGAAAGGATTTTTATACTTCCTTCCATGACCTTTTCTATACCTTGCGCATCCCCTTGTGCTTCCGGAGGCAGATTTATTGATGGCAATTGGTTAGAAACTGCCTTGGGCCCAGGAGGTCTCGGTAATGGTGCTGTGCTATTTGTTCCCACATTTTTACCCTCCTTATGATGTTGTCTAGGTTTACCAGTAGGGACCCCTACGGGGAGAATGGTATGGCCTGGTGTATTGGTACGTGATACCGGGGGCGGTACAGGGTTTATGGGCTTGGCGGTAGTTGTTGCTAACCCTAGATTTTTATTCAATACTACTGGGACATTAGACTTGGCTACTTCAGGACATGGTGTCTTTGTAGAAGCACCAACAGATGTAGGGGGTGCCAGATTACATTGGGGATTTGGTGACTTCGTTGACCCTACTATCCTATTATTTAAGATGGAGGTTAGTCTGTCCAGTTTTGACACCAGAGGTTTAATATGGGAGGCAATAGTTTGCTCCAAACTTGCCTGAAGGTCGGCCACCATATTGGTGACCCAACATGGTATCCCTGTAGATGAATGCAGGGTGTTATCAGACGGGGTCACCAAATTATGGTTGGCCTGCTTCTTTTTACCCATATTTTTAGGGAAACTATCCTTTTTCGTCTTGGGGCCTACCCTACCAGGTTTTAAAATTGCCACCGGGGGGGGGAGGGGAGAAATCAGAGTCATTGTTTGTAGGGGACTCTGCTGGAACCTGTACTAATTCAACATCTACTGAGGTCTCAGCTGGCATCTGTGCACAAGGCAACTCAGCGTAAGTAGATGTTAAATAGGAGTCCAACATCGTGGGGTCGATCGCAATAACTGAACAATCCTCACCACGGTCTTTGAAACATGCTGTGGGTGGGAAGGATAATCTTCTTTCTGTGTTTTCAATTGCATTGGCCACCACCCCTATAGTTTGTTGTAGCATTTTGTCAATAGCCGTCAATGTTGGCAAGGGCTGTGGTAGTGTTGCCTTAAGTCTAGTGTTTGGGCGAGATGCAGGTAGTTTAGATTTCCTGCCCAGAGTGCTCATTTTTGCTAGGGAATGATGGCTCAACTAGCAGCTAGGTATTGAGAAAGAAATTAAATAAAATAACAAGTCCCGCACAAATCAAGTATAGCACTCTCAGTCCAATGGTAACCCGGTAAGTCAGTAAGCAATAGCTAGAAGGCAAAGTGATCCAGATAACAGTACCTTTGTAGTAGATGCCAAGTCCTTATGAATTAGGATATCACTGCCAAGGGGGGTGGCCCGTCCCGTCCCTGGTCGTCCCTGGACGGCCACAGACGGCCCGCCCTTTGCCCGGGCTTAGCCCGCGCGCGTCCGGCGGGGCGGGAGGTGCTCCCGGTTCTTAAGGCGCCTCCGGACGCGTTGTTGTCGGCACTCCTGCTGCAGGGCCGCTGGGAGTTGCGGTCTTTGCCCTGCGGCCGTTTCCCTCATGGCGCGGTGCAGGTGTAACAAACGCCGTTGCCCTCACGGCAGGGAATGGAGTACAGGTAGGTGGTGGGTAGGTGCGCCGTTGCCCTCACGGCAATGTGCAAGTTGGCTGTTTGGCCCCCAGAACACGTCCGGCGCTCCGGGTTCTTAAGGCGCCTCCGGGCGCGTTGTTGCCGTCACTCCTGCTGCGGGGCTGCTGGGAGTTGTGGTCTTTGTCCTGCGGCCGTTTCCCTCACGGCGCGGTGCAGGTGTGACAGACGCCGTTGCCCTCACGGCAGGGAATGGAGTACAGGTAGGTGGCGGGTAGGTGCGCCGTTGCCCTCACGGCGATGTGCAAGTTGGCAGTTTGGCCCCCAGAACACGTCCGGCGCTCCCGGTTCTTAAGGCGCCTCTAAGGCGCCTCCGGGCGCGTTGTTGCCGTCACTCCTGCTGCGGGGCTGCTGGGAGTTGTGGTCTTTGTCCTGCGGCCGTTTCCCTCACGGCGCGGTGCAGGTGTGACAAACGCCGTTGCCCTCACGGCAGGGAATGGAGTACAGGTAGGTGGCGGGTAAGTGCGCCGTTGCCCTCACGGTGATGTGCAAGTTGGCTGTTTGGCCCCCAGAACACGTCCGGCGCTCCCGGTTCTTAAGGCGCCTCCGGGCGCGTTGTTGCCGTCACTCCTGCTGCGGGGCTGCTGGGAGTTGTGGTCTTTGGCCTGCGTCCGTTTCCCTCACGGCGCGGTGCAGGTGTGACAAACGCCGTTGCCCTCACGGCAGGGAATGGAGTACAGGTAGGTGGCGGGTAGGTGCGCCGTTGCCCTCACGGCAATGTGCAAGTTGGCTGTTTGGCCCCCAGAACACGTCCGGCGCTCCGGGTTCTTAAGGCGCCTCCGGGCGCGTTGTTGCCGTCACTCCTGCTGCGGTGCTGCTGGGAGTTGAGGTCTTTGTCCTGCGGCCGTTTCCCTCACGGCGCGGTGCAGGAGTGACAAACGCCGTTGCCCTCACGGCAGGGAATGGAGTACAGGTAGGTGGCGGGTAGGTGTGCCGTTGCCCTCACGGCGATGTGCAAGTTGGCTGTTTGGCCCCCAGAACACGTCCGGCGCTCCCGGTTCTTAAGGCGCCTCCGGGCGCGTTGTTGCCGTCACTCCTGCTGCGGGGCTGCTGGGAGTTGTGGTCTTTGTCCTGCGGCCGTTTCCCTCACGGCGCGGTGCAGATGTGACAGACGCCATTGCCCTCACGGCAGGGAATAGAGTACAGGTAGGTGGCGGGTAGGTGCGCCGTTGCCCTCACGGCGATGTGCAAGTTGGCAGTTTGGCCCCCAGAACACGTCCGGCGCTCCCGGTTCTTAAGGCGCCTCCGGGCGCGTTGTTGCCGTCACTCCTGCTGCGGGGCTGCTATGAGTTGTGGTCTTTGTCCAGCGGCCGTTTCCCTCACGGCGCGGTGCAGGTGTGACAAACGCCGTTGCCCTCATGGCAGGGAATGGAGTACAGGTAGGTGGCGGGTAAGTGTGCTGTTGCCCTCACGGCAATGTGCAAGTTGCCTGTTTGGCCCCAGAACACGTCCGGCGCTCCCGGTTCTTAAGGCGCCTCCGGGCGCGTTGTTGCCGTCACTCCTGCTGCGGGGCTGCTGGGAGTTGTGGACTTTGTCCTGCGGCCGTTTCCCTCACGGTGCGGTGCAGGTGTGACAGACGCCGTTGCCCTCATGGCAGGGAATGGAGTACAGGTAGGTGGCGGGTAGGTGCGCCGTTGCCCTCACGGCGATGTGCAAGTTGGCTGTTTGGCCCCCCACATCACTGATAATATACAGATCATGACTGACATTTATAAGGCATTTGCTGAGGTTGAAGGCCCCTATATGAAACAAAGCAGAGTCTTAGTAGTGGTGATGCACCAATTGCTGGTGACACAATTAGAACCCCTATTAACTAGAGCTGTTAGAGGGAAACCTAACCATAAATGCAAAATGGAACATAAAAGCAACGCCTGGTACACTTTGGACAGAAGGAAGGCCAAAAAATGTCTACTGGAGAAATTAAAACATCGATGCACCCAATTAATAAGGGGAGCTAGGTATAACTACAGGAAAACACTGAACATTGCAAAAAAGAATTGGGAGGAGACTAGCTGGATGGTCCTCCTCCAGGCAGCAAAATACAATAATTCAGCAGTATTTTGGAAAATAGTAGCTTTTGGCTGGAAGGATAAAGTTGCCCATACTGAGCATTATTTGGATCCTGCAACCTGGACTGAACATTTTACCAACTTGTAGTTGGATCCCAAACTCCCTATCCATGAATACTGTGGCTGTGTAATTAGTGCAGACCATGCAGCCCAGTTCAGAACACAAGCAATTGACACCATTAAGTAGGGAACACCCCAAGGACTAGATAAGCTTCCTGGGGACTTCGATAAAGAGGTGTGGGTTCCATATGGTAATTTGGTCACTAATGCCATAGCCTCAGGAGAACCAATACCAACCTCATGGAGGAGAGCTGAAATAGTCCCCATCCATAAAAAAGGAAGCAAGCAAAAGCCAGAAAAATTACAGGCCAATCAGCCTGATAGATGTACTACAATAAATCTAGGCCAAACAGATCCTAACTAGGCTATACAAATGGATAGACAATAATAGCATACTGTCTCCATACCAGGCTGGATTTAGAAAACCGCACAAGCATAATAGACCAAGTTTTTAGACTCCTGTATATTCTTTGGAAATACACTAAGATAAAGTGGGGCCAAATCTACATAGGCTTTGTAGATTTAAGGACTGCATTTGATCTTGGACCTAGAGGATTACTTTGGGCCTCGCTGGAAAAACAAAGAGTACCTGCAGATATCCTAGACCAGTTGGTTAGGCTGCACCATGACAATTATGCGACAGTTTGCTGGTGTGTGAATGGTTAGTTTACTGAACCAATTACCATGGAGTGAGACAGGGATGTGTGCTTGCACCCACCCTGTTCTTACTCTACATTAATGATGTGGTCGACTATTTCCAAAAAACAAAAATGACCCCCGCAAGCTGAGTGGAAATCTAGTCCCAGTGCTACTATTCACACATGATATCATCTTGATCTTGCAGATGCCTAAGGGTCTCCAAAACCTACTAGATGATTTTATTATGTATTGCAAGGAAAAAGGTCTAGAAATAAATACTGGGAAAACCAAATACATGGCCATAAACCCCCATAAAGACTTTAGAAGGATCATCAGGGTGAGTGACCAGAAACTAGAACAAGTGTCAAATTTTACCTACTTAGGCCTAATCCTTGACGCAAAGCTGTCTTGGAAAACACAGATAAACCACTCTATAAAGGCCCTCACACAGGGGTCTGGGGCCATTCTTAAAAAGTATAACCTAGCCTCAAGCCAACCAATTACACCATTGCTAGAGATCTATAAACACCAATCACTACATGGATCATAACTTTGGGGAAATGGTGATATCAAGCAAATAATATCAGAGAGAATACGTTTGTAAGATGGATCCTGGAGCTACGATTGGCAACACCATTAATCTCAATGTTCTACAACCTAAACATGAAATGGATAGGGCACATTGTAGTTTTACGCCTGTTACTCTATTGGAATAGGCTATGGACGCCAGAGCTGGTGGTCTATAGAGAGGGCATCAACAAACTCCTAGTCCTTGATGGATGCTTAACCATCCCTTGGCTTAGATATGTCAAGAAATGGCTTGCAGACCTCTATCTTCGTTCCTATTGGATAGAGCCAGAGCAGTTGGTGGAAGGCTCCAACAGTATCCTGAAGCAAGTATATTGGGGATGTGTCTCAAATCCACTCCATCGGGACCCCAATTTGGGCAGACTAACAGTGCAATTTCTTAATGTTAAACCTAGCTCATGCCTGGCAAGAATATTGTACCTGAAAGTTCGGGATGACCAAGAGCTACACCACAAGCTTGGACATCCAGGGTGAGCTAACCTGCACTTCATGCAATTTAGGCCATACTGAAAACATTGCACATATCCTCTTCTTTTGCCCAACATATGCTAGGGCAAGGAAGAAATTGATTCACCCATTTTGCAATAGGCTAGGGCGCAGGAAACATCAAGATGCCCTAAGAGTGCTGAAATGCAACACAACACCATACATAATATTTGCTATATCTAAATACTTATTAGCAGTAGGATTTGCTCAGAGCAAGATGGGACTGAAATTGTGGTGCTAGGGTTTGCAGTTAACAATATACATCTCTCTTGAAGCACTTTATTGTGAATGATAGAAGTTTTAATGTAAATACTGTATATTATCTATTGTAACAATTTCAATCGATTTTTATATTATATGCATTTTATTGGTTTTAACTAAAACAAAAGTCATTAAGGCCTCCGTCAAGTATGTCCTTCCTCAACACAAAATCAAAAGATATACTCAAGGACAAGCACTTGGACCTTGGGAGATCCTTGCCTGGGGCTGTCTTCTCTTTTTCTTGAATACTTGGGTCTGAAATGTATATAGGGAAACCATGTAAGTTATATGTACTGAGTATAAACTCATTATGAACGATATACAGTTGGATGTGGAAATATTTTAATTTTATCTTTGTTAGACCTGGCACTATTGGCGTGGGTCTCCCTTCCATTTTTCCTGTTGCCTCATGTGTTTTTGATGGCGTTAGATGCTTTGGGCACTGTGCCACTGCTGTCCAGTGCCACAGTGCGAGTGCTGCCCACTGTAAATTGATGTATTGATTAGTTGTTCCATGATTAGATATTTGGTTTACTTGGCAGACCCTAGTACAGTGCACTGAGTGTGCCCAGGGCGTGTGAATCCAAATGCTGCTAGTGGGCTTGCAGCACTGATTGCGCCACCCACAGAAGCGGCCTTGTAAAATGTGTCTACGGTCTGCCATTGCAGAGCCTGCATGCAGTCTGGTATTGTCATGCTGACTGGGCAAGTGCACCCACTTGCCAGTCCCTGAACCTTCCCTTTTCTTCATATTAGTCACCCCTATGGTAGGCCCAAGGGCAGGGTGCATTGTAAGTATAAGGTAGGACAAGCCCTGATGTTTGTGGCATGTCCTAATAGTGAATTACATCCATTTTCGTTTTTCTCTATTGCACGGCTACTTGTTCCACATAGGCCACAATGGGCTGCAGGATTGTTACATGTTTATAATCCTAGCAGACTCAAAGAACATGGTAGAGATTCGAGTTTAGTATGCCTGGACTCAGAATAATAAAATACATTGTTTAGTGAAGTTTATTTTAATATTCTGTGTTTGCAAATACCACTTTTAGAAAGTAGGTATTTGGTTCCCTAACCATTTGAGCCTACCTCTGCGAGGTTGTGTATTCCTTGTCTGGGTTTGTGTGTGACAGGGCTGGGGAATTCCAGGAGACAGGCTGGGGCAGCCCGGTGGTGAATAGGGAGATCTGCATCTAGATGGGAGGGAGGAGTTGCACCTGGGGCCTGAATAGGGCTGGGCCTTCCCTCTACAATGCCGGCTCCACCCCCTGTCGTACGTCTGATGTTTCTGCCCTGCACACTGAAAGAAGAGAAGGAAGACTGTCAACAAAGTGCTCCAGGACTGTACTTGCCTTCCACAATGCTGGCTCCACCTCCTGTGGGGCATCTGATGTGCCTGCCCTGCGCTGTGAAAGGAAAGGAGAAGTCTGGTAAACAGAGTGCTTCAGAACTGGTTTAGACTAGGCACAGGCCCCTCTCCCTTCAGAGAGCAAAGGATTTTGGGGTATAAGTATTGGAACCCTGATCCCATGAAATAAGATCACTTCTGGACTTACAAGACGAAACCTCTGCTGAGGAGAAGGAACCTGAAGAAACTGAGGAGAGACTATTCCCAAGCTGAAGTGCTGCTTGGGAGATTATCCTGCAGTGGTTGCATGACTGCCAAAGGGAGGAGAAAGAACTTTGTGGACTTTTCTTTCAACTTGTCCATAAGATTTCCAAGGGCTTGGAAGAGAGCTTGCCCCCTGACCAAAGTCCCAGGACCAGTGGACTTCACCAGCCTTTGTGAATTGCTGGTGGAAACAAGTGGCTACAGAGGCAGGGAGCTGTGACCGACTCTCACGACTGGCCCGGTGTCTTGTAGGCACCACATCAAGTAACAAATAACCAAAAGATTCCCGGAGCACACAGATAATACAATGCAAAGTTGCAAAAGTAACAGTTCAGATTCTTGACTCCTCAGTTGTGGTTGTGTAATAGAAAAGTCTTTTATTTCATAAAGTCCACTCCTTGCGCCAACGCGTTTCGCCTAGGTTAAAGAAACCTATGGCTTCGTCAAGGCTGGAAATAATACAGAAAAAACGCATATTTGTAATCATTTCTTACATATGTCAATTGATAAAGCCTAACACCATTTCAATAGGCAGTATGCGTCAGGGCTGAAAACCAAATAGGTGACATGTAGTCCTACATGCTGTCCATTATACCAATATTTAGTATCCAAACTATCAAAAACCGTGAAGAAAAAGGTTTAGATATATCCAGGTGAAAATTGTATAAGTATAGGAATATATTGTTAATGTACAACCCAAGTGCACGTGAGAAAAAAGCAGAAGAGAAGAACCAAAATTGCATCAATATGATGCCAATACCTTCACTTAGTCAGGAAGTGCCCTGAAATTGAGATTTGAGAGAATCTGCGTTAGCCTTCTCCCATAGCAAAAGACGTTTAGTTTAAAAAGACAAATTATTGTCACGATCTAATTAAATCAAATGGCATACCTTCACAAACGTCCCTTCCAAAGTGAATATCTCTATATCTGTCCGATTTCCAAATAATATATGCGGAGAATATTTTCTAGCTGTTGTCCGTTATTTAACACGTCCTGCCCAGGAGTAAGTAAATCCAAATTAGTGTCTCCATAAAGTTAATAGACACCAAACACTAAAGTATACATCCATGAGAGCTATGAGCAACTATGGAACAAAACAATATATTGGCTCAATCAAAATACTCTAGGGAGGATGAGTGTTGCTAACAATATATTAATGATACGTAGGGTTAGCTGGATTGGCAGTACAAATAAAACAGGTAGTGGGGACTGCATTATTGTTAATTTTGATAACCCTTCCACTGCTGGCAAATTACTATCTAAAGGTCAATCTCATCAGCGAATGACTGGAACAGCAATTGAATTACTTCCATTGGGTTTCTTTTACAGGCCCGCTTATGGGAGGGGCCTGGCACGACCCAACCAGGGAGGCAATTGGCGTACGAGAGATAATTCAAGGGCAAGATTCCTCACCAGCTACCCGCCTCCTAGGCTACAATATAATAATTTCAGTAACCTAGGTATGAACGGGTTTGGACTCCCAGTCCAAAACAGATTTGAACCTCTATCAGGCCTAGAGGCCTGTGATTGACTTAAGGCCCCAGAAGATCAGGGAGGGGGGAGACCGAATGATCTGGGAGTCAAAGAAGTTAGCTTGTGCAAGAGGAGCTCTAACGATGTTATTTCCTGGAATATTGCAGGCTTAGCTGTCAAGATGCAGGATTGTAACTGGATCACTTATATTAAGCAGTACCTGATAATTTGTTTACAGGAAACTTGGTCTGTTGAATGTAACCATTTTTTAGAAGGGTATAAGGCATATTTTGTTCCAGCCACTGCAACCACCAGGGGAAGACCTAAGGGGGGGCTGGTTATATATATCTCTGTAGTGCTAACCTGCAAAGTGCGTA
Organism: Lissotriton helveticus; assembly: GCF_964261635.1. Lineage (NCBI taxonomy): Eukaryota > Metazoa > Chordata > Amphibia > Caudata > Salamandridae > Lissotriton > Lissotriton helveticus. Next base: position 1,144,075,150 of record NC_136063.1, on the reverse strand, counting down.
GAGTATCATCTGCCAACCCTGGCATTCTTGGTTTAACTTTAAAAGGAGAAAACTGTTTAGCTGGTCTGGTAAATTTTTATAATTCAGTTAATTCATGCTCAGATTCTAGCCATTTATTTGCTTTGAATGTTTTTATCAGTATGTCAATGAATCACAGTCTGCACAATCTCATGGTTATGGGTGATTTACACCCCTGTGGTGACCCCCTATTTAAATGTATCCTAGATCTAAATTGCTCACGATCTCACGGTTTGCATTTTGAACACTCGATTGAGGGGGAGCTCCTTAATGATATGTTGAATGACCTTGATATGACACCCACCATGGCACTGATGGACCCTTCCAATAGATTTGAGATACCTACTTTTTTAAGGGCCATGAGAAGAGAACATTTATTGATTATGTGTTAATTTCATTATCTATGCAGACTTTTGTAGATTCCTTTTTAATCGAGGAGAGTGAATTTAGCAATCACAATCCTCTTACTTTGCAACTGCTGGGACCATGGATAGCTAAGGTAGGGCCGAACCCCAGTCAGGGAAGATTACGCACAACTGATGGAAGGTGCAGACTGAAATGGTCTAAAATTATCCCTGATTTGCTGTATAAAGATATTAAAGTAATGTGTGCAGATGGAATTATCACCTGCACCCAAGGAGGTATACAGCATATGAAGGTGCTTGGGGCAGTTCAGTCACTCTCAGACAAGGTCAAGAAGCTGCTGTCTGCACCAGCCAAAAATCAAGTTAATGTGGGCCCTAAGTTGTTTGACCATGACTGCTCTAAAGCAGCCAGCAATCTAAGGGTGGCTTTAGCAGCCAAACCTAGAGAACAGGCTAATGTACAATTGTGTCGGAAGGAATATAAATCAATATTAGCCAAACGTAAGGAGTCCCTAAGGGTAGAGGCTTGGAACGAGTTGCTGGACCCTATAACTCTTAAGAATAGCTCTAAGTTTTGGGGCGTAATGAAAAAGACTTTTCTTGTCCAGGAGACCGGTGACGGTCTTGAATGCCACATACCCAAGGAGGACTGGGAAGCACATTTCGAGCAATTGTACGACTGTCCTCTGGAAGAAACTGCCAGCCCGGCACCTGTCAATAATGGAAACACAATTAGAATTGACAGGGGTGAAATCCTTGAGGGTATTATGGGATTAACAGCCGGGAAAGCACCCGGACCAGATGGGATTCCCCCAGATTTATTTAAGTCTGAGCCTTCTTTCTGGGCTCCTATTTTGGAGTCTGTTTTTAATGCTGCAGTACAATGTGGATGCCCCCAATCTTGGGGTGTCTCCACAATTGTCCCTGTCTTTAAAAAAGGGGATAAATGTAGCCCACATTGCTATTGACCCATTTCACTTATCGATTCCATGGTGAAAATAATAGGAAGGATACTACTGCAGAGACTTTAATCTTGGGTGGAGGAAAATAACATCATGTCCATCTCCCAGTATGGATTCTGCAGTGGGGTGCTCAACAACAACCCAATGCCTTAACCTTTTTCTAATCTTAAGTAAATACACAGTGGCTCACAGGAGTACCATCCACCTCGCCTTCATGGACCTGCCTTCAGCTTTTGACTGTGTGAACAGGCGGAAGCTGTGGCAGTCCATGAGGGATTAGGGGATGGACAGTGGTATTGTTGACTTCCTAGTAGACCTTCACAGCAATACTAGAGCTAATGTTAGATTCTCCCAAGATCTGAGCATGACAAATAATTTTAATATTAGAAAAGGAGTCCGACAAGGTTGTATTCTGGCTCCTTTTCTTTTTAACTTTTATATTAATGACCTGGATAGCGTTTTACAGGAGGTGGCGGCTGACTGTCCTAGAGTCGGTCGCCGGGGTATTCCAGTCCTATTATATGCAGATGATGCAGTACTCATATCGAGGACTGAAAGGGGCCTGCAAGCTCTTTTAAATGCTTATAAATCCTTCATGACAGATAGGGATTTAATGATTAACAATTCCAAATCATTTGTCTTGCAAGTAGGTCAACAACCCAGAAGGAACTTTTTATTCAAAGTAGATGAAGCAGTAATCCCCACATCAAAGATGTTCTCCTATCTTGGGGTCCTTTTTGATAGTAAATTAAACTGGGGCCTGCATCTTCTTAACCCCTTCCATGCTGCCGCAATTCTGCTCCTGTGCTGAAGATTTCAGCACGGGTGCGGTCATGACGGCCCCCAGCCGTCATCAGCACACGAGCTCTGTAGTGCATGACGGCTGGGGGCAGTCATCAGCATGCAAGGGGTTAAAAAGAAAGGAGAGCTGGCTAGGGTGAATGCATCTATTTTTAATTTTGCATCCAAATTGGGGAAAAAACTAACTGGCGCCATGCTGCAATTATATAATGCCAAATCAGTGGCCACGGCTATATATGGCAGTGAAATATGGGGGTATGTCGCAGGAGAGCAGCTCCAGATTGTGGAGAACTCTTTAATGAAGCGTCTTCTGTGTGTCCCCTCGGGCATGTCCAATCTAGCAGTCCATGAAGAATTAGGACAGAATATGTAAGCGATATTTTCTCCCTACGTCCACTGACATGTTGGCTAAAACTCTGGCTGAATCCTGATATTCCATTGATGCACTTAATTGTGAAAGATTGGTTGTCTCAGGATAATGCATTGGCTATCCCATGGATGAAATATTTGAAGTCTAGTTTTCTCAGACTGGGGCGTTCTGAATTGTTTGAAAACCCTAGTAGCATTGTTAAGGGGGACCTAGAGGAAACAAAACTGGCCTACCTCATGGACAGGAAGACCCAGAGGGAAGCCATTGAGTTCCAGAAGCCGAGTGTCAGAAAATACGTTATGCTAAAAACATCTGCATCTATCGAGCCTTATTTAATGGGCTCTCTGACCTCTCATGAAAAAATTTTACTGACTAGATTTAGGCTGAATCTCTTTCATCTTTTGCTCATTAGGCCAAGAACTGTTATTTTTAGTAAAGTTGCAGCTCCCTGCGGCTGCGACGGAAACTCTCCGCAGGATATGCTGCATTTTATGTTTTTATGTAGCTTTTACGAATACCCCCGCAAACGCTATCTGGTGACACTTTTAAGAAATCTTAATTTTACTCAGATCAGACCAGCCTTGATGTATTTACAACTTTTGCACAATGACAGTATTCTCCATGTCCCTGAATTTCTAAAATCAACTGTTAAATACAGAAAATGCATGGATTTGGAATGGTCTTTACTCAATGAAATTGTAGGCACAACTTGGATAAATTATGTACTCTTTTTGGTTTTTATGAAATTATGAATTTATATTTTGCACCTCTGTATCCTGTTATGATATGTATTTTTAAGAACTATGAATTTTCTGTATCACTGTACTTGTACTTTTGTGTTTTTTTTAACAAAAACCGAAATAAAGTTTTTATTGATTGATTGAGTGTCTGAAAAGTTTCAGCACTCCGTCCATCATCTCCCTGTGTTTGCATTTTTTAAAGTGAGGCATGGTCCCAGGTGATGGAAATAAAGCATAAAAAGTGGAAAAGTGCTCTGGGTAAGGGTACACTGACCCCACTGGTGTATTGTATAGCTGTTTCAAGGACCCCTGATGAGTTATAAAATGCTGCCAGTCGTTTTTTTCTTTCACGTTGTTGGAGTGGGGGACCCATCGCGATGCTCAGTGCTGCCCCCATATAGCGTTGCGGTGGAGTCACAAATCTTGTCGATATTTTTACAAATATATTTATTCAAACACTTACTTGCACATTAATGCATGCACTAACAGAGCCACTCAGAAACTCGCACACCCATTCGACTACCCATTCAGGCACTCACAGACACATTTAGATACACAAGCATCCATTCATAGACCACTCAGAGAACCAATCACTCACTCACAGACCCACTCAGACGCTGATGCAATTACACACAGACCCACTCAGACACTGTCACACTCACTCACAAACCTGCTCATGTTCTCAAACACTCACTCACAGGCCCCCTCAGAGCTGCATGCACCCACTCATGAACCCACTCAGATACTCATGCATCCACTCACAGACCCACTCAGTGATGCACTCGCTCACAGGCCCACTAAGAGATACATGTGATACTCACAGACACACTCAGACACTCATGCACTGACCTACATACCCACTCAGATACTCAAGCACTCACTCAAATACCTACTCAGATATACATGTACCCATTCATAGACCCACTCAGAGAATCAAACTCACTCACAGACCCACTCAGATGCTGACACACTCACACATACCCACTCAGACACACTCACTCACAAGCCCACTCAGACACTCATGCACCCACTCACAGACCCATTCAGTCATGCACTCACTCACAGTCCACTCAGAGACTTATGCGCCACTCACAGACCTACTCAGACACTATTTCACCCATTCACAGAATAGCTCAGAAACTCACGTACTTACTCACAGACTCACTCATATTCTCATGCACTCATTCATAGACCCACACAGACAGTCAAGCACCCATGCACAGACCTAGTCAGAGACTGATGCACTCAGTCACATACCTACTCAGACACTTATGCACCCAGTTACAGACCCACTCAGTTACGTATGAGCCCATTCACAGACCCATTCAACACTCATACACCCACTCTCACACCCACTCTAACACCAAACCACAGACTCAGGCACCCACTCAGACCCTCATCCACCCATTACACACTCACTTAGACTCACACACCCATTCACAGACTTATTCATACACACACACACCCACTGACAGAGCCTCTTACACATTAACTCCAGGGTGGAGGGGCCTGTAGTCAAACCTTCATCAAGGCAGTACTCGGCCTGGTTGCCTAATTTGATTCTTTATCATTGATTCCTCCTATAAGTGCTCCCACATAAATGCCTTATTGTAGCACGCCTCAATCCGTAGAGGATTGGGATGAACCCCAATGATGAAGCATGCCACCAAGGGGTAACCCTGGTGGGTGAGGGGTCTCAAAGAAAAATGCATTTTTCATCAAAGTGGAGATTCAATATATTTCATACTTCCTCCATGGGCTGGTTTTTGATTTGTTTGAAATAACATTTTGGAGTACATCAAGGTAGTCAGAGGGAAAAGCATCTTTAATTGGCCAAAGGTTCCCCTCATTGTGATTTACAATCCTACACCAGCAAAAGTGCCTACGCCATTGCCACCACAGTGTTGGGATTTTGAATCCGCAAGGCAGATGAACAGATATCCTCAGGAGCGAAGCCTGGGCCTCAACTCTCCTCTAAGATACTGAATATTCCAACCAAGCATTGGTTACCAGAATACAGGCTAGTACCCCCAAGGGGGGAAGAGACAACTCAGGACCACCAGGAAGAAGATGCAGCGGTGCCAACTGATGGAAACAATGAGAATCTGGAAAATATTCAAGAAAGTAATAAAACAAAAGGGAAAGAGAGACTAGTATTAGTGAACGGGTCTACACATAACTGTGATCTAAACTATACACAATAGAAAGGAGTAGCGAAAACAAGTTGTGCACACTCCCAAACTCACTCAACTTAAGAAAAGATTCCATAAGAATTGAGGTCTCCACTGTCCAGGAGAATTCAAACCAGAGACTGCTCACACTGTGGTCTAAGACAGGCTATGCAGCAAATCAGGCTACATCTGCCAAATGAAGGAGGAACAATGTAGCTTTAACAACTGAAAGGAAAAAGCAGGAGTCCAGTGATTACACTGCAGATCTGTTCTTCTCCTTACAATTGTTGCCAGCTAGATAAATACTCGAGAGGTTACCAAATAATCGTCTCTAAATCCGACTGACATTTTAGAAAAGTAAAAGGAAAAAAGAAATGAAATGAGCGTAGCTCAGTTGCAGCCTAAGCACAAAGCTGTCAACAGCGCATCCTTGCGCTAGAGTCTAGAAAAATATCACAACAATAATCACTACTGAATCCCGATGGAAAACTCATAATAAAAAAATATTTACAATGTGTGTTCACACTACCACAGTGAACATTCAGGGCAGATGGGGAGAGGAAACAAGATAGCGCGTCCTTGCGCTACGAGCAGAATGTCGAGGGTCAAGCGTGGGAGGCCAAAGCAGTGCGTCCTCGCACTGAACTCTTCCAAAAGACAGCGTGTCCTCGCGCTGAAGGCAAAGCGTTATGGAGGTGAAAGTAGTAGTTGGATTTACTACATTTTGAAGTCACGGAAAGTACAAGAAATGTCAAATAAACCTGATGAGGGGATATCCGGATGCACAGGATTCAACTACGATGGGAACTGGACAGGGAGGCATGGTCCACAGAAGGAAGGACGTCAAGTAATCAGGCACATAGATGGGCTTCTTTTGAATCAATGAGGTCAGCTGACACTGCCTCAGTGCAGCATGGTAATGCACACAACCCTATCTCCCGGCCAATTCATTATGGGAAAGGTAGTTTAAATACAAGAAGCAAGAGCAGGAACCCTAAGGTGTAACACAAAGTGCACAATTAGGAGGTAAGGATGTTGGTAATCTGCAATGCTCTCAACCAAAAGCAGCACTTGCTGTCACTAACCACTCTGGCCAATTTAAGTAATGTCCATATTAGGCAAACTCAAATTCCTGTCAATGCCACTCTTTCTATCACATGCTCTGACCCAGAAAACTTAGCTGTGGCCCACAATCCACACTCTAACAGTTTTGTAGGAAGGAGCAGTAGCACACATCAGAAGGCTGCAGCTGAATGTGACAGCTGGTAGAACGATAGGCAGTTAAACTGGAGGAGTGGAACTGGTTTTAGAAATGTACGTATTTGATTGGGTGATGTATATAATTTGGTAGCTAAAAATAGGTAGCAATTTAGTAGGTAAAGTATGTAGATCTGTGATTGCCTCTGGATAAATGTAAGAGAAGTTATGCTATTGTGGATATGCTTACATTTTCAAGCAGCCAATAGCACCTACTACACTTGAAATGAAAGCTGGTATACTCCTGTTAGAAGGAGCTGTGAACTTCTCATTTAAAGTTACAGTAGAGTGTTTCAAAAGAGGTTGATATGGAAACTGAAGTAAAGCAGTGTCGGGGAAGGGTTGCAAATACACTGTATTTTGAAACTACCAAGCACGGTAGTTTAGAAACAGCACATATTGTGAAATACCAATTTCTTAATTCAGTGCTATCATAACATCGGAAATGAAGTTGAACAATTATAGCACTATCATTATAAATGCTTTAACGGACTCCCATATGGATTTGCGACTCTGTCGCAAAGTTACACAGGAGGTTGCTCAGAGCGTCGCAACAGAGTTGTGAATCCACCCACAGAAACTACCAGCTAGGGTTTCCTATCAGGAGACTAATAAAGGGTTAAAAAAAAGAGTGACCAATGAAAACCAGAATAACGACAGGAAAAAATGAAGGGAACATTTTGATTCTCTTACTACATCAGTATCACTGGAAAACAAGAGGAAAATTGACATTACTGGTTCTTTCTTACTGAGTGGTACTTATAATTTTCTGTGAGAACACATTTGAAGTGAAAGCGTGTTAACATTTCAGGATCAACAAAGCGAATTGAGAGGTATGTTAAAAATGGGGACATTGATAATGTATATATAGAAAAATATAGTGAGTTTCAGGGAAATGTAATAAGGTTTGAATATTAGTTACTTATCTTGTAATATACTTAAATACTCTGAAATGTTTGTTTATTTTATTTATTTATTTAAGAAGTTTTATATAGCGCTAGCCAGACCGGAAGGTATCGGAGCGCTTTACAACAAGTATAGAGCAGTGCAAAAGACAGCAAATATAGTACAGTCAGCGAGACGTTCGGGATACGAGTCAGAGTAGAGATGGCCATCCGCATCGAGAAGAGAGCAAAGGCGTTTTGAACACTCCAAGCAGTTCCTATCTGTTCGATAGGGAGCGGTCGAGGAAAAGGATTTTGAGTTGGCTTTTGAATTTCGGGAAGTATGGAACAGTTCTGATGTGGGGGGGGGGATAGAGTTCCATATTTTGGGAGCATTTCCGGCAAAGGACCTAGCCGTGGTTTTTTGTTTTCGTGCTTTGAGAGGGGTAAGAAGTAGGGTGTTAGAGCTTCTGAGAGTCCTGTTCTGACCTGCTTTTCTGAGTTTGGCTGCCAGATATTCGGGCTTGCCTGTGTGAAGGGCTTTATGGGTGAGGCAGGCTGTTCTAAAGTTCGCCCGCATTTCTATAGGTAGCCACTTGAGTTCTTTTAGTGCCGGAGAAATGTGATCAAATTTCTTTATTCCAGTGACCATTCTGGCTGCAGCGTTGAGGGTTGTTTTCAGAGGAGCAAGGTGAGTGTTTTTTTTTTTCGAGAGGATTGCATTTCCATAGTCCAGTCGTGACAGAACCAATGCTTGGGTGGCTTGTTTGAGATCTTTGGATGGAATGAAAGGTTTAATTTTGTTTAGAAGTTTCAGGTTGAGGAAGGCACTCGTGGCCGAAATCTAGATGTGTTTGGTCAAATCAAGTTTGGAGTCTAGCATGATGCCTAATGATTTGACGGAGTCAGCCAAGGAGAGGTTTCCATTGAGCGCATCAATTTCTTTTAGCCATTCGTTCATTTGTGGGTTCTCTTCTTTGTTCGAGATAAGAAGTAGCTCAGTTTTGTCAGGGTTAAGCTTTAAATGGTTACTTGACAGCCAACGTTGGACCTCCTTTAGTGTTTCATTAAGTCTATGGATATCTTTAGAAGAGGACATTTCCAGTGAGAGTTGTGTATCGTCCGCGTAGAGGTGGAAGGGCTTGTTGGCTTTCCTGAGTAGGGTGGTGAGGGGTTCCATGTAGATGTTAAATAGTTGGGGGGAGAGCACTGAGCCTTGGGGTACTCCCCTTATGACTGGGTGGAGTAACTCATATGTACACTTAAACAGACCGACATATAGGTTTTTAAATAAAGAAGTCACTAACAAAAATTCTTATGTACTGAGTCATATAGTTAGGTTTAGGTGACTGAAAACTTTGGTAGTGGTCAAGTGAATATTTTTCTATCCTACATACAGTATTGTTACCTTATCCACATTTTGTATATTTAATTGATTTGTAAGGTTGTAGTTTGGTGCTGTAGGTGTGCTAGGATTTGTAAATATTATACTAGTAGAAGTATTCTATGTCTGATTGTGCGACAGAGAGAAGAAGGAATTCAAATATGAGTAATAACCTGTGCCTGCACTTTACACTGTTATGTTGAAATGACATTTACAGTACTTTCCAAAGTCTTAACCTTCCCTTTTAGTAAATCAAAATCAACCCAGCTGTAAGTTGTAGTCGGACGGCTCCTCCGTTATGGCGGAGGAGCGTTGCCCCTGCTGCTGAAAGCCATCAGAGGTAAAGGAAAAAATTAAAATGATAATTAAACAATTTTATTATCACTTTATTTTTCGTCCTGCAGGCTGGGAGCTGAGGGGGGAGGCGTGGCCACCCATACTGATGCTGCAGCACCAGGAAGGTGGAGGGAGTGGTGGGCACTGCCAGGTTTGCATGATGGTTTTGCCGGCCCTCTGGGCCTGGCCAGACCATCATGCACACTTAGGCACACTTAGGCTTTCTCCTACCCGAGCTATGTTGTACAGCCGGGCAGAAAACCAACAAAGGCTCCCAGTATCTGTCTGAGCACTGACCCAGGGTGCTCAGACCAAGCCCAGCGCTGCTTTGATGCTGTGAATAGTATTATTGGATTGAGTGCTAGGAGCCTTTGCAGTGTGCACCAGTTCCTGGATAGGGATCGAGGATCGGGAGCAAGGCGGCGAATATTGGAGCAGGTAAGTGCTATTTCCTTTTTTCATAATGATGTTATTTTTTGTATGCATTTCCCTCCTACCGCCCAATCACTTCCTAATGCGAGTGGCAGCTACTGAGTTGTAGGTTGGTAGTAGGGTAGAAGACATGTGTTTGAATGGGAAAATATGTAGTTGAATTTTTAGCGAGTTAGAAACATAGTTACAGACCAATATATCTAGTTAAACATCCACTTATCTATCTATGCACTCACTAAGATATCCATTTAGAAAACTGAAAACTGCTTAAACTCCTCTTTTACTAGATTTAGGTCACCCCTGAGATATGCATTAGGTAGGCTATAGGGCAGGGAGCTATGAACTTAAAAGATGAGAGCTGTTCAAAGTTTGATTGAGCTGCATGCACACTTGCAGACCCGTATGTCTGCTTATAGAGCCAGTCTATAACCAATACTGGAACTCTTATACCTATGTGTAAAAAGATAGAGTCAGTAATACACCTAGTCACACAGTGACAGAAGCATTTAAACATTCACTCAAGACATACAGCTGTTTTTTATCCAGCAGTAATGGAGGCAGTTGCACGCCGAGTTAAATACCCCAGTATTCACTAACACAGCCAGTAAGCAATCCATGCAGCTCCTTGTATGGAGATTGAGAGTCCCCCAGACTACGAGACTCAGACGTATATTAACACACTCATTTACATACCTAATAACACACCCACATAGGCACTGAAACAGTCATTTAGGTAAGTACTGAAGAACTGATACTAACACTCATCCATCCAGAGAAATTGGTTGAAACACGTCTCTGGCCTGCTGCAGTAGAGCGTCAATATGCAGTTTTCCTGCTAGGCCGTGATGACATTCAAAACATGTTGCTAAGGCTTATACTCCTCTTCTACTACATATAAGTTAATGCAAAGATAGGCTGTAGGTTGACTATAGGGCAGGAAGCTATGAGCTTAAAAGATAAGAGATGTTTTTCAAGTTTGATTGAGTGAGATGCACACTACAACATTCATACATCTACTTATAGATCTAGTCTCCTACCCATTCTGGAACTCACATGCCTATGTGTAAAAGGATAGAGCCACTTGTACACCAACTCACTCAGTGACAGAGGCACTTAAGGATTCACTTTCTTACACACACATACAGCTCTTATGTATCCAGTAGTAATGGGGGCAGTTGCACACACAGTTAAATAACCCAATACTCACTAACTCAAACAACAAGTAATCCAATCACCTCCTTATCAGACCCATATATATATAGTTATAGATCCAGTCTCTTACCTATACTAGAACTCGCACACCTATGTGTAAAAGGATAGAGCCACTAATACACCTGTTCACACAATGATAGAGGCGCTTAAACATTCACTCAAGACATACAGCTCCAGTATCCAGCAGTAATGGAGGCAGTTTAACACATAATAAAATACCTCAATACTCACTAACACAGCCAGCAAGGAATCCATGCAGCTTTTTACATAGATATTGAGAGTCCCATAGACTAAGAGGCCCAGACAAATGTCAACATACTTATTTATATATCCAATGACAAACCCATATAGCCACTGAGACATTCATTTGAGTAAGTACTAAAGAGCTGACACTAACAAGTTACCCATCCAGACAAGTAGCCCTTTTAAACATGTCATGGGCCTGCTACAGCATGTAAATACAATTTTCCTGCTAGAACGAGTTGACATTCAAAACAAGTTGGCAAACCCTAAACGCCTCTTCTAATACATATGAGTCATCCCTCAAGTAGGTTGTAGGAAAGCCATAGAACAGGAACTAATGTGTTTCTGATGCATATAGTGACACAGACACATATGCACTTATGGATAGACTAACACACTCAGGCAAACACTGAAGCACACACTCAAACACACACTCAAATACTCTCACACACTGACCCATACACTAAAACACTCAGGCACACACTGATCCATATATTTACACAGACAGATAGACAGTGATTGAGATGCTGACTCACCCAGATACACTGCAATGCTTTTAGTAGTATGCCCCGGAATGTCATGGATATCTACACATACATGCCCAAACACACAGTGATGCATACAGTGACACATCAAGGGTCACTTTTATGCATACACTAACACACCAAATACAACACTTATGCATGCACTGACGCACCCACTCACCCACTCATCTTTCACTATCACATCCAGGCAAGCAATTATGCATACACTGACACACCCAGGCATGCACTGACACATATGCTGAGACACCCCGGCACACACTGATCCATACGTTGATACACCCATGCATACAGTGATATACCCAGCCACGCACTGATGCATACGCTGACATAGGCAGGTACACACTTAAAAGTAGCAGACTTAGAGTGGCTAAACATATACGTGCTTAAAATATGCATTTTAATAGTATTGAATGAATGCTAAATGTATTGATTTCTCATTTATTTGCATACATCTACTTCCACTTACAATGCCAAAAAAACAGAAACACGAAAGAAATAGCAGAAAGGACACTATCCCATTACAACAGAGAAACAAAAGGGGCAAGATGCAGACAATGTGGTGAAAGAGAAAGGAAATCTAAGAAGTATCTTAAATTAGTATGTAGAACATCGCAAAGTAAGCAAAACCAAGTTAATAAAAGGGGAAGTCTAAAACCAGCTAAGAAAGGGAAATGAAAGGAAGTGACAGCAAAAGTAATTAATGTTTTAAAGCAGGAGATACTTTAACAAGGAGACAGAGACAGTTTAAAGAAATTAGAGTCAGAATGTTCCAACTCGGAGTAACTCAGAACCGGATACAAACTATGGATCAGTATAAATGGAGAAGAGAAGCAGTCAAACAAAAGGAACATGTTAAAGCTGTAGTTTAAAAAGCATTTGCCCTGAAGAGGAAGCTATGTATTTGGAAACTGAGCAGGATAAGAACACTGGACAAAATAGTGCTGTGTTTGAGGAAAAGGTAATTTCTTCAAAGTTTTTGGTGGCAAAGGGAAGCATACTCCAGTACTGAGCATTTCTTTAATGAAGAAAGCTACTTTCAAGAGGACCCATTAGTGAAAGATGTTGAAACAACTGGTTAATGCTATGAGTTGGAGGATAGTACTCCCATTCCAAAAGAGGAGATGGTTCCCATAAATCTTGAGGAAGTGATAGCTCAAGAGCTATAGGGAGATGTAGACAAGCCCCTGTATACAATGGTGTTAGAACTGGGGGTCTCTGGTTGGCAATGGTATACACATTTGACCAAATAGGGACCCTTGCTTCTAAGTCAGGGAAAGGGGATTACACTACTGGATGACCCCTTCTCAACCCCTTGGTAGCTTGGCACGAGCAGGCAGGCTTTTCCCAGAGGCAGTGTGTTAAGCATTTGTGAACACATACAGTAATGCAGTAAAAAAATTACAGATGGACACAACACAGGTTTTATAAAAATACTTTATATAGACTTAACACAATACCATAAACAACAAAATCCATAATACTGTACTTAAAATAGACTTAAAGATGGTAGAAGTCACTTAGTTCAAATTGATGATAAATGCGACACAGTTCTCAGAAAAGTACCAGGATGCATAACGCAAAACACACAAAAGGCTCGCAGAGTTGGAGATGCCTTGGTTTCCTGCTTCGGGGAGATGATGCGTTGCGCCTCAATGCTTGCGCAGAGTAGGGATGTGTCTTGGTCCTTACCGGAGAGGAGGTGATGCATAGATTCTCGTACTGCGGCCCGGTTATGATGTGGCAAGATGGCGCTGTGATGCGACAATCCGGTGTGATGCGATAAGATGGCGCCCTTGATGCGACGACGTGAAGACAATGCGTGCACGCCCAGGGCCATGTGGCGAACTCTGTAACTTTGGAGCCCCGACAGGCCCTGCAACACGCTTCTCTGGTGATGCGACGGCGACCCTTGTGGTGGTGACATGCTTCTCCGGTGATGCGTAGGGTAACAGCTTTGATGAGGGCATGCTTCTCTGGTGATGCGGCGGCAACCTCTGCGGCGGTGACACGCTACTCCTGCGTTGCGACTACGACACGCTTCTTATCGATGTGTCACGTTTCCAGCTCCCAGCGACACGCAGACTTTGGCAGGCAGAATTCCCAGCATGGAAATTCAGAGGGGAGCTGGTGATGAGGTCTTCAGTCCCTGAGACTTCAGCAGGAGGCAAGCACAAGTTTAAGCCCTTGGAGAAATATACTGCAAGATGATGAAAGTTCTTTGAAAGTTTCTTCTCCCTTCCTTGGCAATAAAAAAGCCACTACAGGCCAACCCAGCAACACAGCACACTGGCGGGGGGGGGGGCAGTCCAAATTCCTGCAGCTTCCTTGGTCCTTTTCCGTGGCAAAGGGTTGTCTCGTTGTTCCAGAAGTGATCTAAAGTCTTGGGGTCCGGGTCCCCATATTTATACTGCAAAATCCTTTGTCCTCTGAAGGCAGAGGGGCCTGTACTTAGGCCAAACCAGTTCTGTGCAGTCCTGAAGCACTTTGTTTACAGGACTCCTTCTTTCCTTTGACAGTGTGGACCAGGGACATCAGACAGGAGGTGGAGCCAGCATTGTGGAAGGCAGATACAGCCTTATTCAGGTCCCAGGTCCAAGCCCTCCCACCCACCTACATGCAGATAGCTCTCTTCAGCCTTGTGCTGCCTCACCCTGTCTCCTGGAATCCCCAGCCCCTAGCACTCAAACTTCCAGTCAAGGAATACACAACCTAGCAGAGGCAGGCTTGGATAGTAAGCAAGAAAATACCTACTTTCTAAAGGTGGTATTTTAAAACACAGATTTATAAAACCAACTTCACTAAAAGAGGTATTTTATCATTCTGAGTTCAGGCATACTAAATTCGAATATCTACCATGTTCCCTGGGTCAGTTAGGATTATGAGATGTTATAATCGAACTGCCCATTCTGGCCTATGGGGAACAGGTAGCCTTGCAATAGTGAAAAACGAAAATGGCTGTAATTCACTATCAGGACATACATTTGACATACAATATACCCTACCATAGGCCCTACCTTAGGTGTGCCTGATATGAAGAAAAGGGAAGGTTTAGGGACTGGCAAGTGGGTGCACTTGCCAAGTCAACATGGCAGCACTAGACTGCACACAGGCTCTTGCAATGGCTGGCCTGAGACACACTTTACAGGCTGCTTCTGTGAGTGGCACAACCAGTGCTGCAAGCCCACCAGAAGCATTTGATTTTCAAGCCCTGGGCACTCATGGTGCACTGTACTAGGGTCTGACAAGTAAATCAAATAACCCAATCATGGAGTCACTAATCAATACATCAATTTAACATAGGGAGCACTTGCACTGGAAACAAGCAGCATGGAGATCTGTCCACGGGTCACATCAGACCACAACCCCATTATTCTCCCTTTTAAAACATTAACAAAGAAATTAAACAGCCGTCCTTTTTCATTTCCAAGATATTTACTGACTAATGCAGACTTTATAATTAAACTAAAGATTCATATTAAAGATTTCCTGGAATTTAACATTGGCTTAGCTTCGCATAACGTGGTATGGGATTCCTGTAAAGCTAGTATTAGGGGCTTTACTCAGCAGTATAATTTTAGAAAGAACTTTGAAAGCAAAAAGAATACAGATGATACTATAGAAAAAATCCTACAGGTAGAAAAACAATTAGCGGCTGCACTCTTACAAGGGTCCAACTTAGTAGAAGAGTTGGGCTATACTCTAATTGATCTCAAGTCTGCTTTAAAACAGACGCTGAGAGAAAAAAGTTTAATTTAATTGCATACATATCGTCTTTCTCAGTATGAGGGTAGGGAAACAATAGGAAAAGTATTAGCTTATAAGGTTGCAGAAAGTAAGGCTAAAACATTAGTCAGGACTATTAAAGGCCCTGACAATGCGATATATAACAATCCCCCTCAAATACTGGAACAGTTTGCTAGATATTACAAGGATCTATATACCCCAGAAAGCATTCCAGGATCTGATGATATTAATACATATTTACAAACTAATGCAGTGAACCGCATTGGCGAGGACCAAATGGATATGCTGAATAAAGAGATTACTGTGGCTGAGATTAAATTGGCAGTTTCTGTTTTGCCTTCTGGTAAATCATATGGGGAAGATTCGATCAAGTTAGAACTTTATAAACACTGTATTGAGGAACTAGCCCCTTTATTTAGTCAAGTGATCAGATTTACGGGACAAGGGGGGAAAGCCCCCGAGTCATGGACTATTACGCAAATTATATTTTTCCTAAAGAAGGGCAAATCAGCGTTTGAGTGCGGGTCATACCGACCAATTTCATTGATAAACACCGATGCAAAGATATTTGCTAAAATACTGGCAAATCGACTTGCCCCAATAATCTCTGCTTTGGTATCCCCACAACAGCATGCATTTGTATCTGGCAGGGACACTACAACTCATATACAGCTTTTATAGCCTTTGATGTTGCTAAGGTTAGATCCACCCCACTCGGTATGAAATTATTAGATGCTGAGAAAGCATTCGACCGAGTGGGGTGGGATTACCTTTGGGCAGTATTGGACAGATTTGGTATCAAGGGCCTATTTTTGCAATGGATAAAGGCTCTCTATAATAATTCTCAAGCTAAAGTTTGTTATGCAGGGGCACAATCGGGTATATTTTCTATTTTGCGTGGCACCCGTCAAGGGTGCCCACTATCACCTTTATTATTTGCTTTGTCTATCGAACCCTTCCTAGTGGCACTACAAAACAATTCATGCATAATACCTTCTCATCTGGTTTAGACACTCTTAAGATAACGGTATACGCAGACGATATTGCGGTCTATTCTACGAATATAGTCAAAGCTATGACAGGGATTATCACGGAGGCTAGGATGTTTGGTACAGTCTCCGGCTACAGGCTGAATACTAACAAAACACAACTAATAGTGAATTACAAACCAAAGGATCCAATTCAGGGGGTATGCAAAACTGCTATTTACCTGGGAGTCAAAATCTCTGCATGTCCAGAAGAGACAGCTATGCAAAATTACGAATCATTGTTAAAAGACACAGCTATTATTTTTAAAAAAATGGCACAAGGTCCCACTTACTTTAGTTGGTAAAATGAATTTAATTAAAATGAAGATTCTTCCCAAGTTTAATTACCTATTTTGATCTATTCCATTACGTATTAATAACCTTTTCTTTAAACGCCTAGATGGTATACTAAGCGGCTTCATCCGGGGCTATAAAAAAGCACGTAGTGCAATTGAAACACCTAAATTATCTTATGGAAAAGGCGGCATGGATTTGCCTGATTTTAAAACATATTTTTGGTCAGCATTTATAGGGCGTATCCATAGCTTGATACATTCTGACAAGGAACCTCTTTTCTATAAGCATTTATGCTGGGAGCAGAGACCAAAATGTTTTTATACCGAATTAAAAATCCAACCTACTTTAAGCGGGTCAAATTCAAGACTGCACAAGATTTAGTACATATTTGGAAGGCTATTGTCAGTAAATTTCAAATACTGATCTATCACCCTAAGCTATCTTTAGAGGGATAATCAAGTCCTCCCAGTAATTTTCCATGTAGGGGGAGGGAGGCAATAGGCACATTTGGGTATCAAAGACTTAGGGGACTTATATGATAATACTGGCTTTTCAATGTTTGTCAGACTCCAACTTCTGTATAATGTTACAGAGAGAATGCGTTTAAAATATTATCAAATTCGAGATTAATTATTACGTAACCTTAAACTTATTGAATTGACTGCCTCTAGTATATGGGAATGCATTCACTTAGCAAAAGATAGATCGCTGATTAGCTTTGCATACAAAAGATTTAACTATCAAAAAGAGGGTGATTGTGGTAAATTAGCTATACGGTGGAGTCAGAAACTGGGGTCTATCGTCACTGCTAATTCAATATCTCTAGCGCTGGATAATATTAAAAAATCAGTACATTCCTCCAGTTTAAGGTTACAATCATATAGAACCATCTGCTTTCTCTACTATACCCCTGCACGTATCTCGAAATGGGAAGTAAGTAATTTAAGCAATTCAAACAGTGATAGGACTAGATGCCCGAAATGTGAGCTATACGCGGGAAATGGCCACTACAACGCGGCCGTTTCCACGAAAACCGTTACCACGCATGCATAACAACGCATGCGTGGTTACAACGACAGCCTTTACCACGCATACCTTTACTACGAGAAACGTAGTAAAGGCATGTGTGGTAAATACAAAAAAAAGGGGGGGTTTGGGGGGGTCTCCCCCCCCAAAATAAAAAAATCAAGCATGGGATTAAAAAGGGGGGTTCGGGGGTGGTCTCCCCCCCGAAAAAAAAGCGAACCTTAAGTGCGGAAGCTGAAGCAATCTGCGTAGTTAGAGAGGAAGATGGAATAAACTTCCGCTTCCTCTTTACGACGTACGACCGACGTAACCAACTAAGATGAAGATGAAGAGGAGACGAATTAAAAAGGTAAGGGGAATTTTAGTTTAAAAAAAAAAGATTAAGGGTTAAGGGCAGGGGTAATTATAAGGAGTGGGGACCGGGGGTCATGTAAGGGGAGAGGTATAACCTTTAACACGAGTATGCCCTCACCATGCAAAATTGTTGTAAATCTATGCGTGGTAAAGGAATATTCGTGGTAAAGGTGATGCGTGGAAAATGAATTCCGTTGTAACGCATGCGTGGTAAAGGCATACAACCCTATACGCAGCTGATTTAGCGCATATGTTTTATACATGCCCATAATTATTATTATTTTGGGGAGGACTGGAAAAGATTATGTCTCAAAAACGTAATAGATTTATTTAATTTACGGTTACAGATATTTTACTGGGTCCACAATCATTTGACCATAGCCTGCGAGAACTTATTAGTATTATAATTGCTTGTGCTAGGTTAACTATAGCTCGAGCATGGATCGGACGAAATCCACCATTGACGGCAGGATGGTGGGCTATAGTTAAGGATACATACAATATGGAACATGCATTAGCTAAAACTCGGGGTGTAAGTGCACTGCATAAATTCGGGAAAATATGGGGAGAATTTGTATAGGTATTTGTATAAGAATTAGTTCAGGTTGTTATAGAGAGGTATGCTTGTACGAAATGGATCTTGCTTTTGGAAGATAATCTTCCCCCTGCTCCTACAGTATGTATTAACTGTTACAGTTTCATATGTGTGCCTGTTAGTTCACTGTTCGTTCCCTTTTTTACCTTGCTGTTACTTTGACCTCATGTCATCAATAAAAAAATTGTAAAAAAAAATATCAAAAAAAAGGGAGCACTTGCACTGTGGCACTGTCCGTCAGTCAGTCAAAACACTTTTATTCGATTATTTAAAATCATAAAAAGACACAAGTACAAACAATTCATATCATATATACAGTCAAAAATAGCGTCACAGTTTAAAATCCTATAAATTCATCTAATACAGGGGAACAAATCATGAGATTACAAATAAAATCTCCATATAATAAGGATAAGATCATACAAGGTTATTCAGGGCACATAAGCTCAGTGTGGCACTGAATAGAAGTGGCACAGTGCCCAAAACATGTAACCAGCAAAACAGATCAAAAACAGAGGAGGCAATCAATAAAGAAAACGGAAGGGAGACTCACGCTAATGATACCAGGCCTTACAAAATGGAATTGTAGCAGTGTTCGGCGAAATCAATTGGTATATTGAGAACTTTCCTACCTGAGTTTCCAAGCAAAGGTTTGACACATAAAATGGTGGCTTTGCAAGGATTAGATCCATGCAAAGTAAAGAAGTATAGTACTTTACAAGGGCATTCCCTAGCATGTCTTTTGAAAAAGTGTGTACAAGCACTTTTCATCACTTTAGAATGCTGGCTGTATAGTTAGGAGGCCTAATTATGTCAAAACTCCTGCCCTACAGCAGAGGTAAAAGAAAGTTTGTGAAGATGTTCAGTTTAGTTTCTTTGGTCCTAAACAGGACTCTAGGGAAAATGAGGAGTTGGTATGCACAGGTGGAGGGGGACAAGAGCCAGGCTTTAGTGCTGATTGCGTTACAGAAGCGATTAGAAAGTTTAACACAGTTTCCTCTGAGAAACTAAACTGTTTACATTTTAAGTCAAAGCACTCACTATAAAAGTCAAACTCACATATAGTTGTATTCCCAAAAACTGAACAGGAGAATAGAAATAAGGAACAATAATTTGCTGTTTATTTATTTGTAGAGCAATGGTTTGAGTTGTCCACACAGCAAGTTATATGTAAGTACTGCAACAATAACATAGAGGAAACAAGTGAAAATGAGTATCTATTCCACAAGAACTGAAAAATGTTAATGTTAATTAATCCATTCTCATAGAATGCGTACACCCATTTCAGGCAGTAGTTCATATGGAGCCTAAGACACGGAAGCTGCCAACAACTTCAGAAATGCCTTAAAGGAAGAACAGAACATTGAAACTGTCAGTGTACACAGAGAGGACCATGAACCAGTTGTCATTCTAGTAAATGGTGTGTCTACGAAGAATAAAAAAATCTGGCAAGAGTTAGTGGATATTAGTAAACTAAAAAAGCAACATTATAGCTGGTACAAAATCATGTTTATTATAAAATTGTTAATGTTGTTCGAGATGTGGCGTATGTAGAAGATGAAACATCACCATCAAGTGGACTCATTGAAAAAGTGGATCGATCCAGATAAGAAGAGATTTACAAACACTACAACATCCATCCTCTGCATTCTAAAGAAGGAATCAGTGTTGCTATTGATCTCTTTCATATTAACGAAGCAACGGAGTTCCCGTGAGTGTGTGGGAGAAACATTCAGAAGCTTGCTATTTTCCACATCTGTTTTCTACTGGAGAATGGAACCGCTTTGATGACCTCCCTGTACTGATACCAGCAGCTCAAAACTGGGTAACCAGGTTATACTTCGAGGATCCAAGTTTTGACAGTGTATTCCCTACGTATTCCATCGTATGTGTGAGAGTGACTTATCTGGACTTTCATATGCTGTTAACCATATATTGAAGACAGGAGTTAAACTTAGAAATCTGTCTGTAAAATAATTCATTGACAAAGTTTATGGGAAGGATGAAAACTTGGAGTACAACTTGATTATTTTGATGACCTGATTTAATTTTTGCAAGAAGCAAACTAAAACATAAAGGACATCAAAGTGAAGACCGCAGGAGAACCTTGTGTTGTGGATCTTGGAAATGTCTACATATACTTTAACCACGGGTTTCAAGCCATGATGGCTTTTATCTGCAACAAAAGTAATCCTCCTTTTGGTGAATTTACTGATTTATTTTGACACAAAGAGCAACAAGGAAGATGTGCTTCTCATGTTCACATGCTGTTATGGTTTAAAGCTGCACCAAAGTTTGGAACAGATAGTGATGAGTCTTTCCAGTCTTTCGTACAACAGTATGTGACATGTACTATCCCAAGAGATGGTGGTGAAAACAGCTTGAGACAACAAAGTATACAATTTCAAACTAACTCATAGATGTGGGAAGTGCTATCATTTAAAATACAGGTGCAAAGAAAAATATTACACAAGATATCGATTTGGATCCCATGACCAGTGATTTCACAAGGAAGAGTGAACAGCTTTATGTCAATAGTCAGACATACATTGATGCTGAAATCACTGAAAAACACATGCAACCTAAGAAGAACACAGACCGCCAAATATATAAATAACTATAACCCTGTGACTCTGAAGATATGGAATGGAAATATCGATCTACAACTTGTTGCAGACAACTCCATCCCTGTTGCTCGAAACGTCAATTCATATATTACAAAATCTGAGATGAAAGAGATGTGGGAGGAGATTCTGCAGAAAAGAGTCTATCTAGGAATTTAAACAGCTTCAGCTTGAAAATACTTTCCCATATAGAGACAGGCTCCTATGAGTGCTGTGACTGGCTAAGCTCGGCCAGTTAGTTCTCAAATTCAAGTGGGATTGTTTGGGTAATTCTAGGCCTTGCAAGTACATGAAATAGAATGTTAAAGTCTTTCCCAGAAATTCAGTCCTAGCAGAGGTTGACCCAGAAAGTAAGAATATTGTGTAGACAAATATGTATCCATGAAGGAGTCTACATCTTGAAGACATGAGCTTTTATAAAGTATGTCGACACTACAGATACAAATGGATTGTAACAGAAAACATAGACTAAGGAAAATATGCGGTTGTTGGATGTGACGGTTATTTGGTGAGACATATCATAGGAAATCTAATATACCACAAAAAACGGAGTTGCAAAACTGCAGACAGAAGAGAGTTTTTCTATCAGGCACTTCTGCAACTGTTCAATCTTTGGCATGCTGAATCAGAATTACTTGGAGACTATTACTGCTAGGAATACTCTTTCAATACTGTAAAAGACAACATTCAGTGTCCAGTCCTTTCAAACTACTTGCAAATGTTAAAAGATGAGATTGAAGAGGAAGAAACCAATGCTGCTGAAGTAGCTAAGGAAAGCTCACAAAGCAGTCACATTTCTGCGCCATGAGTCAAGATGCACTCGGACAACCAATTAATCAAAATGAAGCAGCCATAGCCATTAGTGCGATGGAGACTGCAATGCAACAAGCAAGAGAGGATAGTGTTAAATTCAAACACTTGGTAGCACAACTGAATGCTGAACAAAAATAGATTTATATTGAAGTAAAAGAGAAAATAGAGCATGGATTTCTGCATGAGAAGAAAGAATGTGAATGCCCTTCATTTTACGCCTATTCTACATTACATTAGTGGTCAAGCTGGCACTGAGATAAGCTTTCTAATTAAAGTTCTCACGGCTTATCTACAGAGGACTACAGAGTGAAATTAATCATGTGTAGTAACAACACCAAGTGGATTAGCTACACACAACATTTCAGGAATTATTTTACACTGATTTCTTACGCTACCTGTTGAACATGACAAACTGGAATGCCAGAAGTTATCAGGGGAAGTATGTCATGAGGTGTCAAGAGTACTGAAGAAACTGAAGTTTATATTCATCAATGAGGTGAGCATGGTTTTGAATTTAATGCTTGCCTTCGTACACTTAAGAATGCAGCAGATTTGTAAAACAGAGGATGACGTGCTGTTTAGGGGCAAGCATTTAATTGTCTATGGTGACCTACTGCACCTTACCCCTGTTATTGGACAGGCTGTTTTCAAGACATGTCTTCATAATAAAACAAGAAATTCTTTAGAAAGTATTGGCAATTTAAACATTTGGTAAACATTTAATACAAGGAACTAGTGAAGAATATGCATCAAGCATATGATGTGGAACGTGGATATATCCTGAAAGACATTAGAGTAGGAGTTCTGACAAAGGAGGGAAACCGTTCTTAGGAAAGTTGACTTACCAAGAAACTATTTTCATCTGACAGCGCAGCAGCAAAACTAATGTACAATTTGATTGAAAAAGACAAATCCATAGTTTGTATAATGCCTACACTTCAAGAGAGAGCTCCAAATGCGACAAACAATTACTGAAGCTGGAGAAAGAAGATATTTTGGAAATGACAGCTATCAATAAAGTAGAACACCAGGAAGTAACAGTACTGCTAAGTGAGAAACTACAAGGAAAACTGGATGTCTTTGAAGAAGTCTGTGTCGAAGAATGCAGGAGTAGAAAAGTGTAGATTACCATTGCTGTGCAATTTAAATGTGGAGAAATGGTGCTATGGCCAAAGTTATTGATTTCATTAAGTTTCCAAATATGGATGAGGTAGAGTACTTAGCCATAACATTTGATGAGATTGAATGTGTGCAGCAGATTGGCCGATGTATTGTAAATTGTTTGCTTGTGAAGGACTTATATGTGAGACTGAAACAGTTTCCAGTTTCTCTAGCATATGCTGTTACTATCCATAAATCCCACGATTTAAGTGTAGATGCAGCTTTTATTAATATTGGAAGTACAGTAGTTAAAGAAGGTATGTCATATGTAGCATTATCCTGAGTTAAAACATTGTCCAATTTGATTTTAGTTGAATTTGATATTAAGTCAGTTAGTGCTGATGGCAGCTATCTAAGAGAGTACAATCGGTTAAGAAGTCTATCTGCTCCTCATTTAGGTCATTACCCTATTTATTAGAAATGGGCAATCTGTCCAAAACTGGTGCTTACAAAAGAGTTGACTGATGTTCAAGAAAAGAAAGCAAGCCAGCACAAATTAGATGGAGTTAAGAAGGAAAAAATGGTAAATAAGGGAGAAATTGTAGGATAGCATTTGGAAAACAGTTTAGGTGTCAACTGCTATGCAAATCTTGTTCTCAATGTACTGTTTCATTTGCCACATCTTGTAACTTAAATTGAAATAAAACCAGGTAAGAGATTGTGTTCTGCACTGTATAATTTGCTTCAATGTTTACTCAGTGACAAATTTGTAATACATTCTGCTTCAGGCATTCGAGACCTTTAAAATATATGTAGCAGATCATTAATATTTACTCTCAACATGATGCACAAGAACTTATTATGGTCATGCTTAGAGTCCTAGAAGAAGAAGTAGTACATATTGGTGACTTACTTGGACTGAGTTACAAATAGAAACATGACTGTGAAGATTGCTCTTTTACATCCATCACTCAAGTACATTCTGAGCGTTTTCTGTACATAACACTACCAGATTGCAAAACTGTGCCTTTTGACAGATTGATTAAACACACAACCTCGAACATGTCCTGCTCAACTTATAGTTCAGATGGTATGTCTATGTTGCATCTACAAAATAACTGTGAAGTACCTCATATTAATGTTACAACGCAACAGAGCAGATGGATCTAAACCGGAAACCAAAATCATAAACTTCAAAGCTGGACAAATATCGATTTCTCAAATAACTTATACTACTACAACTATTATCTTTCATGAATGAGTTAATGTAAATTCCGGAAAATATACAGTCTCTTTCAAGAGTGAAAGTGGAGCGACAGGATGCAATGACAGCAACCTTAAATGTAAAATAAAACAGCCTTTCAAAACAACAAAATTCATACCACTTGTTTCTTCAACCAAAGTTCTAAGGAGTACTTTTGAGAAAAATTAATGTGCAGTGTTTTTTGTACGTGGATTTTCAATGTTTTAGATATCATTTGACCTTTCAGGAGTGATGTCTTCATAAACTTCCCCAAAATTCAAGAGTCCATTTATCTTCCACAAGGAAGATAATATAGCATTTGGACACTACCCGGTCTAATTAAAGACTGCAACATGACGAACACAATGGAATCACAGCAACCTTCAATTGACACCAAAACTACCTTTCAAACTATGAAATTGTCACCTCTTTTTTCTTGGACCAAAGTGCTATGTACAATTTCTGGGAAAATAAGTCATGTATTGTAATTCATCTATTTGGATCATCAGCGTTTTACATGTCCTTCGACCTACTAGGGTTGATGTTTTCAAAAACATCTCCAAAATTCAAGTGTGTTTACATTTATTAGTAGTTGTGTACCTGGTATAATAATAAAGGGAAACATTTTAAGGAATGTTTGATTACATTTCGGTATAGATTAAGGGTGGGCGGCCAGCTACGCTCCGTGCACGGAGTGTACGGAGTGCCGTCTCCTACGCATTTTGCGTAGCGGGCGTAGCCAGGCGGCACTACGTGCGCTCCGCAGACGGTGCGTAGCCGGCCGCCACCCGCCTCCCTCCCGCCCTCCCTAAATACATAAATAAAAGTATAAAAAGCTTTTAAAAACACTTACCTTGTCTGCCGCGTCCCCGGGGCTCCCTCTCGCCGTCCCGCGATTCGCGGCGCCATTTCGGAACCTAATGCGCATGCGCGGGCGGCCGCGCATGCGCATTTCTCATGAGGAATGCGCATGCGCGGCCGCCCGCGCATGCGCATTAGGATCCGAATCGGTGGCGGCGCGAATCGCGGGACGGCGAAAGGGAGCCCCGGGGACGCGGCAGACAAGGTAAGTGTTTTTAAAAGCTTTTTATACTTTTATGTATGTATTTAGGGAGGGCGGGAGGGAGGCGGGTGGCGCGGAGTGGGGCTACGCGGAGTGCACGGGTGGGCGTAGTTGTGCGCCCACTTCGCGTAGCTCCGCGGAGCCCCACTCCGCACACTACGCCCAGGGTTAGTATAGATGTAGGCAAAACATCTGTTTAATTAATTGTAGGGAGTGCAATGCATGTTGGCACTTATTTAGAGTGATGTACTGTGTAGTAAGGTTTTTTTCTACAATCCATGCAATTCTTTTTCCCCACTGCTCACCGATGAAGCTTCATGTAGTGCATCATTTATGGTGACAAAGTAAGATAACCTAGAGCAGAAATAAGGGAAAATGTTTTACTAGAGTCTGATATACTGTTTAAGCATGAGCAATGTATACTGTTATGTTCCTTCAATTTTGCAAATCAAATACTAACTTTTTATTCATTTTCTTTCATGACAGGCTAGATAACACCAGTGATGTCACTGACCACTCCATGAGTGATGTAATATGTGAGGTTATAAGCAGTGCATTGTGGGGGCGTATGTTATATTTGCTCAGGCAACTATAACTGCTGAATTTCAATGGTTTTGTACGAGTGAAATGTGAGCCTAATGATAATGTCCTTGTAAGCTTTTGTTTTTACAGTGGAAATATAAATATATATATATTACCAGTAGTAAGTAATAGTTAGGACCTAGTTTCCATGGGAAGAACGTTTATTTATTTGCCAATAACTTTGGTGTTGTTTGCAGGATCCTCATGAAATTTTCAATACTAATTTGCCACTCATTTCAGCTGCTGTGTTGAAAATCAGAGTGATCTGTCAAGCGGGAAGAGAGAAAAGGGGGAGTCACAAATCACATTTTTCCCAAGTTAATTTCATTAGGAAACTTTAGTCTCAACAACAATATGAGAGTGAGAAGTCAGAAGCCGGCCCCTTCCTCTTCCCAAGTAATAGTATGAAGGCAAAAAGAATGGGTATGTTTTAGGTGTACCAGGTGTTTGTACTGCCTAGGAAACCCTAAGGTTTTGTAAAAGAACCCTCACTAGAAAAGACCTGTTCTTTTTGTTTTTATACTGTTATATAGGAAACCTTCGACACAGCAACAACCAGAACTGCTGAAGGGAATTATGCCAAATTTCGCAGAAAGGTAGCTCTTGGTCTATAAAGCGTTCTTTTTGTTCAATAGTGTAAATCTGTTCAGTAGTTTCAGTGGTATTTAAATACATTTCCAGTTGTACATATAGGGATGGGGTCAATCCGTTACCTTTCCCGATCTCATGCGGAGGTCGGATTAGCTGCCAACATTTCGTGTTGGCAGCCATCTTATTACTTGGCTTGAAACATTAAAAAACGAACTCCTGGGTGGTCCCACAGGAACCCTGCAGGGGACAAAAAGCATTAAAAAATAACTTATCCTCTGGAGTTGCACCAAAATTGTATTTAAAAAAATGAAGCGCTATCTCTTTCACTTCGTTTCTCCTCGGCCCCTAGGTGGGTCAGGTCTTGGGGGCATGTGCAAATATGTAGCAGGGGAGGGCACAGGGCCTCCTTCCTCAGATCCCTAAAGCTCTGGGGACCACCAACTCCCTGGGGCATTTTATTTAATTTATGCGAAGGTTGCCCTCAAGGCAACCCCATGCAATGGGGTCCGTCACCTCTCCAGGGCAAATGTATTAATAATGCAGGGGGCTCACATGGCACACCTGTAGTCCCAAGGACCGCCACTAAGGCAAAATATGAGATAAATGCGGGGACCATGTGCCCCCCTGCAGCCCGGGGACCACCTCCTCCCTTGGTCTAAATATAATATTAATGCAGTGGGGAATCTGGCCCCCTGCAGCAGCGGGAACTGCCACCTTTCCGGGGTAAATGTTTATAATTACATTGGGGCAGCCCGTGCAGCCCCTTATAGCCCCGGGGGCACCACCTCCCCAAGCTGTATGCTGTAATGGAGGGGGGCCACGCAGCCCCCCTCCTGAAGCCAACATGGCCCTGGAGACCGCCACCCCCTTTGCTGGCTCTAGCAATGTCCCAGGGTGTTCACGCCCGGACCTTGCAGTTTGATACAGTTTGGCAGGAGAAGCTATAGCAAACACTGCTCTGCATGGAGTAAGAGAGAGCAGAACAGAATTGCTCTTGGACAGAGGGAGCTTCATGTGTCCAAAATCAATGGAGCCGGTAGGGATCTCGGGGTCCTTGAGGCTCCCAACACGGTCCCCAACTAAACAAACCTGGTGCCCTGGGTGGGACCAGGGCACCTAGTATTGAGGCCAGGCCCCAGGAGATGGGGTCCCCGGGGCCAAAATTGTCCTGGCTGCATGGCTCCCTCCCATACTTTTAAATAAAATTAAGGGCAGGACCCAGGGACAGGTTCCACGGGGCTAAAATTGGCCCAGGGAGGGGGCAACATGGCCCAACGCCCTATTTTTAAAATGCCTAGCCGCCTTCATCCACCACTTTGCAAATGTGCCTCCTGGTGCCCTGTTGGTTAGGGATGAAGTCCCCATGGCTAATGAGAGTTGTAAGGAGCCAACAAGACCTACTGTTACCTCCAGTAAGCTTCACACAGTGGCATGGCTGAGAGGGTAGTCAGAGGCCATGCCCCCATTCTCCACCACTCTGCAAACACGCCTCTTGGCACACTGTTATTGGGGGATGATGTCCCCTTGCCTCCTGAGGACCTCAGTACTAAAGTGGACATCTTCCCCCAAGTAGTAGTCTGCCAGGAGGCCTAGTTGCCATAGGAAGTGTGTTTTTTCATTTTCCAATAACGTTGGCGTCTGTTCACAGCTCCTCATGAATTTTCAACACTAATGTGCAACTCACGTCAGCTGCTGTAAACTTTTCAGGGTGATCCGTCAAGCAGGGGCTGTGAAAAAGGGGGGTCTGAAAACACGTTTTCCCCTTGATAATTTCAATAGGAATCTTTAGACCCAGTTACAGCTGAGCAGAGTTACACCACATGTTGCAGAATGGAAGCTCTTGGTCCACAAAGAGTCCTTTTTGCTTGATAGTGTAAATCCGTTTTAGTAGTTTGAGTTATTTAAATACATTTCAAGTTGTATAAATAAGGATGCGGTGGATCCGCGACCCCTACCAATCTCGTAATGAGATCAGATTGGCTGCCAACACTTCGAACCATGAAGTGTTGGCAGTCATCTTGTGACTTGGCTTCAAACATAAAAAAGGCCCGGGGGGGGGGGTCTCAAGGTGACCCTGCATGGGACAAAAAACATTAAAAAAACAACTGCCAACACCAGGATGTGTTGGCAGCCATCTTGTGATTCGGCTTGAAGCTGTTATAGAAAAATCATTTTAAAGAAAGACTTCCTACTCCAAGCAGTAGTGCACAAGGAGGAATGTTTCCAGAGTGGTGGAGAAAGGGGGCATGGCCTCTGACGGCCTCTCAGCAATCTAGCTGTCTTGGTCTTTCTGGAAGTAACAGCAGGGCTAGTTGGCCCCCAATCGCCCTCAAGAGCCAAGAGAACTTCATCAACCAACTAGCAGTGCTCCAGGAGGCACATTTTCAGAGTGGTGGAGAAAGGGGGCGTGGGCAACAAAAACCTCTCAGAAAACTCACTGTGAGGGACTTACTGGAGGTAACAGAAGCACAGTTGGCCCCCACGGACCCTCCATAGCCAAGGGAGTGTCATCCTCTTACTAGTGGTGTGCCATGAGATGCATTTGCAGAGTTGTGGAGAAAGTGTGAGTGAGAAGTTGGCCTGTTATATGATGTTCACTACTCTAGTGAGCACTTTGTACCAGTCCAAACAACCCTTATGGTGATGGTTGTAAAGTCAACCTTATAGACCAGCTATCCTAGTGGTAGCATGGACAAAAGCAGTCTTAGGCTAAACTCAAGAGGGCATGTGAGGCCAGATGTTTTACCTTATGCAAACCTATTAATACCAAATGAAAGGACACCACACAGGTTATATATTCAAAATATATGTATTTATTCCTAAATAAATCCCCTTAACTCTTTATGGACCCCTCGAAGCCCGAAAGTTACCGCCCGATCTCTTTGTTACCCTGGCCAGCCAAGATAATGGAGGCCCATGTCAATCTGGCCCTGTCGGGACATTTGGTCCGGTCCAATGCCCTTGACCCCACACAGAATGGCTTCCGTGCTGGGCACAGCACGGAAACCGCCCTTCTTGTGATGGTAGAGCATCTGCGAGCGGTGTTGGATACTGGTCAGACGGTGGCGCTGATATTATTAGTCCTCAGCGCCGCCTTTGACACGGTGTCCCACAGCATCTTGTTGCACCGGCTCGCGGAGATTGGTGTCGAAGGCCAGGCACTGCAGTGGTTCCGCTCCTTTCTCGATGGTCGATCCTTTTGTGTGGCCACCCCTCCCTTCAAGTCCAGTTTTCAGCCGCTGGCCATGGGGGTTGCGCAGGGATCCTCGCTGAGCCCCACGTTATTCAATCTTTACGTGAGACCGCTGGCTGAAGTCGCTAGGCAGTGGGGCCTTACCCTGGTCTCATATGCCGACGACACTCAGCTGGCGGTTACTCTCAGCGGGGACGCGGAATATGATGCCCCCAGGTTTCAGAACGGACTGAAGGCGGTGGCTACCTGGTTGACAGGGAACTGTCTCCAGCTGAATGCCACCAAGACTGAGGTGATGATCGTCGGAAAGAGAGTGGAATTATGGGGCGATCAGTGGTGGCCGGCTGAGTTGGGACCAGTGCCTACTCCCGTATCGGAATTGAAGAATCTGGGAGTTTGGCTGGATGCCGGTCTCACTTTTGTGGGCCACACTAAGAAAACAGCAGCATGCTGTTTTGGACTTCTTAGGGGTTTAAGACCTGCCCTTAAGTTTTTTGACGCCCCAACCAGGCAGCTGGTAATCCAGGCTACTGTCATCTCTCGCCTGGACTATGCCAGTTCTCTCCTGGTAGGGGCTAACATGGCCGAAATTACCCGCTTACAACGGGTACAAAATGCCGCGGCCAGAGCAATTGTAGGCTTGCCCAGATTTTGCTCTGTGTCAAACGTCCTCAGCTCCTTGCACTGGCTCCCAGTGAGGAAGCGAATTCATTTTAAAATCCTGTGTCTGGCTTTTAAAATTCTGAAAGGCATAGGCCCTCAAATCATGTCTAGCTTCCTGTCTTTTTATGTACCCACACGTACTCTTCGTTCTCAAGGTCAGGCTCTTGCCGTAGTTCCCAGATTCAAGCTCTGTCGGGCGGGTGGACGCTCCTTTAGGGTTAAGGCTGCAACCCTCTGGAACTCCCTCCCGGCTGAAATCCGCCTGTTGGAGGACCTTATGCTTTTCCGGAAAGCTATCAAGACTTTCTTGTTTTAAAATGTTCTCCAGGAGTCTCAATGATTAGTTTCTGTTATGTTGTGTTCTACCTTGTCACTGCGCCAGGACGCTCCTTCGCTGGAGCAGCTGTGCGCATAATAAAAATCCCTAACATAACATAACATAACATGAGCACAGGAGCAAAAGCGTATAACAAGGAACTTAATATAACATACAAAAGTTGCACAAATATGGATAGGCCCTGGTGGCCCGTAAAACCATATACGAAAATAGTGGTATAAGAACCACGTCACGAACAATGGTAAGGCCTAGGGCCTTGGGAATGGCTGGGGCTACACTGGACTAACAGCAGCTAGGGAGCAGGAGGCCCACAGGATGCGGGTGCAGTGTCTAAATGCACACGCGTGCACCTATAGAAGTCAATGGGTGCGTAAAGTTAGAAAGTTGCAGATTTGGAAGTCTTCCGACTGGACTAGAACTTAACCACTTAAAACTAGGACACTAGGAGTGTAAATCTCTACAGGAGCACCGCGGTACTCGCGTTACCTCACCCACAGGAAGCGGGTGCATAGGTGTCAAAGTGTGTCGGGTTTCGTTGTGGAGTTCTATGGAGCCTTGGCGAAAATATGCTGCAGGCGACCAGGAGAGAAGAGTCCGGTTGGATCCAAGGGTGGATCGAAGATGAAGAGTACCTGAAAGCAGAGGGGACAGAGTCTGGGTCACTAGCCAGTGACCAGGAAGGAACCAGGAAGGAACCAAGCAATGTCGGGTTGCGATCAGGTGATGTCATGAAACTTGTCTCCGCTGCCACGTGGACCAGGAGGTGTCGACGACAACCAGGTGCTGGACACGGACTGTCCCACAAAGGCTCTCATCGTCGGCGGTGTCGGTTCTCGATTCGGAGTCAACAGGCCTTGGCAAATGCAACCCACGCAGGACTCAAAGATGGCTTCTGGATCAGATCAGCAAGGTCTGATGGGCTGCTCCTTTTCAGGAGAGCAAGGGCCAGTCTGGAGCAACCAGACCAGTGTTGAAAATTCAAAGGTTAGTTGTCACAGAGGCCACTAGCCAACGGGCAAGTGACCGGACAGATGCGTCGAGCAGGAAAATGCAAAAGTACCCCACGCAGCACCCAATGAGTGTGGAGAGGTGATCTTCGGTGCAAAGGATGTTCGGGGCTGGGGCTTCTCAATCCCCAATGCACAGCTTCGAGGGTGCCTCAGGAGCTGCACAGAAAGCACTTTGCTGGCTTTCCAAGATGTCCAGTCCCACGTCTCTCGTCGCCTCCACGGGTCTCAGCTTTGCTGTGGCTGTGGATTGGGCTGTTGGATGTCTGGAAGTCCGGTTCTTGTCAGGCTCTGTTGTTCGAGCTATGGCGGGAGCAACGATAAAGCAAACTGTTAAGCACTTGATGGTGCCTGCTTGCACAGGGTGGTCACTCCTTGACCACAAGGAAAATTCTTCAGTCTTCTACGTCGAGTAGGATGTCGAAGGGTCCAGAGTTTTGTATCCACTATCTCCTGTCTGGGGTGGTGCTAGCACCTCCCTGTGACAGGAAACCTATTGTCCAAGCCTCCCTCGCTGGAAGGGCTCCCAGCAGCAGGAGGTCAGACTTGTGTCTGTGGCAGCAGCATCCATTTTGTGATGCTGAGGCTCTGGTTAACTTTAACCGGGATTACTGGAAGTAACATGTCTTCTCCCTCTAGAAGGGTGGAATGCTACCCCCGTCGCCAGAATTGGTGAGGGGGTAGTATTCCAAAGCGTATGACACCTTACACGACATGTTTTGATAAAGCCAAACCAAAGATAGCATCTAACCGCGAGGTTCATAATGCACTTAAGAGTATATAGTATGGCATTATCCTAGAACAGCTATAAGGACATGGTTCCGAAAGCTGCAGACAGGCTCAGCTCATGCTAGAGCACCATCTCACATAAAACCAAGCACTCTGCCTCCAGGATTGTTAAGGCCTGCCATAGGAGTGACTCATAGGTGCATATGCTGGGGCATGGTCGTGTAATCACCCCTTGCTTAGACATAGTATTCCTATGTCTAAACCCATATCTTCCTAGATGTCTTGGAAGGGTTGAATAAATCCACTTCTCTATTAATTGCTCTGGCTTTTTTAGATGCTGCTTCTAGTATTGTTAGAGAGTTCCCTCCCTGTAGGAAACAAACTGTCATTTCCTTCTCAATTTGACTATATTCCTATAAGGTGCTACACGCTTTCCTAGCACAATAAAACTCACCAAAGGGAATATTTTTTATCAGTGGGGTTGGATGATAACTCCCAGCATGCAGGACGGTATTGCCTGCCGTAGGTTTCCTGAATTCAGTTGTTTCAAATTTCTCTTCATCTACCCAATCTCTTATTTCAAAAAATGTCAAAGATATAGTACTTACTCTCTTTGTAAATTTTTAATTGATTGTATTATTATTGAACGGCGAGATTAAAAGTTCTGCCTCTGCTTCAGTACCCTGCCAAAGTAAAAAACATCATTAATAAATCTAAGCCACATCGAGACATTTCCTGACAATTCTCCCGGCCCACCGAACACCTGCTCCTCCCACCAGCACATATGCAAATTAGCATACCTGGGGAAAGCAAGTGCCCATGGCTGTGCCCTGTTCTTGTTAGAACAGCTCCTAGTCAAATATAAAGATATTCTTTGTCAGACATCACTGCATCATTTCTATCAGCATTGAATTATACATTACTAAACCTATTAGACTCATTCTTAAAAAATGTTGAGCCGTTCTCAACCCATCCTGGTGTCTTATACTCATGTGCAAGGTAGATGCATCGTGTGCCATCAAAAGAATGTTTGACTCCAATTCCACATTGTATGTAAGTTAAAAAAAATCAGTAGAATCTTTTGTATGTGACGGGAGAGTGGTTACAATGGGGTTTAGAAAAGAATCAATGTATTTTGACACATTCTCTAATATGCTGTAAATATATCCATGTATCTTAGGTATCATATCAAAAACAGGGATCATAGAGTGATGCTGTTTTCAAAAAGAAGAATTCCTCCCAACTTAGAAGTTTCTGTTATTTCCATCTTTCCAATCTGTTAGTTAATTGATCTTTAACATCTATGTATTCCTCTATTGTTATACATATGTAGCAATCTACATTATTCAATTAAGTCAATGCTTCTAATCTATATAGTTGTTTGTCCCACAGAACTATATTTCCCCCTTTGTACGAGGGTTTCACTACCACATCCGATGAGTTATTAAGTTTTCTTGATAATATTGAACAGAATTCTGTCTCTCAGGTTATAAGTTTGCTTTTACTCATTGCTATCCGATGCAGGTACTTCTAATCCTTAGTCACATTTGCTGTGAAGAAGTCCAGATTATCTCTTGTTGTTTGAGGGACATATCTCGAATTTGGCCAAAAGGGGGTGAACCCCCTCAGTTTTCACATTGAGGCTGTTCCTCTCCAAATTCACTGAATCACTGCTAGATTCTAAACCCTGCAAGGAGTCATTCTCCTCTTATAATGAACACAAATCTTCTAGTATTTCCAGATCCGAGACTACTTGATTCAAGTGCTTGCTTGTACTGGGAGTTTCTATTTCGATGGTTTGGGAAATATATTTTCATTTAGTTTGTGCATTTTGGTCAATTTAAATTTCCTTATATATTTGTACATGTCTATTCCACTTTGTAGATTACATTGAAATTATGTTTGTGGCAGTAGGGTAGTCCAAGCTCCAAGTTTTGACTCTCCTTTTCAGTTAAATCAATCTGGCTGAGATTCAATACAGTTTTGTTCTCCCTTATTCCCGAGGTGCCTGTTTCGAGTTTGACTGTGTTGACCTAACTATTGTTTCTTCTGTATTTCTCTTACGTCCTTGACAGCTCCTCCTTTGTTTCCTCTTCCTCGTCCCCTCTTTGTTCTGTGGACTCTTCGCTGGTCCAATTGTAAGAAACACAATAAATCACTTACTGAAAAACGAGTTGTAACGCCTTCTTGTCCAGTTAAATCTTCTTGTTCCACTTTGAATCCAGTATCCGAGCTGATCCCACTCTGGAAATATTCTTGTTGTGCTTTCTTATTCTGAGTTTTTTTGCTGCCTGATGGTATCAAACTGTTTAGCAAAAGTATATATTTGTCCTTTCTCATAATTCAAACGAGCTCACAGACATTTAGTAGCTTTCCTATCTTTTATTCTTTGCGTTTAAATTCATTTTCAAATTTCAACATTTTTCCTTGATCAGCCTCTTTATCAAAGATAGTTGTTAGTTCTTTAATTTTCTGGATTACTTCTACACTTCAATTTCAGTATACTTTATCAGCATATGCATAATTTCCATAGAGCTTTGTGCATTGTGTTCTGCCCATTCTTTTAAAAGCTCTGGGTTTGGGTTCTCATGGGTAGGGGTTGTCATGATCCTTAATCCCCTTGGGACTTGACCGACTTTTACATATTGTTCAAGTGAGGTGTTTTCCCACGAATGCGAGAGCTCCCTCTTTTTAATTTCTCCCATAATTGTAGATTTTTCTAAAGATAATTGCTTTTAAAGACTGCTGCATTGCTTGCAGCGGTACGTATATCCTTTGACTCATTTCCATAAACAGTGTAAGTGCCTCCTGTTCCCTTGCTGCACACTCCTCATCACTTTTTTCCTATTCGAGTAAAAGTTCACATGATTCCACTTCACAACGCAAAAATATACGTTTTCACCCTTTTGGCAATAACCGTTCACATTGTTCTTCGACTCCTGCCTCCGTCACGTCTGCCATTACTAGAGAAGAGTACTTCGTCTGTTGAGTGTTCTCCGGCTCATATCTCCTCATCTTTAGTTCTTCAAGCAACATCTCTTGGGACTACGGGGGGTAAGCCTGTCTCGTAGTTTCGGGTTTTCCAACACAAAGTCTGACGTGCTGGCCAAACGCTGGTGGTACCGTATAGCAGAAGCATCCGCCGCACCTCAAATATTCTTCAGCAAAGGTTACCAGTAAGAACGTAATTGGCACTCCAAGGTAAGAATACAGTATACATTTTGTTTAAAGATCACAAACATGAATCAATTCTTCTATGAGTTTCGGCTGCCATCTGCAGCCTTGGTCATGATGACGAGCGCCATATCTTGAATTCTTATATATTTATCTCAATCAAAATAGAAAAAGGAAAACAAAAATGGGAACGTGCATACCAAATACCAGTATTGCTCAGCGCCATATTTAAACATACAAACTAAACAATAATTTGATGTTATACAAGGTTGTTTCTGATCGTAGGGTCGTTTTCGTTCAAAAATGGAAAAAGAGTTGAATTCATGGGATAAATCCCTTTAGACATAGATGCATTGTATATATTATTAAGTGGCTAGAACAAGATACTACATCTTTATGTCATTTGGCAAATGTCAGAATTTGTTTTAATAAAAATACACAAAATAAGAAAAATAGTGCTTTAAGTGCTGAGTGCTATATACAATTCACATATTGGACCCCACCTCCAACTATAAATAACCATTCATAAAAACTCCACATTGTTCTATTGATCTATAATATCCTGCACATTGGGGCAGGAAATCAAAATAGAGCCTATAGCATAAACCCCCACCACTATTTAGTTAATGGTAAATTATGTTACTTATCACATAGACATATGTGTGTGCACGGGATTTTTTCTTAGAGCAGTACTTGTGTATGATACTTTATAGTACAAAACTGGCTTTTAGTTACCACCGCTGCCCTGACCCCTTTAACTGACTGTTAGTAACCCATAAAGCACGGATACCACACCCATGCCTCTGTTATATGTGGGTGTGTGGTGCTACAACAGCCTGATCTTTCACACTCAAGCGTTGGTGTGCGGAACTATGTTCAAGCACCCGTGGGAGGGAAAGCCTAGCCTTGTAGAACTATGCCAGAGCTCCAGTCTACGCAACACAGTACTGTTCCATCAAGACTGTCCTTATCAAATAATCTCTAATAATATGTATTCACCGAGTAGCCACAGCAAATTATAGAAGTTTCTGGGAAAAATTAAGTCTGGATCCCCAATTGATCCCCTCCTCCCATCTAAGCTCGGATGCCTGGACGAGCCGGCCCCGAGGTGATTACCTAGCTTCTTAATTCCTCTCTAAAAGTGGGCCAGCAGCTTCCTAAGGGGAAACACGCTTTTGTGCTTCCATTCTTGAAAAAGACTGGCTTACATTCCCTTTGTTTGTCAAATTACAGGCCTATATCTCTCCTCTCCATTTTCTCCAAAATATTGGAAAAACACATTAACTCCTAACTCTCTGTAAATGTGACAAAACATAATTTATTTCATCCATCACAGTTTAGCTTTCGTCCTGACCACAGTACCGAATCGGCTCTGTTGGGGGTCGTGGGCAACCTTAGGCAGCAGCTTGACTGTGGGGTGTACAGCATCGCTCATCCTACTGGATTTGAGCACTGCCTTTGACACAGTGTCCCACTCTATTCTGGTGGATTGCCTTGAATGCTCTGGCATTGTAGGTGTAGCATTGCAGTGGTTGATTTTGTTTTTGAAGGATCGCTCCATTTCAAGATTTCTCTCACACTGCTAAATCTAATGCTGTTGCCTTAACATCTGGCGTTCCCCAGGGTTGAGTCCTCTGCTTTTCAATCTCTAAGTTCACCCTCTGGCAGACATTGCAGAAAATCTGGGTTGACCATCCGTTCGTATGCTGACGTTTCGCAGATTATTTTCTCTTTATTGCCAGCTCAACACCAGGATCCTTCCTTACTTATTCTCAGTCTGCTTAACATCTCACTGTGAATGTTCAGAAATGCTTCAAGGCTGATTGGTTCGAAGACTGAGGTTCTCATCCTGGGGAACAATCCCGAGCTCTGGGGAGCCAGCCATTGGCCTGTCTCTTTGGGACCCTTGCCTACCCCAGTTCCCAAAGTTAAGAACCTGGGTTTTCCCATTGATAGTAAGCTCTCCCTCACTGCTCAGATCTCGGGAGTTACCTCGGCCTGCTTTGCTTTGCTCAAGTGGCTAAAGAAAATTCTTTGGCTAATTCCACAGGCTCCTCAGAGTACTGTTCTGCAGCCTTTGTGATCTCCAGACTTGATTATGGTAATGTACTGTATCTGGTTGCGGACAGGACCTCTGTACATCGTCTTCAGCTTATTCAGAATGCGGCAGCCCGCCTACTTTTTAGGTTGCTTCGGCATGCCTCTGCTTCCTTTGCTCCATCAACTTCACTGGCTCAGGGTTAGTAAGCGTATCGAGTTTAAGGCCCTCTTCTACATGTTTAGAGCTCAGCACGGCCTGGCCCCCCCCAAACATACTCAATCTTGTCAAGCCTTACCTACGCTCTCGCAACCTAAAATGGGCAAATCGCTCTCTTTTCTCCGTCCTCAGAGTACGGCTGAATCGTATGGGAGGCCGTTTGTTTTCCTTCCTGGGACCTAAAACTATGGAATTCCCTTCCGCTAGAACTCAGGAATTGTCAATCTCTCCTTGCTTGCCGAAAAAGCGAAAGACCTTTCTTTTTAGTTAGGCCCAATTCCAACTGAGCCGTTCTCTTGCTTGTCCTGCTTCAGCACCGGGAAACCCTGTTGGGGAGCGGCGCGCTTTATAAATCCTTTAAATAAATAAATAAATAAATAGAAGTGCTATCCACTCCTTCCTGAACTCACTCAGTTTCACCTTGAATGCCAATATAGTCACTCACATCCTTCTCCCCCTTCATTATATGAAAACAAAGCTGCCTACACCATGGTACATCTAAGATACTGCAAACAATCTAAAACACTTCTAGATTGTAAAGGCCCATCATCCATCATGCAACCGTAATAGACCTATCAC
The DNA here is from genome assembly GCF_964261635.1 of Lissotriton helveticus. Taxonomy (NCBI): domain Eukaryota; kingdom Metazoa; phylum Chordata; class Amphibia; order Caudata; family Salamandridae; genus Lissotriton; species Lissotriton helveticus. The sequence goes on along the minus strand of NC_136063.1, from coordinate 1,144,036,430 downwards.
AAGTCAGCCAATACAGATGCCACCAACATAAGCAAAACCTTTGGCGAGACAGTGTATAATTTCAGGAGGGCTGATGACTTTGTAACTAGGGAGCCAGATTTAGGTCACTGTGTCAATGTGACAGCCTGTGACTCTGGCCTTGTGTAATGTAAATGGTGCGCATGTTAAGTGCTCTAATGGTCCTTTGTTGCACTGTGTAAAACTACAAAAAGGCCCTCTTTGATGAAGTAAAGTAAGGCATCAGTATGATTATATACTCTTCCCACATCACTCAGTGTTGTTTCTCCAGTTGAATTGTGGCAATACCATGCTTTCTGACATTTAATTTCCTGACTCAACTTCACTAAAGGGCATTCTGTATCATGTTGCTCACATTACAAAGAATCTAAAGAGACTCAACCAATTCATGCCCATCCTAGTAGGCCTTTAATGATTGCGTTTAGAGGTCCATATCATATTCAAGACGGGTGCCTTAATTAAAAGGAACAACAGCTAGCATACAACACTGTCTAGTCAGATAACTCACGTCCTCAGGAGTCTAATACAACCACTTTCAGAGCAGGGAAAGCAAAAAGAAAACTATACCATAAAATTATTTTCAAACAATGCAGTCTTTATCTGGAATATCATCCTTCCACTGATCAGGTTCTTCCCTTCATTGTTCCACTTCATAAAAAAAGAACTGGAAACTCATCTCTGCAGGGATCACTTCACCCAACAATATTGAAGAAAATCCCATGCCTTCTGCCTCTGGAGGCTGTTTGAAAGAGGACTTCTCTGTGCCTCCACCCAACCATCAGCTTCTACATGATCCTGAATGTGCCCCTAAATCCTACTTTATGTACAACACATCATCACTTTCTAGTAAGAGCTATAATACATAGATACATACATGATTCAATACCTTCAAGTAAGGAATCTACTTGAGATTCAGCAGGGAATCTTTAACAAGTTATCACTTTCCATCCATCAGATTGCTACTTTGTCCTTTGTTTAATCATACACTTCTAAGAATGCAGTCATTTAGGGGCATGTACAGTCCTAAAACGCCACTGAACAAGGTGTAAAGGTACAATAAGAACAATTACACACCTTTCACCTAAAATTCAGCATGCCCTGTCTTCAAACCTGCCATCCTTCCTTTTCTTTAGAATGAGTGATTCCTTATAAGTGCATTTAATATAAATAATTATCAATTGGCTTTCAACAAAATATCATATATATATTTGCAAGAGTAGTACAACAATGTATTTCCATTTAATCTTTGAAACTGATTACAAGAATAATCCAAGATAGTGCAAAACAAAGATAGTTTAAAACAAAGCTGTTAGTACCCATGGCCATTATACAGTATTCCAGCCAAGAACTCCACACACTTAACCGTGTTAACTGCTCTCAGATATCCATAAATCTTCCCCGGTTAGCATGCTCCACTGTTGGTAATACAAAGATCCTGCCTAATTATCGCCCCCCCCCCCTCTGAATCTCACCCCATCGATCTTCAAAGTGACATTCCGACAGACTGAACTAATTAGCTAACAGGGTTATCCTGCAATGCCCATTCCATCCATAAACATGGTCTTGAAATCTGGACTCTGCTAGATTTAAAAAAACCTGACATTTTCTTTGTCACAGAAACATGGCTCCATGAATCTGCGCTCCCTGACATCACAACAGCCTTCCCCTGTACTACCAACTGATCAGACTTGATAGGAACAAGATAGGTGGCGGCCTACCAATAGCCTTCAAAGCCAACTCTAAATTTAGCATAATGGAAACTTTCCTTTTGGGCTGGGGGGAACTCTGCATTTTTAGAATGGACTATTTAACCAAGAGGTCCTGGAGAGGTGCCTTACTCTACCGCCCTCCTGGCAACAAAACCTATTTTACCAATCATCTGAAAAAGACCATTGCGCCTCATGTACTGGCTGCTGATAACTTTCTTCTGCTGGGAGATTTTAACCACCATACCGAACTTCTATCTTATGTTTATACCAACACTCTCATCTCGAGGCTAAATACTTTGGGCCACAATCAGTTGGTAGTTGGCCCAACCCATTCAGCAGGCCACACTTGACCTCCTATTTACCAACTCATCCTAAATTAAGGTAGAGTCCCCAATCCCAGTCCTTTGGTCAGCCCATCACCTAATAAAATGTTCCTTACAGACAATCTCTACTCAAAGAAACCCATGTAAAGAACCAATACTGAGTAGGCCATGGAATAAAGTCAATTTAGCCACCTTCTCTTCATTTCACCACTTCCTCCCAACTTAACACAGCCAACCTCAATTCTGCAGTTGAATCTTTTGAGGCAGCAATCAGTCAGGCCCTCAACTTAATTGCTCCCATAACTAAAGTTGAACGTTATCACAAAACATCCCCTTGGTTCAATGCTGACCTAAAATCTGATAAGCTAGCTGCTAGAAAAACAGAACGCAAGTGGAGGCACTCAAAAAGTGCCGATGACAGACAGGCCTATAAATCCACCCACAGATGCCACCTTGATCACATAGCAATGGCCAAATAGATTTATCTAGGTTTCTGAATAAATAAGGCTTCCAACTCTTATAAAGAACTTTATAAAATATTAAAAGAATTCACCAGTCCCACCTCATGTCAGCCGGAACAACTCATTTTGCAAGAGTGGGCGGACACCTTGTCTCCTTTTTTGTGGACAAAATTAACAACGTTCACAGCCTTTTCCCCCACAAGGCTGGTGAAAATCAGCACCATTGGCCCGTCAGTAATCACTCACTGAATCCTACTTCCCTGAATGAATTCACTGAATTCACCCAAGAGGAAGTCAGCACTTCCCTCTGTTAAAGGTTAAATCTGGCTCCCCTGCCAACCCAGTCTCCCCTCATATCTTGTCTATAATTGGGCCAGCCCTTCTCTCAGGCCTCACCAAGTTTTGTAACCTATCCTTACGAAATTCAACTGTTCCAGCAAGGTGGAAAGAGGCCATGTTTAGCCCATATTAAAGAAGCCTACCCTGGACCATAAGGAGCAAAACAACTATAGGCCTCTCTCCCTTCTCCCTTTCTTTGGGGAAGGTCCTGGAGTCACTAATTATTAAACAACTTACCACCTTCCAGGAGAGTAACCATCCACTGGACCCTTTACAATCGGGTTCTGGGCCTCACACAGCACTGAAACCGCTTTGCTGGAGGTAGTTGATAACATAAGACTCTCCCTTGATGCTAGAAAATCAGCCATCTTGGTTCTTCTCGATCTGTCGGCGGCCTTTGACACCATCTCCCAAAGCACTCTTGTGAATCTTCTGTAGGAGATGGGTGTCAGGGGCACCACTTTGAAGTGGCTCAGGAGTTACCTGACAGATCAAACCTCGAAAGTGCATGTGGGTACTTTCATCTCCAGTAGCCAATCCATCAAAAAGTGTGTCCCCCAGGGCTCTATCTTGAGCCCCACATTCTTCAACCTGTACATGGCACCCCTAGCCAGTGTGGTTAAATCACACGGTTTTCACACAGTATCGTTCGCTGGCGATACTCAGCTGCTAATCACGTTAGGACCTGACCCGACCGATACCAAACTTCGATTCAGGGAGTGTATGTCTAATATACACATCTGGATGCAAAACAATAATTTGCAATGTAATGCCAGTAAGACTGAAATCATCCTCTTCGGCAAAGCACAAATCTTGTGGTCGAGTGACTGGTGGCCTCCCAATCTGGGCACATGTCCTCCACCTAATCTGGAAGTTTGCAACCTAGGAGTGCTGACTGACAATCACCTCTCCATGACTGATCATGTCAATTATGTGGCCAGCATTTGTTATGGATTAATGCGCAGCCTTCGTAAGATCTTCAAATGGGTTCCATTGTCATCCCGAATGCCACTGGTTCAAGGATTAATTATCAGTAGGCTAGACTATGGAAACACAATAAAGGCCTCCATCAACAAAGAGCTCCTTACCAAATTACAGGTCCTTCAAAGCACGGCTGCAGGACTGGTATTAAATCTACCGTCCCGATCTCCCTCGATACCAAGTTTGAGAGCTCTCCACTGGCTTCCCATCAGAAAACGCATAACATTTAAGATTAATTGTCTGGTACACAAAAACATCTGTGGACACGCTCCACATTCTCTTGCAAATAAACTGATCAGGTATAATCCCTCCAGAACTCTCAAATCTGCCAACAAACATTCTTATCCTATTCAAAATCCGCACCACCAGAAATGACGGGAGGTCTTTTTCACATCTTGCCCCCATACTATGGAACTCACTACCCTTGCATCTAAGTATGGAGACCGACCCTAGAACATTTCATAAGGTTCTCAAAACCTCACTGTTCTGAGTTCTCTTCTTTCTGCCTGCTCTCCTTTCTCCTCCACTGTTTCTCGGGATAGGCTAGCGCTTTGAGACCTTCGGGTGAAATGTGCGCTCAACAAAATCTCATAACATAACAAACTTACTGAAGGTAATCATCTTTCACCATTAATCATGATTTTCCATTATCTGAAAGTCATTATTTTTATAGATTCCGAGAAAATTTACTTCAGTCACAAATAGAAAAAATATATCTAGTAGTTTTGGTTCAGAGTACTGTATCATAAAGCAATAAAAACGAGGCTATTATTAACATGCAAAAGAGATAGCAATATCCCCTTTAGTTTCTAACACCACTGACTCACAATGATGAACATTAGATTTTGTTAATTTGCATTTCAATATGGTAATGTCTAACTCACTCTAACTTCAGCTTACATAATTTACACATGATATATTCATTATGTTCTCAAATGATGCCACTTATTCTCATGTTATTCACATTTAAATCCAGTAGAATGATTTACCTTCACACGCATATTTGTTTAACTTTAGTCAGCCAACGTGCACTTAACGTTTGAAAGAGTAGGCCTAGGCGTTTCTTGCCATTTTGTGATAACCGCTGTATTTTTGCTTGCTATATATGAAAAAAATTATTTCAGATACCAAGCCACTGTGTCCTAGTTAAGATGCTGTTCTTCGCTACCTTGCATTTTGAAAGACTTAGTCTAGAGATAAGTTGGTTTGGACCAAAGGCTCAACACCTCCAGGGGGTGAGAAAGCAAAGAAGCAGATACTCCGTTGTATCATATTGTGATGGTCAAGGTGGAAGAAAGAGTTGGAATTATACTTATCTGTGACTCGGAGAGCCAACACCAGGCATAGAAAGAATACTGCATTGTATTTGGTGAGAAATTTGGACAAAATTTGTGTTTTAAGTATAAGAAGCTTGTTGGTTAGAGGGAGCACTTTTCTCTGTCCACCTTTGCACTAAGACATCTTCTCTTAACTTCTGCTTAGGGGTACATGGAACTTGCAGAGATTTACTGGGAGCTTGTTCTATGCTTTAAGATCATCACAAACAGTAATACATGGCGTGGGAGAGGGCACTGCTTCTATGCTAGGGGTACCATAGACAGGATGGAAAATGTCCCACACTAAAATAACAAGCATTAATAAATGCATTAGGCTGCACCTTTCTGATTAATAATAAGCTTTTTTTGTTATAAGTTGTAGTTCGGTTGAGCAGTTGTACAATATAAGCTACTCAAACTTCGTTAAAGTGTTAAGACTTGTTTATTGAGAAAGGCAATATATTGTGCTGGACACAATGTGTCTGGAATGGCCAACATTTTGGCTGGGGAAAAAAGTGACCTCTCCCATGAGGAATAGGTTACTACTTATTAACCACCTTACCTTTCTAGGAAAAATAAAAACATACAGGCTGTAGAAATTACCACCCACCTATATCTTAAAAGGAAAAGCTGAGAGGAGCACTGTAAGCACACCAGCATGACAGGCTGACCGGGCATGCAGGAGTCAAGCAAGTAAGAGAAGCTAAATCAGTATCTAACTAAGACACTCTGTACCTCCTCCTTTGAGTATAATATATTCAGATGTGGCGCCAAATGAAGCCACACTATGCTTTAATTCTACCGATATATGTGGTGGAAGGAAAAACTTCTCACACTGCTGATTAATCAGAGGAAGAGCGCGGCTCTCCGTAGCAGCTAAAACAAACAAATTAAGTGGCAACCCGAGCCACGAAAATACGTTTGAAACTGGTCTGGGATGCTTTTAAAGCATTCTTTTGGAGATAATGTCATCCAAGTCTTTCAGAACAAGCCGATTCGAGAAGAATTAATTAAAATAAACTGGCACAAGTCCAAAGAGTCCAATTAGCCCCAAAAAATCTTTCCATAAAGGGTTCTGGAGCTATATTTTTGCTGTTGGTAGCTCTTTGACATTTTGTCTGTGCATGTTGGTTCCGTCATTAATCACTGAGCTCTACCTAGGTATTTCAAGGAGAGCAACAGTTAACCAGATAGTATCCACCTCTCACCTCATTTGCGCTTCTAACTCACCTTATGTGCTCAGATACATTATCACTACCAGGACTGTGACTTCATCACAAAGGTTCGCTCTTAACTCAAAATCTTAGAAACATCAATTGACCAAAAAGCAGTATACCCCAAACGCATACACGTTTGTTACGGTGCTTAATGCATTTCAAGAGGGAGTTGTAGCAGGTCCCTTTGATCTCACAATATGTTTCAAGAGAAAAGATCTCACTAGATTGTAATGGGGATATTGGCCCATGTGCATCTATGGAGAGCACATCCCTGAGTAGGTACAAAAAGAAAACCCTTTTCCCCAATCCATTTTACTGGGTAATTGAACCTCTTAACTCACTGTTCCAAATACACATTTTGGGTGCTAAAATAAGACCTCCATACTGTGCTATAATACACTTCAATGAGGAGTGAAAGCATAACCCACACTCTGTTTAGCTAATGTTCAACAAATAATGGCAGCAAGTTCACTTGCTGTACCACAACAAATGAAAAGTGTATGGTCTTATGCTGCATCAATGTGCATTGAGAAATCAGCGGAGAAAGAAAGACCTGGGTTTGCATAAATACAAAACCCAATAATTTCACAGGCCACAATCGGTGATTGTTATGCATTTACTACTTGCACTCCTACACTTGCATCCATTTGCTTATAACTACACGCATAAGACCCACAGACATGCATTTGAACCAAATTTGAGGCACACTTTCTAGGCCTCAGATGTACTTAATGAACTCAAATGTCTGTGCAAACACCACATACTAGTGAAGTGGTATCTCGCATGCCTTTAAAGTGTTCTCTAAATAAGCAAGTTTTCACTATGTATATCAGTGGGGGGCAGATGGAGGTCACTCACTTCTACAACCCACCAGCCCCTGGGGGGTTCTCAGCACATTTAAATGCCAGGAATAAGTAATCACTCTAGGGTGCTCAAATGCATCTAAAAAAGAGGAGGAGTGTGCAGGCCCTGAACTGCAGCCAAACACATTATATTGGGTAGCCAAAGAAGGTCCTGCAGTGTTTTTTTTAGGTCTTGCGTACGTTGCAGGGAAGAGCCCTGCTCTGCCTCCTCGAGAGATTTTGTAGGAGAGGATTTTCAGAAGAGGGTTTTAAGCCCCGGCACCTCATTCCCATTGGCCAGTATCACCGTTTAGGTTAAACGGTGGCCTGGTTGCCTCCCTTTGGCTTGAGATCTGGATTCGGTGGCCTGCTTCACGGCTGTTGTGAAGCACTTTCTTATCTTTACGGGGCCATGTGTTTAAACACATGCCCCCATAAAGATAGTTCAGTTCAGACAAGCTTTATTCGACGATTGTCATAAAAGCAAACAGTACATACATATAAGGTTTATGACATATAAGATTACCAAGTTAAAACATTGTAAAAACAAATTTTCATTAAAATTTACAAATATGTACATATAAAATCCTTAAATTCATCATACGACTAAATTCATTAGAACAATGAAATTAAATAAATAAATGAACATTAAAATTTGATTTCGGTAGAGTGAATACATTTTAAACTTTGAGCATTCTACTTCTGATAGCCCAAGCCCAGCCCAAATATTTTGCCACAGCTATGCAAACTATCATATCTGTACAGGAACGGATGATACGAACTGCCGTTGTCCCACTAGCGGGACTCATTAACCTGCACATTGGGCGGAGCCAATTTCTCCTTGGCTCAATGTACACTGGGCATTCGAATAGCAGGTTACCAATGGTCTCTGAACGAGCCAAGCATACCGGACAAACGTCCTTGGCCCCAGAAGACCACCTGCTAGTGAATGCCCCAACCGGGAGACTCCCAATCCTCAACTGAAAATATAATTTACGATCAAGAGGGTTTAAGATAGTGTCCCAAAAGGCTTCCAATTTTGGGGCATCCTTGATATCCAAAAACATTCCGATCAATGACCCAGGTTCGACAGACCTATAAGTCCCTGAGGCCACAAATTGCCAGTAAAGAGTCTTTAGAATCTTTTTGGGCGGGAACCTTGAGTTTGTAGGGTTCTCCCACAGGTTCCCTAGACCCATACTAGTTAGGAGGTCCCGGATGTGCTTTAACCACTTGACCTTATGAAAGGTGTCACTACTAATAATGTCAAGCAGACCCCTTGCGAAAATTTCTAATTCCGGCGTAGTCCATATCCTCCTCCAGTATAAAACAGGACGAAAGGATGCTATGAGCGCTATTGGGGATAATTTTATTAAATTCCCTAAAAAGGAATTTTCAGAGATTGACATCCCTCTCAGGCTTTCGCATGCCCACATTTCGACTCAGTACAAGGCGGAGCTGACTACTTTGCCATTGTAGACCGCCAATACCGGAGCTATTGGCTTAGTAAGTGACTTCTGATGTTCTATGGACAAGGCTCCAGTTAACTGTCTATGTCTTAAGGTGTCCAATTCAATATGATCTTTCCAAGACAAATTCCGGTCTATACAAACACCCAAATAGGTAAATGCTTGGACCCTTTCCAGTGGACGCTGATTCATATTCACCGTACCCTTAAAAGATTTAGAAGCATTAAAAGTCATAAACTTTGATTTCTGTGCGTTTACTTCTCGACCCCGAGCGGCACAAAAATCTTCAAAGAGCTTCAAGCCCTTTTGAAGCCCGCTAGGAGTTTTTGATACTAAGAGACAATCGTCGGCAAACATTAAGATCGGAACTTTTGCTCCAGCAATGATCGGAGCATCAATGCTGGAGTTGATTAAAATCTTTGCCACGTCATTAATGTATAAGGAAAAGAGAGTTGGCGCCAGGACACACCCCTGGCGTACTCCAGTTTCCACTGGGAATTGCGGCGTAACATTCCCGGGGCTCCCCCACCTAATCGGTGCGTAGTTTTGTTCGTGGAGTTTTTTAACCAGCGATAAGAGGGGCCCTGGCAGTCCCATGCCACTAAGGACACTCCATAAAGTGGAGCGGGGAACCAGGTCAAATGCCGCTCTTAGATCTATAAAAGCTGCATATAAACTTCCACGTCCAATCAGCACGGTCTTCCAGTTCAGCATAACAAAATGCAGCACCTGATCCACCGTGCTGATTGAAGTTCGAAACCCTGCCTGTAAGTGGGATAAGATCTTATTGCTGCATTCCCAGTCAAGAATTTTATTTAAAACCAGCCTGCCAAATATTTTTTGGGAAGTGTCAATCAGGCTGATTGGGCGATAGCTACCTGGCAGCGACTTGTCTCCTTTTTTAAAGACAGGTATAATCTCCGCCCCATTCCAGGAACTCGGTATAGGGGCTCCCCTAGCGACCATATTGGCCAGAAGAAGTATATAGCAACCCCAAGAATTCTGGTCATGCAAGAAAAGATCTGCAGGTATGCCATCAATACCTGGCGCTCTACCAGGGACCACCAGATCTAGGGCACACTGAACATCCTTCAGTGTAAAAAGATCTTTAGTTTGGGGCTCAAAAAGGACTTCCGCTAATGGTTGGGTATCCTGCCTTTTAGCATATTGGGGCTGGAAGTGTTCTACCCACTTTTCTTGGGGAACCCAGTTCTGTGGTTTATCAGGGTTTCCCTCCACACCCCACTTATAGACATTCCAAAATCTGCGTGTGTCTTTACAGGAACCTGCTTCCTTGAGGTCTGTCCATCTTTTCTCATCCCAAACACGCTTAGCTTTCACAACGGCATTTCTATACCTCAGCCTGGCTGCGAAGACGTTCTCGGCGGAATCAGATTTAATTGCCCTTCCCAAATCTAAGCGGGCCTTCCTGCATTCCCCAGAATACCACCGTGGCGGTTCCATTACGCGTGGACCTTTGTGCTTACAGGGTTTAACAAATAGAATCTTTAATTCATCAAAATCTCATGTATCCAATTCCTTCCTGCAAGCTCAAAATATTATTATCCCCTTCCGATATTGACAATAAATCTAACTTCGCCTGTCCAAGCTTACTAGATATAATATCCATATTCTCTTTATGAAGGGAAACTTTGGGCCATCGGACGTGGCGTAAATCATTTGATATCAGAGTATCATGGGTGGGGGTAGGAGCCATTATGATCCCTGGGTGAACAAGAGGTTCCCAATAAGTAAGGTTCATAGACAGGGGATTGTGGTCACTCTCGAGCCTGTCAATGATCGTCATGTCTTGGAGGTGTTTCCACAGGCCCAAGTTGAGCAGAATATAATCTATTCTGCTCTTGCGTGTACCACTTTTGAAAGTATGTGCCCCAATCTTATCACCTAGGGTCCTTCCATTTGCTGCTCTTAGACCTTTATTTAGGCAAATGGAATTCGTTTGGACCACTATGTCTGACCATTTACAAACTGGTTCAAGATCCAGTTTGGGAACCCCCCATTCTCTGTCCTCCTCCTCTGACACATTCCAGTTTCCCTTCATAAGTGGTTCAAAATTTACATTAAATCCCCCCCACAATAACATTAGAAGGTGAACAATGACTTTCCAGTAAGTCTTTCAGGAGTACAAGGATCTCTGCTTTTCCACCCCCCGTACTCCTCACATACATGTTATAAACATAAACTGGATCTAGATTCGGGAACTTAAGTTTAAGGACCTGAAGATCTCTATGGTTAGTGGGAATAATATTAGCTACTACCCTCAAGTCCTGTCGTAACCAGATAGTTAGCCCACCAGATGGTCTTCCCCTTCCTTCCTTAACTGCATGTATACTATAATTTAGATAGCCAGGGAAATGCACATCCTCCATTGCCCATGTCTCCTGAAATAGGCATAGTTCATATCCTCTGATAAATGTTGCCCACTCAGGTGACTCTAGCTTAGATTTTAAGCCGGCTACATTCCACGAAAGGATAGATCCATGGCAACTATCACGGGTCTCGGGACAAGACTTCCCTGTGGGGTCTTGATAGATGGTGGGAGGGATAGAGTCATCAGGGGGACTCGGCCCTATGACTTGATTTATAAAAGAGTTTATTAGGATACAACTAGGACCCCCTCCAGTTATATCTTTTTTGGCTTTTTTTCTGGCTGAATCAATAGGGGATAGAATAGAATCATCGTTAGAACAGGCCAGTGCAGCGTGAATTGTAACAGATTTTGCCAAAGTACAACTAGGATCCTCTCCTGATGGTCCCCTATTGTAGGCTTCACTAGCTAGTTCATTATGAGGTGAAGATGGAAGTCAATCATTCTGGTCTAATCTAGAGCTTTCCCCAGCTAGACTAACATCCTGATTCCCTACCATAGGCTTCCAGGAGTGACGGGGGGGTTGCTCTCATCTGAATCCTTGAGTGGTCTGGGGAACAGGATCTAAATTCTAGGTTTAGTAATTCTCCAGCTACCGTAGGATTTTTTAGAATTAGTTCTATACAATCGTAGGCGTCACCCTGGAAAGTTAGCCTACTTGCGCTCAAGATATCCTCCCGAATAACTGATCTACATCCCCTTACATACCTAATCCAATGGATAGCTTTGTTGGTCAAGGAATCTGGAGATTCATGTCCCCTGCCAATAGGGAGCTTGGGTATGTTAATCAAGTATACTGGAGGGGCTTTGGCAGGATTGGGATTTGGTGTGGTGGGGCCTAGATTTGATCCTACATAGCCCATTTGCTGTCGGCTAAGTGGGGGGTTGTGGCCGGCCTGAGTCGGTCTGGATGGTCGATTATCTACAGATTGCCTTGGTGCACCCCTTGTTGGGGGCAAGTTATGTCCATAAGATAGACGATTCCCCAAGGCACTAAATTCCCTGTTCTAACAGGCTCAGTTGCTCTAGGATATTTGGGAGCAGCTGTATCTAGGCTTGGTTTTTTAGTTGCCAAAGAGGTGACATTTCTTACTTGGGTTAATGCCTTTGCCTGATTAATACTAGGAACTTTTGGTATTACAACAGCTTTGTTTTTCTCCATCTTTAGGCTGTTTACAGCAGTGGTTAAATTATCAATTTTCACTTGCATACCCTTAAATAGGGCACATAAGTGTGTCACTAAGCTAAACAGAGGTTTGTCGTGATGATCAACCACCTCTGGGAATACCTCGGTGGTGTTTTCTGCTGTGTTTAGATCAGATCCAGTCGAGTCCTGCCCACCGTCTGGATAAAGGTTTTCAATGTGAGCTAAAACCGTGAACTTATTTGTACAAGGTAAATTAAAAATACTTTCAGTGATCTGTTCTGCATCTAATACACATACATCTGGATTATCCTCAACAGCCTTGGGTACTAGTGAATTAGCCTCTACAGGAGGTTTACCCAAAAACATTCTTGGAATGACTGTTAGCCCCTTCGCTTTGCTCTTAGCACCCTTTGTTCCCCCAAGGCTGGCTATATCGCCAGCTTCTCCCACTGGAACGGGGATGGCTGTTAGTAAAACAGTACAGTCTGTGATCAGTTCGTCAATTCTGTCGATCTAGTCCATGACACAATTATCCCCCGCATTTGGCTGGCATTTTTTTACAGGCTTACATTTCCGTCTCTTAGCGCGTTTCCCCCCCTTAGTTGCCCCTCCAACAGAGTCTGTAAGGTCCTCCAAGATTTTTCTTTTCACCATAGTTCCAGTCTTATCAGGCCACAGACAATTAGTCAGGTAGAATATGTACAGTACCTTTAGTTGCTGGATGCAAGGGGGGGGCCCAGCCCAGCCACAGACGGCCCGCCTTTTGCCCTGGCTTAGCCCGGAGCAGTCCCGCGCGCGTCCCGCGACGCGGGGGCTCTCTGTGGTTTAAGAGCACCTCCGGGGCGGGACTGGGCCTGCGTGGCTTCCTGCGGCAAGGGCCGCTGGGGGATGTAGTCCCCTGTCCGCCGCGATGTCGGGCGGCAGAAGAGGCTGGTGACAGGCAACAGGAAGGCTATGCGCTCCTCGGCGCTCCTCGGTCTTGCTCTGTAGTACCCGGTGAGTGATTGTATGTCCCCCGCTCCCCCGGGGCTCTCTGTGGTTTAAGAGCACCTCCGGGGCGGGACTGGGCGTGCGTGGCTTCCTGCGGCAAGGGCCGCTGGAGGATGTAGTCCCCGGTCCGCCGCGATGTCGGGCGGCAGAAGCGGCTGGTGACAGGCAACAGGAAGGCTATGCGCTCCTCGGCGCTCCTCGGTCTTGCTCTGTAGTACCCGTTGAGTGATTGTATGTCCCCCGCTCCCCGGGGGCTCTCTGTGGTTTAAGAGCACCTCCGGGGTGGGACTGGGCGTGCATGGCTTCCTGCGGCAAGGGCCGCTGGGGGATGTAGTCCCCGGTCCGCCGCGATGTCGGGCGGCAGAAGCGGCTGGTGACAGGCAACAGGAAGGCTATGCGCTCCTCGGCGCTCCTCGGTCTTGCTCTGTAGTACCCGGTGAGTGATTGTATGTCCCCCGCTCCCCCGGGGCTCTCTGTAGTTTAAGAGCACCTCCGGGGCGGAACTGGGCGTGCGTGGCTTCCTGCGGCAAGGGCCGATGGGGGATTTAGTCCCCGGTCCGCCGCGATGTCGGGCGGCGAGAGCGGCTGGTGACAGGCAACAGGAAGGCTATGCGCTCCTCGGCGCTCCTCGGTCTTGCTCTGTAGTACCCGGTGAGTGATTGTATGTCCCCCATAAAGAAAGATAAGAGATCCCCATGCTCCGGCGTGATCCTCTTTTGCTTTCGGGACCTTTTTTTCATGTGCTAAGGTTTGACTTTTCGTGCACGTGAAAGATCGCCAGCCCAGCATGCTAACGAAACAGTTGGCAGAAAAGAAAGCCGTCCTTCGTGATACAGTATAATCATAGCACATAAAATTGTTTATTCTTTAAATAAATATACATAATGGAAATAATATATTCGAGGCGTCATAAGATATTCACTGCCCCGCCCCCTCCTTGACCCTCTTATTCTTGCTGAGTCAAATATGGGATCTTTTGTTCTGCCCTCGTAAGAGGTTTCCTGGCACAGGTTTGATATCTCCGGGAATAGAGGAGGACGGACTGCGGACTCTCGCAATCATTAGCAGCAAAAAGCCCAAGCGACGTCTTTCTCAGAAACACTAATAAGCCAGGACTGACTGAGTGTCTTTGCAAATTTTTTTGCGCGGACCCCCTCATCTGAAAAATACACACATGCAAACTTTGGGCGCCCTCGAAAGGGAGGTGTTTAAAGAGACGCGGAGGAGTGCATTTACCAAAGACAATCCATTATAGTAAAGACTATTTACAAGAGGAACAGGGTTTTTATTTATTTATTTATAGAGTTTGAAATAGCGCTGGCATTATATTAATCTGAGGTACTGGCACGCTTTACAGTAAATCGTTAGATACGATTCATAATAGCAGATCGTTAATAAGGCATAGGATTACAGTTCTAGGTTGTAGGTAGCAGGAGGAGCAGCGAGCAGGTTATCAACTGGTGAGTTCAAATAAAATGGACATCGGAGAGGTTAGCTAAGGGGATATTTGATGTGACCGCGCATTTCCATTGGAAAGGCTAACTAAGGGGACATTCAGGGAAAGTGTCTAGGGTTTTAAAGCTCGCCGGTGAGCTTTTTTGATGAAGATTGGGTGGAATTAGGCTCTGGGGTGATTTTTATTAACTCACCTTTCAGTGCCGTGTCCGAGACGAAGACACAGGAGTAACTCCCTGCTGTGCACGTGCCCTTGCACGGTCACTGTAACTGCACATTCGAGTAGTTCGCCTGCATTACCAACCTCGCCATGGCTTTGCATCTTTATTGCACTCGTGTTTGGAGTACTAATGCTTTTGACACGCATCCTATCAAGTTCATTCTGTTATTGTTGCTAATTAGCTGTGATATATGACACATTCTGCTGCTAATATGGCATCCCAGTGCCTGTTTTTTTCACCTGTGCGGTATTTCAACAAGAGTAAAATTAATCAGTAATGTCTGTTGATTCTCCACAGCTCTGCAGTGCCGCATAGACTTTAAAAGAGCATCTGATGTTGGCTGCCTGCGTCCTCGGTTTCACGTCACTTCACATTTCATGTACTCTTTGCATAGATTCATATGCTTTAAAATCTACCCATACTTGTTAAATTAACTGTAATCCCAATTTCTGCCCCCTTAATTGTGATTGCTCAACCATAGACCTGATGATCCTAATACCATTCTGGTAATTCCAAGAATTTGCGGTTTAACTTCCTTTTTGTGTTATATATAATTGGTGACTACCGGTAATTGCATAGATATCCGTTACATGGGTGGTCCATTTACTTCCTATTTCTTAGTGAAATCCTGATGTGTCTGCCAATAGTTTTTGGTGCTTTGGGCAAGCAATATTTTTGGGGCCCCTGTTAACAATAATGTTGAACTGTTTACCCATTTTCATTTGATTGAAGTCCTGGTGATGCCAAAGCATGTAACTAATATGCTAAATGTTCAGAAACAGGGGTATGCACAAAGACGTAAAGTTCCAGCTGTACAGCGGAAGAAATATGAATCTATGATGCATAATGTTGGCCTAATGTATCCAATATAATAAGCATACCGCGTTAGGAACCCCCCTCTCCTAGTTAATATACTCTTGGTAAATAAGGTATATGGGCTATTGGTAAGTATAGCTCTATGGTATAATTTTTAGTACTTCAGTACTCCGCCGGGACTCCGTAATAGGGTTGTCCCCTCCTGTAAACAGGAGAAGAGGGACGGGGAGGGGTTCTGGTCGAGCGGGTGGATTGAAAAAGGATCCAAATTGAGAAACCAGTTTGTGGTAGTAAAGGAAATTCCACTCTTGAGCCTAGTGACCTTCCCAGCTGCTAAATAACCCTTCACCGGAGTCCTTCGGGCCTAACTCGGAACAGCTGACCGTGTTGGTCTATAAAGGAGTCGGCAGTGGAGAACACGCAATCAGACCTGAGTGCACCAGGTGAGTGAATTGTATTGTTAGTCCTTTGATGACTTTGGAATAAGCACTTTGGAGAAGTGGCTTAAAGAAACAGTTAACTGTATATGGAATTTGGTGGTTAATGAACCACAGGGAATCTGGGAGTCTGACGTGGCAGTGGAGTGACTGCACGGGCAGATGCCCCACAGACTTGTTCGGTGATTAGTTGGGACAACGTCGGACGCCTTAGTGTTGCGCAAGGGGGTGCTCACTCGGCCAGATCCTCTTCGGAAAATCCCTAGGAGCAACTGGGTAAGCCTGGGTTCTGGAGCTACGTGCCCAGCTGCCCGGCCCAACCAGCACAGGACTATGGGATGGTCTGTAAGAGGGTTCGTGGTTCGACTGTCTGATGATCCCAGGGCAGTCTTTGAACTGTCTCTTTTGTGAATTTTTGGTGGTCTGGAATCTGGCGTGATCGATTCCCCGAACATGAGTCGACGGACTCTGTTTGAATTGAAAGACATGACAGTATGTATTTTGAATTCATGACCGAATTGTTCCTATGGATCGAAATTTATGCACTTTAGGCACGAATAACAAGTGGGATTGTACGATTTAAGAGTGAAAGGGTGTGTGATGAACGGACGCGTCCATGAGAGTCAGTCTGGTTGAAATGGTATGAGTTATTGAATTTATAAACATGTCCTGTTTTAGTAAATTGTGTTTTGGATGCTGCCATTGTCGGAGTGAAAGGCTGGAAGAAAGACAGCCTGCTCCTCCGGAAGGCAGTCCCAGTTTTGATATGTACGTAAAACATGGTATTTCTCCCATTTTGTTTAATACTCTATGGAACAAATATACTAAAGATAACTCAGAATTACAATGGCCTTTAACGGGGTCTTTTGATGAAAAAAAAATTAATTACCTCCATATGCCCCCCAAGGTTTATATCCGGCGGTCCCAGTAGACAGGACGGGGAGGACTGGAGCCCCATCTCCCACAACAGTGCCCTCAGTTGCTACCGCACCAGCAGCCCTGCACCCTCCGGCTCCATTGTTTTCTCCTCCTACCCTTCGTTCAACTACCTCAGATTTGATTACTTTGCTACCTGGGCCAGTTGCTGCTTCTCCCTTGTCCCAGGTAGTTTTAACACCCCCAACCGGAGGGCCAACGGTCACCCCTATGGGACTGGCCACTGCCTCTTCAGATGCTACGCCTCGACGCCCCGTAGGGGGGTTGGAAGGTCGACGAGTTTTTACTCGATCATCTTTAGGAACTGAAGAAAGACGGGCTATTGTGATTCAGGCATCCCAATGGATGCGGACCCCGATTTATACCTTAAAAGATATTTGGAGTACTATGAAAGATTTTGAGCCAGTTACGCAACAATTGGCCTTAGAACACATGACAATCCGATTAATTTCCTTATGGGAGCAATGTTTTGAGGAATGGCTGGCTTCCCAGATATTTTAAGTTTGAATTACAAGTCGAAGAAGTATTTCAGAATGTTGAGACTCTGATACGATACCGATAACGAATGCACAGGAAATGTTCAGACTTGGGGGCACAGCATCCCATGAGAGAAGTGCATCCTCTTTTCCATCCAGAGATTCCTGAAGTAAGAGATGGAGGTGGAACGGTGACCAGAAATCGTGTAGAGGCACGTTTGCAAGAGCAGTGGGTTTATACCCCTTGGAAGCGAAGTGAGGTTCTTACATTAAAAGCACAGCTTCCTGACCCACGTAAAAACCCTACAGCATATTACAAAGAATTAACTGAAGCCGCCAAATCGGCCGTTATGATTTTAGCTGATATTGAACTATTTTTTGGCCTCTTGATCCCAGTAGATATATGGAGACAGGTACATGACTCAGATCATGCTGCAGAACTTGGAGGGACCTGGGATCAGATTAAAGTATGGGATAAAGATCGGAAGCCGGGTGATAAGCCTAAAGATGAGATTTTAGCTATACCAGCTCGAATCATAACATACATGCAAACTCTCATTCCCCCACTAAAAGTGGATTGGGATAAATTGACGGCTTGTAAACAGAAAAAGGATGAGAGTGTGTTTGATTTTTTCACCAGGTTTGAAAAAGTATTTATTGACTTTAGTGGACAGGACTTGTCCACGGAAGGTGGCACACAATTATTTGTGAATAGATTTGTCACTAATTTGTTGCCTGAAGTAATGGCACGATTACAGGCTGCCGAAAGTACATAGACCACTTCAACCCTTTCAGTTATTCTAAGCATGGCCCAGTATTATGAACATGAGAAAATGAGAGCAAGGATAAGTCGGATAAAAAGGTTAAAGAGTTGAAAACCTGAGTGCTGTTGCAACAAGTTAGTAGAGGACAAAGTGCTAGGAGAGCAGGAAGAGGTTCCTTTTCAAGAGGGACACTGGCGAGCTCAGTGTCCATTATTATGTGGATGGGGCGGCTTCAACAGAGGAAGAGGACAAGGAGGTAGTGACCGGAATAGTATGAGACGCGGGGACATGTTCGGTAGTGAATCAGGAAGGAATTATTTTGATGATACTCGAGGGAGACAATATTACAATGAGGATTATCGGGAGGATGGATATGATGGAAATAATTACGCATGAGGCAGCCAAGGACAGAGCAGGGACCACCTATCAGTACCAGTTGAGCAACAGGGGCCTTATGTAAAGGGGCTATTGATGGGGACATCTGAGAAGTTTTTGGTGGATACTGGAGCAATGAATAGTTCTGTTGCTCATTCACTGGTCCCAGGGGCTGCTCTGTCTGGGCAAAATAATGTATCAGTGGGTTTCTCAGGAATCCTGGTAGTAAGCCCCATTTCTAAGCCACTACCCTTTACGATTGGCCCGATTAATATGAACTCCCCATTTTTGCTTACTTCCAGTTGCGGGGAGAACCTGTTAGGATTGGATATATTAAAGAAATTGCATGCTCGCATTTACTGTTCTCCTGATGGTGTTTATTTAACAATGCAGCCTCCCCCTAAATGCATGCCTCAATGTGTTGCCAGAAACGAACATCTTCCACCTGAATTTTCCAAGATTCCCCAGACCCTTTGGGCTCGAGGGGACACAGATGTGGGATTGTTAAAAATACCCCCTGTATTGATTATTTTAAAACCCAATGCACATTTGCCACGTATCCCACATTATCGAATTTCACCTGAAGGCGAAAAGGCCTTATTGCACATCATTCGTGACCTGATTACTTGATTCTTATCATGATTCCCCCTACTGCACAGTATTTCTCAGTAATATATTTGAAAAATGCATTCTTTAGCATTCCAATACACCCTGACAGCCGTCATATTTTCGTATTCTCATTATCTGGCCGTAGTTTTAGATTTTGTCGTGCACCTCAAGGCTATACAGAGAGTCCTAGTATGTATAGCCAAGCTCTAAAAGCAGTACTAGATGAATTAGTCCTGCCTCCTGGTAATGTTCTCATCCAATATGTCGATGACATTCTGGTGGCGTCAGACACAGCGGAAGGTTGCAAAGAGGCCACTGTTAAATTATTGACCCATTTAGCAGTTAACGGTAATAAAGTATCCTGATACAAATTCCAGTATTGTCGACAGGAAGTGACCTACCTTGGTCATTTACTGTCGAAAGCGGGGAGAAGACTAACTCCTGAACGGATAACTATTATTACTAACATATCTGTGCCTCGTACTCAACATGATGTTCGTGCTTTTCTTGGCATAACCTCTTACTGTCGCCAATGGATTTCTAATTTTTCTCTTCTGGCTAAACCTCTGTTACATTTGACTACCAAAGATGTGCATGAACCCTTGCCCTGGACAGATGAATGTCAGGATGCTTTTGATTCTTTGAAATCTGCTCTTTGCTCTGCACCACTCTTGGGTACTCCGGACTACCGAAAACCTTTTGTACTCTACGTGCATGAGGTGGACGGTTGTTCACTTTCAGTGCTAACACAAGGTTTTGGCGGAAAGCAACGACCTTGCGCATATTTTTCGGCAGTATTGGATAATGTTGCCAGAGCCCTCCCTAGCTGTTTAAGGGATACTGCTGCTGTGGCAGTGGCCATTCGACAGTCGGAGGGGATTGTTTTAAATACTGACCTCACAGTGATGGTACCGCGTGCTGTGGATATATTATTGAATCGAACAAAAACCCAGCACCTTATGAGTGCACGATTGACTGGTTACGAATTAACTTTATTTGCACCCCACATTACTATTAAACGATGTGCCACTCTGAATCCAGCCACGTTACTACCCCTCCCTTCGAGTGATCAAAAGGACGATGTCCATGATTGTATATTTCGGACTGAAGAAGAAACGAAGGGACGAGTAGACCTCACTGACACCCCTTTATCTGAACCCCAAGGGGAGTTGTATGTGGATGGCTCCTGTTTTAAGCTACCAGATGGTACGACAACAGTTGCTTATGCTATAACTACCCTTAGAACAGTAGTGGAGACCGCTCGGGTTTCCCATCATTCAGCACGAGCAGCTGAACTAATAGCATTACTAAGAGCGTGTGAACTGAGTGAAGGTTTGAGAGTAAATATTTTTACAGACAGCCAGTACGCCTTTGGCGTGGCCCATAGTTTCGGGCGGCTGTGGAGGGAACGAGGATTTCTTACCTCCCATGGTCAGAGAATACCACATGGTCCTTTGATCGAAAGATTGTTAAATGCATTAACCTTACCAGAGAAGGTGGCCATCATCAAGTGTAGTGCCAATAAGAAAATCACTGATACTACAGGGGAGGGAAATGCCTTTGCTGATCAAGTAGCAAAAGATACAGCACAAACTAAAATGTCTGCTATGTTCCCCAGTGTATCAGCCAGATGGGTGACAATACTATTGAAAGTGTTAAAGAACTACAGAAAGAAGCTACTCCTGATGAACTAATGAAATGGGAACAGGAAATAGGAAGGTTGGATAAAAACAATTACTGGACTGATTTGACTGAAAAACAACGATGGCTTTTGCCCAATGCACTAGTGTATGCAGTAGTTTTGATGGCCCATGGTCCCGCTCACATTGGTGCAAAAGGTGTTTGTGCATTGCTAGACCCTGTGTGGAATAACCCAAATATTCCAAAAATTGCTGCCCACGTGGTTAAATACTGCATGGTTTGCTTACAGCATAATCCTGGAGGGATGGAGACAGTCCTTAGTGGAAATTTTGCGCCTCCTTCTTTACTGTTTGAAGTAATACAAATGGAATATATTCAACTCGAAAGGGTGAATAATCTCAAGTACGTGCTGGTGGTGGTATGCGCTTTTAGTAAATGGGTTGAAGCATATCCTACTAAAGATAACACCGCTATGGCCACTGCAAAAGCCCTGATCAAAGAGTTCCTGCCCCGATTTGGTTTGCCTCGAGTTATTTGGACAGACAACGGGGTACACTTTAATGCAGACCTTGTCAAACATATTTGTAATGGGTTACAGATAAAACAGAAATTTCATTCAGCACAACATACGCAGTCTGCAGGACTGGTTGAAATATATAATGGCATACTGAAATTAAAGATGGCAAAGATTCAAGAGAGCACGGGCTTGAGCTGGCCTGATGCTCTACCCCTAGCATTAATGTCATTAAGAGTGACCCCTCATTCAAGGACCGGGCTGTCACCTTATGAGGTCGTTTTTGGTCGACCAGCTAATGTGTGGGATGTCCCAAGACCTAGGTCCTTCCGTGATCTTGATTACCCTATGATGACAGATTATCTGTACGCTTTGACTAAAGATTTGCGTTCTATTCATCAACAGGTGTCAGCTGTGTTGCAGCCGCTGCCGGAGGGTCCCGGACATCGTTTGGAACCAGGACAGTGGGTCCTCGTCCGAAATTATCAGCGGAAATCGAGTTTGGAACCCAGGTGGAGCCGTCCCTACCAGATTCTTTTGGCAACACAGACAGCAGTGAAAGTGGACGGGAAGAAGCACTAGATACATGTTTCACACGTGAAAAAATTGCCCCTTCCGCTCCCTTTTGATCAGCAGAACCGAGACGGAGTTCTAACGCAAGAAGGAGAGCGGAGGTTGAGTTTTGTGCCTTTCTCAGATGCCCTTGAAATCGAGCAAGAGGAAGGAGTATTGATACCGCAAGGAGACTAATCAGCCCCAGTTCCTGAATCTTTTGATAAGGCTGATTCCTCAGAGGCTTCTAGAAATCTTGTTGCACCGAATGTCCCTGCTGCTGTGTTGTTTCATGACCAGGAGCAACCTGGCTATCTTCGATACAATTTACGGCCCCGAAAACAACGCGGTACCCCAGTTTCGGATTTTAGGAGATAGGGAAAGACTTGAGCTGTAGGGCTGGAGATAGCTCTTTACTGGGGTACTGAGCAAGACACTGGACTGAACCCGTTGAGAGCTTGGAACTGTCACATTGCTCTGTTCAGAAAGAAAGACTGTGTTACATTAAGGGCCTAAATTGCAACGGTGGAATTGAAGTGAAGTTGCTTCTTTGGAGGAACAATAGGAGCCTACCAGTGAGGTTCTAGACGGACACAGGGAGAAGAAACCCTCTGGCAGTTGGCTTGCACCTCTTCCCGAGTTTAGTTTCGACTTTTAGTTAGGATGTATCCCTTTGCCCGATTTGCCCTTGAAGATGAGCGACCCCTCGGACCCCGAACTTTTCCTGGAAATGTTCCTATGTTTTCCGGTTGGGCTATCAGTGAAGATAGCCTTTGTAATAGTTATTGCAATAATCATGATAATAATAATGAGTGTGTTTGTATATCTAGAATTTAAATACCCTATGCACAAGGTATTAGGTACTACTCCAGCTCCAACTGAACATTTCTTTTATACTTTGCCTCCCCATAAGGAAAGACATCGAGAAACGTATGCTAAAAATGCGTTCATTGAAATGTTGCATGAAGCTCATAGTACCACAAATAAGACGAACTGTTGGGAATGTGGCCTTTTGCCCTCTGTAATGCACCGTCATGACTTATTCATTTCTCTGCCATTATCACATTTAGCGAGCTGTGAGGCCTGGTTTCAGTTACTATCCCTTATGTATCTACATTACGTAGCTGACCCCAAAAGGTATACCGAAAAGGATTATGAAGCTGTTTTAAAGTATATCGAACAACATCAGGGATTTGATGCATTGGGAAACCAAGGAGAGGGATCTTTAGACCCAGATGCCTGTATGAACATGTATACCACCTATGAGAATGCTACATGGTTGAAAGAAGAAATGCTGGACTTTGAGCACTTTAACTCTACGCAATATTTCCAGTATTTTCAAGATCGTCATGTCACAGATGATAAGGCAATGCCAGTTCCCATATTAAATAGTACTGATTCCTTTTGTATTCAAGGAAAAGGTCATGTCAAGATAGGAGACAGTAGATGTAATTACACCTACACTTTGCATACCGACAGCACCCCGCCCTTGATAACTCCGCCTAATGTATATTTTGTGTGCGGCGAAAATGCTTACACTTGGCTTCCCCAAGGATGTGCAGGGCAGTGCTACCTGTCTTTCCTTTATCCTCCAGTATATATAGCCCCTTCTAATTATCATAAGAATCATCAACTGACTAAACGAAATTCAAATCTTTCCCGAACCAGTAGAAGTATTGATACCGATAGTACTGATCAGACTGACACCGCATCGCAGCAGTTCGTTGAAATAGCAAAGGGTCTCTTTCCTATACGGGGTCCTATTTTTACTAGCTGAGATGTTAGACGTCTCTCCAGAGTGGTGGAAAATGTAGTTCAAACCACTGCTGGAATCCTGACTAATCAGACGATAGAGCTTTAGGCTACGAGGCTCGTTTCGCTTCAGAATCGGATGGTGCTTGACGTCATCCTAGCTGATCGAGGAGGAGCATGCCGCGTGATCGGCAGCTCCTGCTGTGTATATATTCCTGATTCTGCTCCGACCATACACTTAGCCATTCAGAAATTACATCGATTGGCTGCGGAAGTACATGCGGACACTGGTACTTGGTCCTTGACAGGGTGGTTTTGGAACCTCTTGTCCACCTGGGGGTGGAAGAACTTCATGATCCTTGCCGGAGTAATTGGGGTAGTATTTACTTGTTGTCTGTGCCTACATTGTGGGCCAGCATGTTGTTCTTATTGCGCTGCCAAGCTTACTTCCTCATTGACAGATTCACGACAGGCGAAAATAGAGAGGCAGTTAGTGTAGAAGGAAGTTACAGATCTAATGCAGATAGATGAGGGTGTGTTTTTGGATTGAAATCTGTAAATTTTTTGTAAAGTATATTGGCTATATCACGCCAAAAGGGCGGTCTGAAGAAATATAAATCTATAATGCATATTGTTGGCCTAATGTATCCAATATAATAAGCATACCGCGTTAGGAAACCCCCTCTCCTAGTTAATATACTCGAGCCATCCATACATTGGGAATCGGGCCTTTACTGAACAAAGGCCATGTTAGATTTATTTCCCTGTGCCTCTTGTTCTTGTCAGGGAAACACGTGACCTGCTACTGTGTAGAGAACGAGCCTGAGAGGTCGGCCTGGGCTATGAATGGACCATTGATTGTAACTTGGGAAACTCAAGGTCGCATCTGCCTTTCTTGTGGGATGAGCACATTCTTGCAGATGCCGTGCCTGTACTCCCGTGCTCCTAGAAACACAGGGAGGCACCTTCACTGACCTACCCCCGGAATAGTCTGAGCTGAGTTTCAAATCAATCAGTTGTGCCTTATATGGGTTTTCCTGTTGGCTTCACGAGAAATAGTACTTTTCGATGTACGGGGTTTTCATGAGGTATGCTGAAAGTATATATGCACGGTTTTGAATTTAATCCAGCAGTCTCCTCTGCGCACCTCTGAGGGTGAAGGTGAGAGTGAGGCTCCCCTATATAGGACGCTTTGCAAAATAAACGATTGAACCTTCTCCATTGCCGACTGACTTATTCTTGGTAAATAAGGTATATGGGCTATTGGTAAGTATAGCTCTATGGTATAATTTTTAGTACTTCACAGCACTTGCCACTTAAAAGGTATATATAAAAAAACAAGCATGAAAATGCAATAGGTCCCGCCTTTGATTAAGTTAATGCCATTTGCTTTGCTAATGGTATTGTATAGCAAAGCAAATGGCTTTAACGTAATCAAAGGCGAGACCTATTGCATTTTCAATGCTTGTTTTGTTCTATAACCTAGTGCAGCAGAAAGTCTTTCATAGCACTTTAAAACGAAGGGGAGTCATTACCTACACTCCAGCAAGCTTATTCCAAGGCAATCACGTTTTCCTTAATGGGCAAGATTCATGAGCAATAAGCATAAGGTCCTTACAACAACATTAGACAAATATCGTTGAACTTCATGGCAAAACATGACCAAATTATCAACACTTGCACTGCACTCTTCCAGGAAAATCATATATGACATAGCAACATAACAGACACACATAAATGGATAGGAATGCACCACTCCAAGAAAGGATGCAGTACAGAGAACCCCGCCCACAATGGACAGTTACAGGTTCTCCTCTGGAGCATCAAGCACGACTGCACAATGCAAGAACCTAGGCATACACAGTAGGTGTAGTCACAATTCGCTCCTGCCTCGTACTTCGCATTTCGTGGGTGAAGCAGCATTACGCTGTTAATTTCCGTCACCTGAACTGCGACTCATGCGCTTCTCACACCAAGGTGGAGGTTTTCGTAGTCAGCTATCTTGTTTTGTTTATGTAGTGAAGTACAAATACCAAAACATGGACCACGCCCAGTGCGCTGATGTCACTGAGTCGGGAAGTGCTAGCCTCTGATTTACTGCCGTGAGAAAGAGGCTACATCTTTGGAACCCAAGTCAGCTAGGTGACAAAAAAACGGACTGTTATTGGTTCATTTATGGAGTCCTGCCACCTAAGTCCAGCGCTTATTGCCTTTTTTCCTAAACATTACACAGGCTTGTAATTGTACTTGGGCACATATTTCCCTTGCGACTGACATTTTGCATTGGCGCAATTTTTGTTGCAAGAATATAAGAAGTGAAATGTTACTGCTTGAGAAATTAAAATTAATATTTGGTTCAATTAACATTTAATGGCAGAATATTTTGATGGTGCTAAAATAACAATTAATTTCATGTGAATCAAGTGTATTTGCGGTGCTGAATGCATTCGATTTAATGGTTTTTAGATTTTGAAAACTTGCTCTCAGCTTAGAATGATGATAAGGGATAACTATGCCATCCTGTCATAATAACAGTTAAATATAATTTTCAAAGATGGGCGCTTGTTTTACCTAATTCGACCCAACCATATACTCCTGTCTGACTGGAGCAGAGAAGAACAAGGGGTGCAACAGGCGTCACCCCAATGAATGCAGGAACGAGCCAATTGAGAAGGGCCGAAGGCAAGTAAGTCCATGGCACACAGCAGAAGTATGATCCCTGGTTTAAAACTGCACTCACACAAACTCATGGTTAACTAACTGAAATAAAAAAGTACTGCAAAAGTCTGTGGGGTGAATGCGGTCACAGGAAACCGAGTACCCGGGGAAGGTTCATAAGGCAACACTCAAAACAAAAACAAGGCCATGTTCTGAGAGGCGGCCATATTAAAGTCAGGCTGTCTAAGTGAGCGTGAAGATACTAACAATAATGAGCCAACAATTAGAAGCGAGCCAACTGAAACAGATAGAGGACTACACATAAGCGAAGCTGTGCACTTGGCTGAAAGTAAACAAGCAATGTGCATGGAAATTCTTTAAAAAATCGTTACACAACAGTGGATGTAAACAGTACTTCAGTGATGGGAAACTGATAAGAGAAGCACACGAGGAAATGGAGGCGCGGCTGTAAACTCCGTTTAAGTTTTATATTACAGACAAAAGATTTCACAAACACAGAGCAAGCGCTGTTTAGGCGAAACCTAAAAAACTGCTTCACTGTGATAAAGGCGATCTTGCAGCCAGCACTTTGCGAGCAGCATGAAAGGCACTGTACTTTGAACTGAAAATCACAATCTTCAGAAACATTATGCATTTTCACTCAAAATGAAAAATAGGAAAATATGGGAAAATCATTTTCCAATAAAAAATAAAAGTAAAGAACACTGAAGTTCAAAGGATGTGCATAATAGATGTTGACTTCTTGCAGTGCCAAGCAACACCAATAGCCGGAATTTCCATGCATTAAAGGAGCTAAACTGTTGCACAGTGCACTCACAGCTGGTTGGGTGCAAGGTCTAGCTGAAGGTCTAGTGGCTAACTCCAACTGTGCAGGGCCAAAGGAAGTGTGCAGCATGGACTCGGCACTCACATCAGGTTTGGCTCTGGGCCTGGCCAAATGCTGTGCATGGCTATCACTTCCCGCTGTGCTTGGTAGAAGGCTGAGTGCAATGGAGGTTGGTTTGCCATGGTGCATAAGAAACAGGGTCTGGCTGACTGCCAAGCCCTGAGGCCAAACCTTGCTGCACGGAGCTGAAAATCCAAATATGCAAACAGGGGTTGGAAGCCTGTGCCCAATTCTTTGTCAGGACCAGAGGCTCCAATTATGCTTTCTCATTTCTTTATTAGAAATGCTCAGCAGCCAATTAGAAAACAGTAGGAAAAAACAAAACTACAATACCCATGAGTACTTGGGTATCACATGACAGATCATAGAGTAACTGGTATAAAACGCCCCACAGAGAATACCAAATCCTCTTTCTTTGCTGCTCCTCAGCCAGTTAAGTGCATTTCACTCATTACTGCTTTGCTGACTGTATTGTTGACTTTGTTTATGCCTTAAGCGCTTCCTGCTTTTGCTGCTTGTATTCGCGCTTTGCTCGCGCGTTACTGCTGTGTCCTTTGTGTCAGCCTGGCGCTTCCTTTGTTGTTTTGGTGCTTCTTTTGGACATTCGGTGCTTTAATCTTCGGTTTTTCCGTTGCGGGGAGCGTGTGCTCACCTCCCTGGTTCCGGCGCTTTGCACCCGCGCCTCTTTGTTTGATGGAGTGGGAGTTTTGGGGCAGAGAGGCTCGCACGCGGTGCGCGAGTGCTTCTCCATACTGTTTTGCAGGCGGCCGTTACCGCGCATGTGCGGCGGCCCTTTTATTTGTTTATCTCCGTTCTCACACAGAGTTCTGACACAGGAACAGCGTTTTTCCACAGCTCATGCCCACTGCCTGCAATTTTGGCCCCATTTATGCCCAAATTTCAAAACTATTGCTTTGGGCTGTATAATTTTCATAGGCTTTGCCTAGAGTGGCTGATTTATTGGCAAGCCCCCCTCCACTTTTTATTTGTTTATTCAGCAGCTTTCTGCCTGTATTCTATTGGCTTGCTTTGGGGTTGGTCACTTCCCCTGAATTGTGCCTTTGGCAGTTTTTCATTTATAACTCCTCTGTGGGCATTATTTGTTGCACTAGGTGTAACTATGGAAGATTATTATGAGGAGGATGATTATTACTATGATGATGACACCTCTGGCTCCATGGAGCAGGACTTAGTTGAGGCTTTGGACGAGGGAGTTCAACAGTCTGTCAATAAAGCGCTTGTTCGAGCAATTGCTCCCTTAAAACACCATCTCTCAAACTATGCACTACAACAGGGCTGGTTACCTTCCTCTTCAGGTCGTGCTGCTTCATCTAAATCTCGTAGCAATCCCCATAAATCTGATTTTCAGAAATTGGCAAAGGCTTTATCCAGTGACCGTTCTGCTACTAAATCCTCCAAAGAGGCTTCAACGTTGCACGTTCAGCAGACGGGTACTGATGAGACTCATTCTACTTCCTCTTCAGACCAGGATGGTCTTCCACATTCGAAGAAAGCTTGTAAGGAGCATTATGTTGATGCACCAACGCATCCTCAACTTTTCACATTCGAGCCTTCTGAAATCGTTCATCCAAACTCTTCCTCTTGGCTTCCGTCCCCAGCTGTGGCTGAATATTTTCAGGCTCATATTCGTCAGCCATTTGAGAAAGATGTCAGAGCTTGCCTTCGGTCTGAGTGTCCACGTCCTGACTTGGGTGACAAGTTGGCCGACACTCCGGAGGTAGATCCTACTATGGTGACATACCTTAAAAAGTATGCTAAGGACCCAAAACATGGGATTGACAGGGCATGGCGTTCCTGCAAAGATAAATTGTTGGGTCTGTTGGGTCCTCTTACGAAGATCTTGGACCTGGGTTTTCAGGCCAAGGAATCGTCATTTGTTGTGGATCCAGATGATTTAATTGAGTGGTCACAGAGGCCTATTTGTCAATTGGGGAATGCCAATTGTGCAATGTCCTGCGAGCGTCGCCGCTCCATTTTACTTAAATTGGATCCCAAACTAGCGGGATTGTCCTCATCCAAATCCAGCACCTTGGCTCAGGGCTTATTGTTTGGCCTGCCATTCGCGAAGGAACTGACAACATTTGTTGCAACCTTTAGTGGGTTGGATAAGGCTCAAGCGTCCCTTCGGAGAGCCTTTCGCCCGTTTTTTGCACGGGCCGGACGATACAGGGGACGATCGTCTGGCCGTGGGTCCAACCAGAATACCCAACGTGGATTCCAGTCCCAACATGGCGGAGGACAAGATTCTGGCTACAAAAACAGAGCCTCCTTCTATCCCTCACGTAAGGGGAGAGGTCAATATAAAAAAGGACGCTACGGCGGTACCCAAGGAGGATATCATGATTCCAACACTTCAGGTGAGGTTGATCCCGGCTACGGAAGGATTCAATTTTTTCTACCAAATTGGCGTCTGATCTCCAATGATGCATGGGTGTTAGAGATTGTTTAGGGTTACAGGATAGAGTTCTACCATCCCCAACATCAGTCCCACCCAGCTACTCCCCTAGTTTTTTCCCTTCATGAACAAGAGTTCATTTCAGCGGAAATAGATTCCCTTCTGAAAAAAGGGGCAGTTCTTCAAACTTCCCGCCATCCTCAGGGCTTCGCGAGCACAATTTTTCTGGTGCAGAAAAAAGGGGGTGGGTCCTGGTTAGTACTCAGTCAGCCAGTCAGTCAGTCAAATTACTTTTATTCGATAAATTAATATCATAAAAAGGCATGGTACAGTTATTCTGCCCGTGCAGAATATGGCCGCTAAGCTGGCTCTCTCTCGTCCCAATCTTAGCTCTTCTACCCTAGCTTTAAGAGATCTTCACTGGCTTCCGGTGCATTCACGTGTACTGTATAAGGCGGCATGTCTGGTGTTTAGGGCAGTACATCGACAGGGTCCAGTGTTACTACAGAACATGTTCACCTGGTACTCTGCCTCGCGGCCTCTCCGCTCTTCTTCGGCACAACTGCTGGTAGTCCCGAGGTTTCAGAGAGTTAGGATGGGCGGCTGCTCATTTAGTGTAGCAGCGGCTAAACTTTGGAACTCCCTGCCACTCTCTCTGAGAAGCCATAGGGATTACCTTCCATTCAGGAAAGCGTTAAAAACGCATTTCTTTCCAAAAAATGTTTGAGCTGCGAAAAGTGATGTTGACCGAAGTTCAAGCGCCAGGATGCCCTTCGGGTGACAGGATCTCGCTTTATAAGTATACAAAATAAATAAATAAATAAATAAATTATTTACACAACATAGCCATTGTGTTTTCTCTATCTCAAGCTGATCCTTCTTCACCCTCTTCTCTGCAATCTGGTCTTAGTAACATCTCTCGCTGGATGAGCCGTAATTTTCTTAAGCTCAACAGCGATAAAACGGAGGTCCTCGTCTTTGGTAACAAGCCTGACCTTTGGAGTTCAAGACACTGGCCGCCTACTATGGGTGACTTACCCATTCCATCGGAACGAGCAAGAAATCTAGGGGTTCTTATCGATAGGGATCTATCGATGAAAGACCAGGTCAATAAAGTCACAGCCACTTGTTTTACTATCCTTAGATGGCTGAGGAAAATCTTCTGGTTTTTGCCATCCGACACCCAAAGATCAGTTGTGACGGCCCTCGTGACCTCAAGATTGGACTACAGCAATGTGCTCTATCTGGGGGCTACCAGGGCAGTCATGCATCGCCTCCAACTAGTCCAGAATGCCGCTGCTCGGCTTCTATGTGGATGCCGGAAATATGATCCAATCACGGAACGTATTAAGCAACTTCATTGGCTTAATCTTGACAACCGGGTAAAATTTAAGGCACTATGCTTTATGCATAAGATTAAGATTGAAGCCGCTCCCAGCTATCTTCAATCACTCGTCAAACCTTATATACCCACACGCTCTCTTCGATCTTCTTCCCAACACCTGTTTTGCGTGCCTAAGTTCAGGCTTTCAAGAGTAGGTGGTCGTTCCTTTGCTGTACTGGGACCCAAACTCTGGAATTCTCTTCCCCTGGACCTACGAATGGAGCAGTGCCATCTTCGCTTCCGAAAAGCCTTAAAGACCTGGTTTTTTGCCTAATAATGTGCTTTTTTCTTCAGGATCAATTATGCTGTTCATTGTCAATTAGCGCCGGGAAACCCTCACGGGTAGCTGTCGCGCTTTATAAGATTAATAAATAAATAAATAAATAAATAAATAGCCATGAACATGATAAAAATATAATAGCATAAATATTTCATAAAAACATGATTAGATTGCAATGAACTCCATTAACCCTCTTGTCTACGTTAATGCCGTTATCAGGGAAAGAAGTAAAAAAACATCCTATTCCTAGTTAGCTGAGGCAGATGGCACACGAATACTTCTGTTTCTAAATCGTACCGCAGCTACAAGAAAGCTTGCAACAGAAAATATGATACGATGTGTACTTAATTTTTGAAGAAACAGAAGGGCTGGCCTAACCTGTATGAACCCTGCCTCCCTCAGGATAGGTAACAAGAACTTTTTCCTGAAGTCAGCATAAAGGTCGCAGAACATGAGGAAATGAAGAGTGTCCTGCGTCGAAAAATTATCGCATCTACAGGGACTGGCCTTTTCTGGGGTGCACCAGTTATTAAAATTGCCTGAATTAAATTAAAACGAAATCCAGTTAAAAGATGCCTGTGAAAGGGGCGGTTCACAATTGTGAGATAAAATTCAGGGCCAAGGGAGCTGACTAAAACATAGTTCGCTCTTACGGTAGGTTTCTGGATTTCTACCTCCTCTCTCTCTCTAGCGATAACAAATTCATCATGGCATTTTTAGTCTGTAGAACGTCCTTTCTTGTGATGGTCTCCGGGGACTGAAAAAGCTCGGGACGCCCTATTTGGTTAAAGCTAGATTTAATATAGGTGAGCCAGGGAATCTTACTGACATTATCCAGCAGAAGACAATCTTTAAGAATGGTATGGTTCAGGGAAATTTCTTGGTTAAGCCAGGTCTTCAACCAGAATGTTAATGGGGCTGTTTTAATCACATCAGTCACATACCCTAGCCCCAACTCAGTGTGGATCAAATAGGTGGGGGTGGACTGTGGAACAGTTAAGACTGATCTCAAGAATTTGTTTTCAATCACCTGAATTTTGTCCTGAGGGGAAT
This sequence comes from Lissotriton helveticus, assembly GCF_964261635.1. Classification (NCBI taxonomy): domain Eukaryota; kingdom Metazoa; phylum Chordata; class Amphibia; order Caudata; family Salamandridae; genus Lissotriton; species Lissotriton helveticus. The sequence goes on along the minus strand of NC_136063.1, from coordinate 1,144,003,983 downwards.
AGCCCCATATAGGACAGCCATATGTGGCAACCGCAAGACATTTAGCTTTATAAACTTTTAGTATTGCTTCCACTGGTCTAGCCCCCAGCTTTTTTACAAAGCCCAAGAGGGCAGAAGTTGTTCTTGCAAATGCAATGCTTCTACTGTTATATTGTGGGGCCCAGTTCCCTCTTTCGTCGAATAGGACCCCCAGGTAAGGAAACGTAGGTACCCTATCGATTTCTTCTGCACCACACATACAAGTTTTAGCTCTATTTTTCTTTGAGCACTTTCCTACAATCATGACATGGGATTTTTCTGAGTTAACATTAAGGTCCAGGTTCTCCATAAAGGTCCAGAAGGCATCTAGTAGCCTTTGGAGACCCAGTGCGAGCCAGAAGAACAGCGTCATCGGCGTACAGGAGAACTGGTACCACCAGGTCTCCTATACGCGGGACATCCTGTGACGCCGCCCTTAAGGCTGGCTCAAGTGCATTGATATAAAGTAAAAAGAAGGGGGCCAGAATGCAGCCTTGTCTGACCCCCCTTTCTGAGTTAAAGTGACTAGTGCAGCACCCTTCGGTGGTAACCCTCACTGAGGCTAAGAGACCATTATGCAAATCAGCTAAAAAATCTACTAGGGAGGGGTCAAAGCCCATATTTAGTAAAATATGCCACAACTTTGACCTGTTAACCAGGTCAAAGGCAGAGGAGAGGTCTGTAAACCCCATATACAATGATCCCTCCTTTGTTTTAGTATACTTATCAATTAAAAGTTGGAGATTGAGACATTGATCAAGTGTGCTCCTTTTTGATCTGAACCCATATTGGGCATTAGACAGGACCCCTCTGCCATCCAGCCACTCAGTCAGCTTGTATAGAATGACACGACCCAGAATGTTTATGGAGGAATCTATCAGGGAGATAGGCCTATAACAGGAGGGGTCCTGTATATCCCCCTTTTTAAATACCGGGATAATTATAGATTTTGACCAAGAGGCCGGAAGACTATTTGGACCCAGAACGTTAAACACATTTGTTAAAACTACTGACCAAAGTTTTGGGGCGGCCTTAAACAAATCGTCCGGGACCCCGTCAGGGCCGGGGGCCTTGTTTTTAGTCATCTCCCCTAGCGCTCTTTCAACTTCTGCAACCTCAAATACCACCATAGAGGCTACGGTCTCAGGCAAGATAGGGTCTTTATTAATCGTGGTGCCTGACATGCTATACATTTTCTCAAAATGAGTTATCCAATCATCATCTGCTATGTTGTCATCAAGGGGTGAGTTCGCATCAGTCGAGAACAAAGGTTGATTAATGGTCTCCCAGAATTTCCTGCTGTCTCTCAGTACCTCTGGTGACGAGAGTTTGGACCAAGCTTCCTCCTTCAATTCCTGCTTTCTAGTTTGTATTGCTTTTTTATAAGCTAACCTTAGGTTTGCTATGAGCCCCCTATTCTTGGGGCTTTAAGGAGGACGGCATGTGCCCTAGTACAGTTGCTATTAAACCACCTTTACCCACTATGCTCGTTCTGTGTTCTCCCCGTCTGTAGGCTTAGATTTATGTGCGAACAGATGGTATCAAAGGCATCGATCATCTGTGGGCCCTGCGACTTAATATTTAGACATATATCGACCTCCTCTTCTGCTTTAGATAGGATTTCACTCAGGGAGTTTTCAGGGATCACTTTGGCCCACTTTAAGCATCTACCCTGATCTTTTAGGGTCACTTCCTTCCCTCCCTTATGAGATGCGCCCTTAAAGCCCAAAGGTACACTGTCATCATCTCCAGTATAACAGGATTGTGATCACTAAAAACAGAGAACACAGTCCTGTAGCTTAAAACCCTAGATAAGTAAAAAGATGTTAAAAAGATATAGTCAATAACTGTACCTGCGTCTTTCCCCTTAAATGTTGGGGCCCTTTGGCCAACCTCCCCACAGCCTGACTTGTAGAGGTTCCAGGTGGCCAGAAAGTGTTCCAAATCCTCTCCCTGCTTGGAATGCTCAAAATGGGTAGGGGCAGAGTATAATGGCCCTTCATAGCCCATATTTATGCAAAATTGATCACAGGGATGGGTGTTGAAATCCCCCAACAATATGATCTCGAAAGTATTTGAATTTATGCTATATACTGACAAAAATTGTTCTAGTGAAACTAGATTATTATGTACATTGTCGTTAAAATTATAAAAATTAATAAACAGTATTTTGGGGGTGTCAAATGCTATCAGTTCCACTATTAAGCAGTTAGGACTACCTGAGTAGAGTTGTGTGAGTGTGCCCTTCAGCTCTAGAGAAAACAGGCTAATTAGACCCCACCTAGCTCTACCCACCTTGCCACGTTTAGCCGGTATGCAAAAAAGGCTGTAGCCATCCACGTGTAAAGTGTTAAGAGGGTCCCATGTCTCCTGTAAGGCTATTATATCAAATGTTTTTATCAATCCCTCCCAATCTTCATTACCGGATTTTGCTCTTAGCCCAGCGATATTCCAACTCGCGATTTTGCAGGTAGGGGCTAAGATCCGACTTATTGGCTCCGTCTTGTCATTTAGTCAATCGTTCTCCTCCATGTCAGATAATGGGGAGAAGCGGTTAGCCAATGGTAAGCCCATACCCATAGGGGTTTCAAGCACCCGTGGCAACGGTCGAGCCACAGGGGGTACCTGTGAGTGGTACACAATGCTCTGATAAATAACTGGGGGTTTAGTTACCCAGATGACTGGGAGACGTAACCTTTTGAGTAGGGGTGGATAAAAAAAAACCAATGGGAATGGCCTAATGCCAGAGTTTAACAGTTCAGATCCATCCCAAAATAGGCGATCTGCAATGTTTCGTGTGTTAAAATTTATAACGATACAGTCCCCTTCTACTGACTTCTGACATGAGCCAACCCACCCCACTCTTCTGACCGTGCTTATGCTTGCCGATATATCTGTATCACCAGTAGAGTAATGATTACACCAACTTCTAGTTTTATACATAAGTTCCTGAGTACTTTCCTCAACATTCCGCCCCAGTGGGGGTACCCCTGTTAATACAGCCACTAGGGGCGCAGCCTCGGGCGGGAGATGTAGCTTAGATTGACAATGGGCAGGAAATGAGTTGTCCGCTGGTTGGTCAGATATAGCTGGTTTTTGTCTGTTTACCATTTCTAGTACATTACCCAAGGGAGGGGGAGCCTTATAGGTTACAACTGGGGCTATGTTAACAGTCGATACATTCGTACTAGATAGAATGTTGTTGGGACTAATATTTGCCGTGGTCGTATTCAGCCCTATGCTAGTAGTGACTATAGGCAAGTTCTGTGGATGGGTTACCGAGGCAAGAGACCCCCGGTATTCTCGAACAAAGGCATCTAAGGCATCACATCTTTTAAGCAAACCCACCACACAGGTGTTTAGTGTATCCACAATGTCCTTAGCAATACTTGTCAGGACCTGCTCTATTTGTGAACTGATAATTCCTTCCATTTTTTTGCTAAGTTTATTTACTATGACATCCTCCAGTTCAATCGAATGATTATCCACGGGATTATTTCCATGTTTGGTCTTTCTCTGGCACTTCTTAATGGGTCTACCCCTCTTCGCCTGTTTCGTGGATGTACTAGGAGCGTCCTCTTGAGGGGGGTGCAATGCCAGATTACACGTGCTTGGTTCATGTACTGTCAATGAAGAGGGACTTAAACCGGCAGGGGGTACTAGTTGTACTGGTGGTATGTCATGGTTTCCTCCACCCAGATCCAGTTCAACCTCATCGGCAACCGAAGGAGGCATACCCAGGAAGATCACAGTTATTGCAGAGTATCTTCCCGGTCTCAGCAATCTGATTGCGGACTGGAACTCGCGACATCTTTGGGACTTCAGCGATTGGAGGCTTCACCCTCGAATGTTCCGCTCTCTATCCCGTGTTTGGGGCCGGTGTCAGATCGACCTGTTTGCGTCTGGTCTCAACGCTCAACTTCCCCTGTTTTTCAGCTGGTGACCAGATCCGGAAGCCCTGGCCACGGATGCATTTCTGCAAACCTGGCCATTGCTCCTGTGTTACCCTTTTCCCCCGTTTATGATGATTCCCAGGGTCCTGGCTTGCACAAACCATTATCAGTCAGAGCTGATTCTGATCCCTTTTCTGTGGAGGGTTCAAGCTTGGTTCCCAGTTCTCCTGGAAATGAGTTGTGCAGTGCCGCTCCTTCTTCCCCAGCGGTGGAATCTCTTGCTGGACCCTATCGGCAATCCGCGTCCCCTGATCGAGTCAAGCCATCGTCTACTAGTTGCATGGCGAATTTCGTGGATCGCTGGCAAGTCCCAGGCCTTTCGCGAGACGCTTCCAGATTTATCAGCGAGGCTTGGTCTCCCAACACTCACAAACGTTATGCAGGAGCTTGGAAACAATGGTGTGGCTGGTGTGCTCAACAGGAGGTGGATCCCGCTTCAGCGGATGTCTCTCTGATTGTTAATATTCTGGCTTCCATCGCCTCATCCGGTCTTGCTTATCGTACGGTTAATAATTTCCATTCGGCTATTTCCGCAGGTCATATCAATATTGATGGCAAGCCTGCTGGAGAACATGCTTTGATTTCTAAGTTGCTTAAGGGTATTCACCTGGTGAAACCACCTTGTCCAAAATACGTTGCCTTATGGAATGTTTCCATTGTTTTGCGATTCTTGGAGGCCTGGCCATCCAATTTTTCTTTATCCCGCCAACAACTTTCAGCAAAATTGACTATGCTATTGTGTCTTGTTTCATGCAAACGCGTTTCTGATGTTCGTGCACTGGACATGGCAGGTCGCAGTTTCATGCCTGAGGGTGTTACTTTTGCTATTTCCAGACACACTAAATGTAATACATCTTCTGTTACCTATCCAACATTTCCCAATAATCCCAAACTTTGCGTAGTTCAATGTGTTAAGAATTATGAGGTGAGTACAGCTCCTTTTCGTCATGATATGCAAGGTCAATTGTTAATTGCTCTACAGAAGCCTTTTTTCCTCCTGTGACCCCACCTACGTTGGCCCGTTGGGTCAGATGGCTCATGAATGAGGCTGGTATTGATGTCTCTATCTTTGGTGCACATTCAGCATGTGTGGCTATGGCTTCTAAAGCTTTTCCGATGGGAGTGACTTTAATTGGCATCATGAAGGCCGCTGATTGGTTGTCTGATTCTGTGTTTAAAACTTTTTATTGTAAGCCAATTGCACATATTGCTTTTGTTGTGGTGGATCAACTTTAAACAAGCATAATAGGAGCCTCCGGTCCTGACATAGAATTCAAAATTTGTGAACATACGTGACAAGAATGCTCAATTCTATTAAGGACATGGAGGCGAGGATTATCCCACCATATTTCTGCATTTTGCAATTGTTACCTTGTTATTGATTATTGCTAATTGCATATGGTATTTTGTTTATTACTGTTCCTTGTTTTTATCCCCCCTGTTTATTGTTCTTTTCTGCACACAAAGAATGTGTATTACGGCTTTATATCTTTTTTCAAGTTCTGATCCTAAATAGAGGCTTCTGTCCAACCCGGTTCGACCTGCCTGACGGTTATCTTCAATTTCCAGTTGTCTACGGCTGCAAGCATCCAGGCCTTCATCTCAGTGGATTTCTGTTGCTGCCGGTTTACTCATTTTCTGACCTTCATATTGGACTGTCCATTTTTCATTTTGAACTGTTTTAGTCGCCAAAGAAAGAGGATTTGGTATTCTCTGTGGGGCGTTTTATACTAGTTACTCTATCATCTGTCATGTGATACCCAAGTACTCATGGTATTGTAGTTTTGTTTTTTCCTACTGTTTTCTAATTGGCTGCTGAGCATTTCTAATAAAGAAATGAGAAAGCATAATCCTCGCCTCAGTGTCCTTAATGGAATTGAAAATTCTTGTCACGTATGTTCGCAAATTTTGAATTGATTGCATTGCCTGGCTGCCTGCCAGGCCCAGTGGCCAACCACCACGGAATGGGGCCAAAGGCAGTGCACAGCAGAGAATGAAAAACATTAATTACAAAAAAATCCTCTTGAAATACGCTGAAAAAGCCCCTGTTTAAATCTGAGCTTAGGTTCTGCATAAAACATGCGAAACCACTGGCAGTTTTCAGTGGTGTTGCACATTATTAGAGACCGAATTAGTGACGGAAAAACACATAATAACTCACGCCACCCACCATGATCTATGCGCCTATTTGCTAATGGCAAAAGAATAACTGGCAAACTACCTAGAGAAATATATGGTGAGTTGGGTGGCGTGTGTTTTGTGCACTGCTAACCACAAGTGGCAAATTTCAGTGGCTCACAGATTTGAACCACAAAAATAAAACATGTTTTAAGTGTGTTTTTTTCAGTTAAATATATACAATATAAATGATACACATACATATATTAGACCTTAGGAACATGGATTGGAAAATAGGGAAGAACGATGGTTGCACAGGTTAGATTTTGCAGCAGATCTATCAGAATTCTGGTCACTTACACCACTATAGATGTGCAATACTCCTATCTGTTAGTTAGAAGATAACATCATATGGGTGCAGTGCAATATTTGTGGTGATTATCAGTGGCCACATTACACTCCATATTCATGTGCTGCACCTAGTTTAGAGATATTACTAATATCATCAGTGTGGTTTCCTTAACATAGAATACTTCTCACTACTTTCTATTGTAATACTTTGAAAAGCAAATACTCTTGTCATATTTAGCCAATGGCAAATATATCCTGGCTTCCTCGAAGATTGCAATGGTATGAGAATAACAGGGGTTTGCGTGGGTGTCATTCATTAAAGTAGATTAAAGAGGGTTGAAATTTCATACATGCTGATGAGCAGAGGAGACAAACAAAATGTCAAAGATAAGCACTGAGAGATAACATTTCTGTACTTCTCTTCCAGTGTTTTCTAAATATACGTTTTTATTACCTTGAGGATATCTTGTCTCGGAGGTGCAGAAGGCTTGCAGTGCTTATTAGAAGATACTGTGCTTCGTTCACCAAAGAAAGTGCTGCGCCAGGTTGCCCTAACAGTGAAAAATAATTTCCCATTAAGATTAGCAGGTTGAATTTGCATAAACCGACATAATTTGTATCATGATGCCACCTATTCTGAAAAGAACACAATGTTTACACCAGGCAATCAGTCACAAATAGCATTTCATAATAGCATTAAGAATAGGCTAAGAGAACTGTAACATTTCTGTTAATGTTACTACAACAATTAAAGGAGCTAAACTGTTGTCATAGTTAAAATGTTCCATTTGATAGCAGTTTAATAACAAAGGGAACTGCTTGCAGTATGTTAAAGTATTCATTATGCGTTTCGCAGGTTTTCACAGCAGTAAAGTGCACTGAGTGTGCCAGGGCTGGTGATTCAAATGCTACTAGTGGACCTGCAGCACTGATTGTGCCACCCACATGAGTAGCCCTAAAATGGTGTCTCAGGCCTGCCACCGCAGGGCCTGTGTGCAGTTGCTAACTGCCATGCTGACCTGACCAGTCTCCACACTGGCCAGGCCTAACCCTTCCCTTTCTGTACACATTGAACACCCCTATGGAAGGTCCAAGGTACGCCCCTGGGCAGGGTGCAGTGTATATGAAAGGTAGAGCATGTACTAGTGTGGGTGACATGCTCTGGTAGTGAATTACAGCCTTTTTCGTTTTTCACTATTGAAAGGCTATCTTGCCCATAGGCTATACTGGGGAATGATGTGCATAATGTTTACCTGCATATCTTCCCATAGGAGCAAGATAGGATGGTTTTTAAATCCTGTGTTTGAAAGCGGCACTTTTAGAAAGTGGCTGCTTTCTTGTCTGACCTTTCTGTGTGCCTTTGGCTGTTTGTGAATTGACTGTCTGGTTTGTGAGTGACAGTGCTGGGGGATCCCAAGAGACAGAATGAGTCCGCCCAGTGGGGAATAGAGAGCTCTGCATTTAAATGGGAGGGAGGAGTTGCACCTGGCACCTGAATAGGACTGTGCCTGCCCCCCACAGTGCTGGCTCCACCCCCTGTGGTACGTCTGATGTCTCTGCCCAGCACTGTGAAAGGAGAGAAGGAATCATGTCAACAAAGTGCTCCAGGGCTGTGCTTTCCCTCCACAATGCTGGCTCCACCTCCTGTGGGGCGTTTGATGTTTCTGCTCTGCACTGTGAAAGGAAAGAAGGCGTCATGTAAACAGAGTGCTCCAGAACTGGTTTGGACCGCGTTCAGAGCCCTCCTACACAAAGGGAACACAGACTTTTTGGGGTATAAGTACAGGACCCCAGACCACTGAACTTTAGATCATCCTGGAATCAAGAAGAAACCTCCGCCAAGAAGAAAGCTGGAAGACTGAAGAGGAAGGACTGTCCTGCTCTGAGTTTGTGGGCTGACCTGCAGTTGCTTTGCTGCCAAGGAGAGGGGAAGGACTTTGCTTTGTGCTGTGTCCCCTTGCTTGAAGAGATCTCCAAGGGCCTGAGTTGAGCTGGCTTCCTGTTAAGAAGTCCCAGGAACAAAGGGACTTCACCCCCAGCTTCTCCCCTGAACTCTATTGAGAGAGTTCTGTCCTTCCTAGAGTGCTTGGGCCAGTTGTGGTGTCTCTGGAAGTTGTACCTGTTGTTTGGGAAGCTGGACAACAAGAAACTGTGTCTTTATAAAAAGTTTCACGCATCGCTCGTGTGCGGAGCGCATCCCCATCAGTGCGAGGAAATTCCCGCTGCCGCGAAGATTGAGATCATCGCAGCGCCTGTTGCCGCTGCAAGAACCGATGCATCTTTCGCTTGCGGAACGCATCGCTCCAGTGCGGGAAGAGTACCATCGCTGCGAGTATCGTCGTAGAGCCTGTTGTCACTGGGTGAGATCGTCGCACCGCTTGCTTGCGGACCGCATCAGGTCGCTGCGAGAGTCAGAGAGTCAAAAAAGAGTACCAGTTTTATGGACTGTTCTCCCCCTGAACAAGCATTCTCGTTCCTCATTCCTGTTTTATAAAATAATATACTTGTTAAAAAAAAGACAATATCTATTTCACCTCACACCACCTACCCCAATTGATGGTATAAATGTTTACTGTTTAAAGAAATATAGTTCACCAATGTTATACATGTCTGGAGTTTCTACTCCCTTGATGCCCCTGCCTACTTCAGACTGGTATGAGAGGGGAACCAATTAAATTGAGGACCAATTCATACGATCTTCATGAACAGTGGTATACCATTATTCTTCCACCTTGGATGTTAGGCCTTCCTTCACACATTTCCACAAGCTTTCAATTTTGCCGTTCACCATGTTCAGTCATTAGGATGTTGTGAGACATGACTGCCATTCTGGTGATGATGAGGTCAGTCATAATCTGCCCTTATTCAGACTTTATGTATAGTGTTACTCTTAGAGTCTTTGGTAAAATGATTTTGGAAATGATATTTAAACTAATAAAATGCTCTAATAAGAAAAAAGAGGGGCCTACGCACAAATTAATGTTTGAGTATTTTAAATGTTACTCCATTAGTACTACTGCCCGTACTCACTAAGTCTATTCACAAATCTCTGGCTGGAGATCTCTGCTGCAACCTGTCCTATTTTGTTTGTAGTAAATGTAGGGGGGCAGAGGGAGTGGCAAGAACATAGAGAATGTTTACAAATAAATGGATTGGGTCAGGGAAATTTAATCAGGGGTTTAGGAAGGATCATGTAAATAATAAAACACACCCACACAGGAGTAAAACAATAGCTATATACCTGATTCTACTACTATAGTTCTACTGTCAAAATCATCTCCAGCTATTCACTGACATACGTCAAGCACCACACATAGCCAACCTCTGGTACTTCAATTTGGGAACTACACTTTATGTAATTTGAACCCCAAAGTTTTCCTTATGAATCAAACTACTTGGATTTGGACAAGCAAGGTACATGTGGAGCAAGAGTGAGACAGAGCTCAAAAATAGAAAAACAAAGCAAAGATGGAAGAGTAAGAAAGAAAGATGGGGAGGAAGACAGAACAGTGAGAGAAAAACACTCGGAAGGAAGAAGGAAAGAGAAAGAAGAAAAGAGAAAGACAGACAAAAGAGATATAAAGAGAGACAGAAAGAATGAGAAATAAAGGCTGAAAGAAATAACAGGAGAAAAAAACACAAAGAAAGAGAACTCGAGAAATAAAGAGAGAAACAAAGAGAAATAGAAAGAAAGAGAGAGAGAGAGAGAGAGAGAAATGACAACGAATGAAAGAAAGAAAAAGAAAAGGGAAATTAAGAAAATGAAGAAAGATGTAAAAATCAGAACAGTTTGTAAAGTTAAAGGTGCAGTACCTTAATACCGATTCCAAAATATTGTTTGACAAAATATTGTGGTCAAAATATTGTGAGAGCAATAATATTGTGGGACATTGTTTTAAAAGTAATTATATCATTTTTCTCCTTGCTTTAATTAATATTAATATTTAAAATACAGAATCAAATATAATCATATTTAATATGGATTTCTTTATTATTGAAATGTAAATGTTTATTGTTATAATATTGGATATAATATATTATTCCTTAGATTTCAATAATAGGCTATTATTATCTATGCGTTTTTGAGTAAATATCTATTGGGATATTTAGAAATCATAATTTTTTTTAGACGTGCTGTGGGGGTTATTGAAGGCTTTAGTGAGCAGTTTAAAATTTAAAATACTGTTAAACTGGAAATTTTAATGTTTAATATTTTTATTGTAAATATTAAATTTAGTGACAGAAGGATTTTATATTTTTCTTAAATTACTTTTTTAATAATGTAATCTTTCTTTAAAAGCCGCTTGTACTGGGTTACTGGGTGCGTAATGCTTTAGTATTTTAATCGTTAATTTTAAAAAATGGGGATGAAATGGTTCATGATGTATTTTAATATTTAAAATTTTGGATTATATATATCACCAATTAAAATCCTCCCATGCCCAGCAGAGGAGTAGAGACACACTCAACTGTTGGCCCAATCTTGATTTTATTTCTGCCTGAGAACGAAAACCACACATGCCTCCCCCATGCATTTTGGTTTCCTGACCGTATTCATGGGTTCAAATGGCTATTCATCACAATTATTCACATCTGGTATCAATTATACCAATGGCCCCTCTCTCACATGGGCCAGCCAATTGGAATGATGTAAATGCATTATGGTCTTAATAGTCCATCAAACTGTATAATGCCCTTCAATGAGCAATCCCAGATAACATTCCAACCCCTCAATGGGTCTGCACTGGTCTTGCTCAATTTTTCTGTTCAAATTCATGGCTGACTGTCCAAGGTATAGCCCATCATCTAAGGCTTTTTCTATTGAGGATACTGCAGTAAATGATGAAATTAGGGAGCTTCATAACAAATAAGTCTCCCAAGATGACCACCAGAGAGAGCCCACATATCACACAAATATCACCGAAATGTAGCCCAAGTGTAAATCAATGACAGAAGTGTGCAAAACACTTAATTGTTTTTTTTGTGCAGTTTTATATAGCACAGACTTGATCCAAAGGTTAAGGAGTGCTTTACATGAGCACCAGTTACTTTACACGAGGACACATTAATATTGGCTTTAAGCATGGGGAGATTAAGTGAGCTGCCAAGAATCAAAGGATGTCAAGCTGACGCAGAGATTCGAATCTGGTTCCCCAGTTGCAAAGTCTTCAGCTCTGGCTGTCACGCCACATCCTCTCGAGAAGGGTGCAGAGGCAACAAGTTGACCTTGTTGTGCAGGTGGAAGGGGCAGTGACAGCACAACAGACCATCGTGGGCAGGGAAAAGGGGGACAGAGGCAACACACCAACTATGTAGTACAGATAAGAGAGGCTATGGCAATTTAAAAGACTATTGAGGGCAGAAGGAAGAGGCTGTGGCAGTACAACCATAAATGCCAAGAGAACCGATTCAGGCTGGAGACTCCTGATGTTTTTAAGCCTGTAAGGCCTTTATTTTATTTGTCTCCTGCCTACAATCTCCTCTTTTTCAATGTAAGTCAAAGCGGGAAATCAATGCCCCAGGTTTTTTTCAAAATCTCCCTCTTACCAAGTTCAAAATGTTGGCAAGTTTCATACATTAGATCATGGAGGGCAGGTGGAATGGGCTAGGGGCACGGGTAAGAGAGGGCTGGAGGGAGAGGGGTGGGGGTACCAAACTGGCCTTACACGGCAGGTGCCAGGGGTTGCAGCAGCACAATACGAACACAGGGCAAGGGGAAGTCAGTGCAGCAAATGGGCCATGGAAAGCAATAGGGAGGGAACTAAGCCATGCACATGGACAACAGAAAGCAGAGGGGAAAGAGGCAAGGGCAGTAATCTGACCATAGCCGACAGACAGGAGGGACAGTTGCAGACCATAAAGGGTGGGGAGAGGGGGGCAACAGCAGACCAAACAATGCTGGAGGGAGGGGGTAGGGATCTGCGCATGGAAAACAGAGGGCAGGGGGTAAGGGGGCTGGGCAGGAGCCACAAGCTAACCATAGAGAGTAGGTGGGATGGCACTGGAACCACAACACACCATGGATGGGCAACAGTGAGACTATAATGGCATACACAGAGACAATGAAGGGAAGGTGGGCAGGGGTCAGGGGGAGCAAGCTGACCACACAGGGCAGTTGGAAGGGGTGGTGGAAACAGAGAAGACCATGTATGGCAAGCGGGAGGGTTGGTGGCAGCACAATGGCCATGGTGGGCAAGAGGGAGAGGGCAGGGCAAGCACAAAAGTCAATGGGGGACACAGACTAAAGAGAGCAGGGAAAGAGACTCACAACAGACCATGCAGGGCAGACATGAGGAGCAATTGCAGCACAACAGAGCATGGAGGGCAGAAGGGAGTGGCAGCAAAATGGACCATGGGGGACAGGTGGAAGGGGATAGGGGCCTGGAACTTGGATAGGCAGGGTGGAGATGGCAGGGACAGGCAGCAACCATCTGACCATGCTACACAAGTGGGAGGGGTAGTGGCAACTCAACAGAACACTCAGAGTGGATAGGAGGGAGGCAGGTCCATGGAATATGGTGGGCAAAGAGCCATGACCCGAGGCATGCACGCAGACATCAGAATGCTGGGGAAAGGAGAGTAGGAATAGCAAGCTAAGCACAGAGGCTAAACAGAAGGACAATGATGCTGCTTAGATTTGGGGAATGGAGGGCAGGAGGAGTGGGTAGGGACATTGAGCTAAAGGGAAGGCAGTGGCAGCAGATTTGACCATGCAGGGCAAGAGGGAGGGGCTGGTGCATGGACTCGGACAACAGAGGGTAGGGAGGAGGTGGATGGGGCAGCAGGCTAACTGTTTAGGGCTGACAGGAAGGGCAGTGGCAGAACAATCGCCGCACACAACTGTAATGAGGGAGCAGGGTCATGGATAATGGATGACAAGGAGGAGGAGGGCAGAAGCAGCAAGCTTGGGTGGGGGCAGTACAATGCCAGGCCAGGCCCTGCATTCAACCTCACCCCCATTGTGCATTGCGATGGGCATCTTACTTCACATAAAAAAACTTTAAAATTCACCAATAAATCAAAGGTAACAGGGACATTATAATTAGGAAATAGAATTTAAAAAACCTTAGAAATTCACTGAAAAAAATAAATGTTACAGGGACATTATAGTTAGGCTTAGTTTTCACTTGTACAAAACCAATGAAATACAGCAGTTATAGTTAGCTGAGCTAGCTATAACCCGCACCCTCACAATGCACTGCGTATGTCCTCCCATATTACATAACTCATGACATGGTCAGTGACATCACTGTTGACATGTATGCCTAAAAAATATCTTTATATTGGCATTAGATAGAAAATAATTGATGTGTCTTCTCTTATCAAAGTTTGGATCCTGGACACATATCCTAATCTGGGTTTAATCTATGGACATCAATCATGCATTTTTTAAATCAGAAATTAGCTAGCCTTGATGGAGTGCAGGCTCGGAGATCCCCTGCTGGGCCAAGTCTGATGGCCAGGGATAAAACGTACATGAAGTAATTAATTACCTCAAGGGGTCACCACAGTTTTGGCGAATACAACGGATAGCGATGTTGTGGCGGCTCCCGGGTATTGTCAGCTGCCCTGGTTCCCTCACATGGCCAGGAACAAGGTCACAAGCAAGTTTTTTGACTTAGGACTGGCTTTTGTTAAAAGGGATATCACTAGTCATTGGAAGGCGAGGAGTGGCCCTAACATATCCAGATGGATGAGGGAATTTGTGAGGTGGGCAGAATGCGAGGGAACAATCAGAATGCGAATGGTAAAAAGCACAGGGAGCGAGAAAACGTTGGAAGCGGCCAGGGCATGGGTAGTAATAGTGGAGCTCCTGAAACACCCAGCTGAGGACAGGGAAGATAGCCTATTTGGAGAGGGCCCGGACAGTGATGACTAATCACCCGGCACTACCTCTGTTCCTGATTGATGATCACAGAGAAGGAGCAGAGAACAGGTCACACTCTGGTCTAACCCTAGGTCACACATATATGTGCTGATAGTTAGCGGCATACCTTGGGGTGAGGAGGGCGGGAGTTTGGGTAGGCGCGGACTGGAGTTGTAACGGGAACACAATGACTGAAAGAAGGGAGCCTAGTGGATTGATAACTATTGTATTAAGTTGACACTAAAAAAGGGGTCGTGGGTTGTGGGTTGGACTGTTACTTTGACGAATACTATTCTCCTGTCCCACAAGTGAGAGTCATGGACAATTGTAACTGAAGAGATTTCTTTTATTGTGATTACTTGCTTCCTTATGCTTGTTGGTGTTTCCTATATAGTGCTAAAGACACTGGTACTAGTCACCAGTGGAGAAGTGTGGCTCACTGGTTAGAGGAGGCAGACCTGGAAGCAGAGGTCAGCCCGGGACCAGGGTTCAATTCCCGGCTCGGCGGGGTCTTGAGTCCTAAAATGTCCATGGACTCGACAATTCTCGCTCCGGTGCCTACTCGATTCACGGGTTCACACTGTGCGACTCTGGGCAATAGCTTGCTTAATCTCCACAACGGCCCCTCGCGGCGGGATGCCTGGCTTTCACCTTGCGGATACCCTGCTGGGGTTATCTCACAGGGGAATACCAGGACGGGTTCCCTAAGCAAGCGCTTAGAAACCGCTCGGTGATTTGCGCTATATAAATTCCTGTACATTTACATTTACATTTACCACAGGAGGATTTCTTTAAAGACATGGAGGGGAAAATAAATCAGACTTATATGGAGGATTCTGGCTCACATGAGATGTATTTTTGTAACCTCAGTTCAGGCTGTCAGTCTCTTTAATGTAATGAAAGCGAGTGCTGTACAGCTAGAGGGATAATCTGAGTAAGTGTCAGTTTGGGGTGGATAACGGTGTAGCATCTCTTGATTGGGTAGAGACTCGCACCTTCATCCTTCCACATTCACTTTTAAACCAAGTCACAGGCAAGAATATTTGAGAAGCAGAGGAAAAAACAGTAGGACTGATCCACATCCTGCTGGTGCCCTGTCTAAAGTGGAAAGTCACTTTGGAGTTCTACATTTTGGTCTTTTCTTGGACTCCAACTCCAGAGGCAACTGCACCCACTTCGCACCTACCAGTTGGGTTCATTTGAAGGTGGAAATGCTGGTGACCCCCTGAAGGAAGTGGATCCTTTAGGCATTTATGAGCCGGCTGTCAGTGTCTTGGGAGTGAGTACTACTGGCTCTGCTGGGCACACAGGCACCTTCCAGTTGGTGGAAACCTGTGGGTGCCTGGAAATTGCTGGCAGGGTAAGTGGACTACCTTAATTGCATTTGTTGTTGTTGCTGCAGAAAATCCCCAGATCAAAAGACTAACAAGGACAGTTCCAAAACTCTTCCAAGCCAATGTTGCAAGGAAGGAAGCAGTACAAAAAGCATTCAGAAAGCTCTACACTAAAGAATAACTACATATTTAGATGCCCGATGGTTGGAGCACACCCCAAGAGCTAAGTAAACGAAACACATTACAAAAAGGGCTGCATATCTCCCTTTTTAAAGCTTGCTAGCTGTAAGTGGCGTGTTTTCTGTTTTCAACAGGTCCCCTGAGGACTTTGGGATAGCAAAGCCCATGAAATAAAAAACACAAACAGCAGGTCCCCGAATATCCCCAGAGCTAGAGCTAGATGGGTCTGTACAAGGGGCTTGCAGTTCAGGACTGCTGTTGTACAATACTTTACTATTTTTCAAATACAGAGCCAGCAGTATCGGCTCTGTCTGGGGAGTCACCAAGCAAAAATCTGTCCCTTCATGCAACAGGGGGCTCAGGTACAAGGTTCACAGCTGTGCTCCATGCCGGCTCCCTGAGGCTTCAACCAGGGAGAGTTGGGCATTGATAGTAAGGTGTCAGGTACACTGTCTGCACCAGAGAGAAATACTATGGGAGAGAGACTCCAGTGTCCAGAGAGGATGTCTATGGTCCCCATGAACGCAGAGGCACCCTCTGTAGTACACACCAACAAACAGAGGAAAAGAACATATTTGCAGCGGCATTATCAATGATGACAGAAAGATGTGCTGCAGAGTAAAAGAACTCCCTATATGCCCCTGAGTGGACTTTAAATTCACAAATGGTACCTGTCCAGACCATAGAAGCACTACGGATACCTTGTACAGTAATATGGGGGACACCTTGGAGCAACAGTAAACACCACACCAAAACCTCTACCCATTTTTTACTAATTGGATATTCGTTTGCCTCCTGGAATCTCAAATTTTGAGACAATGAGTGAGGCTTAGGTGCACTTCAAATTGTCCTGGGCCCACCTTTTGGTGTTTTATAGTTTTATATGAACCCAGTGAGTTTTCTGCGGCGACAGGGCAACCTTGTTTAATAGTTAGAAGAAAACGTTTATGAACATGTTCCATATTTTATACTGTGTCTATGGAAAGTGTGGCCATTTAATAGCGAAAGCCAAGAAATGGGCTTATTTGTTATAACATCATGAAATGTTGATTCATACTGAAACGTCTATTCTCTTACTGCTAAGTGTATAGTAGCTATCAGTGACGCAGCCAGGCTTCACTTTTTTAATTACATATCATCAGTCAATCAGGATTGGTAGAGCACACTTATCGCCCTTGAGGGTATCCAGGCACTGAGATTGGCTGCTCGGGGCTTCAGTTAAAGAGTCAGGCTTTAAGCCTGCTTCTGAATTGCTGGAGGGAGGGGAATGTCCTGAGGTGGATATGGAGGCTGTTCCAGGATTTTGCAGCAAGATAGGAGAAAAAGTGGCCTCCACTGTTGCTGCAGCAGATGCGTGGGGTGTGAGCGAGGGAGACGGAGGTGGAGCGTAGGGGTTTGGAGGGACGGTGGAAGCTCAGTCGGTGGTTGAGGTATGCTGCTTCTTGGTTGTGAAGGGCTTTATAGGCATGTATCAACAGCTTGAATTAGCATAGTTTGTGTATGGGGAACATGGGGAGATTCTTCAGGTGGGGTGATGTTTAATCTGTGGCCCTTTAGAGTTTGTTCCGATTGGTTTTCAATCTGCCCTTCTGTATATATTTGTAAATGTGTGAGTAGTACTAGTTTTCAATGCTTATTAAAAGCACTGACTAGAATTATTGTTTATTGAGTGTTATTTGATGCACTGCAGAATTCTGAAGTTTTGTTATCAACATCTCCCTGAAAAATCCTTGGGTTGCTCTGCCTCACTACTTTGAGAGGCAAGTGGTAAAATGGGTCCTTGGTTGCCAGTTGAGGGTCCACAATATGTGGAACCCTGGACACCAGAAACAAAAGAAAATAACTTCAGAATGTCCTGGGCCCCTCAAATGTAAGTTCCTCACAAATATTCCTGCATGTTTTAAGCTCTTATTAAGATTCTATGCACAACTTGTGTTTTTCTACAGAAATCCATCATAAGCTTGATATGGGGGAGATAAAGGCCCAGATTCTTCTACGGTCATATTATTAAAAACTTACTCTATGGGCTATCTTACATCCCGTAATAATGTATTACTTATTATGGAACGTCTCAGTTAAGAATTTCAAAACTTTGTATCTCATAGGGACTACTAACGCATGGAAAATTACCAAGTCCCAAGGATTATAGATGGAAGTCACCTTCATATTTATCCTACTTTCATGGGGAAACAATCCCTCTTGAGCATTAATTAACTCAAATTCAGCTATCTGCCATAAAACCATTTACCCAACTACTAAACAGACTTTCCTTTATTGAATGGGAATGTGGTCATTCTCTAACATCTTAGGACCCTTATTCACAAATGAACATCAGTGCTCATGTGCCATACACATCTTTTCAAAATGTAATATGAATGGTAAAACTACAGAATATATAACTTTTAATGAACACAACATTTTTGCATACAGTAAATTGAACCACAGAGGAAATTATATCTTGGCAACGGTCTATCAAACAAGATAAAATCCAAAATGCATATTTTCAGATGATGTAACAGCTCATTTACCTGAGTCAGATCTGCATGGTAAATATTGAAAAATTAAGACATTATTAAATGTTACATTTTCCATGTGCGCTTGTGTAGAGACTAGGAAATGTGTTTATGTCTATGTGGTATAGTGGTTTCCAGAAGAAGGTGGATATGGGAAAGATTGTATAGGCACCATATAAATGACCCATACAGTACGAATGAAATGTTTGACATTTGTCTAACCAGAATATGGACATTGCCTGCCCAGCTAATAAAAACGCAGCTTTCTTAGTATACTATTACTACACCTCCACTTCATAACAATTAAAATGGAAACATGGTTTAATGCTTGACTATTGGTAATGGTCCTACAGTCACATATGTGTACGTTTGTGTGTTCTAACCTTTAACAACCTGTAACTGTAAATTGTGCTGGCATGTGATCCATGTTACAATATATGAGTTCAAGAACACATGCTGAAATACAGTGCAAAAATGGCATGGTTAAGAATATAAAGTAGTATTAGATTGTGCACTGCTTGAGATTTAACATGGGTTATACTGGTTAACCGTGCTCCAGAGAATCGTTCCCTGCTCGAGATCGTAAGTATATAAATAGGGTAGCGACCCCACTCTTATGGGGTGTCTCTCCGGGCACTGGTTGAGGGGTGCTGAAAACTACAGCCAAAATCAACAAATAAAGAATGCTTGACAAAGTTATTTTTCAATATATTTTTAGTGTTCAAAATATATTCATTCCATATATTTCTTCAATGCATATATTAAAAAGTACCATAATGCGTCATTACTATGATTATCACAATTGGACTTTTTCCCTATGCATTTCGGCATACAGACTTCATCAGGGGAATGTCTAGAACAAACAAAAGGAATCGCATTTAGTCATTGGAGTGTTCCACTTCATGTTTCGCCACCACCATTTAGTATAGTGATTTGTCAACCGGAATAATATACAAGAGATAATGTATATCAAACATCAACCAGAAAGCATTAGAAAGAGGTGCTATTAACGAAAAAGTGAAGAGATACTTGACACAGGACAACCCTAAAAGCCCCAGTTTCTATATGGTACCAAAAATCCATAAGGATCCTCTAAAACCTCCATGGCGCCCCATAGTGTCCACAAGCGGCAGCATCCATGAACCTGTGGGTAAAATTATGGATCGGTACCTACAGCGATGTGTACTGAAAATGAAATCATTCCTCAAAGACACCACAGATTTCTTAAACAAACTAGGAGAAGTGTCATTAGTGGGTGAGGAGTCAGTAGTACCATGTACCATAGATGTCAAATCCCTTTATACATCGATATCACATCAACAAGGCATTGAAGCAGTAGAGAAGGCTCTACTACAAACGGATTATGACGACCACATGAAAGTATTTCTAATGGAGCTACTTGAATTCACCTTGATGCATAGCTATTTTAAATGGCAAAACAGCTGGTATCTACAGAAGAGCGGTACATCTATGTGCAATTGCGCAGCACCGACCTACGCAAATATTTTCATGAACGAATACGAGGAACAACACATTTTGAATTCACCATCATGGACGAACAACATATGTTTATATCTGCGCTTCATTGATGATATTTTCATCATATTGAGGGGCACATCTGAAACTTTGGAGGAACGCATAGCAAACTTGAGTAAAATCAACGAACGTATACAGTTTACATTTGAAATACAGACACACTCAATAAGCTTCCGAGATGTAACCATAACCAAAACCTCAACAGGCTTTGAAACAAACGTTTACAGAAAACCTACGGATCAAAATAAATCTTTGATGTATGATAGTTTTCATCCGCAACCATTAAAACAACACCTTCCATATTCTCAACTCTTGATAGTGAAAAGGGTAGTCTCAGACCCCACAAAATACACAGAACAATCCATGAACATGATACAATGTTTCCAGCAAAGAGGGTACCCGGAAGAAGTACTGGCACAATCTCTGAATAGAGCAAATAAAAAAGACAGATTAGAACTACTTACCTCACAGACCCCAACAAAAAAAGAAAAAAATCACATGTGTAAGCAAATATTCAACCATGAGTCAACACTACAAAAAAATCATTAAGAAACACTGGACCCTACTGAGAATGGAACAAGATTTCAATAACATCTTTGTGGAAGAACCGACATTCGCATACACAAGATCTAAAAACATAGGAGAAGTTATCAAACATCCAAACAAAATCATTGAAAAAATGATATACAACGGCACCACACCATGTTGGCACGGCAATAACTGCCATAAGATCATAAGAGGAGGATCCATCACTCACCCCATGAGAGGTTATAACATTTAAATTACGGGTGGATTCCACATGTGACACCTATAACATCATATTTATGCTTAAATACCCATGTGAAAAAGCCTACATAGGGCAACCGGAACGTATGCTGAAGACCCATATGAATGAGCACAAGAGCAACATAAGAACCAAATCCCCAAAATCTGTAGTAGCTTCGCATTTCATCGAAGCACAACATCACATAAGCCAAATTAAAGCCTGTATACTGGAAACGGTAGACAAAATGGAAGGTAAAGGCAACAAAAAAATGCTATTAATGAGAGAAAACTTCTGGATTTATCATCTGAATACCCTGAAACCCAACGGGATGAACGAGAGAGTAGAATTTTCACGCTACCTCTAGACATAACCTTCTTGAGATGAAACTCTATTTGGTATCCTTATCGGAGTGCAAGCCATCAAGATGGTTGATACTCCTAATAACGATAACATTTTAACTTTATTTCACATGTTCACCGCAATGGTAGTTAACCATATTGCAACAACTGTAACATTTTCATTATATCTGCATTAGATTTATTGTTGACAGTGCTTATTATTTAGCATATGTTTGTTTTCCCACTAATACGTAATTGTCAGTACACCGTATCACAAGCCGCCAGGTTGATCAACATATGCGTTTTTTTGTACAATATAACTTTAATAAGCACAAGCCCCGCGTAACGTAACACTTGCACAAAAGCACGCCTTGACGTCACACGCTAACTCAGTCTACACGGAAGACACTAACAGACACACATTGGTCTCAGAGGAACGTTAAAATATCACGGACTGGTAAGCGCTTAACGCGAGTATTAAACAGCATGCGGAAGTGAGCACGAATGCCTAACCTTGATACTTTGAGCTTTAACGAAAAGTTATTTAACCACTTCTAAACCACGATTAAGTTGTGCATTGTAACCAACAGTCACGTTGATAGAACGGCATAATGTCTGACAGAACGTAGCAAACTAACAACACAGGGCACTTTTTGTTTTTCACACGTCTTTTTTACACTGCATCATTATACTAGGTTTTCTAAACCGCATAATTATACTAGATTTTCTCGAAGCACATGACTCTTTTGAGCTGCGTTTTTGCAAAGTACACCTTTTTAATTTAAGTTTTCACGAAGCATACCACATCATCTCTTGTATACTACTCCGGTTGACAAATCACTATACTAAATTCTTGAATACTGCTAATAAAACAGATTTAATACTAAATGGTGGTGGCGAAACATGAAGTGGAAAACTCTAATGACTAAATGCGATTACTTTTGTTTGTTCTAGACATTCCCCTGATGAAGGCTATATGCCGAAATGCATAGGGAAAAAGTCCAATTGTGATATTTGCAGTAATGATACATTATGGAACTTTTTAATATATGCATTGAAGAAATATATGGAATTAATATATTTTGAACACTAAAAACATATGGAAGAATAACTTTGTCAAGGATCCTTTATTTGTTGATTTTGGCTGTAGTTTTCAGCACCCGTCAACCAGTGCCCGGAGAGACACCCCATAAGAGTGGGGTCGCTACCCTATTGATGGTTAGGAATATACTCTTTTTACTTATTTTTTCAAACTTTTATGTGACAGCAACTATGTTTTTAGATCATATTACACACATCAATTACCTATCTTTGCATATTTAACAACAAACCAAATATTTTATAAAGCAACACAAGTGTCCTCTCATATTTTAATAGTAAGAAACAACACCAATATCTATGATTGCTAATCACAAATAGATATTTAGTTCTGCCTTACATTGTATCTTTAGATGTGAAGAGGGGAGTGAAAAGCCAGGTACCATATTTGTGTCTGGGGTTGAATTGGGATATTACATTAGCAAATGGCTTCAGGGTATGGCATTATGAGCTTCACCTAGCATTATATTAAAACATATATAACATAAAATGTTATTTTTACATGAAAACCTACTGTCCTCTTCAATGTCATGTATTTTTTTCCATGTGAACCTAAAACATTCTGGCCATGTTTACAACTCATTTGTCCAAAAACATAAGTGTTAATAAACCTTTACATAATAACTACTCCACTTCACAATGGTAATAGGATAGCTAACTTGTTATTGATATTTTTAACATTCTGCTTCAGATCGGGGAAAAGGCAGGTGCAAAGATTCCCATTTACAAGGGAGATTGATCCTCTGCCAATCCTTTCCTCAAACTACATTGCCCATTCTACAAAGTTGCGTAGCTTAATAAACTGTTTAAGTGCCAACTTTTCAAACAAAACTGCCTCTGTGAATTGTATTTTTCTTTCTACTGGAGACCAATAGTAGAGTGCATTAGATGTATGAACAGAAAATCTCTATAGAAATATTCTTAAACGTAAATGTTTCCATGAGGAAAATTAAAACATGATAATAAATAAGTAATTAATTAAATGAATAATGTCTCACTGAGTAGTAATTGTATTTCTTCCAGAAAATTGCCATATGGTTCTTCTCTATATAAACTATATCTGTTGTTTTTCTATTTTCAATGAAAGAATGCATTATTGGATACCTTTCTTCTCCTTTTTATTGCCATTTCTGCAACAGTCAGAGTTCTGCCTGATCAAACGACAACGGCGGCCAAGGAACAAAGACAGCCAGTCTGCAATTGTGTCCCCACAATCATATGTTTGTACTCTGTGGAAGTAATGAAAGAGATGATCAGACATTCTGACTAAACAATACACATGTGGAACCTTTGATTATGGATTTGTTTTAATACACATTTTATTGACACCAAATGGCTATCTGGCATCACAATGTCTCAACAGTTCAGGTATTTTATTTACATCACGTCATAAAGTAAACAATCAACAGTAGTTGGAATTGCACCCCTTACCCACCTAATCCTCCTAGTTCCCCCTTTTGGCGAGCCCACCACACCCAACAAACTCTTTTCATGATGGAAACTCTTTCAGTTCACCATTGCCTGTGCACTCTCCATATTCTCTGATTTCTACTACTAGATTCTCAACCCCAGGTCGTATTGGCTCCAAACATAGCTCCGTGAAATAAGCCCATGCCTACCAGATTAAGTCCATTTTCCCCTGCCCCTCCAATGGGGGGGGGGGATCTTTCCAACGTCGAGCTTCATCCCATTTGGTGACCACAAGCCCCAATTGAAGTAGTGCCCATTTATATCTATTATTGTCCAAGTCTTTGCTTTTGTGGAGTAGGATGACTTTACGGTCCATTAGGATTCTCCAGCACAGGACAGAGCCTAGGCTGGAGGTGACACTCCTCCAGAATGGCACCAGCATGTTGCACCACAGACACTGTGTTTGAAGTCACTCTCATCAGTGTGGCCTCAGAGGCAAGAGGGGGGCATGATTGCCTCATCCTCCACAACCTCGGTCTGGTGAGGTACACCCATTGAATGTAGTTTAATTGTATAAAGGAATCTGGCCACTACTGCCGAGCTCCAGGGGTATGCCCTAGCCTCTGTCTACTCCTCCTCTGAAAGTTCCCCTACGTGTGCCTCCAAGTCTTGCTTAGCCCACTCAAGGGGTCAATTTGTTTAAGGAGCAATGAGCAATAAACTTGCACCATTTTTAGGCCTGGGCAGTAAATTCCGTTCCGTTCGCAGAATTTTCAGAATTTGGGTAAATTCGCGTTCCGTGGAGAAGAGCGAAATTGCCCAAATTCTGCGTTCCGCAACTTTGTGAAATTTTTTGCTTGTTTGCGTTCACAAAATACGTGTTTGTGAGATATTTCCCCCCCGAGCACACAAACAGCAATTGCGAACAGTAAAAAAGCCTGGCGAACAAGCAATTCCACGTGTTTGCGGAATTTCCGCGTGTTTGCTGAGATTTTTTACCATTTCGCAGAGATTTGCGTAACACGATTACGCAAATTGCGCCCACCCCTAACCATTTTACGGTTCCCCAACTCTACTGTGAGCAGCTTACCCTCCAATGGATTTAATTGGGGGGGATCCCCAACTCTGCAATGTATGGCTGTGATTAATGAATGGATTATAAACTTTCTGATAGATTATAATGCAAAATATAATATTGATAGAAGAGTACAATTCTTCCCGGGTTTCAACTGAAAAGCATGCTTTTAACTATGCATGGAATGCCCATATCAAATGCAAGTTTGTTAAAGTTTGAGAAAAGCAATATTTAGCCAAAAAGCTGGAATAATTTGGTCACCAGAGGAATTTCTGAACAGTCATCCTGACAGAATTTTCTGGTTATTGTATAAAAGCTAATGTCATGAAGGTTTTTACAGATGCTGTGATTTGTTGATTGAGTAAGGCTTTGGCAAAAAAGAGAAGATGCTGCTGAATTTTATCTGGTTTCACAGTGCATTTGCTAGGTTTGCTTGTGTTTCAATAAAGGTTTAGGTGACTGAAGCTGTGGTGAGCAGCACCACTGAACTGACACATTGTTGAAAGCCAAATCCATTTGGAGAATCACTGCCTCATATATAACCATAAATCAAGGCTCAGAGCCGCACTGGAGCCCAAGAAAAACAACATAATTCAGAAGTAGCTGCTATGATGGGCTGGTTGTATGACAGAATATCAACCACAAAAAATGCGATGCAAATATTTTGCAGGAAATAACCTTGAGGGCCAAAATGTTAACTTTATATATCTGCAATGTAAAATATAAGAATATTGACTAGAAAATATGAACCAAATTTTGACATTACCTTTATATATTTGTACTTAATAATATTTTACCTGAAGAAAATGAATTAATTTAAAAAAGGTTTCATTGTTTTAAAAGTGAACATTAATTTAATACATTATTTATAAAATTACACACATATAGATCACTTTAACACACATTAAAAAAAGACAACATTCTAAAATGAAATTTCAAAATAATATACATGTATTAGTTAAATAATTATAATTTTTATTAAAATAATTATATGAACAGTATGTATAATTATAGTATCAACCTTTATCATGAAAAGATACCAATTTAGCTATGACAGTCATTTATTCACCACATACTTTCAGCTCCCAAAGAGTCAACTGACAGATCTCCCAGCAGAGTCTAGGGTAAACATTCTCACAATAACTTAACACGTCATATTTGATTACACCACTTCAACATCTCCCTTCTCTTTTGAAACTAAAGATACTACAAATACAAAAAGCAACAATGATTTGCAAATCTTGAACAAATCTATAAAAGATAATCAACATTAGTAAATAACAGTATTAAGTAATAAAACGCTATAGATAAAATTGTGTATGTTGCCAGAATCCGTAATACATAAATCACTGGTTCTCAAACAATTTTGAACTACAACCCACTTTTAGTGTGATTTTTCAAGATTTTTCAAGATTTTATTTGGGTGATCGGTCTTTTTAAAAACAAAAACCATTAAACCAAATAACAATTTTTAAATAGTACAACTACATATAAACACATGAAATTGTTTGCAGAATCTTACACAATTAATCTATAAGGTACTTTTATGCGTCAAATATTTAAAATTTAATTTTTTTAAACATCATATCTTTCTAAGATCATTATTATTAAAAACGGCCTTTAACTCTTCTTTATTTTCTGGTTGACCGTTAGTTTTTTATAAAGAATCTTTTTTCGCTCTCTACAGAGTTTCAACAGATTTCCTGTTCACTTAGTAACATGGGGCATACGCAAAAAATGTGTTGAATAGATTCGTCTTTATATCGGCATAGTCTGCAGTCTCGATTTTCCCTGTTATCCTTCCATGCTGGGATTAAGTCTTTTGTTTCTCACATGCCCAGACGCAACCTCATAAATTGCTGTTTTAGGGCAAGTGAGAAATAGGCTGATAAATATTCCTGAGGCTTCCTTTTCCCATATGAATTAATAACCATCCAGACAAACATTTTATTGTGATGTTGATTAGTTTGGTTAATGCCTTTTTTCCTATGCTAAGATTCCAAATATCTAGGTCAGAGAGGTCTTTTATCACCTGGTTTAAGTAACTACCCCAGGATCCTTGCATTTTCTTTTCGTCTTTCTAGTTCTTTCCAGCATAGTTGATCTATGGTTCCGCTTGCAGAAGCACGCAACCTCCGTCACAGTTTTATGAATGCTCCATTGCTGCGAAATTCCTGGTTTAATAAGCCAAACTCTAGCGGCACCCGAGCAGGCGATGCACTTTGCTGGATATGGAAGATTTTTTTTATATACGTTTGTTTGTATTTTGTTCAAGGCCGGGATTTCACATCATTTCATTATTTCAGTGCCATAGGTCACTGTTGGCATTAACTGTGCCTGCATAACTTTTAATAAGTTGCCATATGATGGACAGCTTAATTTCTTTTTTAATATTTTAATACATTGAAGCCATATATCAGGTTTTGAGATTTTTACTTCATTCAAATGAGCTGTGATTTGTGGGTTAATTTTCGTTCTACCATGAATCCAAGATATTTGTAGGAAGCAACTGTTTCGACTTTCTTCTCCTCTATATGCCATATTTATTTCTTGTTTTTGGCATCTACTAGCCGTAAGACCTTTGTTTTTGATAAATTCAATTCTAGCCCATGTGCTGTCAAATATTTCGCTACGGCACTCCTTCCTCTTTGTAAGCCAATTTGCGTTTGACTTAGGAGTATTAAATTGTCGCCGTACTGAAGGCACCTAATTTCCTCATTAACTATTGATGGAGGATGACTATTGATTTGCACATGGGTGTCTTCAAGATCAGATATGTAAAGGTTAAAAAGAGTAGGAGCTAACACGCACCCCTGTTTCAGGCCATTTTGGGTGTTTATTTTCTTTGTTATCCACCGGCCATCTCCTAACTGTACCCGGCTCCATGTGCGCGAATATAATTCTCTGATGGCGTTTAAACAGATTTATGTGAATGCCCCAGCTGGCCAGTGTTTCCCATAGACATTCACTGGGAGCGCTGTCGAAAGCTTGCTTAAGGTCCCCAAAACAGGCGAACAGGCAGGTGTTCTTAAATTTTGCTTTTTCGGCTAACAATGTTAATGCCGTTAGGTTTGTTAAAGTTCCTGCTCCCACCCGAAACCCTGTTTTTGGTCTCGGGATGCGGTTGTTTTCATCGGACCATTTTTTCAGTCGGGTTAGCAAGCAACTTGCGTATAACTTTGCTTCAACATCAATTAAATCAATTAACCTGTAGTTGGTCGGCGTTGTTGAATTTCCCCCTTTAAAAATTGGCTGGATAACGCTTCCCCTCCAGGATTCAGGGATTCCGTTTGTTTCAAACACTTCATTAAAGAGTGGGGAAAAATAATGGGCCCAATATGAAATTTCTCCCTTGAAAAGGGCATTTGGGATGCCATTTGGTCCGGGTGCGCCCTCCGAAATTAATTTTTAAATGATTTTTATTAGTTTGCTTACTTCTGTTAATTTGTCGGAGATTTTACATTTCAGGGAGATTGGTTTGTTATTCACAATTATGCACCCAGGGAGACTCTGCGTATTTTGTTCTATAAACCTCCTACTGTCCTTTTTTGATGATGGACTACCTGGGGTTGATTTAAACTTTGATTCTTTGTGCATATTCATTATGTGAGCTGCCCATGCTACCTCGTTTATCCCTGCATTTTGGTGTTTGTTTTTTCTGAGTGTCAGTAAATTTATCTGATACCAGCAGTGTTTTCCGTTCCATTGTTTACTAGCCAAAAGGAGTTTGTTCCATATTGCGACCTGATAACTAGATTTAGCTACTCGACAGTTTTTCTTATACTGGTTTCTTAAATTTTTAAGCACCCTTCTGTCAGGTTTTCCCCCTGTTTTTAACTGTTTTGAGACTGCTCCTATTATGCGCACTATTAGGCTGTTTTGCTTGCCTAGTTCATGGTTGAACCAGGGATGGTGACTGCTTGTCCGCGTGTGCTTACTCTGGTGCCTAGCTGAATGTTGACTCTTGTTATTTGAAAAGCATTCCATTAAGGTTCCTGTTAGGATGTCCCATGCTCTTACTCTTTCACCCTCCCTGGCGTGTGGTGGATCTGGGCTTGCGGATTCCTCTGAACTTTCTTCACTTGTGCCCGTTTGGCGGTATACTTCTGCCATCACCTTTTCAATCCCTATTCCACGCCATTTCAGTCTTTTTAAATTGTAGACTTGTGGCGTGGAAATTAGATTTTTTGCTGCTGTCAGCCTGGTTGTAAATTGCTCTAATTGCAATAATTATGGCATATGATCGCTCTCTATGCATGGTACAATTAGGATTTTTTGTGTTTGGCATGCTACAGATTCACTCACTATGATGTGATCGATGGTTGAGCTTTTAGATCCACTTAAAAAGATTCTTGCCGCCGGTGAATCTTCTTTTGTATTTCCATTGAGTTGAATTAGTCCTAATGATTCAAGTTGTCGTCTGAAGTTGTTTTCCTTTTTATTCATATTCCCTGGTGAAATACATAAATTGATAGTAGTCAACGGAGATGATGAACTGTACCTGGCAATACAGCCTCTGTAGTGATTTTATTATTCCTAACATCATATTCATGT
This sequence comes from Lissotriton helveticus, assembly GCF_964261635.1. Lineage (NCBI taxonomy): Eukaryota > Metazoa > Chordata > Amphibia > Caudata > Salamandridae > Lissotriton > Lissotriton helveticus. The sequence goes on along the minus strand of NC_136063.1, from coordinate 1,143,974,872 downwards.
GCTCGTCTTTTGTCTCCTCACTTGGATGGATGTAAACATTAAGTAGTATTAATATTTTTACAGATCCAACGCTTTTGTGCTGTTCCAGTTTGGATACAAGAACCCAATTCGTCCCTATACTTAGATTTTGTAGAATCCAGTCCAATTTGGTCGAGAAATAAGAGGACAAACCGCCCTTTGGGTGTCCAAATTTTGCTGATTTTATTGCTGGCTCATGATGGTAGGCAAAGCCTATGATACTATTCGGAGTTATGCTCCAAGTTTCTTGGGCTAAAATGATATTGTGTGCTTGCAGGAATTCCACTGCACCGGGGTTTCCTATGAGATTTTCTAGACCGTGGGTATTCCAAGAGCAAATGTTGGTAACTTTTTTAATTTCTTGTGGTGCTTTGGTTCGTCAGGATTGCCAGTTAAGACAAAGTTTTTGAAGCCCCATCCTATTGTCTTTAATCACTTGTTTGATTGTGTTAAATTCATCTATACTCCTTTCAAGTTGGGCTGTTGCCAGAGGCCTTGTAATTATTAAGGTTTCGAAGGCTTTGTGATTTGTTACTGCTCCTATGGCACCACTCAGTAGAGATAGCTCACTTTTCTTTTTGGGGAGAAGCGGACCTGGGTAGCATGGGGCCTCTATCCTTTGAAGTTCAATGCCCCAAGCCTTAAACTTTTGCTGTTGAGTAATTATATGCTCTGCAATTTCCGGTGAAGGCCAAGTGTTACTGTTACCTCTCTCTTAATCATGGATGGATGTGGTTTAAATTCAATCGATAACAAGTTGGAAGAATTAATAAAGGCTATTTCACGTACTTCAGTTTTATGGTTGTACCTTTGTTTAAGGTGTCAAAGTTACCTCTTGAAATATAGTTTGGAAGTAACACTATTTTGTTTAATTCATTTTCATTTTCCCTTGGTATGTTTAAACTTTGCTGCTGCACTTTTAGTATGACAAACGTTCGCAACCCACCTTGCTCTAATTGACATGATATGGGTGAATTTTTGAATGCAAGTAATGCATCGAGTGGTAGTGTATTGTTGTTTGCAGACAGCACATTTTTCATTGAAATGTTTGCTAAATGTGCACAGACATACAGCTTTACAGATAAATCTATATTGCACACACATGTTAATGTGTGGAAATTGGGTTTCAGAGAATACTTATTTGTGCATCACCAATTAATGTGTCTTGATTTGTTCTTTTCCAACTAAAATCCTTGTTTCCATCACATTTCAGAATCCTAAAAAATATACTTCATTTTGCTTTCCTAACTGCTGAACATTTACAGTTAATTCTTTTACAGGAATTTACCTTTTGTTTTTGATGTAAGAATCAAATGACCATTTGAAGTGGGTGATGAAATAAATGTATTATAATATAGAAAGACAGCTTAACAACCACTCTTGTCCGAGTCTTCTCTCATATCCTCATCCGCCCAGCAATAGAACATTAGTACAGAATGCAGCAGAAAGAATGCAAAGAGCATTCCAAGATCACCTAATACAGAATACCACACACCTCCCCCTTTTGAAAAGAAAAAAAATAAATACATTTTCTTTAAAAAAAAACAATCAATATCTCCTAAAATCGCATTCAATAAAATACAAGAAAATTAGAATCTAACAAAATCTTTCATTTTAACAGGTACATTTCTAATTCGAGAACTTCTTCTCAGTTCAATTTCTTGTTCATCAAGAGCATGTGTACATTCAGTAGGAACAACACTTTGGTTTACAACAGGATTAGTCACAACTTCAGCATCATTAGAACCATTGGAGGTATGGTCGAAATCATTAAAATTATCCAAGAAGTTCTGAGAATCTTCTTCTTCAATATTCCTTGAAGGTTTTGGAATTATTTTTGATTCACTGGTCACACCTTTAGATCTGTACATAGATATTTGGCTAAAAATCCAAATTTTCCCACCTTCTACTCTAACAGCTTTACTAAATATTACAATGACTTTAATAGGATCAGACCATTTAGACTATTTTCTACTAGATGAACTACCAAGTTTCACACAAACTAAATCTTCTACTCTAACTTTATGATTAGTAAATTGATGCCTGTTAGCATTTTTCACCATTTTTACTTGGTATTTTTTAACACGTTCCCTGACTTGTAAAAAAATCCAACGCAGAATCATGTGAATTGTTTGTCTTTAACCACCATGGCATAAGTTTTGATACAGGTTTCCTACCTCTTAACATTTCAATAGGAGAACAACCAGTGACTGAATTAGGAGATGTACGATATGTAAGTAACGTGGCACGTAAAGATTTTCTCCAGTCAATGCCACTCTTCACAGCCAATTGAATTGACTCTTTTATAACTCTATTAAAGCGCTCAACCTGACCATTTGCTTGAGGGTTGTAATTAGAAACTCTTTTATGCACAATACCAAATTTTTTTTAAAACAATTCCATTTCTTTACTTATGCATTGTGTACCATTGTCTGAAATAATTTGTGCAGGTAACCCTTCGCGAGAAAATATATTGTCAAGAAATTCTATAACCTGTGTAGAAGTAATTTTGTCAACAATTTTAAGTTCTGGCCATTTTGAAAAATAGTCTACTAGAACTAAACCAAAAACTTCTTTAGAAAAAGGAAGACACAAAGGACCCATAATATCAATCCCTAATTTTCTCCATGGTCCTTGAGAGTATTCAACAGGAAATATATCCACAGATAAAGGTTTAACAGATTTGTCACTTTTTGAACATGGAATACACTCTCTGACCCCTCTGTCAACCATACTATCAATGCTGGGCCACCAATAAAACTCTCTCAAACGCCTCTTGGTACTGGACATACCCATATGTCCTTCATGAGCAATATCTACCAATTTTCCTCTAATTCCATACAGAGGAACAATTTTAACCCCTCTGGTGATTATGCTTTGTAAGCACATAAGTTCATCTTTGATTTTAAAAAATGAACTTAACTCTCCATTCAATTTCCTCTCTTCTGGCCAACCATTTTGCTAAAATTTAGCAACACTATTCAAAACCTCATCTTCAGCCCTCGCCATTTCCCACATCTCTTCCAAAATAATCTCTGAATCTGCAATCACACCGGAATGAATATCCTCAATGGTATATGCTACGTCACATTCTTCTACGATGTTATCTGAATCATGAAGATAAGGTAAAGGCAAACGAGACATACAATCAACATGTACATTTAATCACACAGGAATATATTCAACACTACATTGGTATTCTTGTAATTTAGCTGCTAATCTAGATAAACGAGCTGTAAGTGTTCTCCCACCTCCTGCAGCTAACATATTAATTAAGGGTTTATGGTCTGTTCTAAGTTGAAACTTAGTGCCCCACAAAAATTTGCCAAAATGTTGAACAGCCCAAGTACAAGCTAGCAGTTTTCTTTCAATAGTGGAATAATTGTACTCCGCACCACGTAATGACCTGGAAGCATAAGACACTATGTGTTCATCTCCATACTTCTTTTGCATTAATACTGTGCTTAAACCTGTACTACTAGCATCTACAGCTACAATACATTCTTTCCCAATCGTGAAAGATTTTAAGAAAGATGCAGAACTAATTTCTCTTTTCAATTTTTCAAAAGCAGAATGTTGGTCATTACCCCATTCAAACTTTAAATTTTTCTTTAACAACATTCATAGCGAAAATACTTTTGAAGCATAATTTTGAACAAATTTACTATAATATTCAGTTAGGCCAAGAAAAGAAAACAAATGCTCTTTGTTAGTTGGTGCAGGTGCTTTTGCAATACTAGCAATATGATAAAATTTTGGTTTAATACCTTCACTAGATATTTCGTGTCCTAAATATTCCACTTTGTCTTGTCTAAATTTACATTTTGAAAACTTAAGTGTAAGTCCTTTCATCTGTAAATTGTTCAAAACTGCTTGTAAATTATTATCCTGTTCTTCACAATATTTACCGAAAATTAAGCTGTCGTCCTGAAAGGTAATTGCTCCAGTACAACCTTCTAACATTTCTTTCATCAGTCTTTGAAAGACTGATGCAGCACTAGTTAATCCGAATGGCATTCATAAAAACTGATACATACCCTCAGGTGTAATAAATGCTGTTAAACATCTAGATTCCTCCATTACCTGGTGATAAGCACTGGCAAGGTCTAATGTTGAAAAAACACAAGCCCCAGAAAGTGTAGAGATCAGTTCATGTATATTAGGTAATGGATGTCTATCTGTCCAAATCTCTTTGTTAAGACTGCGAAAATCAACACACAGACGGAGATCCCCATCACTTTTAAGTGAAAGAATCACCGGAAAAACTCAAGGTGAGGATTCAATAGGTTCAATGATATTCAGATTAACCAATTCTACTAACATCTCTTTAAGTTTGTTACGATATGCTAATGGTACATTAAGTACTCTGTGTCTTACAGGTGTCGCCGTATCTTCGAGAATCATTTTATGTTTAAACTCAGCATATTTCCCAAGTTTCTCATCAAAAATTCTTGGGTACATTTATTTTATATTAGAAACAAACTCCTCATAATAGATGAAACAATGTATACGGGAGATGAGGCATTAGGGTCAAGTTTTATGCCCATCTCTTTCTGGTGAGGCCATCCTAATATAGATACCCCTTTTTTAGGTATATACACTTTACCTCTAGTTCTTCTCCCTTTAAAATCTAAATCAGCCCATATGAATCCTTCTAAATATATTTTGTGTCCAGAATAACCTCCACGATTCAGAAAAGGGGGTGGTGATGAACAGAGTGTCTGAATTAAGCAGACCACTCTTACCCAGTCCAAAGATCAGGGCTTGATCCATCACCGTTATTTAGCTCACTGCCCCATCCCAGCTCAGAACCTGGCTATATGCAAATTAGTCTGTCCCTGGCCCAGTGCATCATGGGAACAGGGCAGACCAAACTACCAAGCCAATTCTTCACCAGAAAGGATACCAGCTTCCGGGGACCGGTTTCTGGCATTTCAGCCTCGTCGGCCCGGCTTGCTTGAATCCTGATGGAGCAGTGAGCAAGGGACTCATGTCTGAGTATACCCTGCCACACCTATAGTGGCCAAAAACGATTCAGAAAAGGGGGTGGTGATGAACAGAGTGTCTGAATTAAGCAGACCACTCTTACCCAGTCCAAAGATCAGGGCTTGATCCATCACCGTTATTTAGCTCACTGCCCCATCCCAGCTCAGAACCTGGCTATATGCAAATTAGTCTGTCCCTGGCCCAGTGCATCATGGGAACAGGGCAGACCAAACTACCAAGCCAATTCTTATACTGGGAAGGAAACAAGCTTCCGGGGACCGGTTTCTGGCATTTCAGCCATCGTCGGCCCGGCTTGCTTGAATCCTGATGGTGCAATGTGCAAGGGACTCACATCTGAGTATACCCTTCCACGCTTATGGTGGACAAAATGATTCAGAAAAGGGGGTGGTGATGAACAGAGTGTCTGAATTAAGCAGACCACTCTTACCCAGTCCAAAGATCAGGGCTTGATCCATCACCGTTTTTTAGCTCACTGCACCATCCCAGCTCAGAACCTGGCTATATGCAAATTAGTCTGTTCCTGTCCCAGTGCATGATGGGAACAGGGCAAACCAAACTACCAAGCCAATTCTTATACTGGGAAGGAAACAAGCTTCCGGGGACCGGTTTCTGGCATTTCAGCCGTCGTCGGCCCGGCTTGCTTGAATCCTGATGGTGCAATGTGCAAGGGACTCACATCTGAGTATACCCTTCCACGCTTATGGTGGACAAAATGATTCAGAAAAGGGGGTGGTGATGAACAGAGTGTCTGAATTAAGCAGACCACTCTTACCCAGTCCAAAGATCAGGGCTTGATCCATCACCGTTTTTTAGCTCACTGCACCATCCCAGCTCAGAACCTGGCTATATGCAAATTAGTCTGTTCCTGTCCCAGTGCATGATGGGAACAGGGCAAACCAAACTACCAAGCCAATTCTTATACTGGGAAGGAAACAAGCTTCCGGGGACCGGTTTCTGGCATTTCAGCCGTCGTCGGCCCGGCTTGCTTGAATCCTGATGGTGCAATGTGCAAGGGACTCACATCTGAGTATACCCTTCCACGCTTATGGTGGACAAAATGATTCAGAAAAGGGGGTGGTGATGAACAGAGTGTCTGAATTAAGCAGACCACTCTTACCCAGTCCAAAGATCAGGGCTTGATCCATCACCGGTCCCCGGAAGCTTGTATCCTTTCCAGTGAAGAATTGGCTTGGTAGTTTGGTTTGCCCTGTTCCCATCATGCACTGGGACAGGAACAGACTAATTTGCATATAGCCAGGTTCTGAGCTGGGATGGTGCAGTGAGCTAAAAAACGGTGATGGATCAAGCCCTGATCTTTGGACTGGGTAAGAGTGGTCTGCTTAATTCAGACACTCTGTTCATCACCACCCCCTTTTCTGAATCATTTTGTCCACCATAAGCGTGGAAGGGTATACTCAGATGTGAGTCCCTTGCACATTGCACCATCAGGATTCAAGCAAGCCGGGCCGACGACGGCTGAAATGCCAGAAACCGGTCCCCGGAAGCTTGTTTCCTTCCCAGTATAAGAATTGGCTTGGTAGTTTGGTTTGCCCTGTTCCCATCATGCACTGGGACAGGAACAGACTAATTTGCATATAGCCAGGTTCTGAGCTGGGATAGTGCAGTGAGCTAAAAAACGGTGATGGATCAAGCCCTGATCTTTGGACTGGGTAAGAGTGGTCTGCTTAATTCAGACACTCTGTTCATCACCACCCCCTTTTCTGAATCATTTTGTCCACCATAAGCGTGGAAGGGTATACTCAGATGTGAGTCCCTTGCACATTGCACCATCAGGATTCAAGCAAGCCAGGCCGACGACGGCTGAAATGCCAGAAACCGGTCCCCGGAAGCTTGTTTCCTTCCCAGTATAAGAATTGGCTTGGTAGTTTGGTTTGCCCTGTTCCCATCATGCACTGGGACAGGAACAGACTAATTTGCATATAGCCAGGTTCTGAGCTGGGATGGTGCAGTGAGCTAAAAAACGGTGATGGATAAAGCCCTGATCTTTGGACTGGGTAAGAGTGGTCTGCTTAATTCAGACACTCTGTTCATCACCACCCCCTTTTCTGAATCATTTTGTCCACCATAAGCGTGGAAGGGTATACTCAGATGTGAGTCCCTTGCACATTGCACCATCAGGATTCAAGCAAGCCGGGCCGACGACGGCTGAAATGCCAGAACCCGGTCCCCGGAAGCTTGTTTCCTTCCCAGTATAAGAATTGACTTGGTAGTTTGGTTTGCCCTGTTCCCATCATGCACTGGGACAGGAACAGACTAATTTGCATATAGCCAGGTTCTGAGCTAGGATGGTGCAGTGAGCTAAAAAACGGTGATGGATCAAGCCCTGATCTTTGGACTGGGTAAGAGTGGTCTGCTTAATTCAGACACTCTGTTCATCACCACCCCCTTTTCTGAATCAGAATAACCTCCACGCTTGATATGCGGAGGTAGTAATTTCCTGGTTCCCCACAGTTCTTCATAAACATTCTGCCCAATTATGGAACACCAAGCACACGAGTCAACCATCAATGACACCTCTCTCCCATCAATTGATATTACAGATGATGGAAAACCCTTGCAATTATCATTACAAACACATGAAATACAGTGGAATTCGCTAAATTGCTCAGAAATATTATCTTCTTCTGATGTAACACAATTTACTTTCTGAGGGGATCTACACATTTTCCCAAAATAACCTGTTTTCTTGCATTTAACACAGATTTTGTTCAACGCTGGACAACTTTTAAAATTTCCAACGTGATCGAAACCGCCACATCTATTGCAAATTATAAAACTGCGTTTGTTACCGAATTTATTATCTTTAGTTGCAAACTCTTTTTTGTTAGGAAATGGTGTCTTTTTAGGAAAGATTGACTCTTTACAATCGAAACTTCTGATACAGAATCTTGGATTTTGACAGTTAAACTCTGAGATTGGCCTCTAATTTCACTAACAAATTTCTCCAACTGTTCAATACCTTTCGCGATATTGACTACAGTGCTTAAAGAAGACTCTGTACCTAGCCATAATCTCTCTTGTTTTTTTTTACTTTTAGTTTTCACCATAATTTGAGTACTTGTTCATAGTTGATGGTATCGAAAGCACAAGACCCAGCTAAAGCACGTAAGGCAGAAGCGTAGTTTTCTATGGATTCATCTTCTCTTTGATCCCGTGAATAAAATTTGAATCTCTCCATTACAGTGTTAATTTTCTTTCCGAATCTGGTGCTCAATTGTTTAAAAGCAATCTCGAAGACATCTGTTTCTTCAGAACCTTCAATTGGAGGTAAGTTTGTAAAATCTTTAATTCCTTGTCCCCCTAAACAATGTCATAATAAATCCAGTTTCTTCTTAGATGAACAACCATCCTCCTCCAAAACCTCAACATAGGCTAAAAACATAGGATACCATAAATCCAATTCGATCTTGGGTTCACCAGCAACAGTTAGGAAATGTGGTGGTGCTGCAATATTAGACATATTGGTGTTCACTTAAATATAGATTGTAAAAATATAGACTGTTGAATAAAAAAAAATATTTTGTAGAATAAAAAATATTAATAAAATTCCTTTGACTAGGATTTTGTAAATTATTTAGTAAGTCGTTGTAAAGATGTGCGACTCATCAATGTCTGACTCGCATAGCATAGATTAACTTAAATGAGAAATCCATACTAAGATGTGCGAGTCATCGATGTGAATTCACTCACAATAAAACAAAAACAAAAAAATTGCTTACTTGAATAAGTGTGCGAATCACTGTTGTCCGCACTCGAAAGCGATTTAGAGTATAAACATACTTTGTTAAATAGATCTTCGCTCGTGGCAACATTCACTGAAATAAAAAATAAAAAAATCGGCAAATAATATTTTCCCAACACAAAATGGCCGACAGTCGACGTGCGTGTGTGTGATGTAACTTTTCTCCCAGAATGCTCTGCACTTCCATAATGCCACAGTCCTTTGCGGTGCGCTGCTTGCGGTGCAGCTACGTAACAAGGCTCTCGTGGAACGCGGTGAAGATTCGAGTTTGGCCATTGCATGGAAAGCGCAGGTGATGCCTGTATTTATTTTTGAAATATACTTATGATATGTATAGACTCATATAATTAGCAGAGAAATTGGCAGAAAGTTCCACTAAAATGCACGATGAACAACTCAGCCGCGGGTGCAATTCAAAACACAGTCCTAACATAAACCAGCTGCTGTTGCTGTTGTACAATATCCAGCACAGATTCGACTTGGTCCAACTTCCGAAACATACATTCTGCCGCAGGTGCAATCAAGAGCATGATAGACACTAGTCTGCCGCTGGTGCATTCACGCACAATAAGGTAAAATTAGAAATACCTTAATATGTGGATCGAGTGAACACTGTCTTGTTCGATGTACTCCCGCTCGTCGTCAAATATGATGTAAGTATCACATGACCATTTGAAGAGGGTGATGAAGTAAATTTATTTTAATTTTGAGAGACAGCTTAACAACCACTCTTGTCCAAGTCTTCTCTCATATTCTCAACTGCCCAGCTATAGAACATTAATACAGAATGCAGCAGAAAGAATGCAAAGAGCATTCCAAAGATCACCTAATACAAAATACCACAGTTGTGTGTTAGGAAAAAATGACATCTCCCAACTTTCCTTTCACACTACATGTACCCCAGAAAGCTTGCCATATAATTCACGTAACTTTCTCCGATTGCTTAATGAGAGAAGTTCTTAAACACCAGTCATCGTGTAACGAAATAAGCAGCAGAAGACAAAGCCTGGCATCTGACATCTATCTTTGAAGCTGCATCAAAAGGTGAATTGATTAATATAGAATTTAAAGGCAACTTAATTTATTTCATGGCCATTGGCAACCCACTAAAAATAAGCTTTCGAATGAACCACAGTTTAGAAACACTGACCTGGATAATATGAAGAATAAAAAATATGTTTAACATCAGAATCATTGATAATCATATCTATGCAGTCTTTTACACACCCTTGTGCATCTGTGCACAATGTTTGAACTGAAGGTCTCTCTGATTAGATCATCTTTACTGGCTGTAATAGCATAAGGTTGTTTATGGGATGACTTATCTCTGTATTCTTCCTGAACACTACTGTCTTTGGATACCCTGGCCATATTCCACTAATCCTTTCCCTTAACTTTAATGGCATTGCTGTTAACATCTACTCTCACCAGTAAACTGAACTTCAGATGGCCTTTAGGTAAAATGCAAGGATATTTTATTTGTTCCCAATCAACCACTTTTACTTTTGTTTTACTGTTCACTGACCACTGTGCCTTTCATTAAATATTTTTCTTGATTTTACTTGATACTGCTTAACCAGTGGTCTTATTTCTACATCAATCATTTGTTCATGACTCCTTCTGAAACCCCACTGCCTCATGCAAGAAGGACACATTTCAAACAATGCTGTCCTCCCTCTCAGCAGCTCAAACAGACTCTATCCAGTGACTGCATTAAGAGATGTACAGTAAGCCCACAGTATACTCTCAATAGCCTTTTTCAAATCCATTCTGTTTCTGACCACCCACTGAACTCATTCCACCAATGTACTATTCATGCCCTCAACAAATCTGTTGCATTGGAAATGATAGAGTGCAATTTTATGATGGACAATATTGGATTGTTTAAATAAATCCAACATCTACGTAGAAAAAAACTCAGCCACTCTATGCCATTTTCTGACTCCATTTCCTGAGGTAATCCTTCTTCTGAACAAAATTCTCTTGAAAAAACGTAATAACTCCTTTTGGGTTAGGATTAGCCATCCACTTCTCAGCATTTGCAATAATAGTCTGCAAGAACTACTGCCAATTACTATTTCCTTCCAGCATGTGAATAGGCCCTACAAATTCCATAGTCAATTATGATCTAAGGTCCATCTAGCAACCCAACCCAATGCTTAAATGGAGTGGTAGTGTTCACAGTTTTGTCACTTTAAGGACATATCATCCATTCTTTGTCTAATTCCATAATATGGGTGTCAACGGATGACCACAAACAAGCAGCACATACTCCTCTTTTAGTGATGGCCTAGATATCCATTGTGACCTAATTTCATGTTCCTTGATCTTAAAGTAGAAGTCAGCATGAAGTTCTCTCTCCACATAAGCAATCTATCATTTTACAGTGGTAACTCATCTGCCACTTTGACAAAAGGCTGAATCTTGGAAGAAATGTGCCTTTCTTTGGGCCACCTGTTTACCTCTAAATTGCAAATAGTATAAACAGCTCATCCTTTTTTAACGTGGCCCTCTGTAAAACAAACCACAAGACATGCATCAATTGCCATTACCAAACCTTTGACCTCTACATCTTCTCCTATATAATATTCTAAAGTCAATGGTAAAAGACATCTAGATCAATATTTAGTTCTAATAGTTCTTTGTCCAGGTATATGTTTTCAGAACCCTGTTTAGAGGGCCAGGGGACAAGCAGGAGCAGGGCCCAACCATGGGGTTGAGGCCTTTTACTCCCCAGGGTCTGAAGGTCCAACCTACCAAGGGTCCTGAGAAAATGGAGCAAGTACCCCTTCAGCACTTGACTCAGCTTCTCAGGTAGACACAAGGGGGTGGACACAGGCACATCAAATATATTCAGCAGCAGCATTAAATGCTAGTCCAGTTTTTTCATTTCTTTATTCGATCAAGTTAAAAATGATCATAAAAGTACAAATAAATACATCATCATAAAATTGTACAAGTTTTTGTTTGTAAAAATTACAGATATTTCGATAATGATTCTAGAATAAAGACATAAATGCAACAAAATCTTTTAAAAAAGAAACCATTTCATATACACGTGATCCTCTTCCTCTTCCCCATACAGGCCCATAAGAAATACGCTACTGAGTAGCAAACCAAAGTGTCAGGTAACGATTTTAAAAAGTAAAGTGCCACCCAACACTGCTTTAAATTCCCTTTATTAAATATTGGTTTTAAGTAATCATTTCTTTCTTTCTTATATAGACTGCAGAATAAAACTAAATGCAATTCGGTTTGGGATGACAGATTATCACAAGGGCATGCGCTAAGCTAAGAATGATTGTGAGAAGTTGGCCTGATGTATGATGTCTCCAGTTCTGGGGGCACCTTATATCAGTCCAAACAATCCCTTATGGTGGTGGTTGTAAGTCAACCTTATAGACAAGCTATCCTAGGGGTAGCATGGACTAAGCAGCCTTAAAGGCTTAACTTCAAAGGGCGAGTAAAACGAGCTGTTTTACCATATACAATCCTGTAATATCAAATTAAAGGACACCACACAAGTTATATATTATCAAAATATATGTATTTATTCTTAGAATAATCCCCACTACACTTTATGAGCAATGAAGCACAAGCGTTTAAATAAAAGCATAGTTAAACATAGACAAGTTGCACGTTTTGGATGAGGCCGGTGGCCACTCAAACCATATATCAATAAAGTGGTATAACAATCACTAATCGATCTGGGGTAAGGCCTAGGGCTTTGGGAATCGCTTGGACTACGATGCACTAACAGCAGTTAGGGCGGGAGTAGCCCGCGGAATTCGGGTGCAGTGCAGAAAGCACAGGCATGCACCAATGCAAAGTCAATGGTGCGTAAAAGTTATCGAGTTACAGTTTTAAGAGTCTTCCGACTGACCTAGAAGGACAAAACTTTAGACTTAGACACTAGAGGTGTAAAACACTACAGGAGCACTGGCATTCAAGAGTTACCTCACCCACAGGAAGCGGGTGCACAGGTGCAAAGGTGTGTCGGGTTTCGTCACGAAGATCTAGGGTGCCTGGAGATGAAGATGCTGCAGGCGTCCAGAAGAGAAGTGTCCGGTGCGATCCAAGGGTGGATCGAAGTTGTAGAGTACCTGAAAGCAGAGGAGACAGAGTCTGGGTCACTAGCCAGTGACCAGGAAGGAACCAGGAAGGAACCAGGCAATGTCGGGCGCAATCAGGTCGATGTCGTATAGCTTCTCTCCGCTGCCACGTGGTCTCTGGGGCACCGAGGATGTCCTGGAGTGAATCACGAGCTGTCCCACAAAGGCTCTCGCTGTCGGCGGTGTCGGCTTCAAGATCGGAGTCAACAGGCCTAGGCAAATGCAACCCACGCAGGAAACGAAGATGGCTTAACACTCGGACCAGCAAGGTCTGAGCGGGTGCTCCTTTTCAGGGGAGCGAATGCCAGTCTGGAGCAACAGACTAGCTGTGTAAATGCAAGGTTTCATCGGTACTGGGGCCATTAGCCAACAGGCAAGCGACCGGACCAACGCGTCGAGCAGAAAGATGCAAAAGGGCCCCACGCAGTACTCGTCTAGTATGGAGGGGCGAGCTTCGGTGCACAAGCTGCTCGGGGCTGGAGCTTCTCAGACTCCAATGCACAGCTACGAGGGGGCCTCGGATGCTGCACGGTCAGCGCTTCGTTGTTTCTCCAAGATGGCCGCTCCCACGCTTCAGGTAGCCTCCACGGGTCTCAGCTCTGCAGGGACTGTGGATAGGGCTGTTAGAAGACAGGCACGCTGGGTCTTGTCGATCTCTGTCGCTCGAGTTCCGGCGGGAACTGCAACAAAGCAAACGTCGAGGTGCTGGATGGTGCCTGTTTACACAGGGTGGTCACTCCTTGACCACAAGGGAGATTCTTCGGTCTTCCACGAGGAGTGGGATGTCGAAGTGTCCAGAGTTTCGTTTCATAAGTTTCAGTCAGGATAATCTGATGTGCATTGGCACTGCTCCCACCTATATTCCAAATGTTATGTTATGTTAAGTGGGTGTCTTATAGAGCGCACGGCTACTCAGGCAGAGTGTCCCGGCGCTAACAGATCTGTAGTGAGGCGACCAGAGAGGAAACTATAAACCATAGAGCCAGGTCTTTAGTTCCTTCCGAAAGGCCAGCAGATTATCCAACTTTCTGAGAGACAGAGGAAGTTTGTTCCAGAGTTTTGGAGCCAATAGTCTATAGGAGCGACCACCAATGCGAGCGCGTTTGATAGTTGGAGTAATGGCCAGAGCTTGAGAGGCCGAACGAAGAGATCTAGAAGGATAGTAAAATTGCACTCTTTTCCTTAGATATACAGCGCCAATACCATGCAAGGATTTGAAGGCCATGGTCATGGCTTTAAAATGAATACGCTTCCGCACCGGCAGCCAGTGCAGCGAATCAAGGAGAGCTGAGGTGTGAGCCCTGCGACTAAGGCCAAAGATGGCCCTCGCTGCTGAATTCTGAACTGTCTGAAGGCGTGCCAGAAGGTACTCCGGGAGACCCAAATATAAGATATTGGAATAATCAAGTCTGGATCCAATTAATGCCTGTACCTTAGTTCTCCTGTGAGTTAGAGAAAGAAGCGGAAGAAATTTCCTCAGGGAGCGCAACATGGTAAAACACTGGCCAACTAAGCTGAGGATCTGGGGTTTAAACGTTAAACCAGTGTCGATCTTTACCCCTAGGTTGCGTGCCACTGAGGAAAATGATGCAGGAGGATGCATGTCATGCGGCCACCAGGATTTCCAGTGGATGTCAGGAGGACAGCCCAAAAAAATAATCTCGGACTTGTCCGAATTACATTTTAACTGATTCTCATGAAACCAGAGGAAAATGGCCTCCAGACACCTCCTAATGGACGGGCGAAATCAGCGTTCTTGTCGCAGGAGAAAAGGAGCTGCGTGTCGTCAGCGTACGACACAATACGCGCTCCGTGCGACTCAGCCAGTTCCGCCAGAGGAGATAAATAAACATTGAAAAGGGTAGGACTCAACACCGACCCCTGGGGAACTCCAGCAGCCAAAGGAGGAATAGCTGCTGAGAAAGGAGGGGCCCAGACTAGTTGTTGGTGGTGGGTCAGAAATGACTTAAGCCAGTTGAATACCGTCTTAATCTAATCTCATGGAGTCTAGCGAGAAGACGGCAGTAAGGGACGGTATCAAAAGCCGCTGACAGGTCCAAAAGGACCAACAACGCCTTGCCACCACTGTCCGTGATTTCCCTGATAGACTCAGTGATTTCCAGTAAAGCGGTCTCGGTGCTCAGATTTGAGCGGAAACCAGACTGGGAAGGGTGAAAAATATCACGCGATTCCAGAAAGCTGGAGAGGATGGAGTGCACATGCTTTTCAGCAATTTTCGCCAAAGCAGGGAGCAGCGAAATTGGCCGATAATTACTGTGTTCAGAAGGGTCCAAGTTGGTTTTTTTTAAAAGAGGGACAATATGTGCCTTTCTCCATGCAATAGGGACAATGCCCGTTTCAAAAGAGGCATTGAGAATTGGATTCACCAAAGGGTTGATGACACGGGCCATTTTTTTGCCTGACATGGATCCGATGGTGAACCGGATTTAACTTTTTCTAACAAATCCAATGAATGCTGGAGAGATAGGGGTGGAAAAGTGACAAGCAGATGCATGTCAGAAAGGGGGCATTGACTGTCGGGAATGGAGGGTGTTCCGAATGACATGGAAGGAGCCACATTCGAAAGAGTATTCAATGCAAAAGAGGCCTGAATGGCCAGGATTTTATTCGAGAAAAAAGTCGCCAGTTGCTCGACCCAAGATTCAGACGGAGCAGAGTTAGGGGTTGAGGCAGCAGGGGAAGTAAACTCCTTAACAATTTTAAAAATGTCTTTGCTAATATTACTAGCTGATTCAATTCTTCTGGCGAAGTGCGCTTTTTTCCCAACGATAATAGCTTTGTGACAGTCCTTAATATGGGCTTTATAAGTAGCTTTAAGAGCCTCATCATAATTGCAACGCCAGACTCTTTCAGCCTTCTTACAGCTCCTTCTGATCTCATGGAGTTCTGAAGTGAACCAGGGCGCAGAGGTACGACGACCAGATTTGGGCTGAATAGGAATTGGAGCTAGCTCATCAAAACGCTGGAGAAGCCATAACTGAAAGGTGGCGAGATCATTATCCAGCTGGCCCGTTAGTGGGCATGGATGCTCAATGAGAGAGTGCTCCAGTGAAGAGGCCGTAACCCGATGAAAGGGGCGAAAGACTGTAGACTGAGGATCAATACCACTGCCAATCACCCTGGAGCTGTTAAGAATAGAAAAGTTCAACAGATAGTGGTCCGACCAGGTCAGAGGTAGCGGAGGGGAAGACAGAATAGGAAGGGAGGAGTATATTTGGTCAAGAATATGACCTTTATTATGAGTGGCAGAAGCTATAAATGGGGACAAACCAAAGGTGTTAGTTACATCCTGGAGTTTCACGGAGTATACTGCCTCCGTGTCGTCCATATGAATATTGAAATCTCCAAGAAGGATGCAGTGCTTATATTTCATGATCAGTGGAGACAAAGCCAAATGGAGATCTTCATGAAAAGAGCTCACCTGACCAGGAGGCCTGTATACCAATAGGCCAGCGCACGACTGGTGAGGAGAGAAAGAAAGACAAAAGCCTAGTGATTCTACTCCCGCGATAGCCTCAGTCGCAACCACTGAACAAGCATATTGTCTGTCGACTACAATAGCCACACCACCTCCCCTACCCAAAGCCCAATCTTTCCTCACAATATAGTAGTTCAGAGGAAGGGCAGTGGAGATATCAGGGCAAGAAGCCTCGGACAGCCAAGTTTCTGTTAGAAAGAGGCAGGCCGGTTTATGTTCTGTAAGTAGATTAAAAAGGTCAAGGGCATGTTTGCCCATGGATCGAGTATTAAGAAGCATACATGGGTATGGGCTACCCTCGGTATGCGGGAGGCCCGGGGGTATTAAAACACAGCCAATGGCTGAGCTATGGGGAGCGGTAGAAGCCGTCCACCCACAGTGTAGGCAGTTTAAAACATCCATAAAGGGCTCACACAGAGGCATGGGGCAATTACAGCAAGTATTTCCCTTTAACCTGAACAAGGTAGCGGAGTCATAACAGGTTAAATGTCCTCGAGTGGGGGTAGAAGGAGCATCATTGTCGGTCGACCCGGGCGCCTCCGGGACGCGGACGGGCGTAGACGGGCTTACCTCTGGCGCACTTCCAGCGTGCATGTAGCGCGCCCGCTGCACTCGTCCGCTGCACGTCCTATGCGACATGACGCACAAATAGGGTGGAGGCAGGTCACCTGACGCTAAACACTAGCGTGACAACCTGCTTCCCCCAAGATGGCGGCTGCGCAAGAATCAGCTACCAGAATCGAGCGTGGAGTCAGGTAACAAAGTATTGCTCACACACGCTGTCAAACCATGTTCTAGCACACACTGTGGGATTAATGCCCAAGTCGGCAGAAGTAAAAGTAAAACACGAGCCCCCAGGTCCAAAAGTAACAGTAGTAGTAAATCACCCTGTTACAAACATACAATGATTTCAAACAATAATATTTTAAAATAAGCTGTGAGTGCGTACTAGTTCCCGGCTGAGCTTCAGGAACAGATCTGAAGCGGCGATGAGAAGAGCGACTTTTAAGGTCACCTGGCGCTAAACACTAGCGTGACAACCTGCTCCCCCCAAGAAGGCGGGCGCGCAAGAATCAGCTACCAGAATCGAGCGTGGAGTCAGGTAACAAAGTATTGCTCACACACGCTGTCAAACCATGTTCTAGCACACGCTGTGGGATTAATGCCAAGTCGGCAGAAGTAAAAGTAAAACACGAGCCCCCAGGTCTAAAAGTAACAGTAGTAGTAAATCACCCTGTTACAAACATACAATGATTTCAAACAATAATATTTTAAAATAAGCTGTGAGTGCGTGCTAGTTCCCGGCTAAGCCTCAGGAACAGATCTGGGGGCTGGATTACCTGCTAGGTCCCTCCTATGGGTGGAACCCAGGAAGGGGGTGGTTACACCCCTTTCCTTTGTCCAGTTTGCCGCCTAGACTGGGGCTGGAGTGCCCCAGAACCGGTTTGACTGGAATCTGCCCAGGGACACCTTGTGCCGCCCCAGGCAGTGTCTAGTTTCATTCAACCCTCCCTGCTACAATCCACTATCTCCTGTCTGGGGTGGTGTGACACATCCCTGTGACAGGAAACCCTTTGTCCAGGCGTCCCCTGCCGAGTTTCGGTCAGCAGCAGGAGGCCAGACATGTGTCTGTGACAGCAGCATCCATTTTGTGATACTGGGGCTCTGGTTAGGATTAACCGCGTTTTAGTAAAGTAACATGCCTGCACCCTCTAGAAGGGTGGGATGCTATCCCCATTACCAGGACTGGCAAGTGGATAGTATTCCAATGTGTATGACACCAAACACGACATGTTTTGATAAAGCCAAACCAGAGTTGCAATACCCGTAAGGATTATAATGCACTTAAGAGTATATGGTATGGCAGTATCACTGGAACAGCATTAAGGAATTGGTCCCAACACTGCAGTCAGGCTCAGCTCATGCTAGAGCACCATCTCACATCAAACCAAGCACTCTGCCTCCAGGACTGCAAAGGCCTGCCATAGGAGTGACTGATTGTGGGAAGGGGGGTCGGGTGAAGGAGAGTCGCCACAAGTTTGAATGAGTCTGTAACCGGTTTTTTATTATTTACTTCAATAATACCGGGTTGCTTGTAATCAAAAGGGGTAAAGTACAAAAAAACATAGGCGTGGCAGCACTCCCACGAGGAACCGTCGAGGTCTTCACATCCGGTCTTGCCTCAATGAGAGATGGCCTGCTTGCTCCGGGGATGAACTCGAGAAAAAGAAAGGAGCCACATTAGGGACTGAGTTCGATATATACAAAGTGAGAGGGGGGTTTGGGTAGTGAGGGATCACCAGGGGACTACCACCGTCTATAGCTGCGTATGAGTGCAGGATGGCAAGGCACGGCGAGAGTGTCCACCCTCAGGCTACCCGTTCCCACCCCGTGAGGAAAACAACCCCTGAAAACGCCCTCGTACCTTGTGAAGCCACACTTCTCCCTTGGAAGTGTGGCGGGGCGGCTCATGGAAACGTTGGCCTCCTGGCTTGTCGAGTCTCTGCTCCAGGGGTCTCAACAGCGGTTCCACGACGGTTCCTCCTTCTTCCTCCTTGGCGGCGTCTTCCTCGTCTTCCGGTCCGCTTTCCGAAGGTTCCGCGCTGAAGGAATGAGACGGGGCTTCCTTAAACGCCCCCAGCTCCCGTGATTGGTCAGCGGTAGAAGTCGTCCAGGCACCTGAGTGGCTGTGTGTAGACGCTGTCTGAGAACACGCCCCTGTCGTCATAGAGGCGGGACATGGAAACTGACGTGTCGGAGGCAGAGCCGGGGAAGCCCAGGAAACGTCATAAGGATCCTGCGGACGGGGTGGAAAGGAAGAGACGTTAGCAGGCACACCCCGTCCGTCCACGTCAGGGAGCCCGTCCAGGTCAGGGAGCCCGGCTTCGTGACACATCCCACCCCCAGGATTGACCCGATCGGGGGAAACAGGATACCGGGACAGAAAGTCAACATTACCCTGCAAGGAACCTTTCCTGTGACGGACCTCAATCTGGTACGGCTGTAGGGCCAGGAACCAACGCAGGATGCGGTCATTGTTCCCCCGGTTGCGCTGGAGCCAAGTCAAGGGAGCATGATCAGTATACAACACAAAGGGCCTCCCCTCGAGATAGTACCTCAACTTCTCCACACCCCAACGGACAGCCAGGCATTCCTTCTCGATGGTAGAATAAGCCTGCTCCCTCGGAAACAGTTTGCGACTAATAAAGAGCACAGGTCTCTCGGCACCATTCGCATCCACCTGAGAAAGAACCGCACCAATACCCACTCCAGAGGCGTCCGTCTGGAGTATGAAAGGTTTGAGGAAATCAGGAGACACCAGAACAGAGGAAGAAGTCAAGGCGTCCTTCAAAGCCTGGAAGGCCGAAGACTGAACAACAGAAGGGGAGGGGAGTGTAGCAGACTTGGTGTTTTTCCCAAGTAGGTCAGTGAGGGGCCCTGCCAGACTAGCAAACTGAGCAATGAAACGGCGATAGTAACCCACCAACCCCAAGAAGGCCCTGAGTTCTTTCTTTGTAGAGGGGTAGGGTAGTGCCTTGATTGCTTCCATTTTCTCAGTCTGAGGCTTAATCAGTCCTTCCCCCAAGAGATACCCGAGATACTTGACCTGCTGGAAAGCAAATCGGGACTTCTTTGCGTTAACGTGGAGATTGGCCTCCCTTAGACTGGTCAGTATGTTCCCAAGATGTGTTAACTGATCCTCCCATGTTTTGCTAAACACCACAATGTCGTCCAGGTAGGCCGACGCATATCCTAAGTGAGGTGCCAGCAGTGTATCCATGACCCTCTGGAACGTAGCTGGCGCCCCATGCAGTCCAAATGGGAGTACTGTGAAATGGAAATGACCAGAAGGGGTTGAGAACGCCGTCTTTTCCATATCTTGAGGAGCAAGGGGTATTTGCCAATACCCCTTGGTGAGATCGATGGTGGTGATGTACCGGGCCTCACCGAGGCGTTCCAGCAGTTCATCGACTCTAGGCAAGGGGTATGCGTCTTGTTTAGACACCCGGTTAACGGCCCTGAAATCGATGCAGAACCGGATACTACCGTCCGGCTTAGGCACTAGAACCACCGGGGAGCACCAATTGCTGTGGGAAGGCACTATGATCCCGGATTTCAGCATACTATCTACCTCGTCCTGGAACGCAATGCGCCTTGCCTCTGGGATGCGGTAGGGCTTTTGTTTTACCACTGCATTGGGGAGAGTAGGTATACTGTGTTCCGCCAAGTGGGTACGGCCCGGTTGATCCGAGAAGATCGCTGCATGAGACATGAGTAGGTTTTTCACTTCTTGTTGTTGGGTGGCAGACAGCTCTGGGTTGATAGGAGCATCAGCAACTGTGTGACTTATATTGGACACAGGAGACGCCACATTGATTGCCTGAGGGGGTGTTCCAAGCCATTTTTTAAGCAAGTTGATGTGATACATTTGGGTTTTACCTCTTCCTAATTGTATCAAGTACGTCGTGCGTCCTATTTTCCTCACGATCTTGAAGGGTCCCTGCCACTCCTTCCTCATTTTGTGTGTAGAGGATGGTAATAGTATCAAAACCCAGTCACCTACATCTAGTACTCTCCACTTTGTACCCCGATCATAAAGGGTTTTCTGTTTGGTTTGAGCCACCGCTAAGTGCTCGTGAGCCAGGGTCCTGAGTTTATGAAGCCGGCTCTGTAACTGCCTGGTGTAATCCAAAAGGGCCTCGGCTTCCTGTGCTCCCTCGGTCTCCCAACTGTCTTTAGTGATTTCGAGAAGTGTTCTGGGGATCTCCCGAACAACAGTTCGAAAGGTGAAGTCCCTAGACTAGACTGTTTCTGGCTACGGAGCACAAAGAGGGCCAGAGGCAATAGCTGATCCCAGTTCTTCCCGTCACCCGACAACAATTTTTTTAACGTTAACTTAAGGGAGCCGTTATATCGCTCAACCAAACCGTCTGTTTGTGGGTGATACACAGAGGTTTTGATGTGTTTGATGTTTAATTGTTTGCACACCTGTTGCATCAACCGTGAAACAAACGGGGTGCCCTGATCGGTAACAATCTCCTTCGGAAAACCCATACGAGAGAAGACCTCAACCAACCTCTGGGCTATTGTTGTAGAAGTAGCAGCCTTAAGGGGAAAAGCCTCGGGATATCTCGTGGCGTAATCAACCAGGACTAGGGCATACTGATGTCCTCGGGAGGATTTCGGCAAAGGGCCGATCAAATCCATCCCTATTCGGTCAAAGGGAACCCCTATGATAGGCATGGGCACCAAAGGGACAGGAGGAGGAGTGTACGGGTTACGCATCCGACATATCCTACACTCCTGACAATATTTCTGGACTTGGGCATAAATGCCTGGCCAGAAGAAATGACGTAAGATGGACTGACCTGTTTTGTCTACCCCAGAGTGGCCGGCTAACAGATGTGCATGACCAAAGAACAAGATCTGATCACGAAAACTATTCGGGACCAACAATTGAGGGTCGGCATCCGCCTTGGCGAGCCTGTACAGTAGGCCGTTCTTTTCAACAAAGGTGGGATAACTTCTAGTGGACGGGTCTTGTCCACTACGGGCAACCTGCCATGCGTTGCTAAGGCTTGCGTCGTTTAATTGGGCTGTTCTAAAATGAGTGTCTGTGGCCCAGGGCTCTACGGCTAACAAGGCATCACTAGGAAGGGACAGGTGGTGAAGAGCTTCTAACAATAAAGAACTAAATGTGGGGTTGTCTGTCCCTATGATTACAGGCTCGGGTAGGCTAGCCATTACTCCTACGGCTACGTCCATTTGTGTCCCCGAGGGCGTCGTCAACGTGACCTTGGCCACAGGGTACTCCTTAACGTCCCCATGGACACATCGGATACTGACCCATCTCCCTGCAAGGAGAGGAAAACAAGTTACTTACCTGTAACTACAGTTATCCAGTATTGGTATCTTTCATAGATTCACATGCCTGAATCATTCCCCGTCGTCGAGGCGGGAGTCCCACGGTAAATTATATATATATAGCAGTGCCTAAAAACCATTAGTAGTAGGCTAGAAAAGGATATAGGCCCAACTAGGCCCAAAACTTAGTAGCCTATCTACATCATTATGTAAAAAGAACTGAAAATGTAGCCTCAGCCAATCAGCTAACCTCACCCTCTAGAACCTTCCCAGCCCAGGCAGTTCTCCTCAGATTTTCCCAGCACAAGTGAGAAGTAGTATCCATAATAAGAACTGCCCAGTCGGGGAGGAGGGTGGGTGCATGTGAATCTATGAAAGATACCAATACTGGATAACTGTAGTTACAGGTAAGTAAGTTGTTTTCTTATCCAGTATTGGGGTATCTTTCATAGATTCACATGCCTGAATCAGAATAGCAAGCAGTAATAACCATAACTGTCGGTAGAGGAAGGTGGGAGACAATCCAAACCATATATCCCCACACAACCTGGAAGGTACTAGAGCAAGAACATATTCAGTACATATGCATAATCATGACAATACCTTCATATACCATATATATAGAGCATTAAAACAGTATGTTAGCACAAATGTAACAATAGAAAACAAGAAAACCATAAAAGGCTGACCTCAGTGAAGAAGATGCTGCAACACTGCTTCTCCCACTGACGTATCTTCATGTAGCACCGGCTGCAGGCAATAGTGCTTGGTAAAAGTATGCACACTTTTCCATGTAGCAGCACGGCAGATGTTTTCCAGGGTCACCCCTGCAAATAGGGCTGTAGACGCTGACATCATCCTGGTGGAATGCGCCTTAACCGTTCTTGTCAGGGGCTTGTTCGCTTTCTCATGACAGAAGACAATGACAGAGGAAAGCCATCTGGCAATAGTTGCTTTCGTCACAGCCTGACCACGTGTAGCTTGGCCATAAGCTACAAACAGTTGGGTAGATTTGCGCAAATCTTTTGTCTTTTGTAAATAGAATTTGAGGCATCTTTGGACATCCAAGGAATGCAGCATCCTTTCAGCTGGAGTCTTGGGGTCTGGAAAGAAAGTTTTGAGTTTCACCGGTTGATTGATGTGAAACTGGGTCGGAACTTTGGGAATAAACTTAGGATGAGTTCTAAGTGTCACACAATCTTTTGAGAAATGTAGGAAAGGTTCCGATATAGTGAACGCTTGTATCTCACTTACTCTCCGGGCTGAAGTGAGGGCCAACAAAATAGCCACTTTCCAAGTCAAGAATTTAAGTTCTGATTTATGAATTGGTTCAAAAGGCCTTTTCAGCAATTGAGATAACACAATATTGAGATCCCACTCAGGAGGAGGAGGCCGCACTGGAGGGAAAACTCGAAATAATCCTTTAAGGAACTGTTTAATTAAAGAGGAAGAGCACAAAGATGGTTTGTTGTAACTCTTTCTGAATCTGGATATGGCAGCAAGGTGAACTTTGATAGAAGAAAAAGCGAGACCTGATCTGGCTAGAGACAGCAGATAAGGCAGAATCTTCTCTGGAGGAGCTTGTAGTGGATGGACATCACGCTCTCCGCACCATAAACAGAATCTCTTCCATTTGAAGCGATAGGTTCTGATGGTAGACTGTGCACGAGCCTGAGATAGAACAGCTCTACAGTCTGGAGAAATCTCCAGGTCCTTAAACTCTAGGAAGTCAGGAGCCAGGCGTGCAAGTGCAGCGACTGAGGATCTGGATGAAGTATTTGTCCTTCCTCCCTTGTCAGCATTGAAAGTGTCGGCTTGAGGCGCAGTGGAGGTTGATGGGAGAGTATCAGAAGCTCCTGGAACCAATACTGTCTCGGCCAGCGAGGAGCAATTAGGATTAGAGAGCAACGTTCTCTCTTCATTTTCTGTAGAACCTTTGGGATGAGAGGAATTGGAGGGAAGGCATACGCAAAGATTCCGGTCCACCTCATCAACAGGGCATTTCCTCTCGATCCTTGCTGGTGGAACCTGCTGGCAAAGTATATGCATTTGCTGTTCTGTTGCGTGGCAAACAGGTCCAGCGTTGGTGTGCCCCAGAGCTGGAAAATTGTTTCCACTTGGCTTTGTTCGAGTTCCTACTCGTGACATCCTGTGAACGATCTGCTGAGATCGTCGGCCAGAGAATTCTGAATTCCCTGAACATGTTCCGCTCTGAGGGAAATTTTGTGATGGAGTAACCATTCCCACATTTCTTGCGCTTGAAGAGACAGGGCTAGAGATTTCGTGCCCCCTTGCTTGTTTACGTAAAACATGCTGGTGGTGTTGTCCGTGCGCACCAGCACTGCAGAGCCCGCAATTCTTGGCAGGAAGGCTCGCAAGGACAGAAAAATGGCCCTCAACTCGAGGCAGTTGATGTGTTTGTGCTTGTACTGATGGGACCACCGTCCCTGCACTTGAAGGTCTTGAAGATGGCCTCCCCAACCCTCCATGGAGGCATCTGTCGTCAGAGTAAATTCCGGTAGGGTCTGAAGAAAAGTGAGCCCCGGAGACAAATTGTTCTTTGCCGCCCACCATAGAAGAGCTTGTTTCATCTTGGGCGTGACCTTGATTCGGTCCTCGAAAGATCCGTCTATCTGCCGCCACTGTCGATGCAATTCCTCTTGTAGAGGCCTCATTCTGAGTCGAGCCAGTGGGACTAGATGGAGTGCAGAGGAACACATCCCTAGCAGGGAAACAAACTGTCGGACCGAAAGAGACTTTTTTGACCGTATTTGACTTGCCAGCTTTGTGATTTTGTCCTGACGAATTTGGGTCAAGAAGGCCTTGCACTGAGAAGTGTCCAGTACTGCTCCTAGGAACGTCAGAATTCGTTTGGGTTGCAGTTGTGATTTTTTGACGTTGAGGGTCAGGCCCAGATTCGAGAACATTGATAGAGCACTTGTGACCGATTGCCTTGTTGAAGTTTTTGTCGGACTCTTTATTAACCAATCGTCGAGGTACGGGAATACTTGGATTCCCTGTGACCTCAACGCAGCTGCAACCGGAACTAGAGTCTTGGTAAAGATTCTCGGTGCAGATTTCAGGCCGAAAGGGAGGACCTTGAATTGAAAATGGACACCAGCCACTGTGAATCTCAGATACTTGCGGTGGTTTGGATGAATGGGAATGTGGAAGTAAGCGTCTTCCATATCCAAGGAAGCCATGAAATCGCCTTCCATGAGGCAATTGAGGACATCCGTGAGCGTCACCATGCGGAAACTCTGCTTTTTCAGATATTTGTTTAAGTTTCGTAGATCCAAAATTGGACGCCACTCTCCTGAAACCTTTTCCACAAGGAAGAAGCGAGAGTTAAACCCCTGATTTTTCTGGGATGTTGGAACTTTTTCTATCGCATTTTTGTGTAGCATCTTCATGGCTTCCATGTATAACAAATGAAGACGAGGAGGGGAGGGACCCCTGGGCGGTGACGTTGGAGGTTTCTGCAAGAACTCCAGAGTGTGTCCGTGTTTGACTATGTCCAGAACCCACTGATCTGAAGTTATCTTCCGCCACTGTTGATAAAAGGCGGAGATCTTGGCGCCCACGGGGAGGGAAGGAAGGGAGGATGGTGTCCGGCAAAACTCACTGGCGTTTATTTGAATCGCGTCCCTGGTAGTTAGAACGTCGTTTCCCTCCTTGACGAGAGAAACCCGCTGACGATGACTGTCGATAGGACTGTTGGTAGTACGGCTTATTCTGAGGTTGATACTGGCGGTTTTGCTGATTTTGATAATGTCCTCTGGAAGGAAAACCACGGCCTCTTGCTCCTCTGAAAAAACCTCGCTTATACTGTAGTGTACCAAGCGATTTGGCCGTATCAGTATCCGTTTTGATCGCAAGCAATGCTTCATCTATGTGTTTGCCAAACAATAACTCGCCATCATAGGCCATGTCAAGTATTTTGGTCTGGACTTCAGGTCTGAAAGAAGTCGCCTTGAGCCATCCATGCCGTCTAAGAACTGCCGCTCCGGCCAATTGTCTAAAGGCTGTATTAGAGACATCGAGGGCGCAGTCGATAATCTCAGAAGCTGCCCGCTCGCCTTCCATGACAACCTTCCTGACCTCTTCAACACGGTCTTCGGGAACCAGGTTGATGAATTCCGACAGATCTGACCACATTTGTCTGTCATAACGTGCTAAAATTGCCAAAGAATTAGCAATCTTAACAGTAGCAGCGGCATTAGTTGAGAACTTCTTCCCAATCGCATCCAACCTCCTGCCCTCTTTGTCTGGAGGTGTTGAAATTGGTGCTGCCGGATTCTTGGATCGTTGTTGAGCCGCTTGTAAAATCACTGAGTCAGGTCGTGGATGACCGATCAAACATGAAGGAGTATCCGGTGGTGCTCGGTACTTCTTGTCGACTCTTGGAAGAACCGCCGGGATGGACGCTGGCGTCTTCATTATATTAATCCCTTCTTTCCAAATGTATTCAATGATAGGGATAGATCTGGATACCCTTCTATACCCTTCTTTGAAATCATGAAGAAAACAGTCAGTCTGCTCAACCGAAACTGTAATTGCAAATCGAGCAGCTGCCCGATGCATGATGTTATGAAAACCTCCTATGTCTTGTGGCGGAGAATCTGAAGGTTGTGGCAAATTAGGAGAAGGCATAGGAATGATGTAATCATTCCATGGTTCCGTAGGCGTAGAATCCGGAAGTTCACCATCCTCACTTTCATCCTCATCTGGAGAGGAGACGTCAACATCATGACCTCCAGTCCCGGGGTCAACATCCTGCCTTGGCGAGTGCGAAGGATGTGGCGGGGAATTTGTCGGCATGTCTACTGGCACAGGATTTGGAGCAGGCAGAGTTGGTGGAAACCTCTGACGATAATCAGCCAGCATGGCCTGCAAATCATGAATTAGAGAAGACGGAAGATGAGTCGTGTCTTCTGCGTGTTGTTGCTCCTGATGATAAGGAGTAGCTAAATTTTCCTGATAGTAATGAACGTCATCATCATCTTCATCCTCTTGATATTTGATGTGTAACTGGGAAGGGTGATGGGCCACTCCAAAAGGCTCGTCATCATCCCCTTCATCATCAGAATCTGCCTCCACGTAGTTTTCCAAAATATGCGAAGGCAAGAGGGGAGACAAATGAGAGTAACTCTGTCTCTGAAATGATTTCATCTGGAAATGGGTATACTGTACCCTTACCGGAGATGTGGGCAATAAATGCGTAGACGGCACATTCAAAGATGCCAGCGCTGCTGTCGACGGTAGAAGTGAAACAGATGTGTGAGTTGCCGGCATTGTCGTTGACGGTATCGTCATCGGTGTTGGAATCGTCGACGAGGACTTTTTTGAAGGCGTCCTAGTAGACGGATCCGTCGACGGACTCTTCGTCGTCGATGGAGCTGAAACCTTCGTCGACGGGCTCGTCGTCGACGGACACGTCGTCGACGGGGTCTTCGTCGACGGACTTGTCGTCGACGGGGTCTTCGTCGACGGACTTGTCGTCGACGGGGTCTTCGTCGACGGGGCCTTCGTCGACGAGGCCTTCGTCGACGGGATCTTCGTCGACGGGATCTTCGTCGACAGGATCTTCGTCGACGGGATAGTGGAAACCTTCGTCGACGGGGTAGCCGTCGACGGAAGCGTCGACGGAAGCGATGACGAATGCTTCGTAGATGGTGATTTGGTCGTCGACGGAAGACTCGTCGACGACGAGCTTTTCTTTGATGATTTTTTCTCAGAAGAAGAAACCATGACGGACATCACAGGAGAAGTAATTGCTGAGGTGGTAACAGTACTTAAAGACGTAGAGGACGTAGAATAGGTGGTGACAGCGAGAGAGGACACCAAAGAGACAGCTTTAGTGCGGACTGTACTCACAGTAGAAGACTCTGTTGACGCAGCACTCTTCGTGGACTCAGAGGGTTTATGAGAGAGTTTAGGTTTTTTCAGTCTCTCAGGAGAACACCTCTCTTTGGAACTGGCTCTCTTACTTGAGGTAGAGGCTCTGTCCTCATCATCTGTGGCAGACGACTTCAGCCACAAAAGAACTCTTGCCTCTCTATCCCTGATGGTCTTAGGAGGGAAGGTTCGACATATCCTGCAATCCTTCACAACATGTGAAGGATGCAAACAATAAATACAATCAGAGTGCTGGTCGTCCACATGTACCCTCTTCTTGAAACAGGAACCACAAGCCTTGAATAGAGCCTTCTTTTCAGACATCTTGAGAGAATAGAAGAAATTTTGAAGAAATTTTGAAGAAAACTGAGTAGGCACTCAGGGAGACTCCCTTACACACGAAGTGCGGTGAAAATCTGAGGAGAACTGCCTGGGCTGGGAAGGTTCTAGAGGGTGAGGTTAGCTGATTGGCTGAGGCTACATTTTCAGTTCTTTTTACATAATGATGTAGATAGGCTACTAAGTTTTGGGCCTAGTTGGGCCTATATCCTTTTCTAGCCTACTACTAATGGTTTTTAGGCACTGCTATATATATATAATTTACCGTGGGACTCCCGCCTCGACGACGGGGAATGATTCAGGCATGTGAATCTATGAAAGATACCCCAATACTGGATAAAGGTGTGTTCTACCAACTCCTTTCTTATAACAGATTGTTTACAGCCGGAATCCAACAACGCTCTTACTTTAGTACCGTTCAATAGGACACGTACATAGAAAGTGGTTCCGGTTTCTTGAGCGTACAAGATGGACCTTGGGGCATAGCTCACGTCCATGGGTTCTTCTTCTCTTTCCTTTTTTTTCCGACAAAAGCGAGCGATATGACCCCACTCTCCACAATCATAACATTGAGGGCCTGTATTAGGAAGTTCGGGTCGTTGGAACCGCGCTTTCACTGGTTCAGGAATGGGTTTTTGGTAAGTCTTTTTTTCGGTTTTGATAGGAGGTAGCACCCTTGGCATTTTTCTCTGGTTCCCTCGTATAAGGTCTACCCTGGGCTCGGGCGTAACAGGTTGCCATTTCTATAGCGTGATCCAGCGTTAACCCGGCATGTTGTTTAAGCCACCTCTGCGTGCTGTAGGGAAGGGACTCGATGAACTGTTCAAGGTATACCTTGTTCATTATGGCATCAACATTTCCTTCCTGGGGTTTAAGCCATAAGTCCGCAGACTCTTTTAACTTAAAAAACAAAGTTTTGGGTAAATCCCCGGGTGAACCCTTTTCTTGACGGAACCTGAGTCTATGGGTTTCCTCGTCCACCCCCAACCTGTCGAGGATATATTGTTTGACGACCGCATAAGCAGTAGTCCCATCACGGTTCACTGTCTGGTAAGCTGCCTGGGCCTCACCGATCAATAATGGCGCCAAATAGAAGGGCCACCTATCCCCAGGCCAGGAACTGGCTCTTGCCGCTCTCTCAAAGTTCAAAAAGAAAGCCAGTGGGTCCTCGCCTGGACTGAATTTTTGTAATGGAACAACAGTGCCTGGTGGTGGAGCTGAAGTCCTTCCCTGTCCTATCACAGTCATCAATTGTGTTTGTCCTTCAGCCAGTTTTACAAGATTGTCGGACTGGGTCTGAATGGCTTGGGTAAACGCGGCTCTGTCAGCTTCCATTTGGGTCAACAGATTCTCCATTCTGTTTCGAATGGTGGGGTTCACTGAAGGATCCGAGTCACGGCACCACTTGTGGGAAGGGGGGTCGGGTGAAGGAGAGTCGCCACAAGTTTGAATGAGTCTGTAACCGTTTTTTTATTATTTACTTCAATAATACCGGGTTGCTTGTAATCAAAAGGGGTAAAGTACAAAAAAACATAGGCGTGGCAGCACTCCCACGAGGAACCGTCGAGGTCTTCACATCCGGTCTTGCCTCAATGAGAGATGGCCTGCTTGCTCCGGGGATGAACTCGAGAAAAAGAAAAGAGCCACATTAGGGACTGAGTTCGATATATACAAAGTGAGAGGGGGGTTTGGGTAGTGAGGGATCACCAGGGGACTACCACCGTCTATAGCTGCGTATGAGTGCAGGATGGCAAGGCACGGCGAGAGTGTCCACCCTCAGGCTACCCGTTCCCACCCCGTGAGGAAAACAACCCCTGAAAACGCCCTCGTACCTTGTGAAGCCACACTTCTCCCTTGTAAGTGTGGCGGGGCGGCTCATGGAAACGTTGGCCTCCTGGCTTGTCGAGTCTCTGCTCCAGGGGTCTCAACAGCGGTTCCACGACGGTTCCTCCTTCTTCCTCCTTGGCGGCGTCTTCCTCGTCTTCCGGTCCGCTTTCCGAAGGTTCCGCGCTGAAGGAATGAGACGGGGCTTCCTTAAACGCCCCCAGCTCCCGTGATTGGTCAGCGGTAGAAGTCGTCCAGGCACCTGAGTGGCTGTGTGTAGACGCTGTCTGAGAACACGCCCCTGTCGTCATAGAGGCGGGACATGGAAACTGACGTGTCGGAGGCAGAGCCGGGGAAGCCCAGGAAACGTCATAAGGATCCTGCGGACGGGGTGGAAAGGAAGAGACGTTAGCAGGCACACCCCGTCCGTCCACGTCAGGGAGCCCGTCCAGGTCAGGGAGCCCGGCTTCGTGACACTGATAGGTATAGATGTGTCCAGATATAGGTTTAGACATAGGTATACTACATCTAAGCAAGGGGTGATTACACCACCTTGCCCCAGCTGTGGGAACAGCCAGTTGTGTCGAATTAAGTACCAGCCAGGGGTGGCAAAAGTTATGCTACAGCCCCTGGTAGGCCTTGGATGCACCTATGCCCATGGCACCTAGTGTGCACTGGATAGGGGCTGACAAGGTGTCCAGTACCAAATTGGTTATGTACCTATAGTACATGTCTGTGAATTTAGAGAGAGAACAGCAGGCTGGGGGTCTGATTAGCAGGCCCACAGCCACATTAAGTCGAAAACCAGTGAAGCAAAAAAGCAAAAATTGGGGTGACCATAGGATAGCAGACCCTACACAACCCCCCCCCCCCCCCCCCCACGCAGGGACATTAAACTTAACCTTGACCAGATAAGTCTTCATGTTCTAAGTGGAAGTACCGGGAGAGACCATCTGCATTACCATGGTCAGTCCCTGGGCGGTGCTCCACTGTAAAGTCCATCCCCTGTAGGGAAATGGACCACCTGAGTAGTTTGGGGTTTTCACCCTTCATCTGATTGAGCCACAAGAGGGGCTTATGGTCTGTCTGAATTAGGAAGTGAGTACCAAAGAAGTATGGCCTCAGCTTCTTCAGGGCCCAAACCACAGCAAAGGCCTCCCTCTCAATGGCTGACCAACGTTTCTCTCTGGGGGTCAGCCTTCTGCTAATGAAAGCAATGGCCTGGTCTTGACCATCTACATTAAGTTGTGAAAGCACAGCTCCCACCCCCAACTCAGAAGCATCTGTTTGAACAATGAACTGTTTGGAGTAGTCAGGACTCTTAAGGATTGGTGCAGAGCACATGGCCTTCTTCAGGTCATCAAATGCCCTTTGACAGCTAACTGTCCACTGAACCTTTTTGGGCATCTTCTTGGATGTCAGATCATTCAATGGTGTCACAATGGACCCATAGTTCTTTACAAATTTCCTGTAATACCCAGTCAGGCCCAAGAAGGCTCTGACTTGTGTCTGGGTAGTTGGAGGAGCCCAGTCATGTATGGCCTGGATCTTGCTCTCCAATGGTTGAACTTGACCCCCACCTACTAGGTGGCCCAAGTACACAACCTTGCTCTGCCCTATCTGGCACTTGGAAGCCTTGATAGTCAGGCCTGCCTTTTGCAGGGCCTCCAGAACCTTCTTCAGGTGGATCAGGTGATCCTCCCAGGTAGAGCTAAAGACAGCAATATCATCTAGATATGCTGCACAAAAGTAATCCAACCCAGAAAGGACTTGATTCACCAACCTTTGGAAGGTGGCAGGTGCATTCTTCAAACCAAAGGGTATCACCACAAACTGATAATGTCCACTGGGGGTAGAGAATGCTGTTTTGGCTTTAGACTCCTCAGCTAACCCGATTTGCCAATAGCCAGCTGTCAAATCAAATATGCTCAGATATGTGGCAGAAGCCAGCTTATCAATGAGCTCATCTGCCCTTGGAATGGGATGAGCATCTGTCCTAGTGACAGCATTGAGACCTCTATAGTCCACACAAAATCTCATTTCTCTCTTTCAATCTTTGGTATGAGGTTTTGGCACAAGGACTACTGGGCTGGCCCAAGGGCTCTCTGATGGCTCAATCACTCCAAGGTCTAACATTTTCTGCACCTCAGCCTTTATACAATCCCTGACATGGTCAGGTTGCCTGTAGATCTTATTCTTCACAGGCAGACTGTTACCAGTGTCCACCACATGGGTGCACCAGTTAGTTTGACTGGGTGTAAGTGAAAACATGTGTCTATGGGTTTGCAGAACCTGTCTGCAGTCCATCTGTTGCTGGTCAGTGAGGCTGCCTGCTAAGGCTACTCCATCAACTGAGCCATCTTCAGGGTTTTGGGAAAGCAGGTCTTGGAGAGGGTCACTCTCTTCCTCCTGATCCCCATCTGTAGCCGTGAGCAAGCCCATGCTTTCCCTGTCAACAAATGCTTTCAACCTGTTCACATGGAGCACCCTGTGGGGGCTCCTAGGGGTTTCAAGGTCCACCAAGTAGGTGACCTCTCCCTTCTTTTCAAGTATGGTGTAGGGTCCAGACCATTTGTCCTGGAGAGCTGCTGGGCCCACTGGCTCCAACACCCACACCTTCTGCCCTGGCTGGTACTCAGTCAGAACAGCCTTTTGGTCATGCCAAGCTTTTTGTAATTCTTGGCTGGCCTCCACGTTTTTGGATGCTTTCTCCATGTACTCAGCCTGCCTGCAGCGGAGACCAAGTACATAGTCCACAATATCAAGTTTAGGCTTTTTGAGAGGTAACTCCCATCCTTCCTTCACAAGACATAATGGACCCCTCACAGGGTGGCCAAACAAAAGTTCAAAAGGGCTGTAGCCAACCCCCTTCTGTGGGACCTCTCTGTAAGCAAAGAGTTTGCAGGGTAAAAGGATATCCCATCTACGCCTGAGCTTTTCAGGTAATCCTTTTATCATTCCCTTTAGCGTCTTGTTGAATCTCTCCACAAGCCCATTGCACTGAGGATGATAGGGTGTGGTGAACTTATAGTTCACACCACACTCTTTCCACATTGCTTTTAAGTATCCAGACATGAAGTTAGTAGTTCTATCGGAAAGTACCTCCTTTGGAAAGCCCACTCTGGAGAAAATTCCAAGTAAGGCCCTTGCCACAACAGGTGCTGTTGTGGTCCTCAGGGGAATTGCCTCTGGGTACCTGGTGGCATGATCCACTACCACCAGTATAAATCTGTGCCCAGATGCTGTTTGGGGATCCATTGGTCCAACAATGTCAATCCCAACTCTCTCAAAGGGCACCCCCACCACAGGTAGAGGTATAAGGGGGGCCTTTGTGGTACCACCTGATTTGCCACTGGCTTGGCAGGTGACACAGGAGCGACAAAACTCCTTGGTATCTTCTGACATGTGAGGCCAGTGAAAGTGAGGGACAAGCCTGTCCCAAGTCTTGTTCTGGCCTAAGTGTCCTGCAAGGGGAATATCATGGGCCAAGGTTAGAAGGAAGCCCCTAAATTGCAGAGGTGTAACCAACCTCCTGGTTGCACCAGGCTTGGGTCTCTAGCCTCTGAATAAAGGAGCCCATCATCCCAATACACTCTATGGGTACCTTGAGCATTCCCAGCAGCCTCAGCAGCAGCTTGCTGTCTGAGGGGTTCAAGTAAAGGGCAAGTCAACTGAGCCTGCCCCAGGTCTGCCCTTGAGGGTCCCCCTGTTCCTAGAAACTCAACCTGATCAAGTTCAAGCTCTTCAGAGACAGTCTCTTCTTGGATCACAGAATCAACCTCCTGTGAGGTCTGATCCTCAACCTGGAGCAAGTGGGAAGGCACTGCCTTGACCCTCTTGCTCCTTCTCTTGGGTTGTGGTTGGTCTATTGTTTCAAGATCCACCACAGGTTCAGGTAGGCACTTCTTGGCCTGGGACCTGGTTACAGCAAGGACATGGGCTGGAGTCCCTAGCATTTCTGCATGAGTCCTGTACTCCACTTCTGACCATAAGGATTCCTCAAGATCATTGCCCAACAAACAATCAACTGGGAGGTCTGCACTAACCACAACTTTCTTTAGGCCAGTTACCCCTCCCCAGGAGAAGTTAACAACAGCCACACTATGTGTAGTAGTGGCATTGCTTGCGTTGGTCACTAGGTAATTCTCACCTAGTATCATCTGTTCAGGGTCCACAAAGTTAGGTGTCACCATAGTGACACTGGCACAAGTGTCCCTGTAGGCCTGAGCCAGCTTCTCATTAATTAAAGGCGTCTGCCTGTACTTGCCCAAGTTATTAGGACTTACAGTAGAGGGCATAGCTATGTCCCCCTCACAGATCAGAACTGCCTGAGTAGGGACTCAGACTAAGCCAGATTCCATCTCAGTACCCAGGGTTAACCCTACTATAGCCTTGGGTTGTGCACTACCATTGCTAACTGTACTAGGGGGTGCAGGTGTCTTAGGGACTGCAGTGGTAGGGGATGGATTTCTTTTGGTGCATTCACTTCCCCAATGAGAAGTGAACTTGCAAAAGTTGCACCAAGGTTTCTTTGGGCCATCATTCTTCTTTTTCTTGTTACCATTCTGGGAACCACCCTCCCTATTACTATTTTGGGGGCCTGTAGAAGCCTTCTGGTCTTTTTCTTTCTTATCTCCACCCTTCTGGTCTGCTTTCTTCTGATCACCTCCTTGGTTCTGGGGTTTCTGCTTAACCCTTGTTCTGACCCATTTGTCTGCCTTCTTTCCCAATTCTTGGGGAGAGGTCAGATCAGAGTCTACAAGGTGTTGATGCAACAGCTGGTTTGTACAGTTATTAAGGATCTGCTCTCTCATTATAAGATTGTACAATCCTGTATAGTCTGAAACTTTACTTCCCTGCAACCAACCCTCCAGAGCCTTAGTGGCACAATCAACAAAATCAGTCCAGTCTTGAGTCTGTGCTTTTTGGGTGTCTCTGAACAACAACCTGTATTGCTCAGTGGTTAGGCCAAACCCTTCAATAAGAGCACTCTTCAAGACAGAGTAGTTTTTAGCATCCTCAGGTCTAACTGTGAGGAGCTTATCTCTCCCTTTCTCAGAAAAGGAGAGCCACAAGATTGCTGCCCACTGGTCTTCAGGAACCTGCTGTACCATGCAGGCTTTCTCAAGAGCAGTTATCCACTTGTGGATATCATCCCCATCTCTATAGGGGGGCAAAATCTTACTCAGGTTTCTATGATCATAGGACCTGTCTTTATCTCTTGGGATAATGCTGCCACCAGTGGGGATCTCCCCACTTAACTTCTGCTCTCTTGCAAAAGCTAGTCTAGCTTGGGCCAGGGCTAATTCCTCTCTTTCTATTTGGAGATTCACTGCTCTCATCCTGGCCTTATGCTCTCTTCTTTGAGGGGAAGTCATTCCTCTCTGTGATTCCCTTGAGGCACTAAAAATGTGAGAATCCCTGGAAGGGCTTCTCTCTCTCCTATTGCCTGGGAGAATCCTGTTATGTACTCTGGGGAGGTGCTGGCCCTCTCCATTTCCATGTAGGTCCAAGTTGGCTTGGCTAAGCCTTACCACTGGTACCTGGATAACCCCTTGATCATGATCTGACTCTTCACCATTGGATTCAAGGTCTACCTCCTCATTTTCTGCTTCTGGGGAGGTGTTCTCAGTATCTAGGGGGTTCACTCCATCTCCTGATCCTGTGGGATCTACTCTAGCTTTCTCAGGATAGGAATGGTAGGGTTGTGACCCTTTCTCAGCTTCCTTGCAGTGCACAAAGCACTCAAGTCTCTGTGGCTGAATTTGTCATAGTTGGAGGTTGTCTGTGGAGGGTCAACCGTCACAGATAGAGAGCCTGTAGCTTCACCTGTGCCAGACATGACTCTAGTGTGGTGTAAGTGATGCACCTACCTACACTAAGTGTTTTCCTACTAGACCTTTCTAGTGAGTTGTAGTCAGGGTGTGCTAAGCCCTTCTACCTACAACTACTAAGTTCAGTAGAACTTAAATATGCTAAGCTTTTATTTATATGTACCTATGGTACTTAATGTGATCTTTGAATTTGATATAAGATTGTAAAGGTAAAACCACAGCAAAGCTCGAATCCGTACCACTGCTCACCAATGTGAGAAGTTGGCCTGATGTATGATGTCTCCAGTTCTGGGGGCACCTTATATCAGTCCAAACAATCCCTTATGGTGGTGGTTGTAAGTCAACCTTATAGACAAGCTATCCTAGGGGTAGCATGGACTAAGCAGCCTTAAAGGCTTAACTTCAAAGGGCGAGTAAAGCGAGCTGTTTTACCATATACAATCCTGTAATATCAAACATAAGGACACCACACAAGTTATATATTATCAAAATATATGTATTTATTCTTAGAATAATCCCGACTACTCTTTATGAGCAATGAAGCACAAGCGTTTAAATAAAAGCACAGTTAAACATAGACAAGTTGCACATTTTGGATGAGGCCGGTGGCCACTCAAACCATATATCAATAAAGTGGCATAACAATCACTAATCGATCTGGGGTAAGGCCTAGGGCCTTGGGAATCGCTTGGACTACGATGCACTAACAGCAGTTAGGGCGGGAGTAGCCTGCGGAATTCGGGTGCAGTGCAGAAAGCACAGGCATGCACAAATGCAAAGTCAATGGTGCGTAAAAGTTATCGAGTTACAGTTTTAAGAGTCTTCCGACTGGCCTAGAAGGACAAAACTTTAGACTTAGACACTAGAGGTGTAAAACACTACAGGAGTACTGGCGTTCAAGAGTTACCTCACCCACAGGAAGCGGGTGCACAGGTGCAAAGGTGTGTCGGGTTTCGTCACGAAGATCTAGGGTGCCTGGAGATGAAGATGAAGATGCTGCAGGCGTCCAGAAGAGAAGTGTCCGGTGTGATCCAAGAGTGGATCAAAGTTGTAGAGTACCTGAAAGCAGAGGGGACAGAGTCTGGGTCACTAGCCAGTGACCAGGAAGGAACCAGGAAGGAACCAGGCAATGTCGGGCGCAATCAGGTCGATGTCGTGTAGCTTCTCTCCGCTGTCACGAGCTGTCCCACAAAGGCTCTCGCTGTCGGCGGTGTCGGCTTCAAGATCGGAGTCAACAGGCCTTGGCAAATGCAACCCACGCAGGAATCGAAGATGGCTTAACACTCGGACCAGCAAGGTCTGAGTGGGTGCTCCTTTTCAGGGGAGCGAGTGCCAGTCTGGAGCAACCAGACTAGCTGTGTAAATTCAAAGTTTTGTCGATACTGGGGCCACTAGCCAACAGGCAAGCGACCGGACCAACACGTCGAGCAGAAAGATGCAAAAGGGCCCCACGCAGCACTCGTCGAGTATGGAGGGGTGAGCTTCGGTGCACAAGCTACTCGGGGCTGGAGCTTCTCAGACTCCAATGCACAGCTTCGAGGAGGCCTCGGATGCTGCACGGTCAGTGCTTCGTTGTTTCTCCAAGATGGCCGCTCCCACGCTTCAGGTCGCCTCCACGGGTCTCAGCTCTGCAGGGACTGTGGATCGGGTTGTTAGAAGGCAGGCACGCTGGGTCTTTTCAATCTCTGTCGCTTGAGTTCCGGCGGGAACTGCAACAAAGCAAATGTCGAGGTGCTGGATGGTGTCTGTTTGCACAGGGTGGTCACTCTTTGACCACAAGGGAGATTCTTCAGTCTTCCACGAGGAGTGGGATGTTGAAGGGTCCAGAGTTTCGTTTCATAAGTTTCAGTCAGGATAATCTGATGTGCATTGGCACTGCTCCCACCTATATTCCGAATCTGGGGGCTGGATTACCTGCTAGGTCCCTCCTATGGGTGGAACCCAGGAAGGGGATGGTTACACCCCTTTCCTTTGTCCAGTTTGCCGCCAAGACTGGGGCTGGAGTGCCCCACAACCGGTTTGACTGGAATCTGCCCAGGGACACCTTGTGCGCCCCAGGCAGTGTCTAGTTTCATTCAACCCTCCCTGCTACAATCCACTATCTCCTGTCTGGGGCGGTGCGACACCTCCCTGTGACAGGAAACCCTTTGTCCAGGCGTCCTCTGCCGAGTTTCGGTCAGCAGCAGGAGGCCAGACATGTGTCTGTGGCAGCAGCATCCATTTTGTGATACTGGGGCTCTGGTTAGGATTAACCGCGTTTTAGTAAAGTAACATGCCTGCACCCTCTAGAAGGGTGGGATGCTATCCCCATTACCAGGACTGGCAAGGGGATAGTATTCCAATGTGTATGACACCAAACACGACATGTTTTGATAAAGCCAAACCAGAGTTGCAATACCCGTAAGGATTATAATGCACTTAAGATGGAATGGCAGTATCACTGGAACAGCATTAAGGAATTGGTCCCAACACTCCAGTCAGGCTCAGCTCATGCTAGAGCACCATCTCACATCAAACCAAGCACCAGGACTGCAAAGGCCTGCCATAGGAGTGACTGATAGG
Source organism: Lissotriton helveticus (assembly GCF_964261635.1). Classification (NCBI taxonomy): domain Eukaryota; kingdom Metazoa; phylum Chordata; class Amphibia; order Caudata; family Salamandridae; genus Lissotriton; species Lissotriton helveticus. Next base: position 1,143,936,151 of record NC_136063.1, on the reverse strand, counting down.
TATAGATGTGTCCAGATATAGGTTTAGACATGGGTATACTACATCTAAGCAAGGGGTGATTACACCACCTTGCCCCAGCTGTGGGAACAGCCAGTTGTGTCGATTTAAGTACCAGCCAGGGGTGGCAAAAGTTATGATACAGCCCCTGGTAGGCCTTGGATGCACCTATGCCCATGGCACCTAGTGTGCACTGGATAGGGGCTGACAAGGTGTCCAGTACCAAATTGGTTATGTACCTATAGTACATGTCTGTGAATTTAGAGAGAGAACAGCAGGCTGGGGGTCTGATTATCAGGCCCACAGCCACATTAAGTCGAAAACCAGTGAAGCAAAAAAGCAAAAATTGGGGTGACCATAGGATAGCAGACCCTACTCTCCTACAATGATTATATGTATTTTCCGGATAACCTAGCATAAGAGGGATCAAGTTATTGCGGAAGTAATATGAATCTGTGTTGGGTCCTATTTACATTCACTAAATAAGAAAACCTCCCCTTCTGTTAATGGTGAACTGAGTCTGTATATATACGAACGGTGTGTTTCTCTTTTTGCTGTTCTCTACGCTTGTACTCAGACATTAACAGGAACATGTTGGCAACCTTTTGCTTGGAGACCTTCTTACAGGTCAATGGATCTTCTAAAATTCATGAAGGCCAATCTCCCTTAGCACTGTCTCCACATAACTAAGCCCCCTAGACCTTTTTCACTTATCCATCGTTAAGCAGCTCCTTATTATTGATTGAGTAAGTGGCACTGTATCTCTCCTCCAAATCGAGTGCCAAAGAAAGAGTGGGGCTAGTTGTATGTAATCTGAAATATAGGGCAAACCTAGTTCTGTATGTAGGATACTATTTGCAATAGATGAAGGGAGGCCCACTATAGATTTAAAGAATTTATTTTTTAATCGTTTGTAGTGGTGTTGGTGCCACCACACCCCAAACACCGGTTCCATAGGTCGCTGCTGACTTTACTCTTGCCTGGTAGATGTTTTATATCGGTAATAGGGGTTTAGCACCCAGTTTTCCAGCAAAGGATTTTACAGCAGTAATACCCCTCTCCATCACCATCTTTCTTCCTTCCATCAGTTTAGCCCATGTCAGGTCTTTATCGAAAAGAATCCCCAAATAGGGGAAAGAGTCCACTACCTCTTTTTTTTCCGCTTCTGCATGGAATTGCAGGATTTTTTCTCTTTTTGTTGTCCCGGCTGCTAATATGAAAAACTTTGTTTGGTTCACTTTCAAATGAAGTGAGTACATGAATGTGACATACGCAGTTATCAGCCTTTGTAACTCAAGGCCTGTTCTGGCAATTAGCACTGCGTCATCTGCATAAGTCAGTATTGGTAGCATTTGATTTTCAAAAAGGGGGCATCCCGCGTGGCCATGGTAAGTGCTTCCTCAACTCCATTCGTGTATATGGAGAAGAGCAATGGGGCCAATATGCATCCCTATCTTACTCCCTTGGAGATTTTAAAAGAACGTGTACAATCTACATTTTTGGTGTTGCGCACTGATGCAGTTGCATTTACATACGACTGCCTGATACAATTTAATATACCTGAATCCACCCCCATCATCTCCATTATGTTCCATAGCTTATCATGGACCACGCAATCAAACAAAGCGCTCAGGTCCATGAATGCCATGTAGATTTTCCCATCCTTCATTCTAGTATATTTTTCTATGTTCAATGCTAAATTCAAGCATTGATCCACAGTGCCCCTTCCCTGCTGGAAACTATATTGGGCCTGAATTAAGATATTATTCTCCTTTGCCGATCCCTCTAGTCTGGATAGGAGAAGGCGACTCATAAGCTTTGATGTTGTATCCAGCAAGGAAATTGGTCTGTAGTTCTTTGGGTTGGCCCTATCTCCTTTTTTTGTGAATGGGTACAATGACCCCTGATTACTATGATGGGGGGGGGGGGCTACCAGGGCTATACTGCTCAGAACGTTTGTCAGGAGTGCTATCCATAAATCAGGGTTTTCGTGAAAAAAGTCAATTGGGACATTATCATCCGGTCAAAGGCCTTTCCCAGACTACATGAATCCAGCCCTGCTTTAACTTCTAAAAAAGAGAACAATACAGACTCTGGGCATATTTCCTGCACTACCACCTGATGGGATGAAGTATCAAAATTAGAGGAAAAAATATTCTCAAATTGGGAAACCCAAGCCTCCTCTTCGACATTTATATCTGTTGTTGGCTCACTAGTGGTTTTAAAAAATGGTGCATTTACTAGCTTCCAGAAATCATGGCTATGACCTTAATTAGCTGCCTTATCTAGATCGGCCCATAAGTCCTCCCTAATTTCCTTTACTCTACTTTTATGTGCTAGTTTATATGAGGCCGGCAGTGTTCTTATCTGATCCTGGCTTCCAAGCCTAGCCGTTAGGGCGTATAATAAAGCCTTTCTTGCTTTTGAACTTGGTGAGTCAAACCAGCCTTTACTTTTTTCTTTATTTTGAGCTTTTATTCTTGTAAGGGCCGATTTTATATTTCCTAGGCTATCGCAGAAAGCTCTGACAACCTCCCCATGCTAGTCCAGTCAACTATCCTAGCACCGTGTGGTCCCTTGGGACGAATGCAGTGCTCTACAAATACAAATACAAATTACTTGATTATACGAAAAAAGGAGTATTTGTACATGAACGCATAGTAAAATATGACATTCACAAACAATACACACAGTCCCCTGAGGACAGGGCTCTGGAGTTTTATAGGCAGGTCCCCTCACTCCACTCCCATCTAATTAGTAGTAGTGTTTATTAAACATTCTCTTTAGGCGAATTTCAGGTTATGCACTACTTATAGTCAGAGTCTTAGGAGACCCACTCGGTCTCCTTATGAAAGTCAAAAGTGTTCCACGCTCCTGGTGCTGGTCCTCAGTCAGGTCTTTGGCCTGCTCAGGTCACAAGAGCTGCCTCCTCACAACAACAGTCTTGACCAGGTGACGCTCCTTGCCTTGTTCCGGTGGCACGCCCCTTGGATAGGTGTTCACCAACTCTACTCTGTACCCAGGCTACTCCCCGATTGGCATGGCAGCACTTCTTCACAGTGGCCCCAACAGGCATATGGGGGTCACCAACTTGGGAAACTATCTTTACATCGCGGTCATTAGACCGTGATGCCTTTACAACGTGGTCGTTACAGCGACTGCGTTGTTACAACGCAATGCCATTACTACCCAAATCATTACATTGACTTGCAGTAGATGGCGCCCTAACATAAGGAATAATATAACTTACTATTTCAACACCTTCCCAACTGTTGTGTAGGCTGGAGTAGGAATAGTAAATTATAAATTCCTAATGTTGCAGTGCCATCTACTGCAAGTTGATGTAATGTCTTGCGTAGTAATGACATCGCGTTGTACCAACGCAGTCGTTGTAACAACCACGTTGTTACCTACAGCGTAGTAAAACCATGCTTTGTAATGTGCTATATTCCATCAACTTAGCTCTATATATAGGCTGGGCCCGATCGGCATGGTAACCACCTGCTCACATCTGCTACAGGGATCCAAACAACCGGATTCCCTCACTGGACCTCGCTCCCTCCAGCTCGCACCTCTTCTTCACAGGTCACACTGGTCTTGGCAAGCAGGCAGTTACTGGTGCTTCAGGCTCAAGGGGCAGAATGACTATGTCTCTGGGTGGTGTCTGCCCAACTAGCTGGGAGACTTGCAGTCTTGGCCCCCAGTCCAGTTCACAGGCAAAGCTTCCCCACCTTACACCGCCTGGCTGGCTGCTTGTCAGCTGACAATTTCGGGGGCCTCAAACTTCACTTCTTATAGTCCATTTCCAGACCATGTCTTTGACATTTATGTTGGGGGTCTGTTTCCTTTTGAGGTTCCCCCCTCATCTGCCCTTCCTCCAGAAAGAAGTCTGTCACAGCAGGAGCCACCCCAATTGTGATAGCCCCAAAACTCAGCCCATGGGAGTGACTAGAGGTTCACACCTGTATGCCAGCCATAGTGATATTTATATTAAAAGGTTAAACTCGGGCCTCAGCCCTACTCATTATGATCTTCTTATCAGCCCCATCTCCTTCCAGAGATGTGCCCAGGCCACTTCCTAGTGATCTTCCCTAAAATAGGAGTACCAATTGAAATGCCTGGGTCTACCTTTCTCCCATGTGTCCCACCCAGCTCACAGGAATACAGTAATCCATAAATATGTCTGAGGGGACAGTTAGCCCTGAGTCTCTCAAAACGGAACCTAGAATTGTCAGACACACATACACCCAGAAAATGCGTATAATACAGATTCACTGTACAGAATTACACTTGTCATGTATTATACCATTCCCAGGCACACATACATCCAGGATATGCATATAACATACACTCACTGTACATCACTACACCATCAATATATTGTGTCATCACAGGCACCATTACACCCAGCACATGTATAACACACACAAGCTGGTCAGCACTACACACCAAACTGATGTAGGCCAAGGGTGAGTTGAGCAGACAGCAATTGAACTTTCAGTGAATAGACCTGTAGACCTCACTCCAGTGTCGCAGGTAAAAAAGCCTGTCCTACTGATCTATACACTGTATGTTTCCACCACCACACTGCTTAACTCGAAGCAAAGGCAATAGCCTTTCAACACCATAAGGGTAGTACTTTGGCTGCCCCTCCTGGTCAAAAAAATACCACAATCTGTGAGACAGGCCTATGTCATGGTGCACACACATGGTCTGTGTTTGACCATGACATCAAAAATCAACAAAAGAGACCCCAAAATTCTTACAGTTGGCGCACTCAGGCCAGGGGTGCATGTCTATAACCATGTTCAGGACTTTTCCACCCCAACAATGTTGCACTTTATAATTGTACTGGATACATTTAGACCTCAACCTCACAATCTAAAGTGTGCCATCTTTGACTATCTGTTCACTAAAAATATGTAGAAGAGTTTTACATCGAGTCAATAGTAAAAAATAAAAACTTCTGCCCAACAGAAAACATTTACATTTTTAGTTTCCTGCAAATAATTCTCTTCCATTGACTGAGTAACTTTTTTTCACTAGGCCACAATGCATTGAATGCAAATCCCACAGTGTGTTCCTAGTTTGTATCAATTTATGTGATCATACCACCTAACCCACAGTTGCTGTCATCCACTGTCACCACGCACTTCTTACTTGGATTATAAAGAGATAGCACTCTATTAGATGATATTTCACTTTTGAAGAATTCAAACTCTTTTTCACATGATTCACTTCATTTGAAAGTGTGAAAAGATCTTAAACACACAGAGTTGTTCCTAAATTATGAATGAACTTGGAACAGCATTTAAAAACGTTAAATAATTGTGCCACTTGACCTTTGCAATGGGGAAAGGTGCGTGTATGGACACAGCCGCATATCCAGGTCGTAATTCTATTCCTTTCTCCTCTACATTATTCAAATATTCTACTGATTGCCATGGAAAATGCCATTCATTCTTCTTTGCAACAGTACCCACATCAAGTATTTAATCAGGTTTTCATTTGTCACTTTCAGCTACCAACCTATCATCTTGAAAAGCTACTGTACCCACTATCTCAACGAGTGCACTTTCCAGAATCCTCTGACATACAGACGCCACTGAAGCTAATCCAAATAGTATTCTTCTGAATTGAAAGGGGCCCACTGGTGAAATAAAAGCTGTGTGATTTTTTTAAGAAGGAGTATTACACTGCTTGATGATATACAGACACCAAGTCAATCTTTCTGAAAAACTTGGCACCAGGAAATGTAATCAAAATATCATCTATTCTCAGCAGCGGGTGTGACTCTACCCATACTTCTTTATTAAACTGTGACATTACGATTCTTGGTATTCTCAAAAAGCATTTACTACTCGTAAATACCCTTTGTGCATACCGAAAGTCGTAAAGTTCAACTTTTGGTACAAAGGACATTTACGAGAAGTAAATGCCCTTTGTGCATACCAAAATTCGTAAAGTTAGACTTTCGTCTCACTTTACCTTTGTGAATCTGGCCCATAGAATTTGAAACTAATATGCTGGGGTGTGTCACCATTTGTGCTGATTTTCTGCAACCAAAGGTCTCCTGCGGTACACTGGATTGATCAAAAATGTGTCTTAAAATCTATGTTGAGCTTTTGGAAACTAGAGTCTTCTGGGACATGCCAAATAATTTCTGGGGTGTGTGCCACCATATGAATCCTTTTGTCCCTACATCAATACTTTGCACATCAAAACTTTGTAGTCAGGACATCAATAGGTCGTAGCTACAGTGTGTGTTTTTAAATTAACATAACTTGTTTCATGAGACAAAAGATAGTAACATTCAAACCTGATGTAACTATTTAAATGTTGCTCATGAATATGTGGTATATAAATAAATAATACCGGATCTAGGTTTTACTGGACATAGTAATAACAGATAGCTCAATAAATAAGAGTCAAGATTCGAGGTAGTAGGAGTTTGCAGGTTTAATACAGCATAAAGGACAGGAACAGGACAACCTGCACAGGAATAGGATGGCAGCGCTGCCGGGGGCAGGATCAGAATCGGCACAAGGGAATGGGTAACATTTAATAGCAGTGCACAAATATATATACTAAAACAGTTACATTACAATGAATTACAGTAGGCGGAGCAGTGGGTGTGGTCAATAGCAGTCGCGAAAGATAAGGGTGAAAATGGGTGTAACAGGGGCGTATACATAGACATGTGATGTAAACGTAACAGAATATGTCATAAATGGGGCGGAAACATGGAGGGGGCTACCTAAGGAGCCGGGACCTCTAACCTAATGGTGCGCGCAAACTGACAATGACGTGTTACTAGGAGAAGCTGGGGGCTATGAACTCTGTGCTAGGAGCAGAGACTGAAGTCTGGAGAGTCAGGGCGACATGTACCTAAACAGTATCTAGTATCTGATGTTTGGAGAACATGTTGATAGAAACTAAAAGTTATCGGGGTAAAGGCTAACGGACTCTAAGAATGGTGCATGCATTATTCCACATGTAGTGCGTGATGAAGAATATTAAATGACCATTAAATGCAGTATTTCTCTTACATGGAGACGTAAAGGCTAGACAATGACGGAAACTATTGATGCGATTCAGTAGCTTAGGAATGCAGAGAAGGAGGGCTGGACTGATAACTAGAATCATAACATACTCTTGGCAGACTCAGAGGCAGAGCCAGGCCGAGCCGGGCACTGTGAGGCAGGAAGTAAGTGAAGGGTCGAGGATACAGGTGGGGGCTGTATCGCTCCTCAGCAAGGACTCAGAAGACAGGAGCTGAATCTGGTGTCCGGGCCCTTTTGAGGCCTAGAAACGGGGACTTTACAATAAAATAACGTGCACACTGAGAAACGTGGCAACGTAACTTTACATAGGCCTGATACTCGTAGCTTTCACGAGAACTGGAAACTGGCATACTAGAGATGGACACAACTGTAATTGCGTCTTTAATCAAACATGGGGGATACATATGCATATTTAATCATGCACACATAACATAAGATGGAGGACACGTAGGGACACAGAACATGGCAAAATTTACTTTTCCACAAATCAGTCAACGTGCCTGTGAGTAACTGGGTTGTTGGTTGAGGGGAGTGTGAGCCCTTCTCAAAAACCACCACAATCCTTGCCAGGGTTACCCACAAAAAGTTACTAAATTAACCTGTGCTTAACCCTCTGGTAGCTTGGCGAAAAAGCAGTCAGGCTTAACTTAAGGGCTATACGTAAAGTATTTATGCATACAATGAAAACACAGCAAAATAAAAGTCCCACAAAAATTTAGAAAAATAGTGTAACATTTCTACCATTATTTGACAGCAAAACAAAATTCAATTAGTAGAACCGGAGATATGCATTTTCAAAGATTTAAGTGAGCCTTAAAACACAAAGCGCCACTTGCGGTCATCAGGTTGGGCAAGGCAGAGTTAAAAGTTTAGGCAGCCCAAGACGGATCACGGGCTGGATAAAGGCCTCAGGTTAGTCCCGCTGAATAGGTTACCTTCGCAAAGACCCTTGCAAAGAGTTCAATCTATGGGGAAGGAGGGCATGAGGAGCAAGTAAAGCTTCCTGGATGGTCATCGCTGTAGCGATGAAGAGCAGGTTGGAGGCCACAGATGGTTGTTGCTGTAGTGCGAACATCCTGTCGGGTTCTGCAGATGGTCGATGCTGGAGCTTCACTTTGGACATAAACATGGGCGGTATTACATATTGGCATTGTTTGCACCCAGAGCATCTTTGAATAGGTGTGCGGGCGCAAACAATGCCAATGCGCCCCCATTATGGTGAATGCTCTGACTGCCCCCAGGGCAGCGCATTCATGTTAAAACATGGATCAGCAGTGACTGCACTCGCCTGCTAGGGAATGTCTGGGGGGTCCATGTGACCCCTTTACCCCTGCAGAGGGCTGCTTTCGGGGGGCGCAGTGGCGGTGCGCCACCTTTTAAATGGGGCACTATCAGTGCGCCTCCTGAGGGCTTTTTTGACTGCGCACCCATGTCTGTAATATGGCGCTGGCACAGAGTCAAAGTAATTCCCTCATTTGCATAGGGCATACCCCTATGCAAATGAGGGAATACCCTCTGTTGATAGCGCTGGCACTTTAAGTGCACCAGCGCTATCAGTATTATAGAAGGGTAGCACAAGCGTCTGCGCCCCTTCTATAATAGCACAGTGCCCCGGGGCACACAAAGCGGGTGCAAATGCCTGTTGCTCTCCCAGGGCACCTTATGTAATACAGCCCCATGGGTTGACGATGCTGTAGTGCGAAGTGCAGATCTCTTGTTACCAATCATCACTGGTGGTCCCCGCAGCGCAAAGAGTCAGGTTTACTGGAGCTTCATGTTTGTGGTTGGGGAAGGCGGCAAGATCTTAAATGAAGAAGACCATAACTTCAGGATTTCTCCTTTTGTTTCTCCCAGGGGAGCTCAACTGATGCCTCACCAAGGGTCTGGGACCTGGGAGGGACCTCTTGGAGACCAGGAATGCACTCCAGCAGAGGCCACAAGGGCTCAGGCAGGTCCAGAGCAGCAGGTTAGCTGGGAATTTGCATAATGGCCTCTGAAGCTGATCAAATCCCTGTAACTTAGAACAGGAGGCCAGCTAAGTAGCCCTTGGAGTCACTCAGGTAGCCTGGGATGAATGGAGCAGGTCCAGTCTTCCTTCTAAGACAGCAGGACATGTCTCAGACAGCAGGGTAGTGTCTGGTAGCAGGACAGTCGTTCTGTAGTAGCCACAGGTCCAGGAGTGTACTGGTCTTGGGTCCCATTTTTATACTTGATGCAGTGGTAGCTTTGAAATTAGAAACACATCTGGAGTTTTATCAACACAGAGGTGTTGGGAATTTAAATTGCACTGTGCTCTGGTCCCAGTCAGTCTGGAGTCACAATAACCTAGTGTGAAACATTTTGTGTGAGTGCTGAGGCAGTGTCTTTGATGTGCAGGTGTTGTAGGTGACAGCCTCAACCCTCCCATTACGTCAGGATGGCCCATTCTGCCAACAGACAGTCCCTATATTGTGTACCTGTCTTGTAGGAATACACAACGGCCAACTATCACTCCGACCTAGTAAAGTGACCCGGTTGCAGGTACCAAATAGTTAGTATAAAAAATTGCCAACTTTCTAAAATTGGCATTTTTACAATTGTCACTTAAAATCCGATCACCATTAAAGAGGGTTTTAAATCACAATTTCTCAGCCACCAAAAATGATATTTCATCCTGTTCCCAAACACAAGTTATCACTTATTAAATGTAATGGGGTAACCCGATGTTGTCCTATGGGAGTGGTATGCCTCACAGCAGTGAAAAATGGATTTAGGAGTTTTTCACAACCAGAACATGTAAAACTTAAAGATACATATCTAACGTTTTCACTGCAATGTACCCTGCCCTCTAGGATTTTTTGGGCTTACCCTAGGGTTACCATACCTGTATTAAAAAGGGAGTTTTAGGCCTGGCAAAAGATTCATTTTGCCAAGTCGAATTGGCAGATTAAAACTGCATATATGCTGCAAAGGGAGAGCCGAGAAATGTTTTAGAAAGCTAATTCAGTTGGTGGCACAATAAGTGCTGCAGGCCCACTAGTAGCATTTAATTTACAAGCTCTGGGAACATGTAGTACCACTTTACTAGGGATTTATTTTCAAGTATATTAAATAGGTCAATTGGCTGTAAACCAATCTTACTGTGTTCAAAGGAGAGAGCATAAGCATTGTAGCACCGATTAGCAGTGGCAAAGAATAGAGAGCCCTAAATGGCAACAAAAATGGGTTCAGAAACAGGAAGGGTGAACGCAAACAATTTGGGGATGATTAGGACCGGTTCAACAGCTGTACTCACAAATCCTTCAATGTGACTCCTTGTTCCAATTTGGAATGGAACCAAAGGTCCCATGGAGCATAAATATTTTACAATTCTACGTGCCTGTAAGGGAAAACCATGATGAGGCTTTTGAGTGTTATCCAAGCCCACTTGGTAGCAAAATCCTTCAGCACATGTGAGTTTCTACTGTAAGCACACTTGTATTGGGCCATACATCGGCAAATTCAATATTGGCTTGTGTTTAAGCATGGGCGGATTTTGCGAATTGGCAATCCGCGAACTTGCGTATTTACGGATTCGCAATCCGTAAAATCCGCGAACTCTCGCGAATTTGCGGATTTTTTTTTTGTGTTCGCAAGGGTTTCTGCCAATTTGCGAGGGTTGTGTACCAGTTCGCAATTGCGAACTTACTTGTCGGCTCGCAACGGCCGCGAATATGTTGTTTCTACGTCTGGTTCATCATCACAGGTTCACAGCACCCTCTGTTTCACCACTGCCACCCTCTGGTACACCCATGCCACCCTCTGGTACATCACTGCCACCCTCTGGTTGGTTTATCACTGTAGATTATGGGGGTGAAAAAAAGCAAGCACACCTGCCCTGCTTCAACTGACATGAATTAATTTGGGGTTGATTAATGTGTCACTGTATTTAAACTTCCAGTCTGGCTGGCACCTGCTTCCTTATCTGTAATTTGCTTTCTGTTGCAGTGCAATTTTTTTTCACAGGACCTTTGTGGCCTACTTGTAGCTATTCTCTGAGCCTGCTGTGAGGGTCAGAGCAGGGTCATAGAATAGTTGCAAGTAGTCAACTGAACTCTGAAGGGGCCCTCAGGAAGCACTACAGGGAATGGTTACTAATGATAAGATTGAACTTTTGCACCTGCTGAGTGCTTTCAGTTTTGTCTGTAATTGCTTTCTGTTGCAGTGTAATTTTTTTAACAGGACCTTTGTTGTATACTTGTAGCTATTCTCTGAGCCTGCTGTGAGGGTCAGAGCAGGGTCATAGAATAGTTGCAAGTAGGCAAATGAACTCTGAAGGGGCCCCTCAGGAAGCACTATAGGGAAAGGTTACTAATGATAAGATTGAACTTTTGCACCTGCTGAGTGCTTTCAGTTTTGCAAAAATCCAAATATCCAGTAGCATCCACAAAAAGTAACCCTTCCAGGTCAAGATCCAAATCAAAGTGACCAGCACATGAAGAAAGCACTGGGAGGAGCCTGCTGGACAGGAACAGGAAGCTGGAGACTGTGGGGCACTTCCTTCCTCCCACCCCCCCCAAATGGACTCCTTGCAAAGAAAAAGTGCAGGCAAATGTCAACCTGAAGAGTTATTCTGATAAAAATCATAATTTTCAAGGTTTATGCTCCCTGCTGGTGGATTTCTTGTGCGAAATTGCAAATTTTGCAATCTCGCAATTGCGAGATTGTCGCTGCCCGCCGCATCTACATGTTCGCAAGTGTTTACTCCCGCGAAATTGTATAGTATTCTAGTTGGCAAGTGCGACCAAGCAAAAAATCCGCTTCGCACGGATTTTACGAATTTTCGGCAAGTTCGCGAGAGTTCGCAGATTGCGAATTTGCCAAAAATCCGCAAAATCCGCGAGCGGAACGGATTTTACGCCCATGCTTACTTGTGTTCTCCCAGACTGCTCCCCCCACTTGTCCATGCATAAAATCACAGCCCAACACAATATTGCCGCTTCAAACTGGGCATCATTCATTAGACAGAATTCACTTCCAACCCTGTAGAAGATGGACTGCCGCACATCAACAAAATGAGGCCCATATTGTTGAGCAATGAAAGGTCGCCAGATAAGCTCACTCCTGTAGAAGGTCATACTGTACCATGTGTCCGCTTGACACTCAGTCATAAAACTCATGGCTCTTGTTGACAGCAACCTCTATCACAAACAGAAGCTTCCCTCTTGTTTCTACTACATACACATATAGATTCAGGAGTGTGGGGATGCTTGCCGGCAATTTTTTCGTATTGAACTTGATCATGAAAAGACAACAGTGTAGTGATGAGTCATTTCTTCACCACAGCCCTCAGCTTGCCAGGAGTCAACATGTATAGGATACAGTGTATAGGGTAAGATTCTCACAAGAAATTTACACATCATGTTTTGATTACATCACAACAATCATATAATAAAACATTAAGAATATGTATGATCATGATTATGAATTAAACACACACTAATGTGAGGACATTACTGTTGTTCGTGAAAGGGACTGTAAGTTCCAGGAGACTTGCTGCACCCTCAGGTGGTGGAGGAGGAGCCTACTTATATTGCGCTATTTAGTGCTTGACTGCTCTCCACAGGGCGGGAAGTGAGGGCATCGCTGTTGTCTGTTAAAGGGGCAGCAAGTCCCAGAAGTCCTGCAGTGCCCTCGGGTGGTGGAGATCCCTATTACATCTTGCTATTCAGCACTTGACTGCTCCCCGCAGCTCGAGACGCACCTAGTGAGCCCCCTGACATGCACCCAGATGAAGACTGGGGCAAGATTGTAATGATCCTTACTCATGTGATGAAACCCCAGCTAAAAAGAATAGAGGTGGCTCTGAGAAGAAGAGGGAGGTTGGAACTTGTAAAGCTACTAGCAATAATCAATCTACCGTAGATATTGTGAACAGTGCTACAGCCGCTAATTATTTAGATTAAATATGTACTAGACTTGAATCCAATCTGAAAGCTCATTTCAAGCCTCTATTAGATCATTTGGAAAGAATGGACTCCAGGCTGGAGATTTCGTGTCCGCTTCAAGTTCTTGTAAACCCCCACGTAGAAACTTCAGCTGCTCCTCACAATGACAAATGCAGTGAGTCTGGTGTGCAATTGCGATCTCAGCTGAAGGATTCTGTCAATACCATCCCTTCAGTTCCAACGTCGCAGTGATTGTCTGTTCCTCTCAATTTTTCTATTCAACGTACCTCTTCCTGCTATTCTAACATGCTCCACCAGTACTGATCCTGCAGCATCTTCCCAACAGAACTCATTTGATAGGTCGCATTTTGAGGGTTCTCAGGTGATACTGAATCGGACCCCCACCGCCTGTTCTTATGTTTTAATCCTGGCCAATGTTCCTAAACTTAAGTTACACTAGGAACAGACCACTGGTCTGTTGATTCGCAGGGTGCTGCACTGGTTATGTAAACATATGTGATTCAATTCTTTGATTTCTAGTCAGTGTGGCTCAGATAGGACTATGCCCTATAATAATGTCTTGAGACTGAGCTGTGGTCAAAATTAGATGCCCTAATATTGTGCATAATATTTTAGCACATCCTAAATTTACTTACTCTGTTCATTCCCAGATATTTCCACTCCCACTGTGTTATTTTTATAAGCCTTCTCCTACTGTACTCCTACTGTACTCCCCTATGTTCCCCTATGTTCCTAATGTGTCTCTGGCCCTAGGGCATATGCGGCGCACTCTGTATCCAAATCTGCTAGGTTGCCTCTTTCCAACATATTTGCTGTTTTGTAAGGTACAGCGGAATGCAATATATTCTCTTCTCATCTGGGAGCCAAGTCCATGGATGGCAGGGTTGGCCAAAATCTTTGCCCAGGGAAGGTTACCATTATGGTTGTTTTGGACATCTTTCCTAACTATAACTTTCTAAAGTCTAAGAATATCAGAAAGGCAGCAGCTCAAATGAATGTTCCAGTTTTTAATTCCAAGGAAACTTTTCCTGACTTTAGTTTTTTCTCTTGGAATATTGCAGGGGTACATAATAAACTGACCCAGAATGAATGGACTATCCTGATTGAGCATTATGATTTTATTTAATGGTTATTCATGTTATTCTGTTTCTGTGATTCCTTCTTAAACTGGGAACCCTAATGGTGGCTTATCGACCTGGATCAAGCTAGAGATCAAAGTAAGAGTAGCTCCCCTGGATTTTATTTGCCTTGAGATAAAGCAGTATGGTTGATTGGTTTCTCATATATTAAGATGATCATAACTAATTTTTATAATAATGATTTCTCCAGCTCCCCTAATAGTACATTTTTAAGTCTATATAGATTTTTTGACAAGATAAAGGCCTGTCATAATTTTGCTATGTCTGAAGGTCATATTTTGATTTGTGGTGATTTTAATGCCACACTTAATCTACTGACAACTGGTGCTGGATTCCTCACCGGGCTCCAGCAAACGATTTGTGTCTGGTCAATCAGACAGTAGATGTGATGAATCAGGCCACTATATCTTGGCACGGGATATTGTACACATACTAGAGTTTATTTATGAAACTAAGCCTTGGTTCCCGACATATCATTGTAGAGGTTGTGTATCAATCACTGGTTATATTTTTACAACCTGAGCATTGTCACAATCTGTAGTTAAGTGAGAGATACATTAGTCAAGCTTTAATCTATTGATATTTAATCTCACTTTACAGCTAGATGTTGTAACAAGACAGGTACAAACTGACGCAACCCCTGCCCCAGCACAATGGACTCAGGTAAGCTTGACATTTATCGAAACCTACCATTTTTACTTTTTATTATTTAAGTCTAATTTAGCCATTTTTTTGGCTTATCTGAGATCCCTCAGGGGAGGAATCATTGTAGTTAGTACAAATCTTTATGTAGCCTAATGTAGCCAACTCATTACTTAAGCCTATCTGCAGATATAATCTCTTGCCAACAAGAATCTATGGAAAGCTTTGGTTGCCTCTCCAGAAATCCCACTGAAGTTGCAGAGGCCTGAGCACTTTGTAAAGAAACTTTGTTAAAAATAAAGTCTGTTTTTCTAAAGAATAATTGACTTCTGGGCTCCCAAGGTAATTATTAATTTGGATTTAGTGGATCTTCCCATCGACCTAGTCAAGGTTAATAATTGTTCCGGTTTTTAAAAAAAGGTAGTTGATCCTAAATGCTACAGGCCCATCTCTTTCATTGATTCCAATATTAAAGTAATGGGAAGGATTTTCATTTTAACAGATTAAGAGAGTGGCTCCACAATAACAATATATTATCTTCATGTCAATATGGTTTCAGAGAAGGTTTAGGTATGATGGAACAGTGTCTAAGCCTCCACTTGTTAGTGGTTAAATATACCATTGCTAGAGGGAATCCATTGTACCCTGCTTTTAATGGACTTGTCCTCAGCTTTCAATAAGGTTAATCGAGGCAAGTTATGGACTATTATACTGGAGTTTAGACTTGACCCCACAATTGTCTACTTTCTGCCATATTTACATCAAAATCTAGACAGCAAGGGTCAGATTTGCTCCTAACTGAAATTTCTCTGACCTTTTAATTTACACCGTGGCATGAGGCAAGGATGTGTTTTTGTTCCATTACTATTTATTATCTATGTTAATAAGCTTAGTGATTTTTTTTGTGTACCTTAACCCAGGAAGTTCACCATGTTAATTCTGTCCCCATACCTGTAATTGTATATGCTGATGACGCAGTGCTTCTTGTCCGCACTCCAAATGCCTTACCTTGTTTGGTTCAAACTTTTTCTGACTCTGACTTATTTAGACCTCTCAACCAATTTTAATAATTCCCACACCTTGGCATGCGGCCCTAAACATCAAATGCTGGGAACCCTGTCTGTAAATGAGAATAGCTTAGGAAGTGTGCACAGATTTTCATACTTAGGCCTTGTTTTTGGTTCTAATGAATCCTGTGCAGAAAAGTACTGGTATAGAAACACTAAGAACACTAAGTTTAAGCAAGCTATTGGTTCACTTTTTAATATATGCACAGCAGTTTTGGGGGGGGGGGGGGGTAGCCGATTTCCTCTCTGTTAGAAATATATACAAGGCAAAGTGTTCCTACTGCCTATTTTGGCAGTGGAGTTTGGGGTTTTGGAGATTGTCATGTGTTACAAGTAGAGGAGAATGACGATTCTCCAATTTATATGCAGAGAGAATATTGATTTCATGAAAGAAAACTAAGGCTAACATTCTGCAATAAGCTTTTATTGCGGTCTTAACATGCAGCCCTTTAAAGAATATTAATACATCATAAATCATAGGAATGTTCATGAGAATCTATAAGTATCCAGTGAACAAAGTCAACAACCTCTTTTTGCTGTGGTGTCACAAGGAACTAACCACTTCAGTGATTTCTGCTGAACCCTACGGACGTTTATCTAAAAAAACAATAGAAAGGAAATCTCACAGTAAATGTAATCCAAACATAACCTCACAATAGTGAAAAAAAACTAACTTTTTAAGAGAAATACATTTTCTTTCAACATTTTCCTTCAAATACCTTGAAATATACACTTTTAAGAAAACAAAATCACCTTTGAAAATACCTCTCCTCAAGGGTGGGATAATTTTAACCTGAGTTGTCATTAATGAAATCAAGATTCTCTCAGCATATAAATTGGAGAATCGCCATTTCATTACCAGCCAGCTTCATGGATATTTGTTTAAGAGAGGTTAAGTGTTGTTTGGCCAAGAACTAAACAGTTTGAAAATCAAATTGACATCCCACAGAAAATACTAACCAAAGCATGGCCAAAAGAAATTGCCAATCTATAACAATTAATTGTTCTATAAGAAAGGCCAACATCATAAAGACTTGCTAGGTAATTGGCTGCCTGCTGTACAGGGACTTACACAGGTTCCAGGTCCCTTTCCACACACCGACACCATATTTTCCCCAACATCCCTATATCTTTTTATTTTTCCTGGGGTTTATGATTCATCCAATACACTTTTAGCTTCTCCTGAAAGGCATGAATATCTATTTGATCCCCTGAAATCCCCCAATCAAGAATGTTCATCTTCCCCTCTAAGACCAAAGGGTGCTCTTCTCCATATGAACACTGTAGAAGACCTGAGGATACAGAGCCCAGGCGTGGAATATCTACTGCAAGTTCTATCATCCCGGGAATCAGATCTGGGATCATCAGAAGGGAGGCACCAGAATAATACTGCTGGACTCAAGTCTCACTTTCCACAAAGGCATATCCTCTAGTCTTGCCCCAACTTTGAAGGAAAGCATCCACAGCCATTGCCTTTAGATCTAGCCTTCAACTGAAATACATCGGTACTTTAAAGATCAGTCTGCTTGCAAACAAATCTACCTGAACTGGCCCCCAAAGTACTGGTATCAGGGAAAAGACCTCTGGCTGCAACATCCAATCACTGGAATCCCAGGGAAACCTGGAATTCCAGTCTGCTATTACATTCTGAAGTCATTTGATAAATTCTGCTCTTAGCACAATCTTGGTTTTCATTTTTAAAAAATATATCCTTATTGATTTTTTACATATCCGTCATCCCCCGACCCCTGACCCCACCCCCCACCCTTTTCAGACTTTACCCATATCCAAACAGAAAACCAATTTACTTACAGAGTTTATCAACATTAAGAAAACAAAATGTAAGATTCAGAGGTGCAGAGCAATTCATCAAATATACTTTACAAACCAATCTTATATTATGTGTTTAACTCTGGGCTGACAGTCGTCATCATACAACGGGTCTTATCAGAAGCAACTATCCATCGCCAGTGTGACTTTGTATCCATTGCAGTAATGGCTCCCATATAATCATGCCTTTTTTGTGTTTATTATGCCGTTTTCTTTTATAGATAGCCACCTCTAGGCTGCATGTTGCCAATAAGCAGGCTCTCCATTTCAGGAATACTGGTGGGTTTGGGTCTAGCCATGCCAAAGCAATGCACAACCTTAACACAGCCGTTGCCATGAAAATTAGCCCTTGCATCTGTTTTGGCCGCCTAACATTCGCTGTACCCAACAATATTTCCTCCGTTGTGATAATCACTCCTATTTTAAATATTTCGGATAAAAAACCTGATATTTCGAGGATCAGATTTGTTAATGCATCGCATGAGGCGAACATGTGTACAATAACAGCCTCGAATATCCCAGATAGTTAATGTAGATTTTTTAAGTAAACTCTCCATAATTTGAACTACCTGAAATTTTATCCTACCTACCCCCCCCCCCACCCCTACTTTGTCAGAAAATCCCTAACCTGCAAACATTTTAAAAAGTCCCTATGGCTAGGTTTATAATCATTATGTAGTTCATCAAATGTTTTCAGCCCACTCGACGTATAAAAACAGCCAAGCTGTACAATCTCTGCATGTATCCACCTATTCATACAACTATCCCGGAAAATCTCTAGGAGGTCTTCATTCTTATATAGTGGTGTATAGTGGGAGTATCGCCCAAGGCCCAGCAGTTTTCGTACATTGCTCCAGACCTTATATATGTCGGAGATGGTCTTAAATCTAACCTTCTTGAAATAGCTATCATTAACATGCCGCCAAAGGCAACCTCTATAACCCGTACCCAAAGAAGTTCTTGTGGTGTGGGGATATTGCCATTTACTCTACAATTCATCCCTGTATAGATTAGTTCCATGCAGTATCTCAATGTAGTAGCCCAAAAATACAATTTAAAATTGGGCATTACCAGTACCCCCCTCTCTTTAGATAGAGTAATATATCTGAGGGCTCTACGTGGCCTCTTATATCCCCATATACACCTAGAAAACATAGATTCTATAGATTTCAATAACTGGGGTGGGAATTCCAAAAAAATTGTTCTAAAAATATATAAAAATCTTGGTAGAAAGAGCATTCGATCACATTGCATCTGCCCCCAATAGTTAGGTGTAGTTTATTTAACCGGACCAATTCTTTCTTTGTGTGTTGTATTGAGGGTTCGACAATATTTTCCACTTTTGCTGTTATACTAACCCCTAGGCATGTGTCTTTCTCCATGACTCTGTCATCTCTCATCTTAATTTTATGATTAAGAATAATCTGGGTTTTACCTTGGTTTAATTTATATCCGGATACTTCTCCGAAGCTCATAGCCTCCTCTTCTATTGCATTTATCGCCTTAATGGGATCGCTAGTAACTAGGGCAATATCATCCACATACACCAATGTTTTTGTCAAATGCTCTCGTGCCCATATTGGTGAAATTAAGATGCTGTTTTCTAGTCTACGGATGAACGGGTCGATATAGATCTCGAATAGAAGAGGAGAGCAGGGGGACCCCTGTCTCGTCCCCCTAGTAATATTTATTTTTTCAAATAATAACCCATTTATCGACACTCTAGCTGATGGGTCAACATATAGCATTTGCACTGCTTTAATGAATCTCTCCCTGATCCCGCTATTCAACATCGTACTCCAGAGGTATTTCCAGGAGACCCTATTGAAAGCTTTTTCGGCATTGAGTAATATAAGTGCCATAGGGTCTCCTGCCACCTCCGTGAAATCAAAAAGAGAGATCACCCTTTGGACGTGATCTCCTGGAATACATTTTTGTTGGGGAGCAGATACAATTTTAAATATAATTGGTGCCAGTAGGCTAGCTAACAGTTTAGAGTACATTTTAGAATCCCTGTTTATCAGCGTAATAGGGCGAGAAGACCTGAGTTCTGTAGGATCTTTGTTTTTTTTTTAAGCAAACGATGATCTTAGCTGAGGACCATGAGGCTGGTGGCCTTCCCCCCTGAAAGATATGGACAAATAACTCCTGCAATATTTCTTTTAGTTGGAAAGCAAATTTGACATAAAACTCCATTGGAATTCCATCCATACCCGCTGCTTTTCCTGTAAGTAGGTTATTCATAAAGAGAAGGATCTCTTCCCAATATGGAGAATTATCTAGAGTTTCTTGATCCTCTTCCTCAAATCTTACTGATGTGTATAGGTTTAAGTATGCCTCAGTTTTTTTTCCTGTCCAATCTCTACCTCTTCATATAATGCCTGATAGAATCATTGAAACGCAGCTCTTATGTCATTAGATTCAGTCTTTTGCCCAAATTCTGTATCCTTAATTTCTCTTATTACATTAGCTGAATTTTCTTCTCGGGTACGAACCGCCAATTGGTGACCCACCTGTTCATTTAGTTCATATATTTTCTCTGTATGCAATGTTGCCTTAGCTATAGCTTTTTCCGTTACAATATCGATTATAAAGTTTTTGGCGGTCGCCACCCGGCTTAATTCACTATCTGTTGCTCACCCCTCCTAAACGGCCTTTATCAGTTCTCCCTCTGTTTTGCCTAGATTACGCTGTAGAACAGCCATTTTTTGTTTAGCCTCTTTATTAGAACTGAGAAAAAAGTGTAATGTCTCCCCTCTGATGCCAGACTTTAGAGCGTTCCAGACCACATCTATTGTTGTGCTGCCTAAATTATCCTCTAAAAACCTCAGTATCCATCTCCTCATATGGTGACAATATCTCTCATTAATTAGTAGTGATCCTTCAAACGTCCATATCTTCACATTAGATTTCATTACCCCACATTCTAGATTTAACACAAGAGGATTGTGGTCAGATAACACCGTGGGCAGTTTTTCCATTGTGATGACAGATCTTAAGGAGCTAGAGACAAACATATAATCTAACCTTGCATGCATAGAATGTGGATTGGAAAAATATGAAAATCCAGGATCCCCTGAATGCTCTATCCAGCCATCAATCAATCTGTGCAATAAGCACATATTTTCCAGAGCCTGGAAGACTTTTGGCTTCCTGCCCTGGTATTTAAAGCCTGTAGCCGACGACCAGTCACCTGGTAGATTTGGATTATAATCCCCACATACTATAAATGGAAGAGGCCAGTGAACCAGTTCATTAGAAATGGCAATCAATACATCCGGGTCATCGCTGATATTACCATAGATTGTACATAAAGTAATTTTACTTTCCCGATTATCATAATGACATTCTGTAATTGCCCCCAGTCCAAATTTGTCAGCAAGAGTTCGCATAAATTGTAGACCGCCCCCTTTTGCCAGGAAAGCCACTTCCCTGGTTTGTGCCCCTTGTGTTGTAGCAGTAATAAGTCTATACCCTAATGTATTAAGCAATTATTGTCGTGCGCCCTCGATATGTGTCTCTTGTAAACATATGATATTAGGCCCGGTCATCTGTAATCCGACAGTTACTCTCGGTCTTTTCTTTACATCATTAAGGCCACGTGTATTGGCAGTCAGAATTTTCAACCTAGCCATGAAATTCCTTGTTCAACCCGTGCATACCTATCCATTATTGTCTCCCATAATTTGATCAGCACTTGCCCTTGTTTACTATTTCTATATTTCCATTGTCCCCTCCTGTTTACTTTGTGTTTGAACCCCCCCTTCTTTGTCCTCCCCATTTCCCACCCCTCACCCCCACCATTATTTAGGCCATCAGGCTCAATCCTGAGCCTGTGTGAAAGCATCTAAATCAACCACACCCACTCTCCACCCCCCCTTACCCCGTTCTTGACCCAATTGAAAAGAAACTAATATACACACAATTGTAAATAATACAACTCCAGCAAGGGTATCTAGCGGTTACTCTCTGATGTCCCAGATGTCCCATATTTTCCTGCTGTAATTTCCTTTAGTGCCTTTTCCGCTTGTATTTCTGTGGTAAAAAACAAAGTTCGTCCTTGCTAGATTACTTTCAGTTTTGCAGGGTTCTGGAGAAAAGCCAATGCTCTTGCTTTTTGGAATGGTGTAATCAGCTGCCTGAGCCTCCATCTTCTCTCCACTGTGGCATGAGCGAAGTCGGGTTTTGCAAAAAATGAAAAGTTCTCCCAATTTCGTTTTTTATTAGGTCTTGCCAGATCATATATGGCCTGTCGGAGCAGAAAGTTACCAAAGTAAATTAATATAACTCTTGGATATGATTGATTGCCCTGAGGGCACTTTGATATTGTCATCCCCCATTGGGTTAGTTCTAGAAACACATTTTTCAGTAGGTTTATTGTAAATGCTCAAAGGACACTGCCTTTACTATTCTCCAGGATCCCTAGGATCCTTAAATTATTGCGACGTTGGCAGTTTTCTGCCTCTTCAAGCTTCCCCATGATGTCTTTCACAGAGCTCTCTTGTGACGTTGCCTACGCTTTTAGGGCATTCACTGTGGTTTCTAGGGCTTCCATCCAGTTTTCCACCATGCTCAGTCTTTCAGCAATTTCAGTGCATGTCTTCCCGATTTTACGCACTGAGCCTAGTAGATTTTTTGCAGCTACTCTGGCTTGTCGATTCTCCATTTTTTAACCTCGTACTGAAACGATCTAAGAGATTGTAGGATCATGGATAATGTGGCTTCAGGTGACTGTTCCGGATCTTTATGTCCCACCATGCCCCCTTGCAATTTCTTGACCATCCTCTCCATACCGTGCGACCCCAAACAGAGAAAGCGACTGTGTGTCGGAGTAATCCCATCCAAGCTCACCCTCCTCATCTCCCCCATTCCGCTTCTGCACGTTCTTTTTCCCTTCCGAAAGTTTCTTCAACTTCCTGGGTGCTCTTCTCACCCCTTGTTGACTACAATTACTTCTTCAGGTGTCAGCACAATCGTCTTCACTACTGCCACTGTTCGAATCCATGACATCAGACATCAGATTTGCCGGATTCTTTGTTCAGTGAAAAAAAGTTCTCCATAAGGTCGGGGGAAAGGTAGCCCATCTCTGTATTTTCCTGCATTCCTTCTTCGATAGCAGTAAAAAGTTGCCTCATTTCTTGGCTCGCATCTGAATTACTTATCTCTTCTGCTGTAATTTTTGTTTTTTCCGCCTCAGTCTTATCCTTACAGGTAGCCTGTGATATATCAATTTCTTTACCATTATCCCTTTCCTCACTCTCTTGCTGAGCATTTATGAGTGTCTCCTGTGTGCTCAATATGGTATTCTCACAGTTTGACCCCCATGACACTCGCTCATTATTTGGATCAGGGATGCTCTCCTGTAAGGCCATCTGAACTTCTTCAGGGCAAAGAGATATTTGTTGAAACAATATTCTGCCCCCCCCTCCTTGGCTATCATAACCTTCGTGGAGAACAGACTCATAATAACAGTCTGTTTTTTCCCTGTGGTTGAGCTGCTTACTCCGCATGTCTTATATTTTTACATTCTTGCTCTTCTTACCAGCGCTTTGATCCAACTTCCTCAGTTCTGTGTTGGATTTCTGGTCAGTTTCACGCCTCGCTGAGGCTGCGTTGTGTTGCATCGTTGAGCGCGTCTTGCACCATGCTCCTCTTGCTGCCATGGTTTTCCCACACTGAACCTGAGCGAGTCGGGCATCTCCATTGCTAGGAGACCCCAGTCGGCCTCCGTCGAAGCTTCCCCAGTCGGAGACCGCCATGAGCAGAAGCCGGGCCAACGCTTCCCATCACGTACAGCAATCTTTGCTTCGCTCATTTCTCCCGGAGGCTCTCCTCTTGCTCGGTGTTTGTTCACCTTCACGCCAATTGGTCTATCGGGATCAGAAGTCAAGATCAGCGTGCATTCCAGACCGTACTCGACATCGGCACTCGTCGGGGGTGTGAGGAGAGGCGGAGGTAGGTGACCGAGATCTTACTCAGACGCCATCTTGGTCCAAGTTATAATTATTTTTAACGCATCACTTCCACAATCTTGTTTTTCCAACAAAAATACCAAATTTGTTTAGCCAAATCTGACAAGGTTTTGGATCTTGCACCTGCCACTCGATTTATATATGACACTGCTAAGAAACTGTCTAATCTAATCTGTGTTTGAATTTTTTAGCAAATCTCTAAAACTTAGGGCATTCAGGGGGGGGGGGGGCTACCAGGGCTATACTGCTCAGAACGTTTGTCAGGAGTGCTATCCATAAATCAGGGTTTTCGTGAAAAAAGTCAATTGGGAAATTATCATCCGGTCAAAGGCCTTTCCCAGACTACATGAATCCAGCCCTGCTTTAACTTCTAAAAAAGAGAACAATACAGACTCTGGGCATATTTCCTGCACTACCACCTGATGGGATGAAGTATCAAAATTAGAGGGAAAAATATTCTCAAATTGGGAAACCCAAGCCTCCTTTTTCGACATTTATATCTGTTGTTGGCTCACTAGTGGTTTTAAAAAATGGTGCATTTACTAGCTTCCAGAAATCACGGCTATGACCTTAATTAGCTGCCTTATCTAGATCGGCCCATAAGTCCTCCCTAATTTCCTTTACTCTACTTTTACGTGCTAGTTTATATGAGGCCCGCAGTGTTCTTATCTGATCCTGGCTTCCAATCCTAGCCGTTAGGGCGTATAATAAAGCCTTTCTTGCTTTTGTACTTGGTGAGTCAAACCAGCCTTTACTTTTTTCTTTATTTTGAGCTTTTATTCTTGTAAGGGCCGATTTTATATTTCCTAGGCTATCGCAGAAAGCTCTGACAACCTCCCCATGCTAGTCCAGTAAACTATCCTAGCACCGTGTGGTCCCTTGGGACGAATGCAGTGCTCTACAAATACAAATACAAATTACTTGATTATACGAAAAAAGGAGTATTTGTACATGAACGCATAGTAAAATATGACATTCACAAACAATACGCACAGTCCCCTGAGGACAGGGCTCTGGAGTTTTATAGGCAGGTCCCCTCACTCCACTCCCATCTAATTAGTAGTAGTGTTTATTAAACATTCTCTTTAGGCGAATTTCAGGTTATGCACTACTTATAGTCAGAGTCTTAGGAGACCCACTCTGTCTCCTTATGAAAGTCAAAAGTGTTCCAGGCTCCTGGTGCTGGTCCTCAGTCAGGTCTTTGGCCTGCTCAGGTCACAAGAGCTGCCTCCTCACAACAACAGTCTTGACCAGGTGACGCTCCTTGCCTTGTTCCGGTGGCACGCCCCTTGGATAGGTGTTCACCAACTCTACTCTGTACCCAGGCTACTCCCCGATTGGCATGGCAGCACTTCTTCACAGTGGCCCCAACAGGCATATGGGGGTCACCAACTTGGGAAACTATCTTTACATCGCGGTCATTAGACTGTGATGCCTTTACAATGTGGTCGTTACAGCGACTGCGTTGTTACAATGCAATGCCATTACTACCCAAATCAGTACATTGACTTGCAGTAGATGGCGCCCTAACATAAGGAATAATATAACTTACTATTTCAACACCTTCCCAATTGTTGTGTAGGCTGGAGTAGGAATAGTAAATTATACATTCCTAATGTTGCAGTGCCATCTACTGCAAGTTGATGTAATGTCTTGCGTAGTAATGACATCGCGTTGTACCAACGCAGTCGTTGTAACAACCACGTTGTTACCTACATCGTAGTAAAACCATGCTTTGTAATGTGCTATATTCCATCAACTTAGCTCTATATATAGGCTGGGCCCGATCGGCATGGTAACCACCTGCTCACATCTGCTACAGGGATCCAAACAACCGGATTCCCTCACTGGACCTCGCTCCCTCCAGCTCGCACCTCTTCTTCACAGGTCACACTGGTCTTGGCAAGCAGGCAGTTACTGGTGCTTCAGGCTCAAGGGGCAGGATGACTCTATGTCGCTGGGTGGTGTCTGCCCAACTAGCTGGGAGACTTGCAGTCTTGGCCCCCAGTCCAGTTCACAGGCAAAGCTTCTCCACCTTACACCGCCTGGCTGGCTGCTTGTCAGCTGACAATTTTGGGGGCCTCAAACTTCACTTCTTATAGTCCATTTCCAGACCATGTCTTTGACATTTATGTTGGGGGTCTGTTTCCTTTTGAGGTTCCCCCCTCATCTGCCCTTCCTCCGGAAAGAAGTCTGTCACAGCAGGAGCCACCCCAATTGTGATAGCCCCAAAACTCAGCCCATGGGAGTGACTAGAGGTTCACACCTGGATGCCAGCCATAGTGATATTTATATTAAAAGGTTAAACTCGGGCCTCAGCCCTACTCATTATGATCTTCTTATCAGCCCCATCTCCTTCCAGAGATGTGCCCAGGCCACTTCCTAGTGATCTTCCCTAAAATAGGAGTACCAATTGAAATGCCTGGGTCTACCTTTCTCCCATGTGTCCCACCCAGCTCACAGGAATACAGTAATCCATAAATATGTCTGAGGGGACAGTTAGCCCTGAGTCTCTCAAAACGGAACCTAGAATTGTCAGACACACATACACCCAGAAAATGCGTATAATACAGATTCACTGTACAGAACTACACTTGTCATGTATTATACCATTCCCAGGCACACATACATCCAGGATATGCATATAACATACACTCACTGTACATCACTACACCATCAATATATTGTGTCATCACAGGCACCATTACACCCAGCACATGTATAACACACACAAGCTGGTCAGCACTACACACCAAACTGATGTAGGCCAAGGGTGAGTTGAGCAGACAGCAATTGAACTTTCAGTGAATAGACCTGTAGACCTCACTCCAGTGTCGCAGGTAAAAAAGCCTGTCCTACTGATCTATACACTGTATGTTTCCACCACCACACTGCTTAACTCGAAGCAAAGGCAATAGCCTTTCAACACCATAAGGGTAGTACTTTGGCTGCCCCTCCTGGTCAAAAAAATACCACAATCTGTGAGACAGGCCTATGTCATGGTGCACACACATGGTCTGTGTTTGACCATGACATCAAAAATCAACAAAAGAGATCCCAAAATTCTTACAGTTGGCCCACTCAGGCCAGGGGTGCATGTCTATAACCATGTTCAGGACTTTTCCACCCCAACAATGTTGCACTTTATAATTGTACTGGATACATTTAGACCTCAACCTCACAATCTAAGGTGTGCCATCTTTGACTATTTTTTCACTAAAAATATGTAGAAGAGTTTTACATCGAGTCAATAGTAAAAAAATAAAAACTTCTGCCCAACAGAAAACATTTACATTTTTAGTTTCCTGCAAATAATTCTCTTCCATTGACTGAGTAACTTTTTTTCACTAGGCCACAATGCATTGAATGCAAATCCCACAGTGTGTTCCTAGTTTGTATCAATTTATGTGATCATACCACCTAACCCACAGTTGCTGGCATCCTCTGTCACCACGCACTTCTTACTTGGATTATAAGGAGATAGCACTCTATTAGATGATATTTCACTTTTGAAGAATTCAAACTCTTTTTCACATGATTCACTTCATTTGAAAGTGTGAAAAGATCTTAAACACACAGATTTGTTCCTAAATTATGAATGAACTTGGAACAGCATTTAAAAACGTTAAATAATTGTGCCACTTGACCTTTGCAATGGGGAAAGGTGCGTGTATAGACACAGCCGCATATCCAGGTCGTAATTCTATTCCTTTCTCCTCTACATTATTCAAATATTCTACTGATTGCCATGGAAAATGCCATTCATTCTTCTTTGCAACAGTACCCACCATCAAGTATTTAATCAGGTTTTCATTTGTCACTTTCAGCTACCAACCTATCATCTTGAAAAGCTACTGTACCCACTATCTCAACTGGTGCACTTTCCAGAATCCTCTGACATACAGACGCCACTGAAGCTAATCCAAATAGTATTCTTCTGAATTGAAAGGGGCCCACTGGTGAAATAAAAGCTGTGTGATTTTTTTTAAGAAGGAGTATTACACTGCTTGATGATATACAGACACCAAGTCAATCTTTCTGAAAAACTTGGCACCAGGAAATGTAATCAAAATATCATCTATTCTCAGCAGCGGGTGTGACTCTACCCATACTTCTTTATTAAACTGTGACATTACGATTCTTGGTATTCTCAAAAAGCATTTACTACTCGTAAATACCCTTTGTGCATACCGAAAGTCGTAAAGTTCAACTTTTGGTACAAAGGACATTTACGAGAAGTAAATGCCCTTTGTGCATACCAAAATTCGTAAAGTTAGACTTTCGTCTCACTTTACCTTTGTGAATCTGGCCCATAGAATTTGAAACTAATATGCTGGGGTGTGTCACCATTTGTGCTGATTTTCTGCAACCAAAGGTCTCCTGCGGTACACTGGATTGATCAAAAATGTGTCTTAAAATCTATGTTGAGCTTTTGGAAACTAGAGTCTTCTGGGACATGCCAAATAATTTCTGGGGTGTGTGCCACCATATGAATCCTTTTGTCCCTACATCAATACTTTGCACATCAAAACTTTGTAGTCAGGACATCAATAGGTCGTAGCTACAGTGTGTGTTTTTAAATTAACATAACTTGTTTCATGAGACAAAAGATAGTAACATTCAAACCTGATGTAACTATTTAAATGTTGCTCATGAATCAGTCAACGTGCCTGTGAGTAACTGGGTTGTTGGTTGAGGGGAGTGTGAGCCCTTCTCAAAAACCACCACAATCCTTGCCAGGGTTACCCACAAAAAGTTACTAAATTAACCTGTGCTTAACCCTCTGGTAGCTTGGCGAAAAAGCAGTCAGGCTTAACTTAAGGGCTATACGTAAAGTATTTATGCATACAATGAAAACACAGCAAAATAAAAGTCCCACAAAAAATTAGAAAAATAGTGTAACATTTCTACCATTATTTGACAGCAAAACAAAATTCAATTAGTAGAACCGGAGATATGCATTTTCAAAGATTTAAGTGAGCCTTAAAACACAAAGCGCCACTTGCGGTCATCAGGTTGGGCAAGGCAGAGTTAAAAGTTTAGGCAGCCCAAGACGGATCACGGGCTGGATAAAGGCCTCAGGTTAGTCCCGCTGAATAGGTTACCTTCGCAAAGACCCTTGCAAAGAGTTCAATCTATGGGGAAGGAGGGCATGAGGAGCAAGTAAAGCTTCCTGGATGGTCATCGCTGTAGCGATGAAGAGCAGGTTGGAGGCCACAGATGGTTGTTGCTGTAGTGCGAACATCCTGTCGGGTTCTGCAGATGGTCGATGCTGGAGCTTCACTTTGGACATAAACATGGGCGGTATTACATATTGGCATTGTTTGCACCCAGAGCATCTTTGAATAGGTGTGCGGGCACAAACAATGCCAATGCGCCCCCATTATGGTGAATGCTCTGACTGCCCCCAGGGCAGCGCACTCATTTTAAAACATGGATCAGCAGTGACTGCACTCGCCTGCTAGGGAATGTCTGGGGGGTCCATGTGACCCCTTTACCCCTGCAGAGGGCTGCTTTCGGGGGGCGCAGTGGCGGTGCGCCACCTTTTAAATGGGGCACTATCAGTGCGCCTCCTGAGGGCTTTTTTGACTGCGCACCCATGTCTGTAATATGGCGCTGGCACAGAGTCAAAGTAATTCCCTCATTTGCATAGGGCATACCCCTATGCAAATGAGGGAATACCCTCTGTTGATAGCGCTGGCACTTTAAGTGCACCAGCGCTATCAGTATTATAGAAGGGTAGCACAAGCGTCTGCGCCCCTTCTATAATAGCACAGTGCCCCGGGGCACACAAAGCGGGTGCAAATGCCTGTTGCTCTCCCAGGGCACCTTATGTAATACAGCCCCATGGGTTGACGATGCTGTAGTGCGAAGTGCAGATCTCTTGTTACCAATCATCACTGGTGGTCCCCGCAGCGCAAAGAGTCAGGTTTACTGGAGCTTCATGTTTGTGGTTGGGGAAGGCGGCAAGATCTTAAATGAAGAAGACCATAACTTCAGGATTTCTCCTTTTGTTTCTCCCAGGGGAGCTCAACTGATGCCTCACCAAGGGTCTGGGACCTGGGAGGGACCTCTTGGAGACCAGGAATGCACTCCAGCAGAGGCCACAAGGGCTCAGGCAGGTCCAGAGCAGCAGGTTAGCTGGGAATTTGCATAATGGCCTCTGAAGCTGATCAAATCCCTGTAACTTAGAACAGGAGGCCAGCTAAGTAGCCCTTGGAGTCACTCAGGTAGCCTGGGATGAATGGAGCAGGTCCAGTCTTCCTTCTAAGACAGCAGGACATGTCTCAGACAGCAGGGTAGTGTCTGGTAGCAGGACAGTCGTTCTGTAGTAGCCACAGGTCCAGGAGTGTACTGGTCTTGGGTCCCATTTTTATACTTGATGCAGTGGTAGCTTTGAAATTAGAAACACATCTGGAGTTTTATCAACACAGAGGTGTTGGGAATTTAAATTGCACTGTGCTCTGGTCCCAGTCAGTCTGGAGTCACAATAACCTAGTGTGAAACATTTTGTGTGAGTGCTGAGGCAGTGTCTTTGATGTGCAGGTGTTGTAGGTGACAGCCTCAACCCTCCCATTAAGTCAGGATGGCCCATTCTGCCAACAGACAGTCCCTATATTGTGTACCTGTCTTGTAGGAATACACAACGGCCAACTATCACTCCGACCTAGTAAAGTGACTCGGTTGCAGGTACCAAACAGTTAGTATAAAAAATTGCCAACTTTCTAAAATTGGCATTTTTACAATTGTCACTTAAAATCCGATCACCATTAAAGAGGGTTTTAAATCACAATTTCTCAGCCACCAAAAATGATATTTAATCCTGTTCCCAAACACAAGTTATCACTTATTAAATGTAATGGGGTAACCCGATGTTGTCCTATGGGAGTGGTATGCCTCACAGCAGTGAAAAATGGATTTAGGAGTTTTTCACAACCAGAACATGTAAAACTTAAAGATACATATCCAACGTTTTCACTACAATGTACCCTGCCCTCTAGGATTTTTTGGGCTTACCCTAGGGTTACCATACCTGTATTAAAAAGGGAGTTTTAGGCCTGGCAAAAGATTCATTTTGCCAAGTCGAATTGGCAGATTAAAACTGCATATATGCTGCAATGGGAGAGCCGAGAAATGTTTTAGAAAGCTAATTCAGTTGGTGGCACAATAAGTGCTGCAGGCCCACTAGTAGCATTTAATTTACAAGCTCTGGGAACATGTAGTACCACTTTACTAGGGATTTATTTTCAAGTATATTAAATAGGTCAATTGGCTGTAAACCAATCTTACTGTGTTCAAAGGAGAGAGCATAAGCATTGTAGCACCGATTAGCAGTGGCAAAGAATAGAGAGCCCTAAATGGCAACAAAAATGGGTTCAGAAACAGGAAGGGTGAACGCAAACAATTTGGGGATGATTAGGACCGGTTCAACAGCTGTACTCACAAATCCTTCAATGTGACTCCTTGTTCCAATTTGGAATGGAACCAAAGGTCTCATGGAGCATAAATATTTTACAATTCTACGTGCCTGTAAGGGAAAACCATGATGAGGCTTTTGAGTGTTATCCAAGCCCACTTGGTACCAAAATCCTTCAGCACATGTGAGTTTCTACTGTAAGCACACTTGTATTGGGCCATACATCGGCAAATTCAATATTGGCTTGTGTTCTCCCAGACTGCTCCCCCCACTTGTCCATGCATAAAATCACAGCCCAACACAATATTGCCGCTTCAAACTGGGCATCATTCATTAGACAGAATTCACTTCCAACCCTGTAGAAGATGGACTGCCGCACATCAACAAAATGAGGCCCATATTGTTGAGCAATGAAAGGTCCACAGATAAGCTCACTCCTGTAGAAGGTCATACTGTACCATGTGTCCGCTTGACACTCAGTCATAAAACTCATGGCTCTTGTTGACAGCAACCTCTATCACAAACAGAAGCTTCCCTCTTGTTTCTACTACATACACATATAGATTCATGAGTGTGGGGATGCTTGCCGGCAATTTTTTCGTATTGAACTTGATCATGAAAAGACAACAGTGTAGTGATGAGTCATTTCTTCACCACAGCCCTCAGCTTGCCAGGAGTCAACATGTATAGGATACAGTGTATAGGGTAAGATTCTCACAAGAAATTTACACATCATGTTTTGATTACATCACAACAATCATATAATAAAACATTAAGAATATGTATGATCATGATTATGAATTAAACACACACTAATGTGAGGACATTACTGTTGTTCGTGAAAGGGACTGTAAGTTCCAGGAGACTTGCTGCACCCTCAGGTGGTGGAGGAGGAGCCTACTTATATTGCGCTATTTAGTGCTTGACTGCTCTCCACAGGGCGGGAAGTGAGGGCATCGCTGTTGTCTGTTAAAGGGGCAGCAAGTCCCAGAAGTCCTGCAGTGCCCTCGGGTGGTGGAGATCCCTACTTACATCTTGCTATTCAGCACTTGACTGCTCCCCGCAGCTCGAGACGCACCTAGTGAGCCCCCTGACATGCACCCAGATGAAGACTGGGGCAAGATTGTAATGATCCTTACTCATGTGATGAAACCCCAGCTAAAAAGAATAGAGGTGGCTCTGAGAAGAAGAGGGAGGTTGGAACTTGTAAAGCTACTAGCAATAATCAATCTACCGTGGATATTGTGAACAGTGCTACAGCCGCTAAGTATTTAGATTAAATATGTACTAGACTTGAATCCAATCTGAAAGCTCATTTCAAGCCTCTATTAGATCATTTGGAAAGAATGGACTCCAGGCTGGAGATTTCGTGTCCGCTTCAAGTTCTTGTAAACCCCCACGTAGAAACTTCAGCTGCTCCTTACAATGACAAATGCAGTGAGTCTGGTGTGCAATTGCGATCTCAGCTGAAGGATTCTGTCAATACCATCCCTTCAGTTCCAACGTCGCAGTGATTGTCTGTTCCTCTCAATTTTTCTATTCAACGTACCTCTTCCTGCTATTCTAACATGCTCCACCAGTACTGATCCTGCAGCATCTTCCCAACAGAACTCATTTGATAGGTCGCATTTTGAGGGTTCTCAGGTGATACTGAATCGGACCCCCACCGCCTGTTCTTATGTTTTAATCCTGGCCAATGTTCCTAAACTTAAGTTACACTAGGAACAGACCACTGGTCTGTTGATTCGCAGGGTGCTGCACTGGTTATGTAAACATATGTGATTCAATTCTTTGATTTCTAGTCAGTGTGGCTCAGATAGGACTATGCCCTATAATAATGTCTTGAGACTGAGCTGTGGTCAAAATTAGATGCCCTAATATTGTGCATAATATTTTAGCACATCCTAAATTTACTTACTCTGTTCATTCCCAGATATTTCCACTCCCACTGTGTTATTTTTATAAGCCTTCTCCTACTGTACTCCTACTGTACTCCCCTATGTTCCCCTATGTTCCTAATGTGTCTCTGGCCCTAGGGCATATGCGGCGCACTCTGTATCCAAATCTGCTAGGTTGCCTCTTTCCAACATATTTGCTGTTTTGTAAGGTACAGCGGAATGCAATATATTCTCTTCTCATCTGGGAGCCAAGTCCATGGATGGCAGGGTTGGCCAAAATCTTTGCCCAGGGAAGGTTACCATTATGGTTGTTTTGGACATCTTTCCTAACTATAACTTTCTAAAGTCTAAGAATATCAGAAAGGCAGCAGCTCAAATGAATGTTCCAGTTTTTAATTCCAAGGAAACTTTTCCTGACTTTAGTTTTTTCTCTTGGAATATTGCAGGGGTACATAATAAACTGACCCAGAATGAATGGACTATCCTGATTGAGCATTATGATTTTATTTAATGGTTATTCATGTTATTCTGTTTCTGTGATTCCTTCTTAAACTGGGAACCCTAATGGTGGCTTATCGACCTGGATCAAGCTAGAGATCAAAGTAAGAGTAGCTCCCCTGGATTTTATTTGCCTTGAGATAAAGCAGTATTGTTGATTGGTTTCTCATATATTAAGATAATCATAATTAATTTTTATAATAATGATTTCTCCAGCTCCCCTAATAGTAAATTTTAAGTCTATATAGATTTTTTGACAAGATAAAGGCCTGTCATAATTTTGCTATGTCTGAAGGTCATATTTTGATTTGTGGTGATTTTAATGCCACACTTAATCTACTGACAACTGGTGCTGGATTCCTCACCGGGCTCCAGCAAACGATTTGTGTCTGGTCAATCAGACAGTAGATGTGATGAATCAGGCCACTATATCTTGGCACGGGATATTGTACACATACTAGAGTTTATTTATGAAACTAAGCCTTGGTTCCCGACATATCATTGTAGAGGTTGTGTATCAATCACTGATTATATTTTTACAACCTGAGCATTGTCACAATCTGTAGTTAAGTGAGAGATACATTAGTCAAGCTTTAATCTATTGATATTTAATCTCACTTTACAGCTAGATGTTGTAACAAGACAGGTACAAACTGACGCAACCCCTGCCCCAGCACAATGGACTCAGGTAAGCTTGACATTTATCGAAACCTACCATTTTTTTTATTATTTAAGTCTAATTTAGCCATTTTTTTTGGCTTATCTGAGATCCCTCAGGGGAGGAATCATTGTAGTTAGTACAAATCTTTATGCAGCCTAATGTAGCCAACTCATTACTTAAGCCTATCTGCAGATATAATCTCTTGCCAACAAGAATCTATGGAACGCTTTGGTTGCCTCTCCAGAAATCCCACTGAAGTTGCAGAGGCCTGAGCACTTTGTAAAGAAACTTTGTTAAAAATAAAGTCTGTTTTTCAAAAGAATAATTGACTTCTGGGCTCCCAAGGTAATTATTAATTTGGATTTAGTGGATCTTCCCATCGACCTAGTCAAGGTTAATAATTGTTCCGGTTTTTAAAAAAAGGTAGTTGATCCTAAATGCTACAGGCCCATCTCTTTCATTGATTCCAATATTAAAATAATGGGAAGGATTTTCATTTTAACAGATTAAGAGAGTGGCTCCACAATAACAATATATTATCTTCATGTCAATATGGTTTCAGAGAAGGTTTAGGTATGATGGAACAGTGTCTAAGCCTCCACTTGTTAGTGGTTAAATATACCATTGCTAGAGGGAATCCATTGTACCCTGCTTTTAATGGACTTGTCCTCAGCTTTCAATAAGGTTAATCGAGGCAAGTTATGGACTATTATACTGGAGTTTAGACTTGACCCCACAATTGTCTACTTTCTGCCATATTTACATCAAAATCTAGACAGCAAGGGTCAGATTTGCTCCTAACTGAAATTTCTCTGACCTTTTAATTTACACCGTGGCATGAGGCAAGGATGTGTTTTTGTTCCATTACTATTTATTATCTATGTTAATAAGCTTAGGGATTTTTTTTGTGTATCTTAACCCAGGAAGTTCACCATGTTAATTCTGTCCCCATACCTGTAATTGTATATGCTGATGACGCAGTGCTTCTTGTCCGCACTCCAAATGCCTTACCTTGTTTGGTTCAAACTTTTTCTGACTCTGACTTATTTAGACCTCTCAACCAATTTTAATAATTCCCACACCTTGGCATGCGGCCCTAAACATCAAATGCTGGGAACCCTGTCTGTAAATGAGAATAGCTTAGGAAGTGTGCACAGATTTTCATACTTAGGCCTTGTTTTTGGTTCTAATGAATCCTGTGCAGAAAAGTACTGGTATAGAAACACTAAGAACACTAAGTTTAAGCAAGCTATTGGTTCACTTTTTAATATATGCACAGCAGTTTTGGGGGGGGGGGTAGCCGATTTCCTCTCTGTTAGAAATATATACAAGGCAAAGTGTTCCTACTGCCTATTTTGGCAGTGGAGTTTGGGGTTTTGGAGATTGTCATGTGTTACAAGTAGAGGAGAATGACGATTCTCCAATTTATATGCAGAGAGAATATTGATTTCATGAAAGAAAACTAAGGCTAACATTATGCAATAAGCTTTTATTGCGGTCTTAACATGCAGCCCTTTAAAGAATATTAATACATCATAAATCATAGGAATGTTCATGAGAATCTATAAGTATCCAGTGAACAAAGTCAACAACCTCTTTTTGCTGTGGTGTCACAAGGAACTAACCACTTCAGTGATTTCTGCTGAACCCTACGGACGTTTATCTATAAAAACAATAGAAAGGAAATCTCACAGTAAATGTAATCCAAACATAACCTCACAATAGTGAAAAAAAACTAACTTTTTAAGAGAAATACATTTTCTTTCAACATTTTCCTTCAAATACCTTGAAATGTACACTTTTAAGAAAACAAAATCACCTTTGAAAATACCTCTCCTCAAGGGTGGGATAATTTTAACCTGAGTTGTCATTAATGAAATCAAGATTCTCTCAGCATATAAATTGGAGAATCGCCATTTCATTACCAGCCAGCTTCATGGATATTTGTTTAAGAGAGGTTAAGTGTTGTTTGGCCAAGAACTAAACAGTTTGAAAATCAAATTGACATCCCACAGAAAATACTAACCAAAGCATGGCCAAAAGAAATTGCCAATCTATAACAATTAATTGTTCTATAAGAAAGGCCAACATCATAAAGACTTTCCAGGTAATTGGCTGCCTGCTGTACAGGGACTTACACAGGTTCCAGGTCCCTTTCCACACACCGACACCATATTTTCCCCAACATCCCTATATCTTTTTATTTTTCCTGGGGTTTATGATTCATCCAATACACTTTTAGCTTCTC
This sequence comes from Lissotriton helveticus, assembly GCF_964261635.1. Taxonomy (NCBI): domain Eukaryota; kingdom Metazoa; phylum Chordata; class Amphibia; order Caudata; family Salamandridae; genus Lissotriton; species Lissotriton helveticus. The sequence continues at coordinate 1,143,899,791 of NC_136063.1, read as the reverse complement.
CTGAAAGGCATGAATATCTATTTGATCCCCTGAAATCCCCCAATCAAGAATGTTCATCTTCCCCTCTAAGACCAAAGGATGCTCTTCTCCATATGAACACTGTAGAAGACCTGAGGATACAGAGCCCAGGCGTGGAATATCTACTGCAAGTTCTATCATCCCGGGAATCAGATCTGGGATCATCAGAAGGGAGGCACCAGAATAATACTGCTGGACTCAAGTCTCACTTTCCACAAAGGCATATCCTCTAGTCTTGCCCCAACTTTGAAGGAAAGCATCCACAGCCATTGCCTTTAGATCTAGCCTTCAACTGAAATACATCGGTACTTTAAAGATCAGTCTGCTTGCAAACAAATCTACCTGAACTGGCCCCCAAAGTACTGGTATCAGGGAAAAGACCTCTGGCTGCAACATCCAATCACTGGAATCCCAGGGAAACCTGGAATTCCAGTCTGCTATTACATTCTGAAGTCATTTGATAAATTCTGCTCTTAGCACAATCTTGGTTTTCATTTTTTTAAAAATATATCCTTATTGATTTTTTACATATCCGTCATCCCCCGACCCCTGACCCCACCCCCCACCCTTTTCAGACTTTACCCATATCCAAACAGAAAACCAATTTACTTACAGAGTTTATCAACATTAAGAAAACAAAATGTAAGATTCAGAGGTGCAGAGCAATTCATCAAATATACTTTACAAACCAATCTTATATTATGTGTTTAACTCTGGGCTGACAGTCGTCATCATACAACGGGTCTTATCAGAAGCAACTATCCGTCGCCAGTGTGACTTTGTATCCATTGCAGTAATGGCTCCCATATAATCATGCCTTTTTTGTGTTTATTATGCCGTTTTCTTTTATAGATAGCCACCTCTAGGCTGCATGTTGCCAATAAGCAGGCTCTCCATTTCAGGAATACTGGTGGGTTTGGGTCTAGCCATGCCAAAGCAATGCACAACCTTAACACAGCCATTGCCATGAAAATTAGCCCTTGCATCTGTTTTGGCCGCCTAACATTCGCTGTACCCAACAATATTTCCTCCGTTGTGATAATCACTCCTATTTTAAATATTTCGGATAAAAAACCTGATATTTCGAGGATCAGATTTGTTAATGCATCGCATGAGGCGAACATGTGTACAATAACAGCCTCGAATATCCCAGATAGTTAATGTAGTTTTTTTAAGTAAACTCTCCATAATTTGAACTACCTGAAATTTTATCCTACCTACCCCCCCCCCACCCCTACTTTGTCAGAAAATCCCTAACCTGCAAACATTTTAAAAAGTCCCTATGGCTAGGTTTATAATCATTATGTAGTTCATCAAATGTTTTCAGCCCACTCGACGTATAAAAACAGCCAAGCTGTACAATCTCTGCATGTATCCACCTATTCATATAACTATCCCGGAAAATCCAGACCTTATATATGTCGGAGATGGTCTTAAATCTAACCTTCTTGAAATAGCTATCATTAACATGCCGCCAAAGGCAACCTCTATAACCCGTACCCAAAGAAGTTCTTGTGGTGTGGGGATATTGCCATTTACTCTACAATTCATCCCTGTATAGATTAGTTCCATGCAGTATCTCAATGTAGTAGCCCAAAAATACAATTTAAAATTGGGCATTACCAGTACCCCCTCTCTTTAGATAGAGTAATATATCTGAGGGCTCTACGTGGCCTCTTATATCCCCATATACACCTAGAAAACATAGATTCTATAGATTTCAAAAACTGGGGTGGGAATTCCCAAAAAATTGTTCTAAAAATATATAAAAATCTTGGTAGAAAGAGCATTCGATCACATTGCATCTGCCCCCAATAGTTAGGTGTAGTTTATTTAACCGGACCAATTCTTTCTTTGTGTGTTGTATTGAGGGTTCGACAATATTTTCCACTTTTGCTGTTATACTAACCCCTAGGCATGTGTCTTTCTCCATGACTCTGTCATCTCTCATCTTAATTTTATGATTAAGAATAATCTGGGTTTTACCTTGGTTTAATTTATATCCGGATACTTCTCCGAAGCTCATAGCCTCCTCTTCTATTGCATTTATCGCCTTAATGGGATCGCTAGTAACTAGGGCAATATCATCCACATACACCAATGTTTTTGTCGAATGCTCTCGTGCCCATATTGGTGAAATTAAGATGCTGTTTTCTAGTCTACGAATGAACGGGTCGATATAGATCTCGAATAGAAGAGGAGAGCAGGGGGACCCCTGTCTCGTCCCCCTAGTAATATTTATTTTTTCCAATAATAACCCATTTATCGACACTCTAGCTGATGGGTCAACATATAGCATTTGCACTGCTTTAATGAATCTCTCCCTGATCCCGCTATTCAACATCGTACTCCAGAGGTATTTCCAGGAGACCCTATCGAAAGCTTTTTCGGCATTGAGTAATATAAGTGCCATAGGGTCTCCTGCCACCTCCGTGAAATCAAAAAGAGAGATCACCCTTTGGACGTGATCTCCTGGAATACATTTGTGTTGGCGAGCAGATACAATTTTAAATATAATTGGTGCCAGTAGGCTAGCTAACAGTTTAGAGTACATTTTAGAATCCCTGTTTATCAGCGTAATAGGGCGAGAAGACCTGAGTTCTGTAGGATCTTTGTGTTTTTTTTAAGCAAACGATGATCTTAGCTGAGGACCATGAGGCTGGTGGCCTTCCCCCCTGAAAGATATGGACAAATAACTCCTGCAATATTTCTTTTAGTTGGAAAGCAAATTTGACATAAAACTCCATTGGAATTCCATCCATACCCGCTGCTTTTCCTGTAAGTAGGTTATTCATAAAGAGAAGGATCTCTTCCCAATATGGAGAATTATCTAGAGTTTCTTGATCCTCTTCCTCAAATCTTACTGATGTGTATAGGTTTAAGTATGCCTCAGTTTTTTTTCCTGTCCAATCTCTACCTCTTCATATAATGCCTGATAGAATCATTGAAACGCAGCTCTTATGTCATTAGATTCAGTCTTTTGCCCAAATTCTGGATCCTTAATTTCTCTTATTACATTAGCTGAATTTTCTTCTCGGGTACAAACCGCCAATTGGTGACCCACCTGTTCATTTAGTTCATATATTTTCTCTGTATGCAATGTTGCCTTAGCTATAGCTTTTTCTGTTATAATATCGATTATAAAGTTTTTGGCGGTCGCCACCCGGCTTAATTCACTATCTGTTGCTCACCCCTCCTAAACGGCCTTTATCAGTTCTCCCTCTGTTTTGCCTAGATTACACTGTAGAACAGCCATTTTTTGTTTAGCCTCTTTATTAGAACTGAGAGAAAAGTGTAATGTCTCCCCTCTGATGCCAGACTTTAGAGCTTCCAGACCACATCTATTGTTGTGCTGCCTAAATTATCCTCTAAAAACCTCGGTATCCATCTCCTCATATGGTGACAATATCTCTCATTAATTAGTAGTGATCTTTCAAACGTCCATATCTTCACATTAGATTTCATTACCCCACATTCTAGATTTAACACAAGAGGATTGTGGTCAGATAACACCATGGGCAGTTTTTCCATTGTGATGACAGATCTTAAGGAGCTAGAGACAAACATATAATCTAACCTTGCATGCATAGAATGTGGATTGGAAAAATATGAAAATCCAGGATCCCCTGAATGCTCTATCCAGCCATCAATCAATCTGTGCAATAAGCACATATTTTCCAGAGCCTGGAAGACTTTTGGCTTCCTGCCCTGGTATTTAAAGCCTGTAGCCGACGACCAGTCACCTGGTAGATTTGGATTATAATCCCCACATACTATAAATGGAAGAGGCCAGTGAACCAGTTCATTAGAAATGGCAATCAATACATCCGGGTCATCGCTGACATTACCATAGATTGTACATAAAGTAATTTTACTTTCCCGATTATCATAATGACATTCTGTAATTGCCCCCAGTCCAAATTTGTCAGCAAGAGTTCGCATAAATTGTAGACCGCCCCCTTTTGCCAGGAAAGCCACTTCCCTGGTTTGTGCCCCTTGTGTTGTAGCAGTAATAAGTCTATACCCTAATGTATTAAGCAATTATTGTCGTGCGCCCTCGATATGTGTCTCTTGTAAACATATGATATTAGGCCCGGTCATCTGTAATCCGACAGTTACTCTCGGTCTTTTCTTTACATCATTAAGGCCACGTGTATTGGCAGTCAGAATTTTCAACCTAGCCATGAAATTCCTTGTTCAACCCGTGCATACCTATCCATTATTGTCTCCCATAATTTGATCAGCACTTGCCCTTGTTTACTATTTATATATTTCCATTGACCCCTCCTGTTTACTTTGTGTTTGAACCCCCCCCTTCTTTGTCCTCCCCATTTCCCACCCCTCACCCCCACCATTATTTAGGCCATCAGGCTCAATCCTGAGCCTGTGTGAGAGCATCTAAATCAACCACACCCACTCTCCACCCCCCCTTACCCCGTTCTTGACCCAATTGAAAAGAAACTGATATACACACAATTGTAAATAATACAACTCCAGCAAGGGTATCTAGCGGTTACTCACTGATGTCCCAGATGTCCCATATTTTCCTGCTGTAATTTCCGTTAGTGCCTTTTCCGCTTGTATTTCTGTGGTAAAAAACAAAGTTCGTCCTTGCTAGATTACTTTTAGTTTTGCAGGGTTCTGGAGAAAAGCCAATGCTCTTGCTTTTTGGAATGGTGTAATCAGCTGCCTGAGCCTCCATCTTCTCTCCACTGTGGCATGAGCGAAGTCGGGTTTTGCAAAAAATGAAAAGTTCTCCCAATTTCGTTTTTTATTAGGTCTTGCCAGATCATATATGGCCTGTCGGAGCAGAAAGTTACCAAAGTAAATTAATATAACTCTTGGATATGATTGATTGCCCTGAGGGCACTTTGATATTGTCATCCCCCATTGGGTTAGTTCTAGAAACACATTTTTCAGTAGGTTTATTGTAAATGCTCAAAGGACACTGCCTTTACTATTCTCCAGGATCCCTAGGATGCTTAAATTATTGCGACGTTGGCAGTTTTCTGCCTCTTCAAGCTTCCCCATGATGTCTTTCACAGAGCTCTCTTGTGACATTGCCTACGCTTTTAGGGCATTCACTGTGGTTTCTAGGGCTTCCATCCAGTTTTCCACCATGCTCAGTCTTTCAGCAATTTCAGTGCATGTCTTCCCGATTTTACGCACTGAGCCTAGTAGATTTTTTGCAGCTACTCTGGCTTGTTGATTCTCCATTTTTTAACCTCGTACTGAAACGATCTAAGAGATTGTAGGATCATGGATAATGTGGCTTCAGGTGACTGTTCCGGATCTTTATGTCCCACCATGCCCCCTTGCAATTTCTTGACCATCCTCTCCATACCGTGCGACCCCAAACAGAGAAAGCGACTGTGTGTCGGAGTAATCCCATCCAAGCTCACCCTCCTCATCTCCCCCATTCCGCTTCTGCACGTTCTTTTTCCCTTCCGAAAGTTTCTTCAACTTCCTGGGTGCTCTTCTCACCCCTTGTTGACTACAATTACTTCTTCAGGTGTCAGCACAATCGTCTTCACTACTGCCACTGTTCGAATCCATGACATCAGACATCAGATTTGCCGGATTCTTTGTTCAGTGAAAAAAAGTTCTCCATAAGGTCGGGGGAAAGGTAGCCCATCTCTGTATTTTCCTGCATTCCTTATTCGATAGCAGGAAAAAGTTGCCTCATTTCTTGGCTCGCATCTGAATTACTTATCTCTTCTGCTGTAATTTTTGTTTTTTCCGCCTCAGTCTTATCCTTACAGGTAGCCTGTGATATATCAATTTCTTTACCATTATCCCTTTCCTCACTCTCTTGCTGAGCATTTATGAGTGTCTCCTGTGTGCTCAATATGGTATTCTCACAGTTTGACCCCCATGACACTCGCTCATTATTTGGATCAGGGATGCTCTCCTGTAAGGCCATCTGAACTTCTTCAGGGCAAAGAGATATTTGTTGAAACAATATTCTGCCCCCCCCTCCTTGGCTATCATAACCTTCGTGGAGAACAGACCCATAATAACAGTCTGTTTTTTCCCTGTGGTTGAGCTGCTTACTCCGCATGTCTTATATTTTTACATTCTTGCTCTTCTTACCAGCGCTTTGATCCAACTTCCTCAGTTCTGTGTTGGATTTCTGGTCAGTTTCACGCCTCGCTGAGGCTGCGTTGTGTTGCATCGTTGAGCGCGTCTTGCACCATGCTCCTCTTGCTGCCATGGTTTTCCCACACTGAACCTGAGCGAGTCGGGCATCTCCATTGCTAGGAGACCCCAGTCGGCCTCCGTCGAAGCTTCCCCAGTCGGAGACCGCCATGAGCAGAAGCCGGGCCAACGCTTCCCATCACGTACAGCAATCTTTGCTTCGCTCATTTCTCCCGGAGGCTCTCCTCTTGCTCGGTGTTTGTTCACCTTCACGCCAATTGGTCCATCGGGATCAGAAGTCAAGATCAGCGTGCATTCCAGACCGTACTCGACATCGGCACTCGTCGGGGGTGTGAGGAGAGGCGGAGGTAGGTGACCGAGGTCTTACTCAGACGCCATCTTGGTCCAAGTTATAATTATTTTTAACGCATCACTTCCACAATCTTGTTTTTCCAACAAAAATACCAAATTTGTTTAGCCAAATCTGACAAGGTTTTGGATCTTGCACCTGCCACTCGATTTATATATGACACTGCTAAGAAACTGTCTAATCTAATCTGTGTTTGAATTTTTTAGCAAATCTCTAAAACTTAGGGCATTCAGCCAAGCCAACATCTCTAGACAATTTATGTGAAGTGACAATCTTGCCCTGTTTCTAGTTTGCCTACCCGGGCCCCCTAGCCCCCATTGCTTGCATCTGACTCTAGAAAAAAAATCAAGAACATTCCTAAAGATGGCCTTGCCATTCCATGCTTCGAGATTCTTGAGCCAACAAACTAGATCCTCCTGAGCAACCTCTAATAGGGTTATTGGATCTCCATACCATAACCCTATCCTTAAGCACAATGCTTTCAATCTCTGTAGGCCTCTGTAGTAAAGAGGGCCAGGGCAAATGGACTGAATGGAAGATGATAAAAGCCAGAAAACTCTCTCCAGATCTCTCAATAGTATTGAATCTTTGGATAAAACCGCTCTCACATCCTTTTTTATCTTTGTCAGCTTCTTGTGTGGAAGAACTGACTGAGATACAATTGAATCTACCTGAAAACCTTGAAACTCAATTTGTTTGCATGGGGACTATGACAGACTTCTCTGTATGTATGGTAAATATCAAGCTATCTAGAAGCCCTGATGCCCAAGAAAGATGCTATTGAAGATCTGACTTGTCTTTACCATAATGAGTATGTTGTCCAGGTATATAATTAGTTCAACTCCTCTTTGCCTGAGGTAGTTTACTACAAGACAAAGCGCTTTTGTAAAACACCATGGAGCTGAGGACAAATGTGTTCAATTCCTTTAAGTTTATAACTGGGTACCAGCCCTTGTCTTTCTTTTTCAACAAAAGAATTGTACTCACAAACCTCCCGTAATGTATTCTGTTCTGTGACTTGGGCTAATGCTCCTTTGTCCATCCTTTAGGACACTTCCAAGTCTATGAGAGTCATTTTCTCTGCATCTTTGGGTTTTGTCAGTTGAACTGGGTATTTCCAAAACTCTATTTTGAAACCCCCACCATTTTCCAACACCCATGAGTCCTGTGTTATTCTCCTCCAAGTGTGAATAAAGAGTTTTAATCTCCCTCCTACCATTATGAGGGAAGAAGCAACACTGCTCATCTTGATAGCCTTGGTTTGAGGTTCTGGTCCTTCTTCCATGGTTTCTTGAGGTTCTCCCTCTTTGGAGATAGAAGTTTGCATTTTGATGGTAGCCTCTGTGTAACGGGGGAACGGGACGACCCCTTATGTCATGATACACCCCACGGACATAGGAACAAGACATTTTCCCCTCTTACTATGCGGCAAATGGAGAACTGGAAACTGACAGATACGGATGCAACCTTACCCGAGCTCGAACAGAAGGAGGAACACTGTTTCTTTAATTGGGCGGAGCTCGAGCCGGAACACGCCCCCAGAAGTGACGTAGACAAGGAAGTAAATACGGGAAGCAACTCCATACCGGGGTGTTCATCACCCGGAGGAAGAGAAGGCGAGAGAGGAGGCGAGGACGAGAGCGAAGGAGGAAGGTTCGAAGACAGCGTGGAACTGGAGAATAGTGGAGGAGACCGGAGAACGGAGGAGGATCGAGAAGACACGGACAAGCCAGGAGGCCAACGACACAGCGCTTTGCCCAGCCACACTTCAAGGGAAGTGTGGCTCTCCCAGGTACGTTCCCGAATCACGGGCTGGGCGGGTATCAAGGGATTTAAACCTCCCTGAAACTTCACACGAACGTCCCGTACACTACCCTGGTCCTCACTCCCCCGGCACTTCGTAGAGCACTGTCTTCTGAGAACCGTGTGCACGCGTGTGAACCTCACCCCCTTTTCCCGAAGCACTGTATATAAAACACACACGACTGAGACAAGTCTGTCCTTTTCTTTCTTTTTTGGTACTACCGTGACGGCAACGACGGCCGAGCCAGGAACTACATCACCCAGAAGCCCTCGGGTGTGGAGAAGAGTTGGACTGGAACACAGGAAAGAGAGACTCTCTCCCTCTGGAAAAGACACTGAGCCTCCCCTCCCGTATTACTGGAGTGTGATACGACGGCGACGGTTGTTAAAACCAATAAAACCTGCATTACCTTCCCCCATGTGTCCGTGAGTCTGTTCACCCCGCAACACTCTGTCATAGGTAGTAAAACCTCTTTGTTCTTCTGGGTAAAACTAGGACCTAAAGGACCCGCGCCAGACAGCAAGTGCCCTCCTGTCAGCCCATCCAAAAAGGGCCTGCAGCCAAAGTCTCTACGCATGTTAGTTTGCACCTTGATGAAAGCTGTGAAGGTGGAAATGTATTTACCTAGTGATTTTACAAAAAGTTGCCCGAAAAGGAGACCCTTGGTATCTCCTATGTCCTCTCTAGAGGATAGGTCCACCAACTTAGGGTTCAGCCTCGTTAGGACTGCCTTTCGTCTCTCCATGATAAGGTTAGCATCAGCATTGCCCAGCATACATACTCGGCCCAACCCCTTAGAAGGTCGACATTAACATACCCATTCTTGCCTCTGGCATCCTCTGCCACATCTAACATGCATGTAAGCAGATCCAGTATGTCAAGGAGTTTATCTGGACATTGTTTTGGACATGTTTCTGGGGTCCTTTCTGAACTTAAACAAAAAGGTCCCAGGTCAAAATTAGGTTATTAAAGCTCCTTTTCCCTGTGGAGGGCCTGGGGCACTTGGTTCTAAGTATATTGTGAGTTTCTCTATCCAGTGACTTCTTCACCCAGTGAGTCAGGTACTTGGTTACGTGGTCCATTGGCTACCACTCTGCACTATGCAGGTGTCTAATTGTACTGGGGTGAAACATCTAACCCCCAAAGAGGTCTTCAATCTCATTCAATGTACAGGGTTGTTCTAAATCCTACTGTATGCTCTCTAAGATATCATATTTGTCTTGTGGGTCACATATGAATTCATCCATTTTCATATCATCATAGTCAATATTCTCCTCCGAGGAGTTTAAACTGTCTTGTGAATCTTGTGTGCCATGAAGGTCACTCCTTCCCATCATGCCAATACGGGCAACCTTTGTATGAGCCCCGTCATGGTGGCCTCTTTCTCGTGTGCTGCTAAGAGCACCACTCCCTATTGTAGCGTAGAGGCTACCCGTGCCGTAGGCATGGTTGAATGCCTTTTCTACATATTTCTTCTTTTGGGAAACTTTCCCCCCTCTCTGGGGCCTGGGGGTATAAGGGGAATCTCCATCTGAGAGGGAAAAATAATTCTCGTCTACAGAGGTTCACCTCTTCCTCTTAGTTGTGTAACGTCCACAGCCTCGCTCACGGAGGACCTAAGTTCCTCCACTAGAAACCTTTTAATGCTTCCCCCATGAGCTCAGAAAATGCCAGGACTGGGGTTGATGGTCTCCATAATCAGTTGTAGTATCCTTTTTAGTTTACATTTCCAACCCTTGGTTCCTTAGATTATTTAGAGAGCCAACTCACGGTTTATCTGTAGAGGGCTTTACAGGATTCTTTATTTTGCAGTATTTCAATAATACTTTTCCACCAAAGAAAGTTGCCAATGTATTTATATGATTCTCCTCTTCGCACATAGGTGGGGGTAGAGCACTGTAATAAATTTGGAAAAGAGGGTTGTCAGAGCTATCCCTGGGCGGAACACTACAGTACGCGAATTGCACGTAGCACAGTGCAAAAATGCGTAGCATAGCGTAGCAGGCATTTTTTGCCCGCTCGGGGTCCTCAATGTCAAGTTGACGAACACAAGCGAGCAAAATCACCATCCCGGTGGGATTTTTTCCTCATTTGTGATCGCGAGCGTGGAAAATAAACCTCCCGGTGAGATTCTCAATGCGGGAGGTCAGGTTTCTCATTGCGAGTGGCCGTGTATGCTTGCGACCGCTCACGATGAGAAACTACCAGTCCGCATTGAGAAAGCTGCCGCTCAAGTACAAATCTACTTGAGCGGCAGAAAACGACTGTGTGCACTGTGCAAGATGCCGTTTGTAATTATTGCACAGTGCGGACAAGCATCCGGCACTGTGCAATCAGTGCGAAAAGCATTTTCCCTACCGCACTACGCAGTTTGCTTAGCTAAACGTAGCTTGCATAGTGCGAAGTGCACTTCGCGTAACTACGTGTAACGCTACTAAGCGAACTACGCCCAGGGTTAGTCAGAGCCCCTGATATACTCCTCAGAGCAATGCAGCCAATGCAGCTCTCGAGCGAGGAGCCGTTACCTAGGCTACGCACTCCAACAGATAGAGGATGTCAACATAAAAGAAGGACAATCAATCCGCTCCTTCCTTGTTAACGCTCGCTCTTAGTAATGCGGCCCGGCAGCACATTAACAAATGTGATGTTGTGTCAATTTGATACTTGTTTCCAGGCAACAAATACGTTGCCTGGAAACCCGGATAAGGAATCTCCGGTCCTTTTATTTTTAACTTAGGCTTGTGTAATTGTTTTAAAAGCAGGAATATGGACATGACACAGTGTTAATCAAGGAGATCACGTCTTCGCTGCTTAGTTTATTACGGTAAATCTCGTGGCAGGCATACTTGCAGCAGTATGTACCCAATGGCCAAGCATTACATCTTAGGGAACAAACTTTGAATTATTTAATAGGTCATTAAAGGAACTAAAATTAGCACTTACCTGGCTGGACAATAAATTGGATGGCCATAAAACATTTTTAAAATGCAATAAGAATAACAACTAACCAATATTATTTGCTATAGTTTTAAAACTGATGTTAAATATGTTAAACATAATATGGTAACATTTTTCCAGTTAGTAGTGTAGAGTAGCAGAAAAATCATGAACTTATCTCGTTTAGCAGCTGCTAATAAAAGAGGATGATGACTTTGTGCATTGGATACTTTTATTCCCTATTGAACATTGTAATGTTTTATGATGTATTAATATGTATTAATATTCTTTAAAAGCCTGCATGTTGGGGAAGCAATACAAGCGTATTGCATAATGGTTGCCTCCGGTCTTGTAATGAAATCGCTTTTGCAGACACCTCCTCTCTTTTGCCAAATCAATCCCTCACTATTTTTGTCACAAGGAAGTAGCCTTGTCCTATCTTGGATATTTTATTAAGTTGAAACCTTTTCTGTGTTTGAGCAATCCCAGAACTTCTTTTAGTCATAATATATTCAACAAGTGTGTTAGCTGTGATCGGAGTTTGAGCATTCCTTGGCTTGCATATGTGAAACAAGGCCTGGCAGACCTAGGAATATTTACCCTATTTGATAATCCTACTCTAATAAGTAAAATTGATAAGCACACTGTGAAGTGTTTATTCATGGACAGACACAGAGTAGAAACGAAAAATATGGAACTGAACAAGACATTAGTCAGAAATGACATTGTTTGAGGACCTGAACCATACCTATATTAAATACATAATAACTGGTAGAGAGCTCTACTGCTGCAACTCAGAGCTGGTATGATTTACAATACTCTATGGTTCCCAATACGGTATTATGGAAAATAGGAAGGGATGAAATATGCCTGTGATGATACTTTATTCCAAACCTCTTTGCACTTTACTGTGTTTTGTGAGTTTTATAAACCTTTTAGAACTTTATATGTATTACCTCTTATAGGGCATACAATTTTAAGCAATGCAGAGTTGCGCTATTCCTTATACAATTACTCACTAATATTGATGTACGTTTCAGATTTGGTCATGTTCTAAAATCAGCTGCATCTTATCATAAGAGTTTAGACTTTTCGGGTGGGAGATATCTGAATTGTTTCTATTAATATTGTATGACTTTTGTGTATTTTTTGTGTTGAATGTATGTGTTGTAATATCTGTTATGATTGTCTCTGGCATTCCAATAAAGAAATGAATTAATTTGATCAAAATTCAACACTAAGGGCCCCATTAGGATGTCGGGCGGAAAACCACCCCGACCGCCATGGACGTGGAAAACAACAGTCCGCCGGCACCATGGACAAACCGGTGGTCAAATTAGGATCAACTGCCAAACAAGACCGACCGCGGCAATAGCGGGCAAATAGAAAATGCCCGACGCGAGAGGGGACGATCAAAACCAGACTGTGGCGGTCAGAAATGCAGCGGAAAAGCAACAACCCGCCACAAACATAGCGGAGACCCCGCACGGAAAATTAGGATATCCACGAAGGTCCTGCGGTACGATCCGCTGTTTCCGACCGCCTCAGTCGTTCACTGGAGTGAATGGGAGTGCCAGCGGAAGAGCTGCAGCATAGCCACGCATCGGACAATCCATACAAAACATGGCAAATGAAGCAAAAACACCATAATAAAGGCAAACATTGCACAAATCAAAGTAGCCATGCCCCCCAAATACACCAAACACATAACAATGAAACAAATAAATGCCAAACAGAAGCATACAATTTCCAGGACAACTCCCACAACACACCTGACAGCAAAACTCCATTGGGACACACCCACATAGCTGAGTATAAAACCAGCCCCTTCACAGACCACAATCCTTTGCAGCACTCCAGTAGAGAAGGGCATACACCAGACCTGACAGGAGAGGCAAGAAAACACAGCACACTCACCACCACCACCATCACACCAGGACCAACAATCCCCCAGCACATAACACACCTCACTCACAAACACCACACCCACCACCCACACCCTTGCACGCACAAACACTTTGCACACTACACACCATGGCATCACAGAAAATGCCCAAATTCACAGAGAGTGAGTTGACAGTCATGGTAAATGAGATAGTCAGAGTGGAACCACAACTGTTTGGTAGGCTGGTCCAACAGACATCATTAGCCACAAGGACCCAAATGTGGCAAAGGATAGTCCGAAGGGTCAATGCAGTAGAGAACACCCCGTGATCCAAGAAGGAGATCGTGAAGCAGTGGCATGCTATCAAGAGGGTTGTCAAAAAGAGGAGGAGCAAGAACTGGGAGCTGGCTAACCGGACTGGCAGTGGCCCTCTCATCTCCCAGAAAACATTCACACCATGGGAGGAGAAGGTGCTTGCTATACTGCATCCGAAGAGTCTCACAGGAGTATCCGGGGGAGTGGTGGCTGGTAAGTACAAACAAATGTTAACCAACACACTGATATGTACTGTTTTGCACACCCAAACATACACACCACCCCAGACAAATCACAATCATCTGCACCACACACCCACAAAAACCTGTCTCACAAAACCAACAGTCAGTCACTCCCATTTACCCTGAACGTATCTAGCAATATTACCATGGGAGCATGAGCATAGTCAGCTGGCACTACTACTCCCACCATGCCCCCAAGCCACACCTGAGCAGAATGGAGCACTCCCCCACCCAGGAGCACTTGGAAGCCATTGCAGTACACCAAACTACCTAACAGGTAGGCAGCCATCTTCACAGAGAGGGTGTTTGTGGGTGGGAGGCCTGCCCTACTACTGCCACCATGCCCTCTTTCCCACACCTGAGCAGGATGGAGCACTCCCCCACCCAGAAGCACTTGGAAGCCATTGCAGTACACCAAACTACCTAACAGGTAGGCAGCCATCTTCACAGAGAGGGTGTTTGTGGGTGGGAGGCCTGCACTACTACTCCCACCATGCCCCCTGTCCCACACCTGAGCAGGATGGAGCACTCTCCCACCCAGGAGCTCTTGGAAGCCATTGCATTGTTCACCTTCACCTAACAGGTAGGGTGGCCTGTTTGGGGGAGGGAAGCCTGCACTACTACCTACTACTACTACTTTTGTCCCACCCCTAAGCAGGATGTAGCACTCCACACCAACCCAGAAGCCGTTTGCAGCCATTGTATTGTTCACCCTAACCTAACAGGTAGGTAGCCATCTTGCTTGGGCGGCCTGTTTGGGGGAGGGAGGCCTGCACTTCTACTCCAACCATGCCCTCTGTCCCCCACCCCAGCAGGATGGAGCACTCCTTCACCCAGAAGCACTTGGAAGCCATTGCAGTAACCAAACAAACTAACAGGTAGGTAGCCATCTTCCCTGGGAGGGCTTTTTTAGGGTAGGAGGCCTGCAGTACAACTCCCACCAGGTACCCCTGTCCCACCCCTGAGCAGGATAGAGCCCACCCAGAAGCATGTGGCAGCCATTGTAGTACAACAGCACAACTCACAGTTGGGTAGTCATCTCACAGGCTTGTGCTGTTTGTGGGTGGGAGGCCTGCATAACTACCCCCACCATGCCCCCTTGACCCACCCCTAAGCAGGATGTAGCACTCCACACCAACCCAAAGCAGTTTGCAGCCATTGTATTGTTCACCCTCACCTAACAGGTAGGCAGCTATCTTCACAGTGAGGGTGTTTGTGGGTGGGAGGCCTGTACCACTAGTCCCACCATGCCCCTTGTCCCACACCCCAGCAGGATGGATCACCCCCTCCCATCCACAAGCATGTGGCAGCCATTGCATCACCCTCATCAAACTTACAGGTAGGTAGGTAATCTTGCTTGAAAGGCCGGTTTGGGGGAGAGAGGCCTGTACCACTACTCTCACCATTCGCCCTGTCCCACACCCCAGCAGAATGGATCACTCCCTCCCACCCACAAGCATGTGTCAGCCATTGCATCACTCTCATCAAACTTACAGGTAGGTAGCCATCTTGCTTGGGAGGCCGGTTTAGGGGAGAGAGGTCTGTACCACTACTCTCACCATTCCCCCTGTCCCACACCCCAGCAGGATGGATCACTCCCTCCCACCCACAAGCATGTGGCAGCCATTGCATCACCCTCATCAAACTTACAGGTAGGTAGCCATCTTGCTTGGGAGGGCTGTTTGGGGGAGGGAGGCCTGTACCACTACTCCCACCATGCCCCCTGTCCCACACCACAGTAGGATGGATCACTCCCTCCCACCCACAAGCATGTGGCAGCCATTGCATCACCCTCATCAAACCTACAGGTAGGTAGCCATCTTGCTTTGGCGGCCGGTTTGGGGGAGGGAGGCCTGTACCACTACTCCCACCATGCCCCTGTCCCACACCCGAGCAGGATAGATCACGCCCTCCCACCAACAAGCATGTGGCAGGCATTGCATTGTTATGCTTCACCTAACATGCAGCCACACATCTGTTACCGAAGGAATGGTGCAACATGGCAACGCCAGCCCTCTCCATGCACAAATATGCACACCGACCCCACTTGACACGCACAGTGTGCACACAGGTAAGCAAAGGTAACTGTCACAGATGACAAAGAGTCACACACCAATGGACATGCACAAGAAAGACCTTGCACAACCATGCACAGCACACACTAATGACTGCATTGCCATGTGGCCCAATCAGCAAGGACCATGTAAAATTACAGAAAGCATGTGTGGGCTTATAAATCCAAATCTGTACATTACAGGACAAAGTAATGCAGTACAATACAATGGCCTGGCCAAATGTGACATTAGTCAGGTCATACGAATCAATAAGGAGAAAACCATGAAATTCATTTGTGCCGGTCCCTACATGGCAACTGGCCCCTGTGAACATTATCACAGCACAATTTGCATGCTATGCATCAACACCTGACAACATGTACGAGTAATGTATGTACCTCTGCATCATGTTATGAAGCACAGTATTGCACATAGCAAAATATGTGAAGGTCAATCAATCAATCATCAATCAAATTTGTATAGCGCGCTACTCGCCCATCAGGGTCTCAAGGCGCTGGGGAGGGGGTCGCTACTGCTCGAACAACCAGGTCTTGAGTTGTTTCCTGAAGGAGAGATGGTCCAGGGTCAGCCGTAGGTGGGTGGGGAGGGAGTTCCATGTCTTGGCTGCCAGGTAGGAGAAGGATCTTCCTCCGACGGTGGATTTGCGGATTCGTGGGATGGAGTCGAGGGCGAGGCTGGCGGAACGGAGCTGGCGGGTGGTTGTGTAGAATGTGAGTCGGGTGTTGAGGTACTTCGGGCCTGTGTCGTGGAGAGCCTTGTGTGCGTGGGTGAGGAGTCTGAACGTGATCCTCTTGTTGATGGGGAGCCAGTGCGGGTCTTTCAGGTGGGCCGAGATGTGGCTGTGGCGAGGGATGTCCAGGA
This sequence comes from Lissotriton helveticus, assembly GCF_964261635.1. NCBI lineage: Eukaryota > Metazoa > Chordata > Amphibia > Caudata > Salamandridae > Lissotriton > Lissotriton helveticus. The sequence continues at coordinate 1,143,883,146 of NC_136063.1, read as the reverse complement.
TGAGTCGTGCTGAGGCGTTCTAAATGCGCTGGAGTCTTTTCTGGAGTTTGGCTGTGGTTCCAGCGTAGAGGGTGTTCCCGTAGTCCAGACGGCTGGTGACAAGGGCCTGGGTGACCGTCTTCCTGGTTTCGGTGGGGATCCACCGGAAGATCTTTCGGAGCATGCGCAGGGTGTTGAAGCAGGATGATGAGACGGCGTTGACTTGCTTGGTCATCATGAGGAATGAGTCCAGGATGAAGCCCAGGTTGCGTGCGTGGTCCGTAGGCTTCAGTGCGGTTCCCAGGGCAGGGGGCCACCAGGAGTCATCCCAGGCGCAGGGAGATGGTCTGAGGATGAGGACTTCCATCTTGTCTGAGTTCAGTTTCAGACGGCTGAGCTTCATCCATTCCGCGACGTCTTTCATTCCTACATGGAGGTTGGCTTTGGCGGTGGTGGGGTCGTTGGTGAGGGAGAGGATCAGCTGGGTGTCGTCCGCGTAGGAGATGATGTTGAGGTTGTGTTGGCGTGCAATGGCTGCGAGAAGGCTCATGTAGACGTTGAAGAGGGTGGGGCTGAGTGAGGATCCTTGCGGAACGCCGCAGATGACTTCGGTGGCCACGGATCGGAAGGGGAGAGGTGGACTCTCTGGGTTCTTCCGTCAAGGAACGAGATGATCCACTCCAGGGCCGCTCCTTGGATTCCGGTGTTGCTGAGGCGCTGTATCAGGGTGCGGTGGCATACAGTGTCGAAGGCTGCTGAGAGGTCCAGGAGGATGAGGGCAGCAGTTTCTCTGTTGTCGAGCAGAGACCTGATGTCGTCGGTGACTGCGATGAGGGCAGTCTCGTTGCTGTGGTTTGCTCGGAACCCGGACTGTGAGGGGTCGAGGGATCCGTTGAAGGTGGAGAGTTGTCTGTTGACGGTCTTCTCGACAACTTTTGCTGGAAAGGGGAGGAGCGAGATGGGACGAAAGTTCTTGGGGTCCGCGGTGGGATTCTTCAGGAGGGCGCTCAGTTCGGCATGTTTCCAACTCTCCGGGAAGGTGGCAGATGCGAAGGAGCTGTTGATGATGTTCCGGAGTTGGGGTGCGATGATGGGGTCGGCTTTGTTGAAAATGTGGTGTGGGCAAGGGTCGGGAGGGGAGCCGGAGTGGATGGTGTTCATCAGGCGGGTGGTGTCTTCAGTGCTGACCGGGGTCCAGGTGCGGAGTGTGGTGGTGGGGGGCGTTGGTTCGGTGGTTGAGTCCGAGGTCTGCGCGTCGAAGCTGTTGTGTATGTTGGAGATCTTGCTGTGGAATTACGAGGCGAGTGAGTTCCAGAGGTCTTGCGAGGGTGTGATGTCGTTGTTGCAGGCGCTGGGGTTGGAGAGCTCTTTAACGATGCTGAAGAGTTCCTTGCTGTTGTGGGTGTTGTTGTCCAGACGTTCTTTGAATGTTGTCTTCTTGGTCGTGCGGATCAGCTGGTGGTGAATGCGGGTGGCGTTCTTGAGGGCGGTCATGTGTTCTGCTGTCTGGTCATGGCGCCAGGCTTTCTCGAGGGCGCGACAGGTTTTCTTGGAGTTTTTGAGTTTGTTGGTAAAAAACTAGGCTTTTCTGCTGCCGGGTCTACTGGGAGGATTCTTCAGTGGTGCGAGTTCATCGGCGCAGTTGGTAAGCCACTGTGTGAGGTTGCGGGCTGCTTCGTTGGGGTCTGTCGTGTTGGTGGGTGGGTTCTGGCTGAGGGCGGTGGTGAGCTGGTCGGCGGTGATCTTACTTCAGCTTCTGCGGGGAACCTGTTGCGGGTGGTGGTGGGTCGTGGTTCTCCTGAAGCTGAAGTGGACGCAGCTGTGGTCTGTCCAGTGTAGTCCGGTTGAGTGGCTGTAGGAGATGTGCTTGCTGGAGGAGAAGATGGAGTCGAGCGTGTGGCTGGCATAGTGGGTGGGGGTGTTCACCAGTTGCTTGAGTCCGAGGTTGGCGAGGTTGTACAGCAGGGTGGTGGTGTTGCTGTCATTGTTGTTCTCCAGGTGGAAGTTGAGGTCCACTAGGAGGATGTAGTCTGTGGAGGTGAGGGCGTGCAGGCTGATAAAGTCTGCGATGGCTTCGCTGAATTGTGTGCGTGGTCCCGGGGGTCTGTAGATGAGGGTGCCTCTGAGGGTGGTCTTGGGGTCGGTGTGTATCTGGAAGTGGAGGTGCTCGGCGGCGGTGAGGGTGTCGCCAGAGTTGGTGGTGATGCGGATGGTGTTTCTGTGGACGATGGCGATGCCTCCTCCGGTTTGGTTGACGCGGTCCCTCCGGGTGATCTTGTAGCCCTCCGGGATGGCTATGGCGATGTCGGGGGCTGAGGAGGCGTTCATCCATGTTTCTGTGAGGAAGGCGACGTCTGGTGATGTGGAGTCGAAGAGGTTCCAGAGTTCGATGGCGTGCCTGTGGATGGAGCGGGTGTTGAGCAGTATGCACTTGAGGTGGTTGTTGCTGGGGCTCAGCGTTGCGGGTGCGGTGCAGGTTCAGAGGCAGGTGAATTGGCAGGCTTGGCAGGTGAAGGGTCCGTGGGTGTGTTTCGGGGTGGCTCGGTAGCAGGCGGGGTTCTGGTCGGCGTTGAGAGCGTGGAGGGTGGCGGCTGTGTAAGTTCGTCGGGTGCGCTGGCATCGACGAGGGCCAGGGGTTCTGGCACTGGGCGCGGTCCAGGCATGGACGGGCGTAGATGGGCTTGCCTTTGGCACGCCTTCAGCGCGCAAACGGCGTGCCCGCTGCGAGTGCCTGCTGCGCGTACGCGTGGACTCCGCAATAAATGGCGTAGTGGGAGGGAGGGAGTGGGAGGGAGGAGCAGCTGGGAGGCGGGAGCGGGGTGGCAAATAGGAGGGGGAGAGGGTACAGAAGAAAAAGGGGGGCGGGCCGCGGGGGAGCAGCGTCAGGGAGCGGGGGAGCGTGGGAAAACCAGCTGGAACCAGGCGGCAGAGAAGCACAAAAGTCGGAGAGATACAGGGGCACAACGGTCAGACAATTAAAACAAAATTATGCACAACAGCAGAGAAAAACACAACCAAGGGGCATCTGAGCCCTCGGGGCGGCTGCGAACAGGTGGCAGCAGCAGGGGGAACTGGCGCACTCAGGAGGAGCCACGCGGCGGGTGAAGCAACCGGCTCTGACAAGGTCAGGTCATTTGTGTAGTGTACAGACACTGGATGACAAACAGCTAACATAATTCTTGCTGAGTGCACAACACTGACCATTCCCCATCTAATCCACAGGTGACCAAGAACTCACTGCTGAGGACAACATCAATAACCAGCAGAGCCAGTCTCCACCCCCGGTACATGGACTCTCCGATGTAGACTCCCAGGATTCTCAGGACGATGAGCTCGAGGCCAGTCCATCTGGTGTGCCAGGGAGCACCAGGTCCCAGGACCCCATTCTCCCCACCACGACATCTGCTGCAACAACAGCACAGCAGAGCCCTTCTGTTACGGCCTGTGCGTCCACTGCCAACACCACCAGTGCCACCTGCAACACCCTCCCTGTCCCAGGGGATGACCAGCCCACACCAACAACTGTGGACGGCAGGGAGAGTGTGCGTGGACCCAGAGTGGTGAGGCAGCAGGTCCGTGGCAGCAGGGCAGGTGGGAGGGCATGTCACCTCCTTCCTCCTCTCCACTGTCCTCATCACTGGACTCAGGTTCTTGTGCAGGCGGGGCCTTGGGTCCTCATCATCATCCAGGAGCAGGGGAATATCCTTGCAAATTGCCAGGTTGTGGAGCATGCAGCATGTCACTACGATCTTACACACCTTCCCAGCCGAGTATGGCAGTTTTGTCAAGGCAGCGGAAACATGACAGGCCAAAAGTACACTCAACCACACAACGTGTCCTGCCATGGGCCTCATTATATCTGATATCAGCCAGGGTCCTAGGAATACGCAGTGGGCTCAGCAGCCATGGGCGGCTGGGATATGCAGAGTCACCTGGGAATGACAAACACACATTTCAATGTTGCCCAGGCAGAGGGCAGCAGGTCACACACCCAGCATGCTATATGACTAGGCAAACTCACCCACAATCCAAGCACGCTCAGATTAGCCATCAGCCGGAGCACAATGCTGTTCCTTAGGAAGTATGAGTCATGGGCAGAGCCGGGAAATCTGGCACACACATGTGAGATAGTCATATCTGCCAGACCCACCACCTGCACATTGATCGAGTGATAATGTTTTCTATGGCGAAACATTTGCTCACTTGCCTGTGGTTGCACAAGACCGACATGTGTGCAATCTATGGCCCCAACAACATGGGGGATGTGCCGATGGGGATAGAAGTCTCCATTCACACCTGCCAATTCTGCACCCCTGGGGAAATGTATATATCTGTCCTTGTAGATCATCATGGCGGATAGAACATCCCAGAGCACCATGCTGAACATGAATGAACGAGAATCCCTGCAGCGCCGGCCATGGTCTCCTGGAACGATCCAGTGGCAAAAAAATGGAGGGCTGCCATCACTTTGTAAGTTGGGGTGAAAGCTGTTGGGTATGTGCGGTGAGGCTGCAGGTGGAGCTCCAACAGATCAAAAAGGGTCTTCAGGGTGGCTCTATCGAGACGGAATTTGCGAATGATCACCACATCCTCCATTTCCTCGAGCAGTGTCAAGTGACGTATCAGATTAGGCCTCCTCCAAGTTGAGATGAAAGTGGACACATGTCAATGACATCCATCATGAAATGGTCACAGCATATCATGTTCAGGATGAAACTGAAAAAACAAAAACTGACTTGAGGAATGTGTGACACACCATGTCGCATGGGTGGCCATTTGAGACACACCTCTCCATTTACAATACACCAGTGCCTCAAACACCACATGGGTCAATGTGAATGCACATATTTTCATGCCCACATTCCACATGTGCACGCCTGGGAGCATGGCATCCAGCCATTGTGCAACAAGTCAACACAACTGTCTCATACTCATCTGCTGTACTTGTCACGCCTCAATGCATCATTAAAACTTGGCATACATCCACAACACAAAGATCACAGTTGACAGTGAACTGACAAGTGCGTGTATGAGCACTCAGAAAAGCACAAGTAAGTAACAACATCATACAGTGAGACAATCCTTGCCAAGGTCATCACTGCCCCACTACACATTCATATGTGTACACATTGTTGAGTCCACTACCACATTGGCCTGCCTCAACAACCATCTGATGCATTCATGACATGGTAGGGACAACAGACCAATGTACGTCACACATACACAACCATGGCATGTGTAGGTACCTGTGGAGTCAATGGGACATTGGCATTGTGTGCACGATGACGTGCCCTTCAGCATGTGGCCACAGTGTACTGTTGAAGTGTGTCCGATGGACATTGCCATTGTATGTGCCCCAAATCACGGTAGCTACCGCCTGGCCACGGCAGTGTGTCACCAGCACCCCCATTCACACAAGTACGGTATTGATAGCCATAGAGACATGGGAAGATGGTGGTTGGCATGCTCCGCCACCCAAATCGCGAGCGATAGCTACCGCCTGGCCCCGGTGGTGTGTCACCAGCACCCCCCAATCACACAAGTGCGGTACTGATAGCCATAGAGACATGGGAAGATGGCGGTTGGCATGCTCCGCCACCCAAATCGCGGTAACTACCGCCTGGCCCCGTCAGTGTGTCACCAGCACCCCCCATTCACACAAGTGCAGTATTGATAGCCATAGAGACATGGGAAGATGGCGGTTGGCATGCTCCGCCACCCAAATCGCGGTAGCTACCATCTGGCCCCGGCAGTGTGTCACCAGCACCCCCCATTCACACAAGTGTGGTATTGATGGCCATAGAGACATGGGAAGATGGCGGTTGGCATGCTCCGCCACCCAAATCACGTTCGCTACCGCCTGGCCCCGGCGGTGTGTTTGTGGAAAAGTAAATTTTGCCATGTTCTGTGTCCCTACGTGTCATCCATCATATGTTATATGTGCATGATTAATATGCATATGTTATTCCCCATGTTTGATTACAGACGCAATTATAGTTGTGTCCACTTCTAGTATGTCAGTTTCCAGTTCTCGTGAATACTACGAATATCAGGCCCATGTAAAGCTACGTTGCCACGTTTCTCAGTGTGCACGTTATTGCATGTAAAGTTCCCGTTTCTAGGCCTCAAAAGGGCCTGGACACCAGATTCAGCTCTTGTCTCCTGTCTCCCGAAGCCTCGCTGAGGAGCGATACAGCCCCCACCTGTATCCTCGACCCTTCACTTACTTCCTGCCTCGCAGTGCCCGGTTCAGCCTGGCTCTGCCTCTGAGTCTGCCAAGAGTATGTTATGATTCCAGATTATCAGTTCAGTCCTCCTTCTCTGCATTCCTAAAGCTACTGAATCGCATCGATAGTTTCCGCCATTGTCTAGCCTTTACGTCTCCATGTAAGAGAAATACTGCATTTAATGGTCATTTAATATTCTTCATCACGCACTACATGTAGACTAATGCATGGTCCAGTCTTAGTATCTGTTAGCCTTTCCCCTCCTGACTTCTAGTTTATATCAACATGTTCTCTAAACATCAGATACTAGATACTGCTTAGGTACATGTCGCCCTGACTCTCCAGACTTCAGTCTCTGCTCCTAGCACAGAGTTCATAGCCCCCAGCTTCTCCTAGTGATACGTCATTGCCAGTTTGCGCGCACCATCAGGTTAGAGGTCCCGGCTCCTTAGGTAGCCCCCTCCATGGTTTCCGCCCCATTCATGACATATTCTGTTACGTTTGCATCACATGTCTATGTATACGCCTCTGTTACACCTCTTTTCACCCTTATCTTTCGCGACTGCTACGCATCACGCCTATTGCTCCACCCACTGCTACGCCTATTGCAATGTAATGCTATGTGTTTGCGTTATGTATATATACTCATGTTCTGTTATTAAAAAGTTACGCCTTCCCTTGTCCCGATCCTGATCCTGGCAGCGCTGCCAGGGCTGCCATCCTATTCCTGTGCAGGTGGTCCTGTTCCTGTCCTTTATGCTGTAATAAACCTGCAAACTCCTACTACCTCGAATCTTGACTCTTATTTATTGAGCTTTCTGTTATTCATTTATGCATTCAAAAATAGGGTATTATTTATTTATTTACCACATAATGGCGCCCGAATAGGGACTTGCCCTTTCCCCACGCGTCGGTGAAGCCACGCCGACCCCCTGACCCTCTGCAGTCGTGACGGAACTCTTCTGCGCACCGGCAGATATTTCTGCTTCAAGTATCCCTCAGGCCCACGGAGGAGACGGAGGAGGCGGTCCAGCATCCAGACGAGACGGTGGAGGAACGCGGCGAGTCCCGACCAGAGCCCAAGCCGAGAGTCCAAGGTCCGAGGTATCCGGAGGTCCACCCGTAACTGAAGTCCGAAGTTCGTCGTCCGTCGTCGTAGCAGTCCAGTCCGATCCGAGGCCTTCCGTTCTTGCTGCCCGGTGAGTACCGTCGCTGGGGTAGTATCTAGACAGGGTTAATCTAAATTGACTCTGGTCCGTGGGTTGGTGGTACACAGACCCACAAACGAAGTGTTCACCTAGGTGGATACGGGTCTTGATGCGTCCCTTTATGGGACCGGTATGTTCCGTACTGTTTCAGCAGTGCATCCAGTAACTCTAGTCTGCTCCGTTCTCGAGAAATTCTTGTGTTTCTGTTCTCAGTATTCCAGGTAATATTCTGTCCGAACTGTTATGTTATGATGTTGTTCAATGTATTTCCAATGTCGTGGTATGCCTGAATTGTTCTCCCAATTGTTATTGTTCCTCGTCTATTGTATTGTGTTCCGATTCAAGTTTACAATGTCTCTCTTTTCGAGATTACGTCAGTTAAAAACTAGAAAGGGTTTGTTAGAAGAAGCAGTTCCAGTTCCGCCTAGGGACAGTCCAGGTCATTTTATGTATCAGAAGCATGGCATAAGTGCCATATTATATCTAGATTTATGGGTAGATTATACCAAACAGTTAGAAGAAAAGTATAGATGGCCCGTATCGGGTACATGGGATGCCGAGTGCATCATGAGAGTAGAAGAAGCATTATGGAAAAAGAAAGCCAGACAGTCACAGAAAGATGCCATCGAGTTATGGCGCAAAGAAGCTCATAAAAGAACCGAAAAAGAAATCAGAAAGTCAGAATTAAGTAGAGAATCCTTGGAACGAGCACAAGAACAGGAATTAATCGAGATAGGTGAACGAATTAGAACTGAACAATCAGAGAGACAGAGGAATGCCCTCATTAAGGGTATGTACCCTCTTCTTGCCGAGGGCTTGCCAAAAGCGACCCCGGAGGCATCCAGTAATTTTCCGGCACCATTAGTTCCGACCAAGCTACGTCACAAACCGACCGCAGCTGATATTTTTATTTCGTCCTATTTGGACGACACAGTCCCAGAATATGCAAATCCTGTTCGCGCTCCGCCAGTCCCTGTAAATCAGGCACTTCCCGCTCCTCCAGACACCGGAGTACCTGTTACGGTACCCCCGGTCCAACCCGCCATACAAGTCCAGCCTACATTTCCATTTCCCACTCTGCCAGGACGAAGAGCATCAGTAGACGACTCTAGTTTAGGGGCCGCAGGAGGAGGTACTCCTCAAACCCCGCCGCCACATAAGCGTTTAACGTCAGCCGAATTACACGCACAAGCGTCACAGCGTACGCCCAGACATCAGTCTGTAGCAGAAATAAGAAAAGCCCTTAATGAATGCGGCTATGATCCAGTCCCAGGAGAGGATAATATGGTTTTATATTCATTACGTGTAAGAAGGGTGGCCGAGTATCTAGTCACCCTACCGAATATGAAAGAAGATCTAGACAGAATATATCGTTTCATCCGTACAGGGGATGATCCAGAAAGCATTGGCGAAGTCATGTCTCAAAGAAAAGCTGAAGTCCAGCTCATGCTATTAAAGTTTCTGATTAATTGTCTAATACGAGAACAAGATTATCCGACCAAAGATCAAGCCGAAATGAGAACCCTGACAAAGTGGAGTGATAATATAGCCGAGGGTAAGCACAGAACCATCAGTGCTATGGAAAGTATGTACAAGAAAATTCGTAAAGAAATAATAAGAATACACGAACAACGTAAAGCAGCACAAGTAAGCGAGAAAGAAAGTAACTCTGATACTGAAGAGGTTGAGGACGAGAATCCCGACAGAATAGCGTATGTAGGAAAATCTAGATTTCCAGATCGCCATTTACGCTTAGAACACAAGTCTACTTTCCATCATCCAGCACCAGAACAAGGTTCTCTAGAACAAGTATTCCAAGCTACCGATCACATTCTGAAATCACGAATCGGTTACAGTGAGTTAAGTACTATGTATGAACAAGAACTAGCCCGATCAGCAGTCCGATGGACTACCGATTCTACCACTTTTCCAGACGAAATAGTGACACAAATGTTTCTGAAAATGCCCCCAGCCGAGCAACGACTGGCGGGTATGTATATGATTCAGTACCTCATTACATTGTATGAGGGTCAGCACTCTGATCCAGGCCCGTTACATGATATCCTGAACGAGTTACTCCAGTATAGATGGAAAGGCTTAGGTACCGATTTAATTAGTGTCATTCTAGAACAGCGTCACAAATATAGAACGTTTTTGAATCCGCATTTTGTTCATGTCTCACCCCCAGAAAGTAAACCATTTTATATGGAGAGACAGAATCCGTTACGAGAAGTCCACCCAGTTAGAGGAACGGGTGGCGAACTAGAACGAGTGTTTGTTTACACTCCGATTACAAAGATGGAACTCCTAGAGATGAAGAAATTAATCCCCTGTCATGATAAAGATCCAGCAGGGTTCCATAGAGAATTAAAAGACATGCTCCGTATGGGAGAATACACGTATCCAGATATAATTAAAATGTTAAAGGTTCTGCTGCCCGCAGGGGTGTATGAAAAGCTCAAGGAAAAAGAATGGGAGGTGGGAGAGAAAAAGATCGATTGGGCAGTTCTAGAAGCCGAAGACAAGGCACGAGTACCAGGTACCGGTCTTGGAGCGAAATGTAAAGAATTACCAGAATTATTAATACAAGTTTTACCCAGATTATTGACAACTAGAAAAGAAGACTGGGATGCAATCTCAGCCTGTAAACAGAAACAAGATGAAGACATTAGTGATTTTTATTCTAGATTTGAGAAATGTTTTAGCATCAACAGTGGTCTCAAGACAAGTAGTGAGTCATACCCTCATCTTTTTGTTACTAAATTAGTCGAGAATTCAAGTCCACCGATTAAAAATCGAGTTCTGAAAGTCGAAAGTACCTGGCAAGCTAATACCCCGTCCCAGATGTTACAGATGCTCCAATACCACCAGAATAGAATCAGAGAAGAGCAAGAACACGAGAGAAAACGTATGAAAGACACGAAAATGAAAGTACTAGTTGCACAATCTGTTCCTCAAGACAGTCAGAAGAGGGGTCCGAATCAAGCCAGTCATCCTGCAGCTCCCGTTAAAGGGAACTGCAATTATTGTAAACAGCCAGGTCATTTTATAAATGAGTGTGCAGTTCTGAAACATAACATAGCTACCCGTAAGACTAAAGAAAGACCACGTCCGCCTAGACAAGAACAAGTTTCACAGACTCCTCAGCCACAGAATGCACCACAGACAGTTACAGCACCGCAGCCTATCGCTGCAACACAGCATGTCACACAGCAGATGTACCAGTATGCACAGTCTGAGTATCCAGAGTACCAACAGTACTCATGAAACAGCCTAGAGAGGGAGGTAGGCTTGCCTCTCATCGAGATACCTGTAGATCAAGAAGGTCCCTATGTTCACAGTCAAGTATTAGGGAAAGACAGAAAGTTTTTGATTGATACAGGGGCAAGTAGGACCACAATTAGCCACGCCGAAGTTCCAGGGGCTCCGCTCTCAGGCTCAAGAAATGTTTCCCTTGGATTTTCAGGAAAACCTATCGTAAATGAGATATCAAAGCCAGTTACTCTAGAAGTAGGTCCATTGTCCCATACTACTGACCTGTTACTTACTAAGTCATGTCCAGAAAATCTATTAGGCATTAAAACACTGAAAGAATTAGGTGCAGTTATATGCTGTTCCCCAGAGGGAATACGTCTGTTCCTACGTGACTTCAAGGGTCACTATGTATTACGAGATTTTGATCCCAGATTGTCTAATGTTCCGCAGCATTTATGGGCGCAAGGTCCAACTGATGTAGGTTACATGCAAATCACACCCCATCGTGTGACTCTCAAGTCAGGTGTAGTGTTACCACGAATCAGACAGTACAGATTGCCACCTGAGGCTGTAGCAGCCTTATCCAAAATTATTGACGAGCTCATCGCTCAAGGAGTAGTTGTAGAAACTGACTCCAATGTATGCAACTCTCCGATCATTCCAGTCATGAAACGTACTGATCCGAATGCACCTCCAGTATATCGATTAGTGATTGACCTACGAGAACTTAATAAATGTATTATTCCCCAGTATCCAGTTGTCCCAGATATCTCTTCCCTATTGACAGCCATTGATTCCGAAGCCATGTTCTTTACTGTAATCGACCTCAAGAACGCGTTTTTCAGTGTTCCCATTCATCCGGACAGCCAGTTTCTTTTCGGATTTTGTTTAAATGGAAGGAGCTATATGTTCACACGAGCTCCTCAAGGTTTCACAGAAAGTCCTAGTATTTACAGTCAAGCACTCAAGAGACAACTAGACAACATTCACATGCCAACTGACACTGCCCTGCTCCAGTATGTCGATGATCTACTGATCACAGCCCGTTCTGAATGTGCTTGCGAGCGAGCATCCCTTACAGTCTTGTATTTCCTAGCCGAGATGGGGCACAAGGTGTCCCCTTCGAAGCTTCAATTCTGTGTCCAGCAAGTGGTCTACTTAGGACACTTACTGTCCAAGAGGGGTAGGCAGTTGACACCAGACCGTATCCAGTTAATAGCGAGTCTTCCTCAGCCCAAGACCCAGAAGGAGGTACGTGCCTTTATCGGCCTCACTTCTTATTGCAGACAATGGATTCCTCAGTATGCATTTCTAGCCAAGCCACTGATACAGTTAACGACACAGGAGGCAGCCGTACCGACTGTCCTCCCTTGGACATCTGAACATACACTTAGCTTCAATGAGTTAAAGAAAGCTTTATGCCAAGCTCCAGTTCTAGCAACACCGAACTACAGTAAGTCTTTTACACTTTTCGTCACAGAACGCGAAGGTACAGCATTATCTGTTCTCACACAAGATCAAGCAGGACAATACAAGCCATGTGCTTATTTTTCGAGCACATTAGATCCGGTAGCCCAGGCTCTGCCTGTGTGCCTTAAGTCAGTTGCAGCCACAGCACTAGCTATCAGACAAAGTGATTCCATAGTCTTAGGACACTCCCTGACAGTACAAGTTCCACACTCCGTGGAAGTTCTTTTAAACCGAACACAGACACAGCACTTGACAATTGCACGTTTAACAGGTTATGAATTGACACTGTTCCAGCCACACATAGAAATCAGACGCTGCAACGTTTTAAATCCTGCTACATTGTTACCATCAGTTACTTCGAATTCTGCCACACATGACTGTGTGGAAGTAGTTAACATTACGACCAAGCCAAGACAAGATCTGACAGATATTCCGTTACCAGACCCCGACCTGACACTTTATGTGGATGGTTCATGTATGAGAACAAGCACAGGAGAACTAGTCGCCGCGTATGCAGTGACTACTGATACTGAAGTTATTGAGACACACCGTATTGACACCCTGTCCGCTCAAGCAGCAGAGCTAGTTGCTCTGACACAAGCCTGCATACACGCCAAGAACTTGAAAGTTAATGTTTACACAGATTCACGTTACGCATTTGGAGTCGTACACGACTTCGGAGTGCTCTGGCAAGAGAGAGGTTTCATGACTTCTCATGGAACCAAGATTCAGCATGGTCTCCTTATTCAAGCTCTGTTAGATGCCATACATTTACCGACATCCATTGCTATCATGAAATGCAAAGCACATACGAAAGTTACTGACATTATTTCCCAGGGTAACGATCTAGCAGATCGCACAGCCAAGCTTACAGCACAGACTCCAGACATTCCAGTTAACATGACACACACTCCAGATCCGATTACATGTATGACAGTTAAGGACCCTACTCAAGATGTCATAGATATCCAGTTACATGCTACTCCCGAAGAAATCAAGAAATGGTCCGAACAAGGAGGGGTCCAGACAGATCAAGGATGGTTAACGAAAGGAAAAGCCACTTGGTTTCTCCCCGACTCTATGGTTCAATTCATTATCAATACTGCACATAGTCCAGCACATTTAGGAGAAAAAGCTATGTTAGACAGTATCCAGAACATTTGGTTCAACAAGCATTTACGAGCTGCAGCCAAGCAGAAAGTCCGTACCTGTATGATATGTTGTCAGTTTAATCCAGGTAAAAGTGTCCCGGTGGAACAAGGTGGATTCCAACCTCCTGACCACCCTTTTGAAGTCCTCCAGATGGATTATATTCAGATGGAGCGATGTCGAGGTTTCAAGTATGTTCTTGTAGTTGTATGCGCTTTGTCCAGGTGGACAGAAGCATATCCAGTTCCAGATTACACAGCCGCGACCACTGCCAAGCAGTTGGTTCGTGAGTTCTTCCCCCGTTATGGACTCCCTAGGGTCGTATATTCTGATAACGGCCAGCCATTCTCATCTGAGTTGATGAAGCATGTTTCCCTATTGTTAGGGTACCAGTGGAAGTTTCATTGTGTACGTCATCCTGAAGCAGCAGGTCTCGTAGAGAGACATAACCAGACCCTGAAAATCCGCATCGCCAAAGTATGTAAAGAGAAAGGTGTGGACTGGCTAGTAGCTCTGCCAGTCGCTTTGTTCTATATGCGCATGGTCGCACATTCCAGATCAGGTCTGTCCCCGTATGAGGTCGTTTTCGGCCGCCCCCCTAACATGTGGGGCACACCTAGACCCCGAAGTATTACCGATGTTTCAAGTAATATGCTGACAGATTACCTAGCTTCCTTGATGTCTGCCCTCAACTCTTGTCGTTCACAGGTTGCCGCCGCATTTCCAGACAATACCGAGGTGGCACCGCATGAAATCGTTCCAGGATCCATGGTTCTTGTCCGGAATTTTGACCGCTCAAGTCCGCTGGAGCCACGCTGGAAGGAGCCCCGACAGGTCCTCCTCGCCACCCGTACAGCCGTGAAGTTGGAGGGTCGCAAAGGCTGGGTGCACCTTTCGCATGTAAAGAAGTTTTATGGACTGAAACCCGTCTCAAAGAACATTTCCCAGGATTTGAAGGATTGCCAAAGTATTATTCTCAAGGACTGTCCCGCAAAGAACAATGATACTGCACCCTCCCCGTTAGAGAAAACTCCGCAAGAGGAGTATAAGTTGAAACTCCGGTCTAGTAAAATAAGTCAGCCAGTTTGATTGTCTAAGTCCTCCCCTAGGTGAAACGGTTAGACTGTTTCTGACATGTATAAAATAGACCCCCATAGTGAGAGAGTTAGTCAAAACTCAATCCGATGTATCGTTTTTTTATGCTTCATATTATTTCTCAGCATTATGATTTCCTGCACCAGTTATGCATTTTACCTGTATTTCCCAGTTTCTCATGTAAATAAGTCTTCCAATGCTACGGTAGAGCACACGTTTAGTGATCTACCTCCTCATGAACTCTCTTACCGCCTCGCTATGCGTAATAATTCTTTCATCCGCATGTTACATTATTCACACCAGACCAGCAATGCCACTAATTGTTGGGTATGTGGTCGACTCCCCCCTTTCCAGACACCGAAGGGAGTTCTGCCACTCTTTCCTTATCCGTTTTCACATAATGGTTCGTGTGGAGCATGGTCCACGTTAACGTCATCCTCAACAGATATGTCTTTTCTTAACAGTACATGTTTTCCAGACAAGCAAGGTCTTCCCCACAGAACAGGGTTAAATCTAGAAAATGAAGTGTACAATTTAGGTAACTATTCTTCGAATTTCATGGTCCTGAATGTTCAGTCTGATTCCACTCCAGACTTACCTGCTATTTCAGTACTACCAGTTAAAGGCGAATTATGTGTCCGAAATAATGGTTCCGTACATGTAGGACATAGCGATTGTACTACTATTGTCAAGTATAGTGACAGTGGGAAATCTATTTTCAAAGCTTCACGTCATTCTTATTTTATTTGTGGTCAAACTGCATATGTTCGTCTGCCCCTCGATTGGGAGGGAACCTGTTACATTGCCTTCCTACTGCCACCAGTTTTCCTAGCCCCATCTGATTATCATAGAAATACACATCTAGTACACATTAGACATAGAAGGGAGTCCCCCACTGTCGATTATACTGAAACTGCTCTAGAACAGTATACAGATTTCAACAGAGGTTTCTTTTTCTTTATAGGACCTATCCAGAATAGTAAGCTAATCCGTAGGTTAACCAGAACCCTCGAAGCTGTAGTAAATGAGACTGCCTCTGCTCTAGGTAACTTAACCGAAGAGCAATCTGCTATGAGATTTGTAGTTTTGCAAAATCGTCTCGTCCTTGACGTCATAATGGCCGATAGGGGCGGGGCCTGTAGAGTCATCGGATCTAGTTGCTGCATTTTCATTCCAAATAACGCGCCGTCTGTTTATTCAGCTATAACCAGACTCCATAAAATTGCCCATCTGTTACACCAAGATCCAGGCACCTGGACATGGTCCGGTTGGTTCTGGAATATAATTTCCGCCTGGGGATGGAAAGTCTTGTCCTTTCTAGGTATTGCAGTAGCGATCATATTCAGCTGCTGCCTCTGTATACAATGTGGCCCTGCGATTTGCGGCATTTGTGCTACATCATGTATTCCTAGTCCCAAGCCCCGTTCTAGATCCCGTTCCAGGATAATTCGAGACGAGCAAATGATACTGTATGAAATGATAGATGGTATCATGAATATTGATGTTTCCTGATGGAAACGTAGTGACAAGGAGGGAATGTGGAAAAATAAATTTTGCCATGTTCTGTGTCCCTACGTGTCATCCATCATATGTTATATGTGCATGATTAATATGCATATGTTATTCCCCATGTTTGATTACAGACGCAATTATAGTTGTGTCCACTTCTAGTATGTCAGTTTCCAGTTCTCGTGAATACTACGAATATCAGGCCCATGTAAAGCTACGTTGCCACGTTTCTCAGTGTGCACGTTATTGCATGTAAAGTTCCCGTTTCTAGGCCTCAAAAGGGCCTGGACACCAGATTCAGCTCTTGTCTCCTGTCTCCCGAAGCCTCGCTGAGGAGCGATACAGCCCCCACCTGTATCCTCGACCCTTCACTTACTTCCTGCCTCGCAGTGCCCGGTTCAGCCTGGCTCTGCCTCTGAGTCTGCCAAGAGTATGTTATGATTCCAGATTATCAGTTCAGTCCTCCTTCTCTGCATTCCTAAAGCTACTGAATCGCATCGATAGTTTCCGCCATTGTCTAGCCTTTACGTCTCCATGTAAGAGAAATACTGCATTTAATGGTCATTTAATATTCTTCATCACGCACTACATGTAGACTAATGCATGGTCCAGTCTTAGTATCTGTTAGCCTTTCCCCTCCTGACTTCTAGTTTATATCAACATGTTCTCTAAACATCAGATACTAGATACTGCTTAGGTACATGTCGCCCTGACTCTCCAGACTTCAGTCTCTGCTCCTAGCACAGAGTTCATAGCCCCCAGCTTCTCCTAGTGATACGTCATTGCCAGTTTGCGCGCACCATCAGGTTAGAGGTCCCGGCTCCTTAGGTAGCCCCCTCCATGGTTTCCGCCCCATTCATGACATATTCTGTTACGTTTGCATCACATGTCTATGTATACGCCTCTGTTACACCTCTTTTCACCCTTATCTTTCGCGACTGCTACGCATCACGCCTATTGCTCCACCCACTGCTACGCCTATTGCAATGTAATGCTATGTGTTTGCGTTATGTATATATACTCATGTTCTGTTATTAAAAAGTTACGCCTTCCCTTGTCCCGATCCTGATCCTGGCAGCGCTGCCAGGGCTGCCATCCTATTCCTGTGCAGGTGGTCCTGTTCCTGTCCTTTATGCTGTAATAAACCTGCAAACTCCTACTACCTCGAATCTTGACTCTTATTTATTGAGCTATCTGTTATTCATTTATGCATTCAAAAATAGGGTATTATTTATTTATTTACCACATGTTACCAGCACCCTCATTCACACAGGTGCGGTATTGACAGCCATAGAGACATGGGAAGATGGCGGTTGGCATGCTCCGTCTCCAAAATCGCTGTAGCTACAGCCTGGCCCCGGCGGTGTGTCACCAGCACCCCCCATTTACACAAGTGTGGTATTGATAGCCAAAGAGACATGGGAAGATCGCGGTTGGCATGCTCCAGCACCCAACTCGCGGTCGCTACCGCCTGGCCCCGATGGTGCATCACCGCCATGGAGCATTGCCTACAGCCAATGGGAACGATGATTGCGGTGGCATGATGCAATTTTGAAAATCGCGGTAGGCGTGCTCCGACACCATGGATGCGGCCATTGGATACTTTTGAAAGATGCACCATCGTGGTAGCACATCCCGGGCCCCTGCAGTGCATCATCGCCATTGGAGCATTGCCTACAGCCAATGGGAACGATGATTGCGGTGGCATGATGCAATTTTGAAAATCATGGTCGGCGTGCTCCGCCACCGCGGAGGCGGTCATTGGATGCTTTTGGGAAAGATGCACCATCGCAGTAGCGCACCCCGGGCCCCTGTGGTGCATCACCGCCATGGAGCATTGCCTACAGCCAATGGGAAGGATGATTGCGGTGGCATGATGCAATTTTGAAAATCTTGGTAGGTGTGCTCCGCCACCATGGAGGCGGTGATTGGATGATTTTGAAAGATGCACCATCGCGGTAGCGCACCCCGGGCCCATGCGGTGCGTCACCGCCATGGAGCATTGCCTACAGCCAATGGGAACGATGATTGCGGTGGCATGATGCAATTTTGAAAATCACGGTAGGCGTGCTCCATCACCGTGGAGGCGTCCATGGATGCTTTTGAATGAGGGGGACCTGGACAACCAATTGTTGCAGCTTGGCACCTTTGAAATTACCCCAGGGGGCTTTACATGTGTGGGAGTGAACCTCACATTTCCACAGCTCACAAAGCCTGCTGCCTGAGCCCCTCATCTGCCGCTGCCTCCAGGGCCTGCTGCCCGAGACCCTCATTGGCTGCTGCCTCCAGAGCCTGCTGCCTGAGACCCTCATCTGCTGCTGCCTCCAGAGCCTGCTGCCAGAGACCCCTCACCACCCAATTCCACCAAAGGTGTTCCATGTCCACAGGGATGGCAAGGACAGAGAAGATCTGTGCCAGTCCATTCACAAGCGAGGAGCTGGAGGTCCTGGTGGACGAGGTGCTCGCACAGTACCCAAGGTTGTATGGTGCCCCAAATGTTGTGGTGTCATCGAAAAGGGAGGTGTAGGGCAGGGGGGCACACATGTAGTTGAACTGCTGCAGTATATGCCTGAGTGTGTGGGGTTGTGTCATGCACTGATAAATATGCTGTCTCCAGGGGGAAGGAGTGTGCGTCCCAATGTCACAGGTTTCCCTGCCTGCAGTTGAATGTCTGAGTGGAGTGTGTTACATTGTCAGCCATACAGAGACACAGTATGTTAGCCATGCAGGTGCCAGGACAGTGATTGCTTGGCTGAATGCCTCTGTGTGCCCCTGTTGTCCGACTCAGTGTGAACCCAGATGCTCTGCACAGTGCCCGCCCACCAAGACAAGATCACATCACTGTACTTACTGTGTCCTCACTCTTGTTCATTCACACTGAAGTCCAATTATGCATCATCTCAGCCATGTATAATTGCACACAACCACACTTGTAGATCTATATTTTGTTGGTGAGTCTACGTCCCCCGATGCCACACACATGACATACAGATATGTTCACAGGACATGCTCATTGAATGCTGCCCAGTCATGCACACAGTCAGTCTACACACAGACACCGGTCGATATGTGATGTATGTAGATGCCAGACATGCATAGGACTAGAGATGTGTGCAAGCCACAGAGGGGGTTCAGTGCTGTCATCCTGCATGTGTAATCGATTAGCAGGGACCCTGTACGCCCTCATAAATCTAGGCAATCACATCAGCTTAGCCCATGCAGAGTGCCCATGTGAGATGTACCCCAGGGTGGGATGGACAGAGATTACATTTGGTAATGAGTCTGTGTCTTGCTACTGTACTGATAGATGTCGGTACATGACACTGTGTCACTGATCGTTTCCCCCTCTTCATTTCCATGCCTGTAGCTCAAGGTACACCAGCGTAAGGCTGTGTGGAGGGCCATTGCAGCAAAGGTGTGAGCTCTGGGGGTTTCTAACCAACGACGCACCCACTGCCACAACAGGTGGGACGACATCAGCTGGCTGGCAAAGAACGTGGCAGAGATGACCTTGGGGCTGCTTCCACGCACTGGGTGTTTGGCACGGCACAGCATGTCACCACTGATGGGCCGTTTCTTGGCAGTGACTCATCCTGAGCTGGATGCACGTCTGAAGGAACATCGGCAGCAAAGCAGGGGTGAGTATTTGGGGAGTGTCACTTTGGCTGGGAGCGGATGCATGTGTACAGGGCATGTGGCAGCGGTGGCCTATGTGATGTTTGTGGGGTGGTGCAGTGCTGTGTCATGTAAGTGGCTGCTGGGATGGGCGCCAGTGTCATGCATTAGCCCAAACTGGCCTTACAAAGGTGATCCTCCGTGCTGTGCATTCCCATAGTCGTATGTGTTAGGATCTTCATGGTTAATCAGCATTGGGATAGTGTGGGGAATCTATTTGGGAGTGAACGGCAGTGTTCACAATCTGAGTGTGACTTCATGTATGCGTACATTGCATGAACCATGATTGTTGAGGCCTACACATCTGACAACAATGTGCCCCAGAGTACAACATGGTGTTTGGCATGGGCTATTTGCCATTGTGGACCGCCATGTTCTAATTGGTGTCTGTGTTGTCCCCTCCTGTTCCCTCAAGGTCTGTCAATGTCAATACATGGTGTGCCCACATCATGTCCCTAGGTGTGGGCAGAGCAAGTTGTGTGTCTGGTAGACTTCATCCACGGGCAGGGTGTTGTGCTGTGTGGCCTTAACATGGCTCAGTCATGGTGGATAATTAGGGTTACAGGCACTGTTACGCTCTATGTAGTGAGTTGCTGCAATGTGATTGCAGAGTGTGGTGGTCAACAGGTAGATGTGGGCATATTTTTTACTGCATTGATTTGTCCTGTTGATGACAATAACCTGACCCTGCGTCTCTCTGTCATGCAGATTCGCCAGTGAACATGGAGGTAGAGGAGCCGGAGACCAGTGGTGGCGAGACTAGCACTACAGCTGCACAGGAGGCCAGTGACACAGATGTCACCAGCGCCTCAGAGGGGGACCGGAGTATGCAGGAGGAATCCCTGCCTGAGACACAAAGTACATCAACTGATGCCAGCGGGGATGCATCCATGTTGGCAGGCACAGGGAATCGGGACTCTGCATCATCTTCTACCACACAGCGGCCAGTGCCCATCCTCCCATCCACCTCCTCTGGTGCTGCCTGTGTCCGTGTCAGTAAGAGGGGATGAGATAGATTCACACCTGGCACCTCTGAGCCTGCACTTGTCCCCCCTACTGCCCTCGTGCTGAGTCTGTTGAGCTCCTGCTCCAGCTTTGTGTGGGCCAGACAGCCCTGCTCAATGCCTTCAGTGACCATGACAAAAAATTAGGCCAGTTGGTTGCCTACATGGAGGGCATACACGCTGACGTGGGTGGGCTGCACCGTACTAACCAGGCTTTGTCGTCTACAGTGACGTCTGCCCTTCAACAGGCACATACTCCCATTCCTGCTCTAGGGCCTTTGTCCACCCCCCAGTCACTGGCCACATCTGATGATGGTGACCACGGTTCCATTGCGTCACAGCCACGATACAGCACAAGAAGCACCCAGCAGAAACAACCCAAGTGGGCCCGCCCGCAGACACCATCCCCACAGAAGAGCAAAGCCACCCCAGAATGCAAAGACAAGAGCCCGTCAGGGAAGAGCAAGGCCAAAAAAGCAAAGAAGCAGGCATCAGGCTCACATGCCTCAGAGGCATCACCAGCGAAGGACTCTCCTGTCCCTAAAACTTCATGCAAAGCTAGGCGTGCAGTTTCTGTGCCCACTGAGGAGGTGTTGTATGGCAAGGGTACACCTAGGAAGAGCTCAGAGCCACATTCCCCCACCACATCGACTCCCATTCCAAGACCAGTAAAGCAGGGGGAGGAGGGCACTGTAGGGGGTACACCTGGCAAACAGGGGAAGGAGGGCACTGTAGGGGGTACACCTGGCAAACAGGGGAAGAGCAACGCATGTACCCATAACCAGCTCTGACACCTTTCTGGAGGACCATAGCCATCACCGGGTGGATTTCAACTCTTGCGGCTACGTTTTTGGTGCCTCCCCAGCCTCTATTAAACAGGGTGGCAGAGGCCGGAGCCTCTCACCTGGCTGAACTCAAGTACAGCAGTAGACCTACCCCTCCTATGTTCCTGGGAGAGTGACGTCTCAGGGTTCACCCAAACCTTAGGGTTCAGGACGACCCATGACTGGAAGAGAACGATGTGGCCCATTTGGCGGATGTTTGTTGTTCTCTTTTTTCTCTTCTTTCCTACTATTTACCTGACTTTCCCTCGTTCCCTTTCCCTGTCTTGGGTATGGTGGGCGGGAGACACCACGGCTACAGTGGGCCCAGGTCCATGGGAAGGACTCGCCTCCGCTTTCCCCTCCTTCATTTTGGCATGTCCTTTGGGGTGGCATGATGGCCCAACTTGTGATCAGATGTGTTAATGGCTCTTCCGGATCCTTTAAAGGTGCTGTCCCTTAATGTCAAAGGGCTCAACTCACTTAACAAGAGACAGCAAGTGTGGCGCTACATACTACAACATAGCCCAGACATAATTTTCCTCCAAGAAACCCACCTGTTAAAGGTAGACACCCCTCGCATGGTACAGCATAAATACCCCCTCCAATTCTGGGCCACAGCTGACAAACAAACAGCTGGAGTGGCTATTCTATGCAGACCAGGTATCAGGCAAGGGACCCCAAAAATCTTCCGTAGCCCAGATGGACGTTTTGTCGGAGCAGGGGTGGAGGTCAGAAAACGCCTACTCGCATTGTGTAATGTTTATGTACCAAACCAGATGCAGGACTCCTATCTCCGAGCACCATGCTGGGAACAAGTGCTGCAGGGTGACCCCATCTTGATTCTGGGGGGAGATTTTAACTTGGTGTGGGATCCTACGCTGGACTGTAGTGAAGCCTCCTCGAACGGGTCGGGTGCCATGTCTTCTGCACTTCGGCAGCAGATAACGGACCTTAGCTTGATGGATTCATGGCGGTACCACTTTCCTGAGGTGCCGGATTACTCGTACTACTCTCATGTCCACCGCTCATACTCGCCTATCAATTATTTATTTGTGTCGCACGCTCTCATAAAGGAGACGCTGACAGCATCTCTGTCCGACATGTCGGTATCCGACCATACGCACGTTGAGCTTCTCCTGCAGGATCTGGCCGCTTGCCCCACCAGTTCGCCACGGTGGCGCCTGCCGCCACATATCCTGCGGGACCCGGCCAATGTGGAGACTATACGGAATGCCATTGACTTTTGTTTTGCAAGCAACGATCTCCCCGAAGCCCCATTCCCTGTGGTGTGGGGTGCCTTTAAGGTAACGATTCGCGGCCATATCACATCCTTAGTAATTGCGCGGGTGCGGGGATCCTGCTGCCTAGAGGATAGCCTCTCTAAAGATATTAGGAAGTTGGAGAAGCAGGACCAAGAACATACCTCACTGGTAAGCAAGCGGAAACTGGCCAACCTCTGGGGTCAGCTTTGCTCCCTGCGAAATAATAAAGCTGAACGGTCCCTGCTCACCTTAAAACAATGGTACTTCGAGAGGGGGACAAAGTGGGCAGATTTTTGGCAAAGCGGCTGCGGGTACGGACAGTGAAAGCCCACATTGCGAATATCCAATTACCTGCTGGAGGACGGGCCACTACGGAGCAAGCTAAACATGAGGCCTTTAGGGCCTACTACACAACACTCTACAGGGCGGAATCACCCCCCCAGGACTATATCGGCGAGATACTGAACCAGTGTCCATGGACCCCAATACACCCACACTACGCTAACCAGCTGGACGGTCCTCTCATGGTGGAGGAACTGACGGCGGCGCTAAAAGATCTTCCCCTTGGGAAGACACTGGGTCCGGACGGCCTACCGGTGGCCTCCTTCTACCGTATGTTTATAGCGCAACTCCAGCCTTACCTACTGCACCTATATAATTCCTTCTGGGACACGGAGGGACCCTCGCCCTTCATGGGTATGGCGGTAATAGCCCTCATCCCTAAACCAGGAAAGGATCCCACGCTGTGTGCATCCTTCCATCCCATATCATTATTAAACACTGACCTCAAAATCTACCCTAAAATGCTGGCTGAACGCCTAGACCCCCACATGCATGGCCTTGTGGAGCCAGACCAAGTTGGCTTCATCCGCAAAAGACAGGGGGCGGATAACGTGCGTAGAATTGCACACTTGGCGGGGAAAGCAACCACTGGAACATACCGGCATGCCTTCTGTCGCTCGACGCGGAGAAGGCGTTTGACCGGGTGGACTGGAGTTTTCTTCGCGCGGTGCCGCACAAGATCGGCCTGGGACGAAACATGATTTCTATGATCATGGCCCCCTACCTCTCCCCACAAGCGAGGGTTCGAGTAAACGGACAGCTCACAGATCCCTTTCAAAACATAGGGGTACGCGGCAGGGCAGCCCTCTGTCACCTCAGTTATTGCCCTTATAATAGAGCCTTTGTCAGAGATGATAAGGCGGAATGCAGACATCCACTGTATTACCTTGGGAGGTCGGCAGAACAAAGTAGCGCTTTTCGCAGACGACCTTATCCTCACGCTATCGCGTCCACACACATCTCTCCTGGTGCTCCGTGCTCTACTGCAGACTTTTGAAAGGGCATCAGGTCTCAAAATTAATCTTGACAAATCTCACAATTCTGAAGGAGGAGATGCCAGTCCTGAAAACACTTGCTCCCTATCAATGGACTTCTGACCATATTAGATATTTAGGTCTCCAGCTGACCCCTTTCCTGGACACATGGTCTCAGGCAAATTGGCGAGAATGCAAGAAAGCTGTCCTGGAAGATTTGCGAAGGTGGAAGTCCCTCACTATCTCTTGACTCGGTAGGCCTAATGCCGTCAAAATGTCGATACTCCCTAAAATCTTGTACTTATTTCAATGTCTCCCCACCCCTATACCTCAACAGCAGATACAGGGCCTCCAAAAAGATATTACCAACTTTATCTGGAGTGGACGCTGACCGCAGTTTTCCCACAAGATCCTCATGCTGCCAAGAGATAGAGGGGGGTTAGCGTGCCATGACCTTTTGAAATACTACTGGGCCTCGAACCATCGTATTGTGTCAGAATGGACAACCACTGAAAGCAAAAAGGTGTGATTTCATATGGATAGGATAGTAACAGGGCGTACTATCTGGGACCTTATGTGGCTCCATGGTGCGACGCGCTCTCGTAGTGCATATATTGTGGTGCCTACTAAAACGGTCCTAGATATATGGGACAGGGTAGCCGTGCGTAAAGGGCTGACAACCTTCCCTTCCCCTCACACTCCCAGAGTGGGCAACCTACTATTCCCTCTGGCCCATCGTTCGCAAGCATTCGCCAAATGGATACAGGGGGGTTGCAGAGTGATTGGGGACCTGTTTGAGGGGGGGACTCCAAAAACATTTGCCCAGTGCAGGGAGGAATTTCATCTCCCACTAGAAGCAGGCCTGCAGTATGCGCATTTGTGGCACTGGGTATCTTCGCCAGACATGCAGCAGGTGGCTACTCGGCCATACACCCCCCTTTGAGTGGCTGGTCCGCTCCTTCGACGAATCGAAAGGCCTTATATCTCGGACATACCAAATTTTGCAACACCCACCTCTGCTGATTACGCACTCATATCAACGTCAATGGCAGTTGACATCCGGCACAGACATTACGCCAATGCAATGGAACCGTCTATGGCGAGACATTCCTAGGGTCTATCGTAGCATCCCACAGAGGGAAAATGCATGCAAAACTATGACACAAGGGTACCTCACGCCCACCCGGCTACACAAAATGTTCCCCGCCACGTCCCTCTTGTGCTGGAGATCTTCGAATGCATCTGGTGACTTCATTCACATTTGGTGGGCCTGTCCGCTCCTGACCCAGCTTTGGAAGGAAGTCCTTAGTCATATTAAGGAGGTGCTGGGCTTCCCTCTGCCTGAATCTACAGGCACGATCCTCCTGGGCCTTAAACCTGACAACTTAAAAGCGCCCTCTTGCAGCGACTGGATTATAGCACTTCACATGCTTGGGGCAACAAAGCAGCTCATAGATGCTTGATTCGTGCGCCTATGACATGTAATAACTATGGAACTTTTCACAGCCCGATTGCAATTACATGACACCCGCTTCAACGCTGTCTGGCGCCAAAATAGAACATGCGCAATATTTGCCTTCCAAGCTGAGAGCGCTGCGACTCTTTGAGGATGCCATACTCCCGCCTGATCCCGATAGGCTCATTGCATAATTAGACCGGGCAGGTCTGCTCGCCCCCCTAGCGAACACTGCTGCAACCCAGCGCTATCCACACTAAGCACTGCCACACGCCACTTCCCGTCCATCCATCGGCTCACCCACGGAACTGTCTACCTCTCCTTTCTCTCTTTCTCTTTTTCCCTCAACTCTTTTCTACCCATCCACTGCTATCCACTTTATATAGGTCTCTAGCCCTGGTTCATAATGTAATATGGGTCCAGAACTATCCCATAGCATGCTACTATTGATGCATATGCTAGCTCACGTGGCCGGCCCAACAAGGGTTGTAGGCAACATGCTGTGTTATAATTAGTTTACGATTGATTTTATCTACACTGGACAGCACTTACAAACAACGCGGCTGGCCCTAAATGGGTTGTGGGCTTAACGCTGTGTAAGTATAGACCCACGTTCTCCTTTTGATCTAAAAATTTAAACAGAATTTGAAAGGAAGAAATAGTCTCTCCTCAGTTTCTTCAGGTTCCTCTACTCAGCAGAGGTTTCTTCTTGTTTGTCCAAAAGTGATTTAATTTAATGGGATCAGGGTCCCAATATTTATACCCCAAAATCCTTTGTTGTCTGAGGGGAGAGGGGCCTTTGCCCAGTCCGAACCAGTTCTGATGCACTCTGTTTACCAGACTTCTCCTTTCCTTTCACAGTGCAGAGCAGAAACATCAGATGCCCCACAGGAGGTGGAGCCAGCATTGTGGAAGGCAGGCACAGCCCTATTCAAGGTTCAGGTGCAACTCCTCCCTTCCATCTAGATGCAGATCGCCATATTCACCACTGGGCTGACTCATCCTGTCTTTTGGAATCCCCCAACGCTGTCACTCACAAACAACAGACAAGGAATACACAACCTAGCAGAGTCAGGCTTGAAAGGGTAGGCAAGAAAATATCTACTTTCTAAAAGCGGTATTTTCAAACACAGACTGTTAAAACCAACTTCACTAAAAGATGCATTTTATCATTCTGAGTCCAGGCATACTAAACTCAAATTTCTACCATGTTCTCTGAGTCAGTTAGGATTATAAAATGTAATAATTCTAACAGCCCATTCTGGCCTATGGAGAACAGGTAGCCTTGCAATAGTGAAAAACGAAAATGGCTGTAATTCACTATTAGGACATGTCACACACACCAGGGCATGTCCTACCTTATACTTACAATGCACCCTGCCCTTGGGCCAACTATAGGGGTGACTGATATGAAGAAAAGGGAAGGTTTAGGGACTGGCAAGTGGGTGCACTTGCCCAGTCAGCATGGCAGTACCAGACTGCACACAGGCTCTGCAATGGCAGACCTTAGACACACTTTTACAGGCTGCTTCTGTGTGTGGCACAAACAACCAGTGCTGCAAGCCCACTAGCAGCATTTGGTTTACACGCCCTGGGCACACTCAGTGCACTGTACTAGGGTCTGACCAGTAAACCAAATCAGCACATCATTGAATCACTAATCCATACATTAATTTACAATAGGGAGAGCATATGCACTTTAGTCCTGATCAGCAGTGGTAAAGTTCCCAAATTTATAAAAACAGCCAACAACAGGTCACATAAAATAAAGGAGGAAGGCAAAAAGTTCAGGGATGATGCTGCAAAAAGGGCCAAGTCCAACACTCGCTCTGCACTTTGCCATGCCCACTGGCCTTGTCATTCACTGCTGTTCTGCCCTTGCCTGTGCAGATTCTCATGTACTTGCTGTGAACCCTGCCCTGGACACTGGCCCTGTTGCTCTGCTGTGTTGGACTCTAGAATGTGCAGCCTCTCATGTACTTGCAATGCACCCTGCCCCGAACACCTGCCCTGTTGCTATGCTGTGTTGGACTCTAGCCTGTGCAGCCTCTCATATAATTGCTGTGCACCCTACCCTGGACACTGGCCCTGTTGCTCTGCTGTGTTGGACTATAGCCTGTGCAGCCTCTCATGTACTTGCTGGGCACCCTGCACTGGACACTGGCCCTGTTGCTCTGCTGTGTTGGACTCAAGCCTGTGCAGCCTCTCATATACTTGATGTGCACCCTGCCATGGACGCTGACCCTGTTGCTATGCTGTGTTGGACTCTACCCTGTGCAGCCTCTCATGTATTTGCCGTGCACCCTGAACTGGACACTGGCCTTCCTGTTTAGAGTTTGCCTGTGCAGTTTCTCTTGCATATGCTCAGCATTTGGTGCCTTGCTCTTCTCTACTATTGTTCTACTGTCACATCTGTGCAACATCTGAATAAAGACAGTTACTCCATGTTAGAAATGGGGTAGCATGGTGCAGAGTGGGCAGACCAAACTCCAAAGGACATGTGCAAAGCCTCCACGCAGTACACACAGGCGACACACAAGGCACACCACAAAAAGAGACCACACCAGATTAAGTAAAAAGAATAACTTTTGTATTGTGTCAAACATACGATAGTAATCACAATAATCTCTATACTGCACCAACTGGCGCCAAGGCAATATTTACAAGGGGATTATATACATGGCAGGGCCAATCGGGCCGCTGCCCGAACCATTGTGAAGGACAAAGGAAAAAAAAGGTAAGTCCATCAGTCACCATCCTGCAGTAAAAACATCATGGCATCACAGTATACAGTAGTACAGGGGAATAAAGGTTTCGTCCCAGTAGCAGTAGGACACATCGGCATCAGACCTGAAATGAAGGAAAAACGGTTTGCAGGTCCCTAGGCATGAAAGCGTAAGCATGAGGTATAAACATCACTCAACCCTGTAGGCAATAGGAAAGAACCATTATTATGAACCAGGAAACAGGGTAGGCATGAGCAGGCGAGCATTTTTCATCTGCACACTGCAGTAGGCATAAAAGCGTTCTCATCAAACATCGACCTGTGGGAATAAACATTAGCATAAGCACATTTAACATGGGGCATTAGACATCTGTGTATGAAGTGTCAACCATATTCATGTGAGGCACTACCCCGAATCTAAATCACCATGGGCCTACACACATTAGCCTGGGCAACCTTAACAGTGGGCATCACCCTAAAACATCCTGGGGATACCTGTGGCAACATCACCTAAGGCACCATTAGGGGCATCAGGCATTATCATGCGTAAGCGGGAAAACATTATGCGTAACATCAGCAACCTCTTCAGCCGGCAAACACTAGGCCTAAACCCTTCATTAGCATGAACACATTTAACATGGGGGCATACTGCGTCAGCCTAAATCACATTGGTAGGGGGGGCATAAACCATTAGCATAAACATCATCGCAGTCAGCTTGCATCAATCCCTACAGTCCTTGCCCCCTACACTGTAGATGAGGTTCTGGCGCACTGTGCAGTCACAAAGGGGCCTCTAAACTCACGAAGGCCCAAACACGGTGCAGCTGCCACTGTCAGACGGGGCCAGCTGTGTACTCAGCACCCGGGGCGGGCACCGACAATGTGGGGCCCTTCTGCACGGAGCGGAGTCTCCGGCAGGGCCGCAGCATCAACTTGCAGGGCACTGACCGGCGGGGTGGGCTCCCGCTCCGGTCTTCTTCCGCAAACGAGGCTCCCTCGTCACCACGGGAGCCCCGCCTCCCTCCGGCTTCTTCCTGCTTCCTCTCAGGGAAGCTCCTGCGGGCACGGCAACCAATCCGGTCGCTGCTTCCTGGGGGCGCGGCCGAAGACGCGGCCAGTGCCCAAGTTGCTCCACAACGTTCCCCTTCACGTCTCCTGGGCCGTGGCGGTGATCAGGGGACTCCTCCGCGCAGCGGCCTGGCGCCAGTGACAATACAGGTTATGCTCCCGTTGACATTGTCAAGGAACCCGCGGGGTGGGCACCCGCTGGGTTTCAAATTAGGCAGGAACGCGTGGTAGGCACCCGCTGAGCTCTATAATAACTGCGTTGCGTGGTGGGCACCCGCGTGGCAAAATTTTCATAAAGCGGGGTAGGCACCCGCTATAATCGCCAGACAGGAGAAGGTCTTCTCGTGGGGTAGGCACCAGCTTTCATTCAAATCAGCACCAGGGCGCAAACACACGGGGTAGGCACCCGCTATTCTCCTGAACAAGGGGTGGGGTCCCACACGCTGGGATTCCCTCCCAGCCGAGTCCTACAGACACCAGCACCTCTCTTCCCCTGGGCAGTACCCCCAAAGCGATTTCCTGGTGCAGGGGGCAGGCAGGGGGTACAGGTACTGCAGCTAGGTAAATATAGTGCTTCTCTTCCACTGGCACTCCTCAGGTAGCACTCATGAGGCGCAAGGTCCCACCGGCAGCCTCAGGGACCAAAGGTAGCACTCCTCACCTCCTGGGAGTACAGTCCAGCCCAATATAGCGCTCTTCTTCTTCTGGGGCCAGGTAGCAGAGCAGCAGGCACTACTGGGCAAGGTCGGCAGTCAGTGGGCACTCATCAGGACAGGGCGTTAGGTCCTAGAAACCATCCTCCTCTGAAATTTGGCACTCCTCCTGTTACAGCAGCCTTGACTCCGGCAGTGGGTCTCTCACTAGCCCTGTGGACAGCAGAGGGGTTACAGTTGGGCACAGGGTCCAGCAGACAGGCCCATGTGGTGGTAACCCCTGGCAGCAGGTCCCCTCACTTTCAAGTCCACGGTCTGACTGAGCACATGGTGGCACAGCCCCTTATTTATATGCCCCTCACCCCCTCCTGCCAGACAGTGCCAGAAGCTTCTAGAAGCATCTGGGAAAACTGGTTCTAACTAGCTCAGGGGGAGGAGTAGAGCACCCTGGGTGCCAGGCTTTCCCTCCAAAAGCTGGGATGGCTGGGAACCGAACAACTAGACTGCTAACCCACCACTGTCAGGTGGCACCACACACAGCCAAGGCATTCATTTTAAAGGCGACATTTCACCAAGGTGCATTCTGGCAATGGGGGAATTACTGGTGCGCACACCATTGCATCACATTTACCATGGCATCTCATCCAACACATGGCCTATATATTTCTCCACCATGGGGGGAGACATCCTCAAACAGGGGGGTGAAAAGTGAAACAATTATGGAAAAAGGGTTAAGTCCAACACGACTCCCACACAGCCAAAAGCCAGGGTAGACCGATCAATGCCTTGATGGGCTTCCCAGCTTTGGGCAAGAAAACGTGGACGCAGGCCCGCAACTGCAGGGGCATCCACAGGTTTTCCCCCACTCTGGAACCCGATGGCTCCCTCTCTCAAACCCTCCCGGACAAACTAAGCCACCCCACTGGTGCTCTCTAGCTGGTTGCAGACAGGACTGGCCCCTAGGCCCTCCAGATGTCACTGGCCCTTGCTCTCTCACAGAGTGAGGGGCTTTAGCCACAGGCCCGTAGTACCCATTTACCACTCTCTTTCTCCTCCGTGCAGATCCAAACTGCCACTGGTCCTCCCACTTGGGGTCCGCACCCTCAGGCTGACCAGCAATCAGGGGTGAGGCTCTCCTCCCCCTACCTCTCCTTTTGGGGTTCTGCCCTCTCCTCCTATGCGGGGCACCCTCAGACCTCCACTCTCTCACTCGTCCAGGGCCGTGGCCCTCCAACTGATCCATCAACCCAGGTGTAACGAGGAGGGATGGAGGGTGGAAGAACTCACCCCCTCTGATGAATGGTGAGTCGCTGATCATCCCTCCCATCCTTCCCTCCAGAGCGACTACTCGTCATGGCCTTTGATAGCCAACACGGAGGAAAACGAAGAAGGCGCCTTTAAATGGGCGTGTGCAGAATCCGAGGACACGCCCCTGCATGACGTCGGGACAACGGGAGTGGAGAAAACCCAGGAAGTGCTTCTGCCGGCGTGTGACGACACCCAGGAGGTAGAAGCAGGAGCGTGGCGGAGAGTTGGTGGTGACAGGAGCGGAGCACGGAATCAAGGAAGAGAGAAGGAAGGCGAGCCAGGAGGCCTATGACCCTGCGGAGCACCGTGCCACACTCCCGAGGGAAGAGTGTGGCTGAGACAGGCACGGCAGCGGTTTGCAGGCTGGGTTGGGAGGCGGGGAGACTCTCCTCCTTAGCGTTGCAGACAGCTACTGTCCACCTTGTAAATAGCCTATAAATACTCCCTTACCCGTTCTTCCCGCATCCTTCCCCCCCATCCTACACCTTATCCTCACCACGCAACCCTCTGCACTACCTATATTGTATAGCACTCTACCGTCAGCGGTGTCTTTTCACGTACTGGTTCCCCATTGGGTCCCTAGGTGAAAACCTTGAGCCCTGACGGCCTCTCTTCTGTTCTTTTTGTCTTCAACCACCGGTGGGGAGCCAAAGCAAGTAACCGACTCAGAGGAAGACGGAAGACGGACATTCCGGTCGAACCTGCGAAAGGAATATTGCCACCACGGATCCGGCAGAGTTTGCTCGGGAAAGACTAACCTCCCACACCAGAAAGACCTTAACAAAAATAAAGCCCTACCTAACAAGAAAGAGTTTTCGGTCCCTTACTGTACCCATGTCACAACTGGTGTCAGAAGTGGGATCCTCCACTTCCATTCAGCAACCACAGATGGATCAAATAATCCAGCACCTGATAAAGGGACAAGAAAAACTAGAGTGGGCTATAGAGCGGTAAATATCCACAGCTGACGCAGACAGGGAACTGTTTAAGAACGCAATCAGTGCCCAAATCGAAGGACTACGAAAGGTCGTACATGACCCAGGTGCAAACCCTTCCCTCGAGAGAAGGACCTCAGTAGCACACCCTGCAGGAGTGTCCTTGCAAAAGTACGTACAGGTAGAGGACCCGGACGCATTCTTAACGAATTTCGAGAGGGCAGCCCGTGTCTGTGGGTGGCCTGAGGATAAATGCCCATTTTTTCTAGCTCCGTTATTAACTGGAGAGGCTCAGGCAGCCTACCAAGTTGCTAACCATGCGGGTAACACCGCTTACAGAGAAATAAAAGAAATCATACTCGACCATCTAGGACTAGATGCAGAGGCATACCGGGTGCAGTTCCGGAAGGAAAAAGGGGTTACCGGTGAAAATCCAAACACCTTATTCCTACGGCTGAAGATGGCCGCAGACAAGTGGTTACGGCCAGAAAGCTGAAGCAAAGAAGAAATCATGACAAGTATTTATCTGGAACAATTTATGGAGGCCCTTCCATATGGAACACAGCGGTGGTTAAGACAACACTCGGGACTCACTGCCGCCCAGGCCATAGAAATGGCCTCTAATTATTCAAGGGCCCAACCACGTTCCTTCCCCTGGGACGTTAATAGAAACCCCAAACCAAACTCGACACTGAAGCAAGAATGAAAAAAAAGCGGTCCAGAATCCTTAAAAACGAAGCCCTTCCGGTTGGATAATACCCCTGTGAGAGGTCCACAATGTTTCGAGTGTGGCGAGTGGGGACACATTGCCCGCTTATGTCCACGAAGGAAATCCACTGAAGAGCCTATGGAGGTGGGGTATATCTCCATATCTCCAAGGCGGTGATGTACATAGCGGAAATGGGACCCTCCTTCTATGTACGTGTTCAGGTCAACAACCGGGGTATCAGGGCCCTATTAGATTCAGGGTGTAGGCAGTCGGTCATTCAAAAGAGGCTAGTGTTACCCCCCCCAGATACTCCCTAACACGCTTGTACACATAAGATGTGTACATGGAGACGTGAAGCCCTACCCCGTGGCCCAAATCACCATTCAACCTGTAGGTAGAAACCCTTGCTCAGTGAAAGTAGGAGTGGTAGAGTCACTCCCTGAGGATTTAATAATAGGGGTAGATAACCCGGACTTCATGTCTCTGTTCCGTTTTGAAATAAGGGAGGGAAGAGAAAGCACCCCTCAAACACACATTTCCTTGCTAACAACAGAGCCGTGGTTATTGGATCGGAGCTTTAAATTCGCACAATCCAATAATGCTACACTCTTCAACGCATGGGAATCAGCCCATGTGTCACAAACCTTACCTACCAATACGTACCCTAGGTTCTCGATCAAAAATGAATTACTGTATATAGAAGGGTAGCCCGACGAACCCCTACAATTGGTGGTTCCGAAAATCTTCCGAGAACAGATCCTCTTTTACGCTCATACCCATCTAACGGCCGGACACTCAGGTGCAGAAAAAACTACACAAAAAATAACAAAGCACTTCTACTGGCCAGGTATATATAAAGAGGCCAAGATGTATTGCAAGCAATGTGTGGTCTGTCAGAAGAAGAGCATGTATAGACCCCCGGCCGTACCCCTACAACCACTGCCCATTATAGGGAACCCATTTGAAAGGGTGGGTATGGACCTGATTGGACCTCTACCTCGTACATCTAAAGGACATACCTACGCCCTGGTCATAGTGGACTACAATACCCGCTTCCCTGAGGCCTTTGCCCTATGCGCTCCTACAACGAAAAATGTAGCGGAGAAACTGTTGGAACTATTCTCTAGAGTAGGTTTCCCCAGGGAAATACTAACAGACCAGGGGACTCCCTTTGTGTCAAGTATGATGAAGGAAGTATGTAAGATGCTAGTCCTACATCATATACGCACCTCGGTCTACCACCCTCAGACCGAAGGTCTAGTTGAAAGATATAACCGCTCTCTTAAGGCAACCCTGAAAAAGATGCTGTCTGTAGAGAACAAAGAATGGGAGAGATTGTTACCCTTGGCGTTATATGTACTCCGGGCACAGGTACACAGCAGTCCAGACGGAGACAAGATATTAAACGGGAGGTGCAGGAGATGCTCAGATTAGGAGTGATTTGACCGTCCCGGAGTAACTGGTCATCACCTATAGTGATGGTACCAAAACCGGATGGTACAACGAGGTTTTGCATGGACTTCAGGGCACTGAACACCATTTCTTAGTTTGATGCATACCCTATACCACGGGTAGACGAGTTAATCGAAAGAATAGGGGAGGCCCGCTATATAACGGCATTAGACCTGACTAAGGGCTATTGGCAAGTCCCCCTGAGGGAAGAGGATAAAAGAAAAACAGCCTTTGCCACAGAAGATGGACTTTTCGAGTTTAATGTCCTCCCTTTCAGCCTCCATGGGGCCCCAGCGGCATTTCAGAGGCTAATGAATGATGTACTAGACACCCATAAGGAGTATTGTTCAGTATATTTGGACGACATCGTTATTTTCAGTATATCATGGAAAGACCACTTAGAACAGGTATGAAAAAAATCCTGACGGCCCTGCAGGCCGCGGGATTACACGTCAATGCCAAAAAGTCCTAAGCCGCTTATCCCAAAGTAAAGTACCTGTGGTGCATGTTAGGCGAAGGGGTCATAGAACCACAAGAGTAAAAGGTTAAAACCATACTAAATACACCCTTTCCCTCTACCAAAAGGGAGTTGAGAGCATTGTTAGGCCTGATCGGCTACTATAGGAGGTTCTTAGACAATTTCGCTGAAGCTGCCAGTCTTCTAACTGATCTCCTGAAGATGAATGTGAAAACCACCCAAATCATACACCCAACTGAAAGTGCGAGGCAGGCTTTTTCAATTCTTAAAACACTCCATAACCACCAGTCCAGTCTGAATACCCCCCGACTTTGGCAAACCATTCACACTAGCCACAGACGCCTCCAACACAGGCATAGGAGCTGTTTTGTCACAAGAGGGGGACGATGGGATGGAACACCCCATTTTGTTCATTAGTCGCAAACTACACCCCAGAGAACGTAACTATCCCACGGTGGAGAGAGAATGCTTCACTATCTGATGGGCTACAGAGAAGTTAAAATACTACCTATAAGGACGGTCCTTTGTACTGTACACCGACCATGCTCCCCAACAATGGATGCAGAGGAACAAAGCCCAAAACCCCCGCATCCTACGATGGTTTCTATTTCTCCAGCCCTTCTCATTTGTGGTGAAACAAAGAAAAGGGACAGAGAATGGCAATGCGGACTATTTGTCCAGGACACCCTATCTCCCCGATCGGGAGATTCCAGGGGGGAGGGGTGTAATGGAGAGGGAGGGAGGGTGGAAGAACTCACCCCCTCTGATGAATGGTGGGTCGCTGATCATCCCTCCCCTCCTTCCCTCCAGGGCGACTACTCGTCATGGCCTTTGATAGCCAACATGGAGGAAAACGAAGAAGGCGCCTTTAATTGGGCGTGTGCAGAACCCGAGGACACGCCCCTGCATGACATCGGGACAACGGGAGTAGAGAAAACCCAGGAAGTGCATCTGCCGGCGTGTGACGACACCCAGGAGGTAGAAGCAGGAGCGTGGCGTAGAGTTGGTGGTGACGGGAGCGCGGAATCAAGGAAGAGAGAAGGAAGGCGAGCCAGGAGGCGAGGCCTATGACCCTGCGGAGCGCCGTGCCACACTCCCGAGGGAGGAGTGTGGCTGAGACAGGTACGGCAGCGGTTTGCAGGCTGGGTTGGGAGGCGGGGAGACTCTCCTCCTTAGTGTTGCAGACAGCTACTGTCTACCCTGTGAATAGCCTGTAAATACTCCCTTACCCGTTCTTCCTGCATCCTTCCCCCCTATCCTACACCTTATCCTCACCACGCAACCCATGGCACTACCTATATTGTATAGCACACTACCGTCAGCGGTGTCCTTTCATGTACTGGTTCCCCCTTGGGTCCCTAGGTGAAAACCTTGAGCCCTGACGGCCTCTCTTCTGTTCTTTTTGTCTTCAACCACCGGTGGGGAGCCAAAGCAAGTAACCGACTCAGAGGAAGACCGAAGACGGAGATTCCTGTCGACCCTGCGAAAGGAATATTGCCACCACGGATCCGGCAGAGTTTGCTCGGTAAAGACTAACCCCCCCGCACCAGAAAGACCTTAAGAAAAATAAAGCCCTACCTAACAAGAAAGAGTTTTCGGTCCCTTACTGTACCCACGTCACACCAGGGTCTAAACCCTTAGGCTGACCCAGTGCCAGGGGTGAGTCCTCCCTCCCCCTGCACCCCCTCCCAGAGTTCCGCACCCTCCCAACTGGAGTAGTACCCCTGGAAGACAATTCTGGGGGGACATTGCTTACAGATGTCCCACCTGCCAGGTCAGGCAGTACCTGTCCCTGGCCTCCCAACCCAGGATCAACGCCCTGTGGCTGAGCCGGTGCCAGAGGCGAGACCTTCCTCCCTCAAATTACTTAATCTCAAAAAGAAAGCCAAACGCATGGAGTCCCATGCTTTCTTCATGTGCGAGTACCTAAAAGCGGGAGTTATCCCCACAGGCCTCAGAGTACGCAACATGCCAGCTTTGTTTATAGAAGTACGTAAATTTCTTGAACGTAGGTCACTTATAGCCAACAGATGCTCGCGTGATTGGATGCTATTAATCATAGACACGG
Organism: Lissotriton helveticus; assembly: GCF_964261635.1. NCBI lineage: Eukaryota > Metazoa > Chordata > Amphibia > Caudata > Salamandridae > Lissotriton > Lissotriton helveticus. Next base: position 1,143,846,321 of record NC_136063.1, on the reverse strand, counting down.
TCCGCGAGATGTTGGCCATACTCCATAAAGAAATAACAGAATTAGAAGAGAAACTGATAGCCAATCCCGCAGTTGAGGAAGCAAAGAAAACATTAAAAGAAATTAATGAAGAAATAGAGGAGTTTGATACCTTTCTGATAAAGAAAAAAATGGATAAACTAAAAAAAGATGTGAGATGGTTCACACATGAAAAAATCTACCTCTATCTGAGAAAAGACTTCTATCATACAGATTATAATGATCAGACCCCTATGGGAACCAGTACATACAACCAAGGGCCTCAAAATCATGGATTTAACAAAAGAGTCAGGATTCAAAACTTTTCAGAAACGAATTCCTCAGACTCAGATCCTGATGGACTAGTAGTAGAAGATCTGGACTATGGGTACCATGAGAATAATCAAAGAGGACATCCAACAGGCAGATTTAGTAGAGGCCCTAGGAGGTCCTCTTTTTTAGGGAGAGGCAGGGGATCGCACAGACCCCGGTATTCAGGAACCAATATGAATCACTACCAACAGTTGAACCCTCCACATCCTCAGCCCTACGTACAAACCAGGAGGCAACAATACTGGAAACAGTAAAGTTAAATAATACATCGGCTATTCCAATTTTCAATTTATCTAAGCACAAGCTATCCTCAGAAGAAGTACAAGTCCTCAGCAAGGGGCTATCCTTTGTCCCTAGCTCGTATGCCAACAGATATAAAATTCACCAGGATATTTTCTCATTCTTCCGAAAGGTGAGGCTTAAAAAGTATTTTGAGGGGCTAGCTGGAAATGAAGAAGAGGATAATCTCTCAGGATGTAAACCACCATCTATTTTTACTCCAACACTTGAAATGCTAGGTCCAGAAGTGGGTATTTTTGAGAAGAATGTACTAAAAGAACTGGAAAAAATATTGAGATACATCCCCAAACCACAACAAAACCTGAGCACTTCAGAGAGAGAGGCCCTAAAACTACTACAAAACAATGCAGAGATTACTATCAAACCGTGCGACAAAGCAGGAGGGATAGTAATTATGGATACTGAAAAATATTCTAATAAAATCTACGATATGCTCAATGTAGAAGAACATTACAAACGAACTAATAGACGAGCCATAATTGGACTCGCTAGACAAATAGAAACAACAGTAAATAAAGCATTTGTAGATGGCTTTATTTGTCAAAAAGAAATGGATTTTTTGATAAAAGCAAACCCTGTGACCCCAGCAATTTACGGTGTCCCTAAGACACACAAAAATATCCTAGATCCGCCCCTCAGACCAATAGTGGCCTCCATAAACTCTAACACAGAACCACTATCCAAGTATCTAGACTCGTTTCTCTGCCCTTTAACAACCACATATAGCTCCTATATTAAAGACACAGGACATATTATCACCATCTTAGAGCATGCTGCCTTCAAGACGCACAATTCCTAGTCACATGTGATATAGAATCTCTATACACTAACATACCCCAGGACCTAGCAATGGAAGCGGTGGCAGCGCTCCTTGCCAGGACACCGGGTGAAGAACATAGACCTGATAACTTTATCCTAGAGTGTTTGGAGATTATTCTCCATAACAATTTCTTTGAATTTAGAGAGAATCTATATCAACAAATCAAGGGAGTAAGTATGGGGGCCTCCTGTGCTCCTAGCATCGCAAACATCTACATGGGAGAGTTCGATTTAAAAAACATCTTTAACGAACTTGCCCCATTCTATGAAAATGTCACTAGGTGGCATCGTTTCATAGATGACATATTTTTCATATGGACAGGAACTGAAGAATTGCTAAAAGAATTTATAGAGTGGCTCAATCTAGCAGACCCCCATCTAAAATTCACTTGTAATTTTTCATCCAAACAGGTTGAATTTTTAGATATATGGGTACAAAGCATGGAAGGACAAATTACAGTCAGCCTGTACCGGAAGCCGACTGCAAAAAATACTATTTTAGAACATGGAAGTTACCATCCCCCATGTCAAAAAGACTCAATTCCCTTCGGGGAGTTTCTCCGTATTAGGAGAAATTGCACGAATATACAAGGCTTTATGACCCATGCCAATATGCTAAAAGAACGCCTGTTGATACGAGGTTATCCCAGAAGACGGATTCAACAATCGCTCAAAAGAGTGAAGTATTATAATAGGGAAGCTTTATTTAATCAAACTACTAAAGCCCCTAGTCAAAACCTGGTCTGTGTTCTAAACCACACTACCGTAAACAACAAAATCAGACAGATCATAAATAAAAATTGGAAAATTTTAAACACTCATGATCATGAAACTGAATTAAAAAGGCCGCTGATAGCGTTCAGAAGAAACCCTAACCTTAGAGACAAACTAGTCCATAGTAGGGAAAGGCACAACGACACTATGTGCCAACGATCCATTGATGGCAAACCACTACCGAAAGGGAATCATAGGTGTGGTTCATGCCATGCTTGCGAACAAATTATCCTAGGCAACTCATGGACATACAGAAACAAAACTGGACAATTGAAAGAGATGACTAATTGCAAGACAACTAATGTCGTCTACTTAATCTTATGCCCTTGTAGCTTAGGCTACATAGGAGAGACTAGCAGAGAATTTCGTGTGAGATTCTCTGAACACAAATCAGCTGTCAGAACTAAAAAAATCAATGCCCCAATGGTAGCACATTATATCCAATTTGGCCATACAGAAAAGGATATGAGATGGTTGATCTTAGAACGGGTGCAACACAGGCCTGGTAAAGACATGACCAAACTAAGGAAACAGCGGGAAACCTTTTGGATATTCCATCTGGATACAGTACGCTATGGACATAATGAAGAAATATGTTGGATCACCACAGAGTAGGCACATTATCTCTAGCTTGGCCCTCCTAGAAAATTAGTGGATCTTGCCCATTTGCAAAGAGTTCATATTCAGAAATCGACAGCATGCTAGGAGGAATCTATCTATACACGTTCTCGAAATAATAGTATTATTCCATAACTGTGCAGCTATTTAATGCAAGGCTTTATGCCTGGCAAGGCATATTTTCCTTAAAACATCAACAATTTAGAACGACTAACTCGCATTAAATTCATCATCATAATAAACACACTGGTTAACTGTCCGGATTGATTCTATCTTCATCTTCACACTCTTTAATAAAAACAACTATAATTTACCACATAGGACACAGATATCAAAATCGATTGTGGCGGTTCCTTGTGGATAAGCGCCATGTTTAAAGCGCTATTCACATATCTCTAATTAGTCCCTTCTTTGTGTCTACTATTTCTTTAGAGCACACACTCACGCATAGTCTTACATCTATCTCCATGCGTTAGTATCTAAATCAGCTGTGAACAATTTGGCAGTCTTTCCGCTATATAAACGAATGGCGTACCCGTAACCGATGTCAGTGGCAGTGACGTCGGCCGGAGGCGCCATTCGTTAAACGCGATTTCCTAAGAACGGAGGTAGGTGACTCATCCTAGCGCAGCCTCTCCCGGTCATGCGAAAGCGTTAGTTAAACCCGCTGCATCATATTACTCCATCCTAAGTAATTCTACTGTCCCCTGCATTTACAGATACGTACTGTGGACAAGGAATTCGAACAGCGTCGTTAATTCCTAGCTTTGCTAGCCCAAAACAGGTAAGGACAAGAAATCTTACTGTTGTAGACTTAAAATTAAAGGCACACAGCAGAGGGGCGGGCATGATAACTCGAGTAGTCAGGACAGATTAAGATAAAGCCTCGGGGGAATTTGTAGATCTATATAATAACAAGAGCCACGTGATGCCCCACGAAGCGAAAAGTCAGCATGTCCCACAGCATCCGAGCAATAGTTATAAAACCTCGCTCTATGGACATCTCCATTTGTCTATAGTTCTAGACAAATACATCATCGTATTAATACTATCCCTCGCAACTATATCCTTAGTTGTCTAGAGTTTTAAGCAAACGCATCAACGCAATCAGACTATCTCTTGTAGATAGATGGACAAGCCTGGCAAAAAAACCTGACCCTTATCTCGACCATCTCTATTTATTTCAGAACCATTAACTACTAATGTTGAGCTGAATGAGAGCCCCGGAAATGACAAACATTGCTAAATAAGCACACAGGTTTCAAAGGAATCAGACACAAACCGGTAAACCTGAAATAAAGATAACCTTAATGCTACCTGGATGGTAAAAATCAATCTGCATACCTCTTTGAGACACATATATATGTTTTCTGTAGGAACAAAAACCTGGCATCCACAGAAAAAACAATCGAGAAAAGTGGAGATAATCCGCTTGCATATATCGGATAAGCAAAACTGAGTCACAGGTAGATCACGTTAGTTCTAAATCTCTTCCCATCCGCATGAAGCACTTTGCATGTGTGCATGTTAACACGAGTTAGGAGAAGAGACAGGACACACTAGTTTTTTCCTTTAAACTTTTTTCTCTATGTCTAAAAAATTCCAGGGATCTCTTTTTCCTTTGTTAAAAAATAGTTTCTCCCTAAACCTTGGGATATAAGGTATTATTTACTTTATGCACCTGATCACCCACACATGTCTGTGAAGTTACCACAAATGAGCACATGGCATGAACAGTCTATCGAATGAAAAATGTACATTAAGGATGCATAGACATTAATGATGGTATTTGTGTTCTCATTTCAGATAAATGTGAACCCCATGTTTTTAATAATTATGTTGTCCAGTCTGTATATTGGCCCTGAGGAAGGTGATGTAAAGCAATGATACCACCGAAACGTACGTAGGCCGTACGCACCAGAGACCCCCACACAAATCATAGTCAAAACTTTGGCGAAAGAAAAGAACCCAATGTGAAAGATTACTAATCCCTAGTATAAAATTGATACCTGGAGGAGTCTATAAAAGGACACATATTGTTTGTCTTTACAATTTATCTTCTTAGTGTTTGTTGTGATAGCCGTGTCAGGAGAATGAGTAAGAAAGACTGAGTATGTATGACTGAGTGCATGAGAGATAGTAATTTTTGTTTTGGGGTTCTTAATAAGAAAAGAATCAATTCGGTACTTTTATATTTATTTGTATATACGTCATGTTGTCACTGTATAAAAATCATTTTGATAAATGTGTTACTAGAATTGAAAAAAATGAAAATGATGATAAAAAAATGATATATAATAAAGAAATGAGGAAACTGAACATCAAATCCTAGTGAATGATTTCACAGCTATGATTGCATCCTATGTAAAGTGTAAATGAGCATTTAATGCCTAAATGAAAACAAATATAGGTCAATATAGAGGTTCTTTAGTCTGTTGTTGAGACCTTCCTCCCTCTGCACCCCCTTCCAGAGTTCCGCACCCTCCCACCTGGAGAAGTTCCCCTGGAAGTGAAACCGGTAGGGACCTTGATTACAAGTGCCCCTCCCTCCAGGCCAGGGAACCCCTGAACTAGGCACCCCTGCCCAGGATCTAAACCCTGCCACTGAGCAGACCCCCGAACCACTGGAGCTCGGATTACAGATGCCCTGGGTTCTCCTGACACTAGGGGCTCCCCTTCCCTGGATGGCACATCAGGACAGCCTAGACTCCCAACCTGGGGTCCCCTTATGGAACTCTCCAGCCCTGAGACTGTGGTTGGGCCCCTCGGGACACCCCCCGTCTCACTACTTCTTGGAGATAGGACCTGAGGCCCTACAACCCTCTCACTAACCCGGAGCCTAGTAGGGCTATTCCGCACCTCTCCCGCCTCGCTGGATCGGAAGATTCTTGCACCATTCCCTTCAGGATCACTCCCCAATGTCCTCTCAGACTCTCTGGCACTCACCCAAAGGTCTGCCTCCCGTGCAAGTTCCCTGGGTTCGGAGAACCCACACTGTAACAGGTGGTGACGCAACCTGGGAAAACAACTTCTTAGCAGGTGTTCCTTGATAACTACCTGGAACAACCCTTCCCATCACTCACTGAGCTATCCACCACCCAATCCTCCAATGCAGTCCAACACACGTCCACATACTCCCCCCAGGACTGGTGGGACAGTTTTCCCCTGCCCCTGAACTCCAACCTGTTCCCCTCTCCCTGGGAATCAGGCACCGTCTCCCTGGCTCTGGGAGTGGGAATCCCTACATTGGACCCACTCTCGCTGCCACCACTGGATCCCACACTCACTGGTGAATCCAGAACACAAAAACCACTCTCAGGGGACAACCTACCCACCTGAGCTAGTCTCTCCCTGGCAAAGGCCCTCTCTGCCCCTGCCATCCTCTCCTGCGCTAGGACCTTCTCAGTCTCTAGCCTCTTCTCCTCCATCCTCAGCTGCGCAAACTCCTTGGCATGCTCCAACCTGAGCTTCTCCAACACCAGCTGATGTTTCCTTTCTCCCCTTCTATCTACCCACTCTTCTGGGGACAGGGAAATTGATGGGGCAGTGCCCCCAGGATTGGACCCAGCACGGGACACCCTGACTATGGCGTCCTCATTCGCTACTGGCGACTCTGTTCTGTAAACTACTTCCTCCTCATCAGTATCACCACCCTCCAGGGTTATGGATTGGGAACCCTCACTCTCAGAGTCCTCCTCCTGGTCTCCACCAAATCCACCCCTTTAAATACGCGGAGGGGTAATCGGAAAGGTCCCAACAGGGCTCTAAGGTTTCCCCCCTCTTGAGGGCCTCATAGTGAAATAACTTCCTGCGAGTGTTGCCTACTGGGGGTATCCCTCTCTCTTTGCAGACATGTATCACTTCCTGCTCTGTGTACTCCATAAGGTAATCCTCACTGTAGGTTAACCCCATCCTGGCGAGGTACACCCGGGACACACCACCCACCGTGCAACAGGGGAACACAATTCAAAAAACACTTTTTGGAGGAAAGTACAATCGGTAAAAACAATTTTCACCACAAAAAACCTGTGATTACTTTTCAATGCTCTATTTGCAGTATAACATGCTGCTGCTGCGGTACTGTGCAAACACAAGTCCTATCCCACCGGGCCTGTGTGCTGGACCCTAAGCCCATCTGCACCCCTCCACTGTCCACAGGTCCAGTGAAAGCCCGCTGCTAAAGTTCAGGCTGCTGTACCAGGAGGAGTGCCACGTTACAAGGGATGAGGGTTCCTAGAAGCTGCTGTCCTGTACTGATGATTACCCACTGATAGCTGACCTGGCACAGTAGTGCCTGCTGCTCTCCTGCATAGCGCCTCGTGAGCGCTACAACTGTGCCTGCTGCTGTGCTGACTAGTGCCTGAGTAAGAAGTGCTATAATCAAAGCACCTGGAGAAGAAGAGCGCTTTATCTGACTGCCCAGAAGCACCTAGTGAGTGTTACCCTTCTGTTCTGCCTGCTTGACAGCGCACTGCAAGTGCCTGGACTGTCCAGGAGTGAGGAGCTGATGCCAGCAGCGCTGTGCTGCTGAGGCGCTATTGTATGGCGTGGGACCTAAGCGCTGCAACTCGATTCCCGCAGTGACAGTACCCAGGAGGAGGTGGAGAGTGTGGGCGATCCGTTATTGTGTGGGACCTGGACTGTACTGCAGTGCTGTGCTGCCTGGGAGCGCTGCGTATTCAAAAATATTGCGGGAGCCTACCCCACGTGATACTGCCGATTTTAACCTACAGCGGATGCTCACCCTGCTTAATTGCCGCCACTGCGTGTTCTATGTAAAAACCCAGCAGGAGCCCACCCTGCACTTCAGGGTTGCCGCAAAATCACAGCCGTGACCCGTGGTGGCAGAGGAAGCCCTGGGCAGCTGCGCTGCTCGCAGCAACCCGGAAGCCCGGCAGGAGCCCCGCCAGCACCTGCCCAGCACTAATGGAGCCCAGAGGAATCCCGGTGAGTGGGGCTGCAGGTCGGACCTAGGGGGTTGGTCGTGGCACGGGGTCGGTGCCTTCCCCCAGTGGGCCACAGTGCCCCGGGGACTACACAGTGATGCCGCAGTTGTGGGTCGCTGCAACATGAGGCATTTTTCTTTAAGCCTCAGGTCCCCGGAGGGGACCCCCCAACTGGCCAGACTTAGTGGGCCCCTTGATTTTGGATTGTAGAGTCCCATGACAGGGGCTCCCAGGCCTGCTTTCTAAACACAGCTGCCCCGCAGGACAGTGGGCAGTTATGTTATGTTATGTTATGTTATGTTATTATTATTTGTACAGCGCAACAGCTGCCCCAGCAAAGGGGCGTCCTGGCGCTATGAGAAGGCAAACACAACACAACATCAGTCTGGCGCAGAGAAGAACCTAAATTTAGACAAACAATAAGGTTTTGATAGCGCGTCTAAACTGGAGAAGGTCATCAATTGCCCGAGTCTCAGAAGGGAGGAGGTTCCACCACTTCGCTGCCAGTACTCGAAAGGAGCGGCCGCCAGTTCTACTCAGCCTGAAGCGTGGAACCACTACCAAGTTCTGGCCCAAAGATCTCAGAGTCCGCATAGGGACATAAGGAATTAGAAGATTCGCCAGAATTTGGGGAGACATACCTTTGAGGATTTTAAATGCCAGGCAGAGAACCTTGAATTTAATCCTCTGAGTTACAGGGAGCCAATGAAGCGAGTGCATCGTCTTGTAGACCGAGCACCGTCTAGGCAAACCTACCACTATTCTGGCCGCAGCGTTTTGAACTCGCTGCAGCCAAATGAGTTCAGCCTGATTTATCCCGGCCAAGAGCGAGCTGGCATAGTCCAGTCAAGACAGTACTGATGCCTGAACCACCAGCTGTCTGGTGGGGGCATCAAAGAATCTCATTATAGGCCTTAGTCCTCTAATAACGCCATAGCAAGAGGCCGCCACCCTCTTGGTGTGGCAGATAAAACTAAGTGTTGGATCAAGCCAAACCCCAAGATTTTTTATCTCCGATACCGGAGAGGGGGTCACACCCAGTTCAGAAGGCCACCAGTCGTCGCCCCACAACCCCACTTGCTTGCCTACCACCATGACCTCTGTCTTCTTGGTGTTCAACTGGAGACAGTTAGAGTTCATCCAATTGGCCACTGCCCGTAAGCCGCCCCGGAACCTGAGGGCCTCCACATCAGAGTCCCCACTCAACGTGACCGCCAGCTGCGTGTCATCAGCATATGAGACCATCGTCAGGCCCCATTGCCTGACGACCGCAGCCAGCGGTCTCACGTAAAGATTAAAAAGAGTGGGGCTCAACGAAGACCCCTGTGGGACCCCCAGAGACAACGGGTACGGTTTAGACTTGCCAGGTGGAATCGCAACCTGGAACGACCTGTCCGTAAGAAAGGATCGAAACCAGCATAGGGCAGAGCCCTTGACTCCTACTTCCTCCAGTCGCTGAAGTAAGATCCTGTGCGATACAGTGTCGAACGCGGCACTCAGATCTAATAATAATAGTGCCGCTGTCCGACCCGCATCAAGCACAGATCGCAGATGTTCGACCATGGAAAGTAGGGCCGTCTCCGTGCTGTGGCCCGCACGGAACCCATTCTGAGTTGGGTCTAAGATGTTAGCTCTGGTAAGATGGTCTGCCAGGATACCGTTCACATGGGCCTCAGCAACTTTTGTTGCCCAGGGAAGCAAGGAGATCGGGCGGTAGTTCTCCGGTTTGAGAGGATCGAGGGTAGCCTTCTTCAATATGGGTGTGACTATGGCCTGCTTCCACCTAGTAGGCACTACACCTGAGGATAATGACAGGTTGATTAAAGACAACACCGGAGTGCTGCATAGCGGCAGCATAGTCCTAAGCTGAGCCGGTTTAAGCGGATCTGCAGGAGAGCCCGACTTAATTTTTAAACTCAAGTGGTCAAAAGCCTCACTTGTTATGGAAGGCAGGGTGTCGAGACACTCATTATCTCTCACAATACACCTGTCTCGCACTAAATTGGACGAGACCATAGGGAAGGTTCGATATATGGCTTGCACCTTCTCGAGAAAAAAAGAGGCCAGACCCTCACAATGGGAATCTGAACATATTTCTACAGCCGTTGTCCTCCTAGCCACTAAGGGCCATATGTAGGTGGCCGAATACTGGTCGGTAACACCGAAAAAGGCCAGTTTTCGTTGTTACCGACCGGTAATTAGCCATGTGAGATGTACGTAATACCGAATTGATTCGTTAATAACGAATCGGTAATAAATTACCGATTCGTTATTTACCGATTCAAAATTACCGAAACAAATATTAACTAATCGGAAATAACTAATCGGAACAATCCCCAAAAATGCTATGTAGCAAACCTCGGTATTACCGAAATTGACCGGATTCGGTAATAACAAATCGGTATTTACCACTTTTCTGGAGCATGTGGTAATCAGGTGGAGTGCATAAAAACAGGGCCAAAATGCATCAGTGGGAACACAATGGCGGGACTCTACCTCATTGCAAGGCGGATACGCTTGAGAGCAGCAGGACTAAGGATCTGGAGACGGGAGGAGCAGGTGTACAGATTGCGCATCACATTGTTCCAATTGACAGAAGCAGAAATACATGAAAGATACAGACTGCACCCTGATACCATCCTGGAGCTAATACGGGACCTAAAACCCTATCTGGAGCATCAGACACCCACGCTGTCCCCACCCATGTCCAGGTACTCTGCTGCCTGCACCTCCTTGCATCAGGAAGTTTCCAGGGTGTGATAGCTGCAGTGGGTGGAGTGTCACAGAGCTGTTTGTCTCGTTTTTTCAACACTTTCCTAGATGCCATGATGGACAGAATGGAACACTACATTTCCTTCCCCAGTACACAGGCGGAGCTGCAGAGGACCAAGCTGGAGTTCTACCAAATGGCACACTTTCCACACGTCATCGGCTGCATAGATGGGACCCATATACCCATCTGCCCACATGCAGCTAGTGAATACATTTACAGGAACCGCAAATCCACCCACTCCATCAATGTACAGGTGATATGTGATGCCAAGTTCTTAATTACTGACATCGTGGCCAAATTCCCCAGGAGTAGCCACGACGCGTACATCTTCCGGAACAGTGGCATCCATACCCGTCTGCTTGCAGGTGAATTTGGAGACGGATACATACTAGGTAAGTAAATGTGACACACTCTGATGTACACCCTGGCTAAAGCTATTGATCACACAACATAATGCCACTTACATCTGTACATAGGTGACAGCGCATATGCCCTCCGGCCGTATCTACTCACACCATATCTCAACCCAACCACCCAGAGGGAGAGGAGATACAATGTGGCACATAGGAGCACACGCAACGTGGTGGAGCGCACGTTTGGATTGCTCAAAATCAGATTCCGTTGCCTCCACAAAACTGGAGGTGCACGTCTCTACAGCCCCATCAAATGTTGCAAGATTATTGCTACATGTGCAATGCTACACAATCTGGCCATCAAAAAAGGAACAGCAGTGGAACTGACTGACTCAGATGACGAGGACGAGGACAACCCTCAGCCAGAGCCCAGCGCAGCAGGTGTTGCTATTGAACATGATGGGAGACAGAGACGGGCAGAGATAACGGCAAACTACTTCTGAGTGAGTAACGACACAGAGCCAGTTTCAGTTACATTTCAAGGTGTTTATTAGGCACACCCCCAGTAATGTGAGCAATGTCCAATTGGACATGGGTTACATCACCCATCTCATGCTTGGCAACAGCCATAGGTCCTTACTTCTTGCGGCCACGTGCTGCCCGTGACCGTTCCCTATCAACACTGTCCGGTGTGTCGGACTGTTCATGTGAAGGCACGTTACGTTCACTACGCCTTCTGAACTCGGTGGGTGAGGGCGTGATGCTACCACGGCTGGTGGCCTCCTCACTGTCCCCCCCCCTTCCATTGTGGCGGCCTTAGCATTCTGCATTTGCTCTAGCACTGAGGTCAAGGACACCATCCCCCTGGCCACATCCCTGCTGCAATGCGCCATCTCCTCCTGCATGGCGATGGACCTGCGACACATCAGTGATGTTGAAGTGGCGAGCCGGTTCACCGACTTGGTATAGGCCTGGAGCCTCTGTCTCTCCCTGCGCCTGGCTAGACGGTCCTGCTCAAGCTGGCTGCAGAGGTTGTCCACCGAAGTAGCCACTCTTTCCATTCCTGCACTCATGTTCTCCCCCATAGCACTGATGCCCTTCTCCATCCTGTGCATATGCTTGTTCATGTGTGCCACCTCCCTGTGCATTGACTTCAGTTCTTTCCATTGCAGGCGCTGGACCTTCAGCATGTTGCCTTCCAGTCCAGCGAACACACTGTCACCCTGCTCGGCTGCCTCTGGACTGTCCGGCCTTGCCCTGCGGCGTCTGGATGAGATGTGGGCACCCTCGGATGCAGAACTACACCTCTCCCTGTTGGATCTTTCCCCTATGGGACTTTGTTCGCCCCCTCTGCCCTCCTCATCTGACTCCTCCATCTGCTGGAGGGTGGCCACGGCATGCCTCCTGCCTGATTGTGGGGGTGGGGGTGTTGGTGATCTTCGCAGTGGGGACTGTGTGAGAGGGGATTGTGGACTTCCCTGGCGCTGTGGTGATGGCTGTGGTGGTGGAATAGATGGCCATGATGACGCAGTGCTTGTGGTCCCTGCAGGCCTGCTGGCGTCTTCATTTTGCCTCCCCTCCGGCCTGGCTGACTTGGCTCGGCTGCTCTCTGCTGCACTGCGAGATGACTCGCCTGTAATGACACAAATGTATATATACTCACTGCTCTGTCTGCCATGTGATTTCATTAAACAACATGCCTACAGAGCACAGTGGTTGTCCTGACATTGCCAATTACTTTACCATGCTATTGTGTTTGCTAGCCTGACTGTCCTATTCATGTGTTCCCTCTGACTACATCACCCATAATGCATTGCAGGTATCCAGTAAGACATGGGGCGGAGAGGGAGCCCCTTTGCCACTATGGGGATTGGGGTTGGGGAGGGGGTAGCACAGCATGCTGGGCATGCTTCTTACCTTGTTTTCTAGCTGCTCTGGCGGAGCTGTCGGCGTCTCCCACGCCAATAACACTCTCCTGCTGGATGGTGGATTCAACCATCTGTTCAAGTGGTGTTGGTACTGGGGCTCTGTTTTTCCCTCCTCCTGTTTTTCCAGCCTGCCTCAGTCTCTCTGCCATCCTCAGTTTGGCTGTCTTCCTGAGGTCGTACCACCTCTTCCTGATGTCCTCTATGGTGCGCTGGGTCACACCTATGGCATTGATTTTGTCCCTGATGCCACTCCAGATTTGCCTCTTCTGTGACTCTGGCACTTGGTGGGACTGGGCTCCAAAGAGCTTGTGGTGCTCTTGACTGACATCCTGGATCAGGACCTCCAGCTCCTTGTCACTGAACTTGAGTTTTCTCTTTCTGTCACCTCCCTCCTTCTCCCTGTCCTGGCTTGCCATTTCAATGCTTGTTGTTGTTTTGCAGTCCTGCTTGTGGCTGTGTGGCTGTGTTGCTGCTGGCTCCTCAGCTCACCAGGCTGTCTGCCTGCCTGCCTGCCTCACTGTGAGCTCCAGGTCCTGTGCACCTGGCTGGGTGTGGCCACTTCCTGTTTGGGAGGTAATTGGGTGAATCAGGATTGGCTGATTCGACAAATTACGGATTTTTGAATTACCGAATCGGTATTTCCGATTCGGTAATGGATTCCGTAAAACCGATTCGGTATTTCATTCTAATTTTTTACCGATTTGTCCGAAATCGGTATTTAATATCGATTCATAACGAATCGGTAAACTTTAACGAAATTTTATCTACATCGCGTATACCGAATCCTTAATACCGATTCGGTAAAATTCGGTATTAAGGATTCGGTATTCTCAATTTACCTACATATGGCCCTAAGTCCTTTAAAACCTTGAATATAAGTTTCAAGGGGTTAGGGCTATTCAGAAACTCCTGAGCATAATAAGCTGCACGGGCTCTGCATACCGCTCTGTGGTAGATCTTAGTTTTAGCAAAGTAGCGGGCCTTAAGCTCAGGGTCAAACGATTTTCTCCAAAGCCATTCAGCCTGCCTACAGGCTCTTTTAAGGGACGCTAAGGTATCGTCATACCAAGGGCTATGCTCTTTAGAGCCCTGTTTAGACCATACCAAAGGGATCAAAAAGTCCAGAGCGCGAGAAATCCACACACAGAAAGCGTCGTACCCATCATCGACATTAATGACCGGGCCCAGGGGCGCTTTCTCCAAAAAACGATAAAAGTCTTCCAGTTTTAATTTATTCCAACGGCGTTTAAGGATTTTTTTATCCTTAGATATAAAAGGAGGATCGGACATAGGGACAACCATCTTCACCAGCATATGATCGGTCCAAATCATCTGAATGGGACAAAGTACTCTAATACCCTCTAAGTTGGTAAAAAATAGGTCAAGTATGTGGCCATCTCGATGAGTAGGAGAGGTCACCAGCTGGGAAAACTGCAAGGCCTCTAGATCGGCAGAAAAACTCCGAATAGCGGGCAAAGATAAACAGTCCAAATGGAGATTGAGGTCACCAAGGACATTAAAATTCGCACATCCTAGTGCCTCCGTACTAATTAGATCCGGGAGAGCAGCCCTAAAGGCAGCATCGCAGCCCGGAGGGCGGTAAATTAAAAGGCCCGAAAAGGTGAAGTGATGATTAAACGAAATTTTAAACAGAGCACATTCACATCCGGGAAGTTTAAGGGCTTTCCATTCACATGGGTAAGACAACTTAACAGCCATCGCAATTCCCCCTCCTCTCGAACCCCGATTAAGTGTAAAGATAGCATATATATGTAAATGTAAATGGAAATGTATTTGAGCTTGTAAAGCGCACTGCTACCCGTCCGTAGGTTTCCTGGCGCTGTATAACTCTGGGGAACCCGTCCTGGCTTTCCCTGTGCGATGGTCCCTGCTGGGAGTCCCCAAGGTGGAGCCAGGCATCCCCGGAATTGATGGGGCCGTTGTGGAGATTAGGCAAGCTAATGCCCAGAGTTGCCGAGTGGAACCCCTGATTAGATTAAGCACCAAAGCGAGAATTATCGAGTCCGCTGACCCAAGTCCACGACCCTGCCGCGTCGGGAATTGAACCCTGGTCCCGGGCTGACTTCTGCTCCCGGATCTGCCACCTCTAACCAGTGAGCCACACCACTCCACCTGACCATAGTCAGGGGGAAAAGCGAGGTTCAGTATGGAGGAGTCCGAGTCCTGCAGCCACGTTTCGGTCATAAAAAGCACGTCAGGTGCCTCTGTTTTAAGGAGATCATATATCTCCTGATAATGTTTTACCAGTGACCTGACATTCAAATTCCAGATGTCAAGATCCCGCTTCCGTGGCATGTTTCTACCCAGATGGTAAATTCAAGGAACGAATGCGCGACGGAGTGTCCAATTCCCAAACGCCACAGGTGCAACGATAGGGGCCACAAGTCGGGGCCACTGGGGGGAGATCACAGACAGTGCACAATCCCCGAATGGCCAACAGCTCTTCCCTTTGATACCTAATTATAGGTGATGGCATAATGGTAGGAAGTGGCATAGAGTCCTGCCACGACCCGCGATGCCTTAGCGCTGACGGGCGCAGACGGGCAGGACTCTGGCGCGACTCAGGCGCAGCGAAGGCGCACCCGCTGCGCGATACCGCTGCGCGTTGAAGGGAGCTTTAAATAGGCGTCCCTCCACTCAGCTGGAGCGCTAGAACGCTCATCAGTGACAGCCCCGGAGAGTGAACACCACTACAAGGTGGCACCCAAAGAGTGCACACCACTCCAAGATGGCGCCCAAAGAGTGAACACCACTCCAAGATGGCGCCCAAAGAGTGAACACCACTCCAAGATGGCGCCCAAAGAGAATCCCACCCCAGGAACCGGACCCGCCTAAACAGCGGTGAGGAGCCGATTAAAGTGCAGGTAAGGGGGGGTAGAATGAGTCCCGTTAAAACCAGGGGAAAATGCAACAAAAATGAACTCAAATAGATACAAGGTTAATTAAAATAGTAGCGAGGCACAGTGAGGCGCAAAGCGCGATGCAGCGCCCGAATACCTTCTCAGGGAAGACCACAGGGCAGGTCGCCTTAAATAGGCGTCCCTCCACTCAGCTGGAGCGCTAGAACGCTCATCAGTGACAGCCCCGGAGAGTGAACACCACTTCAAGGTGGCACCAAAAGAGTGCACACCACTCCAAGATGGCGCCCAAAGAGTGAACACCACTCCAAGATGGCGCCCAAAGAGTGAACACCACTCCAAGATGGCGCACAAAGAGAATCCCACCCCAGGAACCGGACCCGCCTAAACAGCGGTGAGGAGCCGATTAAAGTGCAGGTAAGGGGGGGTAGAATGAGTCCCGTTAAAACCAGGGGAAAATGCAACAAAAATGAACTCTAATAGATACCAGGTTAATTAAAATAGTAGCGAGGCACAGTGAGGTGCAAAGCGCGATGCAGCGCGCGAATACCTTCTCAGGGAAGACCACAGGGCAGGTCGCCTTAAATAGGCGTCCCTCCACTCAGCTGGAGCGCTAGAACGCTCATCAGTGACAGTCCCGGAGAGTGAACACCACTTCAAGATGGCGCCCAAAGAGTGCACACCACTCCAAGATGGCGCCCAAAGAGTGAACACCACTCCAAGATGGCGCCCAAAGAGTGAACACCACTCCAAGATGGCGCCCAAAGAGAATCCCACCCCAGGAACCGGACCCGCCTAAACAGCGGTGAGGAGCCGATTAAAGTGCAGGTAATGGGGGGTAGAATGAGTCCCGTTAAAACCAGGGGAAAATGCAACAAAAATGAACTCAAATAGATACCAGGTTAATTAAAATAGTAGCGAGGCACAGTGAGTTGCCACGGGTTGGGGCATTCAGCAGTCTAGAGACCCTTTGTGGCTGCGCAGTGCACCAGCAACTCATCTGCAGCATAGAGGCAGCAGGACTGTAGGTGCTGATGCAAGCTGACTGCGATGATGTTTATGCTAATGGTTTATTCCCCCCTACTAATGTGATTTAGGCTGGCGCAGTATGCCCCCTTGTTGAATGTGTTCATGCTAAGGAAGGTTTTCGGCCCTGTGTTATGCCAAGTACCATGTGCCTGATGCCCCTAATGGTGCCTAATGTGATGTTGCCCACCGATACACCCAGGATGTTTTAGGGTGATGCCCACTGGTAAGGTGGCCTATGCTAGTGCATGGCCTACTAGGATATTTTAGGTTAGGTCTGATGCTCTTGGGCCTCAATATCATTCATGGTTATGGCCTCATGATTTATGCCTACTATATTTCTATGCCGGATCTAATGTTTTCTCCTTACAGCTTTCCTGCCTCAGGGGTTATTCACGTTGTCCATGCATATTGTTAGACCTGCTCCGATGCCTCATGATAATGTCTCATGCTGAGGTCTTGTTTTCGTTCTATGCCTAGCAACTGATTTCACGCCCTGATGATTTCATTGCAGGATTGAGACTGATGGTCTTACCTTTTGTTTCCCTTTGTCCTTTGCAATGGTTCTGGCAGCGGCCCGATTGGCCCTGCCATGTACATAATCCCCTTGTAAATATTGCCTTGGCACCAGTTGGCGCAGTATAGAGATTATTGTGATTACTATCATATGTTTGACACAATACAAATGTAATTCTTACCTAACCTGGTGTGATCTCTTTTTGTGGTGTGCCTTGTGTGTAGCTTGTGTGTGCTGCCTGGATGCTTTGGCCCGCACGCTCTGCACCACGCTACCCCATTTCTAACACTCTTGTTGTCTGTTTTGTCAGTATCCTTGCTGATTAAAGTTCTTTTGGTTTGTGCTATTGGTTGACTGTGCCCCATGCTCTATGTGGCACTTCAACATTGCCAAGCTCTTTGCCCGCATCACAATTTTTCACAGGGGTGACAGGGACTTCAGTCCATTCACACACTGATACTTGTGTTATCTGTGACGTCAATTTTACATGTCATGCAGTTCTCTTTTTTGTGGTTAGCTATTGTTGACTACATTGTTCACATGTCAGGTTGGGGGACACAGCCAGCACAGGGTGTGATACACTACACAGGTTTGCATGCAGGCTGGGCAATGTCATCATGTTTGTGTGTTGTTCCTTTATGTGTGCCCAGCTGTGTATGTGTATGGTCATCTTGTGATGGCCCTTTGTCCTGGTCCCATGGCCTACATGAGATGTGTGCTCTTGGGTAGTCAAGAGGTGTGCAGTGTGAAGGGTGTGACTTTGTAGGGGGTGTGGATGTGTGTGTCCCCCTGGATTGTGAAGACACACGTGTCTCCCAGGAGTTGTGTGCCTTTTGTTTGGATTGTTCAGCCCTGTGGATGTGGTTGTATGCACATGTGTGAGTTGTCTGTTGAGCACTGCGCAGTGTGTTGATGTGTCCGTACTGTTCTGTCTGACTCCTACTTGTTGTTTTAGTCACTTGTGAGTGTGCAGAGTGTGTGACTTCCACATCAGTGTTGTGTTTGTTTGATCAACCATGTGTCTTGAGTCTGTTTGTGTAGACTGTGCAGCCCTGCTGCCCCACACTGCCATTGTGGTTGTGTTTTATTATGCATTGCAGGCACATGGTGCCTTTGATCCTCCTGTATTGCATGGTGTGTGTGGTGTAATGCCATCCCCTATGTATGCCACTTATGCCTACCCATTGTGAGTCTGCACTCCCTCTATTTGTGTATGGAACACCCCTTACATGTCGACTACTGACATGCAAGACACTTCACTTAGAAGTCAGCTGTACCCTTGCTTTACATGTGTGTGCCTCCCCATCACTTCATTTGTGACACTGTGCTTTGTGGTGCAGTTCTTGGGCCAAGAGAAATGTTCCACTCTGGACATTGCCCCAATGGATTATATGTGATGTGCTTGTGCTATTTATCACTCATGATTGCTCATGTGCACTTCAGCTGTGTGTGTGCAGCCCAGTGCTCTGGTCAAGATGGTTCTGCCTTTCTATCCCAGATTTGTGCATCTGTTGTTGTGTTGGATGTATGTGTGTTGGCTGTGGTATTGCTTCACTTCCTGGTGGTGCTGTTGTGTTTGTGCTGTGCTGATTTGTGTTGTGTGGGTTGATGTTGTGTCACTCATGTCTGTGTGTGACTGTTATGCTTGGTGTGCACACACTGCTTGTTGTGCATATAGTACTGTGTGTATGTGGCTTGTCATTGCCTGATGTGCATCCCCTGATGTCATGCAGTGTTTGTTCAGTTTTTGTGCCTGTGCATCTGTAGTTGGTTTGATGTGGAGTGTTGTTCTGTGACGGTGCACTTCTTGTGTGATTTGTGGTATATTGTGTGTATTTTGGTCCTGGGTGATGAGGTTGTGCACTCCTGTTGTGTCTGTGCTCCCATTGCCTTTCCACAGTTTGGCTGACAGGGTATGTCTGTTTGTGATGGGTTTCTGTGTGTGTTTCGGTTGTGTTTTGTGTTTGTGTATTGGTTTTGGGCAGGCATCTGTTCTGGCATCCCTGTGTGTGTGTGTTATGTTTGTGGCTACACCCAGGATGTGTGTTAGTTTGTGTGTGTATGTACTGGCAAGCATTGGCAGCCTTCAGTGTGTGTGGCACTGGTGTTGTGTGCTGCTGTTGTGAGGGGGGTATGTGTGTACATTCCTCCTGGTGTTTGTCAGTAGTGGAGTATGTATATGGGACCTGTGTGTTATGCTGCAGGTGTACTCCTGTGGGGTGGTTGTATGCATGTGTGGCTGTTACCTGTTTGACTTCCTGGCCTTCCTTCCTTCCTTGTGCCTTTAGCTGGTATGCCTTGCTGTCTCCCTGTGTCGTTACACTGTGTTGCCTGAGGTTTGACTTCACTGACTGTAGCAGCCTTGTGTGGTTTGATGGTCTGAGAGGGGTGTTCTGTGTTCCTGGTCTTGGATGAGATGTGCACATGCTTGTTGTGTGTCTTCGTGGCCTTCCATTTGTGTACATCCCACTTTGGATTGCTGATTTGTTGTGCTCCATTGCTGTTGACATTTTGGGTGTCTCTGTGTGAGTGTGCAGTATGTATGTGTGAGTATGCAGGCCGTGTGTCCATTTGTATGTTTGTTCCTTGTATGTGTTACTTTGATGCTTGTACTCACGTTTGTTTCCATGTGTGTGGTGGTGTTGTGGTGTATGTGTTTCGTGGCACTGTGCTGTGTGTTGTGTGTTCCTGTGCAGCCACTCCTGCAGTGGCTGTCTCCCTGGTTGTTTGTTGTGTGGTGCAGGGTGTGGATTGACGTGGCTTGTTGCTGTGCATGGGAGTGCACAGGATGGGCGCCTGGCCTGTGCCATCATGGGGTGTGTTGATGTGTGGTGGGGGGAGGTTTATCCCTGGGATCTATGTGTTCCCTGCCCATACCTTGGCCTGGTCCTGCCTTCTGCATTGTGCGCATGTATTCACCGCTGCAGTGACGTGACCGGGACATTGCTGCAAGTTCTCGGTCGATGTGTGTCCAGGATGCAGAGGGGTGACTTGGTGGCAGGTGGGTCATGTGTGGGTGCCCTTGTGGATGTGTTGATGCCCCCAGCAGGGTGTCTGTTGTGGATTTGGACCGTGTGTCAGTCTGTATGTTGTGTGTTATATTTGTGTAGTTGCGTACCTGCGGCGGCGTCCCATTAGATGATAGTGCTGCAACAGGTACAGCACCGGGAACACGTGTAGGGCAGAGTCCATGGCGGTCGTGACAAGGTGGTGTGGACGGGACTCTGGTATCGCGCTCCGCTGCCGAGTTTCTGCCGTCTCTGGTTGGGCGATGTCTCCACTGCGGTGCGTCTGCTTGTTTGGGCCATCCTAATTTGTGGAGCGGGTTAGACGTCATTCCGCATGGCGGCGAGTCTCCATTGGCTCACAGTGCCGCACTAGCGGGCGCACTTTGATGGCGGTGCGCGTCGCTCCGCTGCGGACGGGAATTCACCTATGTTCTGCAATATTAATCCAGTGGACATGTTTCCCGCTGCTCGCGGCCTATAAAATGCATTTTTCGGTGGTGCCACTGCCCGTCATCCTAATGGACCCCTAAATATGTATAAAACCATTAAGAAATATAAGTGAATAAAACCACTATTTATCAAAACCCACAAATTAAAAAAAGTGTAGTACCTTTTAAAATATCTCATTTTAAAACTGAATACCCTGCGTCTTAATAAAGATTGAATGAAACAAACAATCATCGGGAAAGAGCATATAAGTGGTTGATCACATTCACTACATGACCCCCTGCATGTAGCCCACGGGCTTGAGGCAACAAGGGGCCCTGGAGTTTCCCCTTTGTTTCCTCACCTCCAACATTTTCAATCAATCAATCAATCAAGGAACTTTATTTCGATCACTGGGGATCATAAAAGTACACCATAAAACAAGACAATTACAAACACACAGTACAAATATGACATTTCATCACAAATATACATCCGTAGTCTATTTACAATCACAAAAAGATAGATCGGTCAATGTACATTGGTGTTTCTACTAAAAGAGTTCACTAAGATAGCAGCATAATTATAAAAACGGGATCACTATTTACAATTACGAACCTTATCACGATGTTCTTACAGAGGAAACTATGTGAAAACAGTGTTCTTTTCAAAAGAGAAATGGGACATAACATTATAAATAAATATTCACAACCTATTTACAGTCACAGAAAAATAGGTCAATCAAAGTGCCTAAGAGACAGTTCATTATGGAAGCAGCATGGTTTAGAGAAACGAAAAAAAAGAAATAGATCCTTATTTATACTAAAAAAACTCATCCTGAGATATTTTAAAAAGGAAATAAAAATACAAAAAATCTATGTGCCTCTAAAGTAGGACATGACCCACAATAGAGACTTTATGGCGCCATAGAGTGTAGTGCGCCATAAACTCTACACGCTAAAAACTATCAGGAGAGTACTTAGTGCGCCTGATCCACACAGCCAATAAGAATTTAGCTATACAAAACACAATCATGCGCGTTGTATTTGACTTCACTATTCTGCATGCCTCCTTGTATCTCCTAACTCCCAGATTTCCAAAGAGAGGGGCAATCCATTTAAGTCAAGATCGCTAGTACAGCAATCAACGGAGTAGACAACAGAAGATTCACTCGTGATCTAAAAAAAAAATTGTTCAGTGACTCGGATGTTACTACAATTAGAACAACCCCGGAGCTCTGCACCATATAAGGTCGCACCTAGGGCATTAGTGTTATAGATTTCTAATGCTGGAGACAGCTTTCTAGATATAGTTCTCCTATGAATTTTCAAAATGCTTGCTGTTTGATGAATCAGGGTTAACTGTGCTTTTTCCACTTGTGGAACCCAACTCGTACTCTGATTTGCCACCCTCATACAAATGTTTCTTACATTTAGTCTGAATGAAAAAAAACATGCATTTCGTTTTGGAACTATTTAGCTCCAACCCCCCTCCCGAACAGAATTCCTGAAAATCATTTAACAGCTGCTGAAGCCCTTGAGGTGTCTTAGATATGAGCAGAGTATCATCCGCAAATAGGGGAGCAGGGGCCCATTGACCTCCTATTTTCAGAGCATCGCTACCATCCCTGCTCAAAAAATGAATGACATCGTTGATGAACAGGGTAAACAGGGTGGCAGCTAATACACACCCCTGCCTAACTCCTTTATCAATGTGGATCAACTCTGTTAGAGCCCCATTTTCACCCCACCTCACTTGTGCCAGAGTATTGGCATGAAGTCTTATTAGATTATTGAGAAGAGGGGTTGATACTCCCATATTTTCTAGGACTTCCCACAATTTTACTCTTGGTACCATATCAAAAGCGGCACGTAAATCCACAAAGGCAACATATAATTTGCCCTTGCGAATAGTGACTCCCCTCCAGAAAATACACAGAGCGGAAATTGTGATCTAGGGTACTTACTTGTGCCCTAAAACCAGCCTGCCACTCTGAAATAATTTTCTCCTCTCTAATCCAATCTTTGAGGTGGGCAAGGACCTGTTTACAAAAATGTTTTTGAAGTGAGTCGATAAGGCTGTTGGGCCTATAGTTCACCAGAAGAGCACGGTCCCCCTTCTCAAAATAGTCACTATATCTGCCAGTTTCCACGAGTGGGGTATTTCCATACCTGAAAGAATACTATTAGAAAGTAAGTTGATGTATGGTCCCCAAGTTTTAAGATCTTCTTTGTATAGGTTGTTAGGTATCCTATCGGGACCAGGGGCATGACCAGAAACACTGGAGCTAATTGCTACTTGTGTCTCACTGAGAGAGAATTGCAGATCATTCGGCTCAAATTGTGCCCCACTCAAAGGTAAGGTATCTCTGTTGTTAGGCAAACTATGATTGTCTCTGTATAGGTGGCTAAAGTGTGCAACTCACTCCTCTGGTTGATTACAGAAGTCAAGTACAGGTTTCTTACCCCTGGACACGAGGGCTATGCTTTTCCAAAAGTCTCTAGTGTCCCTATTTACCAAGGCGTTTCATAGATCTGACCATATCAATTCTACCCACTCCCTTTTTGCGTTGTTTATTAGTGCTTTATCGCGGGCCCTAGATTTCGTTATCTGGAACAGTGATTTAGATTTTATGGCGTCCAGAAGCTCACCTATCACCGCTCTACAGGCATTGTTGTACCAGGACTCTGTTTTAGGGCAGGTTTTCTTTTTGTTTCTTTGTTTACCCAGTACATCTCTTATTGTCTCCCCTAGCTTCTCATGTGACAGTCCAGGAAGTTTCAATCTGCCTCTGCCTTTTACCTTCAACTTCCTAAATTGCACGAAGCTTGGCAGGTAGGTCAGTCATTTGCATATCTGAAGGTTACATTTTGGAACTCGCCCATACTCCCTATTCATTTTTAGACTAGAGGGCCAATTATGATATGGCCTGTAAAGGCTCCGACCTGCAGTCGGAACCTTTTGGGGCGCACCATAATCGGGATTCGGTTTCCTTTCGGCCGGCCTCATTATGTTGGGAGCGGTCGGAAAGGCAACATGCTGGTCATTCCGGCTGGCTTCTGACAGGCTCGGAGAGCCCATCCGCCAGTTGGAAGCTGGCAAGTAATCTCAAGTGCAGGTCTTTCCACCCTTGATATTAAGATCACGGTTTCCGAAATGGTTTCCATGCTGGTCTATCTAACATGGAAACCATGTCAGAAAGAATGTTTGGGGCCCCCCAGCAGAGGGCTGTTTGGTGCACCGCCTCAGGTTGTAGGCAGAGTGGCACTTTTTTATTCCTGCACCTTGTGAATAAACTGCACCTCCCATTTCACTATGGGAGCATGCATTATGGCCAGTTTACAGCCGTAATGCATGGTCCCATAGTGAAATATAGAAATGCAACTGAACAGTGTCCGGTCCCATCCTAATGGGGCGGGCGCCTTAGGATGTCGGGAGGTCGGTCCCATGACTGAGACGGGGTCGGGCGGGAAGTGATTCTTCCTCACATCATAACAAGCTCCTAAGTTAGGGAGCATCAGAAAACAGCTGCAATATGGATTTTTAGTAGTAATTAGTCTGTGCATCTGTATCTATTTACCTTTAGAAATGTTTTGCCTATTGTTTGGCACCTGGACATATTTTTGGTGATCGCCTGCTCTATAAAATCATAAAATAAATACTATCACCAAAAGGTGAGGCACTACATTTCTCTGAAATGTATTTCTAAAATGTTTGGGTGTAAATTAGTGTTTGGTACACAGGGGTCATCCACCACAAAATTGACAGATTACCTTATGTGCCAAAGTGCCAATCTGTCTGCTTTATTTAGGTTGAGAGGAGCCAGTCATGTTTCCGCTGGTGGTTTCCCTTCTGGTTCGATCAGCCTGACGGACTTGGGGCCGTTGATGTAAATAAAACAGATGGCCTGCCCTCCTCAGAGTAAGAAATCCTGGTGGTCCGGAAGAGACAAAAAGAAAAATGACCACCACATACTGGAAAAAAACTCCCAGGATGTCAGAATCATATGTTTTCTTTTAGAAAAACATACTTCAGCAATAGAAGTTTATTTATTTTAAACAATAGGCTTACTGAGCGACTCCATGAAACATGGCGACTGCTCAGCAAACATTGAGAGCCTATGAGGAACTTATATGGCATCTACACTTTAAAGATATAGAGCTCTCCACTAGTCAGACAGAGATATGTAAATATGGTAAACAGTAGTCTGCCTAGGTAGTGGAGGCCATAACCTTAGAGCCCTAAATCAGGCTGTTATCTTTATGTTTATTTAATCATTTTACTGTTCTAGATGGCCTTGACAATATGTCCCTCTTAGTTATTTTTTTATTTATTTCTAATGCATGCTTGGAATGCAAAAGCAGCAGCTAAAAATGTAAAGACCCCGAGGACAATATTTGGGCTGGGGAGAACAAAACCATACTTTGACTCATGGTGAATTGTGAACCAACGCCCCAAATGTCCAATCTCAAAATCCTCTTGAAATTAGACATCTCAATAAACATGGGTTATGATTTAATCAGTGGGTGGTAAAAACTTTTGTTAAGAATGAAACGTGTGTAATGCAAATCATATATTTAGTAATATCATCTTACTGATTTAACTTACCTGTCTCCACAGACTCTACTTTGATGAGCGTGAATTTGTGTATCATTTCCATGATTCAGTGGAATGCCAATGGACTCCATCCCTAGACAGGAAGGTACACACAAAAAAACAATTACCATGCTGTACCCTGTGAAGTTGCTTGAAGATGAAATACAATGCTGGTCTTCAACAAAAGGTTGTCCGATTGGTAAAACTTGTTTGCAACTTTCAATGTTCAACAAATGTAACACTATTGAAAGGCATTATTTGATATGAAAGCTTTCCAGCATATGCATGACTTCTTTTGGTGATTTGTCCTCAAATGTTTCTATGCCAAATGTGGTCATGCTCGAGAACTGAAGGACTTTATGGTAATCCTGGTAGCCTTATTTTAAATTCGCTCTCCTAGTTTGTATGGAGGGTCGGTGGATGGCTAAACCATTTCTTCTCCTTATTTCTCCTTTCCTGATGTGAGGATACTGAACTATATCTCATCTATGCGTTATAAAGTTCACAATATTTGCATCGATTGCATTGATCCCAGGGGAGGTCTGATGAACATTCCACAGTATACATCATGCGGAACATCTCTCATTTAACCAGCACAATTGACATAGGCAATACAATTGTATCAAACATTGTCTGTGATCCAAGCGGTCACAGGGATGGCTTCGCAACTTCAGAGATGATATTGCATGTACTCCACATCATCTAAGACACTCAAGACTTAGGGCCTCATTACAATGCTGGTCGGAAGTGCATCCGAGCAGCATCGTAGCGGAAACAGGACTGCCTGACAAGGAGTCAGCGGTCCCACTATCATGATTTGGATGTGCCCTCTTCATGGCGGTCAGCAAGTGTATTTGTCCTATTGCAGCTTGGGCTGTGGGCCGCAGCACAAGCGGCAATAGGAAAAATACACTTTTGAAACATCAATGATGCAGTGCCTGCAACACGATGCATAGATTTTTAGGGGGCATCACCGTCACACCCAGGGACCACAGTGGAGGGTAACGGGGGACAGGGGCCCCAAAAGACACTTTCTACCAGCCTTTTCATGGCAGCAGAACCGACATGAAAAGGCTGTCAAAAAGGTGCATCGTAATTAAGGCTCCCTGTTTTCTGTTTTACAGATAAATAGATACAGAAATCAATGAGTTTTCTGGCTGCATTTATTTTTGATAGTGGATAAATACAGAAAATGTTGCTTCTTTTAATTGACTCTTCCTGTTGTCTTTCATGAATTATAGCCCCACAGCTGAGCAGGTGGACAGCATGGGAAATTAAAAAAACAGGATACATTTTCTTTAATTAACTTGCTGTGTCAACATACATTTGTGGTATAATGCTAACATTTACCAGTGGATGTACTGTTATGTAATATTTGGCATCTTAAATAGCTAAAACACGACAGACCTCAAAGTATGAGCGTGCGGTTAAATAAAACTGGAAAGTGTTACAACTTCATTTACATGCAGAACACAAAATAAATATGGTTAAATACAGATAAAATGGCTAAAAAATAAATATGGCTAAATACAGACAGAAATGTTGAAAAAATAAATACCATAAAACTGGGAGCCCTAATCATAAGCCCCACAGAGGTGCCTGAATAGACACCATCTCCATTTTGGAGCTAACGCTCCACCTGCCGCCCGATGGGCTACTTGAGCATGTCGGAGGTGGAGTGGATTCCCCTCGCAGGCATCGGTTGGACCGCTTGTATCGTAATATGGTGGTCGGACCGATGCCTCAGATGTCGGGCGGACTGCCACAGACGAGCTGCCGAATGGCGTACCGCCCAACATCATCACAAGTCCCTTAGTCTGACATAAGAAACAATCCTATCTAGCCTCCTTGACTCTTTAGTGTAGTGGGTGAGCATTCATGGACAAGCCACTGTTGCAAAAAGAAGTGAATCTGCAGTAATAGTTGAGTTTTAAAAGTGTGCAATACTTTCATATTCATATTAAATCTATACTATACTGCACTAGAATAAAAATGAAACATTAAAACGCTCATCGACCAAAAAAACAAAAAACAATGAAATGCTAAAACAAACAAAAATTTAGTGGTAAACCAGGGCACCTAAATTGCATATTTTATGTTCTGTTCACGATCACTAAATGATTACAAACAATGGGATGATGAACCTGTAAAATAGATACAGTATATATATGTAGTCCTAGTTTTAACGCAATGTCTCCAAAACATGTTTGCAAGCATAGACGCCTCTCCAACACTAACTGCTTTTAAGAGTGTGCCTATCATCAAACTGACAATCACAATCCTCCCGTGAAAACTAGACTATTTTCTGACTGTTGTTTCCAAATGTATCCCATTAGTAATCCTGGCTCATTAGAAACACAAGAAAAATGAGAGAAACATAGTAGCAATCGGTAAATAAACGCAGACTTGAAACAAAGTTTCTTGAAGTTCAGTGTTTGGGATGGGGGCAGGGTACATTTGCTTTCCTCATGCTTTAAGGTTGATGCTCGCTGGTCCCTTAATGTGGATTTACTGAAAGGAGAAGGCCCTCGTAAATATACAGCAATGCTCCTGTACTCCTGTACTAAGCTCTGCCACGAGGAATTCCCCTTGATTTAGCTCGATCCTGAGCACCTAGGAACACACGCTGGGGATGATGCACTGTTCTCCCCGCAGCCTTTCTTTGCATTACTCTGAGCCACTGCGCGCCCATGCGACTACGATGACACGGCTTGGACATCGCTCCCTTCACTTCCACTACCTTGTGGTTCTCATCTTGGACCCATAGCAACCTCTCAGGAATTCTGATATACTTGCCCTGATGATGATCCCATACCCACTGTTGGGGATCGAAACGTCATCGACAACCACATTTTAACTTCATTTTTTACTTATGACTCATGTGGAGTACAAGATGTTCTTTTAATTGTGACTACTGTAACTTATATATCACTAAAACTCACATTGCAGTTATATGCCTGAGGTCAGGAAATCTGTTGATTTTCAGAACCCCTAACTTCTTGCTCACTTTACATTACCATATCTTGCTTCATGTTTATCGAATATGTAAAGAAATACAATACGTTCCATTTGGACAGTAATATACACAACTCTGACTGTAGTTTTGTGGTTATGGTTTTTGTATTTTCCTTGATAGGGACCGCTGTCTCTAATAATATGCCACAGAGTGGGGTGGCAGGGAGTGGCCATGGTAATGAAGGAGGAAAGAAGGACTTGCCTACCCCTCAGCACTGTGTCTGCATTTCTGATATCCTTGGGCTATATCATAACTTCCATGGAGGTGAGGTAGGCACAAACAGCAGAGCAGACCTGTAAATTTTCCAGAGAGCTTTCGGGCTAATTCTATCTTTTAGGAAAGAGGAAGCGCTGAGCTCCATGTTCCGAAAGCATCACTGAAGGGTCTGTATGAGACCGTGCCAATGCTGCAGTTCAGTAAGGTGAAGGGGAGCTCCAGCTTTTATCTCCAGCCACTTAGTAGAGCAGCAGTCCCCAGCCAGCTCCCTGCCTATTTGAATCTAAGTGTAGAGGAAGAAGAAGCATGGAATGGGTAGTATCTCCTCTTCCCTGTGGCAGTAGCCATCTATCTTCTTGCAAGCATTGTCTATATAAATAAAAAGATTTTCCTGATCATCACGAGAAACAGGTGCACTGAAAGGGATCAAGAAAAGATTCATATAAGTACACTCTCTGATGTTTACAATCATTGTTTACAAATCACTAAATGTTTGCAATCATTTACTTTCACGGAAAAAAATGAACACATTTGGGTCCCATTAGAAACAGCTCACTGGACTTGAATGAAGCCAGTAGCCTTGCCATTGGGAGTTTCCACCGCTCCACAAGAGTATACATGCTGCCAAAGCCAGTACCGGGGAAAGGAAGTCAAAGGGCGTTACCTTATTGGTCAAGGTGAGACTACAGGTGGGAGAAGCAAATGGGTGTCCTTTCTTACAAGGCGTCTATCACTGAGTCACAATCTTCCTTGCCATTCACTCAATACAGCACAGACTGGCATGTAGTTGGATATCACTGCCCCATATGCATTTTCCACTTAGATATGCCATGCATACTCATCTAACAGAACACATAGAAAGTGCTCCTTACATACATTCAACACAGCTAAGAGATTCTATGTAGTTGGCTTTCATATGGCTCAAATGATCACCTGTGGTTGCCACACCGAAACAGAAGCCAGAAGTAGTAGGCCTAAATAAAGCTAGCAAAAACTCTGTCTAACAGAAATATTACGCCCCAACAATTGTTTACAAAAATATTGGTGCCATGTTTTAATATTATACCCACCTGGGCAATATTTTTAAAGGATAATTTGGGCATAATATATCAGTCAAAATACTTTGCATATAAGATTCTGGTGTCTCGACTACCAACAGCACTTGTCAGGTTGGCCTGTAATAGAAAAATCTACAAAAGGTCTAATTAGATGGAAGACCACACACGGGAACCCCATATAGTTTGCGTGTACATTAGCAGTGACTTCCTTAACATTTACATCACTTACTTTGGCCATAACATAAAACGCCAGTACAAGAAAGACAGACAAGTTTATACTAACACATAATTCTCTGGTGTGTTTGAGAGGCAACACAATCACAACAATGACAACAATCAGAACATTTACACATAGAACAATTCATGCCACCATGGTTACACCAACTCCTCCAAGCACAGAGGAGACATCTGTATCATAAATAAACGAGCACAGTACTCAGAACTTCACATACCTCTTGTACAGTTCAGACATGGCATACGATTAGAATATTTTGTGACAGTCACTGGGCATATTACTGATTCACAGGAGGTTGAAACAGTTTATAAACCCTTGCGTATCACCTCTCTGACGCTAGTATTGTACACACACCACCCACAGCTCAGAGCTATAAGTACACACAGTCCACAGTCATTGCAAAGTAATCCAACATCCAGTATCACTCCAGACAGGGTCCTCAACACAGACATGAGATTGACCGTAATGTAACACCAACATTATCAGCAGGCTTATAGGAGTTAGGCGTGTGCTGGAAGCCGCATAATTATGTAGAATGGCATTATCAGATAACTAATGGTGCTATGTGAAAGACTACTGCAATACTGTGTGCTAGACAAATACCAATATTATGACAAAATCATTAAATTCTTACTCATTTAATGGTTCCAAAAAGATAGATCCAGATGCTGTTTCTTTACTGACACATTCCTCATCTGACACATGCCTCATCCTCTGGCATGCTTCAATATAAGCGCGCAAAGGATGGATCGCCAAAGTCCCTGTTGACATTTGCTTTCCCCTAACGTGCTCATGAATATTCATCTCTGCTTAACCCTGGCACCCCTGAGCTTATCCTATCTGCATGCTATTGTCATTATATATTCAGAATCTCAGCAGAAGTGTTTGAGCCAAAATAGACACCACATGAATTCACTTAAGGCTATTTGGGAAGGAAACTCATGCCTTCCCCAGCATTTATATATGTACAGTCTGCAACAGCAGTCACCCTTACTGGCGCAATTAATTGGCACAAGAGTGGCTGAAATTGGTTGTATGACGTTACAACGCATACATTTACAATGCATGCCTTTACAGCACAGTTATTATATCGCAACATGCGTTACAATGCATACATTTACATCTCATACCACTACAACAATTTATTTTAAACTACATTTACAACGCATTCCATTATATCGCATTATACCTTTACAACGCATGCCATTAATGCATACCATTACATTGCATTTAAGGTATGTGTTGTCTAGTGTAGGGGTAAAAATTATGAATCTAACTCCAGGGGTGCAACAGTAGGGAAAGTGTTGGATAGTGTTGGGGTACTATACGTTGTAATGGTATGCGTTGTAATGACATGGGATGTAATGCCTGCGTTGTAGTGACATGCATTGTAGTGTCTTACGTTGTAGTGACATGCAATGTAATGGCTGATTTGTAATGACATGCGTTGTAAAGGATGTTGCGATGTACTGACTACGTTGGAAATGTAGTGCTATGTAATGACTGAGTTTTAAAGGTTGTTTCCCGCTGAAATTACTGGTAGCAGGAACTGTTGCTGCAGTTGTTCTATAAAACAATGCATGTATGTAGTATAAGATACACATTTTTAAAAACTGTTGCTTCATGGATATCATTTCCCAAAATACATACCAGAGTAAAGGGCAGTGATCGTGGACTGAAAGCAGATGACATAAATATTTCAGAGAGAAGGCCTTGAAAGCAGGGAACCGA
This sequence comes from Lissotriton helveticus, assembly GCF_964261635.1. Taxonomy (NCBI): domain Eukaryota; kingdom Metazoa; phylum Chordata; class Amphibia; order Caudata; family Salamandridae; genus Lissotriton; species Lissotriton helveticus. Next base: position 1,143,814,772 of record NC_136063.1, on the reverse strand, counting down.
GAAGATCGATACACAGGAAGACCGAATGCGCTCAGTCATCAATGTCATTCTGGGGTCACTTCTGAAGAAATCACTAACAGTAGTGCTAAAGCGCATACAACACTCTAAAACGTAGGGGTGAATTATACTCATGGTTTAAACACATTTATCTATACTTTAATGCGTACAGTGTTTTAGGTTTATTAAATGCATTTATTCAACATCGTAAAATTAGTATTATGTATTAAAGACACCATTATTTCTGTATGCATATGTGCAGAAAACCATTATATTCATATTAATGTAACTGTGTGTTGTTAAAGTTGTTTGCATTGTAGGCCGAGAGTTAGAAGTTGTTTATAGTTTCAAAAGCCTCAGCTACTGAATAAATAATTAAATGTATCTTTGTATAAGCCAAACAGTATGCTCTCATCCCATAGCAGGTATTGGAATTTAACATCATTATTTAGTTTAAGGAGATAACTGGAAAGTCTTTGAAAAGTCTGAGAAGCGGGAAGGGAGGATTTCTTCTGTGCCTGGCCTATCTACACTCCAGGGTCACAAGAAGCAAAGATGATTTAATTAAAGAAGTTATGGAAAATCACTGTAACCTTAGAGAAGTGAAATAATGCATCATGTGATACATTGGGAAGGGGTTGAGTTTGTCCTTTTTGTATTATGCGGAGGGACAGAAAAGGAGACTTCTAGATTTTCATCGGAGAAGGAGCATCTTAAGAGTGAGCTCCATAGCTTTATGCTATTTTGACCCATTTGACGTGAGTACTTCTAAGGAAGTCTACACGTGCTGACAACTTTGAAAAATAAGATAGGGGAACCAGCCAGAAACATCATCAATGAGAGTAGTGTAGGGAGAGATCATTTATGCTTTCCTTCCTAATGAAAAAGGATTTGGATTCCGCCTCCATCTTGGGTTGTGTACTAATCTTGGAGTTTATTACTCTGTGTCTCCTATGCTGAATCAATTATATGTGTAGATTTGGCTCTGGATTAATTTTCCTGTATCTATATTTGTTAATACTAAGGTGTGTATAAATTCAGTTACTTTTGCCCTTATAATAAAACCCTTAAACAAGAATTCGGAGTCTGTAGTCTTTAAAGTATGACTACATTGTAAGTATAATCTTGACGTGTTTCTTCCCCTCGACAACTTTTAGAAGGCAAATAAAAGACCATCATGCCTAAATTTAGAAGGTAAGGCCCAAAGAAGAAGAGAAGACTGAGCATCAACTGTTTAATGTTATGTATAGAAACGGCAAACTAAAGATGTTCTTGAAGCAAGAAGTATTAACCGCATGCATGCGGGGCGAATTCCGCCCGTACGCTGGGTTTTGCGAAAGCGCACTTTACATGACGAGCTGGGCTCGTCATGAGCGTGCGAGGAGGCTACGCCATGACGAGCCCAGCTCGTCATGAGCGTCGAAGGGGTTAAAGGAGAAAACCGGTCAATGATGTCGGATACATCTCAAATCTTCAGCTGACATTAGAAAAAGCACAATTCTAGACTAGGGATTGACGGTGACTGCAAGCGATGCAGGGATATGTACAGAGAACTGGGAGGTTTTGGTCTACATTGGATGACCCTACAAAAGAGATGCCAGTTTTTACCCCAGAGAGGCATTTCTTGTGGCCAAAAATTTCACTAGCAACCATCTCGTTGAACATGAGATCTAAAGTGCGAGAGACTTTCACTGTGCCCGCTGAAAGGCTTTAGCTTTCTTTAGTAAAGACTAGCAATTGTTGCATGGCAGAATATTATTAGTAAAAATGTTGTGTGACAAATATTTTACCTAGCAAATGCTGTTTACAAAAATATAATCTGACGTTCACCTTAAATGGGGCGAAAATTGTGCAAAAAATATTTTGGTGATGATAGTCTGACACTACACCCTGGAAATCCTGAGCAGTTTGCACTTGTCTTTCATTTTATGGTGATACAAGTAGATGATCTTGACATGACCGAGTCATAAACCCTGGGGCCCGAAAACTTGTGAGATGGCATGTGGGTGAGGACTTGAGTGTTATCCATTTACAGTAGGAGAGAGTACCCATGAGACCAAGGGGAGGTTTATGTACGGCCTAAGCAAGACTTTATACATGCAGGTCAAAGGAGGAAAACACTGTATCATCGCATGGGCCAAAAGATCGGGTCGAGGAAAAGAACCCACCGACCCTCTTTTACACCGGGAAAGGAAACGAAACCATTGAAAAGACATGTAACTCAGGACACTGCAGACATATTGCCTTATCTTGTATACATCCCACTGAATGTAAGATTGGTGTGAGCAAACATAAGACCAATTTTTTATTATTAAGTTGTTAATGAACTATGAGACAATAAACAACATATCTTCCCTCTACAAAATATTTTGTGATCGACAAATGCTTGAATTGTCTGTTTCAACAGCTGAAAAAGTTTCATTTGAACCTTTAAATAAATGTAAACAAAAAGAGCATTAAGTTGTCACACACAGAAATGATGCTGTATGCCTAGAAGAAGTCCACTCTTTTCACTCACACAGCAAAGGCACCATATAGTCAGAAGCAGTGTAAACTCCCCATATACACAAACCAAAAAGCTACACTTCAGTATAGCATGGAAGGAGTCCAATCATGATATTCTTCACAATGAGCCTGTCCTTAGTTACAGTCAGTCCTTTGTCACGAGTATGCACCTGGTATTCAACAGTGGAATTTAGGAGTGTGTTATTTATCCTCATCCTTGATACGAGATATGCAGTTTCAAATGTAAATAATTTTACAGATGAGAGTATATATTACATTACTGTTAGCATTATGAAAGAGAAGACTATGAATGTAGTATTATTTACTGGTTTGATTTTGTGGTGTTTATTAAATTATATTGTGTCGTTACTCATGTTATAAATATTGTCAGGTCATAGGCACTGCATTTGTGTGATTTATGGTTTGCATTGCTGTTGTGTGAATTATGGGTTTCAAGGTTTAACATACATTGCCAATTCCAGCATTTTGGGTTTTAATTAGTAGCCATAATTGTAATTTAAATGAGGTTTCTAAAGTTCATTTTTTAGGTTTCTATTTAAAATACGGAAATCTGTTGTAGCCAAAGCTACTGATAACATTACTGTAACCTTGACCTTTTCAATGAATTTCTATTTTTTTTTTTAATCTATACTACATTCGACTTTATTCGTGAGTTGTTGGGGTTGGCTATTGGAGGTCATCCCCTGCAGTGCATGCCCTTTGCCTCTTTTTTTATTTCTTTGGGGATTTGCAGACCAAGTCTTTGTGTTCTGAAAAGGCACCCACAATGTTTTTTCCCAGTTACATTATATGCATGAGAAGAAAAACTATGCAACACTATGTCCCATATTCTTTGGTAATAGTATATTGATCCATTTCAGTTAGATACAACATTTTTGATAAAATCTGCAAAATATGTGGCAAGCACAGTGTAGCAAAGTGGGTTCCACCAATTTAATCCCCCTTTATATTTATTTATATAAAGTTTTATATAGCGCGGACGTGACCCAAGCAGGTATCAGAGTGCTTTACAGATGATCAAGGTACAAACAGAGCTGCAGGTCAAAGACAACAACAGTGAGAAGCAACACACTGGAATAGATTGAGGAGCAATATAATATGCCAACGCAAAAGGAAATAGAAGAGCATATAAGTGCAACAGACAAATGTAGGGGTTGAGCACAAACCAAAATCACAGACATAGTCAAAAGCATAGGACCCCTGTTGGGAAAAAAAATTATGTAGTCGCATTAATCAGGGCAAGGCAGTCCATGGAGAAGGAGAAAAGCCTGCAAGTAGCAGAACCAACCATGAATGGTACCTGGTAGGAGTAGGTGCCGTTTAAACAAGGGCATTCATCAATCAATCAATCAATCAAAGCATTTGTATAGCGCGCTACTCACCCGGAGGGTCTCAAGGCGCTTCGGGAGGGGGGGTCCGCTACTGCTCGAACAGCCAGGTCTTGAGCTGCTTCCTGAAGGCGAGGTGGTCCTGGGTCAGGCGGAGGTGGGTCGGGAGGGAGTTCCAGGTCTTGGCGGCGAGGTAGGAGAAGGACTTTCCCCCTGTGGTGACTCTTCGGATGCGGGGGACGGCGGTGAGAGCGTGGCCGGTCGATCGGAGCTGGCGTTTGGGAGCGTAGAAATTGCGGCGGCTGTTGAGGTATCCTGGTCCTTGGTTGTGCAGGGCTTTGTGTGCGTGGGTGAGGAGACGGAAGGTGATTCTCTTGTTGACCGGGAGCCAGTGCAGGTCTCGCAGGTGTCCGGAGATGTGGTTGCTTCCACTTCCTTTTTGAAATATGCCGTGAGGGAGTGAGTCTGATGTGTGGAGGCAGAGAGTTCCAGATTCTCGGGCGATACCAGAGAACGCCCGATTATAGGTTTTCTTTTCATGGAATTTTTGAGGTTTCAGCAGCAGGGAGTTGGAACTCCTAGAAGATCAGTGTCAGGAATGGTTTATCTGTAGGTCATTCGCAGTTTGTTTCCCCTATAACTAAATCTTCTCAACGTGCTAAGACCCCTAGTGCCTTAACTAGCTGGAGTTTGTTGGTCGCTAAATATCGCTTGGGTCTGGTCTGGCCCTTCCCTGTTGCCACTGACAGCGCAATCTGTTAGTGCTCTAGTGGTTCCCTTAGAATGTAGGCAAAGCTGAACTTGGAGCGCGAGCGTTCTTTCAACGTCGCACTTCAACCGTTATTTTCTGAGAGGCGGACTTGTTTCGCGCTCTCCCCTCTTCGTAAATCCTTTGTAGTCAGATAACTTTGGTTTTCAATGCCAATTTGGAATTCCTGCAGTTCTGTTCAGTATCGGTTCTCTCCCGATCATCTTCCGTTGCTCGGAAGATTTTGGCAGAACGTTTTCTGAGGTATTCTTGGTATTCGACGGCAGCTTGTTGCAGCTTAGTCACTCTCCGTGACTCTTCACTGCCCTCCAGTGGTTCAGCAGCAGCTCTTCTTCCAGTGCATCCTTCTGAATCCAGCGTTAGCTCAGCTGCAGAGACTTCATTCCGTCGGACTCACTTTGCTAGAGGCAGAAACAGTCGAGCAATGGGTGAGACCTTTCCTAGCTTTCATTGAGGAATTACAGAGTGAGTCCTGGACTCATTTTCTGCATAGTGTTTGGATTCAATTCAATGACTGTACTTAATAATAGCTTATTCCCAGTTCTAGACCTTCCTCCTCATAGTACTTTCTGGCAAGTAATTTCAGCGCATGTACTAAGAGTTTCCTGAGAAGTCATTCGTTTTAATGAACTTCAGCAGTGCAGACTTTTCAAGGAATTTTGGGCAGTTACAAAGCTAATCCGAAGCGCTTTCTGCAACTGAGTAAGGCGCTACATTTTGGAATTGAACTGTTAACCTAGCCTGTGGAATTAGTTGGAGTACAGTTACTGAGGACACTTCTTCAAGTGGCAGTTTCTTCAAGTAGATAAAAATATATATATATATATATTCTTGTGTACCATCTTTATCATCAGCCTCCAATTCTTCCAAGCATCCTCTTGTGGCTATGGTTCACTTAGTAGAGTTCCAAAAAGAGATTCTCTAGAGAGAGGCAAAAGCCCACACTAAATCAGGTAATTGAGAGAGAGTGAGAGAGAGTTTTGGAAAAGAAACGTATGATAATATGAGCGTGAACTTAGTAATGTTTTGTTAACTCTTGCAGGAAGAATATTCATCTCCTCAGAATATTCGAGGTGAAGATTCCAGTGTGGCAGTCTCTCTGTTTGTCTCTTCCACTTCCCCTTTCCCCGACGTCACTGAGGCAAGAGAAATCTGGCGCAGTGGTGTGGGGGAATTGGGAGCAAGCATCATCTTCGGCCTGGTATTCCCGCGGAACTCAGGAAATTTCAGGTACTGAATCTGACAGATTGAAGTGCCCGCAATTGCTTTCCGCTTGGGTACCATGGCTGAAGGACTCGATGTAAAAGCCCTGGGGTCCATTTTGGAAGACTTACAGAAGCAGTTGATTGAGACCAGAGAAGAAGTTAGGAAATCTAATCAAGAGACTAGTTTCCTTAGACAACGACTAAATGAACTCACAGTCAGCCGTAGTCCGGATTTTGGGGGTCAGAAGTCTCAAACCTTTAATCCTTCTCCATCCTCTAGTGAGCTTACCACGCAGGTGGTACATGCCATGTCCCCTACCATCCCACTGGCCCCTCCAGAAAGGTTTATGGGTGATCCTAATAAGGCACAGGTGTTTGTCACGCAGTGTTCGTTGCATTTTCTTTGCAAGCCTATAATTTTTAAGGAGGATCAATCTAAAGTGGCGTTCATGCTGTCGTACCTGAGTGGGGATGCCGCGGCTTGGTCTTTACCTCTAGTGTCTACCAATGATCCAGTGTTATACAACTTTAAAGATTTCAAGACAGAATTTTTACGAATTTTTGATCGGAGAGCAATCTCTCAAACTACAGACAACGAGCTTCTTGATTTGAAACAAGGTAATCGTGAGTTAGTGGCATATTTAGCCCAGTTCAACAAACTTATTGTGGAAACGAATTGGCCTACAGAAAAAAGAGCGGCAATTTTCTACAGAGGTCTGAGAGACGAATTAAAGGATGGTTTAGCTCAGATTCCCAAAAGACCCACAGATGTTTCCGAATTGATCGACCTGGTTCTTCAGATTGATCAGAGACAATCTGAGAGGCGTTCGGAGCGGCGAAAGGAAAATCGACCTATTCCCCCGAGGTTTGATCGGATCCGTTCTGAAGTAGTAAAATCCAAGGAAGAAGTCACCATTGAAGAACCCATGCAGATAGGAACGGTCCGTGGTCCACTGAGTAAGGAAGAACGTGAAAAAAGAAGAGTCGGTAAACTGTGCATGTACTGTGGTGGATCCGGCCATTTTGTCAAGGAGTGTCCACGAAGACCAAAAACAACGTCATGGGTAAAAGACAAGCTCCACCAGTAGACGGAGTTGCTCTGGTGGACGCAGAATCTAAGTCAACTCCTTTTATACAGTCTTTGTCCAATACCATGCAGTTCTCCGCTCCGCATCTCATTCTTTCCTGTCAAATTCATTTTGGAAAAAATCAATGTGCAACTGTAGCGATAATGATTGACTCTGGAGCCACTGGAAATTTTTGCGATATTTTGTTTGCAAAAAGCTGGGGAATTAATTTTGTAAGAAAGGACAAACCAGAGCCGGTACGAGCAGTAGATGGTACTCCGCTATCATCCGGTCCAATTGCTTTTGATACTGAAGTAATCTCGGTGTTGGGTCCTGGAAAACATTGCAGTTTCATTTGCTTTAGTTTAGTTGACACCCCTCAATTCCAGCTCATTTTGGGCTTGCCTTGGCTAACTGAACACAACCCGAAGATTGACTGGGCCAAGAGAACTGTAGATTTGAATTCAGAATATTGTCTGGAACATTGTTTTCATCCTCCTTCCCAGGAGAAAGAATCTAGTGAATCTTATTGTTTGGCAAATCAACCTCAAATGATTTGTTTGGTGGAACTTCCGGATGTACCTGCACAGTATCAAGATTTGAGACCCGTTTTTGACGAACAAGAAGCGCAAAGACTCCCTCCCCATCGGGAGTATGATTGCACTATAGAATTGGAGCCTGGAGCCTCTTTGCCTTGCAGTCGTATTTATGCTCTCTCGGAATCAGAAAATTTGCATTTGAAAGAATATCTTGACAAGAACTTGGCAAACGGATTCATAAGACCTTCTCAGTCCCTGGTTTCCTCCCCTCTTTTTTTTATTCCCAAGAAGGATAAGAGCTTGAGGACTTGCATTGACTATAGGGCCTTGAATTTGGTGACCAGAAAAAATCGTTACCCATTGCCACTCATCTCCGAGCTTTTGGATCAGGTGAAGGAGGCCCATGTCTACACTAAATTAGATTTAAGGGGAGCTTACCATCTGGTCCGGATGGCAGAAGGGGATGAGTGGAAAACGGCGTTTCGAACCCGATTCGGACTTTTTGAGTACCAAGTGATGCCCTTTGGGTTGTGCAATGCTCCTGTGGCTTTTCAGCACTTTGTGAATGATATCCTTCGTGAGTTTTTGGATCGATTTGCAGTCGTCTATATTGATGATATTCTTATTTTTTCCAAGAATGTTGAGGAGCATGTTCAATATTAACCAAGGGGGGGTCAGAGGGAAAGTTTAACGACCACAATGCTACGTCCCTCAAGACTACTAGAAACCAACTAACGAGTAGCATTAAGTCAAAACCCTCTCAGTGAGGGTTGGATGAATGCGTGTGCTGATAGCAAAATCATTCATGGGGCACCTTTAAGTTGTTTGTAGTGTTCCCATCAGAGTTCCATCCTGTACCGCCCTACATCATTTGGGAATATCACCAGTAGTACACCAGGAAAGACCCAATGAGGAGCATGTTCTGCATGTTCGAACCATTTTGGAATGTCTCTTGAAGAATCAACTCTACGTAAAATTGGAGAAATGTGTGTTTCATGCAACCAAGGTTGAGTTTTTGGGGTTCATTCTTTCTCCAGAAGGTGTTTCAATGGATGAATCTAAGCTTAAGGCATTTCGTGATTGGCCCGCTCCTTGCACTGTGAAAGAAATCCAAAGTTTTGTGGGTTTCGCCAATTTTTATCGCCGTTTCATTCAGAATTTTTCTGAGAAGGTGAGTCCAATCACCCGTTTGCTTCGGAAGAATGAAAAGTTTGTGTGGGGACCAGAGGCAGAGCAGGCCTTTCAATTTCTCAAAGAATCTTTCATCACGGCTCCAATTTTGCAACACCCTGACCCGTTGGAACCATTTTTTGTGGAGGCAGATGCTTCCAATTTGGCTATTGGGGGTGTATTGTCTCAACGCAATAAGAAGACTGGACAGCTTCATCCAGTAGCTTATTATTCCCGAAAACTGTCCCCTGCAGAGCTCAATTATGCTATTGCAGACAAGGAGTTGTTGGCAGTCAAAGAAGCATTCCTAGAATGGCGACATTATTTACTGGGAGCCAGACATGTGGTTACTTCGGTGGTCGTTATTCTTTGCTGATTATGATTTTGTACTTACTTACAAACCAGGAGTAAATAATGGGAAATCTGACGCCCTTTCTCGTCTGAATGTGGGGGAAAATCCAAAAGCAAGGTCAGAAGAATTCCTCATTCCCTTGGAGAAGATTGTGGCAGTCTCAGTAGTGGATGAGTTGGAAGAAAAGATTTCACTGGAATTTAAAAAAAAAAGATTACTTGAATTGGGAATCTGAAGGTCCTAATCGTTTTGTGAAAGATGGAAAACCGTATTCTCAAGAAAAGATGTTCGTTCCTGGGGAGAAGCTTCAAGAAGAAACCATTCGAATGTTCCATGATCAGCCGTTGGCCGGACACAAGGGAGTAGTAAAGACTTTGGAGTTGGTGAAACGAAACTTTCATTGGCCCGGTATGGAAGCTCAGGTTCGACAGTATGTAGCCACTTGTGAACAGTGTTTAAAGGGTAAAAGTCTAAGACAATCTCCACAGGGCCTCCTTATGCCTTTACCAGTACCTCCTTACCCTTGGCACACCGTGTCGATGGATTTTATCGTGGAGTTACCATCCAGTCAAGGGAATTCGGTCATTTGGGTGGTGGTTGATCAATTTTCCAAAATGGGTCACTTTATCCCTCTCAAAAGCCTTCCTAATGCTACAGAATTAGCCTCGTTGTTTGTGCAACATGTAGTTAAACTGCATGGGATCCCGAAGGTAGTAATTTCTGATAGAGGCCCCCAATTTGTGTCCCGATTTTGGAGATCCTTTCTTAAAGGTTTGGGGGTTGACTCTCGTCTGTCCTCTGGTTATCACCCTGAAACCGATGGACAGACGGAGAGAGTAAATCAGGATTTAGAGCAGTACCTTCGTTTGTATCTTATGGAACAGGAGGGAGATTGGCCTTCATTGCTAGGCCCAGCAGAGTTTGCATACAATAACTCAGTACATTCAGCCACAGGATTTTCCCCTTTCTTCTTAAATTCTGGTAGGCATCCCAACATGTTGGTGGGCAAAGTAGTTGTGGACATTCCAGCAGCTGGGGACGTCATTCAGAAGTTACAACTAGCTTACCAAGTTGCCTCTGCTAATTTGGTAAAGGCTAAGGCTGCTTTCAAGAGACAGGCTGATAAGGGTCGTAAGGAGAGTCCAGTTTTTGAACCTGGGGATCTAGTTTGGGTCTCCACGCGCCATATGCGCTTGCGAGGAAATCGAAAGTTTCAACCAAGGTTTGTGGGTCCCTATCCAGTGGACAGAATGTTAAATTCAGTGAGTGTAAGATTACGATTACCTAAAACCTTAAAGATTCACCCAACCTTCCATGTTTCATTAATCAGGAAACATCCTCCTAATCTTCGTAAGGTCCTTCCGCCTGCACCTTTGCTGGTGGATTCCGCTGAGGAATTTGAAGTAAAGAGAATTCTGGACTCCAAGATCAGGAAGGGTCAAGTGTTCTACTTGGTGGACTGGAAGGGTTTTGGTCCTGAAGAACGATCTTGGGAGCCTAGTTCTAATGTCCACGCTCCTAGATTGGTGAGGGAGTTTCATAAGACTTATCCACAAAAACCTAGGGAGGGGGTTTTGGTGGGGGGTACTGTCAGGAATGGTTTATCTGTAGGTCATTCGCAGTTTGTTTCCCCTATAACTAAATCTTCTCAACGTGCTAAGACCCCTAGTGCCTTAACTAGCTGGAGTTTGTTGGTCGCTAAATATCGCTTGGGTCTGGTCTGGCGCTTCCCTGTTGCCACTGACAGCGCAATCTGTTAGCGCTCTAGTGGTTCCCTTAGAATGTAGGCAAAGCTGAACTTGGAGCGCGAGCGTTCTTTCAACGTCGCACTTCAACCGTTATTTTCTGAGAGGCGGACTTGTTTCGCGCTCTCCCCTCTTCGTAAATCCTTTGTAGTCAGATAACTTTGGTTTTCAATGCCAATTTGGAATTCCTGCAGTTCTGTTCAGTATCGGTTCTCTCCCGATCATCTTCCGTTGCTCGGAAGATTTTGGCAGAACGTTTTCTGAGGTATTCTTGGTATTCGACGGCAGCTTGTTGCAGCTTAGTCACTCTCCGTGACTCTTCACTGCCCTCCAGTGGTTCAGCAGCAGCTCTTCTTCCAGTGCATCCTTCTGAATCCAGCGTTAGCTCAGCGGCAGAGACTTCATTCCGTCGGACTCACTTTGCTAGAGGCAGAAACAGTCGAGCAATGGGTGAGACCTTTCCTAGCTTTCATTGAGGAATTACAGAGAGAGTCCTGGACTCATTTTCTGCATAGTGTTTGGATTCAATTCAATGACTGTACTTAATAATAGCTTATTCCCAGTTCTAGACCTTCCTCCTCATAGTACTTTCTGGCAAGTAATTTCAGCGCATGTACTAAGAGTTTCCTGAGAAGTCATTCGTTTTAATGAACTTCAGCAGTGCAGACTTTTCAAGGAATTTTGGGCAGTTACAAAGCTAATCCGAAGCGCTTTCTGCAACTGAGTAAGGCGCTACATTTTGGAACTGAACTGTTAACCTAGCCTGTGGAATTAGTTGGAGTACAGTTACTGAGGACACTTCTTCAAGTGGCAGTTTCTTCAAGTAGATAAATATATATATATATATATATTCTTGTGTACCATCTTTATCATCAGCCTCCAATTCTTCCAAGCATCCTCTTGTGGCTATGGTTCATTTAGTAGAGTTCCAAAAAGAGATTCTCTAGAGAGAGGCAAAAGCCCACACTAAATCAGGTAATTGAGAGAGAGTGAGAGAGAGTTTTGGAAAAGAAACGTATGATAATATGAGCGTGAACTTAGTAATGTTTTGTTAACTCTTGCAGGAAGAATATTCATCTCCTCAGAATATTCGAGGTGAAGATTCCAGTGTGGCAGTCTCTCTGTTTGTCTCTTCCACTTCCCCTTTCCCCGACGTCACTGAGGCAAGAGAAATCTGGCGCAGTGGTGTGGGGGAATTGGGAGCAAGCATCATCTTCGGCCTGGTATTCCCGCGGAACTCAGGAAATTTCAGGTACTGAATCTGACAATCAGCTCCAACCAGAAAGCTCCAGGTTTTGGGCTATGCGTAGCACTACGCGAACTGCGTAGTACCCTGTTCGCACTGTGCAAGATGCCGTTTTCAATGATTGCACAGTGCGGACAAGCATCCGGCAATGTGCAGTCATTGAAAACGGCATCTTGCACAGTGCGAGATGTAGTTTTCTGCCGCTCGAGTAGATTTTTACTCGAGTGGCAGCTTTCTCAAGGCGCACTGGCAGTATCTCATAGCGAGCGGTCTCAAGCATATGCAATCACTCGCAATGAGAAACCTGACCTCCCTGCATTGAGAATCTCACCGGGAGGTTTATTTTCCATGCTCGCAATCGGCAACTTGATGTTGCTGATCACGAACGAGGAAAAAGTCTCGCCGGGATGTCATTTTGCTTGCTCGTGGTCGCCAACTTGACGTTGAGGATCACGAGCAAGCAAAAAATGACCGCTGCACTACGCTATGCGTGTTTGCACTGTGGTACGTGCAGTTCGCGTAGTGCGAAGTAGCGCAAACTACGCAAGCGTAGCGCAGTGCTTTGCCCAGGGTTACTTATATTGCAAGTGGGCATTCATAGGATAGGTCTGTAGTTCATACTGAAAGACTGTGTGCTCACAGCATTACACTCTATTGGAAGAATTTGTCTTACCGCACAAGTTCATTATAATTAAGCCAAGAGATACCAGTCAAGCATTAGTTTAAGGGTGTTAGACCTTTGGTGTGGTCTTCTCCTAAATGTTTTACTTCACTCCACCTGTTTTCTGAATTCATTTTTTGGGTATTTAGACTCTGGGCACTTTACAACTGCTAACCAGTGCTAAAGTATTTGCTCTATCTCCTCAAAACATGGTAAAATTGGTCAACACCTTATTTGCACATTTTATTTATTTACAAGTCCCAGGCATATGGTACTAGATGTACCTGGCATGTAAATTAAATGCTACCAGTGGGCCAGCAGCACTCTCTGTGCCACCTACTCAGGTATGCCATTGCAGCCTGCACTGCAGTTTTAACTCTGGCATTTGGACCTTGCAAAATAAACTTTTTGACAGGCATACTTGAACAATGCCCGTAAGGTAGGTCCTAAATGCCCATAAGGCTGGGTGCATTGTATTTAAAAGGTATAAAATGTGTTCTTAGGTTTTTATGTCCTCGTAGTGAAAAACTCCTTCATTACATTTTCATTATTGTAAGGCCTATCTCACCCACTAAATAACATAAGGGTGCCTCATTGCATTTAAGAAGTGCTACCTTTTTATGGGGAGCCGATAGAAATATCATGTTTAGACTATAATGAATTGTAATATAAAATCCTCTTTAAGGGTAGAGTGGAATTGTAATTTTAAGTCACAATTCTGAAAATGCCAATTTTAGAAAGTGGAATTTTCTTTTCCTTGCTATTTGTGCTTTGTGCCAGTAGCCTTGGTCATATGACTATGTAACTCAGCTGTGGTAAGTGTAACAGTGAGGGTGTTTTTCTTACTGGTTGGGGTTGGGAAGGGGCTTAAGAAGAAGCCCCCAATCAGGAGAAAGCATTAGGTGCCCAGGTAGAGGACAGGTCTGGTGAAGGGAGAAACAAAAATCAAGCTCCATACCAAAGGTGCACTTTGGACGCCAGAAGAACCAAAGAATTTACTCTTAGTGGCTAGAGCTTGCTACTAGGACCAAAATGATGATAATATGAGGCAGATAAGCCAAATGGAGCTGGAGAAATGGAGAAAATGGATGGGAAACAGTGCAAGTAGCACACTTCTACAAAACCTGAGATTCGCATGTGGAGGACACAGCCTCCTCGGTGGGCACATCCTAATTCTGTTTAAACACCATGGGGAGTGGGCACATGTAGAGCCTCCCTCTCCAAGATCCCTTATGCCCCCGAAAACCCCATCCCCGGGGCCCAACACAGCTAGAGATGTTCTGAGGGGAACCCATCTCCCCAGAAGTGAAGAATGAGCCAGGAGTCTACTAGGGCAGACTAGAGCCCCAGGAATAGTAAGGATCCCTTTCATGATCCTTGTGCCCATGTCTGGAGAGGGGTAGGAGCAGCCAGGTAGCAGATCCAGCCCGTGCTCCATAACGGTGGGAGGAGGAATTGCTTCTGGCTCCCATATCAGCCCAAGGAAGAAGGCAAAGCATGATGCAGTGGCAGGGACTGCAGGAAGATTGAGGCTCTCCTGTGGCCACCAACAAGAAAGGCATGTGGGTGCCCTGGTGGGACCGGGATGGTATACAACCGTTTCAACGCAACTTTTACAACGAATATCTTTTACAACGCAACTTTTACAACGCAGGATCCATTACAACGAATGTCTTTACAACGCATGTTTTTACATCGCAGGTACCTTTACAACGCATGCCATTACAACGTATGTATTGGTAAGTATATAATTATATTAAAAAATGTATTTAATTATTTTTATATAAATAAATAAATATTAATTAATTATTATATTTAAAAATAAAATATTATTTATTTAAAAAAAATATTTATATAATTCTATTATTCATAAATATTTTTACCCCTACACTATCCAACCCATACCCTACTATTACACCCCCCTGGAGTTAGAATAGTAATTTTAACCCCTACACTATCCAACACTTACCCTACTATTTCACCCCCCTGGAGTTAGAATAGTAATTTTTACCCCTACACTATCCAACACTTACCCTACTATTACACCCCCCCGGAGTTAGAATAGTATTTTTTACCCCTACACTATCCAACACTTACCCTACTATTTCACCCCCCTGGAGTTAGAATAGTAATTTTTACCCCTACACTATCCAACACTTACCCTACTATTACACCCCCCCGGAGATAGAATAGTATTTTTTACCCCTACACTATCCAACACTTACCCTACTATTACACCCCCCCCCGGAGTTAGAATAGTAATTTTTACCCCTACACTATCCAACACTTACCCTACTATTACACCCCCCCGGAGTTAGAATAGTAATTTTTACCCCTACACTATCCAACACTTACCCTACTATTACACCCCCCGGAGTTAGAATAGTAAATTTTACCCCTACACTATCCAACACTTACCCTACTATTACACCCACCCCCGGAGTTAGAATAGTAATTTTTACCCCTACACTATCCAACACTTACCCTACTATTACACCCCCCGGAGTTAGAATAGTAATTTTTACCCCTACACTATCCAACAATTACCCTACTATTACACCCCCCCGGAGTTATAATAGTAATTTTTACCCCTACACTATCCAACACTTACCCTACTATTACACCCCCCGGAGATAGAATAGTAATTGTTACCCTTACACTATCCAACACTTACCCTACTATTACACCCCCCCCGAGTTAGAATAGTAATTTTTACCCCTACACTATCCAACACTTACCCTACTAGTACACCCCCCCGGAGTTAGAATAGTAATTTTAACCCCTACACTATCCAACACTTACCCTACTATTACACCCCCCCGGAGTTAGAATAGTAATTTTTACCCCTACACTATCCAACACTTACCCTGCTATTACACCCCCCCCCCCGGAGTTAGAATAGTAATTTTTACCCCTCCACTATCCAACACTTACCCTACTATTTCACCCCCCTGGAGTTAGAATAGTAATTTTTACCCCTACACTATCCAACACTTACCCTACTATTACACCCCCCCGGAGTTAGAATAGTAATTTTTACCCCTACACTATCCAACACTTACCCTACTATTACACCCCCCCGGAGTTAGAATAGTAATTTTTACCCCTACACTATCCAACACTTACCCTACTATTACACCCCCCCGGAGTTATAATAGTATTTTTTACCCCTTCATTATACTACACTTACCCTACTATTATACACTCTAGGAGTTAAAATTATTAATTAAAAAATATATTTAAAAAATTAAAATTAATTACAATTATTTATCGAATAATTTTTGTAATTTAAATAAAATTTTATAAAATATAAATACTTACCTATACTTACGTTGTAATGGCATGCGTTGTAATAGCACCTGCGTTGTAATGCCATGCGTTGTAATGGCATCTGCGTTGTAAAAATTGCGTTGTGATGGCATGCGTTGTGAATGCATGCGTTATAACGTCATACATCCGACCGGGATACCTGTATCAAAAGAAAAAAGCAGCACAAGACAGCATATTTGAGAAGAAAAATGCCTTGCTGCCAAATGCAATGCCAGTAATCAATTATTCATGCCTGGGGCAATGCAGAGCCACATAGGTCCCCGCGGTGGCTTCAGAATCTGCATACTATTAAAATGTGATGCCTCAGGAAGGGCAGGAGAACTACAAACAAGTTACGGAGTGTTCTGGTGGCTGCCAGTAGTGTGGCAGGCTATATGTCAGAACCTCTTTCAGAGGGCCACAGGGCACACATGGGCTACTGGGCCAAACCTTGGCAGTTGAGGCTTTTTACTACCTATGTCCCGGGGCACACCCTATATGAGTCCTGAGCAACTGGGCCACTTACTGCTTCTGCATTTGACTCTCAGTGGTAGAGCAGTCAAGGCTCCTTTGGGAGAGCATGGGGGGACATAGCTACAGTTCATTGAACATGACTCATAACTCAAAATGCAAACAATGCACCCAATAAATCAATGCAAAGTCCAATACTTGATTGTATTAAAAAAAAAGTAGTATTTTATTTCCAACTCTACACATGAAAAGGTATACAACATTCAAAAGCAATAACACATTCCCTCCCTTGAGGTCGCGTCACTAGTAGTTATCAGGAAAATCCCACTTCCACCCTCCTTCGTGTAACGTGTTGCGGGTATTCCCAATTCACTGATGACTGCATACATGGAATGCAAACTATTGGCCAAACTCAAGAGCTCTCCCTTCAACACCTTAGGAATTAGTCAAAAGTGTCTATGGTCCCATAGCACCTTTAGCAGCAAGTCCCTTGGTCAGCAAAGGCTCCGGCGGTATGGCAGCGTTCAGCTGTGCCCTCTCCTCAGGAGCTCCCAGGTCCAAATCTTGCACGGCAAAAACAGGCCACTTGCAAGGGATGAGGCAGCACCCAGCAACTCAGGCTGTTCCTGTCGAGCAACTCCATCAGTCAATTCCTAGTGATCGGAGCTGCTCCTGCTTGGGGGACACAAAAGATACAAAGGTAAGTTGCTCTTCTCCCTAGCAGGGGTGCGATGAGTAGGTGTGATCGCCGGCTCCCAAACGGACATCCTCGGTGGCATCACGGTGAACCTCAGGGACTTTGTCAGGTGCATATCACAGTGTGCAGGCTCGACCCACTGATCAAAGAAGTTTGTCTTCGATCTGGGTGACAATATGAATCCTAGGCCACAGTGGTACTGGCAAACCCATACTGGCATGTGTGGTTGCAGCAGTAATCACTATCCGGGCGCAGACTCTCCTTATGCGGTCACCTTCTCTATGTTGACCCCTTATGGCACACAAGGTTACCAATTTTGTCAGTCACAAGTCCTGAGTACCTTGCTTAAACTCAGTTTATCGGTGGCCTCCTCTGACATAAGTGGTCATGGAGGCGCAGCTTGGTGCTTCCCGTCCAGCGCTTTTGATGTGGCTCAGAACAATGAGGCCTTATCCTGTAATATGAAGGTTGCAGACCTGACAATGCACTTGGGCAACAGCCCGATCGATGGACAGCCTCACACCTTGTTCAGGGAATTAATCACTTCCCTCCAGTGTTGTCCTTCTCACCTCACAAGAATGCAGCAATCCACAAACCTATCTGTAGGATTACTCTCCTCCTCATGTCTTCACCGGTTGACCTAGGCTTCCCAAAATAAAACCCAGGGTCATCCATACACTGCACCCTTCCATGCCCACTTACTTAGTGTACAATAACAGGGCACTTACTGCTCAGCACTATCTTTAAGCATTGTATCCTTGCATGTACAAAGGAATTCAGCACACACACTCAGTATGCATGCACTATTCAGTGCTGAAGTTTCTTATATTCATCCAGTGTGCTTATTTTAAAACACACACCGACAGCACACACACACTCACTATGTCTGTGCTGCACAACACTTCACCCTACATGTACTGTACTTCATGCTAGCACACATACACCCATGATATGCTTTCCCTACGCACACACACTACACAGCACTACAGCCCTAATGAAACGTTTTCCTTTCAGGCACACATACACCCAGTAAATTTACTAATCACATATGCTCTCCACAGTACTGCTCCATCCCTGAATGGTGCTCTTCCCAGGCGCACATACAACCCAGGTGTCCTACTCTGTATCTAGGTAATGTAGGACAAGTGTGAGTTAAGCACATAGCAGCTGGAAAGTAAATGAGCCTGAAGCTTCACTCCAGTGACACAGGGTAAAAAGGTCCTGTTCACTACCACTGATCACTATATATTGTGCTGCCACCACTGTGCATGTGCTGCTAAATGCCCGGTGAAGGTAGTAGGCTTTCACCACTATGAGGGTTGTGATTTGGGCATCCCTCCTATTTCAACAAGACTGCAATTCATGAGACAGGCCTATGTCATGGCATACATAATCATCTGTGTTCGCCTATGACAAAAGAAGTCAGCATTAGGGATCCAGACAACAGGACAGAGGGGTACTCAGGGCAGGGGTACATATCTTTATCATGCAGAGGACTTTTTTATCCCAACACCCATATGAGCCTTACATAACTGTTTTCTAAAGTTACCATAAATCTCCCAGTAAAGAGAATTTTGCAGACTTTTTACTTGTGAAGGACTCTCTGCTTTGCAACTAATAACCGTTTTTTTTACACACAGAAAATCTGTAATCGCAACGTAAAAGCTGCAGCGACCAAATTGTTTCATTTCGCTGGCCCTAATTATTATTCATTTTTTTAATCAATAATCTATTCATGAAAGGTAAGCAAAGTTTATAAATTCCAATTCCTATCACATCCCCTTTCTGCACCTTGAAGAGAGCAGCTTTGACAGTCTCTCCTTTCTAGAGATAGAATATGCTGGACCTGTTATCCTTGAAGTGGTTTTCCCACAACTTTTTCTCTTCCACCCTCCTGTTTTTGCTAGCTTTAGGACTCTGTGCAATTTACTACTGCTAACCAGAATTAGAGTGCTTGTGCTCTGTCCTTTAAACATTGCAACATTGGCTTACACCCAAATGACATATTTAAATCTACTTGTAAGTCCATAGTAAAGTGGTACTACATGTAGCCAGGGCCTGTAAATTAAATACTACTAGTGGGCATGCTGCACTCATTGTGCCCCCACATTTAAGTCGCCCTTTAAATATGTCTCAGGACTGCCATTACAGGCTGTGTGTGCAGTTTAAACTGCCATTTTTCCCTGGTATGATAAACCTCTTGCCAGGCCCAAACCTCCCTATATAATACACTAAAGTGAGCCCTAGGTTAAGCTCTAAGCAGACCAGAGGGCAGGGCAGAGTATATTTAAGAAGTTGGACAGTATTTTTAAGTTTGACATCTACTGGTAGTGAAAAACTCTTACATTCGTTTTTTTGCTACTGTGTGGTCTACCGCTCCCGTAGGATAACATTGGGTTAACTTATAATATTGAATAAGTGATAACTTTCAATTGGGAGCAGATTGGAATCCCATGTTTGGTATCTGATAAGTCGCAATAACAAATCCTCTTCAATGGTAAAGTTAGATTTTAAGTTACAATTTTGAAATTCCACTTTCAGAAAGATGGCAGTTATTTGGTGCCTGCAGCCTGTTCCTGTGTCACATGACTGGGTGTAATTGGCAGCTGGATAGTATATATTCCTACCGGACAGTCACTCAACAAAGGGATTAGGTGTGCCTGGATAGGCCATCAACAGGGCGAGGTTGAGCTGGGCAGAACCCCACTTGCAACTGAATAGGCTGTGTCCTGCCTTAACACAAAGAACTTGTCACTGCTGCATTCTTCAAGCAGCCTGCTTCGAGCCAAGCCAGGGGAGGCAGGGAACTTCAAGAACTTCAAAGGGGATTCTCTAGAAACTTCCCCTACTTCGCAGTGGGCATCAGATATAAATATTGGACCCTTAAACCCAACTTTTCAGTACACTCCCATACCAGTGGATGCTACAGAAGAAGGATTGTTGTGCTGCTTTGCTGCCAGAAGGAATACCACTCTGCTGCACAGCTACTCTGTGGTCTGGGGCCCTGCTGAAAAAAAAGACTGGGCAATCACAAGATCCAGAGGCTCCCTGCAAATGCCCAGCCGACCTGCTGACTGGACCTGACTAAGCCTTGCTGGCCTCTCCTGAAGTGAGTTCCTGAACCCAAAGAGGTGGCACTCAGATCCTGGACCCTTGATGTGACCCCAGTTGAGTTCCTCTCCAATGAAAAGAGGAATACTGAGGTTTTGGGTGCTTCGCAAATGCGAATAAACCAGTTAGGGCAAGGACTTTGCTGCCCATGCTGCTTGCCAATGCAAAATTGGAGTGAACCTGAATCTTCATGCCACAGCGACTACCAACAAAGCAAGACAACATATGATTTGCACTTCATGCTACATCATCGACAGCTCACGGTGACCTCCAAGATGAAGTGACAGCAATGACTGTATGTGTCGCCCAACAGGATCTTTGCATTGCAGCAACGACCATCCACAAAGCCTGGCCTGCTACACCCCAGATTGGATACTGGGGTACCCCCGTCAGTCCCCAGTATATGGTACCCATGTTCCCAGGGCATAGGTACCCCAGAAGGCTCCCATGGGCTGCTGCATGTATTATGCCACCCATGAGAGACCATTCAAAATTGAACTACAGGCCTGCCATTGCAGCCTATGTAAGTTAGTTACTAAAGATATTGGTTTACTATATCTAAGGGTCACTGCACTTAAAACCTATAAGTCACCCCTATAGCAAGCCTTAACAATTCTAGGGCAGGGTGCTTGGTTCTAAGTGAGAGGGTGCCCCTGCATGAGCAGGACACCCCTGCAGCCTCCCAGGTTGTCAGTGAAGCAGCCATATACCATATAGAGGGGCATCGCGTGACCGTGCGATGACCATCTCGAAAATGGCTGCAACGAATCCTATCATGTTTGGTATCAAACATGTTGGAATCATACCCCCACAATGTTAATAGTGTGGGAGATATGATTCCAAGCACCAGGAGTGTTATGCTGCAGGCCATTTTGTGACCCGCTGCACTACCTGTTTCCTCTTTGCCAGCCGCGGTGCAACCCGCAGCGCCTCTCCCTCCTCTTTGACGGCACTGCGGTACAGCATTGCGGCCAGCTGTGACCATTTTAACATTACGCGGAAAGCACCCGTTATGCCTGTTGGTTTTCCGGGCATGCCACATACTTGTGTGGCAGGCCATCCGCTTCCCGAGGCACTTTGGGACATTACACTCACTTGATGTGGGAGTCTGGTGATCCCCCTTCCTTGGGGGCCATATTGTTGCTCTCCTCTTCACCTTGCTCCCAGAAGGCAATTGGGGAGGATTACTTACCTTCCTAACAGGGCAATCTTTTTGTAATGCACTTCACTCTGTTCCCTATCCAAGATGGCGACACCTCTCTTTACTGTTTTGTCACTTCCTGTTCCTGTATGTCACGTCCTGTTCCTGTACGTCACTTCCTGTTTTTTCTGTATATAAGGGATCAGAACCTTTTCTTCCTTGCATTGCAACACTCCTTGTTCCTGTTGTTGTGTCCTCCTTCCTGTTGTTTCCATGGCTCCTCTTGTGATGATTTCGTCCTTCCGTTGGCTCTTCATTTCCCCTTGCGCCTTCTGCTCCAGCTTGTCTTCCAGTCTTCTCCTAGTTCCTTTTGGGCTCCTGGTCTTCCAGGGTTTTCTGGCTCCTTGTCTTCTCCTTCATTCCTAGAGTCTCATCATCAACATCAGAGGTTTTTCCCTCTGGGGTTTTCCTCTTGGGACTCCTTCTGGAGGGCATTGGCTGATTAGGCTTTCATTGTCGGCAGCACTGTGCCTAACGGAAGGGGTCAATCAATCAATCAAGAACTTGTAGAACGCACTACTTACCCGTGAGGGTCTCAAGGCGCTGGGTTAAAAAGAAGGGGGAGGGCCGCTGGGGGTAAAAGAAGGGGGAGGGCTGCTACTGGTCGAACAGCCAGGTCTTGAGTAGCCTCCTGAACGTCAGCAGGTCTTGGGTCTGTCGTAGGCTCATTGGGAGGGTGTTTCAGGTCTTGGTGGTGAGGTAGGAGAAGGATCTGCCACCGGTGGTTGTTACTTGGATGCGAGGGACGGTGGCGAGGGTGAGGTCGGCGGAGCAGAGCTGGCGATGTAGAAGAAAAGTCGTCTGTTGAGGTAGGCTGGGCCGATCTTGTGGAGCGACTTGTGTGCATGGATGAGGAGCTTGAAGGAAATCCTCTTGTTGATGGGGAGCCAGTGCAGGTTTCGCAGGTGGGGGTGATTTGGCTGTGGCGTGGTACGTCAAGGATCAGGCGTGCAGAGGTGTTTTGAATGCATTGCAGTCATTTGCTGAACTTGGCCGGGGCTCTCGCGTAGAGGGCGTATCCATAGTCGAGTCTGCTACTGACGAGGGCCTTGGAGACTGTTCTTCTTGTATCTGTCAGGATCCACCTGTAGATCTTGCGGAGCATGCGGAGGGTGTTGAAGCATGAGGAGGAGATTGCGTTGACTTGCTTGATCATGGAGAGTGTTGAGTCGAGAATGACTCCCAGGTTGCGTGCATGGTCGGTGGGTGTCAGGGCTGCCCCCAGTGCCGTGTGCCAACAGGAGTTGTCCCAGGCTGAAGGGTTGGAGCAGAGGATGAGGACCTCCGTTTTGTCAGTGTTTAGCTTCCGTCGGCTGATCTTTATCCAGTCGGCGACGGCCTTTCTTTCCTTCATGGAGGTTGGATTTGGAGGTGAGGGGATCCTTGGTGAGGGAGAGGATCAGTTGAGTGTCGTTGGCGTAGGAGATTATGTTGAGGTCGTGCTGTCGGGAGACTTGTGCGAGCAGGGCCATGTAGATGTTGAACAGTGTCGGGCTGTGGGATGATCCCTGGGGAACCCCGCAGATGATCTTGAAGGCTTCGTATCGGAATGGGGGAGGCGGACGCTCTTGGTTCTGCCGAAGAGGAAGGAGGTGGTCCATTCCAGGGCCTTGTTTCGGATCCCTGCGTTGTGGAGGCGTGTGCTTAGTGTGCAGTGGCAGACAGTGTCGAAGGTGACAGAGAGGTCTAGGAGGATGAGTGCGGCAGTCTCACCATTGTCCAGCAGGGTCCTGATGTTGTTGGGTGCGGCAATGAGGGCCGTCTCGGTGCTGTGGTTGCTGCGGAACCATGACTGGGATGGGTCCAGGATGTTGTTTTCTTGGAGTTAGGTATTGGGTTAGCTGTCTGTTGCCGATCTTCTTGATGACCTTGGCTGGGAACGGAAGTAGGGAGATGGGCCGGAAGTTCTTGAGGTCTCTCGGGTTTGCCTTGGGTATTTTGAGTAGGGCGTTGATCTCGGCGAGTTTCCAGCTCTCTGGGAAGGTCACGGTCTTGAAGGAGAGATTGATGATGTTGCGCAAGTGGGGTGTGATGGAGCTGCTGGCTTTGTTGAATATGTGGTGCGGGAATGGGTCTAACGGGGAGCCAGAGTGGATTGTGCTCATGGTCTTGATGGTGTCAACGATGTCCACGTTGGCCGAGGCTGGCAGGGGCTCGTGGTCGATGTTGTGCGGACAGTCTGGAGTGTCAATGTCTGTTGGGGCTGGCTGGGTGTTGAAGCTGTCGTGGATGTCAGTGATCTTGCGGTGGAGGAAGGTGGCGAGGGAATCGCACAGGGCTTGCGACGGCGGAATGTCGTTGGTGATGGATCTGGGGTTGGAGAGTTCCTTTACGATGTTGAAGAGCTCCTTGCTGTTGTGTGCTTTGTTGTCGAGGCAGTCTTTGAAGGAGGTCCTCTTGGCCGACCTGATGAGGTGATGGTGTTTGCGGATGGCGTCTTTGTGGGCTGAGAGGCTGTCTAGTGTCTTTTCATTGTGCCGTTTCTTCTCTAGTTTCCGGCATGTTCGTTTGAAGGCTAGGAGTTCTGGGGTGAGCCAGCTAGCTCTCTTGCTGGTGTCTCTGTGGGTGGGTTTCTTCATCGGGGAGAGGGTGTTGGCTCAGCCGTCGATCCAGCATCTGAGGTTGCGGGCAGCGTCGTCGGTGTTGGAGGGAGTCGGTGGGTGAGCTGAGAGCGAGGTTTGCGTGTAGTTGGTGTGGTAGTGGGTTTCTGTTGCAGTAACCCCCCCCACTTTTTGCCAGATAACTGATGCATTTTTGTTTGATGTGCCCTGGGTCCCTGCCAATAAGGTACCCAGGGCCTGTGCTCGTTCCCTAAAAACTGTACTAAAGCCTTAACCCAATTGGCATCTCTGGCTACATGTCGGCCCCTGATAAATGGTACCCAGGGCATTGTGACCAGAGAAGACCCCTAAGGGCTGCAGCACTTATTGTACCACCCTCAGAGGCCCTGTAACCTGACACCCACACACTGCCTTTGCAGGCTGAGTGTCCTGGTGCAGAACTAAACAAAGAGTCGACATGGCACACATCCCTGTGTGCCATGCCCACAAACCCACTGCCCTGGCATACATCAGTCACCCCTCTAGCTGGGTGCACTATGCCAGTGGTGTGCGCACAGGTGCATGATCCCTGTGCCCCTACAGTACCCAGGGCCATTCCTGGGCACTATAAGTGCACTGATGACAATAAGAGTATATGGTGGAGGGAGGCTGTCATTACGAACTCCACAGCACCATGATGGCTACACTGAAGACTGAGAAGTTTGATATCAAACTTCTCAGCACATTAAACCCAGTGTGGGATTTAATGCAAAATGCACTACAGAGGGCATCTTAGAGATGCCCCCTGAAACCTAACCTACAATCCAAGTCTTGTCTGAGAGGCATCCTAGGCTGCTACACAGCAGACATGTTGCTGGACCCCTGGGTGGAGAGCCCCCCACTCTCCTGGACCTGCAACAATGCACATCCTGGGCGAGGTGCTAGGTCTCCTCCCCCAGGATTGGCAGGGGGAAGCTTCAAAGGTATACCGCCTTTGTGAGCTTCTCCAGGCCACGTGCTGTAATCAGCAACTGTATAAGAGGGGGGTCCCCGCAAAGGGAGTGTATGCCAATGGGCCACACTAGAACATGATTACTAATTAGTCAGACAATAAACAATGACATTTCCATTGGTAATAAAGTTTTATTACCAAAAAACAAGAGACAAAAATATCAGTGATAATACAAAATTTCAATATATTGACAAAGGCCCCAAAAGGGGGGGAGAGGGGGAACGGGAAAGGAAAGGAAAGCAATGCTTGAGAGGAAGGTAATAAAGCAAATAGACACAGTATAAGTGACCTGATTATTACAAGGTTAATGACACTATACAAAAATTACAATATGAAGGCCAAAATACGGCCAAATACAAACAATTAACAAATAGTCCAAAACATCCGGCAAATATGATGATTCAAATTAATGAGGATAGTGCCCGGTGTATCAACATAAAACAGTCGACGTTTCGACCCCTATTAACAGGCTGAGTGTAGTCCTTTCACGGGGTCTTCATCAGGACGTCACACGGGGAGGGGGGAGGGGGGCCAACTGTGGGAAAAGATATTGCGACTTTAATACATGGTAAAGACGGGAATTAGTCCAAAAGTCTAAACTAAGTATTTGATTCAAAACACATACAACAAAAATAAATTACCATGGGGTACGGCCTGGAGGGGCTCTGTACACTGGATTGGCGCCACGCTGATAAGTCGCGGTCAGTCAATAAAGGTGGAAGGCTCCACTACAGAGGAGAAAGTCTACAGTTAAATCTGTACATTTACATAAGTCACAGTACTATGATAGTGAAACGAAGGCACCATGGACCTTCTTAAAGTACTTAAAATGTCCACAAGAGCAGAACAACAGGCCTTGTTACCGCTCTTAGAGTTATAATCATGAAAATGATTGAATTACCTCGGTACTCTGGCGGATAGGGTACACCAGGAAACAGCGTGTTTAGCACATATATTAGAATATGGCCACTCGGGCGAGCTGGAAAGGGTAAGCGAATAAACTCACGTTACTGAATATGTGACAGTGCTAGCCACAAAGATTAAAAAGTTAATAGTTAAGGTTGACAGACTTACAAGAAACTATTAGGGGACAAGATTATCTCGAATGCATCAAAGGCCTCCGTCACCGTGGTCGTGTGGGGAGCCGTTTGCGTGTGCGGCTGTCTCGACTCCCAGCACCATCCAGTGCCGGGAGCAGTTATTTGCCACGTAACTAAACCCCTCTTTGAATTTAGGTACGTCAACGAATATCCATGGCTCGATTTTGATTTGCAATCCCACCGGGATTATATTCTCTTGCAGGTACCTCATAAAGAGGTGACCGTGAAGTCGTGTTCGAATAAGTTTTTTCTCTAATCTTTCTAGACGGGCTACCTTATCATTGAGGGTGATGTCAATAGCCGGGACCGAGGTAGATAAGAAAGTGGACGACAGGTCTTTAGTTAGCTGATTGATATACTCCTCTGTATAGGAAAGTAATTCTGATTCCACCATGGTGTGGCTAAATTTAATTTAGGGAAAAGAAACCTCGCAGGTCAGCACCTGCTCAGAAAGTGTTACACAAAGGGGGGTTAAACCCATGTAGTCACGGGGACCTGGGTGCTATGTGATACATGTATAAGAGGGGGGTCCCCGCAAAGGGAGTGTATGCCAATGGGCCACACTAGAACATGATTACTAATTAGTCAGACATTAAACAATGACATTTCCATTGGTAATAAAGTTTTATTACCAAAAAACAAGAGACAAAAATATCAGTGATAATACAAAATTTCAATATATTGACAAAGGCCCCAAAAGGGGGGGAGAGGGGGAACGGGAAAGGAAAGGAAAGCAATGCTTGAGAGGAAGGTAATAAAGCAAATAGACACAGTATAAGTGACCTGATTATTACAAGGTTAATGACACTATACAAAAATTACAATATGAAGGCCAAAATACGGCCAAATACAAACAATTAACAAATAGTCCAAAACATCCGGCACATATGATGATTCAAATTAATGAGGATAGTGCCCGGTGTATCAACATAAAACAGTCGACGTTTCGACCCCTATTAACAGGCTGAGTGTAGTCCTTTCACGGGGTCTTCATCAGGACGTCACACGGGGAGGGGGGCCAACTGTGGGAAAAGATATTGCGACTTTAATACATGGTAAAGACGGGAATTAGTCCAAAAGTCTAAACCAAGTAATTGATTCAAAACACATACAACAAAAATAAATTACCATGGGGTACGGCCTGGAGGGGCTCTGTACACTGGATTGGCGCCACGCTGATAAGTCGCGGTCAGTCAATAAAGGTGGAAGGCTCCACTACAGAGGAGAAAGTCTACAGTTAAATCTGTACATTTACATAAGTCACAGTACTATGATAGTGAAACGAAGGCACCATGGACCTTCTTAAAGTACTTAAAATGTCCACAAGAGCAGAACAACAGTCCTTGTTACCGCTCTTAGAGTTATAATCATGAAAATGATTGAATTACCTCGGTACTCTGGCGGATAGGGTACACCAGGAAACAGCGTGTTTAGCACATATATTAGAATATGGCCACTCGGGCGAGCTGGAAAGGGTAAGCGAATAAACTCACGTTACTGAATATGTGACAGTGCTAGCCACAAAGATTAAAAAGTTAATAGTTAAGGTTGACAGACTTACAAGAAACTATTAGGGGACAAGATTATCTCGAATGCATCAAAGGCCTCCGTCACCGTGGTCGTGTGGGGAGCCGTTTGCGTGTGCGGCTGTCTCGACTCCCAGCACCATCCAGTGCCGGGAGCAGTTATTTGCCACGTAACTAAACCCCTCTTTGAATTTAGGTACGTCAACGAATATCACTGGCTCGATTTTGATTTGCAATCCCACCGGGATTATATTCTCTTGCAGGTACTTTGTAAAGAGGTGACCGTGAAGTCGTGTTCGAATAAGTTTTTTCTCTAATCTTTCTAGACGGGCTACCTTATCATTGAGGGTGATGTCAATAGCCGGGACCGAGGTAGATAAGAAAGTGGACGACAGGTCTTTAGTTAGCTGATTGATATACTCCTCTGTATAGGAAAGTAATTCTGATTCCACCATGGTGTGGCTAAATTTAATTTAGGGAAAAGAAACCTCGCAGGTCAGCACCTGCTCAGAAAGTGTTACACAAAGGGGGGTTATACCCATGTAGTCACGGGGACCTGGGTGCTATGTGATACATGTATAAGAGGGGGGTCCCCGCAAAGGGAGTGTATGCCAATGGGCCACACTAGAACATGATTACTAATTAGTCAGACAATAAACAATGACATTTCCATTGGTAATAAAGTTTTATTACCAAAAAACAAGAGACAAAAATATCAGTGATAATACAAAATTTCAATATATTGACAAAGGCCCCAAAAGGGGGGGAGAGGGGGAACGGGAAAGGAAAGGAAAGCAATGCTTGAGAGGAAGGTAATAAAGCAAATAGACACAGTATAAGTGACCTGATTATTACAAGGTTAATGACACTATACAAAAATTACAATATGAAGGCCAAAATACGGCCAAATACAAACAATTAACAAATAGTCCAAAACATCCGGCACATATGATGATTCAAATTAATGAGGATAGTGCCCGGTGTATCAACATAAAACAGTCGACGTTTCGACCCCTATTAACAGGCTGAGTGTAGTCCTTTCACGGGGTCTTCATCAGGACGTCACACGGGGAGGGGGGAGGGGGGCCAACTGTGGGAAAAGATATTGCGACTTTAATACATGGTAAAGACGGGAATTAGTCCAAAAGTCTAAACCAAGTAATTGATTCAAAACATATACAACAAAAATAAATTACCATGGGGTACGGCCTGGAGGGGCTCTGTACACTGGATTGGCGCCACGCTGATAAGTCGCGGTCAGTCAATAAAGGTGGAAGGCTCCACTACAGAGGAGAAAGTCTACAGTTAAATCTGTACATTTACATAAGTCACAGTACTATGATAGTGAAACGAAGGCACCATGGACCTTCTTAAAGTACTTAAAATGTCCACAAGAGCAGAACAACAGGCCTTGTTACCGCTCTTAGAGTTATAATCATGAAAATGATTGAATTACCTCGGTACTCTGGCGGATAGGGTACACCAGGAAACAGCGTGTTTAGCACATATATTAGAATATGGCCACTAGGGCGAGCTGGAAAGGGTAAGCGAATAAACTCACGTTACTGAATATGTGACAGTGCTAGCCACAAAGATTAAAAAGTTAATAGTTAAGGTTGACAGACTTACAAGAAACTATTAGGGGACAAGATTATCTCGAATGCATCAAAGGCCTCCGTCACCGTGGTCGTGTGGGGAGCCGTTTGCGTGTGCGGCTGTCTCGACTCCCAGCACCATCCAGTGCCGGGAGCAGTTATTTGCCACGTAACTAAACCCCTCTTTGAATTTAGGTACGTCAACGAATATCACTGGCTCGATTTTGATTTGCAATCCCACCGGGATTATATTCTCTTGCAGGTACCTCGTAAAGAGGTGACCGTGAAGTCGTGTTCGAATAAGTTTTTTCTCTAATCTTTCTAGACGGGCTACCTTATCATTGAGGGTGATGTCAATAGCCGGGACCGAGGTAGATAAGAAAGTGGACGACAGGTCTTTAGTTAGCTGATTGATATACTCCTCTGTATAGGAAAGTAATTCTGATTCCACCATGGTGTGGCTACATTTAATTTAGGGAAAAGAAACCTCGCAGGTCAGCACCTGCTCAGAAAGTGTTACACAAAGGGGGGTTAAACCCATGTAGTCACGGGGACCTGGGTGCTATGTGATACATGTATAAGAGGGGGGTCCCCGCAAAGGGAGTGTATGCCAATGGGCCACACTAGAACATGATTACTAATTAGTCAGACAATCAACAATGACATTTCCATTGGTAATAAAGTTTTATTACCAAAAAACAAGAGACAAAAATATCAGTGATAATACAAAATTTCAATATATTGACAAAGGCCCCAAAAGGGGGGGGAGAGGGGGAACGGGAAAGGAAAGGAAAGCAATGCTTGAGAGGAAGGTAATAAAGCAAATAGACACAGTATAAGTGACCTGATTATTACAAGGTTAATGACACTATACAAAAATTACAATATGAAGGCCAAAATACGGCCAAATACAAACAATTAACAAATAGTCCAAAACATCCGGCACATATGATGATTCAAATTAATGAGGATAGTGCCCGGTGTATCAACATAAAACAGTCGACGTTTCGACCCCTATTAACAGGCTGAGTGTAGTCCTTTCACGGGGTCTTCATCAGGACGTCACACGGGGAGGGGGGCCAACTGTGGGAAAAGATATTGCGA
The DNA here is from genome assembly GCF_964261635.1 of Lissotriton helveticus. NCBI lineage: Eukaryota > Metazoa > Chordata > Amphibia > Caudata > Salamandridae > Lissotriton > Lissotriton helveticus. The sequence continues at coordinate 1,143,784,501 of NC_136063.1, read as the reverse complement.
CTTTAATACATGGTAAAGACGGGAATTAGTCCAAAAGTCTAAACCAAGTAATTGATTCAAAACACATACAACAAAAATAAATTACCATGGGGTACGGCCTGGAGGGGCTCTGTACACTGGATTGGCGCCACGCTGATAAGTCGCGGTCAGTCAATAAAGGGGGAAGGCTCCACTACAGAGGAGAAAGTCTACAGTTAAATCTGTACATTTACATAAGTCACAGTACTATGATAGTGAAACGAAGGCACCATGGACCTTCTTAAAGTACTTAAAATGTCCACAAGAGCAGAACAACAGGCCTTGTTACCGCTCTTAGAGTTATAATCATGAAAATGATTGAATTACCTCGGTACTCTGGCGGATAGGGTACACCAGGAAACAGCGTGTTTAGCACATATATTAGAATATGGCCACTCGGGCGAGCTGGAAAGGGTAAGCGAATAAACTCACGTTACTGAATATGTGACAGTGCTAGCCACAAAGATTAAAAAGTTAATAGTTAAGGTTGACAGACTTACAAGAAACTATTAGGGGACAAGATTATCTCGAATGCATCAAAGGCCTCCGTCACCGTGGTCGTGTGGGGAGCCGTTTGCGTGTGCGGCTGTCTCGACTCCCAGCACCATCCAGTGCCGGGAGCAGTTATTTGCCACGTAACTAAACCCCTCTTTGAATTTAGGTACGTCAACGAATATCACTGGCTCGATTTTGATTTGCAATCCCACCGGGATTATATTCTCTTGCAGGTACCTCGTAAAGAGGTGACCGTGAAGTTGTGTTCGAATAAGTTTTTTCTCTAATCTTTCTAGACGGGCTACGTCTAGAAAGATTAGAGAAAAAACCTATCCTCATTAATTTGAATCATCATATGTGCCGGATGTTTTGGACTATTTGTTAATTGTTTGTATTTGGCCGTATTTTGGCCTTCATATTGTAATTTTTGTATAGTGTCATTAACCTTGTAATAATCAGGTCACTTATACTGTGTCTATTTGCTTTATTACCTTCCTCTCAAGCATTGCTTTCCTTTCCTTTCCCGTTCCCCCTCTCCCCCCCTTTTGGGGCCTTTGTCAATATATTGAAATTTTGTATTATCACTGATATTTTTGTCTCTTGTTTTTTGGTAATAAAACTTTATTACCAATGGAAATGTCATTGTTTATTGTCTGACTAATTAGTAATCATGTTCTAGTGTGGCCCATTGGCATACACTCCCTTTGCGGGGACCCCCCTCTTATACATGTATCACATAGCACCCAGGTCCCCGTGACTACATGGGTTTAACCCCCCTTTGTGTAACACGTAATCAGCAACTGGCCTCCACCGGTTCTGACCCCTACTCTGGCGGTAAGACTGGTGGGAAACCCTACGTGAGGAAAGGGGGTGTGCCAGCCTGTGCCTACTCCACCCCTCAGGTGGGAGAGGCGAGGTGAAGCACAACTCCGGGGCTCTGGCCATCTTGAGGATGGGGAGCCCTGCCCAATCAGAGATAGGGTCCTGCCCCCTCCCACAGGAGAGGGGGTGTACTCACCCCAGGACAGGGACCTGTTGGCCCCTGCCCTTCCCCTACCTGTAACACCCCTAAATTTAGTATTTAGGGCCACCCTGAACCTTCCTTCCTCAGATCCCGATTCGAAAACAAGCAAGAAGATCAAGAAAGCAGAAGAGCTGCTGCACCGCTGCTAACAAGAGGACAACACCAACTGACTTGGCCCCAGCCCTACCGGCCTGTTGATCCTTGAACATGCTCCTGTGGAACTCCGGAGCCTTCAGTAGTCAGCAACATCAAAAACCTTTGAGGACCTGACCACCTTGAGACTCTACCAAGACTGGGACTCCCACGAGCAGTGGTTCTGCTCAAACAGCAATACCCGTGGTGCCAACCAGGAACCGCGAATCCAGCACACTCTGCACCCGCTGAGTCCGACCTGTGCCCGAGTGGACAAAGACCCTGAGGACATCTGCCCAGTGATTCTGACCTGGAATCCAGTGCCCAAGGACGCTCCTCGACGACCCAGATGACACCTGCAGCCCCAGAACCAGGGACCCCTCCAACCGCGACCATCAACGGGTAAGATTTTCCGATGTCAAAAGACACCCCTGCACCCAGTGCCCCACAGCCCCTGTGCCCAACTCCTAGGTGCCTACCTATCCTTCAAGATCCCAACTTACCCCTCGAAGTGCTCCTGAAGATCCTCCGTACTGAGCCTGCAGCCTTTGTTCACTTTCCAAGATCTCCGTTGAATAACATTGAGAGCCCGATGGCTCAAAAGCACCCTTCACCCAGCTGCCCCTGGTAGTGCAACCTTTGTCCTAATCTACTTCCCTATTTCCCGTGACCAGCTCCCAAAGCTGCGTGGCCTGCTCGCCAGCAGCCACCAACCGAAGGCCCCCTGCCTCTCATTGAATAACATTGGGTCTGGCTACCTCGGCACCCGGCTGCCCCTGTGCCGCTGAGAGTGTACCAACTGTACCTACCTGACCCTGGGAGACCCCGGAGTCTATGCCCAGAACCTTAGCTCTGCCAGTCGAGTACTTACCTAAAAGTCGATAACTCACTTTCCTTCCATAGGATAACATTGACTGGTTTCACTTGAAAATTCTTCTGTGTGGAGTTTTAAAACTTTAAAATATTCATCTAAAATCAGCTGAACAACGAATTCCAATTTACTCACCTGTTATCACGAGAGAACCCAGTGCTGCATTTTTTAGCACAGCACTGATCCTGAAAAGAAATTTTAACCGTACTTACCAGTAATTTGAATTACCTTCCGTAGGATATCATTGCCTGCTTTTTGCTGAAAAAGTTTTTAAGTGTCGATTTTTGAACCTTACAAATATTCTTTAAAAATCATGCCAACGATAAAAACTTAATTACTTGCCTGTTTTAGATAGATGTGCCAGTGCTGAACCTAGGAGCCCAGCACTGGATTACAAAAGTAACGCAAACATACTTTACCTGCAATATGAATTTCCTTCCATAGGATAACGTTGGTGATTCTATGTGAAAAAGTTCTGTAAACTTTTAAAATACAATAATATTCCTTTAAAATCACTACTAGAACTAAAACACTTTTGCCTAACTGTTTGTAGGACCGTCCAGAGTTGAGAGCGTGCAGTGTGCTGGCATCGTAGCGGCGGCGGTCATCGTGGTGGGCGCAGGGAGCAGGGGTTCTGGCGCTGTGCGTGGTCCAGGTGCGGAAGTGCGCAGACGGGCTTGCCTTATGCGTGTCTTTGGCGAGCCAGCGGCGTGGACGCACAGCGGCCGCCATATATATTGGTAGGTGGGAGGGAGGAGCAGCTGGGAGCCGGGAGGCGGGAGGAAGGGGCAGCGAATGGGCAGTCAGGGGGGGTGGGGCTGCAGGGGACGCAGCGGCCGGAATGGGAGCGGCGAAGAGAACAGAAAGCAAGGGCACAGAATCATGGGGGCAACAATGGAAAACAGAAGGAAAAAGGGCACGGAATCCCGGGGGCAACGATGGGAAGCAGAGGGAAAAGGGCACAGAATCACGGGGGCATGATGGGAACAGAAGGAAAAAAAGGGTACAGGAGAAAATACAGGCACAGGGGGAAGACAGACAATAGCAGTCACAGACAGCAATAAGCAATAAAGACAATAAGGGCAATACAATAAATGACATTGACAATAGAACAAACCTAAGGCCTACCACTGGCCCCCAAGGATGAGGCACAGGTGGTAGCCTGCGGGTGGAGGAGGGCCTCAACTTTCCTATCAACGCCCCTATCCCGGCCAAACCAGGACTTACAAGAGCCGAAGCCGGGAACCATCCCAACGCCTCAAGACTGGTAAGAAAGACCCTAAAACCGACAGAGAGATCTCCATTAGGCTCTCAGTGATCCCGGTACCAGCCTTTTAGTCCTGGACAGCACAAAATGGTAGCTGCCGACAAGAGACACATTTTTGCTCTTCCTCTGCGGAGCCAAGCTCGAGCAGGAGAAAGCAGAACAATAGGCATCCTGTCACAGGGAGTTATTACCACCTCCCAGATAGGATTTAGTGTATTAGGGCTGGCTGGGCGTGCTTCACAGCACCTGAAAGTCTGCATGAGGGGCACATTTGGGGTCCCTGTGCATAGTCCAGTTCACACCAGTCCTGGGAGGCGTTGGCTCCTGAGATTCAGAACTGAAACCACTGCACTTCTTCCATCTGGGCACTCTGGACTTCATTTAGGCCTGACTTCCTCTCCCTTTCAGTTTGCTGCCTAATCTGTGCCTGTGCACCATACAAGATCTATGCAGGACCTGTGGAGCATCCAAGACACTTGAAGATTATCTCCCTTGAAGTGAAGGAGTCACATCCCTGCATTCATAGGCACCTTAACACTGCTGATCGATCTGCTGATCCTAATCTCCTGCGGACTTTGAAGAGTTCAACAACACAGGTGGTGTTTATCTGCATCTCCTGAGGCCCCATCTGCCCTCTCACTGAGTTTGAGGTCAGAATCCCTTGTGGGGGCTGCAGTAACCGAACCCCTGTGCACCGCGTATTTTGCAAATGCATATGCTTGTTAACAACTTAGTAACAAGTCCTTTGAGCTCTTAGTAGCCCCAACCTCCGGCAACCTCTTCCACCAAGATCTTCAGCCACATGGTCTAGTGGGCACCGTGGCCTGCTCCTTTTGGTAAGCTGCTCGAGGTGCTCTTGCGATCCCTGTGCCTCCGGCCTGTGGGTCCAATTGAGGGTCATCTTTGTTCTACTTGGGCTCCCTTGAGTGCTCGAGCCATCCCTGACTCCCCTGCTTGTGTTGAGTCTCCTGGACCTTGCTGGTCCCAATCGTGCAGCTTCTTGATTTCCTGCATGGTTTGCATTTGCAAAGGCTTGTTGGTGCTCCTACTGTACACTGGCCCCTCAGCGCTCAACATCCTTCGTGGGACAGTCCGTACCTGGGTCCTGGTTGTCCTCAGCATCGCCTGGTCCCCACACCTGCAGAGTCAAGTTCACCGTCATCCTTCCTGAAGCACCCGACTTCAGAGGGCATCTGTCTTCCAAGTCTCCTGGACACTCCTGAGTGACATAGACACTGTCCCCTCTTCTTTCAGGTACTCCTCTTTAAGAATCCACTTCACACCTATGCACCCAGCTTGTGTACCTCAGTATCCATAGGTAGGGTGGCTCTCCAACCTTCTGTCTTTCACAGGAGTTATACAGGGTCCACTGGAAAAGGTCCCTAATCATTAAAATTCCAATGCGACTTGCACATAGAATTGCACAGAGCACGCAGTCATGTTTACACACTGCACACGCTCTCTGTGGGGTCCATATCTGCTTACCTTGGGTGGTTATGTGGCTCCCCAGCAATCTACATCCTCTCGACATTGTCCTGACTCGAGTTGAGGTTCTTATTCCACTTTCTTAGTATATGGTCAGGTCCCCCCTGGGGCCCATTGTGTATTAGTGTTATTTACTGTGATTTCTTTTTTACTGTATTGTGTGTTTTGTGTCTATCTCAGTTTAGAAGATACTGCAACATACTAGAGAGTGTTCTATAATAAATACATATTTTATTCATACTTTGCATGGTCCTTTTTCATTTAATCTATACTATAAGATTGCATTCTGGTAAACAAACTGCTTTACACTCCTTCAGGACTAAGCCTGAAGGCTTCTCTCCACAGCTACCACTTGGATAGCTTTCTAAGGTTTTCTGAGACGTCTTAAATCACCATAAGGGTTGTCTGGACTGGTGCAAGGGGCCCACTTACATTAGTTGACATCATGTACCAGGCCAGCTTCTCACATTGACAGTAACTCTTAATGCAGAACTAACCTGGTCCCTGTATCCATTCCGTGCTCAGTCGCAGTCAGCACGAACTTCTGACTTTTAACCGGTCCCACACGACTGGATAACCGTGAGTGGCACTTTACTAACCTGAAATCTTTAAAACTGCTTATCTCTGGTTCTACTGATTGGATTTTGATCGTTTAGGTATCAACTAATTTACTAAATTGTACTCTATTTTTATTAATTTATGTGGCATTTTTCTTGTCTTTTGTTTTCACTTTATTACTGTTTGAAGTGCTGCAAGCCTATTTTACGCATTGCCTCTAAGTTAAGTCTGACTGCTTTTGTGCCAAGCTACCAGAGAGTTGAACATAAGTTAATTTGGGGTTTGCTTGACAGAGATTGTGGTTGCTGCCTGAGTAGTGTTTCATCTTCCACATCTAGTAACCCGATTTCCAACAGAATGTTTTAAATAAAAGTCTACATTGTTAAATAATTAGGTATTGTTCTGTTATTTTACTCCTATCAACCAAATATGATAGTCCAATATTTCACTTACTAATTTCAAGGCACAGTGTGGTAGTTTGAACATTTATGTGGGCTTTGACATCAACTATGGAACTCTGCTTGGTGTCGGCAAGTAGAGTTTTGACTGCATAGGGAACCAAATGTAAATTAGAGAGTGGTGGTGGCTGAATCCAGTAGTCTCCTCCAGTGTCAGCTACACTTCTTTACAGTGGCGACAGAGGACGAGATGCACATTCGGCCAGCATATCCTACTGAGGACCGAGGACTTTTCAAGAACTCTGCCACAAGTATTCTTTGTCCTTCTCCTGAGAAGACTCCTGTGAGTACTTTACGTTATTCAACTATTTGTTTGGAATGGAGCACTACTTTTATGCCACGCTCTTAGCGTGAACCGCCTGCACAGAGAGCCGTACCCATATATTTTTTTAATGCTCGCCTGGTCGTTTTGCCTGATTCTATCTTGCTTCACCGTTGCCGTTTTTTTTAGTCTTTCTGCCCAGTTTACTGGCTGTGTTATTCATTTTAGACATTACTGGGATTCACTGGCTGCGTCATTTATTTTAGACATCTCTTGTAGCTTACCGGTTTCTTCATCCTCGCGCCGCACACGGAAGCATTTTTTCTATGTGTGCGCGCGCAACAGCCCCGGCCCCCTTTCTTCTGTTGTTTATTTTCATTTTTATCAAAAGGGGGGAGGTGTGGTGACATGTTGACTGGAACCTCAATATGTCATCCAGAATGTTATCTTGTGAGCGTTCCTCTCTAGGCAGTTACAACCCGTACCTTCGTCCTACCTGCTGGGACGTCTCTCTGTATTCCTGAATAAATACTCTTCTTGGAAAACCTCCTCCAGTGTCAGCTATACTTCTTTACATTATGCTTTTATGAGGGAAACATATAAGAGAAAATAATATATTCATTACATCGGGTCATGTTTGATGATACTGTTTGCATCATTTTCAGTCTTAAACAGTCTTGACAGCCGTAACATTTATGAAATCTCTACAGACTACTCACTTGGTTGCAGATAGCTCGCCCTTTGGAAACAAATGTAAAGAGACATTCTTGATTGCTTAAACATTGTGTCACTTGCAGATTTAACTGCACATATACAATGCTCACAGTGTAATAATATGTTTTGGATCTGTATTTCATCTAATGCTTTCTCTGTATTTTGATAAGTTTATCTGACAAACTTTTACATTATGGCAACAAATGACTGATGGAATGCTGAATGAATCAAAAATTCACCTCCAGTCAAAATATCTGGGTTAAATCCATCGCTCTTTTGCTCACTTCCCCACCCAGCTTGGACACAGCCATATGCAAATCAGTCTGGACCTGCTCCCCATGGGAACAGTCCAGCCTGAATTGTCAACCTGGGACCTCCATGGACCAGAAACAAGCATCCTGGGACCGGTTTCAGGGTAACACCCCTCATCAACCGGCTAGCTTGAATCCAGTGGCACAGAGACCAAGGGACACACATCTGGGTTTACCCATCCCACTTATGACAAAAAATGCTGTGGCAACAAATGATGGACAGAATGCTGAATGACTCAAACATTCATCCCCAGTTAAGTGATCTGGGTTAAATCCATTGGTCTTTTGCTCAATACGCCGCCTCAGTTTGGACCCAGCCATATGCAAATCAGTCTTTATCCTGCTCCACATGGGAACAGTACAGCCCGAACTGCCAAGCTGGGTCCTCCCTGGACCGAAAAAAGCATCATGAGACCAGTTGCAGGGTACACCCCTCATCTGCCAGGCTAGCTTGAATTCAGTGGCACAGCAAGCAAGGGATCCATGTCTGGGTATACACATCCCACTTAAGGTGAAAAGTGCTGCAGCAACAAATGGACAGAATGCTGTATGAATCAAACATTCACCCTCAGTTAAGAGATTTAAGTTAAATCCATTGTTCTTTTGCTAGCTATGCCACCCAAGTTTGAACCCAGCCATATGCAAATCAGTCTCGACTGTGCTCCTCATGGGAACAGTCCAGCACAAACTGGCAAGCTGGGTCCTCTCTAGACCAGAAACAAGCATCCTGGAACTGGTTTCGAGGCATCACCCTTTATCAGCCAGGCTAGCTTGAATCCAGTGGCACAGTGAGCACGGGCCCATGTCTGAGCATACCCTTCCTTCTTAGGGTGACAAAAGTAAAAAGAATAAATGGATGGAATGCTGAACAAAGCAAACATTCACCCGCAGTCACAGACCTGGGTTTCATCCATCATTTTTTAGCTCACCATGCACCCCAGGTTGGACCCAGCTATATGCAAATCTGTCTTGACCCTGCTCTCATGGAAACACTCCAGCCCGAACTGCCAAGCTGGGTCCTCCCTGGATCTGAAACAAGCATCCTGGGACCGATTTGGGGGTAACACCCCTCGTAAGCCAATTTATGAAAACTAAAAACAAGAAATGGAGGAAAGGTTATGGGCTTGTTCTGATGTGACTATAGAAACTGTCAATATAGCAAAAGGGTCTGGGAATTGCGAAAGGTCTATTTGGTAGATCAGAGGTAAGTCAACTGAAGTGAGCAGCATAAGTAAGAAAAATTACAGCGAGAAGGGGAAGAGGAAGGAGCAAGTTAAGTGGTGGAGAAAGAAGCAAGACCCTCAATTTTACAGATGTGGTAGTTGCTCTCAAGTTTGTAATTTCAAAGAATTCCCTGCAGCAAATAAAATTTGCAATAAGCACAAGAAAGTGCATTTGGGTGCATTTGTAGGGAGACGATTGCCGGGAACATGCATCTAGTGAGTTACAACAAAATGTACTTAATCCTAGAAGGATATAAAGCATAGGCAATTGTAGTATCAAATGCAGGATTTTAACTACGAATATATTGATTGAGGGGAAAAAATGTGAACATGATGGCTGATTCCCATGTCTTGTACTCAATTGTAGAACAGAAGCTTTTTGATTAAGGTTAAGGCCAGGGTCAGAAGTGGAGAAAATTAAGATCAAGCTGGGTTGGTGCAATGCTCATGAAATTAACGCTTAAAAGTCTTTTTAGGTTGATCTATAATTCCAAGGGCCATATTATACATTCATAGTGAGGAGGAGTTATGCTGGGATGGCCTCACACAGTGAATGTTGGCATTTATTTAAACCTCAGGGCTGTGCCACAAGTTTTATGGTAACCAGTAAGAAAATGACAGCAGAGGCTAGGGTGTTGCTGCAAAGCTTAGGGGAGAAGTCTTCCACTATATTGGTGGACTGAGTGGGAGAATATATGGATTTCAAACACCAGAGCATACTGAAAGAGTGTGCTGTATCAGGGAAGTATAATGTCAGAAATGAGTCCATAAATTACTGTGAAAATTTGAAGCGTATGAAACAGGATGTGTGTGCTACAGACAAAATTAAATTGGGCTGTTTAAATCCTTTTTGTGGCTTTTCTTTTAGGTATTATTATTCAGGACATCTGAGGAACTTTGTTCCCCCATAGACAGGTGCAACCTCAACGATGCTACCTGGGTTAATGAACACCTACTCCGTCATCTCCATGAGTTAATTTAAACACTGGCTGCAGCAATGGTGTTATCCATCCTGGACCTGACCAGTGCCTATCAACAGGTGGTGTTCCACAAGAAATCTAAATATCTGACAGTCTTCATCACCCAGAAAGAGTAATTCAATATAGTAGGATGCCCTTGGATTGGCAAATTCCAGTGCTGTGTTCCAAAGACTGATGAAGGGATTATTTGAGGAAATTCCACATATGGTGCCATATTATTAGGACATTTTGTGGCATGTGATGGACCACAGAGAGCATGTCCAGTGGCTGTGAGAAGTTCTAGGAGTCCTCAATGACAAGGGGTTGACCATGAGAGTGGACAAATGACAATGCATAAGGAAAATGTGAAATACATAGGACATATTTTCTCTGCAGATGGTATCTAACCGAAGAATAGTTGTGAAGGGTCAGTCTCAGAAGCACCTGTGCCAGGATGAAGGTCCCAGTAACCTTCTTTCTTAGGGTTAACTGAGTTCTATGCTAAATTTATAGAAAACTGTGCACAGAAGATAAAACCCTCTAAGAGTACTAATGTGGAAAAAAGTTATATCTGAATGGGGTTCCAAGCAGGAGAAATCATTTATGCAACTGAAGAAGGAAATTGATAATGCTCCTAGTCTTAAATAACCCTGGCCAATGAACTCCGCTCCGCTCGCGGAGTTTCACGCACTACGCATTATGCGGAGCTCCCGGACTTCCAAAAAACTCTGCTTCAGGCAGCGGAACAGAGATTTTTTCCTCGCTCACGTTCACCAACATCAAGTTGGTGAGCGACGGCGTGGAAAATAAATCTCCTGGTGAAATCTTTCAACGCGGGAGGTCAGGTTTCTAATTGCGAGTGGTTGCTTATGCTCGCAACCGCTCGCTTTGAGAAAGTGCCCGTTCGTGTTGAGAAAGCTGCCACTCAAGTAAAAATCTACTCGAGCGGCAGAAAAGGTAAGCTTGCGCTGTGCATGGTGCTGTTCGCAATGATTGCACAGTGTGGGCAAGTATCCGGCACTGTGCAATCACCGCAAACAGCAATATTTTACCGTACTCCGCCACTTGCGGAGCTCCGCGTAGTGCGACTGAGGTTTTTTTGCACTTTGTGTGGCTTCGCATAGTGCAACTCCGCGAACTCCGCCCAGGGTTACTCTTGAACAATTTGTAGAGGGGGGGGGAATGTATTTTGAGTATGCATGCCCGCATGCACACAGAAAAGCATTATGCAGTGTTAGAAAAAGTATTTGCCTGCACTTGGCAGCCAAACATTACAGAATGTTTGTCTAGTGCATGAAATTCACCATCAGGCCAGGCCATTAAACTTAAATCCTCATTCTTGCATCTGGTGAAGGGAGAAATTATGTTCAAGTAAAGGCTAGTGGTTAAATTGCAGGTTTTCTGCTGTGCGATGGAGTATGTTCTGGGTGCATACAATGTACATGCAGGTCAGGGAGGTAGTAGTTAGTGGTATCTGGCGTTTGTTCACGTGGCTTTACTGAGGCAGATTAGGAGGTGCCAATGAAAGCAGACATTGAAAAGAGCTATGGATCATACTATTTCTGGGAGGTCAGAGGTCAAAGTTTGCAGGTGGTTTGACGGCGTATTCCAAAGTGCAATCCAAATTGGGAGTGGTAAACAGAATTGTCATACATGTCACAAATTAGTTCCTCCTTTTGGGTTACATGGAAGAATATTTGAACACTGTTATGGAAGTGAAAACACCTAGTAATTGGACGTTTTTTTTCTTACTACATGCAATGGAACTTTCAAAGTGCTTGAGGATTAAAAGGAGTCAAGATCAACTACAATTTAACAATTACAGTGTAAGCAGTTTGGTCACACAGTAAAACTCTGAATCAAAAGATGGGATGAAGTACAGATTTATTACGAATTCAAAACCAAGCTGATATAAATCAGTTGCAGAAACATATTGCAAAAATATAGAATCACTAATGGAAATCCAAAAAGTCAAACAAAATGTATCCTCAATAACAGAAAGCAAATGAGGACTTCTGTAGCCACAATACAAAGAAAATGAGAAAAAAAGCCTGGTGATTAGATTGAAAGTTTCGATCCTCCTGCCTGTACATAATGTTATCTAAGAAAGTCTATTATGCCCTATTCTAAATTAGGATCAGAGAAATCCTATTCAAGTGAGGGAAGCAGGAAATGTGTCAGTACAGCAGAAGTGCTCTAAAGAGAAAGAATATTGTATCGCATGAAGCCACACAAAAGAGATGTCGCAAAGAGGTCTGAACCTCTCTAAGTATAACAGGAGTTTGAATAAACTGAAATGTGATCATTAATTATACCCACAAAGAAATCCTTTGTGAATCCCATGTCACATGTCTCATTATTTGCCAGCTTCAAGCAGGAAACTTGACAACTACTGTTGAAACTCCTTTCCTTTGGTCCACACATCAGAACACTCTTGGATTCCTCCCGTCTCCGTATTTTGCACGGACAGTAGTCCTCCTTTTCTTTGTTAGGCTTCTCGTACTTGCCAAAAGATACTCTTAATGCAGCGAGAGCAAGGTAAGTGGTTTTATTTATTCATTTATTCATTTTATGTTCACTATCCAATCTTATGTCGACTTCACCTCCCCCCCCCCCCCCCCCCCCCCACCGCGCTTACCTGTACGGACCGCGAATGGTAGAATGCTAAGTGCGTGGGGGGTGGAATGGATTGGAGAGAGGTGGTTGCTCTGATGATTCCTTTTACTCTTAGACTTAACTACTATTCTTAATAAAGTCCAGACCCGTTCTGACTCCTCACTTTGCAATACAGAGCTAACAAGCCTTAACTACATTTACAGTGATATGGTTTGCCTTGACTTTCATAAATAGACTGCTATTTCCTAAGTTTAAAGATGTCTGAATCTCGCCCGTAGTAATGAGACAATGTGCACTCTGCTGAGCATGTCATTATTATGTCAATTCTGCAAAACATTTATAAGATTCCATCGGTCCGAGTGAAATGTGAGTTTTATACCACACATTTTGTTCAATTAATCACCCCAATGTGTGGTGTATGGGCTTATGCACAACATTCAGCCTTTTCGAGGTTGATGCACAGTGATGCACTATTGTAACCTCCAGCAATTATTCAACAAAACACTCAGTGTCCAAGGAAGAGCGCGCACTCAATGACTGTGATGAAAACTATTTATATTTCACCACAAAAAAATAACCTGGTGACATCTATGGATGTTTGGTCAGAATAGCCATAATCACAGCCGAACCGCATACTTGGATGGTCAACTTGCATAGTGCTTCTGATCACTGTTCACAAAATATTGTGCGTACACAGAAAAAAGAGAATCATGCACATTTAGGAAATATGCATCTTCAACCGATATGTATTGTAGTCGATATGGAGTGTATACACACACAACTTGAAGGAAGTTCGTTCTTGGACACATCAATGTTCAGCAAACAAGTTAGCATTATTAAGCTCTGCCTGAATTAGATAGTGTATCGTACAGTTTACTAATGGTGTTTTATTACAGTATGACACAAGGAGGCCAAGAGCGCAAAAAGGGTGTCCACATGCAATAAATGGCATAAATAAATCTTCAGTCATTCTGATAATAAATGAAATCCTCAACGCATTGAAGTCCCTTCTGATACCCATCGATGAAGGCACATCCTTTCTTATGTAAGCGGCTTGAGTATTGAATACCCTCTCCGACACAACAGGAAAGGTCCTTCTGTCTTCATGTTTAAGAAACTGCTAAAAATTAACTTAACACTTGAACCGTGAACTTGGTTGTAGAATCCTCAAGTATTAAGGGCTTCTGCTTTTTTTTAAACTTTGTTTACATTGTAGATACGTTTCAACCCATATCTTGCATCTGCTTGATGACCCTATGCTGTTACTACCTCACCTCTGTAGACCTTCAGCTCATACCCGCTCATGAAGCGACACGCCACCATTTCCTGTTTGGACCTATTCTCTGACTCTTCCTTATTACCACTCAATTTGTTATTTGTACCACCACTTAATCAGCTGGAGGGAATTTATTTCCAAATAATGGCAACTGCTATACTCAAACACATCGATTCAATCTAGGCCTACTCTGATGAAAGGAGACCCCTAAGGCTCTGACAACAGATCCAATGCCATTAATGGACATATTGGACTGTCATCTGCATACTGATCGATGGAGGCTCTGCAGCCAGCATCTAGATCTCACATTCTGTTAACATTTTAACCATAACATACACAAATGAAGACCACTGAGGCATCAAAACATGAGGTTGAGGTGGGGGCGGAACGAATCATCTGGGGCACTGAGTGGTCAACATTTGGCCACTGGCGTTCAACTTTATTTAGTTGTGTTTTTTAAGTGTCACAAGTATATTGCCTTTGAGTCACTGAAGTGCCATCGACCCAAACAAATGTTTATGATGGGTGACTACATGCTAGGCGTGGGCTCAAAAAAGTCAATGTAGTCATTTAGTTCCACCAATGTTAGGTGTAGGTTAGTGAGAAGTGGGGTTATTGAGGGGAAGTTTGATAGTGGATAGAAAACAAATTAATAGAATGCATACAATATAGTTCCTCTGGTCGGGTGGTATTCTGAGGGCCCAATTCACAAAGTTATTTTGGAGCGTAAATGTACATTTACAACCAAAAATACTTCTATTTACACCTGGCAGAAATTTGAACAAGCATTGGCATAGCTAATAGGTTTCGCCTTTGGGACCTTTTAAGGGTTTAGCCATGCAACAGGTGATGTTGTTGCACTAAGGATATTGTGCTGCATACCTAAATACTTATAAGGTCCCAAAAGCGAGACCTATTGGCTATGCTAATTTTTTTTGTTTTTTTAATTCAATCAATCAATCAATCAAGCATTTATATAGCACGCTACTCACCCGGAGGGTCTCAAGGCGCTTGGGGAGGGGGATCCTTTACTGCTCGAACAGCCAGGTCTTGAGTTGCTTCCTGAAGGAGAGGTGGTCTTGGGTCAGGCGGAGGTGGATGGGGAGGGAGTTCCAAGTCTTGGCAGCCAGGTAGGAGAAGGATCTTCCTCCCGTTGTGGCTCGTCGGATGCGGGGAACGGCGGCGAGGGCGTGGCTGGTCGATCAAAGTTGGCGAGTGGGAGTGTAGAAGGTCAGGCGATCGTTGAGGTATCTGGGGCCTTGGTTGTGGAGAGCTTTGTGTGCGTGGGTGAGGAGTCGGAACGTGATTCTCTTGTTGACGGGGAGCCAGTGCAGGTCTCTCAGGTGTCCGGAGATGTGGCTGTGTCGGGGGATGTCCATGATGAGTCATGCTTAGGCGTTCTGAATGCGCTGGAGTCTTTTCTGGAGTTTGGCTGTGGTTCCGGTGTAAAGGGTGTTCCCGTAGTCCAGTCGGCTGGTGACGAGGGCCTGGGTGACAGTCTTCCTGGTTTCGGTGCGGATCCACCAGAAGATCTTCCGGAGCATGCGTAGGATGTTGAAGCATGACGAGGAGACGGCGTTGACTTGTCTGGTCATCGAGAGGAAGGAGTCCAGGATGAAGCCCAGGTTTCGTGCGTGGTCCGTTAATTGTGGATCTCTGTAGTGATCCTTATTTTTGCTGCTGTTTCAGTGGAGGGCTCTATCGCTGCTATGCTCCTTGGAGCAAACAGATATACTGTGGGAGCTATCTTCCTCGCCAGCTGACTCAGGGGTGTTGATTGTGATCTGCTGATTGTCAGCATCTTGGGCACTGGAGGATGCCAGCCGTTGGATGGCTGCAGAGCCCATCAGCAGTACACCAGCTATCTGCTGCCTTTCCGTAACAGAAAGTAGGTTGTAGGTGTCAGGGTGAAATGAGTAGTTTAGGGCTTAAACGTGGCTAAATCACTAACACCTGGCTCCCACAGAGTAGGGTCCAGCCCAAATGTAAAGTGCATCTGAACCTCATCGGGGTCAACAAGAGCTATGCAAATGCTATACTATATACATTTCGTCCAGGCCTATTGTATATTCGAAATCAGCTCATGTTCTGCATCTGTTAGCTCCTCAATCGCACCTCACATGTGAGCCTGTACCAACTACCCTCAGCAGCTTCACAGCCATCAGACCGACTTTATTGTCAGTGGTGCATACATTAATTTCTCGCATTTAATAACCAAAATATCATTAGATTTCCCTTGTAATATCCTAGCGGCAGCCCGCCAGGGAAGCACTCAGAGGGGCCCGGGGCCATTACCGCCTGTGAGGCTATTAGCGTGCCAATTAGCTGCCATTACATCGTCTGTCTGCACTTGTGTTTTGATTCTGTCTTCACTTTATGTTCCCATAGCTTCTGCCTTCGGTCTGTGCGGGGGCTCCACATACCCCCACCCTCCCCTTTCGCCGCTAAAATAAAATAGAACAGCCCTTGCATTCCCTTGTCCCTTTTACCTCATCGCTCCCTGCTTCTGGAGCCATTTTAAACCAATAACCTCAGCCCCCGCATAATATTTATAGAATGAGAACACCACCCCATCTTTGAACACTCCCCGCCCAAAAAAGAAAAATGACCTGCACACTCCACACCCTCAGGGCACAAAATCAAAGGCCGCCTCTCACATTCATGCGAAGAGGAGCTCTGGGCGGGACATCCTTGCCCTGGCAGGCCCCGGGCACAGCGGTGCCAGCTGCCAGCTCACGGGTGCTCCTCCTGTCAGGAAGGGGTCAGGAGGGAGGGGGGTAATGGAATTGCAGGAAGCAGAGGCGGGGTTTGATATTAGCAAGAGCAGCAGGCATGGCCTGGCAGGGATGTAGCTTGTAGAGGTGCAGCAGGTGCAATGGCACCAGAGGCCCATTAAACACAAATTACTGTATTTTACTACCCCAACAGCAGTCAAACGGACCATTCTCCTTGCTTGTACGGTGAAATGTGGTATCTTTGCTACACTCCTGGGGCCTGGGTAACTGCACGAGGAGCAGGCAGGGTTGCGGTCTAATAGGAGAGCACACGTAGGCTAGTAGGTATCTCCATAAAGAGCAGGCACTAGCACGAAGAGCAGGCGTAGGCACCTTTATGATGTATATGGAGAGGCTGGGGCTGAAAGGAGTAACAGGCAAGAGGTATAGGCCAGCAAGGGGGCCAGGCACTGAGTGGACAGCGGGTGTGGAAGGCAGGCACTTGCAAGAGAAGCAGGCACAGCCTAAAAACCTGCATGAGCAGGCAGGTCTTTGGACTAACCGGGCAGCAGACAAGGCCCGAGGATAAGCAAGAAAAGCACAGAGAGAGTAGGTACTTGCAGGAGGAGCAGCAGGGGATAGACACCTGCATGGCGAGCAGGCAGTGATTGGGTGGCTGAGAAGAGGGGCTCACAATTCGTCATCAAGAGGAGCAGGCAGAGGCAAACACGCATGGCTCAAGTACCGTTGGGAGGAACAGGCGGTAGTGTGACAGAAGGGAAGTAGAGACGGAGTAAAGCCATTTTGGGGCAATGGCTTGCATGGACGGAGTACAAAAGCCCTGCGTGGGCGAAGGACAGGCAGGAACGCAGCTGTGCGCTCTTCACTGTATTCAGAAGTGTGGCTCACTGGTTAAAGGAGGCAGACCTGGAAGCAGAGGTCAGCCCGGGACCAGGGTTCAATTCCCGGCTCGGCGGGGTCTTGAGTCCTAAAATGTCCATGGACTCGACAATTCTCGCTCCGGTGCCTACTCGATTCACGGGTTCACACTCTGCGACTCTGGGCAATAGCTTGCTTAATCTCCACAACGGCCCCTCGCGGCGGGATGCCTGGCGTTCACCATGCAAATACCCTGCCGGGGTTATTTCACAGGGGAACACCAGGACCGGTTCCCTAAGCAAGCGCTTAGAAACCGCTTGGTGATTTGCGCTATATAAATTCCTGTACATTTACATTTACCCCAGAGGCCCATTTCCTGGTTTGCGAAAGGGCCCATGCCACCCTTGCTGGGCCAGTGACGGGGAGCAGGTGGAGGGCAGGAACATGCACGAGCAGCAGCCGGAGGGAACCCGAGAGAGGTTAAAAAACGCTGGCGTTTTGCTGAGAAATTACGTTTCTCGTCAGGCGGAGCCTGAGTGGGGCCTGGAGACCTATCGAGGAGCAGAGAGGAGAGAGCCGTCAATAATCCGATTAAAAGCAATTACAGCGCGATTATAAAGGCAAGTGCTGGGCAGTACAGAGAGGAGAGCAGGGCCAGGAGAGAGGGAGGCTGGGAGCAGAGAGAGGAGACGGTCAGCAGGGACAGAGGAGCGCTGAGAGCGGAGACAGGGGAGGCCAGGGGAAGAGACAGAGCAGAGACAGAAGTAAAGTGAGAGTAAATCAAAACAAAGGGAGAAGGGGGCAGATGAAGGCTGAGAGCAGAGATAGAGAGAAACACAGAGCAGATAGTAGGTAACGTGAACACAGAGAGGGACAGCGGCCAGAGAGTGACGCCCCGGACAAACACACTGTGAGACTGAGAGAATGGACAGAGGGCAGTAAAGACACGGGTCTGGGAGAGGCAGCCGTAAAGAAAGTTCATAGTTAAAGCAGAAATGGTTCAGTGAAAAAACACAAGAGAAAAGGGAAACAGAGCAGGAACTGGGAAATAAGCCTCGCCATGCAGCCACGGTTTATTTTTGTATCTCACTTTCACTTTAAAGTGAAAGCCAGATGCAAAAATAAACACGCCGCAGAGCTTGTCTTTATGGGGCCATGTGTTTGAAACACATGGCCCCATAAAGATAAGAATCCTTTTGCGACTGGAGTAAGTCAGGTGAGCCCGACCAAGTGGGACGGCTCAAAGAGAGAAAACTATACGTCACAAAGTGCTCTTTTCCAATGGCTGGCCACTGTTTAGCATAAACGGTGACGCCGGCCAATGGGAAAGAGGAGCGGGGCTTAAAGCCCGATATATTTAAACAACAGGAGAGGTAGGGTTAGGAGTCACACCTCTTCCCCTGATAAGCACTATTAACCAACAAAAGAGTGACTAGCGGCGCAAAATAAATATCAAAGTAGAATCAATGGAATTTGCAACCAAATACAAACTGAAATACAAAAGGGTGTGTGACTAGTGAAAGAACCTTTGTTTTTTATAAGGACCCTCACTCCCCAACCTAGTTGGTGACTTGCTTCATCATTGGGTTCCCACCAGGGAGACCGAATGTCTCCCCGGTGTGCTACAACACCCGAATAAGAGCAGAGCTGTTTTTTGTTGGACTTGTGAGGTGGTGCCCAAGAAAGTGAGTAGTGATTTAAAAGGTGGCGGGCTGATCCCTGAGCCAACTTTAATAATGGGACAGCCAGTGATCATTAAAAACAAGTGAATTTGACACTATGTGGTTATAAACTTGAACAAGATGTATCCTAATTAAAAAGTGAGGTGATCAACATGTTTCTGCTATCAAATGCTAAATCAGCAAAGCATTCATCAGGACCAAGAGAATCCCCCGGCAGTATACGCACGCTAAGGCGTATCCTAACCTTGGGGATGTGTGTGTGCAATGGTAAAACTCACGGTTCTACCCGTAAGGGCTCTCCCGGTATTTCCAAGGGCCCGACTTTATAAAATAAGTAGGCTTTACTTCATGGGCTCCACGGCAAGGGAAACCTTCACGCTGAGATATTTTTGAGACTCGGCGACTCCCCTCTGGCAACCTGTTTTTAGCACTTCCGTGGCACGAATAGTTCAGGCGTTGTAGCACACCGGGGAGACATTCAGTTTGTATTTGGTTGCAAATTCTATTGATTCTACTTTGATGTTTATTTTGCGCCGCTTAAAGTCCGATACTCAAAGCCCCTCTAAATCATAAAATCTCGCCAGCGAGACTACGCATGCGCAGCCTACGCAGGCGAGACCTAAATAGGAATCCTGGAAGATGTACATGGATTTAATAATGCAGATTCCTCTGCCATGAGTGCGGAGAAGTCCACAGTAGTAAATCCAAATCTAGGGATGGGAAGTGGGTACTCGAAAGTCCGATAACACCCACAAATAAGCACTTTAGGGCATACCCAAACTCCGGTCAGACTCCTTCCCACTCTGCTACCTTAGAAATGATAAGAAATGTTTGTACTACAGCTCCCATACAAGGATGGGATGGGAAACAGATCACTCCCAGATCTGATGAGTTACAATGTTTTATTAATAAACTGCATGATTACTTAAAATCTTTACAGTATAAAAAAAATAAAAAGCTTTATGAACGTCCCGACTCCCCCCTCACCCAAGTTCCATCCAAACATAAAAATGAAAATCACTTTAAGTTAAAATACTAACATATTAATCCTAATTAGCTGTCCGAAACAGAGTTCTTTTTTAAAAGGAGTGATGTATAGGTTGTACAAGTGTTTCCCAGCTGATAAGGGGAGGCACATGAAAGTTCGGTAGAGTCAATTCATGTACCAGGGGCTGTTAACGAAAGATGGACTCTTCGTAGATCTATAAACCAGCACAGGTAGGATAACTGGGGCGGAAGGCTTCCGGTTACTTTACAGACAATGCCGTTAAGTGGGAGTCGAGTGCCATTTTTACCTGGTATATAAATTTCCCAACTCTGGCTATCAAACAGGTCGTGGAGACTGAGAGGCACCAGTCCGAAGCCTCTCTGCAAGTTCTATAGTCCGTGTTCCGTAGAATCGGGAGCAGCAAGCGATGTCGGTCATTGGCCAGCTTTGTGCAGCAGCACAGCAAGTGTAGCCAGGATTCTCTACGGTAATTGCATAGACGACAGGCCAAGGTGCCATCCGTACGGGCCCATTTGGGGTTGAAGTCCATGATCCTGAGGGCCAAAAGTCGAAAGTACAAAATGTTCTTTCTCGCGTAGGTGGATACTGGATCTTGCAGGTAAAGTTGGGGTTTACCTGGAATATATGAATTGTCCAGGGCCTGAGTTAGTGGATTTTGCCGAAGGGATGCAAGGTCAAGTCCAAAGGAGATGATCCGGACTTGTCGCTTAACTGCTTGGGCCCAAGCTGAGAAAGGAATTTCGTGCAGGGACAAACTCCTTCTTTCGATTTTCAATGCTGCAATAGCTTTTCCTATCTTTGAGTACCAGGGGGAGCCCACCTCATCAAAGATTGATTTTAGGGAGTGCTTTAGCGAATGTTCTGTTGCTTTCAATACTCTAATGTAGAGTTTTAAAAGGTCCCCCAGGAATACCAGCTCAGGTCGCTTAAGGCCTATTTCTAGCCTTAATCTAGTGTTCCTTGCGTATCTAGGGGCCTGTAGCATCATCTTATAGGCTTTCGCCTGGGCCGCGTTGACCATTTTGTCAAATGCACCAGGGTAGGCTATGTGCCCATATGCAATGGCAGGGATCAGTTTTGCCCGGAGCACTGTCAACATTGGTTCTGCTGAGGGCCTGTCCAAGCGGTGGCATAAGAGTCTTAGCGACAGAATGGTTTTGTCAATTTTAGGTTTAAGCTCCTTCAGATGTTTGGCTGCAGAGGCACTCTCAGAGACC
The DNA here is from genome assembly GCF_964261635.1 of Lissotriton helveticus. Classification (NCBI taxonomy): domain Eukaryota; kingdom Metazoa; phylum Chordata; class Amphibia; order Caudata; family Salamandridae; genus Lissotriton; species Lissotriton helveticus. The sequence goes on along the minus strand of NC_136063.1, from coordinate 1,143,763,331 downwards.
CAGGTGCCCAGATAGTTGTGGGATGGGGCAGTGACGATACGGTGCTCTCCCAGAGACCATGAAGCTTCTTTTTTGAGGGGGTATTTGCCAAAAATGACGATTTTGGTCTTGCCCACGTTGATCCGTAAGTCATTTGACTTATTGTATAATGCCAAACTGCTTAAGGCTCTTTGGAGCCCCACCCTAGTGTGGTCCATGATCACCGTGTCGTCTGCATACTGGAGTGTTCCCAAGACGAGCCTCCCCAGTTTTGGAGGTGCTAAGTTGGCATCTTTCAGAGCTGTCCCCATGTCCGCAGTATACAAGTTGAAAAGCATGGGGGCCAAGACGCACCCCTGCTTGAGGCCCGAGTTGGTTTCAATTCTTGCAGTTGTTATTGTGGGGCTTAGCTTCACCTTAACCAAGGGCCCTCGTAGAGCGCTTTTATAGCTTTTAGCAGAGCCTGTGGTAGCCCCCACGAGTCAAGTTTTGCCCAGAGCCGACCCCTGTTCACTCGGTCAAAGGCTGTGGAGTAGTCTATGAAACAGCAGAACAGGGGCGGTTTGTTCCTCGTATTGGCCTTCTTCGCAAGGTAGGAAAGGGCTAAGATGTTGTCAAGAGTGGAACTATGAGCCCTAAAGCCAGTCTGTGTGGGTGGAAGAATGCCATTCTTGTCCACCCAGTACTCCAGATCCCTGAGAAGAAGGCGGGCATATATCTTTGCTTCAACGTCGAGGAGAGCTATAAGCCTATAATTGGCCGGGTTCGTGTGGTCCCCCTTTTTATGGATGGGGAATAGAATAGAACCTTTCCAAGAGGATGGCAACATTGCCGTGGCAAAAGAATGGTTAAATAAAGGGGTGAGTCTGGATGCAAAAAAGGCTGAGGCAGTTTTCAGAACCTGGGCCGGAATCCCATTTGGGCCTGGAGCGCCATCAGTTCTAATGGCCTTGATGCACTTTAGTACCTCCATTTCTGTGAACAATCTAGTACAGGTCGAATTTACGCCTTCTGACGTAGCTCTTTCGGGTTCGATAATTTCCGCCGCTACCTTGGACCACGCACGGCTTCCTGCAGTGGCCTGATTTGGCTCGCAGGTATACAACCCTTTGGCATACTGTTCCCACGCTTTCCCTGCAACACTGTTTTCCTTTTGCTCTCCTCTGGGGGTCAGACTGTTAATGAAACGCCAAAGCTTGCTATTGTCATTTCCTTTAATTAAGGAGAACACGGTCAACCAATTCTGTTCAGTCTGCCGTTTTTTGTGGGCCCAGACTTTCTTTTTATAGTCTGTTCGCAGAGCAGCAATGGAGTATCTCCCTGACAAATGAGTGCCTTTCTTTTGTGCCCTGATTGCCTTATTTAGAGCACGCTTACACTGTGACAGGCACCACGATGTTGCACGGCGAGGATCAGAGTGGAATTGGCGACTTCTTGAATGATGATTATTGCCCAGGCGTTCCAATAGGTCGGAGGTCAGAGTTTCCCAGAGGTGAATGATGTTCTTAGTTTGAACTGGGTTAAGTTCTTCCTCTCTTCTAGCTACATAGTCTAGCAGGCTATGACAGAGATTGGTTGACCATTTTATTCTTTTAAGCACTTTGTGATGTTCCTCCCCCGTGGTAGTTCCAATAACTACTTGTAATTCTGCTTGTACCCGCGCCAGATTGAATGTGGCGCGGAGGGGCCTATGGTCGCTTTCCTCTCTGTCGTCCACTGTGAAGTTGCAAAGATTGTGGGCAAGCCCTTTGTTGATAAAGATGTAGTCTATAGTAGAGACATTTCTAAAGGTCGGGATGGTGGTCCATTCAGGTTGGGTCTTTTTTTGTATTCCATGGGTGGATTGCAGCTTAAAATTTGCGAGAAATTCAGTCAGTAAGGCTGACTTCTTGCTTGATGGAGCCTCCGGAATTAAACCCAAGCCTCTGTGATTGAAGTCGCCCGCGATTATTACGTCTTGGTCCTTCCAATTTATTAAAAGATCTTCCAAAATTGAAATAAGTGATTCCATGGCCTGGGAGGTTTGATACTTAGTTGGGTTGAAATAACAATTAATTAATAGAAGGGGGCGAGATTTTTGACCCGATGACAACCCACTGATTAGGATGGCTTGAAGATCAGGAGACTCCAACTTTAATTCAGTTGTGTTAATTTTGCACGCATGACTTACGTAGGTAGAGAGACCCCCTGACGGGCGTCCAAAGATTGTCCTTTTGGTCGCTGGTTTAAAATGTTCGTAAAAGCCACCAATGGCGGTCGTTGCCCTTGCCCAGGTTTCCTGAATACACAGTATGTCCCCTTGTGCGAGGTATTCAGGTGTAGTTATGTCCCTAAAGATGTTACTCACCCCCGCAATATTCCATAAAATGATGGATAACTCGCGGACTAGGCCCCTGAGTGGATTTGGGCAGGCGTTTTTTACATGGCTGTTTATTAGGTTAGGGACACTGTCTCCATGTGCCCTCCAGGTGATCCGATGTCTGGAAATGCCGCTGCACGCTCCGTTGCCCGTCGATTTGCTGGATTTTGATTTTTAGCGGGGTTTTTGCCCGCCCTGATTTCGCCCCTATTTCTGGGCAGGTGTACCTTATGCCTTTAAGAATAGATGACGGTTCGTGTGCGTCCTGTTGCGGCAACAGGACGTGTGGATATTTCAGTGTTCTTGGAGCAGCGACGTCAATGCCCCATTCAGCGAACAGTGTTGCTTCCTTAAGGACAGCCTGTTGGACTTGCTGACTCGCAAGTCCAATTATGGTGGAATCGTCATGAGTGTCTATCTCCAATCTCTTGAATATCACCCACTCAATATTTTCTGAGGTGATTTGGGCCAGCGAGGCAATATGGCCAAAGAGGCGGACAATGTTGGACCTGTTCAAGATGTCAAATGGGCCTTTTGCTGTGTACCTTGGGGTTAACTGCAGCTCATAGGTGGATTGTTTTTTTTTTTTTTGTGTGATGTAGCACAAACTCACCCCTTCTCCCTGGAGCTTAAGCCTCTGGTTATTGAAATTTAAAGGGTTTATGTGAGTGGATTCTGGCTGCTGCCCATTGGGCCCCATGCTTGATTGAGCAGTTCTCGGGGCCTTAGCTCTTCCTAAATTAATGGGGGTAGTTTCAAGTGTTCGTTCAATAGTCTGTTCCAATTTTAGTAAGAACGAAGTTGTTGGTACCTCCGTACCCTGGGGGATTGGCCTCTGTATTTCCCTAGGTGTCACAATTGCATTCGGGCCCTTGCCTGTGCCTGTGCTCTTTGGTGAGGAGGATGTGGCAACCTCGCTTGTCCTCCCAGTGTCTATATCCACGTTCGCCCCCAACGTTGGCCTATCGTGAATGACGGCAGTGACCCTAATCGGGCTCTTTGTCCTGGCCTCAGTTAGCAGACTCGCAGGAGTAAGAGTCCCCTGGGGCTAGGTGGATCTTTGGGATCCCCGGTATAGCGTCGTTCGCGGGATCTTGTGACGTTTCATCCAAAGGTGAGGGGCAGTTTGAGGCCTGAAAGAATTGAGTGATAAGGCCTTGGGGGAGGGAATTGCCAGTGACCAGGTCCTGGGATTTTTGGGTACTTATGCTTCTGGTTACCCTTCTTTGTGCTAGACTCTCAGGGTTCACTTCCCCCTCATCCTCCGTGCAGGATTTCGTCTTCCTCAGCGTCATCTCTTTTTGCGCCGTTTGCTGGGGCTAGGCTTGTTTGTGCCTGATTGTGCTGGTGGGGAGGGAATACCAGAATTAGTTTCTGATGTGGGCCCCTGTGTTGCGCTGTGTTTTTTGTTTTGAGGGGACGGAGGTGTGGAGGGTGACGGAGGGGTTAGCAAGCGGTGCACACGAGGGGGGCTGCAAGCTGGAGACCTGGTCTACCAACCCCTCAGACCACGCCCTCTGGCTCTTACTTGGCGGTGACCTCTAACGGCTGCCGCGCTTGCCTCCACCTCTTACCTCTTGTCTCCCGCGTCGTCAGATGCACAGATGCACAGGCTGGTCTCAGTGGCTCCTGCGACTCCCGCCGCCTGAAGGGTAGCCCTGGCTGCTACTGTTACCTGGGCTGCTGAGTGTTCCCGTGGCTTCTGGAATACTCCTGCCGCTGTAGGGGACCTTGCTGCAATCCTCCTCCGCTTTCCAGAATAGCCCTGCGATGATCAAGAGCTCTCAGGGCCCCGGCCGGATGCCTGCCGAGGGCTCCCGCTGCAACCGGGCCGCTCCCGAATTTTGCCCGCGGCCGCTGCTGTAAAGGCTGTGAGTTCTGGCGGCCGCCTGCAGTCGCGCTTCTGCGCTCTGCTCTGCTCTGCACAGCACGGAGGGTTCCCAGCCCCGGTGGCAGGCGGCTGGCAGTGGTGCACTCGGGGAAAATTTATGTAGAGCAAAAAGTTCTGTTAGGCTCCGAGGCTATGAGGTTAAAGACGCCCCAGAATGCTGAGGCGCCGATAGTGCTGTGCTGCGCTGTTGTGCAGGTTAATTGCCTGTTTACCTTGTGGTGGTTGAATCGGCAGATGGAGACGAGTGACGGGTATGAAAGCCGAGGACCGGCAGCCTGCTTTCCTTTCCCTTCCCTTTCTCACTACGGTGGTTTTCCGCTTCCCTCTGTGGCAGCACTGCACTCGCCACGAGGCAATGGCGTTCTGGTGTACTCACAATTCAGCTCTCTGGCTCCCTCTAGCGACCCTGAGAATGAAGAACTGATGACCAAGATTTGATGAGCGGGTGGGATTTTCTCCACAGCGAAAAATACTTTGCATGCAGATAAAGAAAAAATATGCATTTGTCCAGTAGGTTTCTATAAGGCTTTTGCAGGATTCTACCCTATACAGAATTGCGCACAAGGGGAATAGGACACCGTGGGAAATGTCGGTTGAGATTCCATGTAGAGGGGCGTAATGCAGGAATCCTGCAGCCCCTTTGTCACAGCCACCACCAGCCCCACAGGGGGGCAACTAATTTTTGTGAGATATGGCAGATTCGGGCACCCCATCACATTCTCCATGGGGCCCCTTAATTTTGCTTACGCCACTGCCACTGCCACATAGTACACATTGAAACCCATGTTAGCAACAGCAAAAAGTAGTAAATGTGCACCGATATGTAGGCACCTGTCTCCGGGTTCAGACTTACTACTTAATTCGTAGATTGGGTATTGATTATTTGTTCGCTTCTTAGCCTTGTTTCTGAACAGCTGGATTTCCGGCAGTTTCCTGAAAATTAATTAGCAAGCTCCTAAATGGGCCAATGCTACATTAATTATGATTTCATTAATGTACAAATTAATGACTAGCGTGAAATGAAAATGTTGCCACAGGTTCATTTAATCGAATTTGGTTTACACCAAACATTTCAGTCGAAAATAACTGTCTGTAATTCATAACAAAAAACACTTTTATCGCCCGTCTCTAAACGCAGCATTATTAGTGTGAGTGTACAGTTAGTTGTACAGTAACCAGTTTACCGAAGACAGCTGTTTTACCGTATTGTTTTGCCTGTTTAGTCATTCTTAAACAACCACTGCTCTTTCCACATTATTCTCTGTAAAAATATGGCACAGGAGGCTTGCCTTAGCTGTTTATAGCCCGTTGCATTTGGAAGACATCCGGTTTCCAGTGTTCCAAATACATTTACACGATTGTTTCAGTTACGTAGGCTGTGGAATTTTCTTTCACAGCCTCTCTGCAGGTTGGGAGGATAGGAAATACCATACCGCTAGGTGGCAGCCTGAGACAACAAGAGAAACTCTCGGCTTGTTCTGCTACTGACTTTGAAAATAAAGAACAGCGTTCTTGATGTATGTAAACAGAGACATCTATATTTAATTTAATGCCAAGGGACTTTAAAGTGAATACCGTGTGCAACAGACGTTGGCATCCTTGTCGGTGAGCAAAAGGACACACGCTGGACAGACACATCGTTGTCCTCTGAATAGTAATTTGCTTTTGTAGCGCTAACCCCGTCCGTTTGTAAAATGTACTACAGTGATCTGATATGTATCACATTGAAGACAATGGTGTCGATGGCGAGTCGAGGAACTATCAGAGGCCGCACCTGAGAGGGGCTCAGTCAAACCGACTACTGAGTCTAACCTAACATCGAAAGGTTGAGAAATGTAGAACACCGCGTTCTTTCAGAGTTGTCTTTTATTCAATCAATCAATCAATCATTCATTTGTATAGCGCACTAATCACCTGTGAGGGTCTCAAGGCGTTGAGCGGGGGGGGGGGGGGGGGGGAGGGGGTGCAGCCAGTGCTTTTCAAATGAATGGAAAATATAAGTGCAGGTACTCACCAAAAGGAGCATTGGGCGGATTTAAGGGAGGTGCTAAGGTGGGATTAGGGGCGGGGTTAGCTTTTTGACTGTGCCAAGGTTGTATGTACAAAATCTGCATGTATTGTTAGGATATCAGATGTATCTGTCCATTAGTTGTCTCACTAATAACTATATATATATATATATCACTGAAAAAACCATAGGTTATAGACCATATATAGTTAGGAATTAGCATTTGAAAAACCTTATTTTACTCACACAAAACCATTGAAATTCCATATATAGTTAGTTGCACTAACTATATATCGCGCACCCGCAATCCACTGCTGATCATGTCACATATTACATCATTCATGACATGGTCAGTGACATCACTGATGACATCACTGATGACATCTCAAATGACATCACTGATGACATCACTGATGACATCATCCAGTGACTGTGTGTTTCTGTAAAGTTTAAATATGTTTTAGATATTGAAGAATGAGTAGATGTATAACTGTCTGGACGAAGGATTTAGTAGGTGCATGACTGAATGTATGAGTGAGTGATTAAATGTGTCTCACTGAGTGCATGGGTTAGTGACTAAACTGTCTTAATTTGTGCATCATTATGTCTGTTGTTCTGTAAACTACTGCATGTGTTGATCAGTAGCTATATGATTAACTATATGGGTTATTGATTGATTGTCCAAGTATTTGTATGGGAGACTGAGTGTGTGTGTGGCTGGCTGGGAGGTGTGTGACTCTGTGCAGATCAATGTGTACTTGTATCAATGATTGTATAAGAAAGTAAGTATGTGTTACTATATGTTTGAAAATGTAAGGTGCTCTATGTTTAACTGTATAGACAAGAAAATGGAAGTGTGATTGATTCTTTACAGGACTGACTAGGTGTGTGAGTAACTCCATGGATGAGTGGCAGAGTGTGAGTGTCTGTATAGGTGTATGAGTGCATATGATAGTGTTGTAAAGATGAGTGATTGTATGTATGAATGATTGTATGGGTGAATGAGTGAATGTGTGTGTAGACGTAGGAATCAGTGAGTACGTATGTAGTAACTAGTATTGGTCTGTCAATGGTTTCAAAAATTATACTCTGTATTTAAGACTGGGTGAAACAGAGGTTATATTAAAATGTGAGGAGATGCATTGTATTGTCACATGAATGATATCATCAGTGATGTGGTCATTGATGTCAAATGAGATGTCATCAGTGATGTCATCAGTGATGTCATTTGAGATGTCATCAGTGATGTCATCAGTGATGTCACTGACCATGTCATGAATGATGTAATATGTGACATGATCAGCAGTGGATTGCGGGTGCGCGATATATAGTTAGTGCAACTAACTATATATGGAATTTCAATGGTTTTGTGTGAGTAAAATAAGGTTTTTCAAATGCTAATTCCTAACTATATATGGTCTATAACCTATGGTTTTTTCAGTGAATTTTCAAGGTTTTGTAAATGCTAATTCCTAACTATATATGGTCTATAACCTATGGTTTTTTCAGTGAATTTCAATGGTTTTTTAATACCAAATATCATAAGCTGTCGAATGTCAAGTACGTGGTAAGTGAAAACATTTTCGTGTTTATGCACACTGATCTGCTTTGAATGGTGCCCCCCCCCCTCATTTCTATTAGGAGTACTCTCTCTTTGCAGATAGTGAAAGGTAGTTAACGCAGGCCTTTGCCCCCGTTGTAATCCGTCGTGCCTGCTTCTCTCTCCATTTGATTGATTGTTATCCAAGTATTTACTGTTTTAGAATTAGTTCTCTTTGGTTCATTCTCTATTTACAAACAAACACAGAGTCGCAATACTCTGTTTAGTCTTTGCAGATAACGAAAAATCGTGTAAAAAAAAAGAAAAAAAATCGAGCAAAATCAGTAGGCCACTAATGGGATCTCTTTTTGACCTCGCTAAAATAGAAACATTAGGAACAACCCCTCATGACAAATACAAAACTAGTGAGATGAACTGAACTCCACACAATGATGGCTGCAAAACAGCTCGGCTCCGCCACCCACCCCGCCCAAAATAACGATAAAGAGCGGCTGCCATGATTGGTTGCGGAATGGCCACAACGGAGCTACGAAATGGTGCTGCTCTCATGCTAACCCCAGCTTCGGTCTGAAACATCCAGAAACACTGTAGACTACCAATTCGATCAGTTCCGGTAGCGCCCCAATGTAACCCGGTAGAGAAGAACTAGCCCTCCCCTCTTTGACTGATGGTTCTTGTTGCCTGTCCCTTCTGTTGTCATTTAACAGAACTATTTAGCCTGCTGAAAGGGGTTGTGTTCCGACCGCTGGTTGGTGGAGACATTTTGACTATATTCTGGACCTGCGTTGTCGCGTAATGCGTCATATGACGCGCCGCGTTAGCGCATCCGGAAGTCATCCGGGGCGCGCAGCGCGTAACGTAAGCATAACAAGTCATGTGACTTGTTAATAAAACTTTTCATTGGTTCATTTTACTTTTCTTATTCTAATGATGAAAGGCTTGGTCATATGACCTAAAAATTACGCTTTTAATTACTTCCGAACATTATTTTCTCTTAAATAGATGTTATAATGTTCCAGGCTAATGTACTTTCCCGGAAATTTTACAACTGTCCTGCAAGTAAAATATATTCTTTTTTCGAGAAAAAGAGCGTTTCTTCGTCCCATGACGGAGCCGTTGAGCAAAAGAGGGTCGACCTGCTGTCTTAGTCGCCGATACGCCTGAATATGAGATTCTTATCGATCACTTTATGTTGCAGGAATAGAAAACACAACAGCCCTTGACCATTTATCTTTACTGCGTTCCTTCGTATTATACCTTTTACCCTTCATGTAATTGGTCTGCTTTATTTCACTTGCCTTTTAATGATTCTAAAACAGTGACTATTATTAAAAACTTTACCAATGTATACACTACTACCATGTTTTCTTTTAAAAACCTTTATTGTGAAAATTTCATTATACAAATACGAGCCTATAACCACGTGGGCCTGCCACGGAGCAAACTGTAATCGTATATGATGAATAGACATTTACACTGTAGAGGAATGTAACGGGCGGGCCATTAGGTTGCAAAAACTAAGGTGTCTAACAGTTACGGAATCGGTGGACGTACATTTTATAATTAAAATATGACAGGGCCAGTTACAATAAAATTATCTAGATATACATTTGCGGGCAAGTACCATGGGTGACGTTAATTCGAATTTTCAACAGTACAGTAATCAATAACACATCAGAACTTAATATCAATAGGGATGTCGAAATATTCAATCAATTCTCGTCCCCGCCCGCCATGTGCTTCAAAACTGCATACGTATCTCGTGATTTCAAGGTTCTGCAACCAGTACACAACAAGGAGTTACGAGTCCCATTCATTCCGGCGCCATTTTGGGCGAGGACGGGCAGGTCCAGGATATAGTCAAAATGTCTCTACCAACCATCGACTAGGATGATGTTCATATGCTGTATTTATTAGAGTAACACTCATCTGCCCACATGAAATTAATTTACCACAATCTAAACATGTCATTTTAATCTTTCCAAAGTTCTTCTAAATATTTGGGACCGTTTCCCTTGCCTCTGAAGCTCTCAGTGCCACTTCTTTGATGAATGTACTAGCAGGTCAGGGGTTCTCCTCCAAATCTCTCTTTTATGCAGCACTATAATTAATTGGTGCCACCTCTCCATATGACGATGCATGGTATAGTTACCACAACTATATTTTTTTTCGGTTCCTCTGGAGAGTTCATCGTGGCAGATGAAGCGTGTAACATACCGGGCATTTACCTTTTTTTGCATGTACAGGAAAGGAAAAAAAAATCGAGCGTCCGAGTTCTAAGGTGTCCCAGGACAATTTTAGTGGACCAGGCCCAAATCCAAAGAACAGGCCGCCATTTTGAGAGTCCTCTTGCAGCCGCCTGTCGCTGTAGCATCAAGAGCAGCCGAAACTCAGCTGAATGGCAACTGAAACGGTAAATGGGCGCCCCACTACATTTCAGCATTGTAGGATGACCACACCAGTACAGCAATTTGCTAGACATCACCTCGGTGCCATCCGGATCTCGGCGCCCCACTGCAGATGAAGTGCCTCTCAACTATGAAACCACCACGGTGACATCCGGATCTTGGCGCGTTGTGCTGCCTTCGGCCTATTCGCACATCGGTCCGCTACTGACGCCATCTCACAGGCTAATGGGGTGACCCACGCCGAGTTTCAGCATTGTAGGATGACCACACCAACTTGCTAGACATCACCTCGGTGCCATCCGAATCTTGGCATCTCAACGCCTAGTGGTATCTTCCATACAGAAAATATTGTTACGCTGCCTTTGGCCCCATTCGCACATCAGTCCGCAACTTAGACATCACCTCGATGCCATCCGGATCTTGGCATCTCAGCGCCTTGTGGTGTCAGTCAGAAAATATTGTTGCGCTGCCTTTGGCCCCATTCGCACATCAGTCCGCTACTGACACCATCTCACAGGCCAATAGGGCGCCCCACACCGACTTTTACCATTGTACGATGGCCACACCAGTGGCACAACTTGCTAGACATCACCTCGGTGCCATCCGAATCTTGGCATCTCAACGCCTAGTGGTATCTTCCATACAGAAAATCTTGTTACGCTACCTTTGGCCCCATTCGCACATCGGTCCGCAACTTAGACATCACCTCGGTGCCATCCGGATCTTGGCATCTCAGCGCCTTGTGGTGTCTTCTACTCCGAAAATATAGTAGAAAATATTGTTGCGCTGCCTTTGGCCCCATTCACACATCAGTCCGCTACTGACACCATCTCACAGGCCAACAGGGCGCCCCACGCCAACTTTTACCATTGTACGATGACCACACCAGTGCCACAACTTGCTAGACACCACCTCGGTGCCATCCGGATCTTGGCATCTCAGCGCCTTGTGGTGTCTTCAAATCAGAAAATATTGTTGCGCTGCCTTTGGCCCCATTCGCACATCGGTCCGCTACTGACGCCATCTCACAGGCCAACGGGGCGCCCCACGCTGACTTTCAGCATTGTAGGATGGCCACACCAGTGCGGCAACTTACTAGACACCACCTCGGTGCCATCCGGATCTTGGCGCGTTGTGCTGCCTTCGGCCTATTCGCACATCGGTCCGCTACTGACGCAAACTCACAGGCCAACGGGGCGCCCCACGCCGACTTTCAGCATTGTTGGCTGGCCACACCAGTGCGGCAACTTACTAGACACCACCTCGGTGCCATCCGGATCTTGGCGCGTTGAGCTGCCTTCGGCCTATTCGCACATCGGTCCGCTACTGACGCCATCTCACAGGCCAACGGGGCGCCCCACGCCGACTTTCAGCATTGTAGGATGGCCACACCAGTGCGGCAACTTACTAGACACCACCTCGGTGCCATCCAGATCTTGGCGCGTTGTGCTGCCTTCGGCCTATTCGCACATCGGTCCGCTACTGACGCAAACTCACAGGCCAACGGGGCGCCCCACGCCGACTTTCAGCATTGTTAGATAGCCACACCAGTGCGGCAACTTACTAGACACCACCTCGGTGCCATCCGGATCTTGGCGCGTTGTGCTGCCTTTGGCCTATTCGCACATCGGTCCGCTACTGACGCAAACTCACAGGCCAACGGGGCGCCCCACGCCGACTTTCAGCATTGTAGGATGGCCACACCAGTGCTGCAACTTGCTGGACACCACCTCGGTGCCATCCGGATCTTGGCGCGTTGTGTTGCCTTCGGCCTATTCGCACATCGGTCCGCTACTGACGCCGCCTCACGTGCCAACGTATTTTCTCCGCATTTTACACCCTATGCCGCATAACAGGTCATGTGACTTGTTTATAAAACTTTTCATTGGTTCATTTTACTTTTGGTTTCCTAATGATGGAAGGCTTGATCATGTGACCTAAAAACAACACTTTTCATAGGATGAAAACTTTTTTTTTTCCCAAATGATGAAAGCCCCACCTTGTTTCTGGATGTTTCAGACTGAAGCTGGCGTCAGCATGAAAGCACCACCATCTCGTAGCTCAGTCGTGGTCATTCCGCGAGCAATCATGGCAGCCGCTCCCCACCAGAAGCCTGCACGAGTCGGAGCCCCCAAAACTTTTGATGAATTCTCAAGGCGGAGGGGACGCTTTCGAGAATGGGGTCCAAGACCTAGCAGACAAGCGTCCGATTTCCAAGGTGTCCCAGGGCCATTTCAGTGGACCAGGCCCAAAAAGGAAACAGCCTGCCGCCATTTTGAGAGTCCTGTGACAGCCGCCTATCGCTGCACCTCAAGAGTGGGCGCAACTCAGCTGAATTGCGGCTTTTGACACAGTGGACCAAAAACGGACGGAATGGCAACTGAAACGGTAAAGGGGCGCCCCACTACAACAGATGACACTCCACCTGGAGAGGCCCGTTCACGCCGCCTCCCCCGGGGCGCTCCACGCCGTTATTCGGAGCAGCATTGTAGGATACCAAAACCAGTGCGGCAACTTACTGGACATCACCTTGGTGCCATCGTTCTGCTGCCTTGGAACTATTCGCGCAACAGTTTGCTACTGATGACCCACCCCCCGCGACGCCCCATGCCGTTATTTGCTGGGTGGCAACTTACTAGACATCACTTTCGTGTCATCTAGATTTCGGCGCGTTCTGCTGCCTTGGAACTATTCGCACAACAGTTTGCTACTGATGACCCACCCCCCGCGACGCCCCACGCCGGAAATCTGGACGTTGTGCTGCGTTGGGACTATTCGCACAGCCGACCGCTACTTCGTTGTTTTTCCCTAAAAATGTTTATATGTTATTACTATTTTTGTTTTCTTGTATATATTTATAAATTATTAAAGTTTTATAATCTTACTACTTTGTCGGAGTGCTATATATTTTTAATGTGACACATAATTGTAAAAACTTTGATGTACAAAGAGTCATCCCTGGAATCTTCCGCTTCAGGCTCGGTCCCCTCCCCAATCACAATACAGGATGGTTTTCAGATAATAGCAACGCTTCTGCTGTGACGGATCTCATCGAGTGTGGGCCTTGATCTACTATAACTCCTTTGAAGAGGGGTGATTCTTTACAGCTGTGGCCATAAACTACATCTGCAGGGCTAGCTGATACCCTAGGACCAGCCTGGACAATCGGACACAGAGGAAAAGGAGTGTCAGAGGGTGCGGTAGTGAATAGGGCGAAAGGGAGGTGTCGGGCGGGCACAGGGTGTGATTCTCAGGGAACAGCAGCGCAGATGGGGGAGGTTTATTACCCATGCATAAGACAGAGAGCGGGGGTGACCACTGCCTGGGGGAGATGCTTGCGAGGGTGGGGAGCCATGCTAAGGATCGACAGCGTGCACAGAGTGGGTCTGGTCAAGGCATCTAAAATGGCTGCCGTGCACGACAAAACTGTGGCATTTGAAAAAAGACAAGATGGCGCAGACAATGTTTTTCAACACTTCCTGATTTCCTTCGAATCGAACGTTAACAGACGTTGGGGCATATTACCAAAGTTAAGCGATATTTATCCCTAACGATGCTTAGCAACGATTTTTTTACCGTCAGAAATTATCGCAGATAAACCTTGCTATTATCAAGGTTTATCGGAAATACGATAAAAAACGACCGCAATGCATTAATATCGCTGAAAACTCAGCGATATTCATGCATTACCGAGCTAATGCTCTTAGCCATGTTATCCACCTCCCATTGGATAACATGGCTAAGAACTGCTCAGGGCAGGTGGTAGCTTTTGGAGATATTCGCCCTTATCTCGAATATTTCCAAAAGTTGATAATAGGAGATAGCGATGTTAGCGACTGTTTCCAGTCGCTAACATCTTGGCATGCCCACTTTGCATGTCATTAGTGATAAATATCACTCACATGCAAAGTGGGGCCCAAGATGGTCGCTATCTTCTACTAGCCGTCGCTAACTGGTGTTAGCAACAGCTAGGTAATACACATATAATTGTATCTCCGCGAAGCGGAGCGCTGTTACAGATATATATCTTGTTTCTGAACGTTAATTTCTCAAAATGCACTGAAGCACATATATTGAGACCTAGCAAAGGCACATCGGGCTACCAGTCCCTACAATTTTGCCAAGTTTCGTGCAAATCCATTCAGCTGTTCGATCCTACCGAGAGACAAGATGGCGGCCGCTACGGACTGTTTGGAATGTTTACAGACACCGGAGAGCCAATCAGCTTCGCTTCGCAAAGCTCCGTAACGCGAAAAGTACGCGAAGCGGTGCGCTGTTACAGATATATACCTTTTTTTGAACGTTAATTTCTCAAAATCCACTGGAGCACATATATTGAGATCTAGCAAAGGCACATCGGGCTACCAGTCCCTACAATTTTGCCAAGTTTCGTGCAAATCCATTCAGCTGTTCGATTATTATTATTTTTATTTTTTTTTGCCCCGCGGGGCCCTTTTAAAACCTCCACATCAAACCTAGGGGGTGAGCGACAATGTACTATGCCCCCTTATGGTCATTTGCCCCTTCGCTTTGGCCTCCTCTTGTCTCTCGATCCTACCGAGAGACAAGATGGCGGCCGCTACGGACTGTTTGGAATGTTGACAGACGCCGGAGAACCAATCAGCTTCGCTTCACAAAGCTCCGTTGCGCGAAAAGTACGCGTAGCGGAGCGCTGCCCGGTCCGCTGTTACAGATATATATCTTTTTTTAAACGTTAATTTCTCAAAATCCACTGTAGCACATATATTGAGACCTACAAAAGGCACATCGGGCTACCAGTCCCTACAATTTTGCCAAGTTTCGTGCAAATCCATTCAGCCGTTCGGGCTAAAAGTGAGGCCAACCGCCCTATGGAAAACTCAATGTTAAAAACACGTTTTGGGACCCCCCTTTTTTCTCGGCCCCCCCTTGACGAACCCCCCCCGAATTTTCAAGGGCTACTCAGAAACAAAATGTGCCATTTTCCTGAAAATTTCAGCCAATTCCGTCCACAAACGCCAAAGTTATTAGACATAGAATTTTCAAAAATCCCATAGAGAAAAAATCCTAACTATATATACCTACTGGCGACCGCCAGTAGGTAATATATGGCACTTACTGATAAGTGTTTATTACTACCTAAAGTAGCCTTTTTTTGCATCCTTAAAATAAGAAAAGATTGAGGAAATAACAGCGAGGTTCTAAACATCTGCCTTCTTGTTTGCAGGCAGGTCCTTGCTGCAGGGTTATAACTCACTAAGCTATATTACAAAGATCTTAATTTTTGACCTGCAGGTAACACAAGACTCTATGCAACAAAAACGCTAATGTTTTGATTTGTTCAGTATTCCGTCCATCAATTGTGTGTCTTTTGCTCAGTTTGTACAGCATACACTAAAGGTGGTAGTTATTTATCAAGATAACCATAAAGGAAATGTGACGTCATCAAATGTTATGCTGTGAAGAAAGGCGCAGCAAGATACTGTAAGGTGACCAGTAAAGAAAGGCGCAGCAAGATACTGTAAGGTGACCAGTAGAAGCTCCAGAGTTTCTTTTGTGAGTTTGTATGCGTTTGGTATGTGTTTAATTGTATGTGGCATGTTGTATGTGTGTGTCTACCGATGGAATGTGTGTGCTGTGTGTCCGTGCTTGTGGGTTTCGCAAGTGTTTGCGTGTGTGTGCTTGGGCATGAATCTTTGGTGCATGTACATTTGTGCAGTATGTACTCATCCGTGTCTGTGCATTATGATTTGTGTACATGTATCCGTTACTGTGTTGTGTGCGTCACTACTGTGTTTGCCTACGGTGCTTGTCTATTTGTGGAGTGTGTGTTTTATTTGTGCAACAGTGAAATCGAGTACTTCATGAACATTTCTTTTTTTTTTTTATTGTAAAATTGAAGGGTATCCGAAGAGTGTGTTCTTCCGAGTGAGCTGGGTTCATTCCTGAGACTCATTCTGAAACAGCAGCCAGAGTTCAGTGCCTTCCTCCAGCACCCACTTGTTTTCTCAACCAAGTACACAAACACTTGGAACTTAGCCCATATAAAGAAACACGTTCCATAATTTCGAAAGCCGTGCCTCGTCGTCCCTCTACGTGAGTCATTCTGGAAGGAGTTACTGTTACTCGAATGAGGCATTATTCTACTTTGCAGAAAGAACGCAGTTCACAAAAAGATAGAGTTTTAGGATGAAGAGGGACTCTGGAAATATAGATCCAGTTGAAATGGTAGCCAGTGAAGCACTTGCTTAATAAGTGCTGGTGGATCATACACCCAGTGCAGGCCAGCGAGACCTGTACCCGGGAGGGGTCAAGGTTGAGACGGGCAGGCCAGCTGGCGCCTGTCCTCAGATGCGTGTAATGTGCCGCTGTTAGATAAAATCACTCCCACAGCCATGAAGCTACTTTTAAATGAAACGCTGCTGGAATATTCAATCCTGAACAGTGCATCCCACCGCCACCCATTTGACTTTACAGCCCCCTATTAGCCGCACTGTGAAAGAACAATGGATCCGATAACCACTCTGCAGATCCCCCACCCCGCTTCCCCCCCTCTGATGATTCCAAACTTCCAAAGCAGCTCAGCTGGTTCTTGGTAACGAGAGCTCCTGTGATTAATTCAGTGCAGTTTTTGTTAAAGGTGCTGCAGAGGTAGTGAAGAGATGAAGGAAGAGCTGCCTGGGTTGAAGTCAGGTCTCATGAGTACCAGTACTCTCTTTGTTCTAGGAAAAGTGCCGGTACTCAAGGGGAGAAAATGAAAAAGTGCCAGTACTCAGTACTGGTGAGTACCGGCTCATTTAAAGCACTGGGTGCAGCTACTGCTCGAACAGCCAGGTCTTGAGGAGTCTCCTGAAGGTCAGCAGGTCCTGGGTCTGTCGCAGCTGTGTGGGGAGGGTGTTCTGTGTCTTGGCGGCAAGATAGGAGAAGGATCTGCTGCGGGTAGAGGTCCTGTGGATGCGTGGGATGGTGGCGAGGTCGGCAGAGCGAAGAAGGCGGTTCGGGGTGTAGAAGGTGCAACACTTGTTGAGGTATGCTGGTCTGGTGTTGTGCAGTGCTTTGTGGGCGAGGAGCTTGAAGGTGATCATCTTGTTGACTGGGAGCCAGTGCAGGTCTTTCAGGTGGGCAGTGATGTGGGTGTGGCGGGGTATGTCGAGGATGAGGAGTGCTGAGGCGTTCAGTATGCGTACCGTGGTCCCTACGTAGAGGGCATTGCCGTAGTCCAGTCTGCTGCTGACGAGGGCTTGTGTGACCGTCCTTCTGGTTCCGGTGGGGATTTATCTGTAGATCTTGCGGAGCATGCGGAGGGTGTTGAAGCAGGAGGAGGAGACGGAGTTGACTTGCTTGGTCATAGAGAGCGATGAGTCCAGGATGAACCCCAGGTTGGTGATGGTCGGTGGGTGTCGGTGCGGCTCCCATGGTGGCTGGCCACCAAGAGTCGTCCCAGGCGGAGGGAGTGGATCCAAGGATGAGGACCTCTGTCTTGTCCGAGTTAAGTTTCAGGCAGCTGGTCTGCATCCAGCTGGCGACGGCCTTCATTCCTTCGTGGAGGTTGGTTTTTGCAGTGGCAGGGTTTTTGGTGATTGAGAGGATCAGTTGAGTGTCGTTGGCGTAGGAGACGTTGTTGAGGTTGTGCGAGCGGACGATGTTGGTGAGCGGTGCCATGTAGACGTTGAAGAGGGTAGGGCTTAGGGATGATCCTTGGGGCATGCCGCAGATGATCTTGGTGGCTTCGGTGTGGAAGGGGGAGGCGGACCCTCTGGGTTCTGTTGGTGAGGAAGGAGGTGGTGCAGTTCAGGGTTTTGTTGCGTATTCCTGCGTCGTGTAGGCATGTACGTGGGATGTGGTGGCAGTCGGTGTCGAATGCGGCTGAGATATCCAGGAGGATGAGGGCTTTGGTTTCGCCATTGTCCAGTAGGGTCCTGATGTCGTCTGTGATGAGGGAGGTTTCGATGCTGTGATTGCTGTGGAATCCGGATTGGGACGGGTCCAGGATGTTATTCTCCTCGAGAAAGTGGGTCAGTTGCCTGTTCTTTTTAAAAAAAAAAATTTATTGAAGCCGGAAATTTAAAACATAAACATATAAATAAATATTGCATCATTACACTATAAGAAAAATCTCCTCTAGGACAATTTAGACAAATTCATAACACATTAATAAAACATGCAGCAAGGATCAATACAAACATTTACACAATCAAAGAATTCATAGAAATTCAAAACCACAACCCTACCTACAGAAACAACATAAAGACAGTCTCACCCCCCTGTTTTAATCAAAATAGATACCCCATATTTTGTTAAATTTCTTAATACTACCCATCCGTAGTGCAAAAATGCATTCACTTTTCCTAACCAATTTCATCTTATGGCCCCATTCCAAGGCCGAGGGAATCAAATCTGTGCGCCATTTTTGCAATAGCAGCGACCTTGCTACTGCCATTGCTATATACAAAAATGTAATCATTGCGTCCATAAAAGAAAGGTCGGGATCAAAACCAAATAAAATCAATTTATCGTTCACTGCCAATAGGATATTACATTCCTGTTCCAAATAACTAAATAGATCTACCCAATACTTTTAGACTTTTGGACAGCCCAACATAATATGTGACCGATTGGCTGATGGATGATTTATACATCGAAAGCATTGAGAGGACTGATTAGCATACATTTTTGAAAGAGAATGAGGGGTACGATACAACAACCATTTGCTAAAAAACAACATCCTACGCCAATTTGCCCCTCTCAATGTGCTAAAATTAAGATTATTAATGGTTGACCAGATTTGGGAAGACATCTCACAATTCTCATGATCCGACTATTTTTTTAATAGCTTTTAACTCAAGATCCACTCCCTTGTTCGAGGTTAGGTATTTCCTCCAGGCGCCTGGTTTTTTATCTGATACTCTAACTAGTAGTTCATCAACCAGCTGGCTCTGTTCAATTAAAGAAGGAACATCTATTTCTGCAAAGTATATATGTAAAATGCTATATGAATTTACCAAAATAAAGTCATTTGACATCAAGTGTGACATCTCAGCTACTGTCATCTATTTTCCATTTCTTAAAAAGTCAAATACTTTGGTAAACCCAGTCACTGCCAATTTTGACGCTAGATATAAAGGCTGTCTTACCCCTGCGCAAGGCAGGATTCCTTCTAACAGTGTAGCTGAATTAATTACAGGAATAGTTTACTTTTTGAAAAAAGCCTGTCGTTTAAAAAAACAAATGAAGGCACTTATAACGCACCAATTTCGGGGATCTAAAAATCAGCAAGGGGAGTGGATTTGACTGTCTCTACAGATTAGGTTCATAAAATTATTACAATAAAAGTGTGGTTGCGGTGAAGGTTTAAATCTAGATAAATATTGTGCAAAATAAGCATCGTAGTAATCCCTAAGGTTTGGAAGGGCTAACCCTCCCTGATCCAAATCCTCATATAAAGTGCTGAGTCGTATTCGAGGGGTTTTCTTTGCCCAGAGGAATGCTGTAAACATGGACTCTACCTGAGTGAAAAAGGAACCTAATAAAGTGCATGGTATTGAGGAAAACAAAAAATTAAATAACGGAAGGACAGACATTTTAATTAAGGCCAATCGTCCCAAAATAGAAATGGGGAGCATGCTCCACCGAGTAAACAAACCCTGAACTTTCTTGATAAGAGGAACAAAGTTCAATTGATATAAATCGTCGACAGATTCAGAAAAAAATACCCCCAGATATCTCTTTGGGTTTATATTTACAGAGTTATAAATGTCAGGGTGCAGATCTAAAGCTACCCTCCCACATTGTAATACTTCGGTCTTCCCCTTATTTATACGATAGCCACCTAATGCCTCAAAGTCTTCAAACAACTGGAAAACCTTTGCTTGTACCTCAATTGTTGGTTTAATTATGAGTATGATGTCGTCTGTGTACAGTTTTAATGTTGGCATTGATGGAATTGGCGGGCAGATATCAGCACAGTTCCAAATGGCTATTGCTAAGGGCTCAATGAAAAAGGCAAACAGAACTGACGATAAAGGGCACCCTTGCCTTGTGCCTCGTTTAATTTTTAATGACCCTGCCACAGCCGTATTGATAACTACATTGGCTACGGCGTCCACATACAGGTTACGGATCAAAAATATCATTGCGATGGGATGCCAAAATGCTGCAAAATTGTGAACAGTGTCTCCCAAACCACGAGGTCAAAAGCCTTCTCGGCATCCAGAAGTAAAACTAAGGCGGGTATCTTCTGTGTATCGAAATATTCCAAAGCCTCTGTCAAAAAATGGGTATTAGTAGCTAATTGTCTGCTAGCGATAAACCCATTTTGATCCAAATGAATCAAATTCGCTGCATACTTATTAAACCTAAGTGATAAAAGTTTGGTGACGATTTTATAATCAGAGTTAAGTAGCGTTACTGGGCGATGAGAATTGGAATCCCTCCTATTCTTATCCTTCTTCACAAAACTCACTATATTCCCCTGTCTAAAGGATTCAGGAACTACCCCTCCTTCTAACATAGAGTTTATCAATTGAAGAAAACATTCTGAAAATGTATCAAAGAAAACTTTATAAAATTCAGATGGAAGCCCATCCGGGCCACAAGCCTTCCTATTAGGTGGGTTCTTCACAACTTCCTCCAGCTCTTCCAAGGAAAAGGGATTAACCATCGATGATTTCTCCATTTCCGAAAGTATTGGTGGCGGATTATCATGGAGAAATGTTTCTAATAAACGGTCATCCACCATCTGAAGCTTACCATAAATAGCCGCATAATGATTAAACATTATGTCCCCAATTTTCACTGGGTCCTCTGTACACACGGCAGTCAAGGGGCAAATTAGTGACTTAATTTGGTTTGCAGCTGCCTGCTCTCTGGCCTGCCAAGCCAAGAGTCTGTCAGTGAAATTGTTCTCTTCATACGTCTTCTGAAGATACTGTTGGTAAATAGTTTCGCTTTGGATGTAATACACAGAATAAAGCTCGCACTTGGCCTGTTCAAGCCGTGTTTTAATAGGAGCAGAGGGATTATATAGAAACGCCTCATGGAGTACTTGGATCTTATCTTCCAATTTTTCCTTATCAAGCCTAGCTTTTTTTAAATTGTTGTTTCTTTTCCTATTATTAACCCCCTAACAATAGCCTTGAGTGAGTCCCATACTACATTTAAAGCGGCAGACTGAATATTCTGAATTAAGAATTCTTTAATCTCCGGCCCCATAAACTTCACCCAATCCGCATCATTAAAGTATTGTTTATTTAACATCCAACGCTTCGGGTGTCTCATACCTCCCCCCAAGTTGATTTCCAGTGCCAGCATTGCAAGATCGGAAAAATCATTATAAAAGAATTTTTGCTGAAAAAAATTTCAACACTGCAAAATCCCCAAAAAATCAATACGGGATGAAGAGCAAAACCGACCTGACCAGCACGTACATTTACTTTCCGAGGGGAACGCTGCTCGCCAGGGGTCAACCAGATCTAAAATTACTCCATAATTTTGCAAGACCTTAATAGACTTAGGTTTTGTCTCTCTTTTCCCATGCACAGAGGAATATAAATGGGGGTTCATCAAAATATTGAAATCCCCCCCCCCACAATTATATCGTCAGGGACCTGAGTCAGCGATTGGCACAGCTCCTCATATGCTTTAGAATTATCTTCCAAAGGTGCATAAAAACTAACAAATGTCAATGGGCTTAATCTTGATCTAAAAGAACATGTAACCCAGCACTACTGCCCCTGTTGATCTTTACCAGAATTAACATAATCTGCTTGTACGTTTTTATTTTTAAATATGGCGGTCCCTCTATGAGAGGCTGAGGACGACGAAAATCCCCTATAGGCTGCCCAAGATTTAAACATAGAAAATTCTGGGAGTTTTGAAATCGGAATGTGGGTTTCTTGCAAGAGAATCACCCCCGGATTTTCAGTTTTTAGCCACATTTCATTTCAAAGGCACGCATTTTTCTCTGATTATTCAGACCATTAACATTAAATGAAAGAACTTTCAACATTGACCTGTTAGCCATATGCAAAACAAAACCAATAAGCTTAATCCACCCCCCCCATCTGTCTAGAGTCACTTAGTAATAGATGCAAATAATCAACATAAGCTTGAAAAATAACTGGCTTCATTTGTCTCCTTTTTATACTGTGTCCTCCCCCCCCCGAAAAAAGGACATTCCTCCCTCCACCACACCCTCCACTTCTCCCTCCCCCAATTCAACTCGGGTGTCATGTCATTACACCCTGGTGATCCTGCCCTCCTCTCCCCAGCAATGTGGGCTACCCTTCTTCATCATACCTTATACAAGACCCCAACAAGACCCTTACAATTAAACCTAGCAATTAAACTTAATATGATGCTTTATCTCCCCATTCTGACCTCATAACAAAAGAAGTCAGCAGTCCATTCCTTTCCATCCTAAGATTTTTACAAAAGATCTTTACAAGAGATCTATGTTACCCTTACCCCCTGCAAAAGACATAACAGAAGAACTAATCATACAGAATTATACAGAAACTATTATTAGCCCTTCTAGCCCTTCGGATCCTGAGAGATCTCTTTTAGAAATTCCTGAGCTGCATCTACATCAGTAAACATAAAACATTTCCCTTTCATCAGCTTGTGCCCCCTTCGCCTTGAATAGGTGAAGAATTTTGACAAACTCCTTCCTACGACGGGCTGCTGCGGCCGTCATGTCCAAAAAAATTCGACACTTGGCTGTCTCGTTTACCACAAATTGCCGCTGCTGAATCGCTTTCATTAAAATTGTTTATTTTATGCCGTAGTCAGCAAAATTTATCAAAATAGTACGTGGAAGTGACGAGTTGGGGAATGGTTGAGCCGGAACACGGTGAGCCCTCGTGATCGTAAGGTAGCCTTGAAATTTGGGAATGACTCTTTGCTTAATAAAAGTGTTCACCCATTGCAGGATGTGGGACCCTTCCACTCCCTCTGGAACACCTACTATACAGATATTCGATCTTCAAGAGTGGTACTCCAACTCTTCCATTTTGTTCTCCAAGGCATGTTTGCTTTTGGCGGCTGCTTTAACCTCCTGCATAACCGAAAATAACTGGTCCTCCAAGGCTGATATCGTCTCTTCAGCCTCCAGAAGCTTTACTGGAAAACTTTCCATTGTACTTTCAATCTTCTCTAAACGTAGATTGAGGGAGGCCAGTTCTGTTTTCTGCGTTTTTTTTCAAAACGCGAACCTCCTCTAAAATCAGATTTAACATGTCTTTGATGCTCATTTGAAACTGCCCCACTGACTCAACCATTAAGTTAGAATTGAGGTTAGCATCATGGATGGGGCTGAGGCTGGCCGGATTTATGACAGGAGATAGACTTCCTTGCCCCAACTCCTCCTGTTGAGGGGCTATAGGCTGAACCAGTGGTATTGGTGCAATACCTAAGCTCTTAGAAGTATCTATAACCTGATCACAGACCTGCACATTTTCAGAGTCAAACAATTTAGCTGCAAACATCCCGCGATGGTTAGTGAATAGAGCAGTCTCTTTGATGTGATGGGAAGAGTTACGCTGGTCAAGTATTTCAATATTAATAATAGAGTCAGTATTTGGGGCATTTGGATGTACTTGTGCACTATCCGATCTTGAGACTCCAGAACCTCAATCTAGTACATCAATCCTTACTGTGGCTCCGGCGATTCCGGAATGCTCCTGAGTGTTCTGTGTGGACAAACTAGGACTAGGAGAGGAAGCCTGCGGGATAGGTTTTTTAAGGAAGAGTGAAAATTGTTTGAGTTCCTTCGTGGGGCTCACTCTTTTGCACCTCCAGTTCGCCTTGTTCTGCAAGCAAGCATAAAGGAGGTCTTGTAGAAACTCCAGCCTTACCAGGGACTCCCCCTTGCTGAGCTGGCTGTTGTGTAACTATTGCTGTAGCAGCGGAATTTCCGTCCTCTCCCTCGGAGCTTTCAAATGTAGAGTCCAGGCCATGTACATGAGAGGTGCTTTCCAACCCCGCCAAGCGAGTTGCCTCTTTTGCCTCTCGCACTTCCTTGGCTAGAAGTCGCCGAGTCTTAACTTTGGAAGGGCGAGTATTTAATATTTCCCCATTGCAAGTGTCTTTGCCTTGAACTCAATCTCCCAGAATGCAGTAAATTTTCAGGGGCTGCCAGTCTTTACCGCTAACTTCCTCTCCCAGACTCCGTAAAAAAAATGCTCCCGTCAAATTTACCTCCAGGGGCCTTGCTGAGACCAAATTTCTACTCTGCTCTTCTTGCTCTTCTTGCTCTGCCGCACTCTGTGTGCTCCGCGGTCAGAAATCAAGATCTTACCGCAAAACAGCAGGCAGCAATCCACTGAGAAGTCTCAGCCAGCCGGAACCTTCCGCTCGAATGAATTGCCACTCCTTTCGCCAGCTTCCACCCGGTTTCACTTGCTCTGCAAATCGCCTTTCCGCTTTCCGTCTTTCAGACAGATTAAAATCCAACAACTCGAGGACGCCTAGCAATCCAGCCGTCAGGACAGTCTGCCATCGCTGGGGGCGGGGCAGTGATCATCACTGCGACTAAGCAGAGGCGTGGTTCTCCGCAGTCATCCTCTCATGGGTCCGTTGCCTGTTGACGATCTTTTTGATGACTTTCTCCGGTAAGGGATGAATGGAGATGGGTTAGAAATTCTTGAGGTCAATTGGGTCCGCTGTGGTTTTCTTGAGTAGGGCGTTGTTCTCAGCGTGCTTCCAGATTTCTGGGAAGGTGGCCATCTCGAAGGAGCTGTTTACGATCTTCCGGAGTTGGGGTGCAATGATGAAGTCTGCTTTGTTGAAGATGTGGTGAGGGCAGGGGTCGGATGGCGAACCAGAGTGGATGGTCTTGATGGCGTTGTCGTCATTGACGTGGGTCCAGGAAAGCAGGTGTTTGCTGAGGCTCGGGGGCGGTGAGTCTGCAGTGTCGGTGGCTGTAGGGAGGGTCTGAGTGTGGAAGCTGCTGTGGAAGTCCGCGATCTTGCGGTGAAAGAAGGTAGCTAGGAAGTTGCATTGGTCTTGCGATGGCGGAATGTCGTTGAAACTGGAGCTGGGGTTGGAGAGCTCCTATACGATGTTGAAGACCTCTTTGCTGTTGTGTGCGTTGTTGTCGATGCAATCCTTGGAGGAGGACCTTTTGGTGGCTCGGATGAGTTGGTGGTGTTTGTGGCTGGCGTTCTTTAGACCTGCGTGGTTGTCTGGTGTCTTTACGTGGCACCACTTTTTCTCGAGTCTTCGGCAAGCCCATTTGGATTCATGGAGGTCAGTGGTGAAGCAGTTGGCCTTTCTGACGGTGCGTCTGTTTGAGGATTTTTTGATCGGGGCGAAAGTGTTGGCGCAGTCGTCGATCCATTGCCTGAGGTTGCTGGCGGCTGTGTCGGTATCGGTGGAGTCTGTTGGTGGGTCTCGGGCAAAGGCGGTGATGAGCTGGTCTTCTGTGACCTTGTTCCAGCTGCGGTAGGAGATCCATTGCGGATGGTGGCATGTGGTGGGTTTCTTGAAGGTGAAGTGGACGCAGCGGTGTTCGGTCCAGTGTAGTTCAGTGGTGTGGCTGAAGGTCACGTGGTTGCTAGCTGATAAGATGGGGTTGAGCGTGTGTCCGGCGGTGTGGGTGTGGCTCGTGATGCGCTGTTTGAGTACGAGGTTGGCGAGGTTATCAAGAAGGGTGACGTAGTTGCTGTTGTCGGGATTCTCGAGGTGGAAATTCAGGTCTCTGAGGAAGATGTAGTCTGTGGACGCAAGAGCGTACGTGCTGACGATGTCGGAGATGAACTGTGGCCGGGGTCTGTAAACAAGCGTTCCTCTGAGGGTGGTGTTGGAGTCGGTGTGGATCTGGAAGTGCAGGTGTTCGGCGGTGCTGGAGTTGTCTGTCGTGAGGGTCGAGACTCTGAGGGTGTTCCTGTAAATGATGGCGATTCCATCTCCTGGTCTGTTGGTGCGGTCCCTTTTTGTGATCTTGTATCCAGCTGGGATGGATATGGCAATGTCGGGGGCCGAGGAGGGGTTCATCCAGGTCTCTGTTAGGAAGGCGACGTCCGGGGAGGCTGAGTCGAGTAAGTCCCAGAGTTCGACGGCATGCTTGTGGAAGGAGCGGGTGTTGAGTAGTATGCATCTGAGGTGGTTGCGTTCTGCTCTGACAGGTAGAGTAGGTGGGGTAGGGTGTGCTGGTGTTCGGCGGCTGGTGAAGCTATATTGAATTAAACACAGAACAGGGGTCACAGCACCTGAAGAATTTTGAACATGGGCACTTGGAGTCTAACTCCCTACCTTGCTGAATTACTTACACCACTGTCAAGTCTGAAATAGTTTACATAAAACAAGCAGTTTTTTGTAAAACTGCACAATAAATAAAGAAACACACTAATTAACTAACGACTAAATTAATGCATGTTTCAATATATGGTTTTAATTGTGGGAATTACTATTAGTCTTAAGGAAGGGGTCTATAAACAGCTGCCTGGAATAAAACCAAATAATATCTGAGCCCACTGAATCGATTTTGCACACCGCTGGAGTCTTAAACTCCTGACGTCTGTACCAAATTCACCACTGCCACAAAAACAGTTGTTTTCCCCACAAAGGTCTTATAATTGTGTTACATCTGATAACTGAAACGCTGGCTGAGATGCTGATATGAGTGCACTCAACATGGTGGTGAGGGGGCGACAGGGGCTGACACCAAAGGGGACCAAGGTGTAGTAGCAGAGTGTGTGTGCGACTGTGGAGCAGAACATTAACAGCTCATGGCACACGGTAGTCTGTTTTCCATCATACTCCGTGGTGTGCCTCTCTGATAAGTGCCAGCTGGAATTCGCAGAATGTGACTTTTTTCCGAACAGTCAACACTTTGCACAAAGTTCTTAAATTCATCAACATGCCACCACGGAGTAATTTAAACAGTGTCACATCTGGTAGTACCATGGAGTCTCTCCTTCAAAAACATCTCAGTAAACGAGGCTTACTGCTCCTCTAATATGAAAACAGTTTACTGGTTGCACAAAAATGCAATTCCTGCAAAAAATGCAATTCTAGCACAGGGGGATATCTGTGAAAAAAATTGTGCGCCTGACTTTTATATGCAAAAGTGCCCGGTTTTTAGGCCTAGCGTTAGTCAAGACTTCTGACTTTACTACTATTTTAGATGATACTTATTTACAGGGGATTTCAGCAAGCTCTCTACATCCATTGTCTGTTTTTTTGCTTCACATTTTTTTCTTTGCTCGCTATAAATTGCAGCACGGGTCAACAATGGTTCATCTCAATTTAGCTACATGATGATTTTAATGTGAGTATATCAAACAGGACCAAACCCATTATGTCCAAACTAGGAATCAGAGTACCGAATGAGTATAGAAAAGTGGTGGTTCCTTGGGTTTCATTCCTAATGAGTCTATTGCTTTCTTGAGAACCTGTGTAGAATCCCAGTCATTGTCATGAATTAATCCACAAAGGCCTTTCTGAAAGCAAATCAATTATAATCTCCTTGGTTTGCATAACAATAAAGGATGCTGAAGACAAGACGGTGCAGTGTTCAAAAGAGAAGGTGCTGGGAACTGTACAACATAAACCTGGGTGCTGTGCCCTTTTAAGGGACCATGAGGATTTGTTTGCAATGCAGGTGGGTTAATCCAATTGATTTATTTCTGCCTGTAGTTTGCTTAAGAATTAATATTGTCATTGGTCTGGTTAGTAAAACTGTAGGAGCCGAACCCAAATCCTTTCTTGAACCCTTATTTCGCAAAATCCTAATATTTACATTAGTCAGTTCAGCTCTGCAGCCTTTCTCGTAGATCTGGCTGCAAGAGACCACTCTCCCCTTCACTCCCACAAATATAGCAGAGTATAACCAGTTTAGAACCTGGGATCACTCAAGAACTGACTTCAAGATTAAATCTACAATGAAAGGTTTAATACAGGATCATAAATAAAATGTTATAGAGCAATGCACATTTTAGTCATGAAGACTCGAAAATACAGAATTTTAACAGAACCCTAAAGAAGACCGTCTAAATTCTAAATGTCAGTCTCATGAAGAGTGCTAACAATATCTTAGAAATTCTCAGAATATTCGGACAGTGTTTCAGGAGAAAATATAAAAGTCCCCCGCCGCAGTCCTTCAAAACCAGGTTTTTTTCACATTCTTAACAATTAATTAATAAAACTGTAAATGCAGCACTATAAGGTCATGTTAGAGCGAAATGGAAAATCACAAACAACTCTGTAAATTCAAAAGGTCCTTACCAATAACCCATTTGTTAAGGTAAGAGAAATCTTCCCCTTACTTCATCAACAACTGCACTCCTGAGATGTTCAATTCAATATGAATTAATTATAAAAGAATAGATCATAAAATCATGTTCTTTGTATTCTTACATCTAACCTTCCAGTCAAATCCTTCAAAATTATACTTTAAGTACACAATGGAAAGCTTCATTCACAGCACACACTTTCTATTCTCTCTATTTCTGCCATCTTTTGACGTCATTTTTATGTTTTGCAGAAACTATGAAGAGAGAAGACGTGCATTGGGCTCCTGATTAGCGGGGGGGGGGGGGGGGGGGGGGAATGAGCAGGAGCAAGATGAGCAGAACTCCAGAAACTATGACTGAAGCACTTAGCCGCCAGCAGAAGAAAGTGTGAACAAGGTCAAAAATACATGAGATCTGATTTAGAATTAGTTGGAAAAGGACAATCCTGCAATATCTGAAGGGAAATGCTAAGGCTGGACTTTAGCCCAATCTCCTACATGATACTTTTCCAATGATGTAGGCAATTGAGTGAGGAGACTCTGTTTCAGAGGTAGGATTGTCTTAGAAGTTGGTGATGTTGCCAGTACTGAACAGCTATACATCAGGCCTTTAAACTACAGGATACAAAGTATGCCAGATCTTATATCTGGTGTCTCTGCTTTGCAACCAGACTCTAGTTAAAAAGCACGTTTCACTTTCATCACCATTGCATTAATGTCTGCCTTGAGCTAACTACACATGCTGAAATATCCAGGAGGGAATTTTCCATCAGATGGCCAGCTTCAGTAGATCATGAGCAGGACCCTACCATGTCAGACTCAGTTCTACAGTTTCTTGCCACAGAGAACAACTGTTGCAATCTTCAGTAAGTGGATATCTGGAGATATGTGCATTTATTTACAAATCTTTTAAATTGCATTTAGGCTGGTGACATAAAACTGCCTCGAGACAAAACCTAAAAATCAACTAAAGTATATTAAGTTAATGAAACAGATCATGTTTTGCGATGAGATTGACCATGTGTTATGGAAAGGCCCAACCTCAGCCGATCGTTATCTGGCATCTGCTCACTGGCTTATCATGTGGAATTTCTGGAGATCTTAGAATAATTATCAACCAGGTGGGTCAGGTAGAGCTAAATTCAGCGATAATGCCTTTGCAAAGGGTACGATGTTGGGAGGGAACCTTTCAGATTACCTGACCATCGAGTTATCCACGACGGCCACATCAGGGCTGTGGAATGAATCTTTTTATCTGAACAGTGAGAGATCGGCTGGGAAGGAGGAGGAGCAGCAGACCAAGCATAAGTAACTGCATTGCACCCTCAAACCTGCCAAACAGCTAAATATTTCACCAGGTGAGGAGTGGGCATCACTTTGAAGGTGGCAGCCTGGAGCTACCTGAGAAGCACTAGGCCCTCCACAAATCCTCTGATGCTCCCTCACCACCCAAAATAACAAGGTCACTGAGGCTGGCGCGAATGTCCCTGTGCCCCTTAATGGGCATCGGCTACTTACAGCTTCCAAAAAGACCTGGAAATGTGCTCTGTGCAATGCTTTCCTGCCACAATTTGATTTTGGTGACAGTGTGAAGGGAGCCGAAATCGTGTGGCACACTACCACGCACGCAGTCACGCACCATGGGAGTTGGCAAGCCTGCACCCCCCAGGATGCAGAACTCGTCTGTCTCCAGTTCACTGGTAAAACTGGCATGCCAATCATTGGGGGCCCGGCGGATGTCGGACTTCAACGTCAAATCCCTTGCAGGACTACAGCACTTCCTCTGTTAACCGGATCTAACTTGATGGGACGTTAGGGTGACCAGGCGTCCCAGATTTGCCCGGACAGTCCCGCTTTTTCGGCAGCTATCCCGGCAGATTTCAGGAAATTCAGCTCATGTCCCGTTTTTTTTATAGAGGGTCGGCTGAAAGGGGTGGGAGGTATTTTTTTATGTTTCGCAAAGCGCGGATAGTTAGCAGCTGTTATAGGAAAGCAATTTAATGCACAGGCATGCAACTGGCTTCTTTAAAAATTGCATTTTCTGTATTTTCTATTCTGCCTTTTCTGTAATTTTTTGCTTATGAGCGCTGTCATTCTGTGTGTGCACTGTGTTGAAGTAACATTGTAGTCCTTCTATTTTGGGGAAATGTCCCGGTTTTTTGCTTTAAAATTGTGGTCACCCTATGGCATGTGAATCCAGCTCCCCTCTTCCAAACTACACTGTCACATAAAAAGTAGTAAATGAAATAAGGCTTTTCAGAAAAACTTGCAAAGTTCTACATTTTATTCATACCTCTCCTTGAAGCTCACTCCAGTAAGCAAAAATAACCGACATCTCATCTCAGGTGCGATGAGATGCTCAGAATCCAAACACATTAAACACAAAGATCTTGCCACGTCATCGCTGATGACACCCTTCAGACTGCTCTGTCCTATTGATGCATGCTTACTGCAAGTGACAACACAGCGAGCTCCATCACTCCAGCTTCTGTGTCATTCCCATTACAGCAGCGCCGAGCACGAGACCAGCATGCCATCTACTTCCAGCACTGTGCCCTCCACCTGGATTCATTACAGTTAAACGTGTGCACATATTTTCAGGATTTAGAAAATGGCGGCCTACTAACCTTCGGCTTGGATCACCATTATCCCCTGCGCCAGGTCGATTGAAGGGTAGATCAGACACAGTTTTGGCTCTTGCTTCTGACTAAGACAAACTCCGTTCTGGTTTACAATCATCCAATTACGATCATACAGCAGTCCTTGCTTCCCAACGGGCCACTCGGAAACCTGATAGGGCGCAGAAGAAGAGAATGACCCACAAGGGCATATGACGCATCAATTATTCACTCAAAAACTCTGTATTGGATGCAGGACAAGCTCAACATAAAAGGAATCAAGCAAAGACATCCACTGCCCTCTTGAAACCATCTAACAGGGAAAAAGAAAATGCGTTAAATTAAATATAAATTCAAAAAGAATCATTTCCAGCTTTTAGACAAGCTTTTTGTAATTAAAATATGATCAAGTTATGAGGGTTGTGAAGAGTATGCACGTATAACGTGGCTGACCATATAGCAATAGCAAAGGAACGTGAACGTTCCGAAGGCGTTTCTCTTTTTATAGCTTCACAACTGTAATAGACAAAATCAAATTTACATACTTTTCAGAAAATCAGGCAGGACAAGGTTATAGATGACAGACACACATGACAAGTCAGAGAATAAAAAATACATATATATATACACACACATTACCTACTGGCGATAGCCAGTAGGTATATATAGTTAGGATTTTTTCCCTATGGGATTTTTGAAAATTCTATGTCGAATAACTTTGGCGTTTGAGGACAGAATTGGCTGAAATGTTCAGGAAAATGGAACATTTTGTTTCTGAGCAGCCCCTGAAAATTTGGGGGGGTTTCGTCAAGGGGGGGCCGAGAAAAAAGGGGGGTCCCAAAACGTGCTTTTCCCATGCAATTTTCCATAGGGCGGTTGGCCTCACTTTTAGCCCGAACGGCTGAATGGATTTACACCAAACTTGGCAAAATTGTAGGGACTGGTAGCCCGATGTGCCTTTGCTATGTCTCAAGATATAGGCTCCAGTGGTTTTTACGAAAATTAACTTTGAAAAACATATATTGGGCTACATTGGGCTATATATATGTTGGAGCCCAAATGTAGCCCAATGTAGCCCAATGTAGCCCAATGTAGCCCAAAGATGGCCACCAGAGACAAAAAAAACAAATGTAGCCCAAATATCAGCCAGATGTAGCCCAACTATAGCCCAATGACAGAATGTCCCAGAGTGTTCTAAAGAACAACTAGAGTGCTAACAGTCCTACTTATTACAAAGGTATGGCACACCTGAAGCCATCTTGATTGGAATAAAGTGGTAACTCTTAAAACATTTAATTTAAAAAGGAACAAAATGAGGGGGTTCATTTTGCCATAGAAAGTATGATTAGCGAATATATGACGAAATCCCGCATACCATCAGTCCGCAAAAAAAATCCTGCATGTACTATTAGGCCGCAAATTAAAATAACGAAAACTTTTAGAACGAATATGCCTTTAGCATACACTAAACAACTAAACTACCCTAAACCCTAAAACACTACTCCCAGCATGACCCTACACTACACAAACAGTACAACACTACCCTAAACCCTAAAACACTACCCCCAGCATGACCCTACACTACACAAACACTACAACACTACCCTAAACCCTAAAACACTACCCCCAGCATGACCCTACACTACGCAAACACTACAACACTACCCAAAACCCTAAAACACTACACCCCAGCATGACCCTACACTACGCAAACACTACAACACTACCCTAAACCCTAAAACACTACCCCCAGCATGACCCTACACTACACAAACACTACAACACAACCCTAAACCCTAAAACACTACCCCCAGCATGACCCTACACTACACAAACACTACAACACTACCCTAAACCCTAAAACACTACCCCCAGCATGACCCTACACTACACAAACACTACAACACAACCCTAAACCCTAAAACACTACACCCCAGCATGACCCTACACTACGCAAACACTACAACACTACCCTAAACCCTAAAACACTACCCCCAGCATGACCCTACACTACGCAAACACTACAACACTACGCAAAACCCTAAAACACTACACCCCAGCATGACCCTACACTACGCAAACCCTACAACACTATCCTAAACCCTAAAACACTACCCCCAGCATGACCCTACACTACACAAACACTACAACACTACCCTAAACCCTAAAACACTACCCCCAGCATGACCCTACACTACGCAAACACTACAACACTACCCTAAACCCTAAAACACTACCCCCAGCATGACCCTACACTACGCAAACACTACAACACTACCCAAAACCCTAAAACACTACACCCCAGCATGACCCTACACTACGCAAACACTACAACACTACCCTAAACCCTAAAACAGTACCCCCAGCATGACCCTACACTACACAAACATTACAACACTACCCTAAACCCTAAAACACTACCCCCAGCATGACCCTACACTACGCAAACACTACAACACTACCCAAAACCCTAAAACTCTACACCCCAGCATGACCCTACACTACGCAAACACTACAACACTACCCTAAACCCTAAAACACTACCCCCAGCATGAGCCTACACTACGCAAACACTACAACACTACCCTAAACCCTAAAACACTACCCCCAGCATGACCCTACACTACGTAAACACTACAACACTACCCAAAACCCTAAAACACTACACCCCAGCATGACCCTACACTACGCAAACACTACAACACTACCCTAAACCCTAAAATACTACCCCCAGCATGACCCTACACTACGCAAACACTACAACACTACCCTAAACCCTAAAACACTACCCCCAGCATGACCCTACACTACGCAAACACTACAACACTACCCAAAACCCTAAATCACTACCCCCAGCATGACCCTACACTACGCAAACACTACAACACTACCCTACACCCTAAAACACTACCCCCAGCATGACCCTACACTACGCAAACACTACAACACTACCCTAAACCCTAAAACACTAGCCCCAGCATGACCCTACACTACGCAAACACTACAACACAACCCTAAACCCTAAAACACTACCCCCAGCATGACCCTACACTAAACAACCACCACAACTCTACACTACACTAACACAACACTACACTACACAACACTACACTACACAATCACTAACCCACGAAAAAATTAACACAAACCCACTTACCTCTCTCGTCATCGTGGTTTTCACAACGCAAATGCATTTACCATACATGCCTTTAAAACGTAATTCTTTGTAAAGGCATGCGCGATAAATGCACATGCGTTTTGAAAAAATGCGGGATAATGGTATGCGAGGTCAATGACCTTGCGGGATAATGGTATGCGGACTGAAAGTCTGCGGGATAAAAAATGCGGGAAAATGGCTGCAAACCATGATTAGCAGCAAACTTCCCTGGTGAGCACTAGCTTTACTACAGTGATCTAATGAGCAACTAGAGTGCTAACATTCAGAATTTATGGCAAATGTGTGACACATCTGAATGCCTTCTTGATAGAACCAAAGTAAACAAGCATTGAAAATGCAATAGATCTCGCCCTCGTTTAAGTTAAAGCCATTCTGTTTGTAATGAGGTGGCTTTTTAGCTTTGCTTTTATTAGTGTTTTTAAAACTTTCATGTAAATAACATGCATATGTATGCATATATGTATATGTATGCATGCATTTATATTTATATAGATATGCAGATTATATATGTTTATATATGTATATTACCTACTGGCGATAGCCAGTGGGTATATATAGTTAGGATTTTTTCTCTATGGGATTTCTGAAAATTCTATGTCTAATAACTTTGCCGTATGTGGACGGAATTGGCTGAAATTTTCAGGAAAATGGCACATTTTGTTTCTGAGCAGCCCCTGAAAATTTGGGGGGGTTTTGTCAAGGGGGGCCGAGAAAAAAGGGGGGTCCCAAAACGCGTTTTTCACATTCATTTTTCCATAGGGCGGTTGGACTCACTTTTAGCTCGAACGGCTGAATAGATTTACATGAAACTTGGCAAAATTGTAGATATGGTTTGCCCGACGTGCCTTTGCTATGTCTCAATATATGTGCTCCAGTGGATTTTGAGAAATTAACGTTTAAAAAAATATATATATCTGTGACAGCGCTCCGGTTAGCGCCCCGGTTCGCGTACCTGACGCGAAACGGAACTTCGCGAAGCGAAGCTGATTGGCTCTCCGGTGTCTGTCAACATTCTAAACAGTCCGGAGCGGCCGCCATCTTGTCTCTCGGTAGGATCGAGAGACAAGATGTGGTGAAAAACGAAAGGGGAAATGAAGGAAAGGGGGCAAGGTATACCCCTCCTGACCCCCTAGGATTGATGAGGGGGATATTAAAGTGCCCCGCGGGGCAAAAAATATATATATTTTTTTTGCGATTTTACGCCGTAGAAGCACGTCCTGGTACGCGAACCGGGCAGCTCACCGGGCAGCTAACCGGGCAGCTAACCGGCAGCGTAGCTGTCAACATTGTAAACAGTCCGGAGCGGCCGCCATCTTGTCTCTCGGTAGGTTCGAGAGACAAGATGTGGTGAAAAAAGAAGGGGGAAA
This sequence comes from Lissotriton helveticus, assembly GCF_964261635.1. Classification (NCBI taxonomy): domain Eukaryota; kingdom Metazoa; phylum Chordata; class Amphibia; order Caudata; family Salamandridae; genus Lissotriton; species Lissotriton helveticus. The sequence continues at coordinate 1,143,727,751 of NC_136063.1, read as the reverse complement.
TGAAGGAAAGGGGGCAAGGTAAACCCCTCCTGACCCCCTAGGATTGATGAGGGGGATATTAAAGTCCCCCGCGATTTTTCGCGGTAGAGGCGCTTCCCGGTACGCGAACCGGGCAGCTTACCGGCAGCGTAACGGGAGTCCGCCATCTTGTGTTTTTGGAGCGTCCGGTTCGCGTACCGGGTAGCGTCCCGGTAAGCGTAACAAGGGGAAAACCAAGAGAAACAGTAAAAAAAAAATTAAGGGAATAGATTTCCAGCAAACTTGGCAAAATTGTAGGGACTGTTTGTTTGATGTGCCTTTGCAAGGCCTCAAGATATGTGCACGTGTGGATTTTGTCTAATTAAGGTTACAAAAAATATATATATCTGTAAGCGTGCTCCGGCACGCTTACGTTACGGGTTTTGTTTGCGCTGCAGAGCCGATACGTCACGGTTATGCGACGCGTCATGAGGCGTCTCACGTGGCTACGTGATACGTCACGTTATAAAGAATATATTTTACAGCTATAGATATTAGCTTTTAAAAAACCAATGAAATTCACTGAAAAAACCATAGGTTATAGACCATATATAGTTAGGAATTTGCATTTACAAAACCTTGAAAATTCACTGAAAAAACCATAGGTTAGAGACCATATATAGTTAGCTGGACATTTTATTGACATAAAACCAATGAAATTCCATATATAGTTAGTTGCACTAACTATATATCGCGCACCCGCAATCCACTGCTGATGATGTCACATATTACATCATTCATGACATGGTCAGTGACATCACTGATGACATCACTGATGACATCTCAAATGACATCACTGATGACATCACTGATGACATCTCAAATGACATCACTGATGACATCATGACACACCAATACCAGTTACTACATACGCACTCACTGATTCCTACGTCTACACACACATTCACTCATTCACCCATACAATCACTCATACATACAGTCACTCATTATTACAACACTATCATATGCACTCATACACCTATGCAGACACTCACACACTGCCACTCATCCATGGAGTTACTCACACACCTAGTCAGTCCTGTAAAGAATCAATCACACGTCCATTTCCTCATCTATACAGTTAAACACAGAACACCATACTTCAGTGACATCACTGATGACATCACTGATGACATCTCAAATGACATCACTGATGACATCTCAAATGACATCACTGATGACATCATGACACACCAATACCAGTTATTACATACGCACTCACTGATTCCTACGTCTACACACACATTCACTCATTCACCCATACAATCACTCATACATACAGTCACTCATTATTACAACACTATCATATGCACTCATACACCTAGTCAGTCCTGTGAAGAATCAATCACACTTCGATTTCCTCATCTATACAGTTAAACACAGAACACCATACTTTTTCACACATATACTAACACATACTTACTTTCTTATACAATCACTGATACAAGTACACATTGATATGCACAGAGTCACACACCTCCCAGCCAGCCACACACACACTCAGTCTTCCATACATCCACTCATTCTTCAATATGTAAAACATATTTAAACTTTACAAAAACACACAGACACTAGATGATGTCATCAGTGATGTCATTTGAGATGTCATCAGTGATGTCATCAGTGATGTCATTTGAGATGTCATCAGTGATGTCATCAGTGATGTCACTGACTATGTCATGAATGATGTAATATGTGACATCATCAGCAGTGGATTGCGGGTGCGCGATATATAGTTAGTGCAACTAACTATATATGGAATTTCATTGGTTTTATGTCAATAAAATGTCCAGCTAACTATATATGGTCTCTAACCTATGGTTTTTTCAGTGAATTATATAAATATATATATATATTTCAACACCGCATCCGACTCCTCAAAATGAAACCGGACACCGACATGGGGGGGGAATTTTAGGCAATATCGTCTTTTAATTCATATTTTCGCTGCGACGCGTGTCGGCAATTCCTGCCTTGATCACACAGTGTTCGCTACTCAATTAGAGTACATTTATAAAACCACAGAGGTCCCTCTGTGGTTTATGTATTTATAACCAAATAAGTCAGAAGTTGGAACAAGTGGCTGGCAATATATCTTTCACCACATGGATAAAATACGTTCATTCATTCGCAAAGCCAGTGCAAAAGTGTACTGCCATTTGTAATAGACATTATGAAGCACAATGCAAGCACTGCGAACTATCACAATTGGCAAAGGGAATTCTTCTGAAGTACTATTTGTAATACAATGCACAAATACTTTTGTGACGGTTTTTGCAGGTGCAAAGCAAGGCATGGCAATCATCAGACAAAGCGAGGCAGTCACCATGTGGCAGGCATACGCCTCTACAGTTTGACAGCTTTCACCTAGCAGGTCGGCAGCAGACATTGGGAGGTACTAACAATGGCCGTAAATGCCCTGAATGTCTCTCTGTGGCATTATGACCCCTGTACGTTGAAAGGACATAATTCACAACTCGGACACAATGCAAATGTCAATGCTAGGATTGAGGTGGGCTGACCCATTCAGGGCTAAACCCATCTCAAATGTGATATTTTTTGCAAGGAGTCTAAATCCAGTTCCTGTCCCGCTAAAATTCTTTTGGCAAGTGGATTGTAATATTTTGCAAAAGTAAACGTGCGATGTGCTGGTGTTGAGCATTCTTCACACCAACAAGGGAGAGACTGGATACAGAAGAATGCACATTTTGCACTGCGACCAGGCTCTTTTGTGCCTCACGCCTTTGAGGAGTTGCTGTTTACGATCCATATGGCAGTGCTTATTTACACTTTGCCAATTATTTGACATGTTTTTAACCTTAGTCACCTGGTGCTCAGCACAGATTAGGGGAGTTGTATAGCTTTGTCGACTTTCATCTTTTACACGACTACGTCACAATTTGAGTAAGACTTAGGTAAGAAATCATAGATGGCATACAAAGTGCACTCTCCCCCCTCCCCCAGGCATGTATCAACAAGAGGCCCCTTCCCACAATTAAACTCGTGAGTCTTGCTTGATTTTCGCAGTGTGTATGTTTATTACATAATTTTTCCCGGTCAATTACTTCATTGACCCCATTTCTTTATTTATACTCAAAAAATTTTCATATCACAGCATTAAAAACTCACACTTATATACATCTATAGTCTTTCACCGCCCATTCTCCAATGGGCATTTGGTTTAACTTCAGGGCTGCGCCAGCAGGCCACAACCCAGATAGCCTGCTCTCTTTACGTTAACCCCCTTCCGGTCAACAGAGCCACAGGTGAATAATATGCCCCCACTTGGGCAACCAGCGGCTTCCGGGGTAGGGCTGGAGAAGCCAAGGCCACCAGCAGGTCAGCCTCAACTCTCCCGCCAGCCCGGAGTCCTTGATGATTTCGAAAACCTGTTCAGAGGTAAAAACTGTCACTGGACAAGAAGTTCCCGTGTTATTCCTGTCCGGAACCCCGCCACAGGGCGAGGCGCTTACTGGCGGACTCGACCTCCCCCCCCGCGCTCGAGGGCCTCGGAGATGGCTCCTAAGACTGTGTCTAAAAATATTTCAGTGCCCGCTTCTGAAAGGTGCACTCCATCCTCCGCATACAAGTCCGGCCTGGACGTCTGTATCAACTTGTGACGAATCGTTCTAATGCTGGATTTCTGCAGAATTTCTGCCACCGATTGATTTAACCTCTTTATCGATCTATTCACTGCTTTCATGGGTGCGCCCCGCGACCATACCAGCCTCGGGATGACTTCAGACCATATGAGTATAGTCCCGGGCAAAATATTTTTGACCGCTGCTAGCGTAGAAAACAATGACTCCTTCACTCCCCTCCTTCCTGCCGGGATCATATCGTTGCCTCCACAGTGCAACACGAAAACATCAGGATAAGGCATGCCCCTGTCCAAAGCCGCCTTTAAATCCTTCGGGACGTCAGCTAGGAGCTGCCCGCCTACCCCCACCCAATGATGATCACATCCTTGCACCATGTGTGCCCTTTTTCCGAACGTCTCCTTGAAGATCACACCCGCCCTGCGAATGAAGGAGTGGCCGCACCAACATATTTGTATTCTCTTAGGAGAGGCACCTATAGTAAACATTAAAAGACACGAAGAGAACGGTCGCAAACAGGAGGAGGGGGCGGAAGAGCAATGACAAAGTTAAACTAATTGCGGTCGTACGTAACGCTCGTAGCAAGCGGATTTCCAACGACCCAGCCTCTTAATCGCCTGCTTGGGCAGCCCCAGGCCAGCAGCTGTTGTAGCTGCACCGATCCGAAAAGAATGGGATGTAAAATCGGACGGGTCAACCCCGATCTTTGCCAAGGTCATCTTAAACACCCTTGTAAACTGGAACCTGGTGACAGGCAGACCGTTCATGTGGACTAGTACTCTATCATCGGTCCCTAGGGGCCTGGCTTGCATGAACTCTCTCATCAGGCTGACTGGGCAAAAAGACTCACCCACTACTCTGCCCAATTGAACCCAAGTCCCTTTACCTAAGGGGTCCGTTTTCGATCTTCGCACTCTGAGTCTCAGGACATCTACTGACTCTATTATATCTGAGCACTTTAGGCCACCCTCCTTATCTGTTTTTGATGCCGGGAGTAACTCTGAGATTCGTAAGGCTCCGAAAAAGGCTAACACATAGGCCACCCTAAATAATTGGGTCTCATAAGATGAAAAACAAACAAGTGGCAACGTGTCGAGGATTTTTACCAACTTCCCTACATCTATAGGCCTTCTAGAGTCTTTTGCCCCAGGCGCCAGGCGCTCCCAACCCTTCACTGCTCTCCTGACTCTCTGGTCCTTCGTTGGGTCTGTAATTCCCCGCAACCCTGCGTAGAATGCCAAAGCTGATAATTGCCTTTTCATAAATGCCACCGATTTCCCCCGCTCCTTCTGTTGCACAATAAATCCTAACACGCTCTGAGGTACAAAAATATCCACTAGGCCCGCTCCCTTCAAGTATGACATATAACATTCCCAAGACTTTTGATACATACTCTTAGTCTTGGGGGCCAAGGATGCTGCTATCAGTTCGGAGGCAGTGGGGCACCAAGCTTCCATAGCTCCGCTGGGAGAGCTGTCATTGTCGTCTCTGCTTGCGGCCAAAGTGCACGGAATTCTGTCAACTTAAAACGAGATAATGCATCAGCCGCTTTATTCTCCACACCAGGAACATGCCTCGCAGTGAAATGGACATTGTGTCTCAGGCATTTCAGTATTAGATCTTTTAACCCCTTCAGCGCTAATGACAAGGGTAACTCGTCATGGACTATCCATTGATTTCAATGGAAAGTCAATGGGAAGAAGAGGGAGTACCTTAGCAGCCAAGTGGTTAAGAGACGTAGCACCCATGTGCAGGTTGCTCTCTGGTTATTGATCACCATCACAACTGACATGTTATCTGACCAAAATACAATGTGCCTGTTTGAGAGCATATCCCCCCACAAGTGCAACGCCACCACTATGGGGAACAGTTCTAGGAAGGAAATGTTACGAGTCAGACCTTGTTCTACCCAATCCTCAGGCCAGTGCTGCATACACCACTTGGTGCCCAAAATTGCTCCAAAACCAATACTACCGGCCGCATCAGTGAAGAGTTCTATATCGGCATTCGAGGTGCTGGCGGACCGCCATAGCACCGTGCCATTGAATTCCTGCAAGAAAACCTTCCAAATCCGCAAATCCTCTCTCACCTCAGCTGACAACCTAACTCTGTGATGTTTCGCACGCAGTCCCGACATTGCCCTTGCTAAACTCCTGGAGAAAGCCCTGCCCATTGGAACGACCCGCAAGGCGAAGTTCAGTTGACCCAAGAGTACTTGTAACTGGTGTAACGTTACTTTCTTTGCTCCAAGGCAGTTATCGATTGCAGCCCTGAAGGCATCTACCTTTGCCTTCGGCAACCTGCACACACCTGCTGTAGTGTCAATTTCAATGCCCAAAAATGTCAGACATGTAGATGGGCCTTCCGTTTTTTCTGCCGCCAATGGCACCCCCAGAGCTTCAGCCAGTTGCTGGAAGCCCAGCAGGGCCTTCCTGCATGACTGGGAACCCTTAGGGCCCATGAATAAAAAATCGTCCAAGTAATGTACTACTGCATGAGATTTGTCTGAGGTCAGGAATTGCTCCACCGCCCATTCTAGGAACCTGGCAAAGGTCTCGAAAACTGCACAAGCAATAGAACATCCCATGGGCATACACAAGTCTATGAAATAGTTATTATCGAAAGTGAAACCCAACAGCCTGGTATCTTCTGGGTGAACAGGCACTAACCTGAACGCTGACTCTACATCAGCTTTGGCCATTAGGGCGCCCTCGCCAAACATTTGCAATTTCTCAACGGCTGTGTCAAACGTTGTATAGCGCACTGTGCATAGCTCAGGATCTAACTTATCATTGACTGAGAAACCTGGCGGGCTTGATAGATTATGTATCAAGCGGAATTTACCCACCTCTTTCTTCGGAACTAGACCTAACGGCGAGCAGACCAGATCAGGGTTTGGAAGATTTTTGAAGGGTCCCGCGACCCGGCCCAAAGAAACTTCTTTCATGATCTTGCTCCGCGTCGCCTCCATGTTCTGAAGCACTGAGCTTTGATTACGAGGCGGGAATTCAGTGGGGGATGCTGAGGAGGGGATTCGGAAACCAAATGAAAAGCTGTGAAGCAGGAATTGAGCCTCCTCAAGTTTGTCATACTTACTGAGGAGGTGTGTCAGGACATGCCGTTTAATGGGAGTTGGGAGCCTTGTCAGCTGTTTTGGGTGGCTTCCCTTTTGGAGTGGTATGTGTAGACTGTTCTTTGGGATTTCCATTTTTTTTGAAACATCTAATATCTGGATGGGATGTTCCCCCACAGTACGAACAGCAGTGTTTGAACTTACACGAGATCCCCCTAGTACACTCATTCCTGTTAAACTGCCAGCAGGCCTGTTTCCTATCACCGACTCCCTTGTCACTCCGAAAGGACTGACTCTGAGCGGGGGCACTAGCCTTAGACGTTGAGGGTGACGAGTAAAAAACTGTGTGCCATAGATTGATCTCCCGTTGGTCCCATGATATACCTGTGTGGACTGCTTTCATTTGCCTGAACATTCTATCATATTTTAACCACCCCAGCCCTGGAAACTCGGCTGCAGCACCATGTATCAGGGATATATAGCTCATCATTTGAGGACCTAACACTGGATATTTTTCCAGTATTACTGCGGCATAAATAGCAAATCCTGTGATCCAGTTTTTCATGGACCACTCTGTCCATGCCTTCTTCTGACTATACTCGCCCACTTTCTCTCCTTTGGACTTCCCTGCCGCCACCCCTGCATTAATGAGATCAAACACGTCCACATAATCCCCTCTGAGTATTTTTTCTTTCATCTCTGCAGGCACATGCCAGGTGATCCCCGTAGATGGCGATAGGGTCATTGAGGATGAACCGAACATTAACGGGCTGAATGCCAATAGTGGGTGACCTGTCGGTTGCCCTCCCGCCGCCCCTTGCATCTGACTATTAGGGGACACAGACAAGTCAGCAGCCGTGTTAGGTATTGGCGCCAAAGGTGGGCACCCTAAGTTCGAGTATGCATTCAACATTACAGGTCCCGCACTTGTAGGAAAAGTCATTGTGGGGACCATCGAGTTTATGGGGCCATTACCAATTGCTTGCCCGTGGGAGCCATATAGTTGCATCCCTGGTAACTGTGCGACCCCTCCAGGTTGCACCCACACTTGCGACACTCCGCTACCTGGTTGCGCCACTACCGGTGGTAATGTACCCTGCGAACAGGGCACCCCTACATGCGCGACAGGGATCCCTCCCATTTGTGTGGGCATAGCAGTGACATTCTGTCCCTCCATGTCGTCCTTGTCCTTATCTGCAGCTGCATTCAAATCAATTGTCTCTGGTACCTCTTCCTCACCTGATGACGCTCGTTGTGGCTCGGACGCCCTGGGCCGCTTGCCTTTGGTTGCCTCCTTAAACCTCTCTGGCGTACGCCTCACTCTCTTGCCTCTCCCTCTTTCTTCCTGAGGGTTCACGTCTGCTCTAGCCCCCTCTCGCATGTTCTTTAGCACCCAATCCATGCCTTTTTCTCTCGTGAACTCCAACAGCTCCGTAAAAGCGAGGTACCCATCATTTTTTGCTGAGGTTTCTTTGCCCTTCCGTGACCTCTTAGGCGGCATCCTGCACTTAAAGAGAACAAGCGTTACTTCCTTTAACTAACATTACAAGCATGTATAGACCGTGCTCTCCTTTACCCTGACCCCAACCTCTCAGGCGTAGCCTGCTCAGCATGTCCCCTTAATTAAATGGGACTCCCCAGTGAGGCCATGGAATTTTAATAGGAAATTATTTCCTCCGTAATGCAGCCTCATTTTACTTTTACTCCAAGCATCCCAATACCCAATCCATGCATTATTCTGTTTGGTACCAACAGAGTGGAAAGCGCAGTTTACAAAAAGGAACCACTAAATTCCCAACCTTTCATATATTTCTCCGTGTCTAGTTTACCTACTGCCAAGAATCCCCGTTATTAATAAATTCCGACCAATCACGGTATTCACGGTATTCATAAAAGTACATTTGTGAAGCAATTCAATCCTATAATACATGGGAAGCGAGTTTGGCCAGAACGGTACATATACCCGAAATCCTGACAGTAAACTCATATCCCGCTTTCAACTAGGGATCTCCGCCGCCCGCTTGGTATTAATTGTGAAAGGCGGGATTTCCGCCGCCCGCTTGATAGTTAAATGCGAAAGGCGGCCTCATTACCTCATTGATGTGTCGATCCCCCGGATATGCAACATGTGATTTCTACACTCATGTCCCGCTTTCAACTAGGGATCTCCGTGATAATAAATGCAATTAAATGAGTAACAGGAAAAGTTGGAGAATGCGGGCACCGATCCCGCTACCTCTCGCATGCTAAGCGAGCGCTCTACCATTTGAGCTAATTCCCCTTCGTTAAATGCGAAGGCGGCCTCATTACCTTTTACCCGGCCGCGCCGGACCTCCGATCATCCCCGCCCCCTAGTCGATCGCGCTAAGGCAATCCTGCTCGCCGCGTCACCCACGACTAAATCCCCTCACCAAGCAACAAGCAACACACTGCCCGGCCCGCTAACCTGAACCACACGTCGGCTTGACACTCGCTTGATCGCTTCACGCGACGGTCCCCGCGATGTCTTCAACACGCGACGGTCCCCGCGGTGTCTTCCGCTCGCGACGTCCGGCTCCTCAGGCGGCCAGCGGACAAAAGAGGGAGCCCTAAAATGGACGCAGGCTTTTAAGCCTCGCGCCCTACTATTATTTCCGGGTCGCCAGTAACCCCTGACTCTATTGGCCTCGACCTAGCTCGTATTTTCACTTCCGGGTCGGCGGACCCGGAAGTGACTTCTGAGGGGTCGGCCCTTTGGCTGCCTCTAACGACGCCACTCCCCGAAGGGGGGTGGCGTCTTGCAATGCACACACACAGCAGGTATACATACCTATGTTCCAATTGACTCCAGGCTCTTACACGTGCACAAGTCATATTAGTACCTATTTTTGTGTGTACCAATCAGTGAGATGGTCTCTTAATTGTTGTTTGTCAGAATATTGTATACTTAAACATCTTTAATTTAAATATTATTCAATTGGGGGTAGACTTGCTGGTTCCATGCCCTCTTGACACTAGGTGCTTCCTTACAAGTGGGCCAGCCTTCAGCGGAGATACTGGAAGGCTGGAATTAAGTTTACCAGCTGGTACATCTGCTGCAAGTCTGGCCATCATGAGTTTTTCCCTGAAATAGGGATTAACCGCTCACACCCAGATTTACCAGGTGTCTTTTAAGCACAGCGTTTCACCATTTCGATGAAAAAACACGACGACATTTTCTGCCTACTCTGAACAGGTGAACTGCTGCTGCAATGTACTGGGAGTGAGGAATGGTGGGAGGCAGGGATGAAGGGCACACTTGTGCTTGCCGTGTGAACCATTAGCCACCTGCGCAGCCCCAGCTTCTCTGAGAGGCGTTATATCTACGACCCCAGATTTGTAAGGTCCAGATATTTCGAACCGCTAATTCCAGGCATGAAAACGCACATTAGTACAAATTACGCTATTTCACCCGGAGTTAATGAAATAACACAACTTGTAATGAGGGTTCGTGAAAGAATGAGTGCTGCATACAGTCTAACCCCCACATTTTGAATGCTTTTAAAGGGTACGTGTATTTAGTGCAAAAAACACAAGAAGAAAGGTTCTATGGTTAACTCTTCAGATAATTTGGACTAGGGTTGAATAGTCATATTCACAGCTTTTTCCCTAGGCCAACGCTGTACTATATATACATAAACAGACTAGCGACCTCAAACTCAACAGCTGCAATTAGACAACACTCATCTTCAAAGTTATTGCTGTCCAGAATATCTTCTTTGATGGAAAACCTTGATAGATAGCCTGCTTCCTCGTTCTTTCCACCTGATATGTGAACATCATCAAGATGGAATTGGAGTAATCTAGCTGCAAAGCTAGCCAGCGGGGGAGTACTAGTTGTTGCATTGGTACCATTGAGAATAGAGACAAGTGGCTAATGGCCAGTCTGAAGAATGAAATGCCTACCCCATGGGTAACTCCTGAACTTTTCAATGGCACACCAGCAAGCTAAAAGTTATTTTTTTTATGACTGAGTAGTGGATTTGTGTGTCTCTGAGAACCCTAGATGTGATACCAATAGTAAACTCTTGCTCCCTAGACTTCTGTGATAACATAGCTCCCAAACCTAAATAGCTTGCATTCATTGTCAAGAAGCATTACAGATTGTGGTCATAGGATTTGAGTACACCCACTCTAGACAATTGTTGCTTGATGTCACTAAATGCAGCAGTACAATCTGGACCCCACACAAAATCCACCCTGGCCTTAAGTAGATTTGAAATGGGCCTGACCCCTGGATGAAAATTCGGAAATAAATTGTGAATATAATTCCAAATACCGAGTAATGATTTGATATCAGTCTTGTCTGTGGGAAGTGGCGCCTCTATTATAGTATCAATCAATCCTGGTTTTGAATCACTCTATCACAAGAAATTGCATGTCCTAAATATTCTACAGACCCTTTGAAGAATTCACATTTACTTCTTTTCAGGACCACACCCACATTACTAAAAACAATGAGAACTTTTTTGAGGACATCATGTTCACTATGTTCCTTAGCATTTATCAGTATGTCATCTTGAAATATACATACATTAGTTATTCCTTTAAACATGGTGGTCATCCCCCTCTGAAACACCTGACGCAAAGCCAAATGGCATTCGGCAATACTGATAAGATCCCCATGGTGATACGAACGCAGTCAAGTGGTGCATTTCAGGTTCTAACTCTACCTGGCAATATGCTGATGCCAAGTCAAGTTTTGTAAAATATTTTGCACCAGAAATTGTCAAAAGCATTTATTTGATTTTTGGAAGTGGATGAGCATCAACCCAAATCTTTCTATTGAGCACTCTAACATTTACCCGCACTCATAGCTCCACATTTTCTTGCGAGACACCACTAAAAGGGAAAGCCACAATGAGTACTCTACTGGTTTAATAATGCCCTAGTTGCACAACCTGTCCAGTTCTCTTTCCAGATCATCCCTGACATTGAAAGGCACCCATCTCAATTTGTGTTTAATGGGTATGGCAGTGTCTTTGGTTTTAATTTTGTATTTGAATTATTTTATCGTACCAAGCTCACCTTAAAATACTTTAGGAAAATGGTTTAACACACCTTTGATTGTACTGCTGTCATGTACAACAGCCACCTGTTCACTGGTTCCTGGGTGAAAAATCAAGCACAACTGATCTTGGCGAACCCATCCCAATATGTTTAGTCCTTTAACCGCCATTTAAACCTTTCAATGGATCCACCTCCCAATTAAAAGTCAGGATATTCTGAAAAAACCCTTGCAATTCAATCTTTTTATTGTATAACCCCGGTGATCTTGGCACAACAATCTACTAATAATGTAATCACTTTATCTCTCACCTGGACATCAACATAAGGATCAACACACTGTTCGGGATAACCACGCTTCACCTGATTCAAAGTAACACAAGACCCATATCCTGCACTTCATCAATCAGATCATTCAAATTATTTTCATTTTCAACACATTCTGCTGGTACATTGGTAGTCTTGTATTTCATACTCTGGCGTACCTTTGTGTGACAAGGTTGGTGCCGTTTTGGAATTGCCTGTCCCAATGAAATTGGTGCCATCTTGAAAGAGGGCTTGTTCCTTTTTAAAGTTTTAAAATCATTTTATGGGTTTATCATTCACCAATTTTTAGTTACCTTTGCTCTAATTTACCAGTATTATTTATTCACGGGGGAGCCTGTGCTTAACGGAAGGGGTTGCTGGAACCCAGTTTACAATTTAATTTTCCCTACCTTGTTTTCAGAATGTCACACACTGCAAAGTGCAGTGCTTTGGCATGCCCTTAAACACGCCCCTCTCATGATGGGCTTCTCAAGACAGCAGACTGCAAGTCCACACTAGTGTGACAAGATGGTGTCTTTACTTTTAATTTCCTCGTAGGCACCCAGGTGCCCTTTTGGAGTTGCCTAGCTTCATGATATTGGCAACATCTTGAAAGAGGGCTCGTCCCATCTTAACCTTTTTATTATTTTATGAGTTTATCGTTCTCCAATGTTTAGTTACCTTTGATTTAATTGACCAGTATTCGTTATTCACGGGGAGCCTGTGCTTAAGGAAAGGGGTTCCTGGACCCCAGTTTACAATTTAGTTTTCTCTTACCTGTTTTCATATCATCTCCAGCTGCAAAGAGCATTCTTCGGCACGCCTCTGGACACGCCCCTCTCATGACAGGCTACTTAGGGCAGCAGCAGCAGACTGCGCGTCCATGCAGCAGGCACACCGCAGGTGCACCAAAGGCAAGTGTCTGTGCCCGTCTGCAACTGGACTGCTCCCAGTGCCCGTCCCCCTGGCCGTTAATATCTGCAGAATGTTTGGCCTCTAACATACACTAGAGATACCGTTTTAGCCCTCAATCCTCAAGATCAGTCTACTGCTTATCCTTTATTATGTACTTGATCTACCTTGGAGACAATTTATCTGACTGGACAGCTCTAGGTTCATCAGTTTAAGCTCTTTTCACAAAGGTGAGGGGTCAGATCTGACGCTCTGTGAGGTGAGTCATGACGTTTCAGTGGCTAACCCTTCTATTAAATGTGCTATGATGAACACTAGATCACTGATTTAACACTATTTTAAATTCTCTGAGTATATGGCTTCCTATCAGTCAGACCTGGTTTTCATCACTTAAACCGGGGCTGATGATACATCCAGCTCTGAGCAGATGGCAGTGGTCTTTCCCGGTTACTCCATCTTTTGTTTAGATAGATCTCTGAGAAAGGGAGTAGGTTTGATGGTTATTTATTGCGACTCATCTCCTACCATATTTATTCCTGTCTCTGTGGATGGGCTCGAGGCCCTCTTTTTCAACAGTGACGTTGCCAACACTGAATCTTTCAATGGTCTTCTGGTCTATCACTCCCCATTGCCTAGAGCAACCTTCTCAGGCAAAATTTGCTTGCTTCTGGAATCATCTATTTTTAAATCAGAATTCATGGTACTGGGCAATTTTAACTTCCATCTTTAAAATAAAATAAATTGGGCCCAGACTCAGAGCTCTTGATTGATAATTTGCCCTGCTTCAGACTTTGTTAGGTTGTTGGCGATCCCACTCATCGAGCTGGGCACAAGCTTGATGGGATTTTTACGAATGACTCCTGTATTTATAATCCACACACCCTTCCACTGACCTGGTCTGACCATCGTGCGGTATTATGGGAGATAAGGCTCTTTAAAAGAAAAACCCTCTGTATTGTTGAACAAGAAACCATCAGTTGTCTGGGCTTGGCATAAGGTACAAGCCTCTGAACTTAATTTTCTGTTAGCGGATTCCCTGCCTGAAATCTCACATTATGTAGACCAGATGTCAGTGGATTATTCAGGAGGGTTAGATGCTGCACTTAAGTTTTTTGCTCCTGCCAAATGCACGATGTCCTCTCAGCCTTGATTTAATTAGACACTTAGGACATTTAAACAAGGCTATTGCAGACAGGAATGGAAATGACGAAGAGCCTACAATTCGAGAGAAAGAGAAAAATAGAAATTGTGGACTGTAGGATATAAAATTCTTTCTTTGACTGCTAAATCGGACTACCAGATGGAACAAATAAAATCAGCTAGTGATTCTCATAAAACACTTTTCCAAACAGTAAACAAAAATGACTTCATGGTCAGGGATCAATTCAGTGCAGAGCAGTCAGTCTTTTTGTGACCATTTAGCAAGTTCCTTCCAGAAGAAAGTGGGGACTGCTAAACGGATTTGCGCTTGCTGCAGCCAATGTTTATTTTAATATCAGGGAAATTAACAGTAAAAACCAGCCCCTCAAATAGTAAAACAGGCCTGCAAACAGACAAAAAAGTAGCCCCAGTGACCTGCAAGACCAGTCCAACAGGAACTGCCTGATTGCCCTATAGGTCAGCCCGACCCTGTATGAAGATTGAAACCTTCTTCCTGGGAAGTAATGCAGAGGATTTTTCTTAGAAAAGGAATGAAGGTCTTTTGAAAACGACATTGCTTTATGGTAAAATGTGTTTTATTGTTGTCATAGTAGCTGTAGCAATAATGTGTGGGTCCAGCTTGGCGTCAACATTCATCCTTGCCGTTCGCAGTGCAACTGTATTTACTCCACTGAGTTGAAGAAAGAAAAACATCTCAACTCCCCTCCCTCGCCCTGCCCCCTCAGGAGCCTGCATCTCCTAAGCTATCCTAGTAACACTTTTTAATGCCCTGGTCCTGTTTTGGAAGTGTGGGGATGGTCCGTCAGTTTTAGAAGTCTAAAGTATCGAGGACACGTGAGTTCTATGAATTCTTGTGACAGGAGTGCAATAAATGGGTGCCAAATCTCCCAGAATGCGTCCCCCTCTGATTTGAGTGCTGAAGATAGCCTCTCCATCCCCAGTAATTCCCAGATGCAATGTAGCCATGCTAGTTTTGTTGGGATCCTGCCTGTACCCCATATCAATCCACTGTAACCCTCAAAGAGTAAACACCAGCTGGCACTGGCAAAGAAACAGGTGGCATTATGTTAGCTTGAGGTGCGTCCCAATACTCCTAAGCAACCACAAACCAACCATAGGAGAGTGTGGCCCCGGCAGGGAGACTGACAGGCATTAACATTTACTGCTTTAATCATCAGGAAAGACAATAGTAGCACAGAGAGAGAGGAACATACTGGCAGCCCACCTAGGATGCAAGTGGGCATGGACCCAATCAATCAATCAATCAATCATGCCATTTGTATAGCGCACTACTCACCCGGGAGGGTCTCAAGGCGCTTGGGGGGAGGGGTATGCTACTGCTCGAACAGCCAGGTCTTGAGTTGTTTCCTGAAGGCGAGATGGTCCTGGGTCAGCCGAAGGTGGATGGGGAGGGAGTTCCAAGTCTTGGCAGCCAGGTAAGAAAAGGATCTTCCTCCGGCGGTGCCTCTTCGGATGCGTGGTACGGCTGCGAGGGCGAGGCTGGTGGACCGTAGCTGGCGGGTGGGCGTGTAGAAGGTCAGGCGGTTGTTGAGGTACTTGGGGCCCAGGTCATGGAGAGACTTGTGTGCATGGGTGAGGAGCCGGAACGTGATCCTCTTGTCGACGGGGAGCCAGTGCAGGTTCCTCAGGTGGCTGGAGAGGTGGCTGCGTCAGGGGACATCCAGGATGAGTCGGGCGGAGACGTTCTGGATGCGCTGGAGTCTTTTCTGTAGCTTGGCTGTGGTTCCGGCGTAGAGGGCGTTTCCGTAGTCCAGTCGGCTGGTGACGAGTGCCTGGGTGACTGTCTTCCTGGTCTCGGTCGGGATCCAGCGGAAGATCTTGCGAAGCATACGCAGGGTGTTGAAGCACGATGAGGAGACGGCGTTGACTTGTCTGGTCATCGAGGGGGAGGGGTCCAGGATGAAGCCCAGGTTGCGTGCGTGGTCGGTTGGCTTGGGTGCGGTGCCCAGGGCTGGGGGCCACCAGGAGTCGTCCCAGGCGGAGGGCGAAGATCCCAGGATAAGGACTTCCGTCTTGTCCGAGTTCAGTTTCAGGCGGCTGTTCTTCATCCACTCGGCGACGTCTTTCATCCCTTCGTGTAGGCAGGTTCTGGCGGTGTCGGGGTCTCTGGTGAGGGAGAGGATCAGCTGGGTGTCATCGGCGTAAGAGATGATGTTGAGGTTGTGCTGGCGTGCGATGGCTGCGAGAGGTTTCATGTAGATGTTGAAGAGGGTGGGGCTGAGTGAAGATCCTTGCGGGACGCCGCAGATGACTTCGGTGGCCTCGGAGCGAAACGGGGGGAGGCGGACTCTTTGTGTTCTTCCAGCGAGGAACGAGATGATCCACTCCAGTGCCTTCTCTTGGATACCGATGTTGCTGAGGCGCTGGACTAGGGTGCGGTGGCAGACCGTGTCGAACGCAGCGGAGAGGTCCAGGAGGATGAGGGCCACTGTTTCCCCCTTGTCGAGCAGGGTCCGGATGTCGTCGGAGGCTGCGATGAGGGCGGTCTCGGAGCTGTGGTTGACTCTGAAGCCGGACTGCGAGGGGTCGAGGGATCCGTTCGTCTCGAGGAAGGCGGTCAGCTGTCTGTTGACGATCTTCTCGATGACTTTAGCAGGAAAAGGGAGGAGCGAGATGGGGCGGACGTTTTTGAGATCGGTGGGGTCCGCTGTAGGTTTCTTCAGGAGGGCGCTGATCTCGGCGTGCTTCCAGCTCTCCGGGAAGGTGGCGGTGTTGAAGGAGGCGTTGATGATGTTCCGGAGTTGGGGTGCGATGGTGGAGTCGGCCTTGTTGAAGACGTGGTGTGGGCAGGGGTCGGTCGGTGATCCGGAGTGGATGGTGTTCATCGTGCGGGCTGTGTCTTCGGTGGTCACCGTGGTCCAGGTGCGAAGGGTGGCGGTGGGGGGCGTTGGTTCGACGGTTGGGTGCGTGGGTGGGGCGCCGAAGCTGTTGTGGATGTCGGCGATCTTGTGGTGGAAGAACGAGGCGAGGGAGTCACAGAGGTCTTGTGACGGAGTGATGTCGTTGGTGCCGGTGCTGGGGTTGGAGAACTCCTTGACGATAGTGAAGAGCTCTTTGCTGTCGTGGGCATTGTTGTCCAGTCGTTCCTTCAGGGATTTCTTCTTGGTGGTGCGGATGAGCTGGTGGTGCTTGCGGGTAGCGTGTTTGAGGGCGGTCATGTTGTCGGTGGTCCGGTCGAGGAGCAAGGCTTTCTCGAGGGTGCGGCAGGTCTTCTTGGAGTCCTTGAGGTCGTCGGTGAACCAGGATGCCTTCTTGCTTCTGGGTCTGCTAGGAGGGTTCTTTAGTGGCGCGAGGTCGTCGGCGCAGGCGGTCAGCCACTGTGTGAAGTTGCGGGCTGCTTCGTTGGGGTCCGTTGTGTTGGCGGGTGGGCTCTGGCTGAGGGAGGTGGTGAGCTGGTCTGCGGTGATCTTGCTCCAATTCCTGTGAGGTACCTGTTGTGGGTGGTTGTGGGTCGTGGATCTTTTGAAGCTGAAGTGGACGCAGCTGTGGTCGGTCCAGTGGAGTCCGGTAGCGTGGCTGAAGGTGATGTACTTGCTGGAAGAGAAGACGGGATCAAGCGTGTGGCCGGCGTAGTGGGTGGGGGTGTTGACCAGTTGCTTGACTCCGAGGTTGGCCAGGTTTTCCAGCAGGGCGGTGGTGTTGCGGTCCTTGTTGTTCTCCAGGTGGAAGTTGAGGTCCCCGAGGAGGATGTAGTCGGTGGAGGGGAGGGCGTGCGGGCTGATGAAGTCTGTGATGTCTTCGCTGAATTGTGTGCGTGGTCCCGGGGGTCTGTAGACGAGGGTGCCTCTGAGGGTCGTCTTAGGGTCGGTGTGAATCTGGAAGTGGAGATGTTCAGCTGCGGCGAAGGAGTCGTTGGCGTCGGTCGTGATGCGGATGGTGTTCCCAACAGATGGACCATCCAGTCTCCACCAAACCATCTGCTGAGAACGCCCAGTAACATCGCAACACACTTAATCGCATCAGGCCCTTGACTATCGAGATTTAAAGCGCGCTTGCACTATGGTCTAGCCTGCTACAGACATTTGGTGAGGACGAATAACAAGCTGCATCTGTTGGTCCAATTCAAGCAGAAGGGCCATAATCGAGGCCCCTGAATTTTACCCAAACCTCATGTTGCCACCTGCCAAACCTTGAATTTCACTAGGTGGAGGACAGTGCTGAAAGCAAACAGCCACTTTGAACTATACTGAATAACACTGACTAAATCACAGGCATATCCCGAACTGTCAACATGACTAATCATCTTTTCTTTTTTAACGCAAATATGTTTTTACTGAAATGGCACTTTCTAAAATGCTCTTATTGCACTGGCTCTTTACTACATCACCACTCTGCTGGCAACAAGGATCAACTTACTGCACATCTTACTCTGCAAAATAGGCTGTCTAACTGAATTCATACAACTTTGATGCTGCTGTCTTAGTATGCTTTTTACTGATGGATTTATTGTCTTAATATGTATGAACTTTACCTTTGTTTTATTAACCCCTTGCACGCTCATGACGAGCTCAGCTCGTCATGAGTTACGCCTGTCGTACGCTCATGACGAGCTGAGCTCGTCACGAACCGCGGCTTTTCGCAAAAGTCAGTGCACAGCGGTAAAACCTGCAGCGTGCATGGGGTTAATGGAACTCTTTTCTACAAAGGTTTTAAATAACCATGTACAATAAAGCATTACTTACTTACTTACCATAGGGCCAGTATAGTTTGGTGTGCTGCTCTAAGTGCTAACCTGATATGTTTTCCCCTCCTCGAAGTGAGTGGGTGTGTAAAAGTGTTAGGGAGATCGTATGTAGGAGGAAGATATAGAGAGCTGGGTATCAAAGTGTGTGTCTACCTCTGCTAAGATCTCTTCCAAGAAATCTTTCAGTTTGGGGAAGTCTCAGAGAATGTGTGTCAGTGTCCTGGTCCCTCCATTACATCTCCAGCATTTGTTTGCTAGTGCGGGATTAATTTTATGCAAACGGGCTGGGGTCAAGTACCAATACAAAGTGATTTTTGTGGCCGTCTTGGCACTGGAAGTGTTGGGAGTTGAGTATCTAGCCCTGTTGTATATGTCCCTCCATTACTTTAGAGTTAGTTCCCTCCCTAGCTCACGCTCCCAGTGCAATTAGGCTGCCGCTTTCGTCTCCAACTCAGGACCCAGTAAGATTTTGTATAGATCAGTGACTAAGCATTTGTCAGAATCTCTGCTAAGGAGCAGTCTTTCAAAAGCTGTCAGGTGTCGCTGCATAGCTGCCCTGATCTCCAAGTTCATCACCCAGTGTCTGACTTACATATAACGAAACCTCTCTTCCACAGATAGCAGTCCCAGCCTAATAATATATTAAATGGGATGGGATTGCCTTTGTCGAACAGATGGCCTATTGATCTACACCTTAGATTTTGCCCAGCACCAAACTGTTTGCAGTGTAGCCCCGGAGCAAAGTCTGGGTTCTCCACTACTGGGGTCAGAGGGGATGGGAACAAGGTAAAGCCCTTACTAACTCCTACTGCATTCCAGACCCCAAGTGTGGGGGCTGTAATCTTCGAGAGATACAGGCTTGGCGAACGATAGCATGTTTTTAGGAAGGGGATCTTCCACTTGGAAGTGTCCACCAGTGCTCCATCCGTGAACAACCAGGATTTCTCTGATTCTGAGCGAGACCACTCCACCATGTATCTGATATGGGCCACTTGGAAGTAGCTTATGATGGATGGTACTCCTAGGCCTCCGTCTCGTGGCCCTTGCACGCTCAGCTCTTGTCTCATGCGGGATTGTTTGTTACCCCAGACAAAAAAATTAGAAGGCACTCTGTAGATCCGGAGTGCCCCTGGTGGGGGCCACAGGAGAGGGTCAGAAATACATAAGTATTTCTGGCAGGGCAGTCATTTTTAAGGCTGCTACTCACCCCCAACCATGACATCGCATATGCGCTAGGTCAGATTTTCTTCTGTCTAGTAATTCCATATAGTTAATGGTCACGATCTCATGAGTTGTTGTTGTGAGACGTATCCCTAGGTACGGGATGGAGAATTGCCTGTTAATCGAGTGCACCCGCTTGAGAAAACCCTGCATATCATGTGAATTTGTCAAGTTCAGCAACAAGGATTTGGATATATTGATGCAGAAGCCAGAGATTGTCCCAGGTTTCTCCACCTCATCTAGAAACCTTGGCAGAGAAACTCGTGGATCATCTAGGGAGGCAATGACGTCATCCGCGTAGAGTGTAATGCAGTGGTCCTCACCCCCGAAGCAGATGCCTCTCATGTCTGGGTCATCACAGACCCTCTGTCTGTACAAATGACTCCGTATATAATGGAAAGAGAAATGGGGAGAGGGGGCACCCCTGATGTTTACCCATCGGATAGGAAAACTCTCAGAGATTCTACCGTTTACCCTCACTGATGCCCGTGGCTCTCATATCAACTCCTTTCCCAGTAGCGGAATTTATCTCCAAATCTGAAATACCGTAAAAACACTGCTAAATAGGGCCAATGTACTCTATTGAAAAATTGCTGTGGGAAGATTCTCAATTTGAGTCTATGCCAGTTCCTGTGCATCAAGTGTGTCTCCTTTAGAAGGTATATGTCTGCTTGTGTGCTTTCTAAGTAGGAGAGGATTGCCTTTCTCTTGAATGGGTTAGTCAGTCCTTTGACATTGAGAGTAACCACCTTCAGAGTCTGTGATCCAGCCATTATACCATTACCTTAGAGGGGATCCAGCCTGCTCTTATGGGGTTTCCTCCACTCCCCCTGGATTTCCTGGATACTGCATAGTGGGTCATGGATGAATAACCATGTTGGGTAATTAGCAGGCAACCGTAAGCAATCCCCAAAAAAACCTAAAGAGTAACCAAAGTTTCTGGGTTAGGGACGGCCAAATATGGGCCTTCTCCATACCAATGAGAAGTTTGTAGTGTGGGGTGGTGGATCACGACTTACAGTCTCCTGGTCCGCCACCAGCCCACACCCTGCTGCTTATCTCTGGGATGCTTTGGTACCTCATGTCAGATCGTTGCTAGAAGTGTCCTTGGTTAGCTTGGCCAGGAGTGGTTTTCTTTCAGTTACCATAGTTTCAAGGTCTGGTGCCAAGCCTCAACCACCTCCGGACACTTTACTCCATCTCTCCGTGGCATACTGTTGCTGCTTATTGGATTGTATATTCAATCAAGCTCTTGTAGCTTGATTTGGAGGAGATTTTCCGCTTCTGTTACAGAGCGGAACTGTCGGAGCCGGCCTTGCCACCTAAATATCAGTTTAACGGGGTGACCCCATGAGTAAGACATTTTTTGATCTCATTGAAATGTTGTATTCAGCTCTAACGCTCGTCATTTTTGGAGCCTTGAAGCAGCCAGATCCTGATATAGACGGAGGGTCTGTTCTTTGAACTGTATGGCTGGGAGTTCGCGAGCCTTCCTGAGAATCTCTTCCTTGAGTGTGAAGTTGTGAACACATGTCAGAATGCCTACGGGGCACGCCCTTCCAGAGCCCCAGCTCCCCACTCTATGGGTCCTGTCCAAATGGATAGCCTCAGGCGTTGTATCTCCAAGGATTTGTGCAAAATGATCAGTTACATACACCTCTATGCACTCCCCTTCTGCATTCCTGGGGGCTCCTCTGATCCGAATGTTGTTCCTCCTGGACTGATTTACCAAATCTTCTGGATAGGCCTGGAGGTAAAGATGTTGATCTGTCAGACGTATGACGTCTTGTTGACATTGCTCTATTTCTTCATCGCGCGTGTTCCCCCTTTCCTTGAGGGAGTCCACTCACTCTCCGATATCAGTCTCTTCTCTTCAAACAGCTTGTAGTTTGCTTGTTAAGTCCCTTTTAACTGCAGAAGATCTTCTCTAAAGCAGGAAAATAAGGCCTCCAGGTATGGGCGTGTGACCAGCGCCTCCACGTCATCCAGCACCGGGGAAGGAGGTCTACTTTGCCCTCCCTTGTTCTCACCATCTTGGGTGCATCCGGGTTTTGTAAACATATCTTTTATAGAGCCCCCCCTTCTTTCTCCTTGCGGACACCATTTTCAAAAGGTCGTGTACAATGCATTCTATTTCCTCAAGCCAATAGGAATAGTTTGATTGCTTGGGGAGGATGTGCAGCCTCCTAGGTGATCCTGCGGCGTGGTCTCCGCTAGAGCCTCTAATCCCATTTCACTTTCGATCACCAAGGCTCTTACCTCTAAACCTTCCCGGTTGACAGGAGGTGTATCTGACTGCAGTCAAGCAGGGAGCCGGTGTGTGTCTAGGCCTTCTGCTCAGCGTGATCAAACTGTCAGGGTATCAAAGTCTCTCTGACCCAGGACCAATTCAGCGGTATTTAATCAGTGCCTGCCGCTCCCCCTTGAAACGACCCTGCACCTTACTTTGTGCTTATTAGAGGGGCTTATGCCCTCTTTTTCCCACTCCTGGGTTGGCGATCGCTTCTTATACATATGCATTAATCATGGAGTTTAGGTTCCCCGTCTGTGTTGCCTGTCGTCCCTCAAATCAGTTCCAAACACCGCATCGGAAATGGCATACTTTTAATTAGCTGCTCCATCTCCCAGCCAATTTCTTAACGTGAGGCAGCCTAGGTCGCCTCCGCTGGTCGCATGCTGGGAGAGGCCTCTCCTTCACTCAGCTCCGAAGGGCCCAGCCCCATGTGGCGATGGAGTGCCTCCCCTAGTTCTCTTCCGTGGGCCTCTGGGGTTAAATTTGTAAAGCTAGGGTCTCCGCAGCTTCAACTCCCCACCTCCGACACCAGCCGCAGCTCCTGAGTCCAGGCATAGGACGGCCTCGACCACGCTTACCAGCTGGGGCCGGCATCGCAGGGTGTAGCTGCTTGCAGAGTAACACGTCATTTTCCTTTGCCTACAGGGCCTGTAGATCACCTGGTACCTCTGCATTTGAGATCCGGCAGAAAGGAGGCCAAAACCATGTTGGGAGGAGGTTTCTGACTTCGGTGAGGCAGAGCGGAGGAAAGACACATCTCACTCCGTCGCCATCTTGGCCACGCCCCCCCAAGACACATCACTTTATACGAAAATCGTGCTGTGGTTGGTAACACAGCTAAGCTACGGAGCAAAGGTTTCACAGCATCATGAAGGTCAGAAAGCTAGACAATCTGCATTGTTACTATGGACTACTTGAAATGCATTCAAGAGTATCAAGAGAAGCCATACATACAGCCTGCAGTGGCAGCTGGTGGTCTTTAAAACTGATAGGGCCTAATCTTTGCAATGAACTGAAGCAAACTAGCCCACATTTTTCTAGATGGGCTCGGGTGCAATGGTCTACATTTTGTCATGAAACACCCCACTACAAACTGCTTTATGTCAATAATTACATAAAAATGCCAGGGCAGAAATTTATCATTTACTGCATCTAGATGCCATCTGTGATCCATATGTTAAATATTATCACTAGTATGCCAAGGATAGAATTTTGTCATAGTTGCCCATCTCTCCACAACCCCCAAAATGACTGCCCTCCCTAATACTAGAAATTATTGCCAGAATGTTATAGCCAATATTTTGCGCACAGAATGCCCAAAACATACCTCGTGTGCCAACACGAGTATTTTGTCATGGGCCCTGCTTAAGACAGGAATTACTTCCTGTTTGTCATCATTTTATCATGAATTACCTCCAGTGTGCCAGGGCAAGCAGCTGACCGATGCGCATAATACATTCACTCACATTAATCCACTTGTTCATTCACTTGCACTTATCTAGACCCCTGTTCAAACACCAAGCCCAATATACAGAGCCTTAAATCTTGCAAACATTCTTAAATAGCTTCAAAACCTGTGGTAAATAAATAATTAATTACCGGTACTATTTTTCTATGCATTAAATAAAACAGATAGCTCAATAAATAAGAGGCAGGATCCGGGGTATCTGAGTTGAACAGGCTTTAATCAGGCACAAGGGAAGGGACAGGATCGGAACAGCCTGAAATAGAATGGCATGGAATGGCAGCTGCAACGTCTCATTAACAGTACATAGTATATATAGGAAAACATTACAATTGCATTGCATACAGTAGGCGTAACAAGTGACAAACGTAAGATAAGAACTCATGGGCGTAAAAAGAAGGCGTGCACAAAGACATGTGATGAGAACGTCACAGAAGTGTCATAAATGGGTGGATACATGGAGGGGGCTACCTGGGCAGCTGGAACCTTTGACCTAGTGGTGCGCACAAACGGGCCATGACGTGTAACTGGGGAGAGCTGGGGGCTCTGACTTCTACCCTAGTGGAGGAGACTAAAGTCTAGGATGTCAGGACGACATGTACTTATAGCATATCTGGTATCTTGTGTTTGGAGTACATGTTGATAGAATCTAAAAGTCATCAGAGCAAAGGCTACTTGACACTAAGGCTGGTGCGTGCATATATTCTTCATGTATTGCGTGTGCTATGAATCTTCTATGGATATTAATACAGTAATTCACTTGCATGGAGACAGGAAGACTAGACTATAGCTGAAGATGTTTATGCGGTTCGTTAGCTTAGGAATGTGAAGACGGAGAGCTGAACTGATAACTGTAGGCATAACATATTCTTGGCAGGCAGGCAGAGCCAGGCCGGGCACCGCGCTGCGCGGCAGGAAGTAAGCAAAGGGTCAGGGATGCGGGAGGGGGCTGCATCGCTCCTCAGAGTGGTTTCAGGAGACTGGAGCTTGAATCTGGTGTTCAGGCCCTTTGAGGCCTAGAAACGGGGACAATTCGATGAATTAACGTGCATAATGTAAAACGTTGGCAACATAGGCCTAGAAGCCTAATTCATGTTGCTTTCACAGGGACTGGATAACTAACATACTAACGTTGGACACAACTATAATTGCGTCTTTATTCGGTCATAGGGGGACATATATGCATATTAATCATGCACATATTACATAGGATGGGGAACACGTAGGCACACATGACAAGGCAAAATTCAATTTTCCTCATTCCCTCCTTGTGCCCTACGTTTCCATCAGGAAACATCAATATTCATGATACCATCTATCATTTCATATAGCATCATTTGCTCGTCTCGAATCTTCTTGGAACGAGACTTTGGACTTGGAATACAGGATGTAGCGCACAAGCCGCAAATCGCAGGGCCACATTGTAAACAGAGACAGCAACTGAATATGATCATTACTGCTATACCCAGGAATGACAATACTTTCCATCCCCAGGCAGATATTATACTCCAGAGCCAACCGGACCATGTCCAGGTGCCTGGATTCTGGTGTAACTGATGGGCAATTTTATGAAGTCTGGTTATAGCTGAATAAACAGACGGTGCGTTATTAGGAATGAAAATGCAGCAACTAGATCCGATGACTCTACAAGCTCCGCCCCTATCGGCCAGTATGACGTCAAGAACAAGGCGATTTTGGAGCACGACAAATCTCATAGCAGATTGTTCTTCAGTTAAGTTACCTAGAGCGGAAGTAGTCTCATTCACTACTGCTTCAAGGGTTCTGGTTAACCTACGTATTAGCTTACTATTCTGGACAGGACCTATGAAGAAAAAGAAACCTTTATTGAAGTCTTGATACTGTTCTAAGGCAGTTTCAGTCTGATCGACAATTGGGGACTCGACCTCCCTTCTATGTCTGACGTGTACTAGATGTGTGTTTCTGTGATAATCGGATGGGGCTAGGAAAACTGGTGGCAGTAGAAAGGCAATGTAACATGTTCCATCCCAATCTTGGGGCAGACGTACATATGCGGTCTGACCACATACAAAATACGAATGACGTGAGGCTTTGAAAGTAGATTTCCCACTGTCACTATACTCGACCACAGTAGTACAATCACTGTGTCCTAGATGTACTGAACCATTCTTTCTGACACATAATTCGCCTTTCACTGGTAGAACTGTAATAGCAGGCAAATCTGGAGTAGTTTCGGACTGAACATTCAAAACCATGAAATTCGAGGAATAATTACCTAGATCATATACTTCATTTTCTAGATCTAACCCTGTTCTATGGGAAAGACCTTCCTTGTCTGGGAAACATGTTCTATTCAGAAGGGACATATCGTTTGAGGATGACGTTAACGTGGACCATGCTCCACACGAACCATTGTGTGAAAATGGATAGGGAAAGAGTGGCAGAACTCCCTTCGGTGTCTGGAAAGGGGGAAGTCGACCACACACCCAACAATTTGTGGCATTGCTATTCTGGTGTGAATAGTGTAACATTCGGATAAAAGTATTATTGCGCATGGCAAGACGATAGGATAACTCGTGAGGAGGTAGTTCACTAAATGTGTGCTCTACTGTAACATTAGAGGAAAAATGTACATGAGAAACAGTAGGAGGAAAATATATATGTAAAACATAACTTATGCCTGTAATCGTAAAACTCAGAAATAACATAATTAAAAGAGTAACAATGCATCGACTTCGAAGATTCTTTCGATAACGTATTCTCTTAGAGTTTCGACTAACTCTCTCACTATGTGGGTCTGTCTCATACATGTCAGGAACCTGTCTAACCGTTTCACCCGAGAGGGACTTAGACAATTAAACTGGCTGACTTACTAGACCGTAACTTTTCTTTATACTCCTGCTGCGGAGTTTTCTCTAACAGGGGAAGTTTAGAGTCAGTATCTGGGCAGTCCTTGAGAACGGGGCAGTCTTTGAAAAAAGTCTTTGGACGGAGTCCATGAAATCGTTTCACGTGACTGGAATGCAACCAGCCTTTGCGGCCCTCCACCTTGATCGCGGTCCTTGTGGTCATCAGGACGAGCTTTGGTTCTTTCCAACGGGGCTCCAGCGGACTTGAACGATCAAAATTTCCAATCAGAACGAGGTCGCCTGGTATGACCTTGTGCGGTTTCACTTGGGTGTTGTCGGGAAAGGCAGCGGCGACCTGTGAACGACAAGAGAGTAGTGCAGACATCAAGGAAGCCAGGTAATCTGTCAGCATATTACTGTCAACATCGGTAATTGTACGTGGCCTAGGTGTACCCCACATGTTTGGGGGACGACCGAAAACTACCTCGTAAGGGGACAGACCTGAACGGGAGTGAGCGACCATTCTCATGTAAAAAAGGGCGACTGGCAGTGCTACCATCCAATCTACGCCTTTCTCTGCGCATACCTTGGCAATGCGGATTTTCAGGGTCTGGTTATGTCTCTCTACGAGACCAGCTGCTTCGGGATGTCGTACACAGTGGAACATCCACTGGTACCCTAACAGAAGAGATACTTGTTTCATGAGTTCGGAGGAGAATGGCTGGCCGTTATCTGAATACACGACCCTCGGTAATCCATAGCGGGGGAAAAACTCACGAACCAACTGCCTGGCAGTGGTCGCGGCAGTGTAATCTGGGACTGGATATGCTTCTGTCCATCTGGACAAAGCGCATACAACTACGAGGACATACTTGAAACCTCGACATCGATCCATCTGAATATAATCCATCTGGAGGACTTCAAAAGGGTGGTCAGGAGGATGGAATCCACCTTGTTCCACCGGGACACCTTTACCTGGATTGAACTGACAACAGATCATGCAGGTACGCACTTTCTGCTTGGCTGCTGCTCGTAAATGCTTGTTAAACCAGAGGTTCTGAATACTGTCTAACATGGCTTTTTCTCCTAAGTGTGCTGGACTATGTGCGGTGTTAATAATGACTTGAACCATAGAGTCGGGGAGAAACCATGTGGCCTTTCCCTTCGTCAACCATCCCTGATCTGTCTGGACCCCTCCTTGTTCAGACCATTTCTTGATTTCGTCTGGGGTAGCATGTGACTGTATATCTAGTACGTCTTGTGTAGGGTCCTTAACTGTCATACAAGTCGTCTGAACTGGAACGTCTGTCTGTGTCGTGTTAACTGGAAGGTCTGGAGTCTGAGCTGTAAGCTTGGCTGTTCGATCTGCCAGGTCGTTACCCTGGGAAATGATGTCAGTGACTTTCGTATGTGCCTTGCACTTCATGATAGCGATAGCTGTCGGTAAATGTATTGCATCTAACAGAGCTTGAATGAGGGGGCCATGCTGAATCTTGGTTCCATGAGAAGTCATGAAACCTCTCTCTTGCCAGAGTACTCCAAAGTCGTGTACGACTCCGAATGCATATCGTGAATCTGTGTATATGTTTACTTTCAGGTTCTTGGCTCGTATGCAGGCTTGGGTCAGAGCGACGAGCTCTGCTGCTTGAGCAGACAGGGTGTCAATACGATGTGTTTCTATAACTTCAGTTTCAGTAGTCACTGCATACGCGGCTACTAGTTCTCCTGTACTTGTTCTCATACATGAACCATCCACATAAAGTGTCAGGTCGGGGTCAGGTAATGCAATGTCTGTCAAGTCTTGTCTTGGCTTTGTCATGGTGTTAACAACTTCCACACAGTCATGTGTGGCAGGATTTGAAGTAACTGAGGGTAACAGTGTAGCTGGATTTAAAATGTTGCAGCGTCTGATTTCTATGTGTGGCTGAAACAATGTCAGTTCATATCCTGTTAAACGTGCAATTGTCAAGTGTTGAGTCTGTGTTCGGTTTAAAAGAACTTCCACGGAGTGTGGAACTTGTACTGTCAGGGAGTGTCCTAACACTATGGAATCACTCTGTCTGATAGCTAGTGCTGTGGCTGCAACGGACTTGAGGCACGCAGGCAGAGCCTGGGCTACCGGATCTAATGTGCTAGAGAAATAAGCACAGGGCTTGTATTGTCCTGCTTGATCTTGTGTGAGAACAGATAATGCAGTACCATCACGTTCAGTGACAAAAAGTGTAAAAGGCTTACTGTAGTTTGGTGTTGCTAGAACAGGTGCTTGGCATAAAGCTTTCTTTAACTCATTGAAAACAAGTGTATGTTCTTGGGTCCAAGGGAGGACAGTCAATGTGGCTGCCTCCTGTGTCGTTAACTGTATCAGTGGCTTGGCTAGATATGCGTACTGAGGAATCCATTGTCTGCAATAAGAAGTGAGGCCGATAAAAGCTCGCACCTCCTTCTGAGTCTTGGGCTGTGGAAGATGTGCTATTAACTGGATACGGTCTGGTGTCAACTGCCTACCCCTCTTGGACAGTAAGTGTCCAAGGTAGACCACTTGCTGGACACAGAATTGCAGTTTCGAAGGGGACACCTTGTGCCCCATCTCGGCCAGGAAATACAAGACTGTAAGTGACGCACGTTCGCAGTCACGTTCAGAACGGGCTGTGATCAATAGATCATCGACATACTGGAGCAGGGCAGTGTCAGTTGGCATATGAATATTGTCTAGTTGTCTTTTAAGTGCTTGACTGTAAATGCTAGGACTTTCTGTGAAGCCTTGAGGAGCTCGTGTGAATTTATAGCTTCTTCCATTTAAACAGAATCCGAAAAGAAACTGGCTGTCTGGATGAATGGGGACACTAAAGAATGCGTTCTTGAGATCAATAACAGTAAAGAACGTAGCTTCGGAATCAATGGCAGTCAATAGGGAAGAAATATCTGGAACCACTGGGTACTGGGGTATGATACATTTATTAAGTTCTCGAAGGTCAATCACTAATCGATAAACTGGAGGTGCATTGGGATCTGTACGTTTTAGAATCGGAATGATAGGAGAATTACATACATTGGAGTCAGTTTCTACAACTACTCCTTGAGCAATGAGCTCGTCAATAATTTTTGATAAGGCTGCTACAGCCTCAGGTGGCAATTTGTACTGTCGGATTCGTGGTAATACAACACCTTGCTTTAGAGTGACACGATATGGTGTAATGTGCATACAACCTACATCAGTTGGACCTTGCGCCCATAAATGCTGAGGTACATTCAATAATCTTGGATCAAAATCACGTAACACATAATGACCTTTAAAATCACGTAAAAACAATCTCACTTCTTCTGGGGAGCAACAGATGACTGCTCCTAATTCCTTCAATGTCTTAATACCTAGTAAGTTCTCTGGACATGATTTCGTGAGTAACAAGTCTGTAGTTCGGGACAATGGACCGACTTATAGGGAAACTGGTTTCGATATTTCATTAACAATAGGCTTTCCTGAAAATCCAAGGGAAACATTTCTAGAGCCTGAGAGTGGAGCCCCTGGAACCTCGTCATGACTGATGGTAGTCCTACTTGCCCCTGTATCAATCAGAAACTTTCTGTCTTTCCCTAATACTTGACTGTGTACATAGGGACCCTCTTGATCTACAGGAATCTCGATGAGAGGCAAGCCAACCTCCCTCTCTAGGCTGTTTCATGAATACTGCTGATAGTCTGGATATTCTGACTGTGCGTACTGGTACATCTGTTGTGTAACGTGTTGTGTGGCAGCTATAGGCTGCGGTACTGCTACTGTCTGTTGTGCATTCTGCGGTGGCTGAGAATTCTGCGGAACATGTTCTTGTCTAGGAGGACGTGGTCTCTCTTTCGTTTTACCAGTAGCTATGTTGTGTTTCAGAACTGCACATTCGTTTATATAATGACCTGGCTGTTTACAATAATTGCATGTCCCTTTAACGGGAGCTGTAGAATGACTAGTCTGATTCGGACCCCTCTTCTGACTGTCTTGTGGAACAGACTGTGCAACCAGTACTTTCATTTTCGTGTCTTTCATACGTCTCCTTTCGTGTTCCTGCTCCTCCCTGATTCTGTTCTGGTGATATTGTAGCATCTGGAGCATTTGTGACGGAGTATTAGCTTGCCAGGTACTTTCGACTTTCAGTACTCGATTTTTAACTTGTGGTAAAGAATTCTCAACTAGTTTGGTAACAAAAAGATGTGGATACGATTCACTACTTGTTTTCAGACCACTATTAATAATGAAACATTTCTCAAATCTAGAGTAAAAATCACTAGTGTCTTCGTCTTGTTTCTGTTTACAGGCTGAGATAGCATCCCAGTCTTCCTTTTTCGTGGCTAGTAATCTTGGCAAGACTTGTATTAACAATTCGGGCAATGCTTTAGCTTTATCCCCTAGACCGGTACCTGGAACTCGTGTATTATCTTCAGTCTCTAATGCGGTCCAATCTATCTTTTTCTCTCCCACCTCCCATTCTTTTTCTTTAAGTTTTTCATATATGCCCGCAGGCAACAGGACCTTTAACATTTTAATGATATCAGGATACGTGTATTCTCCCATACGGAGCATGTCTTTTAATTCACGGTGGAACCCTGCTGGATCTTTATCGTGACAGGGTATTAACTTTTTTATTTCTAAGAGTTCTATTTTCGTGATAGGGGTGTAAACAAATACTCGTTCGAGCTCACCCCCCTCTCCCTTAACTGGGTGTACTTCTCGCAACGGATTCTGTCTGTCTATGTAGAATGATTTTCTTTCTGGGGGTGGAACAGGAACAAAATGTGGATTCAGGAACGTTCTGTATTTGTGGCGCTGTTCTAAAATGACACTAATTAAATCGGTACCTAGACCTTTCCATCTGTTTAGGAGTAACTCGTTCAGTACATTATACAAAGGACCTGGATCAGAATGCTGATCCTCATACAGTGTAATGAGGTGCTGGATCATATACATACCCACCAGACGCTGCTCGGCTGGGGGCAGCTTCAGAAACGTTTGGGCCACTATTTCATCTGAAAACGTGGTAGAATCACTAGTCCATCGAACGGCTGATCGCGCTAGTTCTTGTTCATGCATGGTACTAAGCTCACTATAACCTATTCGTAGTTTCAGAATTTTATCGGTGGCCTGGAATATTTGTTCTAGAGAACACTGTTCTGGTACGGGAGGAGGAAAAACTTTCTTGTAATCTAGACGTGAATGTCTGTCGGAAAATCTAGTTCTACCTACATACGCTATTCTGGCGGGATTCTCGCTGTCTACCTCTTCACTTGAAGAGTCATTCTCTTTCTCGGTTGCTCTTTTTGCTTCCTCCTTCTGGTGTATACTTATAATTTCCTTACGAATTTTCCTGTACATACTTTCTATACTACCTTGTGTCTTATGTTTTCCCTCGGCTATATTGTCACTCCACCTAGTCAGGGCTTTCATCCTTCAGTTTTTGTCTTTATCAGGATAATCCTGTTCTCTTATTAAACAGTTAATCATGAACTGTAAAATCATACTTTGAATCTCGACCTTTCTGTGTGCCATAGCTTCGTGAATACTTTCTGAATTCTCCCCTGTACGGATAAAATGATATACTCTGTCTAGATGTTCTTTCATGTCAGGCAGGGTGGCCAAAAAGTTGGCAACTCGTCTTAAACGTACTGAATACAATATCATGTGATCTTCACCTGGTACTGAATCATATATGCAGTCAGTAAGGTGTCGCTTGAGGTCTGCGTATGTAGTCACCTTTGGCGTGCGCTGTAACGCTGCGTCTCTCAGCGTCATTCATTTTACTTGAGGCGGGGTGGTAGGAGCACCTCCCCCCGCTCCTCCTGAACTAGAATCGTCAGTTAATACTGAACGTGCTGGTAAAGTGACTGGCAAAACGGGCACACGTAATGTGGGCTGGTCCGGGGGTACTGGCACATTAACGGGGTCCCCAGGACCAGTGGCTGGAGGGACAGGAATTACATTATTCACAGGGTGCTGAGGGTGAGCAGGCGGAATAGGATTTGCATATTCTGGGACTGTATCGTCCAAATAGGACGAAAGGAAAATTTCAGCTGCAGTCGGTTTATGACGTAGCTTAGTCGGGACCAATGGTGGCGGTAAATTACAGGGTACTTCCGGGGTTGCCTTCGGCAAGCCCTCGGCAAGAAGAGGATACATACCTTTAATAAGGGCATTTCTCTGTCTGTCTGTCTGTTCTGCTCTAACCCGTTCACCTTCTTCTAGAAGTTCCCTTTCTTGGGCTTTTTCTGAGGATTCCCTACTTAATTCTGCTTTTCTGAAATCTTTTTCGGTTCTTCTATGAGATTCTTTACGCCATAACTCTATGGCATCTTTCTGGGATTGTCTGGCTTTCTTTTTCCATAATGCTTCTTCTACTCGCATGATGCACTCGGCATCCCATGTACCTGATACAGGCCATCTATATTTCTCTTCAAGATTCTTTGTATAATCCACCCATAAGTCTAGATATAATATGGCATCTAAGCCATGCTTGTGATACATAAAGTGTCCAGGACTGTCCCTAGGAGGGACAGGAACTGCTTCTTCGAGTAACCCTTTTCTGGTTTTTATCTGACGTAACTTTGAAAACAGAGGCATATTTGAGTCGTACTTGAACTTAGACTTAAACACAATACACGATAATCACAGTAATGAAATGGCAAACAAATCACTCATACCACGACATAAAAATACATTAATAACAGTTCGAACAGAATACTACCTGATACACTGAAAACATAACGCTTGAATTTCTCGAGAACGGACTTACTAGAATTACTGGATGCACTGCTAAAACAGTACAGAACATACCGGTCTCATAAAGAGACACGTCATACCGTATCCACCTAGGTGAATACTTCGGACTGGATCTGTGTACCCAAACCCATCGGACCAGGGACAAACTAATGAACCTGTCTAGATACTTCCCCCGCAACGGTACTCACCGGGAAGCAGAAACTGAAGGCCTCGGACTGGACTGGACTGCTACGACGTCTGGTTACTACGCATGCGCTTCGAACTTCGGGCTTCGGAAACAGGTGGGCCTCCGGATACCTCGGACCTGGCTCTCTCGGCTTGGGCTCTGGTCGGGACGAACCGCATTCCTCACCGCCTCGTCTGGATGCCGGACCGCAGTCTCCGTCTCCTCCGTGGGCCTGAGGGAGACTTGATGAAGCAGAAATATCTGCACGTGCACGGTAGAGTTCCGTCACGGCTGTATAAGGGTCAGGGGGCCTGCGTTACATCTCCGGCGCGTGGGGAAGGGGCTCGTGCCTATTCGGGCGCCATTATGTGGTAAATAAATAATTAATTACCGGTACTATTTTTCTATGCATTAAATAAAACAGATAGCTCAATAAATAAGAGGCAGGATCCGGGGTATCTGAGTTGAACAGGCTTTAATCAGGCACAAGGGAAGGGACAGGATCGGAACAGCCTGAAATAGAATGGCAGCTGCAACGTCTCATTAACAGTACATAGTATATATAGGAAAACATTACAATTGCATTGCATACAGTAGGCGTAACAAGTGACAAACGTAAGATAAGAACTCATGGGCGTAAAAAGAAGGCGTGCACAAAGACATGTGATGAGAACGTCACAGAAGTGTCATAAATGGGTGGATACATGGAGGGGGCTACCTGGGCAGCTGGAACCTTTGACCTAGTGGTGCGCACAAACGGGCCATGACGTGTAACTGGGGAGAGCTGGGGGCTCTGACTTCTACCCTAGTGGAGGAGACTAAAGTCTAGGATGTCAGGACGACATGTACCTATAGCATATCTGGTATCTTGTGTTTGGAGTACATGTTGATAGAATCTAAAAGTCATCAGAGCAAAGGCTACTTGACACTAAGGCTGGTGCGTGCATATATTCTTCATGTATTGCGTGTGCTATGAATCTTCTATGGATATTAATACAGTAATTCACTTGCATGGAGACAGGAAGACTAGACTATAGCTGAAGATGTTTATGCGGTTCGTTAGCTTAGGAATGTGAAGACGGAGAGCTGAACTGATAACTGTAGGCATAACATATTCTTGGCAGGCAGGCAGAGCCAGGCCGGGCACCGCGCTGCGCGGCAGGAAGTAAGCAAAGGGTCAGGGATGCGGGAGGGGGCTGCATCGCTCCTCAGAGTGGTTTCAGGAGACTGGAGCTTGAATCTGGTGTTCAGGCCCTTTGAGGCCTAGAAACGGGGACAATTCGATGAATTAACGTGCATAATGTAAAACGTTGGCAACATAGGCCTAGAAGCCTAATTCATGTTGCTTTCACAGGGACTGGATAACTAACATACTAACGTTGGACACAACTATAATTGCGTCTTTATTCGGTCATAGGGGGACATATATGCATATTAATCATGCACATATTACATAGGATGGGGAACACGTAGGCACACATGACAAGGCAAAATTCAATTTTCCTCAAACCACAGACATGGACATATCCACAGATTTCCACCCTCAGGATGTTCCCCATCCTCCTGCAGACCCATGTACAGAAGTCAGCATGCTCGCAAAATATTTTAGGACATTCAGCTACAGAAGGACTGGCACTGGTTTGAGACAGTGATAAGCCCAGGTTTCCTTTAGAACAAACAGTAGTTGACTCATCACAATCCACCTGAACACTGTGAGGGTGTAGAGCCTAAATACAACTATGTCTGGAGCTTACTGACACCTCTTCCATTAATCCTTGACTTTAACTGCCTGACATGCACCATCACAACAAAGACTGCACACACTTAACACCTTAGAAGAGTGACACATAAGTTTTAAAATATGATTTGTCCACCTAACCAAGCCTCTGTATGACCTCTAATTTTCTCAATTATATATCCTCATATTTACTAACCTCTCTTTTACATCTCCTTCAGGGACTTGACCCTCATTCTTATGTGTCCATACAAATGCAATGTTCCCTTAACACCTCTTGTTTTCACAACTTTGAAAGGACACCACAGGGAAAACCCGCAATCACCCACTAATCTCACTCCTATCACTCTGCTTCCACAATTTGTACAGTCATCCACCCCTCATTCCTAGCATGACTAATCAGATCTAACTCATATAACGCAAAGCATTCAACTATGTTTTTCTTAAATTGTTCTACATATGTCTTTAAGACATGGTTGCCTCTGGTGTGTGTGATTGGACAGGCGGTTGCTAAGTTAGGAGAAACACCCCCTTGTTGCATTGACACTTCCCCACTGCATCCTATAACCAACTCACACATTGTGACATTTGAGCTTCCTTGACTATGTCAGTCAGTGAATCTCCCCACCCCCTTTCTTTTCTCTTCACCCACAATATCTCCTTCTGGTGTCATACAATATAAGGCTAAATATAATCCCCTGCTCCCTGATTAATGGGTGATTTAAATACTACTGTAATTTCCCTATGACCTCACAGGTCAATTGCTTCTTTCATATAATTCCACCAGGCAGACTTATATAGGACTCATGAAGGAACCCCATCAGTCACCTGAGGAATCCATCAATTAAGATAGAGACAGCAAAATAGTTTTCCAAAGCTATACGAAAAGTATACCTGGTTCTGATACATCTGCTTTAGCCAGCTCAAAGAAATGTGGTGCCACAAAACTAGGATGGAACAAGAAGTGAGGTGTGTTTTTGCAACATATTGATTTTCCAGTAGCCAGATCATAGTGAACTCAGCATGAGCCTTTAACCCATCCATGACAGGTTTCTTTCTTACCTATCAGGGAACCTTTTTGAATTTGGCACCACATACACATTTGTCGTGGAGACTGGGCATTGGCCATAGATGCCATTATAGACAGGAAAGGCCCAATTGATCGAAGTAATACTAATGAGATAGCACTTCTGTATGACAAGGTTGGAGATTATTGTCTAGTAGATATCTGGTGGCTAATAAACCTGACTGATAAACTCTAAACTTGTCATTCATTTATGCATTGAACACTTTCAAGAATCAATTACATAGT
Organism: Lissotriton helveticus; assembly: GCF_964261635.1. Lineage (NCBI taxonomy): Eukaryota > Metazoa > Chordata > Amphibia > Caudata > Salamandridae > Lissotriton > Lissotriton helveticus. The sequence goes on along the minus strand of NC_136063.1, from coordinate 1,143,691,172 downwards.
AATGTCAGACTCCATTATCCTGAAGGTGGTTGATTTAGAAGGCTATATCTGACCACTCACCTACATTACTAAGCCTTGACTATGGTCTAGGAGTCTGGATGGCCAACCACGAAGAATGAACATTTACGAGACCACATTTGATCATATTTGGCAGAGAGCAGGGGCACAGTATACTTGACTTAAACACTCTGGGTGGCTCGAAAAGCCTCAGTAAGTGACATGATGATGAGAGACACCTCTATAAATAGGAAAATACATAGATTAGAACAAACACAATTCCAGCCCTCATTCAAAGTCCTATCGAGTACATCTATTGAAGATCCAACTGAGCAGAAATAAATAATGCTAGAATTAACAACAAATTCAACTTGAATACTCTCTTCCCCTCCAAAGCCGCACATGCCTTATGGAACTTTTGGTGGCATCATTAGGAATATGGCGAGAAAGCCAAAAGACTGCTAGAGGTGCGTCTTGAGCTATGGGAAGTAGAGGTAGCAATCCCTGCTCTCTACTACAACCAAGGTATACTGTAATGTAATGTAATGTATGTATACTTGTAAAGCGCACTGTTACCTCGTTACGTGGTGTCCTGGCGCTGTATACCGCTGGGGAACCCGTCCTGGCTTTCCCTGTGAGAGGGCACCCCAAGGTGAAGCCAGGCATCCCCGGCGTTGCTGGGGCCGTTGTGGAGATTAAGCAAGCTATTGCCCAGAGTTGCAGAGTGGGACCCATGGTTAGCTTAGGCACCGAAGCAAGAATTATCGAGTCCGCGGACATTGACCCAAGACCCTGCCGCGTCGGGAATTGAACCCTGGTCCCGGGCCGACCTCTGCTTCAGGGTCTGCCGCTTCTAACCAGTGAGCCACACTTCTCTACTACAGATGGGTCACCAGGATATCGCTAAAATATTGGCTGCTTTTACCTAGACCATTCTAAATTTGATGCACAACCATAATGACTGTGGAAAACACTTTTTTTGTCCCCGGTTTGGAACCACGACCCTCTCAAATGAGGAAAGAGCCATGCTTAGTGGCAGAATCACAAAGCATGAAATTGTTCTGCCATAACAGATTAGCATACAAGAAATCTCCAGGAGTGGTATTAAAAAGAGCATAAACATAGTGGAGAGGTGGAAGGAAAACAGGGTCCTGAATCAAGTATTGCAGTTTTTGGGGATAAATCATAGAGATGGGCATTAAATGTCGAATTATTTCAGTTATTGCCAATGGAGCTTTAAACAAACAAAAATATGAGGGCTAATAAGATGGCTGTCCACCTTTGCACCACAAGTCCTTTTTCTCCAGGAAATGCATTTGAAAATTCAACTTGATATATCAGGAGCAGAAATCCTGGCAGCCCTGGATACAATCGCAGGAGCGAAAGCCTGTGGGAACGATGGTATACCAATAAAATTCTACAAGGTTTTTGCTGAGGAATTAACACCCTTCTTGACCAAGCTTTTTAATTATATAAAGGTGGGTGGTTTTGTTCCCCCAACTTTTAAAGAATCCATTATTGTTAGCTTTGTGAAAAAGGTGAACAATCCTAAGGATATTAATGCCTGCAGACCAATTAGTCTATGTAACACAGACTCTAAAATTTGAATGAAAATCTGGGCACAGCGTTTTACCCCTTTAGCACAAGAAGTAATCCATAGAGACCTGACAGGGTTTGTCACAGGGAGTTTATGTCAGCAAATTCAGGGTTTTTAGTACAGGGTCTCGACTTTTTTAATAGCAATTGAACCCCTGCACTTGTCATGATGGTAGACAGAGAAAACGCGTTTGATCTGGTTAATTGGGATGCTCTTTTTTATGGTCTCGTAGGTATGGGGTTCCCACTCAGGTCACAAAAATGCTATGGAATATTTATTTTATACTTCAGCCATCTAATCTCTAGAGCTTGTTCTAGCTTGAGGGTGTCAGTTAGGGCTTCAAATTAGGACTAGCCATCTAAGCTGTTGGTATAACTGTGGTCTCAAGAGTTGGGCATTTTGTAATAGGAAACAGAGTGATTACTTGGCAAGAGGACCAAAACAGAAGTGGCGACTGGAGTAAGCCTCGCTTCTTGGAATACATACAGATCATATATATTTTTTAATAGATACAATCTCCCTTCAAGTACTCGTTCAACTAAATTTGTGACTGCCCCACTGGGAGCAAAGTTAAGAGGGGTGGGAAACTGGTACTGTCTTTTATGCTCCCAGGAGGAATCAATGCTGGCCAAGAGATTTCTTGAAAAAGTCACCCAGGAGACACAATGTACACTTTCAAATCAGAAATTTCTCAGTTAGGTAGCAAGGCCTTAAGAGCTGCTAATTTTAAAAGTATGGCCTTTCTGTCTCGATGGATGGCATATTATAAACTGAAAGCACTCCATAATATCTGTCCAGAATTGGAGAATAGATGCTTCCATTGCCAGGCAGAAGGAGAGGGAGATTGACAACATACATTTTTTACTTGTCCAAGGCTAGCGCAATGAAAGGATCTTCTTCGCCGTTATCCAGGGGATTCAGAAGAGTTTAGATCCTGAGGTAGATGAAGCTCTCTTCGGTATTTCTAGACAAGGGGTGAACATAGTAATGACAAGAGATGAGGAGACATCTATAGCAATCGCCTCCCTCGTAGCACACTTCCTGATACTACAGAATTGGAGGTCCTCGAAAATACCTACTTATGTGGGGTGGCTAAATAAGATGAAACCAACATGGAAATTTGAAGAAGCATATGCAAACAGAGTAGGCGCAACTAAAAAGTTTGCTGCCATATGGAAATATATGGCAAAGCTAAATATTGCGGTGGAAGAAGAAGCCAATATCTTACCACAAAGTCTCGTTTAGAATGCAAGGGGGTTACAAATGACGAATGGGGCAAAAACAAATTATAATAATAATAACAATGAAGCACTTTAATAACGTACATTAGGATGACTAGCCAAGGATGACGAAGAAAAGTTTGCACTGGATGCACTTTAGCACTGCACTTTACTATTACTAGACGTTTACTACTCTCCAATAGATGTGCAAACAACAAACACCATCGGCGGTACTGATTTGGTGTAAGGATCCCCTGGGAGGCGCTAGAGAGCAGCGAGAGCAGCGAGTCAGACCAGAGAGTCATGAAGCGGAGCGGAGCGGAGTGGCTGCGGTGGCGTGGCATGGTGCGGGGCTGAGCTGATCTGATCTGATCCGCAGCCAAAGCCGTGCAGGACCTGATCCTCGAAACCCCACAGAGACCCGCAGACCCGCAGTAAGTCCGCAGTGATCCGCGGCTTTCGTGCTACAGGACCCGCGGGAGTCCGCGGAAACGCCAGGCTCTGCAGCTCCTCAGTGACATTGCTGCGGTGTTGCACCCGTGTCGCCCTCTGCATTCACCAGGCGTCCAGGCGTCCAGGCGTCCGGGCGTCCACACCTTAGGGGTCAAGGAGCAGGGCGCCAGAGCAGGCTTGGCATCCAAGAACCGGGAGAGGGCGCTGGGGCTGGTCTGACCCCCTAATCGCCCAACCCTCGGCAGCTGCATCAGTTCCCCGCAGGGCACGAGCTAGCCGGCAGCACCCCATTCCAATAAGCATTGCCGGGTGGTCGGCAATCACAGTTCCGTCAATGCCAACCAGCTGACTTCCTGACTTCCTAGCGAGCAGCAAGGGCTTGCTTCGCTGCGGCTTGCTCTGCTGTGGACTTGTGTACTGGGAGGAGGAGGACTATTGTACCAAGGTGACTGCTGTTACAAGGCGAATACTGATCCAAGGCGATTGAAGGTGATTGAATCATTTGACAGTTCTGTGGTCCTACAGAGGAATTAAAGAGGTGTGTTGGTGCTGGTGAATGCTAGTGAATAAGACTAGTGAATAAGACTATTAGCACACAAGGACACTGGGCACTAGGTAAGGACTCTTGCTTTGCTGCCTTATTGTTTTAACTGCTGCAGCGCTTAGCCAACCTCCCTGCTCTGGACCTGTTCCTTCCTTACGGCAGCTGTCCCTTATCGATAGGGCAGACGGGCTTGGGAGGGTGCGCCCACAAGGTGTGGGGGGGAAGGCATAGAAGGCATAGAAGTGCAGCAATGCAAGGCAGTCATTAGGAGGAGGCAACCTTACAACCCGGCCCCATACAAACTCACTTCCTTGCGATAAGCTCTAATACCGGGGGCAGCCCGCCCAGAGAGAGGACGAAAAGATCAAGAAATTGTGAGTTAGAGGGCTAGTGGATTAATTGTTGTATTTGGGCGCGAGTGTGGAGACACGCAGAGATCCTCACCGGGAAAAAACGCCACTGCAAAAAAAAAAAAAAAAAACTCCCCGGAACTCTATACCATCCAAGTGGGAATCTTGCTGCAAGTGGGTCTAATGCAAGCGTGAGTGCTGTGAGAGAAGCACTGTGGCAGAGCACAGGCTGCACGTTTGCAAGAACGTAAAATATTGGAACTGTGTTATCCCTGAACTTGAGGACCCGGTAAAGGAAATAAATAGTGGGCAGTAAGGATTAAACAGGATAAAACATAAGGTAAGAATGCGCTCCGGCAAAGTGAGAACAGCGAGGACAACTGCCAGACGTACAAAGAAACTACAGCAGCCAAATGTGAAAGCCAGTACTCTAAGACAAAATCAAACCTTAATCTCACCAATAGCTAGAATGTTTGCAAAATCAGGAACAATACCGGATAAGTTTGAGTTCCTGAAAGATCCGGCTGGTGCTCTCATTATTATGCATAAGGATATGGAAAAGGACAATCTACAAACGCCAATAAACCCAATGTCAACTCAAAACCACAAGAGCCAAATTATTGAAAGCACCCCCCTAAAAGGAGATTGCGTTTTACAAATGAAGGACTATGAGTTCCAAATTAATGATCACGATATCCTAAATGTAACCATCACTCCGGACTCAAATAATGTCGACCTAGCTAACTTAAAGGATCCAGAAATGCTAGGAAAACAAAATCTACTAACTGCCAGCAGCATGATGGAATCAAAACTGACAGTAATACCATTGAAAGTAAATGTAGAAATTAGGAAGAAACCTCAGTCATACAATGATGATACTCATACCGGACCAATTAATACACTGGTTCACAATAATGATTATGGAAACCAAGAAAAGCTGAAAACATGGCAAAATAACACCACAAGAGAGAATGTGCTCTCAAAGGCAAATAACATCCATAAGACAGACTTTGCTTCTCTAACAGATCCTATAAATGAAGCTCCTCTTGAAAACAACCCAATTGGGATAGACATGCCAACTGTCGGAGTAAAATGGGACCTATTCTCTCAAACATCAACGCTAACCCTAGAGGCACTAAATTATCAATCGAACAAGATGGACATTCAGATTGATCTCCTCACAATGGTGGCAACAGCAGTTGCAGGGATAGTTAACAAACTCGCGCAGCTTAATAATCTGATAATCAGAGTCCAAAATGATAAACAAAAAACAGACATGGAATGTATCTGCTCCCCCCTATTGGAGAAACTTGCAGCAATACCGGAGGTCTTGCATACTATAATAGAAGATACAAAAAATGCTCTAAAGAAAGAAACTGGACAGGAAGTGGGTACAAGGAAATATAAAGATATGGATATAGTTAATATGGAGGATGACAAAACCACCTCTAAAACGAACAAAGAAGAAAAAGTAATAGTGAGATTATCAGAGGACAAAGAAGAAACACAAGATGTAAGTGACCTTTTATCTGAAATCAATCAAAGGAATGCAATGCACGAAGAAGATATAAATACAGCAGGAATAGGAGAATATGATTGTAAGAGACAAGACTCATACGGTTATACTATGTCAAAAAGGCAAAAGAAAAAACTACGCAAAGCAAGGAAAAATCAAAAGTCTAGGCAACAGAAAAACGAGGAAACAATAAAGTCTAGTCAGCAGGAACATGAGGAAACAATAAAATCTAATGGTATAACAAAAAATAAAGTATTGCAACAAGAAGAACCAAGTAAGGAAAGAAAAAGTTCTCCTTTGTCCATCAATGAGCCTAAGAAAGTATTCTCAATATTCACACAAAAACCATTGCAGGAACAACTGTTATATAATGTGGATAAAAATGGACAAAATGAAATAAAATTAAATGAGATGGCTAGAACGAACCCTCCAGTTAAAAAACAAAATAGAATGGAGAACGTTGAAGCCCAGGTGAACGATTCTAAACAGGGTCATAGGAATGGAATGTCTCAGTCACTAAAAACAATGAGTAAATCCTGCGATCAACAAGACGGGCTTTACAATGGAAACACAGAGCCATGTCTGAGGGTAATCAAGAACGACGTACCTAGATGGAACTCAGAAGCAATAGTAGAGTATAAAATCAAACCTCCGTATTGGGATCAATTAGTAATTGAGAAACGAGAAGGAGAAAAAACAATTAGATATAAAACAAATCAAATAACGGAAAAACCATGTAAAGAAAATCAAGTAGTTGCTGAGAAAATTCAACTGATATTTAACCCCGAATATGAATCCAGAGGCAGAAACGATATATTGAATAGAGGGAACATCCTCAGATTATTCAAATCAATCCCAGCATTAATCAATATCAAGAACGATGACATCAACTCCATCAAATTTATTGCTGATAAGAACAGCTTTCAAGAAATGACACTGGTCACGGTTAATTCAATGCCAATAGCAGAGCAAATCTTAAAAGAAATTCCGACATTTAAGGCCTGGGGGATAGTTATTACAAAGCAGGCCCCGAAAGTGTATCCAATTCCATTCATTAAAGAGGCAAATCTGGTTCAAACAGAGCAAATTACCAAACAAAAAGGACCTGTACTTAGGAATGCTCGGGGTAGATCCGTTAGTTCATCAGGAGCGGCACTGCCACCTTCCGCAAATGAAATCACATCAGGAATAAACGAAAAATGGATTGTGCAGGCTCTGCATAACAATGATGAACAATGAAGGATTAAAAATCCCATCTCCGAACCAAAAGCAATTGAGTTGAGAATGTGTTCATGGAACATAAATGGAGTAGGGTCCAAACTATCCAACGCACACATAAGATGTATACCCATACCATGTCAAATATTATTTCTACAAGAAACTTGGGAACCCCACCCGTTTGCACTGAATGGTTATGTAGGTTACTATGAAAATGCAAGCAAAAATCACAGATACGGTCGATCAAGTGGGGGGATAGCATCTTTTGTCTCCTGCAGTCTGCACATGAAAAAATTGCAACAAATAGTAAAAACATTCTCATAGTAAAATTGAAATACAAAAATACTGAGCAAAATGATAGGTCAACAATTCTGATCAATGTATACCTCCAGCCAACAAAAGCAAGCAGAACTGTTATATGTGCTACCATTAATACTATACTGTTGGAACAAATGCTAAATAATCCTTTAGTAGACTACGTGATGACTGGGGATTTTAATCTGAACCTATTAATACCATTTATAAGGGATGATGTATCACAATCCCAGGACCAACAATGGTCAATACCGCAGCAAGAGCTTCAAGGAGTTACGAGCAATAAGGGGCGAAACCAAATAGGTACGACATTCATCAACGATATGGAAGCGCTCGGTTTGCGAGTCCTTAATGGTCGATTTAAAGACGATAGACCGCCTGCATACACATATATAGCCCATAATGCAAGCTCCAGGATTGATTATACAATGGTCTCATTGAATATATTTCAAAACATAATCTCTTATAGGTTGGTTAAAGTCGAAGACAGTGACCATTGTCAGCAGATAATAACCACCAATATTACAAACAATATTAACCAACAATATTATACTGTGCCAGGATATACTGGAACGATAAACTACAAAAAATTAATTTGGACTAATTTCAATAAGGACAGCATGAATGAAAAGGTCGAAAATATTATAAGGAGCTGCTTCATTGAAAATAGGAAGGAGTCAGCAGTTGACCAGTGGGTGGAATTTACAAAAAAACTAGTGAAACCCCAATCCGGGAGTAACCCAAGCAATATGAGGTTGAATCGTGAAGCAGAGGAAAAAGACTTACATATGAATCTTCCATATACAATAACAAAGTTAAAAAGAGCACGGAATAGGATAAGAAGACAACTAAATTCCACAACGACTAGTGAAGAGACCCTGACTAACTTAAAAACATTGAACCAGCACCTAAAAAAACTTATATGGAATGAGAAATATCAAGCAAAACAGGAATTATGGTCCAAACTATTGCATGCAAGTAAACAGGCTAATGCGAGAGAATTCTGGAAAATTATAAACAAATTAGTACGGCCAAACAAATTGGTAGTTTCATCAACATTAACAGAACAAGAATGGGCAACGTTCCTAGAAAAACATCTAAACAACAATGGTGCAGCAAAAATCACTGTGAGCATGCAAAACAGCTGTACAGCTAGCGACGAGATGCAAGAACAATTTGTAATTGCTAAAGTGCACTTAATAAAATTAATTAAGAAGCAGAAAGATGGGGCGCCAGGCCCTAATGGGATACCATTTGCCCTATACAAAGAAAATCCTGACTTTTGGTCGACGTACTTGGTAAAAGTGTTCAAAGAAGTGATAGAGACGGGAAAAATCCCTGATTCCTGGCGAGGATCTCTAATCTCTCCTATATATAAGAAAGGTAATTGGTCTCTTGCAGAGAACTATAGACTTATTACCTTACAAGACACAGATGCCAAACTGTTTGCTGGAGTACTCTTAAACAAACTAATGAAGCCAGTTTGATTCATTGGCAAAATATTGTTTTCTGTTACCAATTCATTTAAAGGGCTTGGAACAATGACAAACATCATGGCATTAGCGCTAATTATTGAAAAATCATTGAGGATAAAACTGCCATTATATCTATGTTTTGTAGATTTCAAGTCTGCTTTTGACTATGTGCAAAGAAACGTATTGTGGAAAAAACTTCTGGAAAAAGGCATCCCAGCTGTGCTATTAAATCTTATACAGTTGCTCCACAACAAAACCTGGGTAAGAGTAAGGATGGGGGATGGTCAATCATTAACAAAGGAAATTCCTGCATTGTAAGGGCTGAAACAGGGATGTGTACTGGCCCCCCTCCTTTTTAATCTATTTCTAGGAGACTTATCAGCCAACCTGGATGACCTTAATGCACATCCTCCGAAGTTGGGGGATAAGCTGATATCCAACTTGATGTATGCGGACGATGCGATCCTACTAAGTCACACTAAAATAGGTCTCCAGCGTTTAATCAACAGAACACTTTTGTATGCAAATGAAAATGGAATGGTTATTAATGAAACCAAAACAAAAATCATGGTGGTGTCCAGGAACATAAATGTGAGACAAAAAAAATAAATGGTACATGGGAAACAACCAACTAGAACAAATAGAGGTGTACAAATACCTGGGAGTACTGTTTGACCAGAAGGGAACCTATCTCCTTCAGAAACAGGACATCCAAAGGAAAGCCAACTCACTAACAGCAGCATTCAAGATAGCACAAAAATCCCTTGGGAATTTAACTTATGGGCCACTATTGAAAATCATAGGAGCTAAATTGCTCCCAACTATTACATATGGAAGTGAGGCACTAGTGGGTATGGATGCGGAACTAATTAATAAGGTACTTTCTAAAGTATATAGATCTCTCTTCCACCTCCCAAACAATGCTTCGCCAGCACAAATGAGACTGGAATTCGGTTTGAACAATCAAGAGTTAGCAAGAAAAGGTCAGTTTATTAAAATGTGGTATAGGTTTAGGAATGACCATGAAAATCAAATTTCACAAATACTCTGGCAAGAAGTAAAAAATAATAAAAAATCACTTGCTTGGAGATATCTTCACGAGGCATTAGAAGAGTTCTCGCTGATGCCTACATGGAACAATACGATAAACAATGGATCATTTAAAAAAATAGTGAATCGAACAACCAACTACCTATCACTTCTACATGACAAAAACGTGCTGGCAAAAAGAAAACACTCGTGGACAGTAATAAATGGATATGAAAAAAAGAAAGTGCAAGAATACCTGGAGATACCATGGTCCGAAAGAAGTAAACAATGCTTTATGAACGCAAGATTTGGAATTCTGCCACCAGGCCTTAGTCACGCTCTGCCATGGAAAAAAACTAACTCCAGTCCATTGTGCAGACTTTGCAAAGGTGGAGAAGAAAATATTGTCCACCTCCTATGTATCTGTCCTGGACTACGTAGGGAAAGATGTGCATTACTCAAACCTCACCTCAATCTCCGGGGTATAAGAACATGCAGGCAGGCACTGAAAATTTGTCTTCATCCAAATGATATAGTCATGAACGTTGCCTTTGTAAAAATTTTAAAGATAATAACTACTGAACTAGAAAAATAGATGAGGAAAAAAGCTTTTAAGAAAAAATAACTAAATAAATAAATAAATAAGTAAGTAAATAAATAAATAATTGTAAAATTTTATTACTGTTTTTAAGACCCAAGCATCTCAACTTTAAGGACAAAATTGTCTATTTTAATTTTTACTGTATCGTACTATATAAACTGAAAATGATTGTGTATTAAAAATATTGTAACATTTTAAATAATCAAACAATAAAGAATTTACTTACTTACTATTAGTTTGCAGTTTGCTCATGGTACAACAAAGTGTAAGCTCAGGAGCATCTGCAATTATAAATATCTTTGGTAGGTATATCAATAATATATTAATTGTAGCCATGTGGCCTCTCTTAAAACCAGCTAAGTGGTACGGTTAGAATTAGTCAACATTAGTCACACAAGTGGAAAAAGATTAAAAGATTTGATTACCAGTGACTATAGGTAGAATTGGGTGCAAATGTTACTGTCAATTGCAGACACGCATGGTATCTAACATTAGTAGTAAGCAGCAGGCCCTTAAAATCAGAACACAAGCACAAGGAAGATCAATGCTCTAACAGCCACTGATTGACAGTCAGGGTCACACAGTCTGGGAACAAGTACTTGTTTCAATCGGCACCCTGTTAATGCCATAGAATAAACGTCACTGTCAGGCAGACAACCATTCACTGCCCTATTGTGTGTTTCATAATTATATCAGCCATGCAAATTAGCTTAAAACTGCAGACAAGGTTAAAGCATTGGCAACACCACAACAGACTCAGTCCCTTTGTAAACTAAATGAAAAAGCAACTGAGGAAACCCACCTCCAAATATAGTTGGTTATTTTTTCATAAATACACATTTGAGTCACCCTCATTATTTGTTGTGTGACCACGGGGGCGTGAAGCACCTGCCTGTCACTTTATATGTATGATGTAAAGTTTTTTTTAAATATAGAGATTTAATAAAGACTGTTGATGTATAAGCTCCTAGTACCATTACTGCTGGGCATACATTGGCTTTGTCTAGCGCAAATGACGATGAATATAAATTACTGGCAGGCACTTGCTCTGGACTTCTGAGCTCACATTATTCAGCATATTACTGGACTCACCAACTTTCCCAAATGACTCATCTTTCGACTGAGTTGACCTAGGAAATAACCCAATGGAAAAACAAACTCAGGTATAGCCTACGTTTATCTATTAAGGTCTCTTTACATGGAAAGCAAAACCCCTATCAAATATTTGACACTCACAGCATGTAGTTCCACACACAAAACAATTATCCATGTATTCATATGGGGCTCCCATATATCTTAGCATCCCCACTGAGATATCAGTGAGCAACTCTAAATCAGATACTGGGTAAAGAAAAGGAATACATACCCTGGATCATCTAGTTGAATCCTAGTCTTTTAAGATATTCCTTACTTTACAGGAAGAATTTAATCCTGGGAGAGATCAAAACTGGAAATACAACCAGAATTCTAATTGTCTAAAATGAATACTGTGAACTAGTCCTGCACACATTCCCTCACCTGATCCTAAACAACTTTCTGAAGGGTCGGGGAGTACTGTGGAGATTCAATGGGGCCAATACAGCAGATGACATTTTTAAGACTCTGGAAACGCTACTATGGTAATCCTGGCAGACAATGCTCCAACATGAATACACAGAGGAAGAATGTTTCACTTTTTTAGAAGGTTTCAAATCATTTTTGTGTGAACCAAAGGTAAAATAGCACTACTTTAAAATAATTCTGTATTTGAAACTGGATACTAACCCACGAGGGCAGTTCTCATGCATAGCTCCAAATGGCACTATCAGACTATTTTTTGTGATCTTCTGCACATTTTATGGTCTTGCCCTAAACTACAAGCATACTGGACTCAGCCTATGGACAACATTGGCTGGTCCACTGTTTCCGGTATTGGCAATACAAAATTGTGTGCCCTGTCATCCCCTGATGTTCTGATCCATGATGAATAGCATAACAGAATGTTTTAGGGTGGCAGCTTGAAAAAGTAATCTATAAATCACAAGATTGTACAAGACATTCCTCTGAATATAGTCTCCCTTCATACATGAATGTGCTTCAAACTCAACCCTCATCACCTTAGTTCTAGTCAACTCAAGATCCCATCACAGATGGTACAAGTACCATCAGTGTCCATATAGGCTCAATTGACGATTTTTCAAATAATTACTGTTTTCACTATTTGAAATAGTATATAGCAAAAACAGTTCCACATTTACATTCTCTGATTTGACAAATTGAGTTTCTAAATAAATAAATAAATAGGAAATTAAATCATGCACCACCCAGTCACGACTTTTTACCTAGCCCTCCTCTCTCATTGCATTCCACCATCATTGTTTTTTTTTTTAAGGTGGCACAGTGATCTCCATATACAAGCATAACTTTATCTCATATGATGTAAATGGCTATGTGTTGTGCAGTTTCAACCCCAATAAGAAAAGTTGGAAATCACATAAATCTTCATGACTTCTGACAGCCTTAAAGCAGGCAAGGAAACAAATGTGAAAAATATATATAAAAAAAGAAATCACATCACTACCGTAAAAGCCTGTTTTCTTCAGAAAAATGATTCAGGACGCTCTCAATAAAACTAAAGAACAGTCTCAATTTCGGAAACTCAGGCCAAAGGCTCAAACAAAACAAAGAACAATGTGATCCAATGACGAATTTTACCTTCTCAGTTCAACTTCGCACAAAAATGTCTTCCTTGATCAAGATGATCATCGCAAATACCTTGAAAACGTAAGAAAATGACCCCCATCTCACTAAACTTGAAATATAATGCCCATTGACAACAACCCATTAGTAGAGACTGTTACTTTTCTAAAGCCAACATTCTACCATAAAAAAACTGTTGTATGTCAGATCAGTTACAAAAAAATCATTTCACAAATAGTATCAACTAAATTGTTTACAAAAATATCACCCCATTGGTTATAGATGTTCTAGTAGTGACTTCATTGGGGCAGTGTTTTTGTAGATGCAATTTTGCCTACAGTATTTATGTGAAATGCTATTCTGGAAATGATATACTGGTACCACATCAATAAACTACTCTAGGCCCAAACTGGCAAACAACTTTCCACTGTACTTGAAACTGTACATTTAGCTAATCAAATTACCATTATCAGATGGAATTTTCATAGACTAAAGATTTACCAGATTAACCTCATGTTAAAGAACACCTCAAAACAACACAAATACACCCAGTAATTACTGACCTGTCACCAACCTTCCTGAAATCACCAACGTCATCGAAAAATGTACAGCAGAATATCTCAACAACTTAATTAAAAAGAGCAATACTTTACGAACCTTTGAGCCGGGATTCTGCAAAAGATGTCGCACTGAAAACGTCACTATTTAAAAACTGTTAGCAGCATTTTCTGATAATGGACAAAGGTGACGTATCTATTTGTCATGCTTGATTTCTCTGTGAGCTTCAATACAATTGATCACCATAGGTTTATCCAAATCCTGGATATACTTTACAGAAAGGGTCATCAAATTGTTTCATCTGTTTCATGCCTAACAGCAAACAGCTGGTTAGAGTGTGACATTCTTCATCCGAACATGGCATAGGGCCAGATGCAGGTAATCCCAAGTTACCGATTCTAAAATACCGAATTTTACTGATTCGGTATTTTAGAATCGGTAAATGCTATGTAGGAAAAGAGTCGGTAAGTATTACCGAATCGGTGCGATTCGGTATTTACAGTATCTGTATTTACCGATTCGGTAATTCCCATCCATTCCTATGGGCCTGAAAGCCCATAGGAATAAATGGGATTTACAGAATCGGTAAATACCGATTCGGTAATGGGGGAACACATTCAAGGGTGGCAGGGTGTCACATTGACACCCTGTTGCACCCCTGAATCGTGCATTTCTGCTCATGTGGCACAAATACATGCCCTGAGGGCATGTATGTCTGCCACATGGCACTTTTGGAAATGCACAAAAATGCTTTTCTAAAGGTTTTCGATATTTACCACCAACTTTTAGTTGGTAGCAAATACCTGAATCCTTAACTATGCAATTCGCTCATTTGAGCGCTCCCTACATTGCAGATTCGGTAATTTACCGATTCGGTATTTTAAGGAATCGGTAAATTACCGAATCTGTAAATTGGCCACCTACATCTCAAAAGCCTAATACCGGTCGGTAACGGCCGAAATTTGGTTATTTCGGCCAGTACCGACCGGTATTAGGCTATCTACATTTGGCCCTTAATCACCAATGTCTTCCCTTCTAGACACAAGCAAACTAAAATCCCATCGGTCAAATATTCATATCATGACGCCTGTACACCATCTCAGGCTTAATCCTGAAAAGACTGTATTCATATCACAACACAAATCTAGATTCAACCAAGCTCAGCTATCAGGGGCCGCATTATTGACAGTACCCTTGCAAGTGGGACCAGTCATTCACTGCACCCGCTTTCAGAAGAATATCTGTCCCTGACTAAAGTGCAGATGGATGCGGCCAGCACAATAAGGAGATGGAGGGTCTGCTTTGCGGTTAAACTGACTGAGTTGTAGAATTCTTTGCCTTTTTCTTTGCACATGTTCCACGATTAACATAACATACAGAACATAACATAAGGTCAATGTATCTTGGTTTTGAGGTGAAATCCCTCAGTCTTGGACTAAATATTACCTCCTCATTAACACTCAAAATAAACACAGACTAAAAACAAGATTCTAATTCTACTCACAAATAAGGCTAAAAGTACAACTAACACCAAGTTACTTTTGCTTCAACTCAAACCTGAGTTCACGCGGGCCTGCATCACCTTCCAGGCAGCTCATCGCCATTGACCTGCTTACCTCTCCTCTTCTCTAAAAATGAAAAAATCTCAAACGTAAAGACAGTTTCAGACCTGCTATCCAACCTGCTCTCACACCTCCTAGCTATTCAACCACTACCTAAATAAGCATCTATCACTGTCCAAAATGTAGTTGCCCTTTTTGCACTATTTCTAGGCTAGACGTCCACATTTATCATTTTTGGGGGACCACTGCATTTTTTCTATTCACTCCCTTTGATCCTTTCCTAACATGGAAACCCATCTGGAACCTTAAATAGTGTACTGCTTAATATCTATGATTTGTTTCTTGGGTTCCTTTCTTAATTTTTACTATATTTCAACACACTCAAAGAGTTTTTTCTCACATTTATTTTATGTGAAGTGCATTTGGGTAAAATATGAATATATATGACAATAACAAATAAAAAACTAAAAGAATACATAATATTTCCAGTAGTGTAAAATCTATTAGTTTATATGATTGATTTAATGGTAATTACTGAAAGTATATACTTTCAAGGAAAAAGTAGCACTGTAGGAAGAGAAATGTTCGAATTGAAAACATCAAGAATGAAACTTAACATTATCCATTCATTCTTAACACTTGATTTAATATGATCATGGTGGTTTAATGTGTCAGGCTAGGCATCTGTGCTGCAGAGTGTCCCTGCCTAAATGGATGTTAAAATCGCTGTGATTAGACTCCCATTGTGCATTGCCTAATGTACTTATCTCAATGCCTTTTTCACCAGCCCCAGGGCATGAACTTCATCCCTTTCCATTCTCTTTTCACTTGTGAAACTATCCCTTCCTATGGGAGCAGCCCTGATCCTGTATTCAAGTGGAGGAATGGAAGTGGAAATACAAGAACTTGGGGGTCTATGTCATCCATGGCACCTATGGCTGTGGCCAGCCGAGGCAGGACTTCTTGCAGACCTTTTATCATTTTCAAGTGTTGGTGAGGGACAGAGGAAAGAGAATTCCCTTCCTTTGTCCCTCGACTTGTCATGTAATGGTCGATAGGAGGCTTGTGAAATATTGTGGGAGTGGTCCTTGGCCCTCAACAACTTACAACTGGCTGCTGGAAAAATAAAGGAGGGAAAAATGATGGGATCAGCAGACAATGAATACAGTTTATAAAGAGTAATTTTTCCTTCTGTTCCTGGTGTTGCCTATGTGAACTATTGTGAAAGGAATCACATAACATGCCACAGTCCTGCAAAGGGCAAGTCTGAAATAACAACCAGTACCTTCTGAAACTCACAAAATGATGTCTATCCTCTGAAAAGTCACTTCCCTCACTCAATAACTATATGTTGTTGAAAGTAGCAGGATTAGGTCCTACCGTCTCTGTTAAAACAGATAAATACAAGGGCACTATTCATATCTGTAAGTAAACGTAAAATGCTTCTTTTGTAGTGTTATACCCTGTGTGCCATCTTCTTAGGTGTACATCAGATATTTAAAAATCTCCAGCAGCTGCTTTGATTATTTGGGCCAGAGTCACAAATACTAGTGTGTACCTAGGGCTAATTTAGGTGCCCAGAAATGCTTATTTGATGAAATTACGCATCCTGATTCACAGAGGACCCAATTCATATTGGCAGGGTCCAAAATCTACTCACTTAGGTTTGGAGTAGATTTCTGACTTTTATTATTCACAAACAACCCCAGGAACATTTCTGAAAAACTCGGAGAGTTGTAGATTTATAGCAGTACTCCAGCTCACAAACTTTACAGCTGAAATTTGCTCACTTGAAGAACATCCAATTATGCAAATAACGAAGTTGTGTACTTTTAAACCTTTTTCTCCACTTGAATAGTATTGATTGCTGCTGAGAAATACCTTCCTTTTCACATCATAATGTATGGAGGGGTTTTAGTGATTGATTGATTGATTGATTGATTTGTTGTTTAATTAAAACCATTACAACAAAGAACAGAAATAAATACAATCTCAGCTCATTACCAGATTATATAATCCAGGATACAATGCATAAAGTTGACCACAATCAATTAACTTGTTCCAGTTCGGGATAATTTAAAATTATTATTTCATTTTTAAAACAGTCTATAGGGCTTTGCATTTATCAGGGATAAAGTGCACGTATGTCATTTGATAAAATAATAAACATAATAAATAGGACATTATCTAAAAAGTAGTACTCTAAAAACAAACAATCAGTACATTAAAAAGAGCCATAGAAATAATTCATCATTACCTTAAAAACAACAACATCCTCATTTCACAGCCGTCACAAATTTAACATATACTTTGGGTGTCAACCTTACATAATTTCATTTCCACTGAAAGCATACATTTTACAAATTGGCGTATTGTATGAACATTGACACCACTTAAGCAAAATATTAATGCAGATCTACAAGTCCTAAGTCCCATTTCTATAAAAATAGGTTTTAAAATTGTTTTCCGTTCCTTCATCATTTTTGGGCATAGTTTTACCTTATGCAGCAAGGTTTCATCATATTGCCCACATAGCCGACAAATATTTGATGCCCATTTGGACTTCCAATTGGGGGTTTCATCTTTAGTTGGATAGATTCCAAACCTTAATAACATAAATTTGTTCTTAATAAAGGGTTTTTGATGAAAAAGTAAGTAGGGTTGGACCATCATTTTGTCAAAGCAATTGGCAATGGACCAAAAGTGGTTTTTTTTCCAACTCATATTTATCCAACACTTCTGACAACAAGACAACAGTCAAATTAATTAATTTATTATAAACCATTTTACTCCTTGTTTAGTCTTCCAATTTGGGACATTCGAATTTTAGGAGACACTCGGCTAAATAATCCTGCCAACTTCTAGAATATTCACTTGTCGAAATCACGCTCCAACACATATTGGCCAATGTGCCCTCCTCGGCTCGAGATAATGCCAATAGTGTTTTAACAAATACAGCTTTACGCACCAAGAGCTGTTGACATAAGCCAAATTCCAATCTTAAATTGGCACGTGAAATCTGCCTAGGAATCCTAAATACTGATTTATATGTCCTTGCAACTATGGCCTCCAATACTTTCACATCTCTACCCTTAAAAATAATGGACCCATAGTCCAAGGAGGGGATGAGTTTTGCTTTCATGACTTTAAGTAGGTGGTCATAATTGGGGCATACTAATTTATCTCTTAATTTACGAAATGCGAAAGCAAGTGAGGTACCTTTAGCCTCTAAATTATTAAAATGCTGTCTAAATGATAGTCGATCATCAAATGTAGTTCCCAAATATTTATACGTTTTTACACAGTCAACAGATAAACCATTGATATTAAATTCCTTTACTCCAAGTTTGCCTTTCCCTATTAACATTATTTTTGTTTTTTTTATATTAATTGTTAAACCATTTTGGGTTACATATATATTAAAAGAATTTATTAATCTTTTTAGTCCTATCACAGTTTGGCTAAGTAAAATAGTATCATCGGCATATTGTAAGTATTTGATTATGGAGGGGTTTCATTCACAAACTGGAATGGCTGTTACTCCTGCATTTTGAGGAGTAAAATTATGTGTGTTTCCAATGTTCCGTTTTGGAATACCTATACCCATGCATTTTTATGGGTGTTTACTACTTCTGCAGGGCTGCTCACAATAAAATGGGCCTTGCTATACTGTCAGGCTTTTACCATTGGAAGTGCACTCGTGGTTGTAAAAATCTATAATCCAAATTCTTCGAACCAATTACAAAAACATAACATATTTCAGATTGGTGGGATTTTAAAGTATATCGGGGAACTATAAAGGTGACAATTAAAATGAACATAATAAAATGAACATACAACTGCTCCCCCTAAACGCAGAGCTATTATTGAAACACGTACGTGGGAGGCATTAGTGGAATATCTCCATGTGAAACATTAGGAATGATGGAATTCTTAAACATCTAAGAGGGCAAATTCTATTCCTGATTAAAGAATGAGTGGCAGTGCCATTCACTCATATAGAATTTGCCCTTTTATGGTGGAACTTATTTTTGGACACAAATGTTGTTTTTTTTTTTAAATCTTTATTTATTAAGTTTTTTTTCCTCGGTGAACAACACAAAGAAGAAACAACCAAAGAGGTCACACTTGTACAGATCACAATCGATTGATTAACATGTAGGCACTATACATGGGCGAGTGGACAGTCCGGGCAGACATCTGTCATATAGGAGAACGTATGCGGTACATTGGAGCAAACAATACATAGTAAGAAGCAGTTATGGACAGTCATATAGATATGTAACATGGGTAGTGGCATCTAGCGGTCATACTACTGATAACAGCATTCCGAAGTCATTTCAAGAGAACAGACCCTTACGATACCAAGGCATGAAGAGTGTAGCGTGTGTAAAACCTTGCTTAAACCCCTGTCCTGGCCATGTACTGAGATGGGCCATGTCTTCCCCATAATCTAACCCCTACAGCGTCCCGCATCAGTGTACTACGGTGTGCCTCCTAAAGTGTCCTCAATGAGGGTCTCGTCTAAGTGATAGTTATAGCCGTAACACTCAACTGTCGGCCTCTGAGTCTGTAGATGCTGCCGTGTTTCGTAACAAATATATCTGCAGTGGCCCCCAAATATCCCTCGGCCTGCTCTGTACTGGTGTCAATTCTGCATAAACAGTATTCTGATCCTGACAATAAACCAAGTCATCAAGCCATTCCTTAAACTTAGGAGCCCTACCCCGTCCCCAGCGACAAGCAACTCGCCTCTTAGCTAGTAATAGTGCGACATCCGTGAATTTTCGAATAGACTTAGGTACATCCCGAGTGTATCCCAATAGCATAATGAGCGGGTCTCTGGCAACTGCCCCGGACGTCATATCTTGTAGCGCGGCCTGCACCTGCGTCCAGTAGTCAAAAACTCCTGGGCATTCCCAAGCTAAATGGAAGAAACCCGCCCCCGCTGTATTGCAGCGGTCGCATCTATCGGTATCTGCCAAGTGAAAGCACAATTTTCACACAGGTGTATAATAGAATCGTTGTAAAAATTTGAAATGAATGATCTTTAGCCTACTGCTAGACGCAATATTAGCCGTGACAGCACAGCAATAGTGCCATTGGTCGTCAGTAATATCCCGATCGAAGTCTACAATCCAATGTCGCCGCGCCGAGCTCTCAGGCCCTTGGCGCCTTGACCTTATGGTAGTATATAGTCGAGAAACAAGATGGCGGCCGTCCGACAAAAGCATGGTATGCAGTGACAGGACCACTTCCGGTTCCTCCGGAAAGTTGGGCAACATTTCCCTCAACCCCTGTCTAAGGCGGATATAGTAGAACACCTCTAGCGGCGTAGGTGTAACTGCATGAAACAACTGTTCCTTGGTACGGAACCGTCCATTGATGAACAAGTCCCCCCATACGGAAATGTTCGTGCGCCGACACATCAATTGAAATCCCGTTTCTTGCAAGAGCGATATGCGAGGGTGGTACGTGAGAGGAAGTTCCGGGTAAAATAATTGCGTGGCACCGACGAGCCGTCCTATCCTACTCCACGCGTCAATGGTGCAAGTCACTGTGGTAAACGGCGTGTCTATGTCCTTGACCGTACCCAGGATGAGACCATTAAGAGGAAGAGGACGCGCGATCCAATCCTCTGCGGCGATTTGCGGCATGCATGGCGTGGGTTTCACCCAATGATACGCGTATTGCGCTTGGGCAGCGGTGTAATAAAGTTCAAAATCCGGCACATCAAAACCTCCTGTCTCATAAGGCTGGGTAATGATGGTCCAGTGCAGCCGAGGTTGTTTGCCTCCCCAAAAGGGACGTAGGAGCTCCGAGCCCAGTTGTTTAAAGAAAAAAACGCCCGGAAAATATGGTATATTTTGGAATAGGTATAAGAATTGCGGTAGCACCACCATCTTTAACGCCCTCCCTACCATCGACAGCGGCAAAGCCTTCCAACGCGTTACATTATCAGCTAATTTTGTGATGGCCACTCCATAGTTCGATCTGAGTGTCACGTCCTTGTCCAGAGATATTACAATACCCAAGTATCTAAGATCTGTATCGCACCATTCGAGCGGATAGTCCAGCTGGAATTTCGTAACGGCACTTGTGAGCGGGAAAAATTGGGACTTCCTCCAATTCACATGCACTCCCGACAGTCTTCCAAAGACAAGTAACTCCCGTAAAATAGGATTAAGGTTGGTTTGGGGATGTTTCACATATAGCGTAATATCATTTGCATACAGCGATACTCCAATTTGGTGTTGGAAGCAGTGAAAGGCACTGGCTCTGTGCAGTTGACGGATTCGACATGCCAAAGGCTCAATTGCCATAGCAAAGAGCAGAGGGGAGAGAGGGCATCCCTGCCTGGTGCCTCTCGTTATCGGCATCGGGGCCGATAATAATCCGTTAACTACCACTTTGGCAGTCGGTCTGGTATATAATAGCTCGATCCAATTAACAAACAATTTAGGGAACCCCATCTTATGTAATATGGTAAATAGGTACGTCCATTCGACCGAGTCGAACGCTTTTGTGACGTCTAAAAAAACAGCAGCGACAGGCAATTCCGGGGCAATCGTCTGAATCAAAGAGAACAGTGTTCTAAGATTATGGTTAGTGGCGCGGCCCGGCACAAATCCAGCTTGATCCGGCAGAACTATTTTAGACATAATCAGCGATAGTCTTGTTGCCAGCACCTTGGCAAGGATCTTCGCATCGCAATTGATGAGAGATAGCGGTCTATATGAGTCCGTGTCCGTTGGTTCCTTACCCAGTTTCAACAAGGAGGTAATAACCACCTCCCTCATAGATCCCGGCAGTTCCCCAACTTCCAGCGACTCCTCATAGACTTTCTTAAGAACCGGTGCCATGATATCGACGTAACATTTATAAAACTCTGCGGGGAGTCCATCTGATCCGGTCGCCTTACCATTGGCAAGCGACATAATTGCATCTCGGATCTCATCAGTCTCCAACGGTGCACTAAGGAATTGTCTATGCACATCGCTGAGCCAGCACAGTGCAATATCATCGAGAAAACTTCCCATATCTACCTCAGTAGTATGTTGAGAAGTATACAGGTGTTTATAGTGTAAAAGAAATTCCTCCTGAATCCCTCTCGTATCCTGACAGCGTATGCCGTCTGTCGTGACTATTTCTAATATAGTGGCACTGAAGCGTGGCTTCCTCGTTATCGTGGCCAGGACCTTGCCAGACCGTTCCCCTTCGCAGTAACGCCGCGCTGTCCAATACTTTCCCTTAAACTTAACTTCTCTCGCTGCCTCCTCTTCAAACTCGGAAAGTTTTTCTCTAAATGTATGATGTAGTTCCGAGTCATCTCCTCTTGCCATCCCAAGTTCAAGCTCCTTAAGCTCGCGCTCTAACCTGCCCAATGTCCTCTGAATGTCTTTCAGTATCCCCCCGCCCTTGGAAATGCAAATACCCCTGACCGTGACCTTGAATGCCTCCCACACCATCTCTACACTATCAACTGAATCCTTGTTCCTGGGGAAGAACTCTTCGATTTCGTCACCCAACTCTGTTCTACAGACTGTGTCTAGTAGCATAGTAGGGAGCAGTCTCCATGGAGGTTTTATTCTATCATGACCCGGAATTATCAGGGACAACAATACTGGGCAGTGATCTGAATACGTTCTGGGCAAGTGTGTTACCTTATCTATTCCCGTACACAGCCCCCTTGACACAAAGCAGTAATCCAATCTAGCCCATGTGTTAGCGTATGACGTAAAGTGCGTGCCCTCTCTATGTGCAGGATGTGTGTATCTCCAACTATCCACCAGCCCCGCTTCCTCTATGACGCCCAGTAGCACATCCCTCGCCTGCCTGTTATATTGACCACAACCATCTGATCTATCCATACCTGGCACTAGTGTAACATTAAAGTCCCCCCCCAAATAATATGTGTAGCACCCGCCACCAACACATGTCCCCAAATCGTGGTGAAAAAGTCTGGTGTGTCGACATTCGGAGCGTAGCAGTTTACTATAGCAACAGTATCTATGCCAAGTCTACCCCACAATATCACAAAGCGTCCATCAGGATCAAGAACCTCTCCCAACACCTGAAAGGCAATTGATTTTTTGATGAAAACAGCAGTGCCCCTAGAGTACGAAGAATATGAGGAGAACTTTCTGACCGAGGCCCATTTACTAGCATATTTAGGATCAGCTCTAGGGCAGAAATGTTTCTCTTGTAACAAGGCTATATGTACATTATGCCTATCCAGATAAGCAAGGATATTTCTACCTTTTCTAGAATCATTATTGCCTCGCACGTTTCAGGACATTATCATCAGTTTGCTCCCCGCTACATCAGCCATCATCATTGGTATCAGCCGCAACAATACGTCCCCCCACCCGTACTCTCCACCGCCCATACGTGCCAGCCCTTATATTCCAAGTACTCTGCAATTTCGTGTGGATCCTCTGCACAGTGCAACCAAACTCCCACGCTTCCCCCCCCCCCCGACTCCCCCCAACTAGCTCAGGCATACCCCAGACCAGCTCACAGTCCAGACCATTTACCCACTCATTGCTCGTGCAGTCTATCATCTTCCGATTACTCTCCCTTGCAAACAGCCAGGCCCCATCCCACCCATCCCACCCAAGTCGGTGAGTCCAACTCTTCGTAGTCTGCAACATCTTAATCCAGCAAGGACTTCGGTCAGATACAACCCCATACATTCCCCCCACCCACCTTGAAACAACCTACGTGCAACAATTCTAACTTTGTGCCCGCCCCTCCCTCCACCCACTGAAGTGTCCCCAATTCTCCAGCATTCACAATACCCCCCCACCCATCACCACTAGCAAACACCCAACCAGCCGCAGTGTAACGAACAATGTCATAGGGGCACACCCTAGTAGGGTCATCCAAGGTACACACTTTAGCACCCCCCGCTCCTCGTCCCCAGATCTGAAACCGCCCTTAGTGGGGCAAGTCGAGGGAGGGGGGTGTCGCCTGGCATACTTTACCACCCATAGTCCAATGCCGTCTTCATCGCTCTTGATTGTCCATATTCGCAGTACCTCAGCAGAGTCTCGAGTGCGGTGTCATGAGAACAGCACGCACCCCGATCTCAAACTTAAGTCACAGCAGGCTAGGAGAGCCCTTAGCAATCCATACACGCATATCAGTCTTCCTCATTCTCCACCTCCTCCTCCACATGACGGTTCCCCCTTCGTGTCTCAATGTTTTTAGAAAATCTTCCACCTGCTGCGGGTTCAAGAAGAAGTACTGTTTTGCCTGATGCGTGATCCGAAGCTTAGCCCAGTACAGCAGAGCATAATCTATTTGTAGATCCCTTAGTTTTTTCTTCACGCCCAGAAACTTTCTCCTTTGGTCCTGGACAATTGGTGTGAAGTCTGGGTACAGTGAAAAATTGACCCCATCACATGTCAATTGTTTAGCAGTTCTTGCAGCATGGAGTGCAGTGTCCCTATCCCGATAATTTAGTAGTCGAGCAATTATCGGTCGAGGCGGGGCCCCTGGCTGGGGCTGAGGGCCAAGGGAACGATGTGCACGCTCAACAATGAACTGCTTGGAAAAAGCATCCGCTCCTATCGCCGTCTGGAGTATCCGTTCCACATATTCCTCCATACGCCCAGTGTTCGTAGACTCCGGCACACCTACCACACGGACATTATTTCGTTCTTTGCAGCTATCACTTTGAGGATGTTATCCATTCGTGACAGTCTAGTAGCATGGGACGCGGTGGCATCATCATTGTCTGAAATCCGTCTCTCCGCTTCCGTGAGACGCTCCTCGTGAACATCCATCTTCTGTGCAATAGCGTCCATCCTGGAGGATAAACGATCCACCTTATCCACCACCGTCGCGAACCCTTGTTTCATTTCCTGCAGTAGTAGATGCATGTCCGGTGCAGCCGCACCGCAGCTAGGCCCCGCTGTCGGTGGGCTCGGAGCCCCATTCGAATCCGTCCCCGTCCTCACAGTCTTCTTCGATGTCGGGGCCTGGTCGAAGGATATTTTCGGTTGTCGATTATCTTGTCGGCCCATGGCGGCACCTCTCGCTGACTTCTCCGCAGTGAACGAATACGTACGATTGTTCCCGCCTCGCGGCGATTCAGAAGTCCTGGACATGTAATGTTACGATCGCACCGTTCAGCTCCTCCGTCCACCAGGAATCCCTCCAGCTGGGTCTGCAGTTCTGGCCACACACCACCCCTGCCGCTAGTTCCCGGAGATCCGTCTAGCTGCAAAACTTCACAATGTGCTATCTTTGCGTGTTTCTCACCCGCTATATGCTGTATCCAATACAGTGGGTATACAGTGCACAAGGATCAGCTCCGTCTCCCCGGTGTCGCGCACTGCACATGCTCGACGCCCAGTATCCGCCACGCCTTCTGGAGCGCCAACAACTGTCCATAAGCGCGGTAGTTGCACCTGTCTGCGCTGCTGCGTCAGCTCCACGCTAGCATATATTGTCCTACTCCATGGGCAGCCGCTAAGCAGTTATAGCTCCACCGCGCCAGCAGGAATCAATTGCGATGACCACGCCGTCATGTTCCAGGTGCAGGGCCAGTAATCACAGTCAATCTGGGGTCAACGTGCACAAAGTACTCTCGTCCTGGCCTCACGTAGGCCCGTCTCCCGTTCGTGCCAGTGATTCTTGCAGTGCTCCCTATCAAAGCGCTAGCCATATAAATCGTGAGCGCACACTCTGAGTCCGAAGAGCAATCAAAATCCTAGCGTAGGACATGCCCTTCATTCTCAATCAACGTCGCAGCCGAATTTGCACCAAGGGGCCGCCGAGTAGTGAATGCAATCACAGGCTGTCCCTCGCCCACCACACGCTGCCCCAGCTAATTCCCTCGCAGCAACTGATTACAAAGGGTAGGCCTTTTTCTGCGTCGCCTATTGTAACCGCTTCCCTTGGCGTTTACAGGCACTCAGTCAGCAGGAGGATGTCCCCCGTCTACAACTCCCCCCCCAGGGTGCGGCACTGCAATCCTCCTCGCTCGCACCACCGGGATGGATGGGGGGGGGTCCGCAGACCACCGGCAGTAGCGCGATGACTGTGGAGCAGCGCCGGGCTTGACGACGCTTCCGGCGCCTCTTACCGCAAACCTCGCCGCGGTCTATGTTGGTCTGCTCCCACTGCCCCGCGCCTGCCTCAAAGGGGATCGTGGAAGCTCCTGCGCTCAACGGTCGCGGCCTACACACCACGTGGGAGCCTCGGGGTCTCGTAGCAACTGTGTACCATCTCGCCCTCGAGCAGGCTCCGCCTCCACAGCCGGTGCTTCACTCACGGCGGGATATCTCCGCACTCCGGTATCCGAATCGCCTCAAACTCACAGCGAGTGACGGGTCAAGGGTCTACTATACTCGCTCCAAGTTTCAACGGCATCGGAGATGATTAAAGCAGGATAAATAGCGGATTTTGGCTCAGGCTGCAGGAGCCTCACAGAGGTGCGGCCATGCTGCTCGTGCGCCCTCTAGCGCCCTGGACACAAATGTTCTTAAGTGCAGGTCTGTGGTGTTTCAGGGTGGATGACCAACTCGTAAAAGCTAAATGCGACCTACAAACTTGCAAGTTTGTGTGCATGTACAAATGTTTTCCAAGTACTTTTCCACCTTACGAGTAGCCATGTATTGATTGCAGTCAATGATATATTTTTCTTGTGGAGATGATAAAGAAAATTAAGAGCTGCAAATGCACGTTTGCCTCACTTTTTTGTTAGTACATCTGAACATTCAGCGTGCGTAAACTGATAAACGAGTCTACTCCTGGCAATTTGCAAATGTGCTCATAGAATTCTTTGTAAATTGCTGAAAATGTGACATTTGGTTAGAACATAGGTATAAGCCTCCATGACTTTCTACCTTTCAAGGGTTTTCTTTTCGAATTAGGCCTTTTGTGAAATCTTTTCACAACCAGATAAGAAAACCTAATGGAGTAGACTTCTGACGTTTTAAAGCTCTGCTTAACCATTGAGCATTTAGTCCATATGTCCAATTTTTAGCCAGCGAACTATCCTCTGATTCCTTTGCTGGATGTCACTTCTTAGGTATTTGCCCGAACCCTATTAAAGCATCTAGCCGCTTGGACGTTTGACAGCTGACTGATCCCTGTGGAGAAGGGAGGATTTAGGCAAAAACACAGCGGTCCACTTTTTCCCTCTGAGGTGTGGCAAGGAGGTCTATGGAGCTGGTAGGTGGGCTTTGCTGCTGCTTCATTGAATTCTGGGCGACATTCATCAGGGTGGACAGAAGTACACTTTAACAAAAGCTCTAACAGTGGAATATATCTGAGGCCCTGTTTCAGCTCCTGTAAAACTACATAGTATTAACTGGGAACAGGCTGATCTCAACGGACAGGGAGTCTGTCGAAGAAAATACCGGGAGAAAACGGCTTACACCAGGAGTGTTTTTTAGCTGATCTCTTGTTCAGTTTGTTTATAGTGGACCTCCTCCAGGTACAAAGTGCTACTCTTAGTTTCTCTCCTAAGAACTGGGATAGGCACATTAGTTGCATTATGTGTGTGTGTATGACCTGGCAGTGATGGATCTTGTGCTTATCGGGCTCCAAGGTAAATTAAATGCATTAAGTTCTTACTGCCTTGAAAATAAAATAACGTTCAACGCTGGTCAGACAAAATCTTTGCTCTTCGCAAAAAGGAAAAAGAGATGTTCTTGTTCTTTAGGCAATGTGCAGTTGGAGCAGGTTCGGGAGTATAAATAGTTGGGGACGATTTTTCAAGACGGTTTTAGACGGGACTCGCATCTGGCCAGACTGAGACTTGTATTGCCAAATGGAGAGAATAGCTTAAAGCGATTTGACCACAAATAGGGCAGTTAATCCTTTTAGCCACTAAATAAACTCATACAGTGTAAATTAATACCCCGGGCTCTTTACGGAGTGGAGGTGCTGGCAATGGATAGATAGATTACAAGAGAGGGGCGTGAAGGTAGCATTCTCAACTCTCTCCATGACTTACTAAAACATGCAATGGTACAAGCTGTAAGGAGGGAGTTGGAATTTGTAGCCTGGAGAGCTCTGGCGGGCGCAAAGGACCTGCGATTCTAATGTTTCAATTAGAAATGGAACCCTCAGTGATAAATTATCTATGTCAATTCTCCCAGAGGTAATGTCAGTCTTCCCTGGTAAGAGAAATCCAGTGACAGTAATGTTGGAGTGCCTAGGTGTCCCAGATATGCGCCCTGAAGGGTGTGAAGCACAACAAATTAGTCAAATAAAGAGTACTCCTAGGCGCTGTGCTAAGGAAACCAGCTGGATTGAGAACCTTAAATACTTCAAGAACAAAAAAATCTGCTGTGCCCTTTTTAACCTCCCAGGAGGGCATCGACCTCTTCCCAGATTTATACAGAATCCCAGAAAGGATTCTGCAAAATTGAATTTTGCATTTGAGGGAAGGAATTGGCCCGGGACGGTCAATGCCAGGGCTGAAGGCAAAAAGAGCCGAGAACCGTGGTCAGTGTCCACGAAAGCGGGGTAAAAAATATTCAGTGAGCCTCCTATTGATGGACTGTGTACTGATCCTAGAGGAAAGGAAGAAGATCCTATGTACAGTTTAAAAGAAATATGGGATACGGCCAAGTGAAATAGGATTGAACCTGGTATGTGGCATGAGACATCAGCATGTTGTCATTGTTATTAGGCAATATTTGCATAACATTTTATCATTGTATATCAGGTTTTTCCCTCCAGTGCTGTCATATATGGCCACTTATTACCGTTTAAGGATATTGGGATGATTCTTGAACTATTAGGGGTAGATGTAGATCAAATAAGGTGCATGCCATGTGTATGACATTGGCCTTGAAATTGGATAAAATAAGGCCCTTTAGCGAGGCCAGTCTGGGTTATGATTATGATCATTCTGGCCTTGCGCAATGTACTTTTCGTGCATAATTGAGATTATACCCACGCTTAAATAGGGCCAACTGTTTTTTTTTTAATATGGCATATATGCCTGTAAAAGTGTTTTGCCGTACATTTATTTATGATTTCCTTTCAAACGGTATTTTAAATACAGGCTGAATCTATTTTCAGTTATCTCCAATCACAAATGTCTTTAAAAGTTTTGGGTTTTGTGTGACTGGATGCAAAGGTGATCCTGATGGTCTACTTGCAGTGATAATGTTGTACAGATTATATTCAGGGAATGAGTCAATGTGGAAATTGTAGCTTGGTGCTTATCTTTGCAGTGATTTGTATGCAGCAATGTAGCAATGCATTAGAATCTTGAATTTCCTCCAATTGCGTAGGAGAATACAGAGTTGTGTTTTCATTTTTCCAATTATGTTTGTTTATGTTAACCAGGGTACAGGTTTTTTGTGGTATCAAGAGGAAATCCATTTATAACCGTTGGATAAATACTGCGTTTGCATATTGGTTGGAGCTCTTTTAAGGTGAGAGTTAGGTGCTTCTAGGTCCAATTTGATCCATTGTCTGTATGTAGAGACTTTGTTTGTGGTTGCTTCCTTTGAGTTGTTGTTATGCAACAGTACACAAATCTTGAAGGTATGACAAGGTGGTCACGCTAGATGACTGGGGAGTTGTCAGACACTGATAAGTGTTGTGGTGGGGAGAATATGGTACCTATTAAGTTGTGGAAGTGTAAATGGGGCCCAATGCAATCTATTGGAGGCTGAAGTTTACCAGGCTACATGTAATGAATTGAGTTGTTGTTTAATCCTTCCTGTTGAAGCAAATAGAGAAGTCTCAAAGTATGTATAGTTTGGAGTAGTTTCATAGAGTCTTGGTCACTGCATCTGTTAATGAGTTCTCATATCTTTCACTGCTAGGAGGTGGTCTAGAAAGAAGCAGTAGGCAAAGCGCTGAAGTGGGATTAATCTGATCAGCAACAATCTGCAATCAGTCATGGTGAAGCCATCAATGTGAGATATTTTTAATGATTTCTAGTAGATGAACTGCAAAGCCTCTATCAATCTTGCTAATGTAATTTCTGTTGATGATGCCCTAATCGAGTGGGGTGGCTTAATTTCATGTGGGTGTGGAGTCATTGTTTTTTCATGTTTGTGGCACAGACATGAAGTCTGGTGCTGCTTCCAAGAGTAGATCAAAAAAGTTAAAACAGTGTTTGTTCATGCATCCTACATTGAATAGTAGGAAGTTAAGCTGCTGGACATCTGTCTTCTTGTCATGATGAAGCTGCAAGGAAGTTGGTTCTGCTTCACGGAGGAGAAAAGGATTAGGATATCGAGGTGAGTGTCAAGGAAGAGGGTTTTTGACTTGAAGTGGGATTGGGGGCAGGCCAATGAGTTGGGGAGCACTGGTGGTTTGAGGCGAGGGGAACCTAGAAGGTAAGGTCAAGATGAATGTAAACAAAATTGGTCAGGTTGTAATCACATGGCTACATAGTGGATTTAACAGGGTGGAGGGTATACTACAGGAAAGGAACCCAGTAATTAAGTAAATTCTTGCCTCCCTCTAATGTTTAAGCACCTCCTGGTGAATGACATTGTGAGTTTCCTCCACTTCAGTGGAGTTCTCCTGTGAGCGGGGTATCCTTTGGTCAAGTGCGTGATACTGTTGTGATTGATAATATTTGTTGTAATTGTATGTTGAAAGGCAGCTTAAGGTGTCAGTACAGATTGTCCCATTTCTAATTAGGTAGTGTTTACAAACCCTCAAGGGATAATTCTCAACCTGAAGGCTATAGGAGAGTTAACCCATGAGCTACTGGTGTCTGGGTAGTGACATAGATGTCCTGTGGGTGACTGTACCTAGACGTGCTATCTGCCTGATTTATCAATAGGTGGGCTCTGATCCAATACAAGTTCATTTGTAGTTATCCCCAACCAATCAGTCAATAAGAGACTGTATCTATTACTGAGTGAGTCCTAATATCCAGTGTCCATGACTGTCCCCACTCTGGTGATTTCTTTAGTTCTGTATAAAGGAGTACGGGTTTCCTGGACTTCATTTAAAGCTACCCTCACACTGTGTGTTTACAGCTTCCTGGATGTCTGGGAATTGAGGTTCAACTAGGAGGGTGGCTATTCGCACCCCATCTTGTAGTATGAATGTAAGCCAAACACTGGGAAAACTATAAAGTATTCTTTGAAGCCTCAAAATGTTTTAGGTCTCCAGGTTTCACCTTTTGTAAAGTCCCAACATCAGTAAATGGACAACCATTAGAGTTCATAAACCTCTTGGTGAAGGTTTATTTGAGGTATTTTGGGGAATTAGTTACATTGCATTTTATTCTTCAATTTTCTAAAGATCATATTGCCAGGTATGTTATACATGTCGTGCATTGCTGACAAATTGTGTGCATTACACCGTATGTATAGTGACCTAATAGGTTATACTTCATTACATTTCTCCGAATAGGATCACAGATTTTAGAAGGAAAATATATGTTAGGGAGGTGGTCTTTAAATTTGGGCAATTTGTCAGAGGCGTTGACCTCAATTTTCCCTCGAATGTGAAATGGTTGTTGCAGACCTTGCTTGCGAGTCTTTTAGAATCTTTTCCTTTTCATTGACATTCAGTAAATGGTTCCACAGCCAGCTGCCAGAGGAAGTCGGATTCTGGGTCACTGTACAGAGCACACACCTATTCTGACTTGCATTTATTTTTTTTTTTAATTTGCAGCGAAGGTGACCACAATATTAACTGAGGAAAGGAGCAATGAAGATCCTTTGAGGGAGAAATTTCCAGTGCTGCCGCTCGACTGAAGTATCACAATACTATTGCAAATGTGTTTTTATGACCTATGTGTTTCTTCCTCTAATCTAAATCACACACTCTGTGTTAATCAAGAAATCGCTCCTTTACGGAACCACTCACCAGTGAATTAAGTTTACTTCAGGCCATATTTTACAAGCTATGCCATATGCTCAAGAGGCTCTACTCATGCTATTTGTGAATGTAAAATTGGCTCACACGTAGGCGCGGGAAGTGCAGGTAAGAGCGATGGGGAGTGGGGGATTCGACAAAAGTCAACAAGGGAAACTTACATTTAAAAAAATAGAAAAGCATGTTTTTCTTTTTCTAAATGCATGTTTCCCTCGTTGTCATATGTTGAATCCCCCCACCCCGCCCACACGCTCTTACGTGCACAGGCGGCACCTGCTCACACATGTGCTAACGCGGGATTACTGGTTACTAATTATCTTACCAAATCCCAAACTATGTCGACTGAATCGTTGGTACCTGTCTTGAGTAAAAGGTAATCTCGCAATAAATCAATCAATTTAAGAACTTACACCACTCTAAATGACCACTGACCAAATTTAAGTTTTAAAGTTTTAATATAAAGTCAAAGATAACTGAAGATACAAACTTCTCAAAATGAGATTAAGAAGATAAATCGGTATCACTATAAACATGAACCTTTTGAATAGTCTGAGTCTGAAAAACAGAATAATAAGTACAAGCTCGAAAACCATCAGGGTTGCCAAAATGGATACAAGTTGCAACCTCAAAGTCATTACAGAAAAGAAAATTAAGGTTAGTCTGTCCCTACACTACACTAAATGACATCCCTACTTAGCAAGATCTTAACCCTCTAGGTGTCAGCCGTGGTGACTTCCTAAGAAGATCACGCACTTCTCTTTGTCTCTTCTCTGATAATGGGTCTCTCCTGATCAGCCTATCTGCCTACCCATCCGCTTCCTTAGGCTCCCAAAATCATCTGCTCTGCTCTCCTCCCGGGTCACTTTCCCTAATACCAAATCACATTTCTGATAGGAACGCCCCTTGGGACGCCCCTCACGTGGTACATCTTTGCGCGGTAAACTCCATGATGGTACTCTTGAAGACCCTCGTTATAGTTGACCTTGGTTCCCAGGCTTCTTCTTCCGTGCGCTGATACCCCCTGAAATTCCTGGAAACTCCTACAGGCCTGCGCAAGGCGCCACTGAACAAAGTCCCTTTCATTCGAGCTGATTAGGACCCTCGCACCTGCATACAGCTCATCCTGCAGTGGGCCTCAAATTCCAGACTCCACCATATCTTTGGTCATAAAACACTCTCAAAGCTCCGTGCTGGACACCTCACGACCTCTCCTCTAACGAGCACATGGCAATTTAAACTACATGACATTATCTGCTCTGGCCTACTTGATTTACATGCAGCAGGTTCCTGCACTCTTAAAACGTTAACTTGATTTAAACAGCAAACATTCTTAACTAGCATACGTTTCTAAAATAACACATCTATAAAGCATATACTTTTAACCCTAAGTTCAATAGTACATTTTGAAAGAACCATGTCAACCTTATTTCACATTATTTTAGCAGCACGTTCAGGTTTGCTGTGAATTGCCCTAAGGCCTACACATTATACTGGAATCCAAAGTTACATTTTATTCGGACATGACTCTTTTAACATGAAAACATGAGGTTTTCACATATACTCCAACATTTCTACATTTAATCTCACACCGTTATAATTATAGTTACTCTACTTAACATTCTATGCATTTCACCACTGACTATAAAACACTCTATATATTTCACTCCTGGATATAAAACACTCGTGTGCAAAACATGTTTAAACTTAACTACGTGCTTGTAAATATGGCGTACTTATACATTTTTTCAAACTTGTGCTCTCTCAGTCCCCCCTTTGATGACCTTCAGGGGTCATCATCACCGAGACATTAAAAATGTAGAACCTTTTAAAGTGAAGACAGAGCAGTTCCACCTCTTTTCATACTCTCTAATGCTTTCAGACTCTTATATTGAGTGTCCTGCATCGCTGTCAACTCTTCTTCCTGTTTCTTCATAGCTCTCTGTAGCCTATTTGCTCTATAACATTGATACAAACGCACCAATCCCCACAAAGTGATTACACAAATCACTATTATGATGATGGGTTTCAGTATGTACCAAACGATACCCTTTCCTAAGTTGGCAAACCAACTTCCAACTTTACCCATTCCATGACCTACTTTTTCCCACACATTTACCTTTGCTAGGTCCTCAATTTCATAGTGTATGGCAGTGATGTTCTGTATATACTTCTCTAGAGGCTTTGAATTGTCTGGAATGTAAGTACAGCATTCCTGGACCTTCAAGGCCTTACAGACTCCTCCCTCTTTTGCTAACAGAACGTCTAAAGCAAGTCGGTTCTGAAGAACCATTGCCCTAATCGATTGCATCTCCCCTTCTATCAGCATCAAGGATCTTGCAGTACTGGCAGATAGTCTATCTACGACTGTAGCTAACCTCCTGATCTTAATGTCATTCATTATCAATCCTAAGAAAGGGAATGCAGCACCTATTACATCTCCAACTACTTCTGCTGCACCCAGCCCTCGCTTCCATCTAGTTGATATTTCTTTCTTAGGCGTGTCTAAATTCTCAACATGATATATTTTAGGAAAGACAACAGCCAGATAGCATGATCCGTACCAATTATCTGGTAACTTCACATAGGCATATCTTCCACATACAAAATATACATTTGGTATTGCTTGCATCCCTTTCATGAAGTTCTTAGAGTAATACTCCAATTGAAAGGCATGTTCACAATTGACTTGTCCTACATAAACGTTTTCATAATAGGAGTAACTCCTGTGAATGCACAGTTTCCCCCGTTTCTCCTTATCCAAAGCAATTGGACCAATACTACCTTTTCGTTGTTGTGCCCTTTCCTCCTTGGTCCAATCTGTTTCCCCTTGTCCTGATGCCTTCAATATCTTCTGCCTCCTGTATCTAGTATCTACCTGTGCTATAAACTTTTTCTCAACTTCTGATATTTGACAAGTCAGATTGTTCCTTCGAGCATGTGAAGTATCTAACGTTCTCCATGGAATAAACCACTTGTGTAATCTGTCTTCGCTTTTGTAGTAGTCCCATTTGTTCAAATGCTTGAAATTCGGAACCTCTGGCAATGTCGAGTCGAAATTCGAGAAGTAATACTCAAATCCGTCTCGTCCATAAAACATACTTAACAATAAACTGCACGTTATTCCATATGTCAACGGAAGATGATGGTATCTGATACCCTCCTCCACTGAAGCTGGTAATTGCATACAAACATAACAATCCTTTACTTCCATGGCATCAACATATTCATAAAGCAATTTAGCATAAGCATTTGACTTGTAATTTCCCTGTGACTCGTCGGTGTGAAGCCTTTTTATTTCTGCATCTAACAATGCTTTGTCTTTCTCATTGATGTTTCCCTTCTCTTTACTAATGGTAGTTTTCGGTGTTGACACTCCCTTATCCTCCTTAACTGTAGTTTCATCCCCTTCGTGTCCCGCTAGGAATGAAACAGTTACCACTAAAATTATAAGAGAAACTACTACTCCTAAAAGTATAACAGCTATACATTTTGCCCTGCGGTTCGGGTTGCCAGCCTCCATGTTCTCAAACAGTGTAGTTTTTAACTTTCTTCCAGCATTCACTTCCTCTTCTTTTCAAACAAAGTCTTTCTCTCTTGCAATGTCTTTCTTTGAACACTTGGAAGCTTGACAATTTGTTTCCGCAAAACAGTTCAAAGTCCAGTAGAAAATAGACAACCCTAGCCCTTCTCCATCCACTAAAATGAAACCCCTATCACTTTTCTTCTTCCACTCGGCGCTAGGTTATCTTGCAACAAGTTTTTACAATTTCTTTTCAACAGTCTTATTTTCGTCTGAAGTTATGTATGACTCAAGGAGTGACACTACTTCTTCATAAATGTCCATCCGAAGTATCATTCCCTCAGGTTCTGGACAGTTCGTACCACAACATGGAAAGTCAACTTTTTCTAGGATTATTCTCCTTATTTCGCTCAAGACAAGTGGACGGACAAAATTGAGAGTTAGCGTTTTTTCAATTTCCACTCCTGGTACTATCAGTTCTACATCCACAATTACAAAGGGGTCCGTTCTAATCAAGATCACTTTCTTCACCTTTCCAGTTCTGCGCCCCTTTGAAGACATTCACAATATGGTATTAATCCACAACAATAAGCGCTCCTAGCATTTCTACTACTCGCTCAAGCATTTCCAAACGAAGAAGAGTTCCCTCCAATATTGGATATCGTGAACAGCAAACTGGAAACTCAACTGTCTCTAAAATCAATTTTCTTATTCCACTCAGGAGAGCAGGATGAACGATGTTGAGTGTCAGCAACCTTTCGGTCTCCGCTCCTGGTAGTAGAAACCTTATTTGCACTGTGATGATCGGGTCAGTTCTGATCAGTTCCACTTCCCTGATCCTCCCTGTTCTGTGTCTCCCAGACATCTGCAACGAGGTAGGTCCAGTCGGGAGTAGAGTATCTTCTACTAGGCACTCGCACCCTCCTTGATCTTCTAAGACCCTCCTCGGCTTGATCCTGGATATCTTCTTCTGGATCTGAGTCTTCGGATATAGGAGTAAGCGTTTCTTCCTGGGCCGACCTCAAACTTAGCCTTCTTCTCCTTGTTGGCCAAGTGGCAGCTCCAAGCCTTATTCTCCTATTTCTTGTCCTCCCACTTGGTTCTTGGTCGCTCCGATACGGATCTGAGTCTGAGTCGTATTCACTTCTGCTCTCTCCTTCAGTTGCGTCTTCTGTCTCACTGCCGTCCTGCCTTCGCTCTTCTTCTGAATCCGATGCGTTCCCAACTTCTTCCGACACCCCCTCAGCTGCCTCAATCCCTTCTTGCGACTCTTATTCCACTTCCGGGCTTTCGTCTGGGATGGGAGCTGTTCCTTCTAGAGGTGCTGGAACTCTTCTAGTATGGGATGCATGGATCCAATTTGGCAGCCCCCCGCACTTCACCGCGGTGTTCGTGATCAGGATTACCTGAAAGGGCCCACGCCAGCGAACATCTAGGCAGTTCTTCCGGACGTGTTTTTTAACTAAGACCCAGTCCCCTGGGTTCAGGTCATGACACAGGTTCCTCGCTGCTGGAACTTCAGCCGCATGCACCTGAAGGGACACAGAATGGATGGCGTCAGACAGTCCTTTACAATAATCCAAGATCAGATCATCTGTAATATTCAATAGAGCAGTAGTTGGAACTGTAGGAAGTCTCATGGCCCTCCCCATCAGGATCTCGTGGGGAGAGAGACCTGTCCTCCTATCAGGTGTGCTGCGCATGCTCATGAGCACTAATGGAAGAGCATCTGGCCAACTCAAGGATGTGGATGCCACTACTTTAGCCAATCTATTCTTCAAAGTGCCATTCACTTGTTCCACAATTCCTGAAGCTTCTGGTCGATAACTACAATGCAGCTTTTGATCGATATTCAGTGTGGAGCACAACATCTTCACTATTTCGCTGTTAAAATGTTTTCCTCTGTCAGATTCCAAAGAGGCAGGCACCCCGAAGCGCGGTATCAACTCCCTGAGCAACAATTTAGCCACTGTGAGTGTATCGCACCTACGTGTAGGGTACGCTTCAACCCATCTGGAAAATACGCATACAATCACCAACACATACCTAAGGCGATTGACTCTTGGCATTTCGATGAAATCTAGTTGCATTCTATTGAAAGGCCCCCCCGACCTCCCAATGTGACTCAGTGTGACTGGTGTTCGTTTGCCTACGTTCAGCTGTTGGCAAGTAACACATCGTTTACATACTGATTCTGCTGCTATTCTAAATTTAGGGCAATACCAAGTTTGCCTAAACACTCTCATCATAGCATCCCTTCCTAGATGTACTGGACCATGTATTTCTCTCGCCATGGGATTAGCTAATTCTTCAGGTAACACAGCTCTCCCATCTGCTGAAACCCAAAAATCCATTTCACTTCGCACACAACCTGCTATTTCCCATGCCTTTTTCTCTGTTTCAGGTGCGTTCTCCTGCATTATTCTTAAATCCTCCCAAGTGTCTACAGTTTCTAACATCATACTTAATTCAGTCTTTTCTTCTGCACCTTCTATTTCCACCTTTGAGAAAGAATAACTTTGTTCAGCACAATAGCGTGCGACTTCATCAGCATATCTATTACCTTGTGACACAAAATCTGTATTCTTAGTATGAGCTACACACTTCACTACCGCGATGTCAACAGGACCTTGTAACGCTTCTATCAGCAATCGCACAAATTCTCCATTTCGAATGGGCGAACCAGAGGAAGTCATGTAACCCCTCTGAGACCACAACTGCCCGAAATCATGAACCACACCGAAACCATATTGGCTGTCCGTGTAGATGGTGACTCTCTTTCCATTTCCTGCTATGCAGGCACGAGTTAGGGCAATAATCTCTGCTACCTGTGCGGAATGTACTCCTTCCAGGCAAGCGGCTTCCACAACTCCAGTTATCGTACAAACAGCATAAGCTGCTCTCAACCGACCAGTATCGTCTCTTAAACATGAGCCATCAACAAAATAAATTTCATCGGGGTCTGACAATGGCTCATCCACAATATCTGGTCTGGGTTTCGTGCATAGTTCAGTCACATCAAGGCAATCGTGGTCTTCACATCCTTCGCCTTCTATTACCGTAGGTAATGGCATC
This sequence comes from Lissotriton helveticus, assembly GCF_964261635.1. Lineage (NCBI taxonomy): Eukaryota > Metazoa > Chordata > Amphibia > Caudata > Salamandridae > Lissotriton > Lissotriton helveticus. The sequence continues at coordinate 1,143,652,639 of NC_136063.1, read as the reverse complement.
AAAGTAGCAGGATTCAAGACAGAGCATCTCCTGAGAGTCACGTTTTCTGCGGCAAGTATAACTTGCTCGTAACGCGTGAGCCTGCTATTGGTCAGATGCTGCGTCTTCGTCCTGGTCATTAACAATTCAACTGAATGTGGTACATACACCACTACTGGATGTCCCATCACAATACTCTCGCTCCTTTCAATGCTGACACCCGTTGCAGCAACGGATTTGAGACATCCGGGCAACGCTGCGGCTACTGGATCTAATGTAGCCGAAAAATATGCAACTGGTCTACGGGCATTACCGTGGGTCTGTGCCAAGACTGACAAAGCACATCCCTCTCTCTCACAGCAATAGAGTGAAAAGGACTTCTCGTAATCGGGCATTCCCAAAGCTGGAGCACGGCATAAATCGTCTCTCAGCTGTAAAAACGCCACCAGACATTCTTCATCCCATGGTACCGGATCACTCACCTCCTTGTGCGTCAGTTTCTGTAAGGGCTTTGCTTTCAGTGAAAAGTTAACTATCCACTGTCGGCAGTAACCCACCATTCCTAGGAACATTCTAACTTCTCTCTGTGTTGTAGGCGCATTCATTTTCATTATTGCCTCAATCCTCTCCGGGGACACCTTACGTTTCCCTTTTTCTAACCTGTGCCCTAGATACTGTACTTCTGTCAAACAATACTGTAACTTGCTCGGAGATACCTTATGTCCATTTTCAGCTAAATGATTCAGTAAGGCAATTGAATCTACTTTACAAGCTTCCTCTGTTTCTGACGCAACAAGTAGGTCATCTATGTATTGGACCAGAACCGAGTTCTGGGGCAGTACTAGATTTTCGAGATTCTTTTTCAGCAACTGATTAAAGATGGATGGGCTGTCGGTGAATCCTTGTGGGATTCGACACCATGTTAAAACGCGATCTTCCATTTTAAAAGCGAAAAGGTACCTGCTCTCTTCATCCAATGGGATTGAAAAGAAAGCCTGACAAAGATCTATCACTGTGAACCATTCTGCTTGACATGGTATTTGAAACAATATCACTGATGGATTCGGTACCACGGGACAACATGAAACAACTATGTTGTTAATTTTTCGTAAATCCTGAACTATCCTAAACTTCCCGCTAGGTTTCTGCAAACCCATAATCGGGGAGTTACAAGGACTGCCCACGATTTCTTTCAGTATTCCCTGCTGTATCATTGACTCGATCACAGGTTTTATTCCCGCAATCGTTTCCTGGGACAATTTGTATTGAGGCGTTCTTGGAAACTCAACATTTGGTTTTACCAGAATTTTTACCGGTTCTACCCCTTTAATCAATCCTATATCTTCTCCTGTGAAATCCCACACCTCTGACGCCACTGCATCTCTTAAATCTTGTGGAAGATCTTCTACAGTCAGAGTAGGATATAGTTCTACACAGAATTTTGAATTGGCCACCTTAAAGGTAGCATCATCGTCGGTAGTCTGTACCTCCACTCCTTGTGGGGTGCAGTATATGGTGCAATTCAATTTGCATAACAAATCCCTTCCTAACAGACATATCGGACTCGAGTCACAAACCACAAACTGATGTTCGTTCATATGATTGCCTATTTTTACAGATACTGGTTCTGTCAACGGACTAGTCATTCTTTTATTTGCGACTCCTACCACCTGAATTGTTTCCCCTGACATCGGCAAGTCTGGAACCACCGCTGATCTCAGAGTCGAACGAGTAGCCCCAGTATCCACTAAGAACGTAGTGGGACACCCTGCCACTTCTGCCTCAACAAATGGCCCTCTTTGATCCACTTCTAGGACTGCCCCGAGGGTACAATCCTCTTCACTGCTCACCCGTTGTCCTGTCAATGGGTCAATGTAATAACATTTTTCTTCCTCGATAAACAGCGGCATTTGTTTAAAGACCTTTCCTCCAGCTGCTATCTTCGGTGGCTGTGGGAATTGGGCCCGTGGAGCCGAAGTCCCCCCTTTGGCCACCTTACTGCTTGGGACTGTCACCTTTTGCACTGGGTCTTCTTGGACCTGTTCTTCTACTTCTAGCTCTCCATTTTCAGGGTTAAAGGGACACTCGCGTCGCCAATGCCCCACCTGGTGACACTGATGACACTTTGTCGTTTTCTTTAAAGTGGCAAAGTCTATCCTAGGTCTCTGCCCTTCTTCATTATCTTTGCTCTGACCATTTGGTTTTCGTCCCATCCCCTGCTTCTGCTGGCCACCCTTCCCAGCGGACTGCATTTGCACCACCATCAATTTCTCCTTTAGATTCTTGGCTTTAGAATCTATCTCGTCACTGCAGTACCTCGCATATCGTAAAATCTCATCTAGTGGTTTGTTCTGCCAACAGATTAAATGTTGCTGTATCATCAAACAAATATCAGGTCTCAACCCCAAGACAAACTTTGACACAAACTGCCCTATATCTTTGGGATCCATTACATCTAGTCCACTGTATTGCTTGAATGTTTTCAATAATCTTTCATAAAACTCGTGAACTGTCTCCTTCGGTTCTTGCCTTGTTCGATCTATCTTTACCCAATCTATATCCTGTGGTGGTACCTTATCTTTCAGCCATGCTATTACCCTTTCATACTTTCGCATGACAATCTCAGACGGTCCATTAGTCCGAGCATCCCTCAATGGTTCAGCATTTGGCCATTCGACACTAGTCTTACAAGGGGTCCACAGATCAGATGGGACCACGATATCAAACAACGTGTTCAAATCAATCCACAATACTTTCGAGATTTTGACGAACCTCTCTACCTGCTTATACCATTCAACTGGATTGTCCCGCAACTTCGGAAATGAGTTGGTAAATGCGGCTAAGTCTCCTCTACTCCAGGGCACATGTACATAATTTCCATTTGATATTTCTCGCAAAGGGAATGCCTCCATCTGCATTACCCTTCCCTCAGGGGTCATCACATTTGTACTTCGCCTAACTGTGCCCTTTTTCGACCACCTTTCTTCCCATTTATCCAGTTCCCTCCACACTCTTATCCCTGTTACCAGCTCTCTTATGTGTGTTTTTAATCCAGTAGTTCTCTTCTCATCTAGATCTTGGTCTGCGTACTGTAATCTGTGGTTACTCTGTAATGCCCTTGTCCTAGACAAATCCACGGCATACCTGTCTGCCAAATCAGTCAATTTCTCATGAAACGCTCTAGCTTTCCTAGTAATATCCTTTGCCATGAACAATAACTCATCCTGTTCATACAATTCTATCCTTTCCAAAGGCAAGGTTCCATCTATTATCTCATCAACATCTGATTTTAAACTGGTAACATCAAGCCTTTTTGCCTTAATTTCAGCTTTCAAGACACTCAATTTAGCTCCTCCATCCGCATCTCTCCCATCCCAGCTCCGAGATCTTCGTTTAGGTATTGGTGAATTATAGGGAGTCCTCCCCTGTTCCCATCTCTCTAGATCCCATGCCTTTCCATCTTCTCGGGGTGGGTGGTGAAACACTCCTTCATGCCTCATAGCCCCTCTCTCCCCATCCGGGCTAGTTTCACAGGATGGAGGGTAAGATGTTCCCTTACTCCCTCTTTCTTCCCTACTTCCCTGTGATTCCTGATTATTCGAGGCGTGGCGGGACCTATCGATGTTCTCCTTTCTCCAATGTTGAACGTCTTCCCCGAGTGTATGATGAAGGCACCTAAACCTATTCTGGAAAGCCCGTACCGCCTCATCTCCTCCTTTCCCCCAGAGACGGGACATTTCCTCACATTCTACAATCCTAGTATTTTGTTCCGGCTGTTCTCTCTGATTTGTAGGACATGCATCCCCTCTATTCTCTTGACTTTGGCCTTCCCGGCCCTGACTGCTTTCGCTGGCCCCACAATGAGATACAGTCCCGTTACCCCTGCTTTCCCACTCTGGTTCCGTTCTTGTCCTGTTACTCGGAGATACTATGGACCCGTCCCATTCCCTCAAATCAGCTCTTAACTCTGAAAAAGATCTTGGCCGCGGTCCCCTTAGATCCATTGGTCCTCTCGGACCTCCCTGTTCTGAATTGGGACCGACAGTTGTGTCTAATGGGGTATTCCATGTTACTGATCCTGGCAATTGTTTCCATGCATTTGTCACATTATTCCTCCTTTCCATCTCAATCCTTTCCCTATCCAATTGCCTTTGTTGTTCCTCTCTATCTCTCTCAGGGTTATAGATCGAAACTATGGGTCCTATGGTAACAGGCACCTGAAGAGCGTCTGGCAATCCAACAGTCTCAGCCCTTTCGGTGGTTGGCGCTTTTTGCACCACAAACCTTCCCACTACACTCTGTACAGTGTTGTTTGGAGGTGTTTCTCCACTTTTGATAGGTGTCCATTCCGATATAGGGAGTGGTGTATATCCTTCTATGTCATTCCCATCTTCCCTTGCGAGCCCTCTATCTTCTATCATCCCCACTCTCGGAGGTGGTCTATCCATTAACAATCTGTTTATTAGATTGTCCTCCGACTCGCTTTCCTCGTCTTCTTCCATGAGGTTTCCTCCTCCTGACACCTCCCTCATCGGATACATTTTCTCCACCTCAATAGCCTGTACCCTCCAACGCTTTTCCTCCTCATCCCATTTGGAATCTCGCACTGCCCTTACCGATCGCGTCAGTCTTTGTTGACGCCTGTTCAAATTTCGGTCGTGTGCAGCCTTAATCCATGCATTAAGAGCCTCAAACTGTGTTGGTCTGGGTGAGGGTTTCAATGAGGACATGGTTGCTTTTAGCCGATGTAACACCTCTAATTTAAACGTCCCGTACTTCGGGAACTGCATTTCCTCATTCCCTTCTGTAAGCTTATTCCAAGCCCCAATCCATAATATCGTATGCAGCCCAACATTCGTTGCCATATAATGAGCTGGCGTACCCTCTGGGGGAGCCTCTTCCCCGTAATAATGTTCACTTCGTTTACGTTTAAAAATCCCTTTCAAACACTTAAAACACTTCATGATTTCTCTTTTCTCCGCGTTTGTTTACTTCCTGATGACACTCCACCAATCTCAGCGCCGTTCTCACTAACTGGCCTATCCGTACGCGACTTTCCTCCGACGTCACGCTAGCCGCCCAACCAGAGCGCGGCTCTAGCTAACGTCACACCAACCGCTCAATCACAGCGCGACTCTAGCCGACGTCACCCGTCCCCCTTCGCAGCAGTTCCCCTCCTTTCTCAGCTCGTCTCCTCGGTCATGCACGCATCCCATTCATACTCTGAAAAATGATTACTTCCGTCCAAGCGATCACCTTTCTTTGACTGTACGCCCACAGTCTTTCTGTAGTTGTCACCTTAACTTGGCGAAATGTCTTTCCGATTACTTCCAGACAATCGCCTTCTCCGATAGGTTACTCACACACAGTAACTTTCGACCAGCGTCCGTTACTCATACACTCACTCTTACACTCCCCCTATCTTGGATCCACGGCGGTCAATGGTACCTCGTGACCTCCGTACTATGGTCGACAACTACCCTGGATGTTCGATACACCCAAAACCACTTAAGCTCTGGCCTGAACTTAAGATTTCACCAGTTAACCCGTTTACCAGGTTACCAGTTTACCAGGTTGCGCGCGCTCACAACCTTCTCTCATTCACACTACAGGCATTCAACTCCGCAAGACATTACAATACAAATACAACACAAAACACCGCAATCTGTTCACGCATGACCCTTTGTTATACTCACTCTCTTCCGATACTGCTGCTTTTCTCGCACCGTCTGCACCTCTCGGCACACGATTCTTCCGCTGCTCGTCTCTCGGCGTCTCGGGCCTTGGGGTAAACTAACCTCTCTAGATTACCTTCCTCAAGAAGATAACCATCCTCACTCTGCTACCAACTGCTAACGCGGGATTACTGGTTACTAATTATCTTACCAAATCCCAAACTATGTCGACTGAATCGTTGGTACCTGTCTTGAGTAAAAGGTAATCTCGCAATAAATTAATCAATTTAAGAACTTACACCACTCTAAATGACCACTGACCAAATTTAAGTTTTAAAGTTTTAATATAAAGTCAAAGATAACTGAAGATACAAACTTCTCAAAATGAGATTAAGAAGATAAATCGGTATCACTATAAACATGAACCTTTTGAATAGTCTGAGTCTGAAAAACAGAATAATAAGTACAAGCTCGAAAACCATCAGGGTTGCCAAAATGGATACAAGTTGCAACCTCAAAGTCATTACAGAAAAGAAAATTAAGGTTAGTCTGTCCCTACACTACACTAAATGACATCCCTACTTAGCAAGATCTTAACCCTCTAGGTGTCAGCCGTGGTGACTTCCTAAGAAGATCACGCACTTCTCTTTGTCTCTTCTCTGATAATGGGTCTCTCCTGATCAGCCTATCTGCCTACCCATCCGCTTCCTTAGGCTCCCAAAATCATCTGCTCTGCTCTCCTCCCGGGTCACTTTCCCTAATACCAAATCACATTTCTGATAGGAACGCCCCTTGGGACGCCCCTCACGTGGTACATCTTTGCGCGGTAAACTCCATGATGGTACTCTTGAAGACCCTCGTTATAGTTGACCTTGGTTCCCAGGCTTCTTCTTCCGTGCGCTGATACCCCCTGAAATTCCTGGAAACTCCTACAGGCCTGCGCAAGGCGCCACTGAACAAAGTCCCTTTCATTCGAGCTGATTAGGACCCTCGCACCTGCATACAGCTCATCCTGCAGTGGGCCTCAAATTCCAGACTCCACCATATCTTTGGTCATAAAACACTCTCAAAGCTCCGTGCTGGACACCTCACGACCTCTCCTCTAACGAGCACATGGCAATTTAAACTACATGACATTATCTGCTCTGGCCTACTTGATTTACATGCAGCAGGTTCCTGCACTCTTAAAACGTTAACTTGATTTAAACAGCAAACATTCTTAACTAGCATACGTTTCTAAAATAACACATCTATAAAGCATATACTTTTAACCCTAAGTTCAATAGTACATTTTGAAAGAACCATGTCAACCTTATTTCACATTATTTTAGCAGCACGTTCAGGTTTGCTGTGAATTGCCCTAAGGCCTACACATTATACTGGAATCCAAAGTTACATTTTATTCGGACATGACTCTTTTAACATGAAAACATGAGGTTTTCACATATACTCCAACATTTCTACATTTAATCTCACACCGTTATAATTATAGTTACTCTACTTAACATTCTATGCATTTCACCACTGACTATAAAACACTCTATATATTTCACTCCTGGATATAAAACACTCGTGTGCAAAACATGTTTAAACTTAACTACGTGCTTGTAAATATGGCGTACTTATACATTTTTTCAAACTTGTGCTCTCTCACATGCAACTATCCTTGGTTTTACACTTGTAAATGGATTTACTCACAGGAAGATTTTTATGTGACTAGATTTGCTCTCAGACGTTGAGAGTGGGCATCCTGGGTTGGAATCTGAAAATCTGCAGCGAACCGCAAACTTATTCATTTGTGGAAATTCAACTGACCAATTCTACACTGGAAACGTGTAGATATGCACTCCTGCCAAAACATGGAGTACACATTTCAAAGGGTGTAAAGAGCAAGAGAAAACCATTGAGGGCGTAGGAGGAAGGGTTTCTCTACAGGGAAAAATATATTTCCCATGGAGAAATAATAGAAAAAAAATGACATTGCTTTATTTTACTGGCTTTTCCCTTTGCTCAATTGCGCAATATGTTAATTTTTGATTTTGATAATATCTCAACATAGACATATTTCAAACTTTCACTGTCAAAGTGTTTACGCTTAATATGAGAATTCTTTCTGAATTTCCAAAAATAGTAAATCTACACCCAAATACAGTTGTAAACCTCTGGGTGTCGATTTTAATGGGCCTCATTCACAAAGATTTAGTTTTTAGTCTGTGTGATTTACTCTTGTAATAATGTACGTCTGACGTACTCCTGGAATTCATAAGCAGTTCACTAGAAAATTACTGGTTCAAGCAAAAAACGTTTCTTGTCAAGACATTGTCTGTGCGAACCAGTCTCCCGCGGGTAACGCGCGAGAATTTTCTATGTGAGGTGTGTGCTCTTTTTATAAGACATTTTACAAAGTTCATATAATGCTATCATATATTTCGCTTGCCTATTTAAACTTTTGCCCAGGCCTAGTATTAACAGAATGTTCTATTGCACTAGACTTAATATTCTTTAAATGGTAGACCTACTCTAGGTTATGAAACCTGTTTTTTAGACTTCTTTTCCATTGCCCACAACTGCAGGTGTCATGATGCACTCAAAGTGTGAGTTCTAGAGGTTCACAGTAACCAGTGCTCGCGGTGCTCTGTGTAGACTTTGAAAAGCAGTTACGGTCTTGCTACAGGAGGTCGTGTAAGAAGAGACAGGTATAGAATAATCCCATTATCACAGTAACAATATAAAGGCCAATGGTACGATTACTGAACATTGTTAAGAGTAACTGAAGAACATATACAAATAGGTATAGTGCAAATAGTAAGTGAAATTAGAGAATGTTTACAAAACAATCAACACCAAACAATGCACAGTGATTGCACAACAAATAGGAAAACCAGAGCCGTGGATATGAACAGAATATACTGTTTGTCATCACTAATGATTGCGGACAACGGAGAAGTCATGTAACAAAAAACACAGTAGCACACCAACGCAATTAAGGAACCATTGGTAAGGGTAAGCATAGTTGTCACATGATCAATACAGTGCAAAATGTGAGATTCACATTCCTCATGCAAAAATGGATTAACTATGTTTTGAGTCTGTAGCATTTACTGTTTGTGACCCTAAAGAAAATCAGAACATGGATACATCTATGGAATACAACACAGTGTCCTTGAAACCAGCGAAAGTAGGGCAATATCTCAGAATTATATAATGTGCCTCCCTCCTGTGTTTAGGGTTAAGAACGCTGGCTGCATAAGAAATGGGTGACACATTAATAGGAGCACTAGAAAAGGAATCTCGATAGTGGGGGCAGACCTTCTGACTCACCAAAACTGATGCAAGCTCAAGGGAAGAAATAGCTCCTTCCATGCTACACAGACTATTTGTGCTTGGGCTAGGTGACAATCGAAGTGAATACTAGCCCACTGCAACAACAGCATAGTCAATGAAGAAACAAAAATATAAATGTTAAAGGATGTGCTTCTGACCAAGAAGAGACCCCATACAGCTAATCTGCAATTGCACTAGTATAGTTCTTGGCAGGCCTTCTCCAGTCTCTTGTTAGCATTGGGCTGGGAGCAAGTGACCAACAGCAAGTCTGGTGACAGCAGGGTAGGAAGGCCAACAAATGATTATACAATTTGTTAACCAGAGAGACCTGCAACAACCGCGCACCACAAGGCCATAATGCACCTGGACATAAAGAATGTTTGAACAACAGAATAGAACAAACGAAACACAAAGGAACACTTCAAGACAGTCTACCCAAAGAAAACTTGGAAGCAATATGGTGTGGCAAACATTGTGATAAACAACAAAGGCCACAGCCTTGCTAGAGCTTAAGAATTGTGAGTGACTGGACATTCATTGGATCTCTTGTGAGAGGTTGTTAACACAGCAGTTCCTGCCCTTGTGAGACCTGTGCAAGACTTGAGCAGGCGGCAACCATGCAGGAGGAAGGCTATATAAACCATGCCCAGTGTTGTGGAATCACAAGGATTCCACCAAATAAGGGTCCATGTTCAAGTGCGTCTTACGTTGTGATACTAGAATATCTTGGTCTAAATATTATCTGAGCGAATTATTGTGTCCTGCTCTCATCAAAAAATGATCACCCCACTGGAGGTGTGAGAATTTGGGTTACTGGTTGACTGAGGTGTGAGCCCTTGTTAAGCAGCAAACACAATCCTTGTCAGGGTAAGGCACAAGCAAACCCCAAATTCACCTGTGCTTAACCCCTCGTAGGTTGGATCTGATCAGTCAGGCTTAACTTAGAGTTGAAGTATTTCTGCAACACTTCAAACAATAAAACTGTAAAAACACCACACCGAGTAAGAACAAATGGAGTAAAATTTAATACACAAAAAACAAGACCAAAACAACAAAAATTCAATCAGTAGAACCAGAGTTCTGAATTTGTAAAGAATAAAGTGAAAAATAACACAAAAAAGTCAAAAGCTTCAATCGCGGCTATCTGATCGCACTGAACTGGGTCAAAGTCAAAAGTTCAGGTCAACTGCGTTGGGGCACATGTCGTATACTGTCCAGGATTAGTCCTGCTGAAATTATACCTTTTCAAGTTTTGTAGCAAGAGCCCCATTTGCTTGATTAAAGCTTGCTGAGCATCACCAAGGGCCCTGAAGCTGAATAGCACCAATGAGGGGGTCAGGAACTTGCTGCAGGTGGGTCCAGGAGCTGGTTGAGGAGCCATTTATGTCCTTGAGGCTCACATCAGGAGGCCAGCACAGTAGTTCTTGGAGTTACTCTTGGAGTTACTTCTGGTTCATGGGCTCAAGGTGAAGTTGCAGATTCAGTTCTTTTTCCAAAGGCAAGAGGGTAGCAGGTCATCACAGCAGGGAAGAAGTTACTTTAGAGCAGCAGGCCAGCAGAGTGGCAGTCCTTGCATCAGTACACCACTCCTTTTTCCCTTCAGGGTTTCCACGAGTACATACGTCTAATGATGTGGTGGTGCCAGAGGTCCACTATTCATACAGAGCTGTGCCTTTAAAGTGGGAAAAAGTTTCTAGAGACATGCCATAGAAGGGTACAGGTGTCCTGCCTTCCTGGCTCCAAACTAACTACAGGGGGTATGGAGAAATGATACAGCCAATACAAGTTTAAGTGGGTCTGGGCCCAGCTCCACCCTCCCATCTTGCAAGTGATGGCCCATCCAGTCACACTTAGGCTCTCCATTGTGTATGGCTGTTTGGGAGGAATACACAAAGCCCAATTATCACCCACACCCAGTCATGTGAATTGGGTGATAAGTGGGTGTGGGTGTCTTTTCAATGACCCGCATATATAGCACCCCTTCAAATCATCCCTACTTACTCTACCAGTGTCAATACTTACACCTTCCTATTAATGCATTTAACTTCTCCCCACTAACCCTCAACTTAAACGCATGCTCCTCCGTCAGTGCCACTGATTTACAAATCGCTCACATCAATCACACTCCTTTCCTCGATACTTGCTGTTCTTTTGAAACCTTTCCCGTTGTTTTACCCGGAGTAAAAGTGCAAGAGATGCATACACATTTAGTCTATGAGAAAAAATGACATGGTTTGGGACCAAGTGGTGTTCCATTGTGGATGTGTTTTAGTTTAATACGTGATGTTTGGGCTGAGCACGCCAAAGTCGAGGTGATAAGAATATAATTGGATGTAAACCAGTAAGAACATGAAAAAATGGTGTGCAACCCCTCTTCATAACAACATTCTAAAAGTGGCATTTTCAGCATTGCAATTTAAAACATACTTCACCAGAAGTTAGGATTTGTAATTGTGATTCAAGAGACACAAAACATGAAGGGGTACCCGGTTCCCATTTGGAAATTACACTTATAAAATGTAATAAGGTAATTCCAATCTTATTCAATGGGAGATATAGGCCTTGCAGTAGTGAAAAACGAATTTAAGAGCTTAGGCCCCATTAGAATGGGTAAGACTTGTGATTCTGTCCATGATATCGCTAATAAATCTATTCCTGATACTCTTTCATTCTCAATTTATCTGATCCCTTCTGACAAAAGGAAAAAAGGGGACTGGTTCCAAAGAGCTGTGGTACTTCCACAGCTTTGATTCCACCCCATCCATTTTGCAGAGATGCCATGGGACAGTTTAATTCAGACATGGTCATGCGTGTTAATGAAAATGTAATAACCACCTTGGAGACCTGCCTTTCTCCCTTATTTGCACGCCTAGAGAAAACTGAATAACTGTTGTCATAGAAACTCCATGTTGTGGGGTAGGGTGATGGTAACACTGTGCTACCTAGTGAATGTCAGAATAGAATTATAATCACTGAGCCGTCTAATTTATCTTAGCCTGTGGCTCAAATGAGTAATAAAGGAACTCCAAGTGGCCTTACACGCATGCAAAGCTCCATATTAATAATCACATGCATGTGCGAGTACAATCACATATAATTGCCACTGTATCTGCCCTACCGACTCTGAATCCTCAAGAGCATTTACAGGGACCAACTGTTCCAGCTGCTTGGAAAGGTGCAAGAGCATGTCAGTCTGCCACCTGCCCCAGACAGATAGTCCTTATGTTATCATTTCAGCAGATGTGCCTAGGTTGTCTGAGTAATACACATGTACGCCTGAAACTACGGAGCAGCTGGTGAATAAAGTGTCTCAGCGCTGTATAAGAATACTAATGATGGAATGCAGGTGTTTGATGACATCCTGTTGGCACGCAGGGCACAGTTAACTATGGAGGTATTAGGGGTTTACATGTGGGAATCTGGCCATAGCATGAATTTCTGTATATTGGTCACCCTGCATAGTAGCCTATTATGCCACTGCGGATCAGCTTGTGGTCCTGGGGCACTACATGGTCAAGGTATGACCAATTCCCACATATCACTAATACCAGATACAATATTAATACTCCATTTACCTTTCACTCGCAATGAGTGCCTTAATAGCTGCTTCATTTTATCTTCAATTTAAATATATAGCAGTTCATGCAGAATTCTGATAGGATGCATTGGGCAACTGTGAGGGAGAGGGTGCAAGTGTTAACTATATTCTGCTGCACAGATCATGGAGCCAGGCATTTATGCATGAAGGATGTCTGATTGTGCACAACTCAGTTTGGAAGACAGTCCTAATAAAATGACATGTACTTTATGCATTAATGAAACTGTCAACAACAAGAAGGGGTCTCCTTATCTTCAATGTGCAGTGGGTACTTCTCTAAGGGGCTCAGTTTCTTCATCAAGCTCCGTGAGTTTTTTTAACTGAACCTAGTTGTTTGTGAATCTTATCAAAATCCCTGCTACAAGATAGCAGAAGTGCTCATTGGCTTTGAAACAATAAAATGTTAATATCACCCTAGTTAAAATATCAGCACTCTTTGATAGACTTTATGACGGTTCCCACAATTTCCAAAAACGCCATCAAGGTAAAATCAAGACACCATCTAGGATTTTGGGCAGAGTAAACTATTTATTTGCTCTATAAAGAGCTCCACTCCAAGGACCATTAGAATGCTTTACGTACAACAGTTAACTGAGTTCAGAGATCAGACCCATACATGTTTATCATGGCAACTGAACAGAAAGAGGAATTAACAGAAGGGAGATAAACAGAGATGAAGGGCGAGGGTGCACAATTTAGTGCAAGTGCAGGGAGAACAGCCAAAAAAAATGTAAAACATAGGGAAGTGGTCCCAAGACAAAGGTTTTCTTAATACATGCTCTTGGACATCAAGGAACTTAAGATTGAGCATGTTTGACTTGTTTTTGCATGCACTGATTGACAAGGGCAATGGGTGCATTATTCTGCATGGTGTCTAATCTGTTCCATACAGTTTAAATTGAAGAGCTGAGCATTCTCTACAAAATATAAAAATTGCCAATATTTGTAGCCAGTCGTGAACTTCTCAACCCTACTGAAGGTTTATTTTCAGCTCACACCAAATCCCCTGAGAATGTGCCTACCGGAGCTGTAAAGCAATGGCAGTTTCAATGTCAATAAACACATCTCTGCATTCACTTACGGATACTTTGGTTTTCCCGGAAGAATTACTTTACAGCAGTAACCTGTTTCCATTACAGCTCATCTTACTTTAAATGAACTATCATTTTTGGGGAAATGCACACCAAAACACTATGATATTGTTATGAATAGCATAGCTATTCTGTAAGGATATATTCAGAATAATAAATAGAGGTAATACATTTTTTTCAATTTACATCTGTTCAAATTCATCCGACTCCCACTGACATATAGGCACTTCACATGTGTTACTGCATTTGTAACTACAGAGGTGCACCCCCACTACATCAGGTGCAAAACATCGGAAGACACTACACTGCAGGCGCTAAATCAGAAATCGCAACATCCTAAGATTTTGAGAGAATAAACATTACTGGCAATTATTTATTAAAAACAATCAATTTATATTAATTAGGATATTAACAAATATCCACAAAGGCATGTAGGGGGACAGGAAGGGTTTACCAACAAATCACAAAAATGTACAATTAATAAATATAAGTGGAGAGTTATGAAAAAAAAGAGTAACATATGCAATATGAAAAAATAATTATAAACAAGGCAGGATGTGGGGGTTAATAGACAAGCAATACATATGTGTGTGTATATATATTCACTGAAAAAAACATAGGTCTCGGGGACGTTATAGTTATACATTAGCATTTAAAAAATCCTTTGAAATTCACCCAAAAAAATGTAGGTTTCAGGGACATTATAGTTAGAAATTAGCATTTAAAAAAACTTAGAAATTCACTGAAAAAACACAGGTTTCAGGGACTTTATAGTTAGTTGGACATTTCAGTCGTACAAAACCAGAGAAATTCGGCCGTTATAGTTAGTTGAGGTAACTATAACTTATGCCGCCGCAATGCACTGCTGATGATGTCACATATTACATCACTCATGACATGGTCAGTGACATCACTGATGTCATCTGAAATTACATCACTGATGACATCATCCAGTGACTGAGTGTTTCCAAAAAGTTTAAATATTATATATATATATATATATATACACACACACACACACACACACCAAGGTGTATTGAAGAATGAGTGGGTGTATGAGTGTCTGTATGGTTGATTTAGTAGATGTGTTACTGACTGTATAAGTGAGTGATTCAATGTGTCTTACTGAATGCATGGGTTAGAGACTAGACTGTGAATGTCTGTGTCTGTTGGTGTGTAAGCGGCTGCATAGGTTAGTGAGCAGCTACATGAGTGTCTATAAGGGTTATTGTTTGTCTGAGTATCTGTATGGGTGGCTGAGTGTCTGTGTGGGTGGGTGGGGGTGCGTGACTTTGTGCATAGATGTGTGAGTGGGTGATTCACTAGGTGTATGGGTTCAAGAGTGCATCTGTGAAGGGCTGTATGGGTGGGTAAATGTGTGTATGCGTGTGTTGATGAGTGTTTAGGTGTCCCAGTGGTACTGTGTGAGTAACTACATATGTGAAAGGTAGTATATGTGAGTGTTGGACTACATAAATGGCTACATGTGAGAGTAAGTGATTGTGAGAGTGGCTGTATGGATGAGTGTGTGCTTGTGTCAGTGATTGTATAAGAGAGTAAGTATGTGTTAGTATCTGTATGACTAAGTGAGGTGGTGTGTGAACAATTGTGTATGTGAGTAAATGGGAGTGTGATTGATTCTTTGTGTGACTGACTCTGTGTACAAATTACATTATGGGTGAATGGTGGTGTGTGACTATTTGCATAGGTGTATGAGTGCATATGATAGTGCTGTATTGATTAGTGACTGCATGTATGAGTGACTGCATGGGTGAATGAGAAGATGTGTGTGTTGACCTAGGAATCAGTGAGTGGGTATGTAGGAATTGATATTGGTGTCTCTTTGGTTTTGAAAATGGCAGTCTGTATTTTAGATTGGGTGGATCAAAAGTTATATTAGGGTATGAGGAGGTGCATTAGATTATCAAGTGGGTGATGTAATCAGTGATGTCATCAGTGATGTCATCAGTGATGTCACTGACCATGTGATGACTGACTTAATATGTGACATCATCAACAATGCATTGTGGGCGCACGAGTTATAGTTACCTCAACTAACTAGAACGGCCGAAGTTTTCTGGTTTTGTATGACTAAAATGTCCAACTAACTATAACGTCCCTGAAACCTGTGTTTTTTTCAGTGAATTTCTACGTTTTTTTAAATGCTAATTTCTAACTATAACGTTCCTGAAAAGTATGGTTTTTTCAGTGAATTGCTAAGGTTTTTTACATGCTAATTTCTAACTATGCCCACTTAGGTAAGACATATGCAGAAAGAGGAAGAAAGGCGCAGAAAGAAGGAAGAGAAATACAGAAAGAGGCAACAGAAGTCCAGAAAGATGAAGAAAGGTGCAGAAAGAAGCACGAGATAAGCAGAAAGAACTAAAAGAGGTGCACAAAGAGGCCTTTTTGCAAAGTCATCCTGTGCCCCCAACTTTTTGCTGACTAGTACTGGTGGTAACTGACTGACTAACCAGGCCCGGCGTCAGTGCTATGCTAAAAGAGACTTAGAATACAGTGAAAACACCTAGATACAGTAGGGTACACTATGGATTTGGGTACGCCTGTGATTGGCAGGACCTCCCCTGTAAGGCCCTAGTACATGCTAGGGAAGTGGGATTAAAACTACCTCTAAGTCAGAAGTACAGAAAGAAGCAAGAGCATTACAGAAAGAACCAATAGAGGTGCAGAAAGAGGCAAGAGAACTGCAGAAAATGGCAAGAGCGGTGCATGAAGAGGCAGGAGAGCTGCACAAAAAGGCAAAAGGGGTACAGAAAGAGGCAAGAGGAGTGCAGAAAGAAGAGAAGTACAGAAAGAAGCAACAGAGGTGCTTAAAGAGGCAAGAGGGGTGCAGAAAGAAGCAACAGAGATGAAGAAAGAGGATGGAGGGGTGCAGAAACAGGCAAGAAAGGTACAGAAAGAGGGAACAGGGTTGCGGTAAGAGGCATACAGAAATTTGCAAGTGAGGTTCAGAAAGAAGCAAGAGCTGTTCAGAAAGAAGCAGGAGAGGCAAAGAAATTGGGAAGAAGGGTTCAGAAAGAGGCATAAGGGACACAGAAATTTGCAATTGAGATGCAGAATAAAGCAAGAGCGGTGCATAAATAACTAACAGAGGTGCAAAAAGAAGCAAGAGGGGTGCAGAAAGAGGTAGGAGAGATGCACAAATTGCCGCAAGAGGTATAGAAAGAGGCAGGAGGGGTACAGAAATAAAAAAGAGTAGTGCAGAAAGAAGCAATAGAGGTGCTGAAAGAGGCACAAAGGGTGCAGAAAGAGGTAAGAGAAGTGCAGAAAGAAGCAACAGAGGTACAGAAAGAAGCAAGAGAGATGCAGAAACAGACCGGAAATGTGTAGAAAGCGGGAACAGGGGTGCAAAAAGAGGCAAGGAGAATGCAGAAAGAAGCAACTGAGGTGCAAAAAGAGGAAACTGAGGTGCAGAAAGATGCAAGAGAAGTGCATAAACTAACAAGAGAAGTGTAGAAAGAGGCACAAAAATTGCTGAAAGAAGCGACAGGTGTAGAAAGAAGCAAGAGAAGTGCAGAAAGAGGTAGGTGAGGTGCACACAGAGGCAAGAGGGGTTCAGAAAGAACAAATAGAAGTGCAGAAAAAGGCAAGAGAATTGCTCAAAGAAGCAACAGAAGTATAGAAAGACACAAGAGAACTGCAGAAAGACGCAAGTAAGGTGCAGAAAGAAGCAAGAGCAGTACAGAAAGAACCAACAGAGGTACAAAAAGAGGTAAGAGGGGTGCAGAAAAAAGTTGGATTGGTGCACAAAGAGGCAAGACAAGTACAGAAAGGCAAGAGGGGTGCAGAAAGAAGGAAGAGGAGTGCAGAAAGAATCAAGAGGAGTGCTGAAAGTGGCGCGAAGGGTACAGCAAGAGAAGTATAGAAAGAAGCAGGAGAGGTATAGAAAGAGGCAAGAGGGGTGCAGAAACAGGCATGAAAGGTGCAGAAAGAGGGCACAAAAGTGTAAAAAAAGCAAGAGAGGTGTAAAAAGAGGGAAGAGGGGTACGGAAAGAGGCAAGAGGGGTACGGAAAGAGCCAAGAGGGGTACAGAAAGAGGCAAGAGGGGTACAGAAAGAAGCAAGTAAGGTGCATAAAGAGGCAAGAGAGGTGCAGGAAGACACAGGAGAAGTGCAGAAACAAGCAAGAGGAATGCAGATAGAGGTAAGGGAATTGCTGAAAGAAGCAACAGAGGTGTAGGAAGAAGCAAGAGAAGTGCAGAAAGAGCCAAGTGAGGTACAGAGAGAAACAAGAGCAGTGCAGAAATAACCAACAGAGGTGCAAAAAGAAGCAAGAGGGGTGCAGAAAGAAGTAGGAGAGATGAACAAAGAGGCAAGAAAGGTACAGAAAGAGGTAGGAGGAGTACATAAAGAAGGAAGAGAAGTGCAGAAAGAAGGAAGAGAAGTGCAGAAAGAAGCAAGAGAATTGCTGAAAGAAGCAACAGAGATATAGATAGAAGCAAGAAAAGTAAAGAAAGAGGTAAGTAAGGTGCAGAAAAAGGTGATAGCAATGCAGAAAGAACCAACAGAGGTACAAAAAGAGGCAAGAGGGATGCAGAAAAAAGTAGGAGATGTGCACAATGAGGCAAGACAAGTACAAAAAGAGGTATGAGGGGTGGAGAAAGATGGAAGAGAAGTGCAAAAATAAGCAACAAAGGTGCTGAAAGAAGTGCAAAGGGTGCACAAAGAGCAAGAGAGGTGCAGAATGAAGCAACAGAGGTACAGAAAGAGGCAAGAGAGGTGCAGAAACAAGCAGGAAAGCTATAAGAAGATTGAACAGGGGTGCAGAAAGAGAAAAAATGGTACAAAAAGAGGCAAGAGGGGTGCAGAGAGAAGCAAGTGAGATGCAGAAAGAGGCAACAGAGGTGTAGAAAGATGCAGAGACAACAGTGGTGCAGAAAGAGAACAGGGGTGCAGAAAGAAGCAAGAGAGGTACAAAAAGAGGCAATAGAAGTGCAGAAAGAGGCAAGTGAGGTACAGAAGGAGGCAAGAGAACTGCAGAAAGAGGCAAGAGAGTCACAGAAACAGGCAAAAGGGGTGCAGAAAGAGGCAAGAGGTACAGAAAGAGGGAAGAGGGGTACAGAAAGAGGCAAGAGGGATGCGCAAATTTGCAAAAGAGGTGCAGAAAGAAGCAAGAGCAGTGCAGAAAGAACCAACAGAGGTGCAAAAAGAGGCGAGGAGGGTGCAGAAAAAAGAAGGATAAATGCACAAAGAGGCAAGACAAGTACAGAAAGAGGCAGGAAGGGTGCAGAAAAAAGGAAGAGAAGTGCAAAAAGGAGCAACAGAGGTGCTGAAAGAGGCGTGAAGGGTACAGAAAGAGTAAGAGAAATACAGAAAAAAGCAACAGAGGTACAGAAAAAGGCAAGAGAGGTGCAGAAATAGGGAACAGGCGTGCAGAAAGACGCATGAGAGGTGATGATACAAGCAAGAGAAGTGCAGAAAGAGGCAAGAAAAGTGCAGAAAGAGGCAAGGAAATTGCTGAAAGAAGCAACGGAGGTATAGAATGAAGCAAGAGAAGTACAGAAAGGCAAGTGAGGTTGAAAGAGGAAAGAGGGGAACAGAAAGAGGCACGTGAAGTACAGAACAAAGCAAAAGAGGTGCAGAAAGAACCAACAGGTAGAAAAAGAGGCAAGAGGGGTGCAGAAAGGGGTAGGAGAGGTGCATAAAGATGCAAGAGGGGTATAGAAAGAAGCAGGAGGGGTAAAGAAACAGGAATGCAGAAAGAAGCAACAGAGGTGCTGAAAAAGAGCGCGAACAGTGCAGAAAGAGACAAGGTGGGTGAAGAAAGAAGGAACAGAGGTAGAAGAAGAGGCAAGAGTGGTGCAGAAAGAGGAAAGAGGTGTAGAAAGAGGTAAGAAAATTGCACAAAGAGGCAGAAACAGGTGAAAGGGGTATAGAAAGAAGCAAGTGAGGTGCATAGAGAGGCAAGAGAGGTTTAGAAAGAAGAGGCAAGAGAGTTACAGTAAGAAGCAAGTGAAGTACAGAAGGAGGCAAGAAAACTGCAGAAAGAGGCAAGAGAGGTGCAGAAAGAGGCAAGTGAGGTGAAGAAACAAGCAAAAGAAGTACAGAAAGAAGCAAAAGAAGTGCAGAATGAGGGAAGATGGGGGGACAGAGAGGTAAGAGCGGTGCACAAAAAGCAAGACAGGTGAAGAAAGAAACAAAAGAAGTGCAGAAAGAAGGAACAGAGGGGCAAAAAGGGTGCAGAACGACAGAGGGATACAGAAAAAGGCAAGAGAGGTGCAGAATAAGGGAAGAAGGGTGCACAAAGGGCACGAGGGGTACAGAAAGAAGCAAATGTGGTGCAGAAAGAGGCAGCAGAGGTGCAGAAAGAGGCAAGAGAGGTGCAGAAAGTAGAAGAAATTTTTAGAAAGTGGCAAGAGAAGTGCAAAAAAACAAAGAAATGTGCAGAAAGAAGCAATAGAATTGCAGAAAGAGGCAAGAGAGGCGCAGATGGAAGCAAGAGTGGCTTGCACACTATTAGTACCAATTTAACACCCACATTTAGTAATAAATAACAGGTGATCATTCTAGGTTTGCAAAGGGCCTTCCACCATGCTGTAACACTTGTTGCTGCATTTTTTGTTAACGTTTGAGCCGTTAGAGCTAGAAACAAAACTTTTTTAGTTCAAATTTGAATATTAGCGAGCAGATGACGAATTGTGTGGCTAATGCAGAAAATGTATAATTGTGCGAAAGTCGGTGCAGCCAAACAGTCGCATAATTCCAGTGGCCCTGCTCATACCTCTGACTAGGTCCACATAATTTCACTGCACAACTTAACACGTAATTCCATTACACAACATACATCCACTCCACTTCACTCCAAAACACATTAGTAAACAACTTTCACATTTACAACGAAAATAGATCAAACTCTCACAAATGCGAAACCTATTACTTTGCAAACACTTCTTTAACTAGTAGTCACGTTTGCAAAGTGGTGGAGAAAGGGTGCTGGGCCTCCAACCAGTGCTCAGGAATTCCGCAGCGTAGGACTTACAGGAGGTACCAGGAGGGCTTCTTGGCCTTAAAAGACCCTTCATCCCCATCCCATAATCAGCCAGGAGGTGCGTCTGCAGAGTTGTGGAGAAAGGGGGGCATGGCCTCAGAAGACATCTTAGCAACCCCACTCTGTCGGACTTACTGGAGGTAACAAGAGAGGTAGCTGGCCCTCAAGGACATCCTTGGGGCCAACTATCCCACCTCTTACCTCCAGTAAGCCCCACACATTGAGATTGCTGAGAGGTGGACACACGCCACACCCCCTTTCTCCAGCACTCTGCAAACGCACCTCCTGGCACACTCTTGGTTGGGGGATGAAGTCCCCTTTCCTCCTGAGGGTCCCTGGGGGCCAACTAGCCCTCCTGTTACCTCCAGTAAGCTCCATACAGTGGGATTGTTGAGAGTGTTCAAAGGCCATGCCCACTTTTTTACACCACTCTGCAAATGTGAGTCCTGGCGCACCACTGCTCAGGGATGAAGTCCACTTTAGTCCTGAGGTCCTCAGGACACAAGAGGACCTCATCCCCCCCACCAGAAATGCGCCAGGAGGTGCGTTTGCAGAATGATGTAAAAACCACTTCTCTGCACTGTGTGGGGCTTACTGGAGGTACCCGGTGGGCTAGTTGGCACCAAAATACCTATAGGATTCTAGTGGATTTCCTCCCCACCCAAAAACGCACCAGGAGGCATGTTTGCAGAGTGGTGCAGGGAGGGTGTGGGGCCCCCAGGGAGATGCTGGCTTCTGTTTTCCTTTCTTTTGCTAGTAGGGGGAATGTGTGCCCACCATTCTCTTAACATGTTTGGGCCCGTGGGACCCCATCCCCAAGGGCCTGAGCATTATTTTTATTTTTTTTTAAACATGAAAGGGGGCTGCAGAGCCCCCTTCCCAGGGCCATTATTGGCTCCGGGGACCCCATCCCTCTGGGCCTGGCCTCATTTTATTTCATTTGTGCCAGGAGTGGGGGGCCGCCCAGCCTGGAGTTTTACGGGGGTGGGGGGCCAAGTGGCGCCCCTTCCTAAGGCCAATTAGGGCCCCGGGGACCCCATCCCCAGGGCCGGCCTTCCTTTTTTAAAAACAAAAAATAACAAATATAAAGGGGATGGGAGCCAAGTGGCCCACCTCCATGGCCACTTCTGCCACGGGGACCCCATCCCCCAGGGCTGACCCTCAAGTTGGGGTCCCTGGGGGGAGCCCCAATGCCCCCACGGACCCTGCCGGCTCCCCGCCGGCATTGTTTCTGGACAAGGAGAGCTGCTGACTTACAGCTCCCCTTGCCCAAAAGCACTTCTGCTTTGATTTGTTGAAGCGAGAGCAGGTTTCCTGTTATCGCCTCAATGAAGCAAAACAGTGTTTGCTATGGCAGGGCGGGAGCTGCATGTCAGAAGCTCTTCTTGTCCAGAAACAATGCTAGCTCCCGCAGGAGGTGGGAAGCCGGCAGAAGCCGGCAGGGACCATGGGGGCATTGGGGTTCCCCCAACTGGCCCTAATGTGAGAGCAAGCCCCGGGGGGCAATGTCCTGGGGGTGGTCACCCTGGGATATTGCATGAGCCAGCCCAGGGGGGTGGCGGTCCTGAGGGCCAAGGAGGGCTCCAGGAGGGGGATGTATCGGCCTCCCTCCCAACTCTTTAAAGACCCGGGGATGTGGTGGTCCTGTTACGCGCCAGGCTTCGTGCACTCTGGCATGGCTGAAAACCACCTCACTACATTTCCCATAATGCACCTTATTCGTCATCCTGTGTTCTTAAAAGTGTACTGTTGCTTTAAACACCCAAACATACCTTATCGGAAAGCTGAGACACATCTGCACTCCTGTGAATGCTGGTCTTTCTACGTGATGGAAGTAAGTCCTGATAGAAAACCAAGCCCACGTTATTTCAGTCCCCGAGCGAAGACGGATAAGGGCGCCTCCTACGATCCCATGAATATAAGTTCCCTTTCTCATGAGTCTCCTGAAACCACTATGCACAAGTTAGCCTCTGCGGAAGTTACAATCCAATCAGAACTCCAAACACTTAGTTTGCAAAACCAACGTCTGGTTGCAGAACTTGACTCTGTGAAAACACATAGACGGGTAGAAAATAGAGGAACCAACACACTCCCTAAACACAGGAAAAGCTACATCCAACCTGCCTGCTTTCATTTCCTTCTTCCTCAACTGCCTCACCTGGGGGTGGGACCTTTTTCCCGTAAGCGTAACTGTAATTACCCCTTCCTCTTAGCCATGCCCGAAAGGTTCAATAGGGATAGTAGCAAATATAGTGTCTTCATGAACCAGTGTCATTTGCAGTTCCTTTGTAGAGCCTCCTCATTCCCAGATGATGCATCCAAAGTCGCATTTGTTATCTCTTATCTCGTTGGGAATGCAGTCCTTTGGGTGGTGCCCCTTGTAGAAAACGACGACCCGGTATTGTATAACTTACCCCAGTGTACAGAACGCATGAGGAGTCTCTTCACAAGACACACGTACATGCAAGCCAGAGATAATGAATTGCTCGGTCTCAAGCAGGGATCTAAGGATCTTCTAACCTATATCACTACATTCAACAGACTAGTGACAGAAACTCACTGACCTGAGGAGAAAAGAACCTCTCTGTTTTACCAGGGTTTAAAGGATGAGTTAAAGGACAACTAGTCACAGATAGTGGACCCTCCTGAAGACTGCCCTTCTTTTATCGACCTTGTGGTGAAGTTAGATCACCGACTTGGAGAGGGAAAAGGTGAGAAGTCAAAGGGAAACTGGTCGCTTTTCCTGCTGCACCGAGGAGAAAAGAAGGAGGTCAAAGACACTAGGGAACCTTTGCAAATAGGAGGCATTCATGAACCGTTATCCAGCGTAGAAAGAGACAAGCATAGGGGCTTAACCTCTGTCTTTATTGTGGCAAAAGCGGTCATTACGCTAAGGATTGTACCGTGAAACCCAAAACTGCTTATAAAGCCCCCTCTCTAAATAGCGGTTTCGCTACTCAGTCAGAAAACTAGGAAACTTGAAGGACAAAGAGATCGATCCCTCAAGTTCTGTCCTCCTGCAGATCTCACATTTTCTATTTAACACCATGACGCCTGTACCTAAACACTTTACCATCTTAGTGACTCTAATATTACCTTCACAGCATAGAAAAGCAATTACTATATTACTGGACTCTGGCGCCATAGGGAACTTTCTAGGCATCACGTTGGCTAAAGGTCTGGGGATCAAATTCATCCCCAAGGCCCAACCAGAGAAGGTAAGAGCAGTTGATGGCTCTGAGTTGTCTTCTGGGTTACTGACTTATCAAACTACTGACATTGTCATGTTGTGTGATAATGGACACACAGAGAACATTTCCTTTGATTTAATTAGAATCCTTCGGGAGAACTTTTTTTTGCTTGATTGTTTAGTAACATCGTAGCAGGATTTGGCTACATGCTGACCTGCGTTGGATACAGAGCTCTCTGTCTCTCTTTTGACAGAAGGTAGACGTTTGCCTCTGACTTTGCAAGACAGCAACAATTGAGCACCTCAGCTCTGCTAACTAGAGAAAACTGAATACTTCTTATTTTTTTTTCTTAAACCTCGAAGAGACCTTGTGGATAAAGCCACTTCCACAGCAACTGTGTAAGTAAGTGAACAGTGCACTGTTAACAATACAAAAGACGCTCTCAGAGAAATATTCCTAGATGACAAGATCGTCTAGACATATATTTTGTTAACATTAGGTGTATTGTTTTCTATTTCGTTTTTGTTCTTCCTGTCATGCAGCCTGGAAACACACGCTTAGATGAGTTCCTACTTCAGCTCCCCTGTTCAACTCCTGGTGGTCCTCCCTGAACAGTCTCTCCTAGGAGGTATTAGGCATTACCCTCGTGACTGGTTACTTGGGCTGACTATACCTTATCGGAGAGCTGAGACGCATCTTCGCTCCTGTGGATCCTGGTGTTTCTACATGATGGAATTAAGTCCTGATAGATCCCTGGGGGTCAGCAACGGACTCCCGCACTTCATTTATGTATGCCCCGGAGAGGTGGTGGTCCCTGGGCATGTGGGTGGGGGTTTGAACCCCCCACACAATTTTGTTTTGTTGAACTCAGAACCCCGGGGAGGTGGCGGTCCCCAAGGCTGTGGGAGGGCTGCGTGTCCCCACGTTTAAATATCAAAGCGCAGGGAAGGTGGCGGTCCACAGGCCTGCGAGGGGAGGAGGGAGCCCACCACTCATTTTTTGTAAATAGGCCTCAGGGAGGTGGCGGTCCCCCTGCACATTATGGATGAAGCCCCGGGTAGGTGGTGGTCCCCAGGGCTGGGGGCCCCCACGGGTGCCAGCTACTTAATTGGCATTGCCCCCGGGACCTGCTCCGCCCAGGGGCTTAAGGAAAATGAAGCGAAGGAGTCCGCACATTGTTTTTTTAATTTGTTTGCCCTGATTCGCGCACCCTGCGTGAATTCGGCCTATTATTTAAAAAGAAAATGCTATTTTGGGCCCCAGCAGTCCTTCTGGGACCCCCTGAGCAGGCCAAGGGGGTCAGGGTGTGTCATATGGAAAATGGTGGAGTGGGTCAGCGATTGCGCACACTGCTTCCGTTAAAGCCTCTGAAGAGAAGCATATGGAGCTTCGAAACGCGTCAGGCAAATCCATTACGGAGGGGCATCTACAAGCGGATCCCCGTCCTTACCTACACATAAATCAAGCTGCTGGTCGTGTGCTACTTAAAGGTGGACAACTTTTGGAGCAATAATTAACACGTGGCAGTTCGGCGCTGGAAGCCAAATGCGGAGACTTTCCAACTTGTGCCAAATCCTACCAAGGAGAACTATTGCTTTTGATAAAACATTTTCAACAGAAACCCACTTAGGGTATACAGTTTGGCTAAGGAGTGGACCTCACCTCCCAGCATGCAACACAATCTTAGCACTATGCGGGTAATGCATGACTTTAATAGAAATAAAAGAGAGCCTGTTCTGAAGGAAATGGAATAAGCCAGCCTCTGATGAGATGCAAACGGCATCGAAACGCGTCAGGCTAATAATGGATAATTGAGGCACATAGCGGAGAGCCGCAACTCAAGACCGGATGGTGGGCTTCCAGCTGTGTGCCCTCCAGAAAGCTTCTGGGCAATTGGTGTTATATATATATATATATATGGCTCAATTTCTGTTCCCAGTTGAAACCACAGAAGTAACGGACCACCACACGGCTTGCAGAGTGTCACAGCGAACTTTTATTATCCATTTTGCAGCAGCAGTTCAGGTAGGCATGACGCGTTTTGGGCAGGGACTGCCCTTGATCACATGACGGAAATGCAGTTAGAGTCACTTTAAATAGAGCACACACTCATTTTTTTCATCTATAGTAATACCACGTGTTCTAATGATCAAAACATAGAAAACGGACTTTTTTTAAAAGTGTAAGGTGTTTTACATGTGCACAGAAAAATTGGTAATTTTGCCTGCATGGCTATAACCTTTTAGCAGCATATTATATATTGCACATAAAATAGAATATTTACAATTTAGTTCATTTTGCAATGAACATATAACCGCTTAAATGCGTTTTGACTTGTGCAAATTTAGACTGACAGCATAATTATTAAAAACCACACAATACAACTACAATATCATAGTAATTCAATATGTAAAACCATTGCAACCAATAAATAACATATAAATATGTTAAAATAATAAAAAAGACCTCATATACATAACAGGTCAATTAATGATTTACATGAATACATATCATATTTAAAATGATTGTGCAAATGGCAATTCACCAAACAAGTGGCTATACTCGTAATGTAGCTGACTTGTGAGTTACTTTTTCATACTGTCTCATAAAAATGTCACACTTAACTGTCCCGTTGTTACATAAAAACATACTATTCATAAAGTGCTAATGCTGAACTAATACAAGAAGGATAGTGCCACTACCCTTAAGCCAATGGTTCCTTCTAGAAGGAATGAATAATCAAATGTATTGTAGGCAAAATTACGATGTAAAGTGCTGAGTGAAATAGGTGCAACCAAAATAATATGAAAGGTTTAAAAACTAGTGATCCTGGAGAGAGATATGAAATTACAGGTTCAATAGAGGTCGCTCAGGGACAGTGGTCAGATAGTCATTAAGGCATCTGGTGTAATCATACAGATCATTGGCGATAGAATCAACCCAAGTAACATATCTAACTGAATCAGTGGATGGGGTATTGGATAGGGTGCAGTAATACGAAATTACAGGAAGGTATGCATGTCCTCCCTGTCATTAAGGCCGTTAGGATGCTTAGAATCAAGGTTAAGAATGTATCTTGTCTCTAACTGCCTTAGAGCCTTGTCCCTATCCCCACCTCGCTTGGGAGCCGGTGCCTGATCAATTACAAAGTAAGTAAGACAATTCACGTCTTTATTGTGGCTTACTTTAAAATGTCTGGCTACCGGGTAAGCCGGGTCACTATGGATAATAGCAGACTCTCGGACTCTTGGGCAGAGAAACACACGCCGTGAGGGGAACGGCAGCCCGTGGTGCAATCCTCACCTTCCAAGCGCCGTGAGGGCAACGGCTGGTCTAGCGAGGCTCCCTGAAGCTCCCCGAGGGACTGCACATCCCAGGTGCCCCGGAGGCAAGCGGCGCACCTGGAGCGTCATCACCAGCGCCCGGAGGCGCGATTTAACTGCGGAGCGCCGAGCGCTCAGTGGGGGCAGACTCTCGGACTCTTGGGCAGAGAAACACACGCCGTGAGGGGAACGGCAGCCCGTGGTGCAATCCTCACCTTCCAAGCGCCGTGAGGGCAACGGCTGGTCTAGCGAGGCTCCCTGAAGCTCCCCGAGGGACTGCACATCCCAGGTGCCCCGGAGGCAAGCGGCGCACCTGGAGCGTCATCACCAGCGCCCGGAGGCGCGATTTAACTGCGGAGCGCCGAGCGCTCAGTGGGGGCAGACTCTCGGACTCTTGGGCAGAGAAACACACGCCGTGAGGGGAACGGCAGCCCGTGGTGCAATCCTCACCTTCCAAGCGCCGTGAGGGCAACGGCTGGTCTAGCGAGGCTCCCTGAAGCTCCCCGAGGGACTGCACATCCCAGGTGCCCCGGAGGCAAGCGGCGCACCTGGAGCGTCATCACCAGCGCCCGGAGGCGCGATTTAACTGCGGAGCGCCGAGCGCTCAGTGGGGGCAGACTCTCGGACTCTTGGGCAGAGAAACACACGCCGTGAGGGGAACGGCAGCCCGTGGTGCAATCCTCACCTTCCAAGCGCCGTGAGGGCAACGGCTGGTCTAGCGAGGCTCCCTGAAGCTCCCCGAGGGACTGCACATCCCAGGTGCCCCGGAGGCAAGCGGCGCACCTGGAGCGTCATCACCAGCGCCCGGAGGCGCGATTTAACTGCGGAGCGCCGAGCGCTCAGTGGGGGCAGACTCTCGGACTCTTGGGCAGAGAAACACACGCCGTGAGGGGAACGGCAGCCCGTGGTGCAATCCTCACCTTCCAAGCGCCGTGAGGGCAACGGCTGGTCTAGCGAGGCTCCCTGAAGCTCCCCGAGGGACTGCACATCCCAGGTGCCCCGGAGGCAAGCGGCGCACCTGGAGCGTCATCACCAGCGCCCGGAGGCGCGATTTAACTGCGGAGTGCCTCTCGCCCCGCGAGTCGCGCGCGGGAGCGCCCGAGCGAAGCCCGGGCAAAGGGCGGGCCCTCTGTGGCCCTCAGAGGCCTGAGGAGTCTGGGCCGGGCACCACCCCCTGGCCAATTTCCCTGCGAACTTCAAGGTAACAACGCTTTGTGATTAATATATTGCTAATGGCTCCAACTGCATCTAAACCCATCACCAAGAACATGGTTAAAAAAACCCCTATTACTACACGCTCTGTTGCAAGGACCGCTGTCCAAACTAAGACACCATTACCAACGTTAACTGCCATTGACCTCATGCTCCAACAGACAATTGTAGTGGTAGCAAATGCCATCGAAAACACTGAGAAACGTTTGTCTCTACCTCCTAGTGCCTGCCTAATCCACCGCACTCCACAACCTGTTGATAGCACTGTATATAATATCAATATGACAGCATTATCCAACGATTCCATGCTTATGCAATCTTATACAGGTCTCCCGGGTACTGTGCCTCCACCCACAGTAGACTTCCCTACATCTCCCATACAACTCCAAGATAGGGACAGCCGTCTATCCATAACTCCTAACTTACAGATTGATGTTCCACCACCTGAGGAATCGGGTCCCAGTGCTGCCCTTAGCGCATCATTGATTACCTGCGATACTGCAGATACTATGCCTACAATAGACCTAGTCAACAATAGCAGTGACAGTAGTATGATCAACCAGGGTATCGCCCATCGCAGAACCAGACGCATTTACACCAGGAAACCACATGCTTTCTTAAGGGGATGTATGAAACTAAAGGGCAAAAGAAAGAAGACCATCTTACCCACACCCCCCATAGATCCATTCAATGGAATTGCAAGATTGATGCCTAATACAGGACCGGAAGTTAATATGGAGTCAATACTGGTCCAAATTACGGATGCCATGAAGCACCTTATTGCTCCCCTAAATGATAAACTCGAGCAAATAGGTAAAAAGGTGGAAAACCTAGAAAAATTGGGCCTAGCCAAATTAGACATCCTTGAAAACTTAGGCCCACAAACTATACAAACTACACAAACCACTCAACCCATCTCCAATGTATCTATCAGGAATAAGGCTATAACAACTGCCCATATTGTATCTAAACCACAGGTTCCATCAGTGAGTAATACAAATCCACCAGCACCTACCTGTAAAACCGTAATCTTACAAAGTAACACCCATAACGGCCCATCTCCTTCCACCTCTCACAGAGCAACTGGGGTGGTGCTTAAGGACTACACCCCAGCAAGCAGGAACCCACCGGCGCGTAGTTATTATAACAATATCATCCCCGCTGTGATCAATCTTCCACCAGAAAGTAGGCCTCTGGTAGCAATCCTTGCTAATGTACCGAAACTCAAACCCTCCCAATTTGAAAACAGTGAAACTCTTAAAAATAAAATTTTACACTGGCTGGTCCACAACTGTGGCTTCCCCTTAAGTGGTGCAGGCCAGATTATTTCAACCCAAAGGGTAGGGTGGGTGGGTCCAAGCAAAAAGGACATAAACGGGGACTGCGTAATTATAAATTACAAAACCACTGAATGGGCACGTGACTCCATCTTGAACGCACCCATCCCCTCTGATAAAGAATATAACACAACCCTGTTCCCTTTGGATTATTTTTATAGAAACCTGGTGGGGTTCAAGACACCCGTGCAGAATTTTAAACATCCTAGAGCAACTAATACACCTTACCCATCTGCATTGCAGGCACCTGTACAATTAGCCGGGCATTCTTCCCATTCTTTGTACCCCACGACCACTCATGTATTTAATAATCAGCATGTTCCACAACCACCTATGGAATTGTACAGAATGCCTAATCCCAATTATCTTAATTATCACAATACAATTGGGTCTGGAAGTAACATCTATGGACAATTCGCTGTTCCAACATCTAATAGATTCGAGATGTTCAATTCTCTTGATGAAAACGATTGACTGCCAGATATACCCACTGGAGAAAGTGTAATACATATAAACACCTCTGCTCTAAGTTTAAATAATCCAACCACGATAGCCGACCACAACCGTACATGCCCGCCTAAAATCCCCCCTGCAAATGAACCCTCCATAGAGAACCCGACAATCATCCCTAACGACATGGCAACGATAGATAACAGCACCTGCACGGTGGTAAACCATCTAGGCGATCAAATGCCATCTATAGCAACAACAGAAATGATTCCATCCCATGTATCCAGGGAAAGTTCACTGAGGGTTATCACATGGAATGTAGCGGGCCTAGCTTCCAAGGTAAATACACCTGTATGGGATGGCTTTCTGAAGCAAGGCTATGACATCATATGCCTCCAAGAAACGTGGGATAGAGCAGAAGTCCATGTTGAGGGATATTCCTCCTTTAGCGTGCTGGCGGTGGCTTCGCAGGCTGGCCGCGCCAAGGGGGGGTTAGTGACCCTGCTATCTACAACATTGACTGAGTTTTGGGTCAGTAGCCATGTAGTCTTGGGAGATCATGCATCCGTTTTGCGCGTGACCCACAGTGGTTCTAAAGATCTAATAATTGTGAACTTTTACAATAACATCGCTAGCCACAGCCAGGGGTTGTTCATCTCTGACATCGACCAGGCTGTCGATGCAATGTTATCAAGCTCCCCTAAACCAGCGGTAATCTTGTGGGCCGGAGATTTTAATATCAAAACGTGCTCTTATGCACTCAAGGGGGCTTGTGGCCACAGGGAAGAATATTCTGGAAGGGAAACTACCAGCATCTTCAACCACTTCCCGCATAACATCCTAGGAAGTGCCTTGAATAACCTACTGGCCAAATATGATTTAGAACTTCTTGAATGCAATACGAATGCCAACAATGTTAGATGCCCGACATTCCACGGAAGGAATAGCCATTCATTTATAGATCACATTATTGTCTCCAGCTCTGCAATGTATATAAATGTGTGGGTAATCGAACAAACGGTCAGTGACCACAACAGTGTATCTGTCGAATTACTGGACTGGCCGTCAAAAAGGAACTCTCACGGCCAACCTATCCAGGACATTTCCGTAGGAAGACCAAATGGGATGAGGGTGAAATGGATAAAAGTCGACCCTACCAAAATTGTCACCAACATAATCACTAATTGCTACGGAGAATTGGAATACTGTTTATCCCCAACACCATGCCCATGCCCAGAAATCTTGCTGTCTAAATTTCTAATCATCACACAAACTGTTGAGAAATTATTGACAAGCAAATCAAGGGAGCGCAGAAAAGTTAAGACGGCGTGGTTTGATGATAACTGTGCCCAGTCACTAAAAAGGCTAAAAACCTCATTAGATATAAAACCGAGAGACCACTGCAAGATAAGGGAAGACCGTCATAACTACAAAATCGCCCTGGCTACTCGGAAGAGTGAACTACAGGATGAGGCATGGGTTAAATTAGATCGGGCAGCGGAAACAAAAGATCACAAACTCTTCTGGGACACTGTAAACAGTCCGTACTTAAAGAATGACAACATCCCCGAACTTACCTCGCATGTCAGCTGTCAAGATTGGATTATACATTTTACTGGGATTTTTAACTCTGATTGTTCAGATCCTAATGTTTTAACTGGAATGCCAATTAATTTTAAATGGGAGAAATTATTGTTTACAGTATCTTTAAATGAGGTGCAGGATGCTATAGAGAAAAGTAAGGGGGGGAAAGCCCCGGGCCCAGATGGGGTCCCTGTGGACTTTTTTAAATTTAAGATTGACATTTGGGCGCCTATTTTAACACGTTACTTCAATGCTGCTATTGTGAATGAACTACCTACCTCATGGGGTCAATCCATTTTGGTGCCTCTTTTTAAAAAAGGTTCAAGGGCTGAAGCACGTAATTATCGTCCAATTTCTCTTTTGGACTCGTCATTAAAAATATTGAGTCGCGTGCTTCTGGGAAGATTAGAGTCCTGGGTTGAGGACAATAAGGTCCTATCACCCATCCAGTACGGGTTCCGTAGGGGTATAGGAACCATGGAGCAGTGTGTGAACCTTGAGCTTATTATCGGCAAGTACACGAGAGCAAAGGAAGGGCATTTGTTCATGTGTTTTGCCGATCTAAGCTCGGCGTTCGACCTTGTGGAACACACACTGCTCTGGCCAACACTACTCGCTATGGGCGCACCCCCCGAAATAATTCACCTGCTGGCTAGAATGTACAGTAGCCTATCAAGCAAAGTTAGATTTGGACCAAATGGAGAGTGTACCCCCTTTTTTAAAATAGGTAGAGGGATTAGGCAAGGGTGCGTTCTCGCACCCTTGCTGTTTTCCCTTTTTATAAACCAGGTCGATCAGTCCCTACAAGAGTCCCATGCAGATGCCCCTATGATAAATGGCAAACAAGTACCCGTCCTCTTATACGCGGACGACGCGGTCCTGATTTCCAGGACCGCGAATGGGCTCCAAAAGTTAATTGACAAATTTAATGTTTTTATTAAAGGCAGAATGCTTAAAATTAATAAGGGTAAGACTATGACTATGACCTGTGGGAAGAAATTGAAGAAAAGTAAGTCATTTTTCCTTGATGGGGATAAACTTGAGGCTGTGCAACATTTCTGTTATTTAGGCATTACATTCTCTGGGGACGGGAGATGGGCAAACGAGCAATCTTGTATAGGTATGAAGATGATTAGAAACACAAACTGCATCTTCAGATTCGCCTCCAAATTAGGGGGGCGTAGAATAAGGGAGATGATTACCATTTATAACTCCAGGTGCATGTCCTCTGCCCTTTATGGAGCAGGGATATGGGGATATAATTCCCAGATTGCCCTCTCCATTCAGCAGGAAGAAAATAGGTATCTTAAACGCCTATTATGTCTTCCTGCTTCAGCTTCCAACGAAATTACACATAGGGAGCTGGGCATACACCATGCTACAGACTTGATTGCACTACGTCCCCTCTCCCTTTGGCGTTCTATCTGGGCCAAAGATGAAACCAAGTTTACCCAGGAATTAATTCTAGACTGTTTTAAACTGGACCAGCACTTAAAAATCCCCTGGCTAAAACATATTTTTCACTGGTATAATTCCCTTTTTGGCCAGGATATTTTTAAGGATACCCCAACAGAATTAGTTTTAACGAAGCGTGACCTTAAAACCACCTATATGGATCATGCTGAAGGGATTAGAATGAAGGGGTGCGCTACACAAAGTACCCTCAAACTGTACCTGGAATACAATTTAAATACAGGATTCCCATTATACCTTACATTTGTCAGTATTAACTCCCATCGTTTTGTTTTGGCACGCCTGAGGCTGGGTATAGTCCACCATTTGGTGGCCTTCCCTACTATAAAGAAGCCGGGGTCCTGCCCGTGCCCATGCGATGGAAAATCGAAACAGAGTATCTGCCACTTTTTACTTTTTTGCAATTTTTATACCGGTTTTAGAAAATTTTATCTAAAACAATTATTTTTAGAATACAGTACGTATGATATAAGAGCTGCAATGCAATTATTGTTTGACCTGTCGTCCCCTAACATATGTTATCGTGTAGCCACTTATGTTCTTAAATGTATTAGGCACAGGAAATCAATTATCATATGATCTCCGTTGGAAAAGACACCTATGATCAATTGTGAGCTACTGTCAAACCTTATGCATTTCTCTTATACGTGACCTCTGGTTTTTATCATGATTTTAGACCTTGTATTGACTGCTCTTCTGGCCTGTACCCCCCTGGACTCATACCTTTTAAATTTTTTTTGTATATAATTGTTGATGAATATGTAATAGACTTTTACAGTTAATGCACTTTAGTTACTCTGGCATATTTTTGCACATACTATTGCACTTTATGCCCAGTTCAGGTTCTTCTTTGTTTGTATACAATTGCTGCTTAAATACGTGAGAAAAGTTGTAGACATTGCACTTTAGTTATCCCTTGCACAATTTGCACACACTACTGCACTTTATGATCAGTCTAAGCCTTCTCCTGACTGGTACTACCTTATCCAGCAAGTTTTGCACTACACTTTAATAATTGCTGCTAAATATAAACGTCCCCCTTTTCTTTGCATATTTTGCACATGTTATTGCACTTTAGACCTGGAATAGGTCTCTTGTTTAAAGTACCACCTATCTGCATGTTGTACTAAATGTAAAAAAAGGGCTGCTATTTACAAGTGATTACTCTATGGTATATTGATGTGATATGTTTTGCATTAATTTGCTGATTGTCGTTAAGTGCTATGTCCAATCCTTGCCTATTTTGCACACATTACTGCACTTTTCGCCCTGTGTAGGTCTCTTATTTAGTATTATCCCCCCCGGCATGCCTTGCATAAAACGTGTAAACTGACGCTATATTTAGTGATTATTTTCTCTTTTAGATTTTATTTTTGCCTGTATTAATGCAATTGTTTTAGTAGTTTCATCATTCTTTATAAAAGTGACTTCAATTGTATTTATGAATGTTGCTATATGGTTGTATCTATAGAAACCGAATAAAGCATTTTGAAACTGGATAATAGCCCGAATGTGTTGCAGGATACGCATATGTACTGGATTTTTTGTGCTGCCAACATAACGTAAGCCGCAAGTGCACGTGAGGACGTATATAGCGTACTCAGTGCGGCAATCATATTTACCCCTAATGAGTTGTGCTTTGGTTTTAAACGGGGTGTTATAGGTGGCAGTGTTGGCTCCAAAGTTGCATGCCCTACAGGTAGCACACTTGCGAAATCCGTTACTGGAGGGCATCCAAGTTTTTATACTGGTAGACCCAGTGGAGATCTCTTTAGATAAGAGATTCCCCATGTTTTTAGATTTTCTGAATGTCACGCTAGGATGTTCTAATAGCGTGGTTTTCAGAATAGGGTCTGTAAGGACTATGGGCCAATTCCTATTCATGATGTTTCGTATTTTGCGTTCCTGTCTACTGTAAGTGGTGATCAGTCTTGGGGAACAGGTTTCAACCGCTGTGCCAGCATCTAACTCAATGGTGTTTAGTAACAGGGTGGATCTAGGTCTCTCATTAGTTTTGTTCATGGCCTTGTCAAGAATGTCCTCGCTATACCCTCTCGCTCGCATGCGTTCCAGACTTAACTGACTGCAGATATTAAATTGTTCCGGCGTGCTGCAAATGCGTTTTAAACGCAGCAATTCACCGTAGGGTATGCTGGCTATTAAATGACGCGGATGAGCACTGCATGCGTGTAATATTGCATTTCCAGCAGATGGTTTTCTATATGCTGTGGTAGTGAGTGTCTCATCAGTTATCTGTATTTGGACATCCAAAAACTCTAGCGTAGTGTCACTTATGTTTGAAGTGAAGTGTAGATTGAACTCATTGGTATTTAAAAGTTCAACAAACTCCAGTGCACTTTGCATATTGCCCTTCCAAATAACAAAAACATCGTCTATAAAACGAAGCCATGAAATAACATTGTTTTCAAACACAGTCTTGTGTTCCTTCATGAGGACCTGCTTTTCCCAAAACCCGACATGCAAGCATGCGTAGCTTGGAGAAAAGCAGGCCCCCATGGCCACCCCTTGCTTCTGTCTATACAGTTCCTTTTCAAACGAAAAGTAATTGTTATGTAGACACCATGAGATGAGGGAAATTAACATTTTGTTATGCATAGCATATTCAGCAGGACGTATATTTAGGAAGTGTTCAACACCACGTAAACCACATTCGTGACGTATGCTAGTATAAAGAGACTCTATATCTAGAGTTAATAAAATCCATTCCTTTGACCAAGTTATGTTACCGAGGTGCCTTAAAAAATCACCAGTGTCCTTTAGATAAGAGGGCATAGTTCTTACCAGGTCCTGTAAATAGAAGTCAATGTATGAGTCCACATTTTCCGTCATACTTCCTATCGCCGAGATTATAGGGCGTCCAGGAACCGGAGTAGTGTTCTTGTGAATTTTTGGTAGTAAATATAGGAAGGGTAGCCTTGGGTGGGTGTTGAACAGAAACTTATGTTCATCATTCGATAACAACCCCTCAGATTTCCATTTAGATAGTTCTTTCTTTAGATTGTCCTTCGCTTTATTATATTTACTCCACGTTGTTAGTTCATAACAATCATTGTTATTCAATTGTCTCTTGGCTTCTAAGTCATATTGTATATTATATATATAGATCACCAAGCCTCCATGCAGCAAGGACTTCATGGCACCATGAAGAAGAGTTTGAGCAGGTAGTTTCTTCCTTTTTCAAATGTTTATGCAACCACCATTCGTGCAGAAAACATGGACAGTCTACGTGTTTCAGCGCTGTGCCTTCAACTGGACCATATATATATACACATATACACGCATACAAATAGATAACATTTAAAACTAACCTGTGAAGTATGTAGTGAATTAAAAACTAGATATTTCTAATGGTACAACCAATGTTTTATTATTGTCTTGTTTTTCTAACATGAATGTTTGCATGTAGTGTTGGAAGGATGCATCCACCAGGTATCCTTCCTTGGGTCATACTGATATGCCCAAACACAAGTGCCCCATAAATTTCGGAACACTGCCTAAACCCCTGTTTGCAACAACATCAGTAGTGCAAGTAATATTGAGTTTACAAATATCAAATGCAGTTAACTCTATCCCTCTGCAACTTTTCCACTGGTCGGTTTCTGCAGATCATTCTTGCTGAAATTAAAGAAGTAAAACTGACCAGTAATTTCTGGGGCAAGCAAATTCAGTATGGTAAGCATCAAATTCCGAATTGTATGACCTACTTCAGAGTTCAACTTGGATGAGACAGTATTTACCTGACATGATAAATCTCTTGGGCTAGGTTTCCTTCTTGCCTTGGTCTAGTAAATACCTCATGTCCCCTTTGCCCACTAGTGATGAAAAAATTGTATCACAATCTGTCAGCACTGAATAAGTGCATATAAAAAATGAATTCATGATCATACAGTGACAAAAATAAGACAGACGGCTAAGGTTTTATGGGCAATTAATATGGCCTCTTTTTATATTTTTTCCATGGTGATGTTGAGAATATTTTGTGATGTCTATTATGTTGTTCATTTTTTATTGAAGTAGCAAAAGATTATTTATGACATTAGAATACATTTATAATTGTTTACATACATATGACAACTATATGTTTTTTGCACAGTGTTAAATTACCTGATTGATGGCACATCGAAGTGGGTAAGTTTGCAAGTGCATCTACACGGCAGTGTGTGCGTGGATTTACTTTATGGAGATAGATTAGGACATTTTTGGTTGATCCAGTAGTGATTGGGGGCACGATGCATTTCTTTGAGATATGCTACAGAGTCTCGAAATGGTTTGACGATTTACTCTTTTTAAGACTAGTCGTGATTGAGGATGGTGGTTAGAACTCGCCTTTGATTTACTCTCTATGGGATGATAGTAAGGCTTATGGTGCTCTTCCAAGTAGTTAAGGAAACCCTTCTGTTCTTTCTATGTGCACTTGTACTTTTTTAAGTAGGAAACCAAAACAGTGATGAGTGGGTTGCTTAAATTAAGCTCAGCCACTGTAATTACTCTGGACCTCAATTCAGTGTACTTTTTTTTCCACCATACCACCTCAGACAGGAACTAGCCTTCTGCAAATCAGGCTTGGTCCTGCATAATAGAAATGGGCCTACCAAAACTTACAGGTCAGCACCTCTCTGAATAGGAACATAAGCTTCCCAAGACCAGTTTCTATCTATTTGGGTATTGTCAGTAGGGTGCAGCTTGATTCGTATGAGACAGTGAGCATGGGACCCACATCCAGGCATTCCCATTGCATTCAGAGTGTTGCACTGAGGAAATCAAAAAGAGGTGGTTGGATTGCCTGAATCAATCTAAGCCACTGGTAATTGCTCTGGGTGGCAATAAAGCCCCATGTTTGCATTGCACACAATGAATGGCACCTTATATGCCCTGTGCAATTTAGCCTTAGTCCTGCATTGCACTTCATATTAGAACTTTAGCATTAGCCTGGGAGCCGTCAAGCATATGGGGTTTGCAACTGGGCGTTGGATTTCCGGGTACAACAGCAAGTCTGTTGTGTTCTCGCTAGATGATTTTTCGACACAAAGTGTTATTCTTTTCATGGAATCATAGCAGTAAGCTGACTCCTCCAAATGACATTTACCAATTTGTCACAGTTGCTTGGCAACCTATTTCTTCTGGACAGACCTACAATTGTTTCTAATTTCATCACACCTCTGATAATTTGAGATAGTGTTGTATTGAGCATACATGGTATATTCGGTCAAATGTTGGGTATTCCGACAAAATATTATTAAAACTTATCATGAGACACACATATTATGTCTTCAATATAGAGATGTAAGATGTAAAAAATATTGTGGCTCAGAATATCAAACTAATGTTATTGTTTCTCGAAAATATTGTTTACTATTATTGTTAAAAAATCATCTGCTCTATTGCTGTGATTTATATTATTTGTTCCAGTGTGTATTTTTTGTTTAAAAATATTGTATTTGTTTTCATATTCATTTTAGGTGTGAAATGTTAGGTTTAAAGGATAATAGCATGAATAGTAATTACATTTTCTAAAAGTATGTTATGTTTAAAATTGTTATGGTATTTTGTTTTATTTTAGATATTTTATAATACATTCTTTTAAAATAATTTTTTTGTTTCAAAACTATTTTTTAAAATATGTATAATTGAATTTGTGATCTTTTAAACATTTCTTTTAAAATGTTTCAAAATTGTAATATTTATTAAAATTTGTACTAATTACATTTTTGGTTTATAGTTTGCTCCATGATAATTGTTATATTAATTTAAATAGCTGAAAGTAATGCATTTTAACACATTTATTGGTTTTTACCCAATTAATTTTTGTATCTTTATTATATCAGAACTTTTAAACC
This sequence comes from Lissotriton helveticus, assembly GCF_964261635.1. Classification (NCBI taxonomy): domain Eukaryota; kingdom Metazoa; phylum Chordata; class Amphibia; order Caudata; family Salamandridae; genus Lissotriton; species Lissotriton helveticus. The sequence continues at coordinate 1,143,613,536 of NC_136063.1, read as the reverse complement.
TACCTAATTTAACTGTATTTTTTACTATTGTATAGGTCTGTAACATGAATGTAAAACATTATAGCTATTCATTTTATATTTAAAGTAAACCGCTATTTATTTGACGGTGCTAGTTATCTCAATTTAAGTTTTAAATTCGTTTTTTGGGGGATAATTAAAATATATAGCCAAAATGTATTCTTTTATTGTAATGTATATACTTGCATGTGTGCTATTAGTTAATTTGTAAATTTAAAAGTGTAGCATTTTCTTTAATGTCTTTAAGCTTGGTGTGGGCATAGTAAATTGCACCCTACCCCTCACTTCCCAAAGTCCAAATACTTTCGCCAACATGGTTAGGTTATGAGAATGAATGGTAATTCTGAACCCCCTAAAGTACACCACTTTTTCCAACGTGGTTAAGTTTGGTGTGGGAATGGTAGATCTGAACCCCTCAAAGTACAACACTTTCCTCAATGTAGTTATGTATAGAGTGGGACTAGTAAATCTAAACCCATTACAGTCCAATAGTTTCTGCACTTTGGTTACCTTTGCAGTTATGTACATTTTTTAAATACCTCTTTTTATTATACATACCATTTATACTGTGCATTATTTTTCAATAATTACTTCACATTTGGAATATTGCTGTATTGTCATTAAAAAAATCATTTTATGACATTTTTCCAATTTTGTAGCCTTTCTTTGTAATTTTGGAGCTTGAGATCACAAATTTGCATTGCTGGTCTCCAGCTCAGGTAATACTATTTTAAACTTCTTTTCTACGGGATTATTGGTAGGGGGCAATGTTTAGACTTAAGGTTTGATTTAGATCTTGGCCGTCTGGTTACTCCGTCACAATGGTGAGGGATATCCGGTCTGTTGAAATAAAAATCACAATTATATCTTATGAGAATTATATTTCGATGGACGGGATATCAGTCTCCGGTGTGATGGAGTAACCCATCCGCCAAGATCTAAAACAGGCCCTTAGGCTACAATTTGTGAATGGATGCTGTTTTAGCGTATTTTTATTTAATGAAGTATAGGTTAGTTGAGTAAGGGTTTTCTCTTACAGCGCTGCCATTTACAACACAAACAGACGTGCAGGGCTGTTACTTATTGCATCAATATAAAACCACTGTCAGTCCTCTGTACTCTGCCCCTATTGTGTACAGCAGACAGAAAAATTACCTACATTAGCTGCTGTGGGGTAGATTTCTAAAAAAATAAAAATATTTGATTGAACCTAAATATCTTAATTGCTGCTGAAAATCGCCTGATGCCTAAGCTATTTTAGGGAGTCAGACTCTTAGTCCCAGGATTTCTATTCTGATCCTGGATACTGTTGACTTGCCAGAATTGGTTTCGACACAAAATCAATGTAAGAGGTGCAAAGTTTGAGGATGAAAAGTCCCGCCCTCACAAAAAATCTAGGTAAGGCACAGCCCCACTCAAGCCTGAACATAAACAGACATGGCACCATGCACATAGCAGAATCTGTACTGCACTTTGACACATATAGATGAACTGACAGACTTTGTCACTTGTGACTGTTACTAGAATGAATAAGCTGACTTTGGTTGTTGTTAGTTTGGTTAAGATGATTATTCTGCCAAAGATTACTTTCATATTTAATTCCTTACTACTACACTTCGATAAAATCACCATACACAAAATACAGCAGGCAGTAAATTCATTTATCTGGGCTAACAAAGGGGTTAGGATCTCATGGAAAAAGCTATGAAGGAGGAGGGGTAAGGGAGGCCTATCCTTCCCAGATAAATATTTTTACATGTGGGCTTTCCAATTAAAACATTCTAGAATGCTCATAAAGATACCTGGTGGATCTATAATATGTTTTATGTACTCAGCAATGTTAAAAGAGTGTAAAATAGTTACAGAGGGTTAAACTGAAGGTGCTACAGTCGATGGCAATAATGTGGTATCACATTATACGCCTTTCGAAATTGGATTATTATTCCTACTTTGCCCCGATTTGGGATTCACCAGGAATACCAATCAAAGATGCTGACCTAAAGGTCTGTGGAGATTTGACCAGAGAAGGAAACCTATTAACCTGGTATGATCTAAATGGGCTGATGAAGGGTATCCTCTCAAAATTTAAATCTCTACAACTAAAAAGTTGGGTGCAAAGTAGAGAAATGACACTGGGCATAGGCAATATCCTAGAAGATCAATTGGTAACCAAATCACTGGGAAATAAGGAAGTAGCATTCTGGTACTAGCACCTTCAAGATACCATGGATGGAGAGTTCACTCTGGCTGAGGAGCTGTGGGGAAACTATTTGCCGATGGAGCAGTTGCAGAATATTTGGCAATTATCTATGCGCATATATATCCCCCAAACAACTATCTCAGATGGGGAAAGGAAGCCGCTCTACCTGTGCTAAATGTGGGCTGGAAAGAGCGTAATGTTTGGAATTGTATTATGCATGACCCTGCCTTCTGTATGTCCACATACTATCCGATGCTTTACAGTATGCAACTGTTTTTTGGAGCCTGTTATTTTAATAAAAAGATTTTTTTTAAATGTGGGCTGGTAAAGCAACAGATGTGCATATGTTCTATCAATGTCCCACAATCGGCGAGTTCTGGAACAAAGTGGAAATGACAATGTCAGGTACTTTGGGTCAGCAAATAAAGGTAAGCCTTTCATTGGTTATCTTTGGGGTTGCTGATAACTTGTGAGCAGAGTTAGAGACTTGCTGTTTTTTGCAATACTACTAGCAAGATGAGAAATATGTCATAAATGGTTGAGTAGTATACCTCCACAACATTCGGAATGGTTGAAATCCCTCATATATTTGTCTAAGATGGATTGATCTGGGAAAAAGTCTAAGAAGAAAGCTTTCTGGAACTTGCTATCAGTATGGTTGGAGAGCCCAGAAGGGTTGTTGTAAAGTTTGAAGGATAATGTCGATATAAAATCATAACCATGTCCAATGATTACACCTTCTAACACTCCTGGACTGCTATAAGGCCCCTACAAACTTCGAAAATAAGCACTACCGGTGTTCACCCCATGCGAGAGAGACAGCCTCAGAAAGGTGGGTGTCCATTGTAGTAAGCCCGTAGGCGGTCAGTAGCTCTCCCGACAATAAGGGCAGACAAAATGGACATCTTTTCTGAGGTGAATGAGGACGCACACAAAAGAAAGTGAATATCGTAAAAATGAGACATGAATTCAGCCTTACGTTGCGCACCCCTGGTATTGATTAAGTAAGTAGTGGCTACTGGCTGCAATCCCTGTTCAGAAACCATATTACAACAATGGAAAGTTGAGACCTCCATTGAAGACAATGGAATAGGTCAGGGCTTCATTTCATTTCCAATACTATATTTTAAAAAAATGTAATGCATAAAAAGTGCTAGATACAGGTTAAAATACACATACATTTCATAGACCTAAAATCATACACCATGAAAAATGTCATTACTGCCCATTAAAACATCTCGAAGACTAGGCTTCTATGCCTAGCCACGGCCCATAAGTAGGAAGCAAGGAAATAACGTGCATAGGGGTCTGGCAACTGTTGGATAAAGTTCAGTGCAGGCATACATTGAACAAATTTATATTTACATATCATTGGCATTAAAAAGGCTTTCCTTTAAAGTGCAGAAGAATACAACATGAAGCACGGTTTGGACTTCTCTCCCATTGCACTGGCATGGTGATAAATCCTTTACAGAGTAGGTGTTCGCCGGGAAGCCAAACATTAAAGGAATGTAATTCAGCCTAAACCTAATTAATATAGCCATGCTGAAGAGTATGTACAAACAATATATATGATTGTAGTCTATCTTTAGGTGGGGGAACCAAGCTATATGCAGTAATTGTGGTTGTTGCTTTATTCTTTTCCCATCTATCATTTGCAGCTTTCGCTAAAAAAAAGATATTGTTTTTTTTTCTTGTAAACGTGGCACACAGCATCGGGTATTCAAATAAATATCACAATCCCAACTCAGACAAGGTGTCCGCAACATATTTTAACCATGGGATCCTGCTGACATGATCCAGCATTAAACAATCCCTCAGGATTGCCTGGTTTAATGGGACACATTGCCTTTTCCATATGGAAAGCCATAATAATGAGGCTAATCTGATTACTTCCTCATGGTATGATAGATCCAGTTCCAGAAGGGTGAAATAATTAGCGCCTTAATGGGGAATTGACAACATCTTCTCACAGACGCCGTCCTCCACATGTTGCAAGGGAGCCGGCTCCACCACACCCCAGATTGCTGCCCCATATGTAACACTAGTCAGTGTTTTGTCTCGATATATATTTGCAATTCTAGTAAAGGTTTTAACACCAATTTTGTAGCAAGCTTCGTAAGTGCCCTGATCCTATTTTCCAAGATGGCCTTTCTACTTAGAACTATCTTTACCCATGATAACTTCCTGTTGAATAGCACCCCAGGTAGGATAATGTGTCCACCACTTCCAGCTTCTTCTCCCCTATACGGAAGTTAAAGGCGTTCTTAGGGTGAGAACCCACAATTAAAAGAAAGGATTTGGAAACATTTACGTGCAGATCTAAACTAGCCATATAGTTCAAATACACCTCAATGAGCTTCTGCAGCACCCCCAGGGTCCTTGCCAGGAGCATTGCATCATCAGCATAGAGGAGAATGGGTAAGGGTGATTGCTCAACATAAGGCACGCCTTTTACTGCTCGCTCCAATATTTTTTTCTAACCCATTTGTATACAAAGAGGCGAGGACGCAACCCTGTTGCTCCCATATATAGTTGCCTAATAAAGGCAGTTATCAGAGGATCCACACCTAGTTCTTCCATTATTACCCAAAGTTTGCTATGTGCCACACAATCAAAGGCCGCTGTGAGGTCCATAAATGCCATATATAATTGGCATCCTATTGCTAAAGTATATTTAGATATAACCATTGTCAGGTTTAGGGCCTGATCAATAGTACCCATCCAATTTCTGAAGCCATATTGGGGATTTGCTCAAATAACTTTTTCAGATACCAATTCCTCTAACCTATTTAAGAGCACTTTGCATATTAATTTAGCAGTACTGTCACTTAATGAGATGGGTCTGTAATTTGTTGGTTCTGCTCAGACCCCTTTTTTATAAATTGGGACAATTACCATATGTTTCTAGGCGCTTGGGGGCCTTGTTTAGTTATAACATTGAAGATATTTGTCAGAGCCTTGGCCCATAATGCTTTATTTTCTTTTTAAATTTTTTTTTATTCATCTTCATCGATTCATTATTTCATCATTTCATTGATACACAAATTAGATAAAGAAAATCCATATACATTCAACTTAAATTTTTTCACTTTGTACTTATACATATCCTTGCATTTTTACGGCACAATCTGATATCTTCTTCTATCTTTATAGTATAAAAAACACCTCATACATCCTTAGTTGTCAATTCCTATTAATCCAACCTTCATGTTCCCATCCTACCCATCGTTCATCCTCTCTTGCAAAATCCTCCTAGTTTTTAATCATGAGGCCAGTACTCATAACCATTCCCCACTAATTACTCTCCAGCCGCTGTTTCCATTCTATAACTGGAGCCCAAATTTGTTTCCCTAGTTCCTTTGCCTTCCGTCTTTTTTTCTCATATAATCCCTTCTCTAAACTGTATATAGCTAGGAGCCGTGATAACCATTTTTGAAACGTTGGAGGGTTTGGGTCTTTCCATAGAGATACTATACAGATCCTGCTTATAACCATTGTCAGAAATAGATATTCCTGATGAGCTACAGGGACTCCTTCTCTGGTTACTCCCAATTGCAGTAATTCATTAGTTAAGCTTATATGGATCCCAATTGCTCTTGCCATAAACTGTTCTATTGACCTTTTAAATGGATCTAGAATAGGGCAAGAAGCAAACATATGGATCGTGTCTGCTTCTGTACTTTGGCATTGCGGGCAACTTATACCGCTTGTGCCCCCCCAGCGATCTATTCTATTCGGTGTATGATATAGTTCAAAGATAGTTTTATAGTGTTGAGCCTGAAGGTTCGCTACCTTTAATACAATGCTCGCCAGTTTAAGCGAGGTTTCAAACTCATTCCCAACTATATTCAGTTTCGTTCTCCACTTTACAGAAGTTTTCACCAGATCGTCCTCCTTATACTGGTTCAATTCTTCATATATATGTGAAATTGAGCATCCCTCCTGGCTTAGCAATCGCTCCATAACTACTTCTCTTTCGAATACCTTATTGCCTCCTTGTTTCTTTAGCAAAGCCGACCTAATCTGCAGGTATTTATAAAAATCTCTACGCTCTAAATTATATAAATGTTGTGCCTTATCAAAAGTAATTATGCCTGTAGTATCTATGAAATCCCCAATAATCTTTACACCAAGCTCACCCCATCGTCTCATTACATTATAAATGGAACACCTCCGGTAATGAGGGGTTCTTGATTAAGGGGGTATAGTAATTCATTCTTCCAAGTTCCAGCTTTTTCAGAACCGAGATCCAAACGGTTATTGCTGTCCCAAGTGTCTTGAACGTAACTTTCTTGTAATAGTTTGCTTCACTGAACATTAAAAGCCATTTATTTACCTCAGTTGTTAAAAGTTCATATATGTCTGGGATGCCCTCATTTCCCCTCCATTTATCCGATGTAGTGTCGCCTAACAGCACTCTAATATATTGGAGGACCGACGCCCTATAGTATGCCCTAAAGTCAGGTACTGCCAAGCCCCCTCTATCCCTTGCGAGGGACATAAACTTAATTGCCCTTCGCGTTCTACCTTGCGCCCATATAAAACGGTTGGCAATTCCTTTGATCTCTTTGAACCAGTTATTGTTAAATTTCAGTGGGATCGTCCTGAATAAATATAGGATTTTTGGGAGAAATATCATTTTTATTATGTTACAGCGACCTACTATCGTCAAATGCAGATTATTCATTCTATATAAATCTTTTTTAGATTTTTGAATTACGGGGGCCAGATTGTTTTCCACTATCTTTGTTAGATCTGATGTTATTGTTATTCCAATGTATATAGCTGATTCTGTTACTCTTTGGTCAGTCAGTGTGATTTTATTATTGACCACAATTTGTGTCTTGCCTTGGTTTCATTTATAACCAGACAATGCCCCATAGATACCTGCTTCTCTTTCAATTTCAGCCAAAGCGGAGACGGGTTCTGCAGATGTGATTGCTAGGTCATCTGCATAGCCTAGAATTTTAGTTTCATACCCGTTCAGTGTTATTGGCAGAATGTTTCTATTTAATTCTATTCTCCTGATGAATGAGTCAATATAAAAGGCAAAAAGTAGCGGGGAGCAAGGGCACCCTTGCCGGGTTCCTCGCCCAACGTTAATTACATCGCTCACCTCGCCCATTGCTCGAAGTCTAATCTTGGGGTTTATATATAGTGCCTGTAAAGCCCCTATGCAGCTTCTTCCAACATTTACTTTTTCTAATGCAGACCAAAGGAAGCCCCACGAGATCCTATTGAGCGCTTTCTCGGCGTCAAGCAATATAAGGGCCATAGGGTCTAGTGAGGCTGCCATGCCATCAAATAGGGGGCACACTCTTCTGATATGGTCTGCAGTACCCCTCCCTGGGATGAGCCCGTGTTGTCTAGGCGAAATTACCTACCATATTACCAAGCTTAAGCGGTTAGCTAGGATCTTTGAATATATTTTGGGGTCACTGTTCATGAGGCTGATTGGTCTATATGAGCCTGGATCTGTTTGGGGCTTGCTTTTATTCAGAAACACCACCATTGTGGCTTCCTCCCAAGATTGCAGGGGTGTGTATCCACTCTGGGTTTGGATCATGAGTTTACAAATATCTTCTTTTAAAGCTGGGAAACATTTCTTATAACATTCAATGGGGAAAAGATCGGGCCCAACCGCCTTCCCAGCAGGTAGATCGTTGATTGCCCCCTGGATTTCCTCCGGGGAAAAACAGCCTCCATAGCTGCAGTGTCCTCCATAGAGAGCCTCTCAATTGAAGCCGACTCAAGGTAATGATCTATTTCCTCTCTGCCCATGGCCCTGTCAGAGTTGTATACATTTTGATAGAATTCCTGAAATACCATGCAGATCTCTTTAGGAGTGGTAGCAGTTACCCCAGCATCTGAGATCAGCTCTGAAATATCCCCTCTAGTTGTTGCCTGTCGAGTTTTAACTGCTAAAATGCGCCCTACTTGTTCGCTATACTCATATTGATCCTGCTTCCAAGCCAGAAATTTTCCAGCTGCTTTAGAGGCGATCAATTTCCCTGCCGTAGCCTTGGCTAGAGCCAGTTTCTGTACTGTCTCTTCTATGTTATGCTTAGCACCAATCGCCTTGACCAGTTCTTCCTCTAATGTAGCAATTAGTCTTATCTTCACCTCTATCTCTGCCTTTTCTGCCTTGTTTCGTCTAATAGATTAACTCATAGTCTCCCCCCTAATACCGGCCTTCAGGGCAGCACAGATTGTCCCAGCCTGCGCAGTCCCTGTACTTATTTCGAGAGTGTCCTTCAGCCAGCCTTCCATGTGTGTCACATATTTACTATCTTGTAGTAGAGCTTGCTCGAATGACCAGCTAGTTGGTTGAATCTGAGAATTTGGGATAGAAATCTCAAGTGCTAGGGGATTATGATCCGATACTACACGTGGCAACCTGCTTATTTTGGAGATGAAGAGAAAAGTAGGAGAGATCAGGAAACAGTGTAATCGTGCTACTGCCTTATCTGGTGCTGAATAATATGTACTGCCACCCCCGCATGCATTTTGTTGTTCCCACATATCTATAAGCCCATTATCATTCATAATTTGAATTAAAGCCCATGGCTTTTCCTCTTTCATCCTACAAACCTGTCAGGGTCATTTTTTCCATAATCCATTTAATCTGTTAATATTAAAATCTCCACACATTATTATTGGAAGAGGCCAGTTGGCCATTTGTATATTGATTTGATTAAATATTTCCGGATCATCAACTGTTGGGGCATATGTTGAGCAAAAAGTAAAGCTCAATCCTGGTGTTTGGCATTCTACCATAGCCCAACGGCCGTAGGAGTCCGTTAGACATTTTTTAGCTACTATAGCCTTAGCCCGAGCAAGTATCGCCACCCCCGTGTCCTAGTTCCTTGTGTGGCGCATGTTAAAAGTTGAAAACCCAGCTGTTCCAATAAGAATTTGCGAGATATCTCAACATGGGTTTCCTGTAAGCATAACACGTCAGTGCGCACAGTTCTTAGATATTCTTTCACATTCCTACGTTTGTTCGCATCATTAAGCCCACATACATTAATGGTGACTATCCGCATAGCATTTCTTTATTTCTCCTTCTTTTTTCCTGCGTATCCTAATCTGATTTTCTTTGTTAGATGAGGATGACTTTTTCTCCCCCTTTTCCCCAACACCCACACCCCACCCTCTCTACAATCCCTCCCCCACTTCCCCCCCCACCCTCCACCCAGCCAAATGAAGCAAGCAGACTTAAGGTCTCTATGATGGAGTCTGATAGTCTGCCTCCCTTTGCCGCATTTTGCATAGATTTAACCTAGATGAGGTACCGAATAAACCTTCCCCCTATACCCCCACCTTACCAATTATATACTGAAATGTACAAAGTTCCTCTCCCCTTTTTCTTTTTCTCCCCCCCTTTTACTGTCCCCCCCTTTATATGCATTCTTGCACATATATCTATAAAAGGGAGAAAAAAAGTCAAAGGGTGTGAGCTACCTTCTCACTAAGGTGTGAATTTCCCGGCTTCAACGTGTCCATATAGGCCTTACCTTGTATTTCGGATGTAAAAACCCTAGGATTATTTTTGTGAATAATCTTCAACCTTGCTGGGTTCATTAGGTAGGCCTGCAAGCCCATTAGTCGACATGGCTCCACCAGCTCTCTCAACCACCATCGTCTCTCAACTGTAATATGACAATAATCAGGGGTGGTAAAAAATGACTGATTCTCAAAAGAGCGTTTAGCATTCGGGCGAGCTTTAGAATAAACCTCTTCTCTCAATAAACAATTCCCAAAGTATATTAGAATCGCTCTAGGTCTTGCTGCTCCCTCCTGAATTCTCAATTGATTTTTCTTCAAAGTTATCGGAAAGCGGTGGACCCTTTGAATTTCCGTTTCCCAATCCCATTGGTTCAATTCTGGGAAAGCCCCCTTCATTAGTTTCAGGGCATAGGCTCTGATGTCATTGCCTTCTGTTCCTTCTTCAATCCCCAGGATCCTGGGATTATTTTGTCTCTGACGATTTTCGAGATGTTCCAGTTTCCATTGTACTTCTGTGAATTGCTTATCGTAGGTACTAAGCTTAGCTGAGTCTTTCACCTGGCAATCTTCAAGGAGGTTTGTACGATCTTCCAGTTGGGCCAGCCTTGTATAGGTGTCTGTGCAGATTTTAGCTACTTTCTTTACAGCCCCTTGTAAATTCTTGGTTGCCAGCCTATTCTTTTTTCCCTCCATTCCTGTCTCTTCCTGAAATTGTTTGATTGATTCGAGTAATGTCGGGAGAGAGGAAGCATCCTCATCTACCCTTGCCACCACCTGTGCTGTATGTTCAGGGTAAATGTTCCTAGTGGCTGAATAATCCCATCTTAATGTTGGGTCCGAATTGTCTCTGCTGGTCCGTCGATGTTCACTGCTAACTTTCTCCAGGGAGTGGGAATCCCTCTGTCTCCTTGACAGTTTCTTTTTTCTTACAACTGTATCCTTCGGTGGGGTTCCAGTACCCACCTCAGAGCTGGAAATTAAGCTAGAGAGCAAGGCATTATCATTATCTTCAGCTTCTGAGGGGGTAACCGCCGACCCATCTGTAACTGAGTAGAATTTATCCCCAAAGTCCTGAGCGTCCTCAGGGCCACTGCTAACAGTAATCTCTTGTACTAGCGTGTTCGTAGTCAGTTGCTCTCCACCTTTAGGATCTGGTGATGCCCCAGTGTTTTTGCTTGCCTCCTCGCTTTCTCCCACAGAAAGCTCTTGTAAACCTTGATATTCCTGAGCAAGTTCATGGGACTGAATGACATCAGCGCTTTCACCCCCTCCATCTTGATCTAAATTGCTTTCACTGCCTTCTGCTGCCTCCCCCCACTGTGTTCCAGGGGTGGTAGCTCTCTGTACTTCCCCAGTGGGAGCTAGTTGGGCCGCATTTTTCGCTAGGGCCGGTAAGCCCTTTTTCGAGGGGTGCCTAGGTAGTTGGAGAAAAGAAACCAGTAATGCTCTAAATACCCCCAGCGTTCGTATCCCCTGGTTTTGGCCCTCTCCCCCGTGTATTGCTGCTGCAGGTGCCAGTCTCAGATTTTCTTTGTTTGTCAGAGCTCTCACCTGGGGTCTGCCCGGCATCTTTTCCAACCTCCTTCCCAGCAGCTTTACCCAGATCCTTTGTCTGTGTCACCCCAATGCCTTTCGGGGGCATTGTTCCTTGTTCCGGAAGATCTGCAGCTTTCCCCCGCGCTCCGCGGGTTATTTTCGGCGGCATCCTCACAAAATCGGCAACTACAGTCACACCAACCACCTCGGATCACAACTCCATTGGAATTCCCCAGGAGAGTCCTGCTCGCAGCGCTCGGGGCTCCATTATCCTTACTGCCTCCGCCGATTCCACCAGCTCCGCAGGCTCTCCTTCTGTGTCAACGAGTGTAGCCCCGCAGCTCCACTAGCACCGCTGATGCCGCGATCAGGATCTCCGTGAAAAGCTCCTCGGCCGCATCGAGGATATCGCTGCCATATACCTCTATCATCGAGGGTGAGTTTCCTTTCGGTTATAATATTTTTTAAGTCTGATCAGAACATCAATTCATATATTATATTCTGCCGGCATCGGGAGCGATCGTTGTCGCTGTCATTCAAACACCATCTTGCTTCCCTGTCAATGCTTTATTTTCTAAGACTATATCTGCCGGAATCGTGTCAACACCACAAATTAGTCTGGGCCAGAACACAGTCAATTTCTTCCACGTCAAATGTTAAATAATGGCGAGTGTGATTCTTTAATATAGCATTATTACTAATCTTTATAGTGGAACTTTAAAAAATGTTTTGAAAATATGCTACTCAGCCATCTTCCTCTATGTGTTTCTAAAGATGGACCACCTTCATCCTTTAGGAGAGGCACCTCCAACATCCTCCAGATTTCCCGGGTATCCTTTTAAACATTGCCCTAGGCAGGTCATCCCATGCTTTCAACCTAAATTCCCTGAATCTCTCTTCTCCTGCTTCTCTATGACTTGCTCTTAGTACTCTTACGTAGCACTGATCCCTTGGGATTGCACATAAGGCAATATGTAACTTGGTGGCTGCCTTGGTACATTTATGGTCCAACCACGATTCCTGGATCGGATCTTTCTCCTTAAAATAACGTGTTAATTGATGTTTAATCCCACTCATGAGTTCTTCTAAATATAGTATAATTTGATCTGGGTGGTGGCACAAAAACCAAGACAGCTCATGATTTCTGGATACTTGGGAACGACCAGAGTCTGAAGGAGGTCTTGCCCTTCCACTTTGTCCCATTTTAGGATATACTCATTATTTCTTACCAATAACGGTTTTGGGACTCGGTCTGTCTGTATATGGGGCTTAAACTTCAACTGCATTTTACAATCCAGAAAAGCGTGGTCGCTAAAAATCGTGAACGTCACCCTTTTGTTATGAAGTGTCATACTTGAGGGCCTCGGGGAGGATTATAAAAATCAATTGTCGAGCCTAAACTTTAATATTTTAACAGTGTTTGCCAAAAGGGCTCTATACCACCTTTTGCCCTGCCTGCCCTGGCTGGAAATGCTGGGCTCTGGAAGTGTCTTAAACCATCCATTGATATTGATCCTGTCTCCCAGGACTCTTGCAGGCAGATAATATCATGTTTATTTATTTCATTCTGCCACTCTGATAGTGCCCTCTTACGACTAAAACCTACAATATTCCATAACATTATCTTAATTTTCTGCAATCCATCATTTCCATTCTCATGTCCATTGTGAATGCTCTTATTCTCTCTAACATCGACTGCCTCCTGAAGTCAATCGCCTTCTACTAGGCTTTTTAGTGGGGCAAACCTATTTTTAGTACTTATCCCATTAGTGCCTCTATGTGGTGATGTCTCCTTCTTGACAGGTACCAGGTTATCCCTTACACCAGCCTGAGTCCTAAAAACGTTGTGTGGTTTGTAAAAAAAAGAAAACTAAAGGTAGGGCATATATATATGTGTTCCTGCTGAAGGTGTAATAGGCAAATGCCCTAACAGCTCCCTCGCCAATACTTGAGCATTAAAATGAATCATGATACAGACCCCTGGTATAGATTTCAGTGATGGTCCAACCCAGGAAATCCTCATAGCCACAATGATGTGCCTCTATATGAAAGAGCCTACTCAGCCAAATTTGGTCAGCCAATGTGATACTTTCCCCATGAGTTGCTCAGTAGTTTCATGTTGGGACGTCCTCAGTTCTGGAACGTGTACCAGTATGAGCACCAGCAGACTTGCTTCGGGTGGGAGAGCAAGGGTCTGCAGGTTAGTTATCTCCTCTCCCCCCTTAAGATATTTCCCCTCCTCTACCTGTCCATTGTGTGTGCCCTTGTTTCTCTCCTCTCATGGGGTGCTTGAGTATCATTTACTACTACAGGCTTCTGACTATTCTGGGAATTAGAGGAAGTGGGGATTAATGTGTGAATTATGTATAACCCCATGGACGTGGCTTTCAAATCTTTTCCCCCAGATTTGGGCCACATGATTTGACAGTAGAGTTTGGAGCCCCTAGTACCTCAATGCCAGTAGTACAAGTACTCGAATTCCATATTAACTCTTCCATCTCAATTAATATCGCTAGTCACTGCTCTAAAGCTTCTAGTCGTGTTATTAAAGGTTGAATTGTGCATGCTATAAGCTGATCTGTCTTTATGAGTATTCCTTTTTCATTTGTGGAGCCCTGGGTATTGACCATATAAATTACATTAGTCACAGCTTTTCTGGATTTCGAGAAGTGCCGCTGTCTAGACCCTCCTCTCTTTCTTTTAACTTATGGTTCTTCTGGTGAAACAGCACTATTATTTGAACCCTCTTCGGCAGTTGGCGGGCGCCTGGTAAAACATCATCTGGGGAAACAGTGTGCGAGTCTCTCGGGGGATTGTCTTTAATAATAATCCCAATATTGGTTTCTTCAAGGGATAATCCCTGTTCTGTCAATTCGATCTCCTTTGACAGTACATTCGCAGGCCCTTACCAGGAAACAGTCAAGAGTCGGGATGGTGTCCCCTCCTGTTTTAAGCTGTTTAGTCTTTCTTTTCACCATAATAGTATGGTCTTGAGTCCCAGGAACTCAGCGTTAGAGGGGTGGCCCTGCATCTGCTGGGCTCTGACAGGCATGGACGCGCCGCTCTTGGCCCGGGCCCAAGCTGCACTTAAAAGTACGAGAGGGGCCTGGCCTTCACCAGGGGCTGCTTGGAACTGTAGTCCTCCCATAGTCTGGCAACGTTTCTGGCGTCCTGGTGATGGCGGTGGCAGTTACTCAAAGAATTGCCACTCCGTCTTTGCTCAACCGAGAAGTCACAGCCAGGAATTAAACATCTGCATCCCAGCAGCAATGCATAGCTGTGACCCCGCTCGTTCATCATCTCTGTATTACACAACCACACTTGAGTGCTTGGAATTTTGATGCATGCTTACCATGATCAAAATAAAGCAAAAGGTCACATTGGGCAAAGTGGTCATAAATCAGCAAAATATAATAACTTCGGCAAACTCTGTGAAGTCAGATGCAGGCCAACAATTGTAGGGGTAGGGGCACGGGAAGCAATGGAAATCCAAAGGCCTTTTCCATTGTTTCTTTTTGCACAATATTACTAATCAGTGTGTTCTGACAACAATTTGCAGCTCTTCCTAGGTCTGAGCTTATACTAGCTGATATAAGCCTTTTGCTCCACAATTCCAAAGCTTGTCTTTTGGTTTCTCCCTATCTAATTTGGAACATTCCACAGTCAGTGGGTGGAAATTTCTAATAGCCCTACAGCCCTTCTGCTTTGGGCTATACAGGTTGGTAAAAGCCCTCTCCCTTATTATAGGCCTGTGTCTGCGTCTCAGGCCTAAGGCTTAGGGCTGGGGTCTTTAACAACTGGTAAAGCATTCGACATAAAAATAACATTGCTGTTACAACTCTTTCCGCACAATGACAGAGCTTGACTTGAATCCTGTATACGTGATAATAATGTTAATTTTTTCTTGTTTGACGAATGTGCCTTGTTAATGGCCATATAGCCTCAAAATACTTTAGGTCAGATATAGATTTCTTGGCTTCTAAAGTGTTATCACTCTTACACCGAAGTAGCAAGCTCCTTTCACTATTTGGTTGCTCACAAGCAACTCCCACTTCCACCTGCCATGCCCAGAAATTGCAACACTTCTATTTGTCGGCCAAGGGTCCAATTCATCAAAGCATCTTTGAAGAGGGTACTAGTAGTGCTCATGTACTGCTTTACACACTCTCAAATGCTAGCCACTGATTTCTAGATGAAAATCTCTGCTATGCTTCTTCCATCTCTTATTTGGACAGCTCTACCGCAAAACTTTGCAAACTTCGCACTTGTAGGTATACCTTTTTGGAGTTAATGTGGGAGGAACAGGGAGTGATGATAGGCAAATGGGGTTATCTGCTACAAAATGAAATCTACTATGATATGACATTTTTAACTCCCAAACGATATAGAAAACTGAATCAACTCATTCCTCAATTCAAACTAATTTTAAGGGTTCTGTCAGCTGGTAGGTTTCACATCTTTGGAGAAACTGCCATTGTACAGTCTTTGGCAGGACTCAAGGTTTTAAAGACTTAAACATGTTGCTATAGTATGCGAATGTCAACGATATACATGATATAATTGGGACTGATCCCAGATCCATTGGCAGAAAAAAATTCGAACAGTTTGAGAATATGCACATTTTGTGAAACTGGATGAAATATTTGCTTTCATCTCTTTACCTTTCTCTAGGTGGGCAAAATCGAGCTCCTACTCGATCACCTCTCAGCACATATACTTTGCAATTGTGGGATATTTGACTGCTGGTAGGGGCAGTCCAATGTCCTCTGAGAATATTTTGCAGGTGTTTCATGGTGGGTTGGGTTAGAGGGATTGGAGGCAGGAATTGAGGTATTGGCGGGAGAAATGGAGGGTTTGGTGGAATAATGAAGGGATTGGGGAGCGATGAATGGATTACTTTTTGATTACGTGAATAACCCAATAGCATACCGAAATTCTGCTTTCCTCTTTGTCAAATCATACAGCAGGGGTGCTGGTCATTCAATTGTATATGTCAGTGACAGATGGAATCCAGCCTAGGTGTTTGACAAGTCATTGTTAACCATACCAGAACATCTAAAGAGAAGTCAAGAATGAAAAACATGAATTCTGAAAGACAATCACAATTCAGTAGGCACTGCACTGACCTGAAATTGTTTGAAAGGTACCATTTAAGGGTATTGCTTTGTGGCCTAGAAGAAAGCTTTTAAATTATAGCATACAGCACATCTACAGAAAAAATTGACCAATGCAGAGCAGTTTTTTTTTATTATGAGCTTCTAAAAATCTTCTGTTAAATAAAAAACTGCTTGGACTGCCATGTACAGATTAATTAATCATCATGAGCTTATCAAGACTGTAGGACATGGACTGCATGAAGAACTTGAACTTGAAAGAGCACAGATTTTTAGCTCTCTCAATTCCGATCAACCAATACTCCTAGATCATTATAGAACTATCAAGTAAACTGCATCCTTATTTTCCTTATGAAAGGTTTTTCTTTCCTAAAACCTCTATATATCGGTTACATCAGGGTGCAAGCTAGGAGATATGTTCTCCACTTTCTGAAACAGAGGTAGAAGGTGTGATTGCTTGACTACCTAATGCTAAGGCTTAGGCTTATGGGGAAGGCTTCAATCCTCAACTCTGACATCTCTGTTTAAAAGTATGTTCCGAGAAGGACTTGTTACACCTTGATTCCGACATGTTATACCTTTTTAAAGCCTGGGTCTTATAAAGCCATTGCTTTGTTAAATAACAGTGATAAAGACCTTTTCCTCAATCGTTCCTCAATCGTTCCCTCGCGAACTAATAGCCTCCGCCGAAGCACATAAGCCTGCACAGTGCAGCACACTGACACTGCTACATTAAGATCTACCTCCTCCACCTCCCCGACTATTGCCTCGTTCCCCCCTCCCTGAAAGAGGTTCAGCTCAAGACAACGTGCACACAAGTAGGTTATTTCAGGACTTCCTTGCTTAACGTTGCACAGCGAGCTGGGACTTCCGAATCAGTATTTATCCTACTGTTTCTTGTGTGATTCTTGCATTACGATAAATAAAGGAATAACCAAAATGGAGGTAAACTGTTGGTTAATCTGTGCATCAACATTAATACACAGATATTAAACAGGGTTTATTCCTAAATTCCCCATCTAGGGCCTCATTATTAAATCAGCGGTTCATTCGCTGGACTGCCGATGCTGTGGTTGCCAGGAAACTGAATAAGCTGCGAATTTCAGACTGCCTCATTCTGAATAGACCGCCGGGGGTCAGTAGTCGGTGGTCTCAACATGGCGGCATGGCTCGACCATTGAGAAGTGTTTGTTTGCGGCCTCTTCCTTTCCGTTCCGCCATCCTTTTCAGGGCGGGGTTGCTGCCATGAAAAGGCTGTGGGAAAGGGAACATGTAATCCAGACGGCAGTTCCTTCCGTGGCATTGCTGACATTCCCGGTCGCCTTCGTCCCCGCAGCACCGTGTGGATCCATGACCCTGGCAGTGTCAGCGGTGTAGTAGCTGGCTGGTGGTGGTGGTGTGACCGTAAAACTTGTAATCTGGCAGTTGGACTGCTGTACTATTAATAAGGCCCCTAGTTAGTTAGTTAGTGATAGGATTTGAAAAGCGCATAGCTGCCTAGGTGCTTCCTAGCACGGAAAAAGGGATACGATACATAGATCAAAGTTTTTTTGTGTTATTGATGAAAAATCCATGTCTTCAGCTTTTTTCTGAAATTTGATTCTGTTTCTAAGAATCTTAGTTCAAGAGGTAGTGTGTTCCACAACTTTGGTGCCACATGTGAAAAGGATCTACCCTAGCCTCTAATATGACATATTTGGCTCAGGTTAGTGATTTAGAGGTGCCCTTGAAGGTCCCTGATGTCATTGTTTTCATAGGGGCTAAAAAGGTATTTAACCTTGAGAGTTGAAATTTCTTATTCTGACGAGCTTAGCTCGTCATGAGCACCTGAGAGGTATATGCCATGACGAGCTGAGCTCGTCATGAGCATGGAAGGGGTTAAACTTCGACTAACAATGTTATATAACCTCATTTGGGACTGAAATCTTAAAAGTGAGCAATGGGGCATCTGCTGATGTTCCCTTTCTCAACTAGCCCCGTTTGTTAGATTTTTATAATCTGTTCATGGCATGCCAAGCCAATTATCCCCTCTTTTTTTCATTTTGTGTTCAGTCCCCCATATTGTACTTATTTATATTTGAAGGAAGATTGAAAGTAATTTAGTGAACTATATTTGGCCAGACAGACAACCGCATCTTATATTGAGAAGTCATATAATGCCAATACCATAAGGAAGACGTTGTTGCTCTGATCTGTGCCTCAAAAATGTGACTTTTCTGAAAACACTGTACATGATCTCGGCCTAAGAATTCTTTAGTATATTTAATAATGCACCTACTACGTGTATGATGTACCATATCGCAAAGCAGAATGTAATGTTTCCTTCAAATGCCTGGCAATTAATCTAGTAAAACAACAAACATTGTTTTTTCATATTCTTTAAAAATGCCTTACCCTTCACTCACAACCTTTACATCAAGATTGATCATTTCTTTAACTCTGGAGATATGGCGTCATTTAGAACATAATACTCAATACACAATCACAGAGATAAACAGTTTCTTTTAAAATAATTTGTGGAGCTTTGGTAAGCTGGTCATGTAAATGAAAAATGTTCTTGGTCTTAATTTTATCAGCTGAGAGCCACTGCGAGATCTCTTTATGGACCTGAAATGTCTTGATCAAAAGAATTAGTGATATATTTGTATATACCAGGCTCCACAAATTGGAGTCTAGCTGTTTGGTATTTATGGCTACAGGGCGAAATTTGAAACACAGAATTTTGGATAACGAATAAATGAAAGGAGGGACGAAGAAGGAGCAAATGTGAATTGCTTTTACATTATCTGAATAGCAAAGATTATATAACCTTATTTTTTCACTGTATGCCAGATATGAACACACAGACTGTGAATTTGAATTGTATGTGTTTGTCTTACAGCCAACTAACCAGTTATTTCGTGGTGATTTCTAAATATCTTCATTGTAAGAAATTAGGTTATTAGTTGAGAGGGCTGGAAGCTACTGCTCAAATAATAAACACAATCCTAGACAGGGTGAATCACAAAAGTTACTACATAAAACTGTGCTTAACCATCTGTCAGGTTGGCACAAAAGTAGTCTGACTTAACTTAGAGGCAATGTGTGAAGTATTTATGCAGCATTAAAAAGTAATAAAGTGAAGCTACAACACAAGAAAAATCCCAATTCTATTTAGAAAAACTGTGTAAAGTTTAACAAACAAAATGACATAAAAACAACAAAAATCCAATAAGTACAACTGGAGTTCAGAGTTTTTAAAGTTTGAGGTGAAAGTAGCTCCAAAAAGGGCCACTGGCCAGTATATGGTCACGCTCGACTGGGACAAAGTCACAAATTCAGGCCCACTGACATGGAGCAAGGATAGGATACAGGGACCAGGTTTGCACTGTGAGGAGTTTACCTTCTCAGTTTCCAAATCCAAGCTGGAGCTTCGTATTGGCGGAGGCTGCAAGGAGGTTGTTGTCTGCACTAGTAGCAGGTCAGTCTATGCAGGAGTTTCCTGTTTGGCGCTAACAGGAGGTCGCTGCGGGAGCTCTACTTTGGCGGGCATTACAGACGGTTTTTTTTTTGGTGCAAAGGGTCTACTCATGAGGAGCCCAAATGTCTAGATTTTTAATTTTCAATTGGTCCGGAGGCAGGAGGAGTACCCTATGATAACAGCAAAGAGTCCAGGACCTAAGGGGCACATATTAAGGATCAGGACTCATTCGAACAGTGGCCAGCAGCAGAGCTTCAGCAGGGTGAGGCAGGTCCAGTTGGAGCTGGGCAGCTGCAGGGAGGCCTCTGGAAGCTTGCTTAGTCCCTGTAGCTCAAGCAAAAGGTTAGTCAACTGACACTTGGCACCATTTCTGGGAGCCTGGGTTTAAGGCAAGCAGGTCCAGCTTCCTTCTTCAGATAGTAGGACAGTACTCCTTCTGAATATTCCACAGGTCCAGGAGTGTTTTGATGGGAGCTTCTGAAGGTGCTATTCTTATTCCCAGTGTTAGCCTGTGGGTCGGGGACATGCCCTTTGTTTAACCTCTCCCCTTTCCTGAGTTAGGCTTCAAACTGTCTAGAATAACAAAGGGCCTAAGGGAGAGCTAGATTAGTCAGTGGCAGGGCAGGCAGTCCTTAGAAGGACTATGTGCTCTACCTTGGCCTGCCGGAGTACCTTCTGTCGTGCTTGCAGGTAGTGCAGAACGCGGCTGCACGGGCAATCTTTGGCCTTGGCCGTGGCTCCCATGCCGCAGGACTTTTGAAGTCTCTTCATTGGCTGCCAATTCGGAAGCGCATCTTGTTCAAGGCTCTCACCACCGCGTACAAGGCACTCCATGGTACCGGTGCACTCTATCTGAGGAAGAGAATTGGTTTTCACCACCAGACCAGTGCCTTACGTTCGGCATCATTGTCTCTGGCCACAGTCCTGAAAATTAGGCGCGCCCGGATAGGGGGTCGCTCCTTTAAATATCTTGCGCCTCGGGCTTGGAATGCCCTGCCGCTGTTCTTAAGAAAGAGTGATACTTTAGTGTCTTTTAGGAAAGAGCTCAAAACGTGGTTGTTCTGTCAATAATTCCTCCCTCTCAGCCAGGGTTGTGTTGTTTAGGTCTGATAGCGCCGGGACACTCTGCCTGAGTAGCTGAGCGCTCAATAAAACTACAGATAACATAACATAACATAACAGAAGTCAAGAACAGGGTGGGCATAGCCTTGAGGCTACCCTTCGAAGCTCAGAAAGGGATGATTGCAACACTTCAGGACATCCTGCTCAGTAGAGGAACATACTGCCCCACACCGGAGGCCCCCCCCCCCCCATGTCTAGATGAAGTACACAACACACCACAGGAGAGTCACCTAGTCACAATTATGTGACCACAGACACTAGCAAAAAGTAACATTTAGTTTAGGTAGAAAATACCAACTTTCTGAAAGTAGCATTTTCAAAAAAAATATGTAACTTAAACCCCAATTTTACAAAGAAAGAGGATGTTAAATAACCATTCAAATGAGTGGAAGAAACATTTCTCTGCCAGTTCCCAACCTGAAGTTATCACTTAATTGTAATAAGGTAACATAGTATTAAACTATGGGAGAGATGGTCCTGCCACATCGAAAAACGACTTCAGGATACACCCTGCCCTATGAATGTTCAGGGCCTGTGTTAGAAATCGGGGTTCTGGTTGGCTAGGGTATACACCTAAGCCAGGCAGAACCCACCACTCTAGTCAAGGTAAGGGAGTTACACACCCAAGATAACCCCTCCTCACCCAAATTAGACC
Organism: Lissotriton helveticus; assembly: GCF_964261635.1. NCBI lineage: Eukaryota > Metazoa > Chordata > Amphibia > Caudata > Salamandridae > Lissotriton > Lissotriton helveticus. The sequence goes on along the minus strand of NC_136063.1, from coordinate 1,143,591,919 downwards.
ACAATCACATAAATCACTGTAACTGTGCCAACAAGGAAATGGTCATAAACATTTAGTGCGAATAAGGCACATCAGTTGCATGAGTCACCCAGAAAAAATCATCCCTGTATGTGACAAGTAGTTCCTCCTACAACAGCAATGGTTATTCTGGCCAGTATAAATCATACAGCATAACATTAGAGCCTCAACTTGCAACAGTTTGGAGAAAAACATGTAAATGCATGATTCACCACATCCCCATAATTCCCCGCAGAACATAAATCCTAATATGTCATCACAAAACCATAACCATTTGATACAGTGATTTTCATAGGAGCACCCAGGGCACCGAAACTCCTGATCAGGATTATGGTAATGAACAGCCCCTGTGCTTTAATAGTGGCCCCTCTGGACAAATGCAGACATGTCCTGTAGGTCGCAGGGACATCAAAGTGCCTACCAGTGACCAGGCAGTAGCTAATCATTGTCAGAATTTATAAGGAGAGCATATGTACTTTAGCACTGATCAGCAGTGGTAAAGAGCCCAGAATTCTACAGCCAACGAAAACAGGGTCAATAAAATTGGAGGTAAAAGCCAAAATGCTTGGGAATAAACCTGTCAAAATTGCCAAGTCTAACAGCCGGCCTTAGGGGTGACTTAAAGGTAATAAAAAGGAAGGTTTAGTGCTGACAATAGGTTCATTTTGCTAGGTCGAAATGGCAGTTTAAAACTGCACTACAGGTTGCAGTGGAAAGCCTAAGACATGTTTTACAGTCCGCAGCCCCCTAATAGCATTTAACTTACAGGCCCTTAGTACAGGAATTGCCATTTACTAAGTACAGTATATATGCTAGTAGGTGCATACCAATGTGTGTAGGGAGAGATCACACGCAGTTTACCATTGATTAGCAGGGGTAAAGTGCACAGAGTCCTAATGGCAACAAAAATGAGTTCAGCAAAATCAAGGGAGTGAAGGCAAAACATCTTGGGGTAATGCCACACGAAGGATATCGGGTCTAACGTCCATTCCTTACATCTTTACTCATCCCTCGAATAACAAGCTTGACAGAATATAGAGCCTTAATCATTGCTACCATATTTATATTTTCTTGCAAAAATTGTTAAAAAAACTCTTTAAGATAGATGACCCATCAATTAAATAATGCATCATACTGTACTTTCAGCACTTTTAAGACTTTCATTGGGTAATATTTCTTGTTCAATTAGAAAGATTAGCCTTAAAAGTGGATATATTGCATGGAATTGATGTTAAAGGGACATTTTCAAAAAGATTACAAAAATGTATGTGTATTTTAGTTTTTTTATTTGCAGATAAAAAAAGACACAGGGCAAGAAATGGCCAGAAAGTAAGAAAACTGAAAAAAGCAATGGCAGGGAAGAAGAACACAACAAGTTTAAAAGAAACTACAAGAAAAGGTCTGCGCTAAGAAAGAAAGGTTGAGCAGAAAAGGTGAGAAAATGGAAAACATGGCGAGAAATAAAACCGAAGAATACAAATATGGCCAGCTGATACAAGAAGTTGAAGAATACAGATCACAGTGGTTAGCAGTGACGAAGTGGAAGAGAAAATAATTTAGTAAAATGAGAAGGACACAACGAGAAAGAAACAAGATGATAAAAACCAAAGAAAAGAGAGAAAAATTAGTCCTGCATACAAGGAGTGAACCTGAGTTAGAAAAGAGAGACAGCGGGGAAGCACAAAGTTATACAGAAAAGTAGCAAATATATATTAAAGCACTGTATATTGCAGGCTTCAATGTAGAGCCTAAAAAAAGACCAAAGTACATATTGCAGAGTTCTACATGTAATCTACTAGTCACTGGTTCCAGTCATTTTAAAATAGTTAAATGTGTCAATATACAGATTGCAAAAATCTCTATAGACTGCATGGAATTCAGATCTTACTTTCTAATCCCAGTCTGAAACCTACCATAGAAAACTGTATAAGACCTGCAAGTCACATACTATTAAATAATCTAAAAACATAAGAAACTGAAACATCTGAGTACCACCTTTTAAAGTGGCCATCCTGATCTGCTTTCATACTCCCACTCTGCCCATTTTCAGCACTGCCTATACAGCAACACCTGTGCAGATATGCACTGTTTGTCCAGGGGGTTCCCAAAAAACGACGTCTCCTCCTCAGACATCGCCAGCTGCCATGATCTGCTAAACTTGACATTCTCAAACATTTTTCTTTGAAATTTCTTGCACACTGAAATATTTTACAATTAAAAACTCCAGTTCTACTGATAAACTGATAAAGTAGTGCATAAATACTTTTACACTTTGCCTCTAAGTTAAGCCTCACCGCTTTTGTGCCAAACTGCCAGAGGGTTAATTTAGTGACTTTTGATGTTCACCTTAACAAGGATTGTGGCTGTTGCTTGAAAAGGAATTGCACCCCATTCAACAAACAACACAGTTTTTTCACATTAACCAAATGCACTTATCAGCATGGGTACATTAATTAATACATATATGTCTGGTTTTCAGAGAAAATGTCTTGCATGTGATGTGCAAGATCTTCAGATTATGGGCCTGAATTAGAGTTTGGGGTACACATGCTTCATCACAAAAATTGGGCGGACATCCTGTCCATCTTATTACTAGGGCATTGAGTTATAATGCACTTGTATTAAGGTGTGACTGAGTAACAATTCGCCAAACTCTAAATCAGGCCCTAAACTATTAAAAGAACTGAATGTTAATATGAATTCTGCTACGGTCTAACAAGTAGAACTTTCTTTGAAGAGCACCAATTATACTAAAGAAATACCAATTATTCATATTTTTAAAGAACAATACAAAAATCAATCACAGTCTTACCTCTAATCCGGCACAAGATTTGATAGGATAGAGATAAATGTGAGTGAGACTGATGGGATCTTCATCTTTTATTGCTGCTCCCAATACATCAGAGACAGAGTGGCTGTTTTGTTCAGATCTAGGTACAAGTTGCTGGTTGTAGTTCTTCCTACCACTGAGACCGTTCTTTGAAGAAATAGACTCATGCTTCACCTTTGTTATTTTTGAGGTGTCAGTGTGCGCTTCAGCAGGAGGCTGAGATTGCATTGAGTCTGTTATAGCCTTCTCTGGAGTTCTTGAATAGGAGGCATGCATGTCTAACTGAGAGGGACACTTAAGAAATGTGTCTAAGATGAATTTTAGAAAGGACTGTGCATCTTCGAAAGTGGACATGTACCCAAATGATATTCTGATAGACCCAGTAGGGCGCCCATCAATGACATCCACGTCATCTCCACAGACGTGGCCAGCCTGTGAGGAAAGAAGAAAATTAGAGCAAGTTACTAGTCATGAGGTGCTTCTTTCTGGAGTTCTGATCCTCTAATTGTAGCATTGACATATTTCTATTCGAGGTATTTATAATATGCAAACCTAGCAAAACCGAGCAGTGGAGCAATGGAGCATGGTGTGATTATACAACAATGTGAATGTACATTAACAATTCTAAACTGAGAATAGTAAGATTGTTCAAATACAGAAGGGATCAGAAATGTAGTATCATAGAGAAGTGATGTATGAATGTAAGATATGTATTCCAGGATGGAGTGAAGACTGAGGTGGGTTTTGAAACCTTTCGTGAATTGCACCAACAAAGGAACAGGTCTGCGGTACAAAGCAATGTCAGTCCAGAGTCTAGATCTAGATACAGATAAAGCTCTTTGGTGTATATGCTTGTTGTGGGTTTTCTGGATTTTTAGCTTATTAGAGTGTCCAGAAGTGCTCTAGTACTTGTGGGAGACCTAGACATGCTAACTTTAGGAAAAAAACAGCCAGGTTTATTCACGTTTTCAGTGACTAATTGTGACATGGGGCCACAGTTAGCAACGCGCAATGCAATTTCTGCTGCCTGCCTCTGCTGTTTGTGTATGGTCTGCATTAGTGATTAATTAGATAGCTTTGCAGCCATTGTAGGAAAACAGGGATTTTTGTGGATGTCTTCCCACTTTTTACCCCCATCTGGACTGCTAGATGCTGTTTTTTTTACTCTGACAGTGCACTGAAGCCTGCTAACCAGTCCCCAGGGCCAGTGCTCTCTCCCTAAAACTGCAATGTTCTAAATTGGCATCCACAATTGACAAGGGCTTTACCCCCCCCCCCCCTTATGAGTCCCTAGTATGTGGTACCCAGGACATGGGTGGTAAAGGAGTTCCCAGGGATTGTAGCACTGACTGTGCCACCCTTAGTGACCCAAGTAAACTACTGTTAGCAGGCCTTCCATTGCAGGTGGCAGAAACAGTGTAAACTACTCCATTTTGACTTTGCCCTCACTATGTGTGGCATAGTTAATGCATTGTTTTGAATATATATCAGTCACTCCTAAGGCAGGCTTCCTGAGCCCAGGAGACAGGGTGCAGAATATTAAAGGTGTGGGCATGTAAGTGCAAGCTTTGTTAGACTAGAAATGTTCCTGTTTACGCATTATCCTATGTAAGGTAGCATTCGCTGCACCATTTTCTTTTTAGGCGCTATTTTAAATCATGATCAAAACTAATTCTTTGCTATTTCTGTGAAAAGGCCTCAGCTAGGTTTCATTTCTTCAAGGTTGGGTTTTGCTTCACTAATGAATAGACTGTTATTATTAGTGCATACCTTTCTCACTAGATAGAGGCCTTCTCCCACTTGTCTGGTGGCGGGGACAACTGGAGCGGCCTTGAACGTTGTAACTTTATATGAGATATGAGCATTGAGATTGTTTTTCTATTAGCTTTTATTGCTTTGCAGCACCTGCCTGGAAAATTCCATTATGGGCGTGTTCTAGCCGAGTTACGAGATGTACTTAATATATCTCTATGCTTATCAATTTCAGTCCCTCTACAGCACTCCTAGCGACTGGGCTCCGCTCTGAGTGTATTCTGAACAAACAATTATTGGTTTGTATTCTCTACTGTCTGACCAACTCTTCATTTGGTATGGAAGGTTGAGAGGTTGTCATTAGTGACCTGAGTGAGTAGAATCAGGCCACTTCCTTCAGCTTATATGTCCCTACAGTGGCCTATACCATTAAAGTACACTATAAGTAATAGGTGGCCCATAGGATACAATGGCTGGTATTCGGGCAAACCTGGGGTTGCTAGTTCCATTAAGTTACCACCTAAATATGTCGAGTTTGGTATCAAACAACATAACTCATTACCCCTGACATGAATCTAGTGTCAAGGATGAGGTGACATGCTACCTTAGAAGCTGCCCACCTGTTTGTCCCAGCTTCTCTGTGGGCTAGATGGCAGCCCGCACTGCTGCCGCCAAGACAGGTTTTTGATCTCCTGCAAGGCAGTGTTATCACTCCCAGGAGTCAGGAACAAAGGCCTGGGCATGAAGGAGGTCACACCTTCTCCCTCCTGATAGAGCACTCGACGCTCTGAAATTTGTAAGAGGTGCATTATATTCATGTACGAATTGCACTCATATATATTCCATGTTTTGTTGAACTTTGTGCATATTGAAACAAAGTTATATATCCTCATGTGAGAATCTGTAAAGTCAAATCGTGGCGCATTTACAAGCTTGAGTAGTGTTGGCACATATATAGAGAACACGTAATTGGGCACGTATTTAATGATTAGTAGGTAGATCAAATGTATACACTTATGAGATTCATATAAAGGCCTGTATAACGAGTGCACATTACAGAATGGTCTTAGGTTAGCCAGACTTGTAGGCCTCACTTTCGTTTTCCTAAAGGTTTCATTTCTCCTCGTTTGCTCTTAGGTCAGGAGCTAATTAAAATGTATGTATGTGGAAAGTTATCTTTCCCCCTACTGCAGGTGCAGGAATTTGACCTCCTTATTTTAGATTTAAGGAGATACATGGGAGGAACGGAATGCCTTTGAAGAGCTTGGACGAGTGAAGGAAGGACACCTTCCGTGCCTGTCGAAACTTGGGAGCCAAGGTCGACGGACAAGGCTGAGAAATTAATTGGACTTTGTGGAAAGTTACTCAAGAAGGAGTTCATAAAATAATGTACCATGTGACCTGTTAGGGGTGTAACGTTGTCTTTTTGTATTAGGCACAGGGACAGATTTTCAGGACTTCTGCTATGACTGGGGAAGTAGAGCATCTTAGAACAAGCTCTGTGGCTTTATGCTATTTGACGAATCTCTGCAGGTAAATGTTCACCAGTGTCCTAGGTGCACAGCGTAATAAATGGAATCAACTATTCACAAAATTAGGTCAGAAAAGCAAACTCTTCAAATAATTTCTTTAACAAAAACATGTATATTGCAATCAACAGCAATAGAATCAAAGGTATGCCAATATCTGGACAGCTATTGAATTTGCATCACAGAAAATTGGTAAATGATAAATCAAACATCAATATTTATGCACAGTGATTTGCAACATGCAAATAACAAGATAATCTAATACATTTTCGTCAGAAATGCCCAGCCCAGCCCAATGCATTTCCGGATTTGATTCATCCCTTCTTCAGGGGCCACTGTAAAAAGACAAACAAACCATCATGTAATACATTGCTGATGCTTTAACGAATTGTTGTACAAGCACAATAACGTTCAGAAAAAGGCAGAAGAGCCAAAGCCCCCTATATATACTTACACATGGCAAGAACAAAGAGTTCATGTGAGAAGCATAACATGCAAAAAAGGACCAGAAATCAAGTTGATCTAGGAAAAGGTAACCGGAAACATTGTGGCTATCAAGGCGAATCAACCAGAAAGTGCGAAAATTGTGAGTGATAAAAAATGTATGGACAAAATCGTGCTGTGATACCACAAACCAAACCGTGTTATCAGTGCATAGTGTCCCTAGTGTCAACGACCGCATGCACTCAATGAAAACATCAAGGCCAGCCATCATATATACCAATGGCAAACTCACTGGATGCTGTAACAGCCGAATTCAACTTTTCAACAATGTAGTTACTGCAAAAGAGGTACCCAAACTGTGAAAATAAGCACAAATCTCAATATGCTACATGTCGCTTTGAAGACGAACTGAGAATAACAAACATTAACCAATCACGAAAACCAGGATTGCCTCACTAATTGTCTTGTATGTAGAAGACCTCTGTGGTCTATGCCCAACAGTCTGCGCAGAATGACCCTAATGAAGAACGCCGTGGAATGCAATCTCTCCGTCTCTGCAAAACAGGAATGTTCACCACCTCACACATCACCCTCATCACTGAGTATTAGTTAGTTAAACAGTAAACCTGTCGCTGAATCTCCTAAGACTGTACACAACGAAACCAGAACTGGGTATTGAAAAACAACTGCACTGGACATGGACTACGTGCCAAATACAATATGCAAAAAAACTTACGAAGTAATCACAGCTGGAACACCAACTGAAAAGCTGACTATCAGATCTGAGTCCATTCACGCTGTAGGACACGCGCCCTTTTTGCCATACACTATTTGAAGCTCCGGCAGTCTTCCGGGTAGTTAATTCCACAAGTGCGTCCATCGAAGTCAAAAGAAGACTGAAATGAAGCCCTGTAGTGCAATCATCTAAAAATGGGCGCCACCTTAAACACTGCATGAAAGCCGCCCCTGCGGCCAAAGTACACTTATGTAACAACATCCTTATGCCCGTATCACGATTACAAACAAAGGAAAATAAAAGTGAAGTGCCCGAGGAGGATAGAAATTAACCAGTAATGATTTAATGACTTGACCGAGATCTCCGCAATGTAAATGAAATGTAAATGTATTGTATTTATATAGTGCACTTCTACCCGGAGGCCTCGTAGCGCTGTATTCATACCGCTGTGGAACCCATCCTGGCTTTCCCTGTGAGATGTCCACTCCTGGGCACCCCCAAGGTGAAGCCAGGCATCCACAGCGCTGCTGGGGCCGTTGTGGAGATTAAGCAAGCTATTGCCCAGAGTCACAGAGTGGGACCCATGATTAGACTAGGCACCGAGGCGAGAATTATCAGGTCCGGGGAAATTGAGTCCAAGAGCCGCCGAGGTGGGAATTGAACCCTGGTCCCGGGCCAGACCTCTGCATCAGGGTCTGCCGCTCTAACCATTGAGCCACGCTTCTACGTGAGAACCCGTAACTGAGACAGAAAAACATGCCGGCAAGTGGCTGATTAAAAAGTGCAAGGTAATATTCAGAAACACAAGGTGAAAATAAAACAAATGCATTTAATGAGTTGCCATGTGTAGGTCATATTTAACAACCTAGGTGAAGGAGTAAAATTACAAGGTCTACATCAATTGATACAATTCACGAAAACACATACCAGATTAAAGGAAACACAACATTTCAAGTTTGTCATTGAGACCACCTGGCATCATTGTCTGTAGTCTTAATCCACCACACTTCACATTGAGATAATAACCGAGCATTGTCTTGACCTATATTTCAAGTTAAAATTTCCAGTATGGTGAATCTCAATTGTGCAATTGAATGTTGATGTTCTAGCCAATGTGTCACAAAATGTGATTTTAGGCTACGTGTTCGGATTGTACTCTTGTGTTCTGAGATGCACACCTTTATTTTATGTGTGGTTTTACCTACGTATAATAAGCCACAAGGGTATTTGATGCAATATATAACATGTGTGGAATTACAATCTCCATTGTATCTTAAATGAATTGCCTTGCCAGAATGTGGGTGATTGATTGTATTTCCCATAGTGACATTGTTACAGTTGAAGCAGTTATAACACTTGCGCATACCAGTATATGTTTGTTGCATAGATTCAGTTGTGGGTGTCAACAATTCTTTGATGTTTCTTCTTCTCGTGTAAGCGAATAATGGTTCTAGATCAAACTATTGAAATCTGTTTCGAATTTGACTCGACCCATTTGACGTGAGTATACTTCTTAGGAAGTCAACATGTATGGACACCTTTTGAGGAAAATCCTTCTGGGAAATTAGGAAGGGATGTCACTTTAGAAGTAGGAGTAGGGACAGATTATTCTGTAACTATAAATGAAAAGAGATTGGAACGCAGTGTCTATACTCAGCTGTGTTCAGATTTTAGAATTCATTATTCTGTGCCTATCGTGCCGTATGAACTATATTCGTAGATTGGGCATGGTATTAGTTTTCATGTATCTTTACACCTTGATTTTGAGGTGTATCTATATTCTTGGTTTTGTAATAAATCAACCAAAACCTGAATTCGTAGTCCGAAGTTATTTAGATCAATGGGGAGAGGAAAAATATAACTGGTAAATTATAATCTTCCCTCCACACTTCTTAGCAGGCTATAAAGACCATCCACCAGAAAATCTCGAGTAAGCTTAGGATACGGAATTCAGCCTCATTACTCCCAGAAAGTTTCTGAGGCTGCACTGCCTCTGATATGCGTCAGGGCTGCCTTCCAAAGGAGTAAAGAGACCTCGCCCTGCCCCAGGCACATTTGCTCCTGGAAAGGCAGGAAATTTGGTATGCAGCAGGGGTACACCCCCTGAAGGCCTGCCACATCTCTAGGGTGAGCTGTCTGGTTCACACCTGAGGAAGACTTCTGCCATTTTTAAAAGTGCTAGAAATAGTGCGGAACTAGGAACAGAGGCAGTCTGGCACCCGGACATTTTGGTCTTACACTTAGGGGGACCAATTTGGCTCAGCGAGGGAGGCGTGATCTGCTTCAAGACATACAGAGGAATTTGAGGGAGGCTGGCAAAGCATTTGGAGGCACCACCATCATCTGGTCAGAACTGATCAGCAGGAACAAATGGCGAGGGGCCCAATTACAGAGCGCGGTTGAGAACTCACGGAAAAAACTGAACCTCACTGTGAGCAAGTTTAGCAGAAGCAATGGGTTTGAGTCAGTTAGGCACGGGCTCATCCACACAGGCCACCCGGAGTTCTATGCAAAAGATGGGGTGCTCTTGTCCGACGAAGGCAAGGTTGTCTTCTGGAGCAACCTGTGGGGTGCAATGGCATTAGCAGGTTGCAGATGAAAGAGCCGGCAAAGGGGGGAGCCCCAGGAAGATGGAAGCCCCCCTGGCGGCGTGGCAAGAAACTACGGGGATAATGGTTGGTACGGAGGCACACAGGAGTGCTATGGACCGAAATAGGACCACTCACCTTGGGATGCCTTAGGTTGGGTCAGTTGGCCTAAGGGCGATTTGTAGGACCACTCACTCAGGGATGCCTTACGGCTTGGTGAGTTGGCCTACCACAAGGGGGTAGCTAACGGAGATGGCGCTCGCTGCCCAGCCCCCTCCGGATGGCAGGGCACAAGAATCTGCAAGTTGTGGCCTAACTCCGGGATGGAAGCGACACTCCCTGCGAGGGAAAATCCAACCGAACTAAGCAACGACCCAGTAGGGCCAAGAGACAATGCAAGCCTGCAAATGATCTGTAGAACGAACTGTCTGTCTAATCTGCTATTGTGCACTGTACATTTGATTTATTCAAAAACAATGTACAACGAGATACAAACATGGCACGACACAAAGATGACAGCTCACCAATAATGATTTATGGCAGGATGCACAACAATAGGTAATATGTATATGCGTGTATTCCTAATAAAACTGCCTCCAATAAAGGACCACCATGAGACAAAGTGTACATTGGCTTATTTATGATAAGGAATACAGGGATGGAAAGTTGGGAGTGGGCAAGTGCGGGGGTTATGTAGAATTACTCTTTCACATACTCTGATTTTTATTTGTTAAATCGATACCAAAACACCCAATTTGGTATTAGTATAAATAAGTACGGAGAGGACACAGGAGTATTTTGGTACAAATAGAAAGGCCTGATATTACCATTTTAGAAGTTTTGGGGTTAACTCACAAAGACAATTAAGGGTCTGTGAACGAGTATTACAGGAGCACTACATTACGTACGCCCAAATGCTTTTCTGGATAGACCCCTTTTGAACCAATTATGCTAGCTTACAAATGATAGTCTAGCAGTGAAAGCCAATCTACTAACACTACCCACAATGCAAAGAAGTACATAAGCATTGCAGTGTTCACAAAAGAACCGCACCACTTTCACGTTTCCTATGCATGAACAGTTTATCCAGTCAGGGTTCTTTATTTACAATGCATTCTGGTACTTCTAGTCCAAAAGGTTTAATGAGATAACAGTGCAATAGTTGTCAGAGCAGAAAGACAAATCATTGACTGGGTGGACTACTTATGCACGGACATAAGAAAAAGTTATCAGCACAACCAAAAAATGCGTAATCATGGGACAAAGCATTTATTTTCGTTAATAGCACGATCCATGAAGCAAAAAGGGGGAAATTACATGATAGTTGGAAATTTGATAGAGATTGTATGATTGCATGAGAGAGCGTGAAAGTAATGGAGAGTGTAGGGGAAGAAGAGAAAGACAGAAGAAAGAGAACTACAAGAAATAGAGAAAGGAGGAGAGGAGGAAGCTGCCTTGAGAGTGGGAAGGCAGACAGAGAGATAGAGAGAGAGAGAGAAATGCCACACTGACAAATGTGATATGATATTTTGGGAGCTAAAGAGACGGGTATACTAACAGACAGCCAGATACAGTTAGTGACTGAAGAGGAATTAATTGATGGGTGAAAGCATGGGCCTGCAGTCAAAAGAAAAGTGAATAAGAGAGATATACTAAATATATTCCATTAATTTAGCAAAACTTCCGAGAATGTATAAAGCGCCTACGATTATTCTTTACACAGTTACGTACATAAAGCGCTCTGGTGTCTGCAAGTAGTAAACAAGGTAATGTACACATACTAATAATATAACCAACTGCACTTTCGGTGGATACTGACTTTAAAGTTCTTTTTCACGTCTTCGTTGCTAATTCCCAGATGAAGCTGGCATGCCCCGGTGTTGCAGAAGCAGCCAGTACGAACGTGAACACGATTGAGACTAGCCAGCTTGTCAACCTGGGAAGAGAATTTCAAAATAATGAGGCCCACGACCAAGAGTGTACGAGTGTTGCAGGCTGTACTTTTTTTTAAATATAGACTGTGTATTCAACATTTCAAAAGGTGCGCTAAATAAAATTCAACTCTCAATACATTAGTACTAACATTTGCTTATAATGCATTTGTGCCCATTTCCGCACTCGTACGAGAAATTGAACACAATTGTTTATAACAAGTTTTTTATTATCAATATTATTGGGGTTTTTTCGTTTCATAAATGGAAATCATAACAATGAACACTACTTCAGTCACTTAAAGCACTACATTAATTGGGAGCACAGTTTATTGTACGTTCAGCAGAATTACTCAGTTTCTAAGCCATAATTGCGCTATATATGTCACTTGGCGTTGCAGCCACGATGAACCCCCCAAGGACCCCATCTTCTGTTGTGTTTTGCAGGTCAACCTCTTGCTCAATGAATTTCCTCCTGTATGTGTGAGCAATGGTCTATGCATATGAACCAGTGTGCAGGCGATAGGGCCCCATGCCTGGCTGGGTGGATGATCCGCAAAACCCCTTCCAGTCCTCCCAAGATTCCCAATAATGCTATCTTAGGAGCAAGCTTATCGGAGAACCCAAAAACACCAGCAAGAGACAAACAAGGTGTTGGCCCAAAAGGTGAGATTCAATGGAGAAGCCACCTTTTTAGGGCAAATGGCAACTGCCCATTTGCTCAGGTACACGGGCTGGGCTGCCAGTAGAAACAGAGAGGGGGAACCTGTTGCAAAACCGTTTTTTGGTGTGTGTGTAGCCCACAGGTAGCCATGCCTCTAGGATGGGCTACCAAGCTCCATACAGCAAAGGAAGTGTTTAGACATCTTGAGAGAGGGCAGAATAGTGCACTCTGAGATTGCTAGATGCCACACATAGCCAAAAGCCGCCATAAGGCGAGAGGGATCCGGTAGCCCATTGGCTAGTAACCGCCTCATCCCCCAATTTCTGGGCATACATATGACACCACTTGCATGCTGAACCTCAGATCACATCTTGACTGGAGAAAGGACAGAAGAAATATTGCCCTGCTGACACCTGGCAAGAGAGGATGCACCAAATGCTGTACTGCACCTGCTGCCCCTTGAGCTAGTGAAGAGAGGACTGTGCCTGTGGTGTCTGGCTCAGGGAAAAGTCCCAGACAAAAAAGGCGAACAACAGTCATTCAGCTGCACCCTATCCCAGCACCAGGGCAATAAAGCTGAAGTAGCCTGTTCTGGCTAGTCAGTACTCACGGTTCACCACCAACAAGCAGCCAAGAAGCCCACCACTTGACACTCAAAAGTTGCACCCATGTCTGCCAGACCCGGGAGAGTCACCAGACTGTGGATAGGTTGCCCAAGAAGGATAATAGCTTGCACCATAGGACATCCCTGGAGCTGCTGTAACCGGTGACTGGCAGCCCCATCCATTGCTGGGCTTCTACTGGCTCAAATAGGACTTAGAGGGACCCAGACTCCTGTGACTAAAGTCACCTCATAACAAGCATGGGTCGAGGAATAACCCCAGGAAGACCCAGTCGAGCATACAGCACAAAGAGCATCTTTCGGCAGCCTCAGCATCATATTTCCTCAGCACCAGGACCACTTGTAAGAAATTGGGTTGTTAGTTGACTAGGGTGGGAGCCCTGGTCAAGAAGCAACCACAATCTTTGTCAGGGTGAGGCACAAGCCAACACTAAATTACCAGTTGCTGAACACTCTGGTAGTGTGGCACAGAGTAGTCAGGCTTAACTTGGACCTTGATGGACCAAGGGCGGGCTACAGGGACCCAGTTAGGCCAGCTGAACAAAATACACTAAATCCTAGTTTGTGGAGCATTGGGAGGATCCGGGTCGAAGATGTGTCATACAGCCAAAGTGAGGTGTCAGGTCTGAGATGTGACGAGGCTGCTCTGTGAGGTCCTGCATTGTTGTTAAGGTGCAATGCACAGTTTTCCATCCAGGATGTGTCATGCGGTCAAGGCGATGCTTCTGTTCTGAGGAGCTGCATGGCTGAGATGTGGAGTCGGTTGTCATCGCCAAGGATGCCATCGATGAGTGATGTGGGACCCTGCTTCTAGGATGCATCGTGCACCGGCGGTTCTGATGGGCTACGATGCGGGTGTTTACGATGGGTCCCGTCCACACAACAGAGTGGATGCATCAGGTCCTCTTGGGTTTGCGTACCGCAGCAGAGGAGATGTGTCAGCTCCACTGGGTCATAAAGGCTGGCAGAGCAACTTACTCCTACTTCCAAGGGTCCCTTACTGGGGTGGCACCACTCGGCAGGGTAGACTCACAGATGGCAGAGTCCAGGTGTAGGTACAGGGTTGGTGGAGGTGTGTACTGAAGTGGTGGTGTCCGAGGTCCAGTATTTATACCCAGTTGTTCCTTTGAAGTGGGGAAAAGATTCCTTGAGGCAGGCCCTTGAAGGGCAGAAGTGCTCTGCCGTCCTGCCCTGGATTCAGACTAACAACAGAGGGTATGCAGTCCTTTGTGTGGAGACAGCACATAGTCTATTCAAGTGTAAATGGGTCTGGGCCCAGCTCAGACATCCCATCTTGCCAGTGATGGCCCATCCAGTCATACTTAAGCTCACCATTGTGTGTGGCTGTCGTGGAGGAATACACAAAGCCTGTCAACTACACCCAGACATGTGACCCAGGGACAGGATGTAGGCACCAAATGGCAAAAGCTGTAAAATGCCAACTTTTCTAAAAGTATACAAAAAAAGTGACGGATGGAATGCTTCCATTAATCTCAGCAGTGGTAATTACTCTGGGTCGCATCCCAATCCATTGTATTTTGCATACCGTCACCTCAGTTTTCAAAATTGTAACTTAAAATCTGACTTCATCATAACTTACAATTTTTCATTACAATTCCAAAGACACCAAACATGAATTGGTTACCTGTTCCCATTTAGAAATTACACCTATAAAATGTTACCTAATAAGGTAACTCTAATGTTATCCTGTGGGAGAGTTAGAACTTGCAGTAGTGAAAAAACAAATGAAACAGTTTTTCACTACCAGGACATCTAAAACTTGAAACTACATGTTCACCTTTTTAAATATACTGCACGCTGCCCTCTGGCATATCTAGGGCCTACCCTAGGGGTGACCTAGGTGAATCAAAAAGGGAAGATTTGGGCCTGGTAAAAGTTTATTTTGTCAGGTTGACATGGCAGTTTAAAATGAGGGATTGGCGAAATATTTAATTCCACCAGTGGAATTGGAGGATTTTCTGCATTACTCTTGTAACACGGAATTACCAATACATTCTCCCGCTCCACTCCACTGGCGGAAATATTTCCTGCTTTTGTCATGGAATTTGTTAAGAGCTCTGGTAGGTATGACAACCAGGCTTCCCACTCACATATGTCTGGAGCTACTTAAATCCCTACAGGTGTCACTGGCCCACAGTGTAAAGAATAACCCACAGAAACAACCACAGTTAAGTACACAGGTTTCAAATAAATATGGATGTGCTTCCCTTTAACAGAAATTAGAACTAGCAACACAGCGCATTCAGGATAAATAAATATGACAGATAATTACCATAAATACTGCTGAAAGGAAGGACACATAACCATTTCCTGGTCTTTGAGCTGCTGTTTCGAAAATGAGTTGCAGCTTTCCTTCCCTTGTAAAACTCGTGCCAGAACTGCAGCAGGCCACGTTTCCTTTTACCATGTAAATGAGGCAGTGATCCGGACACAGTTTTCAGAGGTCCAGGTGCTGGTACCACAAAGACGGGTACATAAAATGTGCACTCATCTAGCAGTCTGGCACGAGAGACCTGGGATAGAATGGACCTAGAAACTGAACTGCACTCTTGCTTGTCCCCCCTTACCCCATGCACGTCCCATCACCCTGCCTACGCTGCCGCAAACCAAGCCATAGTACATAAAGCATAGTCGCAGAATGTTTCCTAGCATCCAGCAACTCACCAAACCCCCCAGCGAAGCCGCGGATGTCACTCCCTCCCAAGACCTCTACAACAAGCTCGGCTCCGACTTCCACCTAAAAATCAATGCCCTCTAAGACAAGTTCAGTGAACAGACTCCAGAAACCACCATTCCCTCCAGCGATGACAGCCACCCACCACCACTACCTGGACACCGGTCACCACTGAAGATGCCATCACGACCATGAAGAACACCCACTCAGGAGCCCCCACAGACCCCTGCCCACCGCACGTCTTATACAGAGCCATCACCGCCATAGCACACGCGATACACCGCATCATTAATGCCAGCTTCGAATCCAGCTTCTTCCCAGATGACTGGAAGCGGACAGAGGTCAAGCCCCTCCTCAAGAAACTCTCGTCTGACGCTATGGACCTGAAAAACTACCGTACCATCTCTCTCCTTTCCTTCGCAGCCAAGGTCACCGAATAAATCGTCAACAGCCAGCTGATGACCTTCATCAAAGAGAATTCCATTATCGACTCTTCCTAGTCCGGCTTGAGCGGTAACCACAGCACCGAGACCACGCTCCTTGCCGCCACTGAGGATATCCACACACTTGTCAACCAGGGCCACACTGCAGCCATCCTCCTGCTGGACAGGTCTGCTGCTTTTGACACCGTCTCCCACGGCACTCTTGCAGCCAGACACCGGCATACGGGGAACCACCCTCGACTGGATCCACTCCCTTCTCACCGGTAGAACCCAAAGGATCAGACACCCACCCTTCCTCTCTGAACCCAGAGAGATCAACTGTGAAGTACCCCAAGGATCATGGCTCAGCCCCACGCTCTTAAACATCTACATGGCCCCTCTCGCCGCCATCGTCAGACAGCATGGGCTCAGCATTGTTTCCAACACCAATGACACCCAGCTCATCCTCTCCCTCACAAAGAACCTCAAAAACACCAGACTCAGCTACCAGGAAGGAATGAATGACGTTGCAGCCTGGATGAGCGACAGCTGCCTTAAGCTCAACTTGGAGAAGACTGTGGTTCTCGGGCCCTCTCCCAAAGCCTGGGGCAACACCTGGTGGCCCACTTCCCTTGGAAACCCACTCACCCCCAGGGACCACACCCGAAACCTCAGCATGATTCTTGACTCCTCCCTCACCATGGCTCGCCAGATCAACGCCGTCACCTTCACCTGTTTCAACTCTCTCCGCATCCTCGCAAGACGTTCAAATGGATCCCCCCGAAGCTGGGAAGACCGTCACCCACACACTCATAACCAGCAGACTGGACTACGGAAATTCCCTTTACGCCGGAATCAACAAATCCCTACTACAAAAACTCCAGGCCATCCAGAACACCGCGGCCAGACTCGTCCTCTGCACCCCATGATGCTAGCATATGACCCAACACCTGCTAGACCTCCACTGGCTCCCCGTCGAGAAGATAGTAACCTTCAAGCTACTCACCCTCGCCTACAAATCCCTTCACAACATCGGACCCAAAGTCAAGTCAAGTCAAATATACTTTTATTTGATTTCGTAAAAAAAAATCATAAAAGGGTGGGAGAACCACCATGGGTAAAACATGCAGAAGTATACCTTGTTGTTGTAATTATTTTTAAAAAACAGATTTTTTATAAAAGGTATAAAAATGCGATATTTTAAAAAGTACTAACATATAAGCGAGGACCCAAATACCTTGACAAAAGAGTCTCTTTCCACGTACCCAAGAGAAACCTCTGCTCCGCCAACCTCTACCTAGCGGAAAACCCGCACATCCTCAGAAGCAGAGCAGAGGGAAGAGCCATATCCTACGTCACAGCCAAGGCCTGGAATGAGCTCCCAGTCAACATCAGATGCACCCCTACTCTGCACACCGTCAGGAAGAGCCTCAAGACCTGGCTGGACCCCCCCCAGTGCCTTGAGACCCTCACGGTGAGTAGCGTGCTTTAATATTCCATGATTGATTGATTGAGGATGGACAACGAGGCCACTTTTACCGGAGTTTCGGTTTGAGGTGGGTTGTCCTGACAAGACCCAGGGACCTCCAAAGGAACAACTTGCTTTGAATCAATCTGCTCTAAGAGAAAGTGTAAATGACAACTGATGCATTGCACAATATCTTCCTAGCAGATATATAGACAGTCGTTTTCAGTTCTGTAAGTTTTCACCTTTGACATTTGTATGCTACTTACGATCAGAGCCCATATACCAACTAATAGCTTGGTAAAAAGACACTAAAATAGTAAACAGAATTTACAATCAGGCAACTTTAGTTGTTGGCAAACATTATATACTAGCATATGTAAGTTGAGAAAAGAAGGCAACGCCTGTCCGACGTCTTGACGTATATATTGTTTCTGCCGGTGTTGAAAGCTCCTAATAGCAGCAGCTTGTATTAGTAAGTGCTGCAACGGTTGCAGTCTCTAGCAGTAATCTGTATTGCAATTTTTTTGATACAACACCTTTTTATTTATTCATTTACTATCTAAAGCGATTATCGTCCAACCAACTGAACATAGAAAAATTGGCACAAAAAAAGTGTTCAATAATTGTAAGTGAATAAGACATAAGGAAAGCAACCCCTTGTATGTCACCCAAAAATACAATCTCAAACTTTTGTTCCAGCTCCTCGTTAATCCTATTATATAGACCACATTAATTTGTTTTCTGTGAGGCGTTTCCTGTGTAAACTCAGAATTACACTTACTGACAGACCAAAGGAACATGCAAGCAGCAGCAAAGAGATGCTCCTGCCACAGGTAAGTGCAACTCTGTGGATGGAAGACACTGGATGCAGAGGGCTGTGTGCCAGGTAGGAATGTTGCAGCTTAGGAACGTTGTACCACATGGCTGCAATTCCAGGGGGGAATTGAGCACTGCATCCAACTGTACTGCACTCAATCTGTTCCCTTTTCTGCATGTTGCAAGAATGCAGGATCCCTTCTCCTTCAGTCCTAGGCTCCAGGAAACCCACCTTATTCTATGTTGACAATGGGAGACCATGCTGGGTGAGCCATGCAGGGATCCGGAAGGAAGAGGGCGAGGAAAGTTTACGCGGCAGGTCTAATTGTGCTTTTACAAATGAATGAGGTAGGCAGTGGGTACAGCATTGAGAGTGAGCTCACCTCCAAGTGACATGTAACGAAAAAACAATAAAAACATGTGCTGGACAGCTGGTGCAATTTAGGATTGGGCGGAGTTTGCAGAATCTCAAGGAGATACTATGTAACACCATGGAATCTGCAGAGTAAAACTCAGAGAGTTGCACCTACCCCTATTTAAAACTGCACACACAGGCTGCAATTGCAGGCCTCAGACATGTTTAAAGTGCTGCTTAAGTGGGTGGCACAATCAGTGCTGCAGGCCCACTAGCAGGATTTGATTTATAGGCCATGGTCACAGGTAGTGCCACCTTACTAGGGCTTACAAGTAAATTAAATATACCAATTGGGTATAAGCCAATCTTACCATGTTTTAAGGAGAGCGCACAAGCACTTTAGCATTGGCTAGTAGTAAAGTACACAGAATCCTAAGGCCAGCAAAAACAAAGTCAGCAAAACAGGAGGTCTGAAGACAAAAAGTTAGGGGTTAACAATAACAATGATGCCCGGTCTAAGACCACTCCATTGAAGTCTGGAGCGATCTTTGCTTAAAGTGTGTAACTAAAGTTGAGACTTCTTTGGTGACCATGTAACTGTCCAAATACTGCTTATGCCCTCCCAGACCTTCTCCCTGTTGGATTTGGTCACCAAGGCTTAGCTGAAGTAGCTGAACACAACTCTTCAAAACTTTTCAAAAGTTTCCAAACGTTATGGTTACCATTGCTTGTTTGAGCTTTGGACTAAACATTTACCATTTACGTTTCACTTGAAAATCTAAATCTCCGGAACCCTCCAGTGGATCTTGCTTGTCCTGGGGGTCTACAAATTGATAAAAATATAATCTATATTTCTAAATCGATGTCAGATTTTGTTTGTGTTGTCTGACTTTCTTATTCTGTTGTTTGATGCCTCTAAATACTTTACACTATTTCCATTGTTCAAGCCTTGCTGTTCGAAGCCACAGCTACCCAAGAAGTTTTACAAATGAGCATGATTGGACTCAAGACTGTTCTGTGAGCGTATGGCAACGTGAGGCTTCACAACCACAGCATACAATACACTACAATCCTCACAGATAATAATAGGTTTTGGTGTCCTTAAGCTCATTGTACATGCCAACCAAGTTCCCTCACAATGGTATCTCCCATATAAATGTGCCCTTCACAGAGCCTAGAGCCCTCCAGAATTACCGGAGTCACCCAAGTGGTAGGGAGTAAGGAAACGGGAATGGGGGGGGGGGCATATACAGGAACCCCATCATAGTTTGACCCTCAAATGTAGGTTATCGATATGGCAAAAAGCCATCCATTTCTGACCATCTGTTGCACAGCCCCGTAATAGAGGGCACTTCCATTCTGTCCAGTCCACCATTATGCACTGACTGGATGCATTTATCTGTTACAATACTTGGCTTATTAATTGGTCACAAAAGCAAATGATCACTGTGTGAATCATTTCAAAGAATCTCTCCAGAATTTTATGAGCGTATATTTAAAGCAAATAGATACAACTCTGGAATGCCATATTGATTAGGGACAGAGGATGAGTATATGGGTGTTTTATCCCAGTAAATCTCTGTGCAGACTAAAAAGGGAACACTGTTAAGGACCCAGAGCAGTTCCTAATCAAAAACAATGTGCATTACATGGTATTTGAAACTCTGAGTTTGGATGCCTATTTTGTACTGCCAACAAGGGACAGTGTTTCCCCCTCTGACTGGGACAATAATGATTTGTTTCAGTTCCCAACTAGGCAGGAGGCTCCCCATATAAATCTAGGATCTCCATTAGTCTCTGGTCTCTAAATTATGGGTAATATAGCAACAAGAGCATGTAATGTGCATAAAATGACACCCGCTCTTCAAGTCCATCATCCTACTGAAAACCCTGTGCTAATCCATCCATTCATATCCAGTCTATTTGATGCTCAATAGCCATGGCAAAGGTATAGGTGAAAGAGACAACATTGTCTCACTTGGGAATTCATCTGATAGGGTGCAATTAATGTGTATTCAAGCTAAGGGAGTACTGTTTAAAGTATGAACATATTTAAGTAACCCTGGGCCAATAGTTATCTTCCATTGGGCCTGGCAGAGAAAACCACATGCTAGAGAGTTGACATCTTTCCAAAACTCTATTAATATAAAAGCTCTGGGACCAGGAAACCTATGTAAGCGTGGTAATGCAGCCTGGACTCTGAGGTAGTGTTTTGTGATCCAGTTTGACATGAATCACTTTTAGTCTGGGTAAACCTGAGTGGTGATAACTTTAATCAATCAATTGGGTAAAACTTAAATTAAGATCTTGAATTCCATAAAAATAAACAAAATGGATCAATAGACAGTGCAACTTGCAAGGGGGCACTGGCTTCAGAATAGCTGAAATGGATGTTCCCTGTGTTAGAAATGGGGGTCTCTAGTTAGCAGTAGCTTGCACTCTGTCCTTGTAGGGACCCTTCCATCTAGTCAGGATAAAGGAGTTACACACCCAGATAACCTCAGCTCACTCCCTTGGTAGCTTGTCACCAGCAGTCAGGTTTATCTCAGAGGCAATGTGTAAAGTATGTGTACTTAACACACAGTAACAGAGTGAAAACAATACAAATGGACACCACACCAGTTAAGAGAAATAAAGTATATTTATCTAAACCAAACAAGACCAAAACTAAAAAAATCCAACATACACAACACAAAATAAAACCTTTAAAGCATTTCAAGCAAATCTGTCTATTGAACTCTATGGATGCGATGATTTTACACAGAGGACCTCCAATGTGTCAAATTCCACAGAGTAAAAAGCAGCAGAGGAGGGATGCATTGGACAACACAGCGGTAAGTTGGTTCCTGAGACCTTGGGGGGGTGGTACATCCGTTCTGCTGCACGCAGGAGAAGTGTTGCGTCAAATCAGGACTGAAATGTGTCAAAATCCAAGAAGGTACTGGTCTGCGGGTGATGCGCCGGGAAACCGGTCACACAGGAGTGATGTGTGGAAATCTAGATGTGCTGGAAATCAATGCGGTGGTGGCAAACAGGCGCTGCGTTGGTTTCTTCAGCCGCAGTCCCATGATGTATCAGTCTTGGCAGCCACACAGCTGGCCCTGCGTCAGAGGCAGTGTGGTGGTCTCAGACTTCAGAGACACGTGTACTGAATCCAGGCTGCAGCAGTTTGTCCAGCCATGAGCAGGCACTGCATTGATGTGTGGCTCAATAGTTAGAGCGGCAGACCCTGATGCAGAGGTCTGGCCCGGGACCAGGGTTCAATTCCCGCCTCGGCGGGTCTTGGGCTCAATTTCCTCGGACCTGATAATTCTCGCCTCGGTGCCTATTCTAATCATGGGTCCCACTCTGCAACTCTGGGCAATAGCTTGCTTAATCTCCACAACGGCCCCAACAGCGCTGGGATGCCTGGATTCACCTTGGGGGTGCCCAGGAGTGGACATTTCACAGGGAAAAGCCAGGAAGGGTTCCACAGCGGTATGCGTTACAGCGCCAGGACACCCATGGGTATTAGTGCGCTTTACAAGTACAAATTATATTGATTTTTTCAGCTGCACAGCAGTGGTGTGTGGAAATATCTCCCACACAGCAGTGCTGCATCAGAAAAGTAGTGGAACCAAAGAAGGCTTGGGTCTAGTTACTACCTGGCCTAGACCACTCTAATTTATTAAACAACAAAGATGGCCAGATAGATTCATTTAGTATTTTCGCACCACACCTAGCCAATAATCCTAAGCGGGGAAAATTTTCATTTTAGTCATTTTTACTTATTTACATATATATATTTTTTAAACATTTCAATGTGTCCAAAAGCAAAAACACAATTATCAAAACATTTTACACCATCAATACAAAAACATATTACAG
The DNA here is from genome assembly GCF_964261635.1 of Lissotriton helveticus. Classification (NCBI taxonomy): domain Eukaryota; kingdom Metazoa; phylum Chordata; class Amphibia; order Caudata; family Salamandridae; genus Lissotriton; species Lissotriton helveticus. The sequence goes on along the minus strand of NC_136063.1, from coordinate 1,143,569,182 downwards.
ACAATAAAAGTGAAAAACATTCATGTAGACACCATATACAAAGGGGGGGAGGAGGAATGCCTCCACCTATTTCATTTATGGGGCACCAGTCCTAATGACATATATACAAACAAGCGGCCAATCACTAGTTTATACAGGCCTGCTTATTAACGGCGCTGGAAACTATTTTTGTAAGGGTCTAGTTGCAGGGGAGATTTTATTCTAGGCTACATTCCTGTAACACCCATTATAGTTTATGTTCCAGCACAGAGTCAACGTGTTTCGAACCCTGAATCTGTTTTGGGGTTCTCCTCAGGATATGGACTGGAGATGGCCTTCACTGTGTATCTTTTATTCTTCCCAGGGCTGTTGTCTACAATTCAGGGGAGAGCAGGGGAACTCTCTGGCCGTTCTTTATTTTGTGCGATAGTGTTTCCAGCTAGAAATTGCACTTCACTATACTGTTGGTCGCGCTGCGCTCTGAACTTCTCAATGCTGCGAGTTCAGGATGTTCTGAATTCCGGCATTGCTGCCTCGATACCAGCGTGTTCAATGCTTGAGTCACGTTCTCAATTCGTTTTGAGACAATCTCCTCGCCGGCTTCCGATTCTGCTGCTCCTCGGTTCAGACGCTGGCGCGCAAATACTTATACCCCTTTTGGCATGTGAAGTAGGCATGCTTCAAAGGATTGTCTTTGTAGTGCACAAGTTCCTGTCCTGCCTAGTCTTTGCTCCAGATAGAGTATTACAAAAATAATTGCTATGGGACTGGTAACATGATTAGCTGATATATAATGTTTGGAGTAGTAATTATGTTGAAAGACTCAACTACTCTCCACGATGACAAAGGAAAGACCATCTCACAATCGATCTCCCTTTAATATTTCCAGCATTTTATCAGACTTTTGGAAAACTGTATGAAATATTCCAAGCAAAAGAATTCCTTAAACATTTAAGAGAAACAGAAACCCATTGGATGCTTCACCTGTCTAATGTATATATATATTTTTTAAACTGACATTGTTCTTCTTAATAAGTAACCAGATACTTTTGAGCAATTATAAATTATACTTAAGATATAAGGTACGGAAGTTAAAGGTTGCAGAAATAACACAATATCACCTTCACAACCGATAACCTGATTAAATTAATCATTTGTGCTTGATCAACATTAACATTCGAATGAAAATTGCAAATGAATTTTTTTTAACACAAAAATAAATAATAGGATAGGAGAAAACAAAATGCTAATAATAAACATCTTTACCACATTATCCACTACGTCACCCTACCTCCACATGTCCTATCATGCTTAAACCACAGCACCAAACTTGGTAGAAATGATTAAAGAACATCTCTGGCCCCCTGGCTGGCAGTAAACCCATAAATGTGCACCCCTCTGGCTAATGCAAGATTCAGCTTAAAAGCCTTTGGGCAAGGTAAAAGCCTGACATGAAAAAGCTGTGCACTATGTAAATAGCAATAGCAAAAGTACATTTCCCTATCATTTGTGCAGATTTATACCCAGGAAAAGATGTGAAAGAGTACGGTTTGCGAAGTTAAAGTACTTTTAGAAATACATTTCTCACTCGGACAAAGATTACTTTTTTTTACTTAACTTTCAAACTGTTACAAAAAGTCCAAGGCTGGAAATATACTCTTGAAGGTTTCTTCTACATTTGAAATAAATCTCAGCTTGGCTGGAGTTCACAAAGAATCTCATGAATACGTGTGGGTGTGTATACTTTCGTAGACTTCTAAGGGTGCAGCAACAAGACAAAGAAGTACATATATGTATTTCCACTCAATAGAATGGCGGCATGGATTATGATGTGAATTGTGCGATTGCACAAGTATGGAATATATATTTTTCTGCATATGCAAGGTTTGTATCTGTGGAGTCCTTTAAAGGCATTACAATTGAGGGAAACCACAAGCAAAATGTCTATGATGTCTCCCCATTTTACGAGTCTGTTCGTGTTCACTGCTTTTTGCACGGGCACCTGCTCCTAGAATGACCCTTCTAACTATACGTTACAGATATGGAAATGTCCCACACTGAAGAATTTTGGACCGTTGCAAGTGCAAGTTACAATTGCATATTTTAACAAATATCTATGATGTGAACCAGGCAGTGGACTTACTATACTAAATTCCTCTTTTTGTGCACCTAATTAAGATTTGTGTGATAAAACAAAAGTGTGTGATTCTGCCCGGATATGCAAATTTTCTTTGCTACAATCTTAACTCTGATTGAAATAGTGAACGCTTTAAAATCTCTCTGTCAAGCTGGTGATTATGGCAGACCTACAGCATGTAATCTCATGAAATGCAGGGCTAGAGGTTCATATAACAATAAAAAGATATGAACCTTGAGAGTCTTGGATGTATTCGACTATAAAGTTACAGGACCGTAAAAAGGGCTCCAGTTAGTTACACCATTGTATGCACTTAGGTGATCTGGGGACTTGGCATAGTTAAACAGATTCGCTTCGTTCTACCTTTGTGCCTATCTGCTAAGTGTAATTTATAAAAATTCAGAATGCACCTGATCTAATATTGATCAAATGCACAGTAACTAGTACCAAAATGAACAAGCACAATGGACATCACTTAGTTATTACACCTTTTATGTGCAATTCTTTTCCGCGCGTCGCTATTTACCCCCATGCTTCAAGCAACTGCAAAGTCTAATACTATTTAAAATAAACCATCTTGATCATTGAAGATAAAAAGGCATGAATCTATTCCAATTACAGCCATTAAAGGATGTGCTTGAAACAGTTAAGTTCATTCCATCATGCATTTTTCTGATGTGTAAATGGGCAAATACATAATTACCTGGTCTTTTTAGAATCTGGGACTATTTCACCTTCACGGCGGTAAATGTATAATTGCCTGGCAGAATTCCACTCTCGACGAAAGTTTGACTACAGTGGATCTCTCCCATTTACTCGCCAGTTTTAGCATGATCCCAAATAAACTTGATTAACTGACGTGAGTTACTTAGGGTGACCCTCCCTCTGGATACCACAGGTTCCAGGGATACCTAATTCCAGGTACAAAGGGTAATACGTTATTGGCATCGGAAATGTCCTGAGGAATGCCAGTGTGACCCAACACTGTGGGCACTTGTGATACAGTAAACACATGTCAACACTTTGGCAGTAAGGAGGGGTGAAGGAACTCCTAATTCTTTCCTGTCACCACCATCCTTCACGTTTTTAGACCTAGACGGTAGCTCCAGGAATAAATTGTTCAGCAGAGACACGACCATACTAGTTTTAACCTTTACTGAACTTCTCTTTCTGTGATCCCAGAGATATATTTGTACATTATTTGTTTTGTGTTTGTATTGTCTTCCCCTCCCTTTGCTCCACCCCAGGCCTTTAGGTCTGCACGGGGGTGTATTGAAGCAAGCCCAATGATGAAGTATGTCACAATTTTGTGAGTGAGGGAAGTATTTTTTCACAGAACACGTGGCACCTTCAAAATATGTTTTGCTACTACTTCATGTGTGTTACAGTTATGTGACTGGAGAGGCTGGAGTAGAAAGAATTTGCCATTCCCCCCTTAAGTCTGTGTAATAAACTATTTCACCATTTGATGAGACTACATGCATTACAACTGACACAACTGTGACACTGGTCTGGGGTGGCAATAACTAGCAGCCTCTTACATCCTAATCCCAACAACTTCACTAATACATATTCTTGAATGTCAGTTATTTACTTCCCAAGTCATCACATTGGGAGTCATTACACTGGGGGCCGTAACTTCCTGAGTACCTTTTCATCACATTGGAGTGCCTTTACTTCCCAGGTAAGTTGTAGGTATCACATTAACACAGATCTGTCTGTCTGTCTGTCTATCTTTCTATCTATCTAATATTTAATTATAATGTAATCGTTTAAATAACTATACAGTGCCAATCTTTTAACTCTAAAACGCCCCTCTACTCCATACACTACCCATCCCTAAACACTAAAAAACCCTTAATAACCCTATAGACTACCCATCGCTGAGCACTAACACACTATTACTACCCCATATACTACCCATTGCTAAACCATAAATAAACCCTTACTACCCATAGAGATTATTCATCCCTGAGCTTTAAATACTCCTTACTACCTCTAAACACTACCCATACCTGAGCACTAAAACTTCTTAATTTCCCTGCACACTGCTCATCATAAACCCTAAAAACTCACTACTACCCATACATAAACTTAAAAAAATTAAAAGGATAAATCCATATTTTCATGTTATTTTAAAAAAATAACATTGCATTATTTAGCAATGTAACAATTATTATTTAAAAATACATTATTTGTATTTAAAAATTACTGAAATTGTACTTAGACCTAACTTAAATTTCCCTTAGAATTATAATATTTTGATTATCTTACCAATATATATGCTGATATTTAATCACTGGAAGACAATGGTTAAAGTGATGTTCTATTTAGGTGTTGGAATGAGCAACTAGCCAACCATTGAAACATGCCATTTGCAGTTTAGTGAACTAACTATAACTTGCTCTCCATCATGCACTTCTATTAATTCCAATATATTGCATCACTCGTGACATGTTAAATGACATCATTGATGACATCACTGATTATACTTTAAAAATAACATGTCTGAAATTACTACTGAGATCAACCAATGATTTTAACAATGCCCTATAGTCTTTAAGAGGATTAATACAACAACCTGAATCAATGGTTGGATTCTTATAAATTCGCCTGTAAGCCTTCTTTTTTCACATTTCTTTTTTGGGTTTTTAAAAACATTTCAACCTTGACACACTCACACAATTTCCTTATCGCATGTGCATGATGTATCATGTGAGCCCAGGCATACAGGTAGGGATTGCTAGATTAGCTACATCATAACCCACAGCATTTATTTAACATAATAATTTCCATTTTTGTTTGTCGATGTGATACCATGCCTGTTTGGCAGTGTTAAATATCCACAAGATACTGTCTAGTACTTACATTCTGTGCCTGAAGCACCATATCTTACAGAAAGCTATAGCATGTGGCACAGCCATATCCCTGGAAAGACAGTGCTGCACATTGGTAGGATAGTATCCTTCATCAGCCACCTGATATCCAATCGGTTTTTCGTATCCACCCACCCATTGCCACTTCAGCTAACCTTGAAATTGCCTTAGCGTCGTTTTTATTCCTCTTCAACCAAAACTACAATACCCCCCACCCCACTCCAATGCAGAGGAGTGGGGTGGAGGGGCTAAGTCGATGTATAGACAAGAGCAGAGGCAATAACAGAGCTAAATAAAACAAAACAAAATAGGGAAAAAACCGCCATCCCTGTTGTTGCTCCACTTTTTTTCAGGCGACCGGCGTACATGTATACCCTATATTCATTGCTTAATTTGAGCCAGTGGTTTCCGGTGCTCAGCACTGGCACCTAATTGGTTTCTGGTGCTCGGCACCGGCACTTAATTGTCAACACCACACTGATGACAGTCTCCCACATGGTGGCACTGCTCATTTAATTTAGAGATGAACAGAGCAACAGCTGTTTAATAATACAATATACTTACACCATTACTATTACCTGCCTCCCCTGGCATTCCTTTAGCTTTGGGGGCCTGGCATAGTCTGCACGTCTCACTTGCAGGCGAGAGAGATTTTTATTTTATTTTATTTTTTTATAGGTTTTTATTGAAATGAACAACAAAACATAAAGCACAAGGCAAAAATACAGTGACAGTGATTCCGGGTCCAGGTGGGAGCAGCTCCGAACATTACAAAACGTACAGTGTAGTGAAAAGCAATAGTGGGGAGGAGGGGGGGGGGCAGCGAGGAAACAATGCAATGTATACAGTCAATACAAAACAGTGGGAATGCCCGTTAGGGGGACAAGGGGACATCAGAGGTAAAGTCATGTGGGGGAGTACATATATTTCCACGATAAGCATTCCACTGTGACCAAATTCTGTTCCACTTCCGGGGTCTGCCCCGAGACAAATATACTGTCTTTTCCCTAAACATGCACCAGTCCATATTCTCCTTCCACGCCAGTACTGTGGGCGGTCTGTGGGAGCCCCATAGCTGTGCAATATCCCTCTTAGCAACCATGTCGCCGAGGGTCGCCCAGCAAATCTGAGAAGCATTATAATCGTTGGGTTCCCACACATTCAAGAGACAGCGCCGGGCCTCGGGTAGAAACGGAACCCCCGTAACATGTTCCATAATCGCATGCACTCGGGACCAGAAACCAGACACTTCGGGACATTCCCACAAAATGTGAAGGAAGGTGCCAATCGCACCGCAGCCACGCTTACACAGCCCATCCATAGAGTAACCCATTCGAACCAGACTCGGACCGGTGATATACACCCGGTGAAGGATCTTAAGTTGGACAAAACGAAGGCGGGCGGGTATGGCAACCTCTTTAGGCGAGGACAAAGCAGACTGCCAGTCCTCGTCGTCCAGTTCCAATCCGTCGGCAATCCATAAAGCCCTGAGGTGCGCAAGCAAGTCAATTCTGGTGTTGATCAATTTTTTATAAATCAGTGAAATTGTACTATCAGGGACATGGCCGTCAAGGATACGGTCCTCGAGAGGCGAGGATTCGGGAATAGCAGTTCCCACAGCAAAAACTGACAGCAGGGCATGACGTACCTGAGCATATCTAAAGAATTCCCTATCTCCAAGCTCATATTCCGTCTTGAGCACCTCAAAGGTCTTCACATTTCCTTTAGTCCAGAGGTCACCCACCTTACTTAGACCAATCATGTCCCATTTATCAAAACCTTTCACCCGCCATAGATTGCCCAAGCCTTCGGAAGCATACAATGAAGTCGCACGCGTCAACCTGTCACACCATCCCAAGGCCGCATTCGCATCATGCCACACTGTTACGGCGATTTTCGTGGGCCCGGTCAACGTCTTATGAGGCCCCTTAGAATATAGCGCTCTATTAAAATTCCCACCGGGCAAGAGGTGCTTTTCCATGGCAAAAGCCGGGGTAGGACCATGAGCGTAAGTTGCGTGGTTAACAGCACTTAAGTGAGAAGCCCAATAGTAGCGCTTGATATCTGGGAGGGCTATGCCTCCATCGTACCATGGGAGCGTGAGCTTAGACAGAGCAATTCGCGCACGCCCGTCCCAGATCAGCCGCCTCTGAAGGTGCTCCACTTCACGAAAATAACGGAACGGGGTCAAAAAAGTTCTGGAGTGCATACAGAAATCTGGGCAGAAACATCATTTTAAAAAGAGCCGGTGAAGAGGGGGTAGCAAATTGCGTTCATAGCGAACTGCGGGATCTAAGGAAACATAAATCCCCAAGTATTTAAAGCCAGTATCAGCCATTTGAATCGGAAATCTACGAGGCAGCGGAGGAAGCTCACCGGACAAAACGTAGGCGCACGACTTAGTCCAATTAATGATGAGACCTGAGTTCTTCCCGAAGGAGGTCAGAACATCAAAAAGCACATTAAGGGATTTCTGGGGGGTGGTAAGATATAAGAGGAATTCATCCGCATATAGCGAGATTCGGTCCTCAAAGTCGGGAGTTCACCTAATGCCTTTCATTGAAGGCTCCTAACTGAGCCACTCCACCAACGGCTCCAAAGCAAGGGCAAAAAGCAACGGGGACAGCGGGCAACCCTGCCGGGTGCCACGCCCAAGCGGAAAGACACCGGAGACCTTACCGTTAACAACCACCTGGGCGAGGGGCTTTTCATAAAGAAGCTTCACCCAAGCGATGAATGTCGGACCAAACCCAAATTTAGAGAGAGCCGCCCAGAGATAAGGCCATTCTATAGTGTCAAAAGCCATAGTGGCGTCCAAGGAGGCCAAAATGGCCGGCTCAGTAAGAGTGCCAGCTCTCGCAAGAAGTCCGTGAAGTCTCCGGAGATTAAGGGCAGTATTCCGATGTGGGATGAAGCCGGACTGGTCCGGATGGATCAAGTCGCTAATCACCGTAATCAACCGATTAGCTATCAATTTAGCAAGTATCTTGTGTTCGGCATTCAGTAGTGAAATGGGCCGATACGAGGAGCAGCGATCACGTGGCTTACCCTCTTTGTGGATTACAACGATGGTAGCCAGTCGCTGATCGACGGGGAGGGAACAAGAATCAAAAGCCTCAAGGAACATATTCCTCAAGTAGGGCGCCATTTTGTCGGGTCGGAGCTTATATAGTTCGATGGGCAAACCATTAGGACCCATTGCCTTGCCAGAACGAAGGGAACGTATGGCAACAGCGATTTCATCTATAGTAAAAGACGCATCCAGTAGGGCTCTATCGTCATCAGAAAGGCGAGGCAACGTTATGTCTCGCAACAACAAGTGGGAATCCCCCTCGTCCCTATCACTGATCGAGGCGTATACGGTTCGGAAATTATCAACAAAGCCCTCAACGATACCCGCTGGGTCAGTAATACACTCACCATCCGGCCTTTCAATCACAGGGACGACACGATTCACTCTCTCTTTCTTGTCCAACTACGCAATCAGTTTACCAGCCTTGTCACCCAAGTCATAGATCCTGCCCTGTTGCTCTCTATTCATCGCCTTAGCTGCGTCGGTTACAAGGGCCCTATAATCAGCTTGTTTCAAACTGAGGGAGTGCAATTTAGAACGAGTAACATCAACTTCAAGATCACTCTCAAGCACAGTTATTTCAGTTTCGATGCGCACAAGCTCCTCACATTTCGCCTTCTTGGAAGCAGCAATCAAGGATAAAGAATGCCCACGAATAACAGTCTTGAAGGCCTCCCACAGTGAAACAGAAGAAGAAACAGACCCCTCATTTTCATCGAAGTAATGGTCAATGGATTTGAGCAGTGCAGAGCGGGTTTTAGGATTGCGAAGATACCAGGGATTTATAGGAGCCACTCTACCCTCGCCACCCACCCCGGCCTCGACACAAAGCCACAGGGGGGAGTGATCAGAAATGCCCCTGGGAAGCTGACGAATCTCTTTGATGGAGGGTAATTGCGCTGCTGGCATTAACAAATAATCTAACCTGGAGAGACTACCATGGGCCCCAGAATGAAAGGTATATTGTAGCTGCGTAGGGTGCATCAACCGCCAACTATCTATAAGGCCAAAAGTGTCCAGCAGGTCAGCAAGCCACAATTGAGACCTAGCTAAATCTCTAGGAGGGTGGCGATCCAAAATGCCGGAAACCACGGAGTTAAAGTCTCCGCCCAGGATCAAAAGACCCTCAGGAAGACCCAATAGGAGCCGCCCAAGGTCAGCAAAAGTCAAAGTCTGCAATCCCGGGGGGACGTACATTGCAAGTATGGAAAGCGTTCTACCCTCCCACCTACCGGTGAGCGCAGCATAGCGCCCCCTGTCGTCAAGTATTACATCATCAATTTCAAAGGGGAGAGAGGACCGAATGAGAATACCCACTCCTCTGGAGCCGGAAGTGAAACCAGAGTGAGCGACCATTCGGTATCCTCGTCTATTCATAGCCTGGCAAGCGTTACCAATTAAATGCGTTTCTTGCAAGAGAACAATATCGGGGGAATGACGTCTAATGAACTGCAGCACAACCCCTCGTTTTATCCTGTCTCCCAAACCATTGACATTCCAGGACAGCAGTCTCAACTCACTACCCCCCATCCCCATGAAGGAAACAGAGCACACCACTCACCGGACCCAATGATTGAAATGGACGAAAAACAATACAATGCCTTGTGAACAAAAAATAAACATACGAACACCCCCCACCTCCCCCCAACATGAACCCGTTACAACGCCCCCACCCTGCACCCCTGCGTACGACTCAAAAGGCACCCCAACTTGCAGTGTGCCTGTCGCCCAATCATGAAACTAATCTACACAAAGAACCCTGGAGGAGGAAGAGTCCCCTTACACCCCCGCCACCCTTGGGCCGGACCAGAATAGTACAAAGGAACTATGATCCAAACTCAGCTGACAAACAGGCGGAAAGTTCAGACATCGGGAAACATAATGTCACTCTTGCTCCGGCGAGCCACTGTCAGCACCACCGGGGTGCTCAGATTGATCACCTCTTTTCGGCAGAGAATCAAGCCAGTCACTGACATTATCCGGACGGTCGAAGAAAAACGTTCGTTCCTCATATTCGATCCGCAGTCTGGCTGGAAACAACATGGCGTATTTAAGGTCTAAATCGCGCAGCCTTCGCTTCACTCCCCCGAAACCCCATTCTCTGCCGCTGAACCAATGGAGTAAAGTCGGGATAGAAGTTCACAGTGGTGTTTTCAAATTTCACAGGGCCGCTCTCCCGAAAAGCCCGAAGGATAGCGTCCCTATCCCGAAAGTGGAAGAGTTTGGCAATAATGGGTCTCGGGGGGGCACCTGGTTTCAACTTCCCACCAGGAAATCGATGGGCCCGTTCAACAGCGAAGAATTTACTGATGCCGGCGGGGGCAAGGTGGTTCAGAACCAGGTCTTCCACCAAGAGATCGGTGGCGGCATCCTCGGGATTTTCCGGAACACCTATAATGCGTACACTATTACGCCGGGCCCTATTTTCAAACTCCTCAAGCCGACGGGCCACCAAGTCCAGTGAAGAACGCAAGTTTCCAATCTCGGTCTGCGCTTCCGTGACATCAGTAGTCAGGCTGGAGGTCTTCAGATCTAACGCCTTGACCCTTTCATTGGTTTTCGCTAGGTCCGCTCTAATCAGCGTGACATCGACAGCCACCGTATCGATCTTGGAGGCGAGGGCCTCATACTGTTGTCCCATGGAGGCCTACCTACTGGTAATGGCGCTCATGACGTCTTGAAGCGATACCTCTGTGGGCGCAGCAAGATCCGTCGTGGAGTCCTCAGGAGTACGGCCAGCGCCACTGGGGGATCCCTTAGGCTGGGTGTAGCGATCCATCACATTAGTTTGAGTTTGCCCCCCACGGAGAGGCGTTTTCGTCTTGCGCTTATCAGTGTCCGGTCTGGTGGCCATATTGGAGACAGTGCCCCGGAGGGGCCCTCGAGACCTGGTGAAAATGGCCGATCACAATGAGGCCAAAAGTACACGAAATGGGGCAAAAGTAATAAAATTGCCAATAGGGCCGGAGGCCAGACACTCACGGAAAAAGGCACTCAGCAGTTGAGCGAAAGCAAGCCGGATCCGGAGTAGATCAAAGAGGAATGCCAGTCAATCAGAGCCCAGAGGAGGAAAGTGAAACTGAAAGTTGAGGTGAGGCCGCCTGGGGGAGACCCCGCTGGCCGTTGTTGTTCAACTACTCCTCGGCCTGAAGATCAGCAGAGCCCCCGGCCACGTCCCGGGGCAAGCCGTAAAAGTACGAGTTGATGTAAAAATGTCCCCCGACGTCCGATTTCAATTTTAAAAGGAATAGTGAGGTCAGCCAAAGATCGCCTTCAAAAGCCCATCTTCAGAATAAGGATATATGCAGGATATTTGCAAAGGGCGGCGCAGGTCTCGGGAGCTCTGTGCTCACGCGACCATCATGGATGCCCGCGAAGCTCCTCCGAGAGAGAGAGAGAGAGAGAGAGATGGTTAGTAGTTGTTTTGGTACCATCATTCACAGCGATGACAGGGGTAGTGGGTGTTGCAAGCTGTAGTGGCGTCCTGGTCAGGGTCCTGGCACTTATTATTTTACAAATTAGGCATTGCCTATATTCTAGAGACACTTGAAGTACCAGGATGTCTCCATGCTCCTCCCAGAGTCAAAATCCGAAGAGGAGAGCCCTGCATCATTGATAGAGATCTAATGCACTCCAGCCGTTCGGGTCTTGCCTTCAGGTGTGTTATAACTCAACCAGGTTATTCATCAGTTAGGGTAGGTGTCGGGAGGAGCCTGCATTCTAGGGGTTAATTAGGTGTATGAAATGTCCCCAAGCATTCTAAAAATGCTGAATTTGGTCTGTAACTTTTAGATCTGTTTTTGATAGGTGGGCAATTCAAGCATTTCTGTTGTCCATTCAAGGTGTGTGAGCAGAGTTGGGATATGCCAGTGTCTGAAAATACATATATTTTTAGCCATTAATGCTGTGGACCACCACCACTTTTAAGGGAAAGTGGTGTTGCTGATGTCCAAGGTATCACGAAGTATAGCTAACCTAGTAGGTTCAGTAAAGGCGATGAGGCTAGTGTTGTAAACAAGGACGAGTACCAGTCATGGAGCACCTTATAGTATGCATATTTGAATCTGCCTCTCGCAGAGCTAAAGCATGGGTTTCCATGAGTTCTGCCCTACCCACATCTATATAGTGTATGCCCAATCTCGCCTGTCAATGCTTCCTAGTAGTGTTTCGAGTCTCTATACAGTACGCTGTATCGATTAGGATCCGGTAGAGACTTGTGACAGTGCCCTTGGATTTACCCTAGGTGAGCAGGTATTTCTTAATGGAGGAGTTTTAAAGTGGTGTCGGACACAGTCCCTACAAATCTCCCATGCAGTGTTGTTTTTGACTATACTAACAGCCTGTGAGTCGAGGAGAGAGTTTTCCATGCACAGTGCCAGAACAATTTAACGGTCCCTTCATCATATAGGTCCTTCACAATCCTTATCTTGCATCCTTCCCGTGCACTCCATCTAATCTTCCACCTTCCAATCTCTACTCGCACATCTGATAATAAAGATGCTCCCTAGTGCATAATCGCAAGGGGAGCCACGTCGCACGGAGGAGGCTGATGGAGTACTTGGAAGGACTCAAAGTCCCAGGGGGCCGCTGTTCCAAATCGCCCGCACCTGAGGCTGCCAAGCCCTATATCAACACCTCGCCGCTCCCGCTTCGCAGGAGCCGCGTCGCACGGAGGAGGCTGAAGGAGTACTTGGAAGGACTCAAAGTCCCAGGGGCCGCTGTTCCAAATCGCTCGCACTAGAGGCTGCCAAGCCCTATATCAACACCTCGCCGGTTCCACTTCGCGGAAGTCGCGTCGCACGGAGGAGGCTGAAGGAGTACTTGGAAGGACTGAAAGTCCCAGGGGGCCGCAGTTCCAAATCGCCCGCACCTGAGGCTGCCAAGCCCTATATCAACACCTCGCCGCTCCCGCTTCATGGAACGCGCGCCGGGCGAAGCCCTGGCCAAGGGCGGGCCCATTTGAACCCGTTGGAGGCCGGGTCGGGCCCCTCTAACCTCTGCAACACTTTAAGGTCAGCCCGCACTCGAACATTTGCGCTTTGCCACTCGGTGTGGGGTCTGGTTTCCTGGGCCAGTTCTCAACACAGGCCCTAGATCACGATGACATCCCGTGAAGGAAAGGGGAAGAATGCCATAATGGGCGGAAGTGTAGCCAGGACGCTTAATCAGTTTATAACTAGAGCCACTTCAGTGTTAGCCCATGAAATTGCCCTGACTGAGCGCCATCTATCGCTGGACACCTTGCATCTAAAACGATCCTCATTGGGGGGTCTGATGTCCGTACGCTCACCCGAGCAGCACTTAGCTGCAGGCACTGACACTGACCCCCGTGATCTAGGTGGAGGTAACAGTCAGTCTCTACAGGACCCAACGATCATTCCTATAATACTGGAGTCCCCCTTTATTGTTCCGCCTGCGTACCCAGTAATGGTGGGCACTGCTTGTAGCACACTTTCTCGTGTTTCTACAAGGTCCGTGCCCAAATCTACATACCAAACTATGGAGCAAGTGCCGGAACCAGCTTCTAAGAGAAAGCGGGGAGGGAGCCCCCCAGAGGGAAAAAGAATCAAAGATGCCTAAAAGTAATAAGATCGGGGGCGGTGAATACAGCACTGCTAATGATAGCAGAGCCCCAGATAATTATTCCTCCATTGGGTACCCCGAACTTGGGCTTAGTTGGTGTTTCCCTGCCCCAAGTTGAAGAGGGTTTCTGGGCTAAACTAGGGACCCTCATCACGTCATCTATGTCACCACTCCTTGAGAGGTTATGACTAATTGAGGAAAGACTATCACGCTTTGAATTGCTGGCTATGTCTAACATTGGTTCTATAAAAGTCTGAGGGAAAACCTTTGATCAACTGTAATGACAACGAATGTGATACGAAAATCTGTAAATCCCAAAACCCCATCTCCCACCCCAATAATATCTGATTTAGTGGCTGTATCTTCTTGTAGGAATGATGGGGTTGGCACTAGCATCAATAGTGGTGCAGTGGTACATGGAGGCACAGGATGCTCACTGGGCGTGAGAGCAGAGTCTCCTATCTTGGGAGGAGGCCCGGTGAAAAAAACATCTGGAAGAGATAAAGAAAGTTACCACCATGTACCTATACCATATACTTGTGCAACTAAATCCACCTTGCCATGTATTGATTTACCCCTTGAGTCTTCACCATATGTCGTTCTACTTGCTGGGGTACCTGAGCTGGAAAAAGGAAGTGTGGAGACCTATACTGAATTAAAAAATAAGTCCATACATTGGTTAAACAAATACAAACCCCTTCCACCCCAGGTGCTCAGTGAAATTATATTCGCACGTAGAATAAGCTGGGTGGGACAGAGAGTGAAAGACATTGTGGGTGATTGTATTTTGATTAATTTTAGAGATAAGCAGGTGGGTCCAATATATTTGTGAGTGGTCTCAGCCAAGGGCGACAACTAGAATCCAGACCCTTGCCTTAAGTTATTTTTATCCTCCTTGTTCCCTAACAGAGAGAATGGGAAACGCAGGTAAAAAATGGGACGTGAGAGCCCGGGCAGGAAGTGTATATAATAGGGGATGGAATGCTGATATCTTTCCACTACCTAATGTCCCTGGAAGTAATAGATTTAGTGTACTAGATCAGGTGGATTGACTGAATTCAATCGACCAGTGTCTACCAACTATGGTCAAACAGTTAGGTACGTGTTCCATGGTTGTGGGAGCTGAGGTTAATAATCAACAACTGTTGATAAGAAATGAGTTGTTGAACGAAGATATTAGCATGGGAATCAATGATAGTATTCAGGAGGTTCCATATAGTATTCCCCCTGGAGAGGCGGGGAATCAGGTCGTAGCACCCCAACAGGGAGTGAACATTAGTGTCCCTCAGCTCAAAAAGGTAGAAAGACTGCAGGGAGTCGTGGTTACTAATCAGCAAACGCTGACAAGCAATGAGTTGGTGTTAAAACAGCAAATGATAGGAAGCACTGACAGCCATCCCGAGGCCTCACGAGATATTTTTTGCGGAGAATTGGAGGTGATCCTACCCATGGTACCACAATGGAAGGACCCCATTCTGACTACTGAGTTAAAAAAGGTAGAAAGATCACAGAGTACTAGGATCCTGTCATGGAGCATAGCAGGTCTAACTGCGAGAATGGATCTCCCTGATTGGGGAGACTACATAGATTCCCACGAGATCTACCTATTCCAAGAGACCTGGGCGTTAAAATCATTGTATAGAGTGGGTTTTGTTGCATTAATTGAAGCGGCTGTCCAGGGCCCGAGGGGAAGACCTTCAGGGGGACTGTGTATCTGGGTCGGCACACATTTGGGTTGTACGGTTAAAAGGATAGAAACCCATTCCCCTGATATCATTAGGTATTATTCTCACCCTCAGAAACTTTCCAAAGTTGGCCATCATCTATATCTACTCTCGTCCAGTAAGGTATGGGCAGACTTCGCAGACGTTAGACTGCTTGGCTGCTTTTCTTTCCACGTTGACTGGGACAGTTCACGCTATGACTGGTGGGGATTTTAATTGCCACTTTGAATCCCTCAACGGTTTACCATCTTCTATTACTAGTGATGAGGATTCAATTTGGGCAATCCCGGCGTGTAATCCCTACCCGGTAAGGGGATGGACTCCATTAGTTTTGCAATTGACCTCGTTTACCCCCAGTCATTCGCTGAGGGCATGTAATGGTCGGTTCCCTGCTGATAATCCAGGGAACTTTACCTTCGATAGGAATGGCCAGGCATCCACTATTGACTATATATTGGTAAATGTGGAAATTTGGGTTAGGATTTAGAATTTTTGGGTCCACACCAGTGGTGAAAGCCACCACAACCCATTGGTTGTTACATTAGATAGTATTTACCGGAAGCAGGGCAGGCCACTCCCCAATTTAATAGGGGTTGAAGGAGGTAGAAGAATCTGCTGGGGTACAATTGCACAATCTCCAGTAGAGATGGCTACCATGTACAATTGTATCATTCCTCACCTAGAAAAGGCATGCTTCGCAGCATTTTAGAATCACAAGAAGCGCTAGGAGTAATCCACCAGGATTTGGTTACAACCCTAGCGGAGTTTTTCTATAGTAGTAAGACTAACAAAGGTATTCAATGTAGAGGGAAAAAGCCCTGGTATAACAGGGCATGTAGTGACGCAAAGAGTGCCCTGTTGTCAAGACTTAAAGAGGGGGATAGCAAATGTATAAAGGAAGCAAGGGCGTCCTTAAAAAAAGTCTTTTTGCAGCCAAATCAGAATGGGAGATCGATAGATGGCAGGCCATTAAGAAAGCTTTAGACAATAAAGACACAAGAGGCTTTTGGAACTTGGTTAAGACTGGAAAAACCGAGGGTAGGTCTGCCATTGAGCCAAACCTCGGAGAGGAAGTTTGGCGAGTCCATTTTAAAGTTTTATATTCTAGGCCATCAAATGGATCTAGTGAGACAAGGACACCAATTAGTGCTCAAACTTTTGACTCCCTTGGTGACATACCTCCTTGTAAATTGGCCGAGGTATTAGCGGCCTTGGCCAAAGTATTACCAAATAAAGCACCTGGTCTAGACAGGATCCCTGGGGACCTGTATAGAAACGAACAGGTAGTGTGGGCTCCATACCTGCAGACCCTTTTTAATGCAATCCTTTATGGTATGGCACCCCCTCTAACTTGGGCAGGGGCCGAGATAATTCCTATTTACAAAAAAGGTTCCCCCCTAGAACCGGCAAATTACAGGCCGATTAGCCTCATTGACGTAACACAGACATTTTTTGCCCGTGTTCTATTAGGAAGACTGCAGGCATGGATGGATGACCTTAATATCTTAACTCCTTTACAAGCAGGCTTCAGGCCTAAAACCTTGACCATAGATCAGTTATTTAGACTCCAACTGATCTATTGGAAAAACATAACACTGGAGGTTGGTAGTCTTTATCTTACATTCGTGGACCTTAAATCTGTGGTTGACATGGTAGATCGTGATCAGTTGTGGGGCCTATTGTTCGACATGGGAGCCCAAGCCTATCTTTGCCAACAGTTCAAACGCCTTCATGAAGGTACTTTTGCTAGGGTAAGATTCTGCAAGAACGGGGAATTAACAGCTCCTTTCCCCGTTAAAAAGGGAGTGAGACAGGGCTGCGTGCTCGCGCCAACCATTTTCTCACTCTTCCTAAATGGGTTAATTAAGGATCTCCTTGCTATCAAGGATATTGACTCTCTCAGTCTTGCTAACTGCAA
The DNA here is from genome assembly GCF_964261635.1 of Lissotriton helveticus. Classification (NCBI taxonomy): domain Eukaryota; kingdom Metazoa; phylum Chordata; class Amphibia; order Caudata; family Salamandridae; genus Lissotriton; species Lissotriton helveticus. Next base: position 1,143,551,892 of record NC_136063.1, on the reverse strand, counting down.
AATACCGGCCTTAATGTTTGCAGATGACACGCTGCTCCTATTTAAAACACCTATGGGGATGCAGTATGTCCTAGAGGAATTTAGTTTGTTTTTGAGGAGGCGGAATTTGGAGATAAACTTAAAGAAAACAAAGTATATGGTCTTTCATGCCGACTCTACAAACCGTCCACACCCCAAAATGGACCATAGGCCCCTGGAGACGGTGCCCATATTTGATTATTTGGGTCTCACCTTAAATGATAAAATAAGGTGGGGACCACAAATAATAAAGCAAACCTAAAGTTAATCCAGGCTACTGGGGGGATTTTAAAAGTACATAGAAGTTATGCTGTAAAGGTTATAAGTCCCCCTGTAGAAATGTACAAGGTCCAAGCAAGGGGGGCTTCAATGTACGGTGCTGAACTCTGGGGCCACTGTTTAGCTAATGTCTTAACAGTGACAGAAAATAACTTTATAAGACAACTTTTGGGCCTTGCAAAAATCACCCCCTAATACCCTTAAGGGGGGAACATCCTTTACGACGCGGATGTTACCCCGCGCTACCATTACGACGCGTCTCTTACAACGCAAGTCGTAACCATGACTTGCGCTGGAGGGCGCTCAAGGACAAGGAATAGTTAATTTACTATTCCAACACCTTCCCTACTATCCACGGGGACTGGTGTTGGAATAGTAAATTAAACTATTCCTAAATCCGCACCCTACAGCGCAAGTCGTGGTAACGACTTGTGTTGTAAAACACGCGTTGTAACGGTACGCGTGGTAATAGCCCGCGTCGTACCGTCATACATCCCCCTTAAGGATGGATTTGGGTATTGTCCCTATCGCTGACCTGATTGCTTCTCGTCCACTCCTCTACTGGCGACGGTTCTGGAGTACGCCAGAGTTCGAAAATTATAGGGAGGAACTAAAAGCGGTTATGTCCATTTTGGGGGCGGGGAATATTCTGTGGTTGTCTTTTATTAGGAACACGTTTCGTGCTATAGGAGGGATGACCTATGGTCAGCACCGGAGGAGACATGGCACGCATTTTGCAGACTGTAGATTCATCCAGCCTGACTTCCAGGTTTTTGGATGTAAAACAGCATTATAATTTGGAGTTGGTGTTGGACTCCATTCAACACCTTGCAGCAAAGGAACTGTTTCTACAATTCAGGCACGGGACCCTCCCGCTCCATGCATTCACTAATAATTGGGCGGTGTTAATAAACATCTTTGTCCCGGGTGCTTAGTAGCGTAAGAAAGAGAAATTCACGTGTTATTTTACTGCTTGGCGTATAAAAGGGCAAGATCCAAATGGGTCCTCCAACTCTGTAGAAATCTGGGTATAAGAAACCATAGAGAATTCTAAAGGGTACTAAAATACGACACTCACCCAGTTTTTGTTGTTGCAATTTCCAAATTTTGATCTGCAATGTGGTGCAAACCCAGACGCTTATTGAAAGACTGAGCTTAGAACTTAGGTAAATCTCTCTTTCTCATGATTATCCTTGTGATCCTAAACTTGTATAAATCTAGGCCATGAATTCTTTTTAATATTTTCTGTTTAATTTATACTTTTAAAGTATTCTTTTAATTGACTACATTGGTTTTATTGTTTAAAATGATGCCCTTGTTATAGTACTTGTCCTTGTCTGCTACCCCACCCGTGGCAATTGATTTCAGGGGGTGGGACCCTCTACACACGAACGACAACTTGTATTCTTTTAGTTTTCAATTAACATGTGATTTTATGATGTTTTATGGATAATGTTATTTCATATGTGCTTTTATGGCTATAATAGCCGAAATAAAGCTTTTGATTGACTGACTGATAATCCCAATTATCGCTGGTATCTTCTGGGAGTCTCTCAAGGCCATTTACAAAGCCTTCATCGGTGGTGGGCAGACCACTGTAGTTGGGATATTCTCTGCATATACATTACCCAATCCAGGTGACACTTTCACAAATAGGCATTTTCTCTGACCCATTCCAGCTGTTCTATACCATATCCAAATAGGTATACTAGCTTTGACAGTTGGTGCACTAGATAGTACATGTACATATCTGGTAATGCTCTCGTATCTGCATGTAATTGTGAAGGCTTAAGACAGGGGTTCTTACTCGCTCATACAAATGTTTTTATACTTTGTTAAGTGCACGCAAGAGTCCTTTGGGAAAAGTGATTGGCAGCATGCCAAAGACATTGTTAAAATATGGTGCTATCACCATCTTTAACACCTGAACCCATCCCCAGAGTGAGAGCTGCATGGAAAACCATCTGAGAAAATCATTATCTGCTTTAGGCATTAGTGGTTGCAGGTTACCTGTGAAATCCCTTTTAACAAGAATCACCAAATATTATAGTCCAGCATTTAGGCAGGTGAAGGTGAAGGCATTTTCTGCATGCATATTTGGCATTTAGGAATAGAAAGGACTTCACTTTTTTCCCATTTGATCCTGTATCTGGAAAAGACGAAGAACGCATTTATCAAGGAAGTGAGGGCAAGAACGGAAGTAGTAGGATCTGAAAGGGTTAGAAGGAGATCATCTGCATAAAGTATCATTTTGACATCTTCAGCTGATTACTGACTGTCATGTTGCCCATTGGCAGACACTAGCAGCTTGGTGATAGGAGGAAGAGAATTGGGAATTAAGGACATCTCTGGTGGGTACCTTTACGAACGGGGAATGCATGCAACATGCATTCCACCACAGTCCATTTGTGCAGTCGGATTAGAGTATTGGACTTTGGCCAAAAAGGCTGGACCAATACCAGCTTTTTCCATAATTTGAAACAGGTACCTCCTATTCAACCCAGTCACAAGCCTTTACACCAGCAAGGGACAGTAAATCTTTTCATCATGTATCATCTCGTACCAACCCCAAATCATTTGTGGATGATCGGCCCAGTACAAAATCTACCTGCAAGTGACTGATTAGACTCAGGAGGACTTTCTTGGACCAGGTCGGCAACACCTTATCCAGAACTTTGTGTTTAGGAGTAAGATTGGGTGGTAATTGGCACACTGCACAGGGCCCTTTTTAGCCTTCAATATAAGGCTTATTATGGCTTTATTATTTTCTGAAAGGATCATGGAACGATCCGTGCTGGTAGCTCCTAATGCACCCAGAATGGAGTGCATGTGGAGAGCCTGTGGCCCCCAACATAGTGTTTTGTGGGCACCCCTGGTGTACACAGTCTCTTGACTGGGGGGGTGTGTTTGGAAAGTTTCAGCACTTCATCCATCATCTTGCTGTGTTTGGGTGCACATATGGGCCCCAGTTTGAAGTCCCAGGGATGGGGTCCCCGGGGCCACTATTAGCTTAGGGAGGGGGCATGTGCACCCCTCTCCCCTTAATAAGAATAAAAGCCCCAGTGGATAGGGTTTACATCGACTATAGTGGCACACAACCTCCCAAAAAAAAAGGCCCTGGAGGATGGAGTCTCAAGGTCGAAAAGTCTCATTGAGGGGGCCCCTTAAAATAAAATAAAAAGGTCATGGGGATTGGGTCCTATGCTCAGCTGGTGTGCCTTTTGTGGTTGTTTTTATGACTACATTCTGTCTGTTAAAACATTTTCAAAGAAAGATTCAGAGAAATTTTCATTTTATTAAAAAAAACAATATGTTTCTGTATTCTTCTTTTAACATTGTTCAGCCCACAAAATGCAATAATAAAAACGATGTTAAAACAAAGATTCACAGACATCTAATTTTATTTAAAACTTTAATAAACATTTTTATAATAATCACTATTATTAAACATTACATTGTGTGAATTACTGAAGTATAGAATAGACTAAAAATATTTGGTGATTTTAGGAGTAGGATGATAGATTATATACATATATATATATATTAACTAAAAAAATCATAGGTTTCAGGGACGTTATAGTTAGTTGGACATTTCACTCATACAAAACCAGAGAATTTCTACCATTATAGTTAACTGAGCTAACTATGACTCGCGCCCCAGCAATGCACTGCTGGTGACATCAAATATTACATCATTCATGACATGATCAGTGACATTACTGATGACATCTCAAATGACATCACTGATGACATCATTGAGTGACTGTGTGTTTCTGTAAAGTTTAAATATGTCCTATAAACTATATATATATATATATCACCAACAACTCTCCAAGCCACCACCAGTTCAAATGAAACCGGCGAAGAAGGAGAACAGACCACTCTCGTCGGCAAAAAATCTTTTCTTTATTGCCAAGTATATATCATATCATATACATATTTCTCCATCCTGACAGCGTCAAGCAAAGAAGCACCGTCTCTGTGAGAACTTGTGGCACAGATGACGTTTATTCCATTCAACAAAGGTCAGACGCATATCGGCGGTACGACCGCCTTGTTCACTGCATACAAAACTCTGCCATTTTTCACCTTTTAAATACATGGTAATGCATTCTCCCATGGTTGCCGTAGCAACCGAAAGCCAGCCATAGACATAGAAAATAATCTGTGGCTGGGTTCCATGACATTGCAGTTTAAGTTAAAAGCTCAGTGTCTATATAAATATTTACACAAATGTGAAAAACATTAAAGTAATACACCAAAAACATTGCTTTTGAATTAAATTGTAGCACTCAAGGATTAAGCAAAAGAAAATGTAATAAAGCACTCTTTTCCCAAATTGCACACCTGACTATGTGAACTGATTTACGGCACATATGGTCACATGGCACTGGTTTGGGGGTGATAATATGTCTCTTAATTACACCCTCACTTCACTCATAGCACTATTCCCATATGCAGATTAGACTCATGTGGGGTATACAGGAACGGTTATGCTAGCGCCAAGAGAATGGAGAGTGTCTCTGTGCCTATTGCTCATTTGCTGTTACGTATAGGCATACAGCTATCCTTTAGGAAGGATACCTACTTTCTCCCTGCGCTTATGTAAGTCATCAAAAATTGCATAATGTTAAATTACTGGAGGACATAAGCTTATATATTCCAATGTATGGAACATTAAAGCACGGAGAGGCTTAACTGTAATGGCTCTACCGTGGGCGCACAGTGTTTATTACATGAATGGTGCTGTTGCTGAAACTATACGCCAAGGTGTATTGAAGTATGAGTGGGTGTATGAGTGTCTGAATAGATGATTTAGTAGGTGCGTGACTGACTGACTGTATAAGTGAGTGATTAAACGTGTCTTACTGAATGTACGGGTTAGTGAGTAAACTGTGTAAATGTCTGTAACAGTATGTTAGTTGGTGAGTAGCTACATGAGTGTCTATATGGGTTATCGATTGGTTGTCTAAGTATCTCAGACAAGAAGATGCTCAGCACATACCAGTATATTTGGAATACCAAAGAATAATGTAATGCAGTTTTTAAGAATACAATCTAATATCAACCACACTTATAGTGGATAGACCTTGCCTGCAACTTTACGAATTCGGACATCGGACTGAACGTCTTGCCGTATTGAAAATTGATTGAGACAGAAGGATACGAGTGTGGATAACATTGAGTGCTGACAAAACTATATTTGGAGAATGCTTATCTCTATTTTTGCGGCAGGCACGATTCTATCAGACGATAGAAACCCGTTTATCATATTGTCGGGCGCATTTCTGTGCAAGATTCATCAGAAAGTACTAATACAGGATTATTTAACAAAGCCTTGAAGAAGTCTTGTGGAGACGAAACGCGCCGCGTCGGCTATGATCATGTATTTTGTTTTATTGAATGAAAACTTCATCTATCAAATAAAGAAAGAAGAGAAAAACTTTTTGGATAAAACAAAGTCTCCAGAAAACTTATTGGGCCTTGGGGGTCTACAGAAAAAGGTAGGAGGGGTGCACAAAGAGGCAAGAGAAGTACAGAAAGAGGCAGGAGGGGTGCAGAAAAAGAAGAGGAGTGCAGAATGAGGCAAGAGAATTGCTGAAATATGCAACAGAGGTGTAGAAAGAAGCAAGAGAAGTCAGAAAGTGGCAAGTGAGGTACAGAAAAAAGTAAGAGCAGTGCATAAAGAACCAACAGAGGTGCCGATCAGGCATGCAGGGTGCAGAAAGAGCAAGAGAAGTGCAGAAAGAGGCAACAAAGGTACAGAAAGAGCCAAAAGAGGTACAGAAAGAAGCAGGAAAGGTGCAGAAACTGGGAAAAGGGGTACAGAAGGAAGCAAGAGAGGCGGGAAAGAGAAAAGAGGGGGGGCAGAAAGAAGCAAGAGATCTGTGGAAAAAAGCAACAGAGGTGCTGAAAGAGGCAAGTAAGGTGCAGAAAGAGGCAAGAGATATGCAGAAAAAAATCAACAGAGGTGCTGAAAGAGGCAAGTGAAGTACAGAAAAAAGCAAGAGAGGTGAAAAAAGACATAATAGAAGTGTAGAAAGAAGCAACAGAGGTTCAGAAAGAAGCAACAGAGGTTCAGAAAGAGGCAAGAGGAGAGCAGAAAGAAGGAAGAGAAGTGCAGAATGAAGCAAAAGAGGTGTTGAAAGAGGCACGAAGGGTGCAGAAAGAGGCAAGAGAAGTGCAGAAAGAAGCAACAGAGGTACAGAAAGAGGCAAGAGTGGTGCAGAAAGAGGGAAGAGAGGTGTAGAAAGAGGCAGGAGGGGTGCAAAAAGAGGCAGGAGGGGTGCAAAAAGAAGCAACGGAGGTGTCGAAAGTAACAAGAGAAGTGCAGAAAGAAGCAAGTGAAGTGCAGAAAGAGGCAACAGAGGTACAAAAAGATGCAAGAGAGGTGCAGAGAGAAGCAAGAGAAGTGTAGAAAGAGTCAAGAGAATTGCTGGAAGAAGCCACAGAGGTTTAGAAAGAAGCAAGAGAAGTGCAGAAAGAAGCAAGTTAAGTGCAGAAAGAAGCGAGAGCCGCGTAGAAAGAGCCAACAGAGGTGCAAAAAGAGGTAAGAAGGGTACAGAAAAAGGTAGGAGAGGTGCCCAAAGAGACAAGAGAGAGCCATAAAGAGGCAGGAGGAGTGCAAAAAGAAGGAAGAGAAGTGCAAGAGGATTGCTGAAATAAGTAACAGAAGCGTAGAAAGAAGCAAGAGAAGTACAGAAAGAGGCAAGTGATGTGCAGAAAAACCAGAGCGGTGCAGAAAGAACCAACAAAGGTGCTGAAAGAGGCACGTAGAGTGCAGAAAGAGCAAGAGAAGTGCAGAAACAGGTAGGAAAGGTGCAGAAACATGAAATAGGGGTGCAGAAAGAGGCAAGAGATCCGCAGAAAAAGCAACAGGGGTGCTGAAAGAAGCAAGTGAGGTAAAGAAAGAAGCTACAGATCTGCAGAAAAAATCAACAGAAGTGCTGAAAGAGGCTAGTGAGGTACAGAAAGAAGCAATAGAGGTGCAGAAAGAGGCAATAGAAGTGCAGAAACAAGCAACAGAGGTACAGAAGGAGGCAAAAGTGGGCAGAAAGAGGGAAGAGATGTGTAGAGAGAGGCAAGAGAGTTGCACAAATTGGGAAGAGGGCTGCAAAAAGAGGCAGGAGGGGTGCAAAAAGAAGCAACAGGTGTGCCAAAAGAGGCAAGGGAAGTACAGAAAGAAGCAAGGGAAGTGGAGAAAGAGGCAACAGAGGTGCAGAAAGACGTAAAAGTGATGCAGAAACAAGCAAGAGAAGTGCAGAAAGAGGCAAGAGAATTGCTGAAAGAAGCAACAGAGGTTTAGAGAGAATTAAGAGAAGTGCAGAAAAAGGGAAAGGGGTGCAGAAAGAATGAAGAGCAGTGTAGAAAGAACCAACAGAGGTATAAAAAGAGGCAAGAGAGCTCCAGAAAAAAGCAACAGAGATGCTGAAAGAGGCAAGTGAGGTGCAGAAAGACGTGGGAGAGGTTCAGAAAGAAGGAAGAGAAGTGCAGAAAAAAGTAACAAGGGTGCAGAAAGAAGTAAGAGGAATACAGAAAATGCAAGAGAGGTGCAGAAAGAGTGAAGAAGGGTGCAGAAAGAGGCAAAAGGGGTACAGAAAGAGGCAAGAGGGGTACAGAAAGAAGCAAATGAGGTGCAGAAAACGGCAACAGACGTGCAGAAAGAGGGAAGAGAGGTGCAGAAAGTAGAAGAGATTTGCAGAAAGAGGCAAGAGAAGTACAGAAAAAGAAATGTGCAGAAAGAAGCAACAGAAATGCAGAAAGAGGCAAGAGGCAAGAGAGGCGCAGAAGGAAGCAAGAGTGGCTTGCACACCATTAGAAACAATTTAAAACCCACATTTAACAATAAGTGACAGGTGAGCATTCTAGGTTTGCAAAGGGCCTTCCATCACACTGTAACATTTGTTGCTGCATTTTTGGTAATGCTTGAACCATTTGAGCATGAAACAAGGCTTTTTTTGTTCAAATCTGCAGATTAGTGAGCAGATGATGAATTATATGGCTAATGCAGAAAATGTATAATTGTGCGAAGGTCGGTGCAGCCAAACAGTCGCATAATTCCAGTGGCCCTTCTCATACCTCTGACTAGGTCTACAAGTGCTCCTCCGTGATTCCTTCTTTTTTTCTCTCATTGAGTTCATAGTAAAGCTTCTATGGAAGACTAAACATGAGTTTACCACTCCCCAACACAGACTACATAACTAATAAATACTCTCTATAAGACATAATTCCACTTTACAGAAATCATATATACTAAATACCACATACTTTCTATCCACATCATTTCACTGCACAACTTACCACATAATTCCACTACACACAACGTACATCCACTCCACTCCAACTTCCTCAATCCAGCTGTGTGTTGCTTACTGTAGGTACCGGGTGGGCTAGTTGGCCCCCAGGGACCCTCTGTACTCAAGGGGACTTAATTCCCCAACTTAGAACGTGCCAAGGGGCGCGTTTGCAGAGTTATACAGGTGGGGCGGGCCACTGGGGAGTTGCTGGTTTCTTTTTTATATATATTTGTAGAAGGGGGCTGTGTGGCCTCCTTCTGTTAGTTTTTTTGGGGCCTGGGGACCCCATCCCCCAGGGCCTGACCCTTTTTTAGAAAACAAAAAATCAAATAAATGGTAAGGGGGCCGCGTGGCCAACCTCCCTAGGCCAATTTTTGCCTCGGGGAACCCATCCCCCGGGGCATGGCCTCCTTTTTAAAAAATATACTAATTGGGAAAAGGGGCCATGTGGCACCCCTTCCATTTTTAAGGATACAACGTAACTGTTCAACTGAATCGTCCTTTGAGAAACATGCCAAAAGCTTAGAGTCAAATTTGATTGCCAAGAACTATCCTAAGAACTTGATCCGTAGGTCGAAGAAGCGAGCCTCAAACAATAATCGAGAAAGCTTGTTAGAATTGTGCCCTCCAAAAGAGAAACAAGATCAAATCACATGTGTGAATACTTTCTCCACACAATAAAATAAAGTTCAGCAAATTGTGAAAAAGCATTGGGCAATCCTCAATACAGGGACAGACAAACTACCTCCACCACTTTTTGCTTGGAAAAGGGGCCAGAATCTGAAGGACCAATTGGTCCATACAAGACCACGAATGACTACTCCGCGAGCGGTGGGAACCCTGTGGGATATGCCAGCGGTCACGGGTCACCATCTGTGTGGCAACTGCGCTGCCTGTCCACAAACCTCAAAAACAACGAGCATCGATATAGGCACTGACCGTCCGTGGCTACAGAGACGGTTTACGAACTGTAATAGCCTCAACCTTGTGTACCTTATTACATGTCCTTGCAATATGAGGTATGTAGGGATGACTACACGTAAGATAAAGACTCGGATTTCTGAGCACAAAAGCTTGATTAGGTGCCAGCGACAAGCGACTAAGCTGACAAACCACTTCTTAGAAGTGGGGCATGGGCCCACTGATCTTAAGTGGACTGTGATTGAGCAGCCAATGATCCCCACCCATATAACAGATGTAAAGAAATTTCTGTTCAGGCTTGAGCAGAAATGGGTGTATAAATTGAATTCAGACAAAGTTGGATTAAATGAGGACATTCCATGGATGTCGCTATGATGAACTCAATGGTGGCAGGGAAATGCATGCTACCTTTGTCCTTTCTCTCACTGAGATGTAGAAGGCACATTATTTGTAGTCATGGTAAATTGTGATGTTCTATGTGCCATAGATAAATGATGTGTCCACTGTTTGAGATTTTATGAACAGTAATGATGCAAAGGACTTGTAATTATGACTAACTGAAGTAGCTTGTGTGCCCAGAACACGCAACATGTCCACCCCCAGAGTCTCTTAACAAGAGTAGTTACCAACCAAATATTAACACTTTCAAGAGGACACTCATTAAATGATGTATGAGATCATATACCATTGTGCCAATGCATTACATTTCTTGTGAGCCAAGGTATATTTTTTACTAATATTCTTTACGTTTTAGATTCCCCCACGCTGGGTTTTATTAAGGATTTATCGGGTCCTCATGGAGGCAGGTGAGGTACACTGTGGGCTGTGATTACATGATCTGTCCCAATTATTTGATACTCATAATGTGTATTACTTCTAAACATCGAATGGTATATATTCCCATAATCACGACTGAGAAACGCTACTCTATGATGTTATAAACTACATTTCCCAGGAGCACCGGTGACGGCGTACAGATGTGACGCGCCTCATGCAACTGGTCTAAACTAAACAGGAGCTTAAAAGATGCGAGGTTTTCTCCGGTCGGCACCTCCCCGAGACAGCCCAGAAGGACGTCTGGAGTACCGACAGGAAGGTAAGCCTCAGCGCGTGAACAGTCATTTTAAGAACTACGGTTCAGTCTTCAAGTCCCGTGTCCTGATTTTGTAACGAGTATTAAGGGTGAAATGGCGTTAATAATTTCCTTTAAAACCTATCTAGTGGTTAGAGTCTAGCTAGATATCAAGTGTCTGGTCTGCAGTTAAAAAACGTGATGAAAAGGGTGAGGCTGTCTATGCAAGCGGGGTGTACTTGCTATACCAGCGTAGCCCTTTTCAGAGTAATCACACATGAGTGATTCTCCCTAAATAGGTGGGGAACATAAATATGACCACAAGTTAACAAATATGAGTAGTGGCAAACATAAAAGGAGGACTGACCACGGTGATTGTGGAGTATCCCAGACTCTTCCTTTTTGAAAATTGGGCGAGACTTTGTTAGATATTTGTTGACAAGGGAGAGAGCCCGTAATAATGAAAAGTATACAAGTAAAAGTAAAAAACCATTTACCCTCCTGGCTTGCCGCCTTTAGGTGGTATTATGAAGACAGTGTTCCTGACATGTTGGAGTAATCCCTTCTTTTTAATGTTTCCTTTTTGCTCACCAGTGCGGGGCTCCATTTACCTGCGCTGTGGCCAGGTGGGGTGGAGTTTTTCTCTCCTGCCACTTAGGTAAGTGAGAATGCACACTTTACCAATGTGAAAGTGTATGTGCCATTAAATGACACTCGATAGGTATTTTATTAACCTATTACTGGTTCATAGAATGTGTGGATCTTGTGACCAAACTTACAAAAAAAAAAATGTTGTCTTGGTTGTCTGTCTTTTTTTATATCTGTTGGTGTGTCCTTTCACCCTTGTGACGATCTGGAACTCACTAAGCAAGGAGAATGAAAACCTACTAAATACCCAGGTGATATTTTTCCTTTTTTTCACTTATCGATTGAGCAGTACCGATTATGGTCCTGAAGAAAGCAGCAGGATACCTTAGAGGCTCCACTTTAGTTTGCGGAAACATGTTGACCGTACACAAAAATTAGTGGTTATATGTTGAAGCCACTATTGTCGCACGCACTTTTATTGATTTGGGAGTAGTAAGGTGTATAATAAAGTTCCTATCCTTTCTACGACCCAATTTTATCTGTTCATAGCAAGGTTCACTTTTTTGTTTTCACTACTTTATTTGCACTGCTCTACAGTTGTCTGTCCATACCTAGGTACATCATAGGATTCACTGGGCCTCACTGGTTAGACGAGGTGTTACTTCTGACCGTCTACAGTGGGTATAAAATCTTACCTTCCTGGTGTGAAGGAACCCAGATGATGAATAGGGCGGTAAGAATCGACAACTGATGGGTATTTTTCCACACAGGAAAGGTACCCCTTTGTAGATAGTGTGACTACACCTAGTTCTTGATTGGGTTTAGAATCACTATTCTTTTGGTTTTCTTTCGATAGCCTTCAGATAAATAAGTTTAGTCAGTCTGTTAGTGACCTACTGCTACCTTTTGTTGTTGTAATTATTGATATGGGGCTGTAGCGGTGTTAGGTCCTTAAACATTCCCTTGGGCCCTCATCTCCCTTTTGTGTTTATACCCCTTCCATGGGCCATTTCTGGCCCTGGGGACCCATCCCCGGAGCCTGGCAGCCTTTCTTTTTTTATATATCTTTTGGGAGAGGGGGCGCATGGCCCACCTCAGGCCACTTCTGGCCCCAGGAACCCCCTCCCCTGGGGCCGCAGCCCTGAGCGTTGGGGGCTGTGGGGGTAGCCCCAATGCCCCCACGGTCCCTGCCGGCTCCCCACCTCCTGCGGAAGCTGGCATTGTTTTTGCACAAGGGGACCTGCTAACATGCAGCTCCCCTTGTGAAAAAGTAATCTGCTTTGCTTTTTGGAAGAAAGGGCAGGAAAGCAAAGCATGGTTTACTATGACAGAGCAGAAGCTGTGCTCCCACCCTGCCATAGCAAACAGCAATGTCCAGGGGGTGGGAACCCCGGGACATTTCAGGAGACGGCCCTGGGAGGTGGCTGTCCCCAGGGCAAAAAGGGCTGCATGAGGGGGCTGCGTGGCCCCCCTCCAACATGTAAATAGCCTCGGGGAGGTGGTGGTCCCCGGGGCCAGGGGGTTGCAACGCATAAAGGCCCGGGGAGGTGGCACTCTCGGGGCTGTGGGGGCCCCCACACCATAATTCAGAATTGTCCCCGGGAACTGGCCCAATCAGGGGCTTTTTAACAAACTTTGTTTTTTTTTTATAATTTCTTCCGGATCTGCGCACCCAGCACGAATTTAGCTGAATTTAATAAAAAATGCTTTTTTGGGGCCTCTGGGTCCTTGTGGGACCCCTGAGCAGGCCTAGGGGGTCAGGGTGTTTCTACCCTGCCCCTTTTCTTGTTTTTTACCTTTGTTTTACCTTTTTATTGTGACTCGGTTACCGAGTCACAAGACGGCTGCCAAAACATTCTGGTTTGGAGTGTTGGCAGCCAATCAGAATTCAGCTTGTGCTCAGGAGGGTTCCCGAGCCCTCCTCGGTGCTCAGATATCGATATTTGTATTTTTTAATTTCTCAGCAACTACTGAACGGATTTACACCATTTAAAAAAAGCATTTTTAGATAAAGACCTACCCTTTTGCCAAATTTTGTGTAATTCCGTTCAGCAGTTAAGGCTGTAGCTTTGTTTAAAGTTATTATGGAAATTACCATGAAGAAAACGTGTTTTTGGACCCCCCTTTTTTCTCGGCCCCCACTTGACGAATCACCCCAAAACTTTCGAGACAGAACCTGACCTGAGTGAAATATTTTTGGAAAATTTTGCGAAGATTCGTTAAACGGCGCCAAAGATATTGGCAGATCAAAAAACGCTTATCAATGGAAACTAGGTACTAACTATGACTATATATATTGTTATGCTCATCTCTTGAGATATGTTGGCGTTGTGACGCTTTAAAAAAGTCTGTAAGTACAACTGAGTGCATTCAGGACCTGGGAGATCGCTTGCAAGCTGCGTATGCCGGTAAAAGTGAGTGGTGTGGGACTGACAGCAGGGCCTGGAGACAGGCTGTGCATGACCAGGGTTGGCTTTGCGTATGATAATATGATAATAAAATATTATTTTATGTTAAAAAGGAACAAAGATTAAAGAGGTATTATAGTTAAGAACTGTGGGCCCAATCCCAAAGGGACTTCCGATTTATAAAGTTACCAGTGAGGAGTCTCTGCACTTGTGGAAGAATCTCCACACTGAGCACTGCAGAGACTCCGCCCGGATTGTAGAGACTCCACAGTCGTAACTTTACCAGTCATATGTTTCTTTGTGAATTGGTCCCTGTAATTATATCTTACTTTACATTACAAAAAAGTACCTTAGTAATTCACTGAAAAATACAAAAGTTAAAGAGACTTTCTTGTTAGGTGAAACTGTCACTTAAAACGTACCATTTTTATACCAAAAAATACGCTGAACCCAGTTCTGTTATCACTTGTATCTGTAACTCATGCCCTAAATAAACTACACCTTGCTTTTTTGCCATGCACTGCTTATGACCTCACATGTTACATCACTCACATGTTATATGACATCATTAATAACATCACTGCAACATCTGAAATGGCATAATTGATGACAAACTGTGCATGGCGGGGGTGCGAGTTAAATTTACTTTTGGGCACAAGTTTTATTTACTTGCGATAACAATTTTAGTGGTTTTGTTTGTTTAAAACAGTATGTTTTAAGTGACTTTTTCGCATTAGTATAGCATCCTTTTAACCTTTGCTTTTTTCAGCAAATATATATGAGTCCAGTGTACCCCAACCCTATTTCTACATTTGTACTGCTACCACTTTCTATACCCTAGTGCCTACCGCTGCTGATAGCCTATTTCCTACATTCCTGCCCATAGATCCTGTCACAATGTCACAAATGTTGGGATTAATTTGAGCCATAAATGAAATGATTGCATGAAGTATTTTTTATTTATTTTTTCCAAATCATGGGTCTAAGGAAATGTATTGGACCCAGAGCAATGACTAACTATACACTTCATGCATTGCCATATCATTAGTAAGAAAGTCATGGTATTGTACAAATGAATGTGATGGAGCAAGGATTAAAGAAAACAAAACTAGCTCAGAGCAATCATTCATTAACTTCACTAACTGTTTAAACTATAGATAAGAAAAAACACAAATATGCACTAGACAGCGACGCATGGGAGAAAAGCTTTACGCATGCCTAATTAATATGGAATAAAATGCAACACAAATAAAATCCGCTTTAAAATGGAAAAACGGTTTGTGCATGTGCAAATCAGGAATATGTAGAAAATCATGTGACTAACCCGTTTGAAAGGGAAAACTCTCACGCACGCGCAGGAATAGCTAATATTTGGTCTCGAGGAGCCACATGCACGGTATATGCTTGTTTGAACTAAAAAGAAAGCTTCTATTATTAATGATTTTGCTCAAGAGAATAATAATAACACAGGATAGAGTAGAAGTGGGTGGTGAACAGTGAGAACTATATATTTGAGAAATTAATATCTGTGACCAAATGACCGCAAGAGCTGAATGATTACCAAAGAGCAAGGACAGAAGACATGGGAAAACGGAGAGGAGTATCCTTTGTCAATGAAGCTTGTATAAAATGTTAAAAATATTGCAACAATACAAGTATGACAATTAAAAGTAATGAATGAGCTAAGTGGAAGGATTTGCAGGACAATAAGAATACTAATAAAAATTAATATGTCAGCATGGTGTGATGAGAACTCCCCTGGCCCCGTCCAATCATATTCAGTATTTCATCAATACTTGCAACTTTGAGGGTGCAACATGTAGAAATAAAGTCTATAACCAGAGTGACTAGAAGAAAAGAAGAGAGAGCAGACTGGAAAAATTCATGATCCAAATGACAGCCTGATTAGATTTGAAGATTCCGGAAGAATATCGAGGAGGGAGAGAGTGTACGAGAGGGATGCGCCCCTGTGCGTTGGGTTTATAGAGATGTCTATTAAGTATCTATCCTGTCCTGATCCTGTCCTATAGTCTTTGTCTCCTGATCCTAATTCAGGGGCACTCCACCAGCCCTTTGGCCAGAGGGGTGGCTCTTCAATATTTCTTTAGGTAATTATCATTTTGTCTCAAAATTTTCACATATTTCTTTGCAAATGTATTGTATTCATAGGCCGTTTGTCTCTACATCTATCCACTCTTTCACATTTGATTTGTTGAATGAATTTTGTGTTAATGAATCTTCTTTGCTAAATGAATTTTTTCTCTCCCGTGATAAGAATGATGGTGCTTGCACTGTGAATCTGTAAATGAGCGTTCAAATTTATGATTGAAATCTTAGATAAAGCTTATGAATCTTACCCAAGTTTGTTGTTATTTCATTGAGATATGAGGATTAGTTAATAGTTGTTAATATCACCATCAAATAACTCAACTAATGGTCCATCGATCAGAGAGAAGAGTGTTGATTCATGAAGATTAATTACATATTGAGTTTATTTTCAAATTAGTATGTTACACAGAGAACTAACTAACCAGAACGTAAGTGAAATATATGACTTGACCCCCCCAGCTGATTTAGTCCAGGGAGTTTGAATGAAACCTTCGGATAAATGAATGTGGGCCCATTTAAATTTTTCGTTTAGTGAATTTTCCAACCTTGGCCTTCCGCTGGATCACATGCAAGTATTGTGCTTTAAGTGAACTGTCATTGAGAGTACTATAACTTTGGACAACAGTTAGCACTAAATACTTACTCAAAATATGTAATTGTTTACTAAACAACAGGTGATGGACTCTTTTGTCTATCTGGCTACTTGGCATAACAATGTAATGAATTATAATTTGTGGGTAACTTCAGAATGCAGGATCATCAGCTCATTATGAGTTTTGCCCTCAGGAATGAGGAATAAAACAAAATGGAAAAACAAACAAAATGCTGAAATAAATAGAGAAAAGCACAAATGGAGAACATGATCCTGACTATTCCAGATCAGTGAAACTCCATTTTGGACACTTTTCAAAATGAACAAAGCCATTTTTTTGCTACATAATTGAAAACATTCAACAACAATTGTCTGCCAATAAAGGGAGACAAGTGGAACACACAAGTATCATGAGAAAAACGTTAAATATAACAAATGGTGAGATTAATCAAAGTAGGAAAGGGGTAGCAATATTGGAGTATAAGTAGAACAACTAAGGCATTGGCAAGGGTATAGGTCTAAGTGTATAGTTAATTGTAGAGTATAGGTAGAGGAAAAGACAGTGCTAGACGTAAAAGTAGCAATACTTAGGTGTAGTTAGGAATTACAGAGTGTAGATGGGGTTAAGGTATTATGAAATATCTAGAAATAGAAATGCCATATTACAAGTATGCCATTGCAAAATGTAATTTATGCCTGTGTAGTCCAATAATTTCCACAATGCCATATTGTGCTTGTTTCAACAAATGACTGTTTGGGTAAACATCCTATGATGAGGGCACATGAGTACTACAAATGGCAGATCACGGGTAGCCATTGTTCATCTCATGTACATTTTGTTCTTTTTTTGTGAGAAATACGTAATCTCATCCAAAATAGATACAAGGGTGCAATTTGCACTAACAAATAGTTCAAAACGGCAGACTGCCATTTATCAGAAATTTGTGTCTTTTTTTGGTAGAGGAAAGTATGTAAATATCATCCAGGGTAAATTGTAAGTAGGGGTAGATGCGCAAGCATTTAGGCAGGGGTAAAGGTGCTAGGGTATGAAAGGGTGTAGAGGCTCATAGGTATAGAAAGATGTAGAATTACTAGAGTATGGATAAGGGAAAAATATTATAGTATTGTTAGAGGTATAAGTGGAATGCATGGGAAAGGCAAGTGTAGAGCTCTTAAGTATAGGTATAGGTAAGGGAATAGCAAATGGGTGTAAGAAGGGGTAAGCATTATAGGTATACACACAGAAATAGAATTTGCGATACAATAGTAAATGGTAAAGGAAATACGGTACAGGTAGGAGGTGGAGGTTCTAGGGCTTACTCAGCTTTAGATGTTCAAGGGTATAGGTAGGGTAAATTACTAGGGTATAGACTAAAGATGGTATAGTTATGGATAGAGGTACAATGGTATAGGACCCAGATATACTAGGGAGGGGTCGATGTAAGAGTGTATGGGCAGGCGAGAGAAAATAGGCTAAACCGAGCGGTACTAGAGGGCAGATCAGGGTAGATATGCAATGGTATGATTAGGGCTATGGGTAAAGGTTTTAGAGATAAATTTAGAAGTAAAATTTGCGGTAGTACAGTTGTAGGTGAATAGGTAAGGACAGGGGCAGTAGAGTATATGTTGTGGACATTGTTTGGTACTTGAATTCATTTTGAAGCCTTTAATAATGAAGCATAAATAAAGCCAAATGGCATTAAAAGACAACGTAAAAAAGTGCAATCAAGATCTGAATTGAAAATTTTGTATTTCACAATAAAAGATGCCAAATTACAATTCTCAAAACATCAAGGATGTTTTAAGTGTTCCGAAAGTCATTGGAAACTATGATGTTCCTATCTTCCGCAGGCAATGTTCTTGTTGGTGCCCCAGTAACAAGCATAATCATGTCCAACCCAGTCAGCAACCGCTGCAGGAGTGACAGCCAGCAGTGCATTTGCAGAGTATGAGCCAGGATCTGAAAATCCAGGTGCAGAGGCAGCCACAGAATGCTCATATTATGCATTTTGGAGAAAAGGAAATCATATAGGACATCTCTGAAAATGGATTCTTAACAGACCCATCAGCAGTTCCACATCTGTAGATTATACCAACTGCATTCCGAGGTGTATATCTAAGGCACACACAGAAATGCACAGCAGAACACAGACTATATACATAAAGTATAACCATAAAGGTTGAAGGGGCAAGGACCAGTTGTCATTTAGTTCCGGAGGTAAGGGCATCCCAGAGTACTGTACCATCTGATCACAACACTTCAGCATATGTGGTTGTTCCATTCCCATTTGATACCACATAGAGGGTTAAGTATGGAAGAGAGGGGGAAACTGGACCTCCAGTTAACACTACAGGAGGTAAGAGAAGCGACATTTAGCCTCCCCTCTGGCAAAGCAACAGGACAAGATCAAATTCCTGTAGAATTTTATAGGACCTTCTGGGATGTGCTAGGTACAGACATCTGGGCAATATGCTGCATGGCGCAGGGGGGAAGGGTTGTTCCGCAGTCCTGGGCCGGGGCGGATATAATCATGATATTAAAAAAAGACAAGCCTCCAACAGAGCCAGGCTCAAATAGGCCAATTACGCTATTGAATGCAGACGCAAAAATATTTTCTAAAATATTAGCGAAAAGACTGAGTAGGGTTATAGAGGGGCTGGTGACCCCGGCACAGCATGGTTTTATCCCAGGCAAAGGAACTACCCAACACACAAGACAGATGATCACCGTCCTGGATGCAGCCGATGTGGCAGGAGACCCTGTCGCGGCTATTTTCTTGGATGCTGAAAAGGCTTTTGACAGGGTCTCCTGGGCCTATCTGTGGAAAGCCCTGGAATGGGCTGGGATAGGTAAGGGCTACATAAAGGCAGTTCAGGCACTTTATAAACATCCGTCGGCTAGGATAAGAATCAACAAATCATATACGAAGGCAGTACAGATCCGGCGAGGGACTAGGCAGGGGTGTCCAGCTTCACCTTTACTGTTTGCTATATATCTGGATCCGTTGTTAAGAAGGCTTGCGCGCAATCACAGGATCCCCCCAGTCAGGATACACGAACAGGAATATAAATTATTCGCCTATGCGGACGATGTAGCAATCATAACATCAGCACCGGGGGGGGCTCTGGTCGAAATAGAGCAAGAGGCAAGGGACTTCGGGCGTTCTCGGGGTATCTTATAAATAGAGGAAAAACGCAGATAGTGCAGAACAGGTTTACTATATTCCAGGATACGAGAGTAGTTCCAGAAGCAATGTATTTGGGGATTAGGGTGTCAGCGGAATTGGATAGAGTAGTAGAGATTAATATAGAGCCACTCTTAGGAAAGGTTAAAAGAAACTTAGAGAGAGTCAACAATCTACATTTGACACTAATGGGGCGAATTAATATGATTAAAATGGTTACGTTTCCAAAATTTCTATATATCCTCAGAGCGATTCCCTTATACTTTGATTGCACATGGTTTAATAGAATAGAAGCAATTCTGAACAGGTTTATATGGGCACAGGGGAAGACACGTAGGGCGTATCGTTTTTTGACACTACCGAGGGAGAAGGGGGGTTGGGGGGCACCTGATTTTAGATTATACTATTGGGCAGTAGCTCTCCAATACTCGCAAGGGATATTAGGTGGTAGTAGCCAGTGTGGTGAGAGATTGGGTTGCGTGAATGTTTATGAGGCGGTTCTGGGTAAGGAGACAGGGAACGCCTTGGTGAACACAGTGGATTATGCCTATTTCAAACATACTAGGTTCAAGACACTAAGCGCAATTTACAAAATCTGGAAGGCCGTTGGGAAAAAGTTAGGAATTGGGAGGTATAACAGATATCTCAGGCTGTACACAAATAATGCTTTTCCGGAAGAGATCTTCAGGGACATAGTCATGAAGGAGTGGGATGGCAAGGGGATTAAAAAATTAGGGGACCTGCTGGACGCAGAAGGGGTGTTTCTACAATTTCAAGATATCCAAACTAAGTTTAAGATTCCAGGAAGTAACTTCTTTAAATACCTACAAGTTAGGAGCTACTTTTATTAGAAACAGGGTGGTCCAGTGGGGATGTCTCATTGTAGGATAATGGACTATTTGGAGCGTAATACACGGGCAACGATTAGGCAACTCTATGCAGAATTCTATGCATTAAAAACAGATGATAGAGAGAAATATACCAAGAAATGGGTGGAACAAGTAGGGGCGCACCCTGATGGTCTACAAACCTCATTAGATCTAGGTCGGTCGGTTTTGTGCTCGGCTACGCTACAAACTCAGCACTATAAGACGATCTACTCTCTCTACCATACCCCTGCTAGAATTGCCCAGTGGGGGGGTAGCATGGGAATAACTTGTCCACGATGTAACTCAAGTAGTGCCAATATTATACACATGTTTGCACAATGCCCACAACTTTATACATTAAAACTGGCAATTGAAGAATTCCTGGAGGGCTCTCTAGGGATGAAGACTAAATTGTCGGATGAATTGATAATGTTAGGGGTGAATATAAGAGATAATAATGAACACCCGGAATTTTTGTTTATGGTTACGGCAGTTTTGAGGATTATTATTGCAAGGGTCTGGCTTGATAAGACGGCACCTACATTTCAGACATGGATAGCAAGGCTTCTTTCCACATACAACCTGGAGAAGGCCATATATGATAGGAAAGGTAGAAGGGCAAGGGCATTGGGGGGCAGGATATGGTTACCAATTGAGAAATGGAAGAATAGGAGTAAGTAGAAGGTAAAAATATGAATTTTGATTGTATTTGAATTTTGTGAAATGTCGCTCTTTATTTTCTTCTCCTATCTATTTATATTTTTATCTGTACTGTAAAAATGTATTGGATTTACTGGAAAAATGAGGGGGGGGAAAAACTCAATAAAAACATAAAAAAAAAAAAAAAGGAAACTATGATGTTCCTTTCTTCCGCAGGCAATGTTCTTGTTGGTGCCCCAGTAACAAGCATAATCATGTCCAACCCAGTCAGCAACCGCTGCAGGAGTGACAGCCAGCAGTGCATTTGCAGAGTATGAGCCAGGATCTGAAAATCCAGGTGCAGAGGCAGCCACAGAATGCTCATATTATGCATTTTGGAGAAAAGGAAATCATATAGGACATCTCTGAAAATGGATTCTTAACAGACCCATCAGCAGTTCCACATCTGTAGATTATACCAACTGCATTCCGAGGTGTATATCTAAGGCACACACAGAAATGCACAGCAGAACACAGACTGTATACATAAAGTATAACCATAAAGGTTGAAGGGGCAAGGACCAGTTGTCATTTAGTTCCGGAGGTAAGGGCATCCCAGAGTACTGTACCATCTGATCACAACACTTCAGCATATGTAGTTGTTCCAGTCCCATTTGGCCATCTTGTGGAACATCCATTATGGACCAGCAAAAATAAAAGGAGAATCACAACAATCAGAAATAGAATAGTCATGCCTCCAAAGACTCAGGAAACCAAGGTGTGTATAAAAGATTAAATCACTCCAAAGACAGTCTGGAAGGTACTAACAAACCTGGACCCAATCGCTTTAAAAGAAATGTGCCACTCCTACAGTATTTGAAGCACAAAATATGTGTCATAAAAGTTCTCCAAAGTGTTGTGGGAGGTTAGTGTGTACGAATGATTGTATTTCAAAAGAAGATCTTACGACATGAAGATCAAACGTCTCTCTCGCAGGTGTTAAAGAAACTTCCTCCTTTCAGTCGGCTTAGACTATTAAAGCTCATATAAAAAATTTAAATTGAAGGTCAAATCATCACTACTCTAACTGTAAAAGCCAGTGGAAAATGAATATTCGTACAACAGGTCACAATCCTTGACACAGTGACCACATAGGGTATTCCCGGTCTCATTCCACAGCAACCTTGGTCATTCAACATCAAAAAACCCTTCAACAAGTGACGTGTGCTTCTGAAGCATTGCAAGCTCTGTGAACTGTGGTCTCCGGAATTAACAAATGGTTGAAAGTCTTCTTGCAGTCTACCACTTCAGTTTCCCCATTCCTAAACCTATAATCTAAAGGTAGGACCTGTATTCAGTGTATAAATCACTCCCTTAGTGCTTCATATCTGCCCACCTGAAAGTGTTTTAAAGAGGTCTTGAAGTGAAATGTTGAAATTGGCAGAGAAATAATTCCATGTATTAACCAATCGGCTATTGGTGTTTCTGCCACAGTAAATGACGATTCTTTTAGGTAAACTGAAAAAACATTCATTTTTTTTGTTTGAATATTTTTATTAGGTTTTCAACATGTAGTTACAATGCAAATCAATACGCTGAGGAAGTGTGAGAAGTCTTACTTTCAGTTCACAATAATGATCATGCACATTAATAGATTCATACATTACATTTGACTCATATCAGAACCATTAATGCAGAAAGGAGAAAAGGATGCGTGGATTAAATAACATTTCCTCACAGTGTGTTAGACCGAAGAGTGTTTCCCATCTCCACAGAGCAATGGGTCATCAGCAGGGAGTAAGATGGTGCCTAGAAACTGAGTTTACGGTACATGTCGCAAAGCTATGGCCCATCGAGTGCGACAGTTGTGTGGCTAGTGGGGTGTCAAAGAGTAGGCTGTCGCCTGGATCGGCTACAACTGTGGCTCATTTCACATGAGCGTGCCATTCAAGACCCAGCGTCATGTGTGTGTGACAGTTCCGCTTTTCACTTATCATGCCTAGGAGACCCGTTATGTGGAGTGGTCCCTCGAGTTTAAGTGTAAGCATTGCGAACCAATTAAGGAACAAACGTAATATGTTCGACATGGTGCTGTTCAAACAATTTAACTATCGTGTCCGCTGATGAACTCGTCGGGACACCACTAACTTGGTCAACTGGGGAAAAAACGAATATAAAGATTGAGAATGAAAGGGGTCAATAACAATAAAAGGGGAAAGGAAATAAGAGCATTGTTCTGGGAGAAGTCTAAAAGGTGAGCAAGCATGTAATGTATTCATACGTGTTAAATGGTGTGTGTTACTTATCCCAGTTTTGGGAGTTACAAAGCGGGGGTGGGGTGGACATATCTGCAGTGTATTTTTGTATGGTATGAGCATCTGGTCTCGTGCACAGGGGATGGGCCGATGCCAGTTATTGGTGGTGTGCGAACAGTATCTTGTATCGTGAGCATGATATTCTGCTGTCGTCTGGGACCTGATCCCCTCCCCCGAGCATGCTACTCTCCCTCTCGTCCGTCATTCCAACAACATCTAGCAAAACAAGCGCCTAGGTGACTCCCTGCTCAAGACATGCCTGGTGGAAGGATTTCAAGATATCATCCCAGGGCTGTGCTATCGGTATAGCCCTCAGTCTCGCTGCCTCTTCCCTGTGAAGGGTTACGCTCTCCGCTATTGCCCAGTTATTAAAGGAGGTGCGCCAGTGTTGGATGTGCGGTGGGTCCCTGCTCTTCCAATGCTTAGTGAGAAGCCTCTGAGCGGTGACGAGCCCCAGGTCCCAAAACCTAGTATGGACTGTATTGTGTTTTGTCCTTTTATATAAGACAAGCAAACATGCCTCCCACGTGTGCGGCAGTTCCACACCAGCCCCTTGTGTTAGCAGGGATGTTATGCTGCGCCAGTATGTCAGAAGTCTAGGACAGGCCCAGAGCATATGTAGGATGTTCGCACCCGTCAGTGAGCATTGTGGGCACATTGACGTGTTGATTGCGAAATATTGATTAATTTTGTCTGGGACACTTTCCAGTGTACTGGCGAGACGATAACTGTACCTGCACCTTTTAGGGGCCGTTACCAGGCTCGAACTGGTGGCCTGCGCTGTTGTCTCTGCTCTCCCTCCGCCGCAGCACTTTCCACATCTTCACTGCCGCCGCTGAGTGGGGGAGAGCGAGAGGGGCTGAAACTACATTACCCTGCAGCCCCTGCGTCCGGAAGTCACATACCGGGCTATCGCGCCAGGAGGCGCTTAAATTCTTGCACCATTCCCGGTGGAGTGGGGACCCTTTCCAGTGTACTGGCGAAACGATAACTGTACCTGCACCTTTTAGGGGCCGTTACCAGGCTCGAACTGGTGCCTTGCGCTGTTGTCTCTGCTCGCCCTCCGCCGCAGCACTTTCCACATCTTCACTGCCGCCGCTGAGTGGGGGAGAGCGAGAGGGGCTGAAACTACATTACCCTGCAGCCCCTACGACCGTAAGTCGCATACCGGGCTATCGCGCCAGGAGGCGCTTAAATTCTTGCACCATACCCCGCGTCGTGGGAGCACGCGGGCGGCGCTGGGACAAGGGCGGGCCATCTGTGGCCGTCCGAGGCAGGGCAGGGCTACCCTCCTGACATCTGATATTGGACTCGAGGGTTACATGAAGTAAGACAGTATTACTATAACTCTGAGTATCCATTATCATTGGGTATTGGCATTGCTGACATAAACGAAATCGTAGGTCTGGTATGATTATTAGTAATTAACTAAAATATGGGTAAAAGTACACCCATGCATACTCGGTCTAAATCGAGGCAGAAAGCATTAATTACTACACCACTTCCCACCCTGACCGCAATAGACAGAATGCTTCAGTGGACGATAGGGGTTGTGGTGACAGCAATTGAGAACACCGAGAGACGCCTCTCATTGCCACCAAATATGTGCCTTGCCACTCAACAATTAAATACATCCACAATTACAGCATATGACTCCATGCTTATGGACTCATATGCTGACTTCCCAGGGACAGATAGAGGTTGTGACGCGGGATTACAGCAAAAGGCTATCACTGAGCATTCACTCCCAGCTACCAGGTTATCATTGACACCAAATCTGCTACCACTATTGCCAAATGAGGACCCCTTGCTTACTATCGATGTTTCGGATTCTGCAGAGGGGTCGGATTCCCTGTCTAATCCTGACACCGATGCTGAAGAAATAAGTAAAGGGGAAAATGAGACTTGCCCCCCAAAAACGAGAGGGTATAAAACTAAACGTAGACAAGCATTTAGCAGAAGCAAGCAGCCTGTCTTTGGAGTAAGGGGGAAAAGTAAAGGTAGTCGAAGAAGAAAGGTTCAAACCTCATCTAGACAAGCGGGTTTAATGAGTTCAGACCAACCAATAAAGGCTAACACTTTACAAAATGAAGAGAGAAATAGAGCCCAGTTGGAAAAAACATGTACAAACCAGGAGGGCCTCATGACACATATGGAGCAATTAATGAAGTCCCTCCATCCTACTAACGGAGCAATCCAAACTATGGATTTGATCTATTTCTACCCGGCTATGAACCCCACAGCGAGTGTATCCAAATCATGGCAACAATGGGAAACAAGGGCACAAAATAAATTTGAGTACAAATTACCTACTTCGAATCGTTATGGTATACTGCAGGGACTTGAAGATATTGACAGACTCGCCAGTGATCTAAGGGATATTGCATCTCCAACAAGAAAAAACAACCCTTGGCAAAGAGTCAGCACTTGGCGACTATGGTATACCCATGACCAATGGTAATGATAAGGGTAAGGTTGGTGAAATGGCCTATAAGTGCATAGTACAGGGTCCTAAGAATGTAAGCTCTTTACACGAGAGATCACCAAACGGGTCTCTTGTTGAACCTGCCACTAGTACAAATGTCTTGGATAAAACACAAAACATGGAATCATGGTCCTTTTTAAGTTGGAACATTGCTGGGATAAGTTCCAAACTGGAAAATGAAAACTGGGTAAATCTTGTAAATAAGTATGATGTTGTCAGTTTTCAAGAAACCTGGTCCACGGTCCCTGTCCACTTAAATGGGTTTAGGACTTATTGTACGCCAGCCATTAGCTCTGCTCGCGGTAGGGCTAAAGGAGGTTTGTGCACATATGTCTCAAATATGTGGGATTGTGCTAAAGTAGAAATGGTTCGTAGCAATACTTATTATCAGATTATAAGGTTTACAATTGATAGTGATTTTTCTTTAGTTTTGGTTAATTTTTACAATAATTTCTTGGATAAAGATATAGACAATGTTTTTAAATCTTTGGGAAGCAACATTAAATCCATATTGGATGAACCTAAAAGAGAAGTCTGTGTTATATGGGCAGGGGACTTTAATTGTCCTCTATGTAGCAGAGGAGAGAGAGGAACTTGCGGAGTGATGTTGGACAAGGATATTAGCTTTAGTCATCTTGAGCACACCAAATGTGGGGAATATTTAAATGAAGTTATTTTTGGATGTGATATGGGCTTTTTTAACAGGCTGACTGATCATGAGATTCCATTTCTCCCCACCTTTAATGGTAGAGGGGTAAATACAACGATTGACTTTATAATTATGACTGCAAGACACGGGGAAATGATTCTGAAATAGAACACACTTGATGATTCGCTAAGCGATCATTATCCCCTTAGTCTAGTCTTAAAAGCCAGAGTAAAAGCTACACATAGAAAAGCCATACCTGAAACGCGTGTAGAAAACATTTCTATGGTCAGGAAAAATGGATACTCTTTAAAATGGACAAAAATCGTCCCTGACGATTTCCTATACAAACTCATTAAGAGTACTATCCCGCAAATTTATGACTGTACAGATATAAATACCAGCGACCCTGACATCATTAAAAAATTTCTGATAATCACTAAGCAAATTGAGAACTTGTTATGGGTCGAATTTAAAGGGGAAAAAAAGTAAAACAGGGATGGTTTGACACGGCCTGTACTAAGGCCTACTCACAATTGAAATCTGCCCTACACGCTACAGTGAAGGATTGCTCCTTGATCGGAGCCTGTAGAAATTCCTATAACCAGGCGCAGAAAACAAGGCAAGAGGTCTTAAAAAAGGAAGCATGGGATTCACTGTGCGAAGCTTCTTTGACTAGATCCCGGTGCTGCCAGAAGTCACCATAAGTGTGGAAGGGTATGCTCAGACATGAGTCCCTTGCTCACTGCACCATCAGGATTCAAGCAAGCTTGGCCGAAGACGGCTGTAATGCCAGAAACCGGTCCCCGGAAGCTTGTTTCCTTTCCAGTAAAGAATTGGCTTGGTAGTTTGGTCTGCCCTGTTCCCATGATGCACTGGGCCAGGGACAGACTAATTTGCATGTAGCCAGGTTCTGAACTGGGATGGTGCAGTGAGCTAAAAAACGGTGATGGATCAAGCCCTGATCTGTTGACTGGGTAGGAGGTTCTGATTAACTCAGATACTCTGTCCATCACCACCCCCTTTTTCAAGTCACCCAGCAGCGCAAGATTCGGTAGGGCGATGGCCGAAGGGTCTGGGTTGCAGTTGCCGAATTATTGACCGGCTGTGGTCAGTATTTTCGGATCGTTATCCCGGGGAAGGGGAGCTCATGCCGGAGCTCTACCCAGAGACGTCCGACCTCGATGCGTGCATAGCCACGCCCCCCCCTGAAAAAACATTCATGATTGTATTAAAGACGAGGAGGCTTGCATTATCCATGAACTTTTATTCACTTCTTCTGAGCAGCAACCTTTAAAGAATTCCAAAACAGAATTTTAAAACGTCACAATTAGGCCTGTGTGGACTTCGCAGAGTTCCACGCAGTGACCAAAAAACTCAGCTGTGCTTTGCAGAGTTCAGCAAGCCGCGGAGTGTGTAAGGTCATGCCGTTTGCGCAGATTATTAGAGCCGGGTGTTTGTACCACGCTATAAAATCAGTGCAAATGGCGCCATGCACAATGCAAGAGGGCGCTGCTTCTTTCTGCCGTTTGAGTAGATTTTCTACTTGAGTGGCACTGCAGCTTCCTCAATGCAAATGGATGGTTTCCCAACGCAACTTAATGCTGATGAGAGAGAGCGAGGAAAAAAACTCTCCTCAGCATTCGGAACTCTGCATGCTCCGTGGAGAACAGGCCGGAGTTCACTGCCCAGGCTTAATCACAATAAACCTAGAACTCTCAGTCCCACATATTCTCCTTGTCCTTCATCATCTCCCTCTTTTGTTTGATTTTTCCCTTTAATCTTGTTATTTTTCAGAGCCATATTCTTTAACCACCCTTACCATACTGGGCAAAATAAACCAAAAAACATATCTGTGTCTTAAACCTTCACTTACCAAGGCAAACTTACTCTAAACAATCATAATTTATCACATTAGTAATTTTCAATTATTGTTTATTCTATTTCCCTATTCAAAAATACTTCCTCCTCATATGGAAGGAGTGGGATAATGCTAGCCTCCTTGTCTTTAATAGAATCTTGATTCTTTATTCAGTTAATCTATAAGAAAGATCATTTTATGGCAAGACAGGAGGCTGGCATTATGCATCTTTAAAGTCTGCCACAGTACAGTTTGAAACATGTTCTACATCTCTGAAATAGAATCTCCCAAACATTTTAGCAGTTGACCAATCTTCTGCCGTCATAATGTCTTCCAATTCGCCTTCCATCATATAAACTTTACTCACCATGGCACCCATGACAGAGTGCGCTGTAAATTGTGATAAATCTACAGCTGCTTCCTTCAACTCAGCTTTCACCCAACTTGCAGTAGTTGCATTATTGACTGCTCTAAATGGTTTTACATATGATATTATTAACTGATCCACTCCAGCATATTTTTTATCTAACACTCTACTTTCATACTCTTTCAAACATCTAGTCACACATGTAGGGTTAAAAATGTAACCAGACATTGTCTTTGTTCATTTTCAAATTTAAAAAAAATTACTCCATCTAGGTTGCCAGGGTTGTCAGTAGCCACAAGTAGGAGGTGCGCCACTAACCTTGTATATCAGCCAGCAGGAACGATGTCGTGGAGAATGGCCTCCTTCTTCCCCCGAACACTATCTCCCCCACAATGCCTTGACTACAATGCTAGAGGTGAGAGTATCCAAGGGAAAAGGGAAGAGGATAAAATGAGAAACAAGATCCTGTTTCGACACAGGTCGGGACTGGAGCGCCTACCTCTCTTGGGTGTTCTGTATAGACAGAAAAGGGAGAAGAAGGTAAGAGACACAGAGAATAAGGCATTCACTCACTATAGGCTCTATAGACTTCACACTCACTTGTTGAGTTGGATGATTACCGGTTTCGGCACAGAACTAATCTCCCAAGGTGTTCTGAAGAATCACCGGTAACAAGGCGAGAGTAGGAATTGTTAAGTCAACATAGTTCCCCTATTCCAGCACAGGTAATGCTATGATGTTCGTACAATAGCGAAATTCCCCTTTCTTTCAGGCTCCCAAAATATATACGTTTTCTTGGTGTTTAGTATTCCAGTTAACCCAAACACGTTGTAGCAATTGGAATGAAATATGAGCAGAGCTATTATTAATGTCTGAGGTCGGCTACCACAGTATGCTCTTGTTGAAGTCAAATCGACATTAACAAGTGAAAAAAACGGAAAGGTTTTGAGTAGCGTAAACTCTCTGCCACCACTAACCCCGAGGAATGTTATGCAAAAGATTTCCACATTAAAAGAAAGAACACGACGTGCTTCGAGAGGAGAGCTCCTCCTGGAGCAGTCTTCCACTCACGAAGATGCGTCGCTGATTACCTGGCAACCTTGGGTTAATCTGCTCCGAGAGCCAGTGTCATCTGACAGGAAAAAAAACGCCCAAAAGAAATGCGTTGAGAGGAGAGCTCCTCCGGAAGCAGTTTTCCACTCTCCTGACGCAAACTCGGGCACAGTAAAACACTGAAGTCACAATGTCTTAGAAAGGATCCTCTCTGATTAGGAAACGGTAGTTGGCTGTAAAGACGAACAGAAGCTGAATCACTGGAAGCTGCGGGTCAGTGTGTCAAGCACCAGTTTCCTGTAGTGGAGGGTTTAAATAGTGCATACCTGGGAACCCTCTGACGTGATTCACGAATAGGTCGTCCCTCTGCATTATGGGAGATGTAGTGCAATGTGGCTGGTTCATTCATAAACAAAGAGGTATGTGTGCGTATTTTCCCTGTTCTGATTCTCCTTTACCTTTGTCTACCTACGATCGTGACATAGGTGGAAACTTCTATTTGACACGTCTAATGCCTTAACATCTGAAACCCTTCTAAAGCAAATTAAACATAATAACGTTGCTTATTTCCAGGTAAATTCTCTCACCTCTAAGTATCTATTGCTCGGCCAGTTCACAAATAACTGTAATACCAAATACACATTCTATAATGTTTGACATTTTTCTTTAAGAGGTCTCTAGCAAAATACCTTTAATCACTTTGTATACACTAAACTTCTATTCACTGACAATGCTTGTTGTAGTGAATAACCTGCTGCAACCGCTGACCTATAACAATTCATTGTTCTGTAAGACAACCCTTTTTTCAAACAACCGCGCAAGGAAATCTGCCACCTCTGCTTCATCTGCCTCCACAGGTTCCAAGTCCTCGCCACGCATCAACGTAACCAAAGAGTCCTTGCACCTCTGTATCTTTTTCTTGCTCCTGGTGCCCATGACTCATTGAGTAAACTTGTAGCTGTTCCTGAAGGACCTGTGAATCAACCTGAGCACCTGATATCCTTCATACTAGAACACTGAGCAGGCCAGATTTCACTAAAGAATGCTCCTAGTTCTCCACGCATAGTAAAATGCCTTTGCATCACTCAATTAAATACGGTATTTCTATCCTGTCCATAACTGTTGGAAACCATGCCTGTGTCTTCCAAAAGGGTGTGTCTAGCACCAATTGACATCTCTGTTTCCTCACCTGTACTAATACTCTCTGAATCATAGAGACTGGGGGACAAGCATACTCTCTAATTTGTTTTCAAACCTGCCTAAACACATCCACTGCAATTACCCCTGATTCAGTCTCCAGTTGATATAATTTGGCATCTGAAAAGTATGTCTGGAAGCAAACAGTTCCACCACTAAACGTGCAATCAGTTCTAGAATTCTCTGTAAAATATCCTTCCTTAGCTTCCAATCACTGTAATCTGTCAAATTCCAGCCCAGACTCACATTGTGAATCCCAGGTAAATATTTTGCTTTTAATTCTATTTTGTGCTCTAAACAAAATTAGCACATTTCTTTTGCTAAATCTGGTAATCACTTGGAACTGCTTCCTCCCAACTTGTTTATATACGTTGGATAATCGACTGAGTGTTGTGCTGGAAACACTCACCCTTGGGAGACTGCTGCTGCTGCTGGGCGCTGGGCTGCTGACGCCGTCTGTGATCCCTGTTGACGGCGCCAATCACCATCTCGGCTGCCGAGGGGAGGAACTACGGTTCCCAGCGTCCCTAGCGGCCGTGCACCACCACTTCCTGTCCCGCGCACCAGGAGGTGCTTAAAACCACGGAACTCCCTCCGCGTCGTGGACGGCGCCCGGGCAGAGGGCGGGCCGTCTGTGGCCGTCAGTGGACTGCAGTGGTCGGGCGGGCCATCCCCCTAACATTGCATACTAAAGGTGAGCTCATTATCAAATTATTAAAATGGGCGATTGTCCTGATATCGGCAGGAATACTGAAGCCCCTACCCAGGGTGTTGATACCTCTGTTTCCCTTTGTACATCCTTTGAGACACTGATAGATACAGCCTTTAATGAGATTGTGGAGACCGAGAGGAGGTTCTCCATGGGTCCATTTACTTTCAATACTAAATCGAGTGACACAAGCAGCGCTAGCTGTACAAATGGGAATATACACATAACCCCTGCAGTTATTGTGGTCAAGCCGTCTCATCCTCCTGTTAATGTGCCCATCGTCTTGGACGACGAAAATACTGTCACTTATATAGCACCAGACTCTGCCTCTTTAACACCAGCTGTTGTTATCCCAAATACGGTATCGATACCAACACCTCCTGTATCTTCAGTGATTGATATCACCCTACTAGTACTATTGCTTCCCAGGCCGACATTATCATCGTGGATAGCATGGACCTAAGTAACAATCAGGGAGGGGGAAAACGCAAAAGAGGTATTACTAAGCACGGTGCCAATAAAAGGAAACAACCTCTAACCCATAAGAATCAGCCGACACCACAAAGTTTGTGGAACAAACAAAAAATCTCGGGGGCTGAAACTGGTGTTATTACGGAGGACAAAGATTTATCAGACACGGACAGCACTGCTGCAGTTTCCATTACCCACTCGAGTGGGAACTCTAATACTGTATGGACCCAAACCACAATAATGGGAGATAATTATAATCTCTCAAAACAAAATGTGAATCTCATTGAAACTATAGTGGACACTGTTTTTAATCGGCTAGAAAAGCAAATGATCGGTAAATTTAATGACGTTTTTAAAAGACTTGATAGACTTGATAACCTGGTTAAAAATGGAGAAACAAAAAGGAAGGGGACCGTCATTCTGGATCAAATTAGAGCCGACCGTCTCCTAAAAGAATTGGAATCTGTAAATAACATAATGTCATCAAAGAAACAGGAAACTACCACCATTTTGGGTGGGGCTATGAGTAATCTTGGAACTGTACTGCCGCCTATTGCATTATCTACTACTCAACCCCGACCCTCTAATGGAGGGTTAAACGTGACAAAATCCAATTTACCTATTAAACCTACACCTACACCTGCTCCAAGGAAAAATATCACCCCCACTATTAGCAACAATATCGCTACCAACCGCAGTAATGGTCCCACTCAACCGACCACAGCATCAAGACCAATGGTTGCTAATAACAATGAGGGTAATGGCCAACTAGGGTCAAGCAAACCCTTTAAACATCAAGGGCCTGCCTTACATCTGCCCCCGGATGCATGCCCTTTTGTTTTGGTCTTTGCAGGTGTACCGTCTTTGAGGGCGGACCAGGGGGAATCATGGGTCCAATTGCGTAATAAATGCATAGACTGGCTGACCAAGCACAAAGGCGTTGGATATGAGCTCTCCAGAGAGATTTTATCAGTCCGCAGGGTGTCGTGGGTCGGGCCCCTGATCAAAGACAAAGAAGGTGACTGCATAGTCCTCAATTTCCAAAATCCAGGGACTGTGAGAAACCTCCTTAACAGGAATAGTAATTGTTCTGCCATTTCTACTGTTGTTACTATGTTACCTCTGAGTTATTTCTACAGACAAATGGCAATTCTATCCTGGCCCCTTTTATGCGACACCAACCTTACTCAAGGCAGTTTCAACCATCACCTATGTACTGTCAGCAACCGCCCATGCAATTTCAACCTGCCCCATTCCAATTTAAGATGTTCAACCGATTTGCACCCTTGTCGGATCTGGATATGCAAGATTGACCTTCCCTGACTAACCTTGCTGCACCATTCTTGTTACCAAACCCAGAACCGCAGGTTGTTCTACAAACTTTGCCACGGACTGTTCCGAGTCAAAAACTTCCGACTCATAGACAACCGTCCTTGGATCCGGAACTATCTCTTGTCAGCTGGAATATAGCAGGAATCCAAGCTGAAAATTGGAGAATGGATAAATTGGGTTGATAGCAACTGTGACATACTAATGTTACAAGAAACCTGGTGTTTAACGGAACCGATAATGGAGGGATTTTGTTGTTACAACGTAAAGGCTTCCCCCTCTAATATGGGTCGGCCTAGCGGGGGCCTATCCATTTGGTCCAAAATAAAATCCGGGGTGCAAACTAAATTGATCCCCACACCGGGTAACTATTTTATGGCTATGAAGTACATTAACAGAATGAAATTGTGCATTATCAATTTTTATAATAATGATTTTGTAATTCGGCCTAATGTTAATTTTATTTCACTGTTTACTTTTATCGACGATATCATGGAAGGCCATAAGTATGGGCCTTTTGATGGTATTTGCATCGGAGGGGATTTTAATGCCCATATGTATCGCAGGAGCCCACCGTGTAAAAACGGTGAGGAGCTGAAAAATCATTTAGCATCCCGTGACCTAGTAAACGTAATGGAAATTGCAGGTTCCAGTGCAAATAGCAAAATATCACCTACTTTTATAGGTCATGGTTGTGCTTCTACGATAGACTACATTTTCACATGCCCAACATTAAGTGATATAATTCTAAAGGCAGAAGTTATCTGTTCCGCTTACAGCGATCATTATCCGCTCAGAATATACCGACATATTCCACAGACCTTGAAGGTTGTAGCAAAGCTAGAGACTGGACCACAAAATCTGGCATTGTCCACCGACAGGTTAAGACTAGTATGGAAAGGGGTGGATAATAAAGATATTCTAGCAAGAGTAATTAAAAAACAACCTGAGACAGTTGAGACCTGTCTGTCACACACGAGTCCTGGCAGAGATGTGGTTGATGCCTTTGGCAACCTATGTGGGGCCATTAAAAGAGAATCTTCAAAACCATTCAGGCAGAATACAGCTCGTGGTCCCCGCTGGTTTGATTTGTCTTGTTCTAAGGCCAATAGGGACCTGAGGGCTGCTTTAAAAACCAATCCTAGGGATGTTTTAATTGTGAGGGAACTAAGATCAAAATATAAAATTGCCCTACATATTAGATCTGAGGCTTTAGTGATTAATCACTGGGAATCTCTCACGCGTACTGCCTCATTAAAGGATACCACAGGTTTTTGGAGAGAGGTTAAGTCCTTAAGATCTTTTGGCTCTAGCATCAACCCAATTAATTGTAACATAACGGGTGAGGTATGGGTAGAACATTTTTCTCAAATTTATGCAACATCAGATACCCTTTTAGACATTGTTCCCCTACCCAATAGCGCTGAACCTTTGGCCTTCACACTAATGGAGGTCGAGGATGCTATAACTGATAGCGCTAGCAATAAAGCCCCCGGCCCTGATGGTCTTTCTATTGACCAGATCAAATCAGAAATTAATTTTTGGGCCCCCCTGTTATGTAACCTATTCAATAATTTGCGTGACAGTTCAATCCCCGAATCCTGGTCTAACAGTGTCATCGTTCCGATATTTAAAAAAGGCGACAGGTCGGACCCCGCCTGTTACCGTCCGATCTCATTGATCGATAACACGTTAAAGGTTCTTGGAAGGGTAATTTTTAAACGGATAAGGAATTGGGCAGAGGACAATAATGTTCTCCATTGTAGTCAATTGGGTTTTAGAAGCCAAGTAGGCACAGTCGAACAATGCCTAAATTTAAATTTAATCATGGCCAAATACATTATTGTAAAAAAATCCCCTCTTTATCTAGGTTTTATGGATTTGAGTTCCGCTTTTGATTTTGTTAATCGTTCTAGGTTGTGGTCACTTTTGCTTGATTATGGTTTGGATGACTCACTGGTGTATTTTCTTTCTGACTTACATCGCGATTTAAAAGCGAGAGTACGAATTAATAATGATGGCGATTTGTCCAATTGTGTTTTAATTAGCAGAGGAGTTAGATAGGGCTGCGTACTCGCCCCACTGCTTTTTATTTTATATATTAACGGGCTGAGTAGCACCCTGTGTAAGATCTGTAAGGATGTCCCAATTATAAATGGCTCCCTCATTACTACCTTACTTTATGCGGACGACGCAGTATTAATGGGGCGCACCCCGAATGCTTTACGCATCTTAATATCTGGGTTTGTAGCCTTTATGTCAGATCTTGGTTTAAATACCAATTTTAAAAAATCCTTTATCATGAATTGCGGACCAAAAAAGTACAATATTACTTCAATTAAATCTGGCAACAATATCTTAAAATGTACCAACACTTTCCCCTATTTAGGGCTGTTGTTTTCCAACTCAGGCTCA
Source organism: Lissotriton helveticus (assembly GCF_964261635.1). Taxonomy (NCBI): domain Eukaryota; kingdom Metazoa; phylum Chordata; class Amphibia; order Caudata; family Salamandridae; genus Lissotriton; species Lissotriton helveticus. The sequence continues at coordinate 1,143,516,067 of NC_136063.1, read as the reverse complement.
TGGCAGCCTCATGCTGCCCATGCGAGGAATAAAATTAGTAAGTCAATTAATTCAATTTTATCTCTCCGACAACCCAAATTGGCTGATGTTGTGACACCCCTGCTTAACATTTACCGTACTCAATGCCAGCCAACTGGGACATATGGAGCAGAAGTGTGGGGTTATTCTAACACCACGACTCTCCAGTTGGAGGAAAACAGATTTTGCAGGAGGGTGTTGGGGGGAGTTCCCAGTGCCCCCACATTTATTTGTCACAACGAACTGAGGTTGCCATATATTGCTGATTTCATAAGGTCCAGGCCTGCTCTTTTCTGGATCAAAATATGGTTACATCCGGCAGCATCCTTAACGCGCAGCATTATATCTGACTGTTTGTTAAGTGATAGATTCCATCACATTCCCTGGTTAAAGGCAGTCAAAACTAGCCTGCAGAGTGTGGGTCAAGGTTCTTTATTTAGTTCCCCCAATTCTATTGTACCCGCCCACAAGAATAATATCAAACGGGCGTTGTTTGCCTCATATAAAGAGGAACGTATGAGCTTAGAATCCAGTAAACCTGTTGTCATTAGATATCTGCGTATTATTGACCCAGGTAGTGATAATCTGGATAGTTTTTACAGATACCTATCAACACCGTTAGGGAAGTGGAATCGGAGCCTTTTGTTTAGGTTTCGGGATGGAAGCATAGTAAATTTGCTTAGCTTCCCCCTTGGCTATAACAAAGGACTCGAAGAATTGGACTGCCCCTGTCCTCATGGTGGAAAACAAAGTCTGTTGCATTATCTCTTCTTTTGCGGCCATTACAAACTGTATACTTGTAAATATTTAATCCTGATTCTCCGCAAATATAACCTCAGAGACTACAATCTCGCATTAAAATTTTTCCAAATGTTGCACATTGATGATGTTATATATACTGTAAGCTGCTTTATAAAAGCTTGTGTGAGATCGAGGGCCACTATGGAATATGGATAACGGATAACAGTATTGTGTAACCTGATGCATCCCTTGCACTTTATTAATCTGCTGCAAATTGACTTCAGATTTAATTGTATATGTGTTTGCATAAACGATCATTTTTGGAAGACATAAACTGAACTTGGTTATTAAGCATCTCAGAGATTATTGTCTCTATTTCTACTATGTATTTTGCACTTTATATTGGTACATTGCACTTTATGATATATATGCTGCTTAGGCCCTATTTTATAATCTGTTTTTAATTTTTAAACATGTTTTAACTTGTTTTTAATTGTATTCATTCTGTATGTACTTTTATGGCTGTACTAAAATCCGAATAAAGATCATTTGAATTGAATTGTTTATATACGTTACTGCAGTCTTGTTGTTCATCTTTTTTAACAACCAATTCCTGTTCAATTTTTTCCTGAAACTTTGGAGAGCACCCTGCTTGTACCCAAAAAAATGCTTATGTTCAATTTGTTCACCACAGTCCAAATTCTCCCGGTCTCCGGACCTGAATATATGGCTCCCTATCCTGAATTGCCTGCATCGGTCCCCGGAATAAAATGTGGTTTTGATATAGAAAGAGCCCGTCTATTCACACACCATATCCCCGTACGTCAAACCTTTCACCGCACCTAATGTCTTTAAAACGCTTAAGTGCCCTGTAATTCAGTGGTCCCCAAAATACAGGTTGTAATAAAGAAGACAATAGGCCGATCACTCGAGCCAATTCTCTAAACTTCAGTTCCTCATTCCTTGACACTAGTTTTACCTCTTGTCTTATATTTTTCACTTTCTTCTCATGTAACTGTAATTGACTTACCATTGTGTCTACCAAAAACCCTAGAAATTCCTACTTTTGCATTGGAATCAGAATGGATTTTTCTGAATTTGTCACAAAACCCAAATCCTGTAACAAACCTTTCACCAAGCTCAACTGTTCCGTCAATTCTTCTGCATTTTCATTCATTATCAATATATAATTTAGGTAAAAGGTAAATAATCACCAGCCCTGCCATAAAAACTATTGTGTATAAACACTCTGTGCATGGAATACTACGCCTTTTCTAAACTAGTTAAAGTTTATACATATTTAGTCAAGAATTTCACTATCCTTCTCCGAAAAGCATTCCTTTTGCTTTATCACTTGATTCCTTCCAAGCTAAATCACTTAATTTAGGATTTATGCACATAAGCAATGTCCTGCCTCGTTCTACCAGAAGGCCTGCATCAGAATTGCCTAAAAAACAAATGGCACGTTGACCCCACCCTCTTAGTAAATTAATATTCAAATCCACACCCTTTAAATAGGCATCTTCTATGGGATAAAAATGTTGCCAGTCGGCCCAGGATATCCATAACTCTGAGCTGGAATTGGTTACGTTACTTCTCCAACCCCTTCCTTAGGTCTCTTCCCATCTTAAAGAGATAAGTGATCAGTTCAGGGTCTAGATTTGGTGTCATTGACCTTTTTTCATCAATCATTGGACGAGAGCATTCTGCCCTAAGAAAATGTTCCTCTCCCCTTTTTCTAAGGGTCTTCCTAATCTGGCCTTAATGTAATTAGAAACATGGTCTAAAGGCCACCATTCCCTACCTCTTGGGTGCCTAATATCTTTAGGGTCGAACAACCTCCCCCAATGGATCTACTACTGGAGTTAGCTCCTTACTTTTTTCTTACTATTAACAATTTCCTCTTCTAGGCCATTCTTATGATCTAGGCCAGAATATATTCATGCATAGTAGATCTTTTTTCTGTCACTTCCATCTCCTCTTTGGAATCAAAACCAGTTACAGTGCAAAACTGGCTTTTTTGTGTGATGCTTTTATTCCCAACTCTTATTGTGCCACTTTAGGCCCATTTATTAGTGGATGATCCAGCCACATGCTTTCTTTTCTTAATTTGCTTTCCTCCTGGACATCTATTCAGAACCTCCTCATCAGAAATTGAGAAGTATTTGTCCTCATCTACATTACTATTTTGCCTTTTCCTACTTAAAACTTGTTTTACTGTCTCTAGGACAGCAGCCTGTATCTCTTCACTTATTATCTTCCTTATCAAGTCTTCTTGACTTTGCTCCTCAACACATTTCTCAGACATTCTGAATTAATTTCAGTTTCTTTCAATTAATAATATTGTTATTTTTCTGGTCATTTCTGTAATTATTGCTAATAATAGGCCTCTTTATTATATGTTGCAGCAAACTGTTTCTGACAATAAATGCTGTACTAAAGCATTATGTTGCCGAGAAAACAGCCCCTGCATGCCTATTTCTTTTTAATACAAGCCTGATTGTTTAAATATCCTCAATTTCCCTTAAAAAATGGATACACATTAACCAGACGGTCCTATACTTAGGCAAGCCTTCACTACATTGCCAACCTCCTCTTGAAACAATGCATTAGACGTGTCTGACTCTCCAGCCTTCTTCTACCCCTAGAAACCATGGCTGCCTCGACTCAAGTCGATCACGTATAGCTAATAAAGTGTGAGGTGACTCATGCTGATTGCTTGCAGCTTTCTACGCACTAGGCAGTTCAAACCACTCCAGCAGTGCGCACTTACCAGCTTATTTTGAAATGATGCCAACAATACTGTAAAGACATTCAGTAGGTCTACATTTTCAATTAGTGCTGAACATTAAAGCTTAAATCTTGCATTTGAACTATAAACACTACCACTAATCAAAAACAACGTTTTAACCTTGACCATAAACGCTTAGTAATATTTATATAGAATAAATATTTATTAACAAATAGTCTTACCCACAAACTGTGTATGAATCCTAAATGAAACCTTATTCTAAATCATATTATAATAAATTCCAATAAAATCTTTCAACTTACCATATCACACATAAATAATACTTATCTGCACAGAATCAGCAAACAAACTAGGAAGAAAATGGAAAACAAGGAGTATTTATGGGACTGAGGGTTTTAGGTTCATTGTGATGTGTTAAAGTTCTGTTTTGGTAGCTTTTGAAGGTTGCTGTTCAGGAGGAGTGGATAGAATTTCATGCATAATGATAGCCTCCTGTCTTGCCATAAAATGATACTTTCTCAAAATATTCTCTTTAACATTGTGTATATCTTGTCCTTCTTTGCCATTATCTTCTGCACTCATGTTAAATTATATGTCAGAAATAAATCGGTAGCTTGTAATTGATTCCATGGCATGAGACCACTCTTCAGAGTCTGCAAAGTCCAGCTTAATACCATGCTAGATCTAAGCTGACTTTGTCAGTGTTGTAAGAGGGACATGCCGCTCTGTATAATGTCAATAGTTGACAACACAATGTTATTCAAAGAATACATTCTAGTGGATAAAGATGTCATACCAATTTCAACTAGTACTAAAGCCTTTTCTAAGTTTACACTGTCAACCTCACATATCAGCTCAGCAGCTACCTGCTGTGAAACATTCCAATGCTGATTGTACACAGCATACACAAAGCAATTATGATGTGGCTTTCTGGGAGATAATAAAACATCCTGTAAATCCATGCCATTGGAACGGAGAGATAACTATTTTTTCACCTCATCTTACATGGAATGTTGTAACAGTTGATTGCGTAACTTTCCCACGCAGTATGTGGTGACAACTCCTGAGTGTTGTGACTGCACATAATGTGGGTCTGATCTGTTTATTTTAAAACCCTTTGTGTTGTTCAAAAAAGTGCACGACAACCAGTAGTATCTAATTGCCACACTAGGCACCCCTCTGGACTAGAATGTGAAGAATGATATGTATCATTCTGAAGCATATTGTTGAGCTGTTTCTCTGTATAATTTATAGAATTCTTGCCAATTTTCAAAACATACACATGTGAGAATTTTTGGTGTGTTCAAATACTTTATTTTACCCAATCCTAGACAGGATGTGCATTGTAGAGTCTTGTTCAGAAAAATTATTTGTCTCTGTATTAGACATGCTCTAAAGAAAGCCTCATTGCCTAGAACTCACCAATCTTTGGTTCACCAAATAGATTTTAAATCAACACGGTCTTTCCAAAAGCAGTGTCCTTCTATAGACAAATGGGAAACAAAAGAGGTTGAATTGACTAATATTGTTTTGCTCAGCATATTTTTCTTTGCCAGAGAAGGGAGAACTTTATTATAATAAGACACTGGGTATACAGAGGTTTTGCCAGAAAAATATGCAAACTTCAGAATGTATGTTTTAGAGTTTTGGGCAATTTTCCCATTGTGTATAATTGAATACTGCATGTGGAGTACTAGCTATATATAAATAATGGTGTGCATAGTGACAATAATAACAATTCATCATAATTAGATACATCACTATACATATCTTCACTTTCAAATACTGTGTAATACTCTAGCTCAGAAATCATAGCTCTAACCATATTGATAACCCAATCATCAGAAATGCTGCCAGGAGTTATATCATCAGTAAGTTAAATATTGAAATATTGAATGCATACAGTATTTGCAAAGTCTCTTTAAGACCAAAAAAATATCAAATGGGACCTTATCCCAGACAATGCCATCCGGAAAGGGAAGTACAGAAATGTTCACAAGGGACAGGTTTTTTCACACTTTGTGTGATGAAGAATGAGGCTTCAATTCCTCTGTTAGCAGTTCAATAGCCGAGCGTTCTAGGAGTAATGTCCATTCAGAAGCAAAAACATTTATTTTTTTTTGCAGAGTTTTATATAGCGCGAACTAGACCCGAACCGAATCAGGTATCAGAGCGCTTTACATATTTTCCAGTTACGTTACGTTTCCAGTTACTTTCATTTTAGGCACGGGGAGATTAAGTGATTTGCCCAGAATCACAGGAGGTTTTGGCGTCGTTACCGAGACTCGAACCCAGATCCCCAGGTCCGAGGTCGAGCGCCCTAGCCGTTAGGCCAACTCCTCTCCCCCTGTATTGGTTTTGTGACAATGCTGTCACAAAACCAATACAGATGAAAAGAAAAAGCAATGAGATGAAATCCAAAAGTGAATGCTAGGTGGAACAAAGTACATCTTTTTGAGCCAAATAATAAATGCACCAGTTCCATGCAATGGTTGGTCTGCCGAATCCGAGGAAATGTCATCAATGTCGGCTAAATAGCCAGAAGCAGTCTGTGCAAAAACAGGGACTTCACAGCTCAGTGTCGAACTGGTAGATAACTCCAAAGGTGGGTCATAATAAACAACTTCATTGTTAGTATGTGTTGTCGAAGACTGCAAATTTACATATGATATATGTATGGTGTTGGTCGATAGAACTGGAAGTAAAAAAACTTCAGCGTCAGATATTCCCCAAAGGGAAACAGAAATGTTCGTAGTTGTTAATGCTTGCAAAGTGATATCCTGCATAGTAGTGAGAGGAGGCAGGTAACTACCAAGGAGCCCTCATGCCCTACTGCGAAGGGCACATGGTGTGGTTTGATTAGAATAATCAACAAATCCTTCGTTTTCTTAAGCAACAAGAGGCGGTAAAAGTATTGTTCAGGTACCTTCAACTGCCAGGGCTGGCACCAGTGCTCTCCGAGATAGGATGAACTCTTTTTTGTCTACAATCTTCTCTCGACCCAGAACCCCAATATTTGGGCCCTGGTCGAAATGCCGCTACTGCATCTGTACCAATGAATACTTGTAAATCTTCTATAACAGTTTGAGCAATGGCCATACCAATCGGAATCTAGTACATGAGCCCAACGCTAACAAAATGTATTTAAAGGAGCCATCACTATTTAGTGGTCCAGATATACAAAGGCCAGAGGCTTGTTTGAAATCAAGAGAGGTGTCTGCGGTGGGCATGCTGTGGTGGAAACATATTTTGGGGGTAAAAATCACAGTTAAGGACATACTGCTTAGTCTGCGTGCTTAGACCTGGCCACCAATAACATTGCTCTAGTAGTGAAAGTGTAGCTACACCACCAGCTTGGGCTGATGCTAACCCCTCAAGTGCTGCCATGATTACTTCTGGTCTGCGATCGGAATTTGGAATTACTCTATCCCTCAATCTGGGAAAAAGAGCAAACAGAATCTTTTGCAAACACAGTGCGTAGGAGTATTTTGCTGGATATGATTTTGGTAAGTCACAGCCATAGCACAAAGCTGTGACTGCCCTCTTGATTTCTCGATCTACCCTTGTGTGTAAGAGTTTTTGCAGCTACAACAGTTTAGTACTGCTGCCTTTGCGGTTTCATCAACCAGTATATTCCCTGCAATGTGTATTCCTACATGTTGGTTGATGTAGCGCTAGAGGCACTCCTATGTTTTGAAACCGCGTGATGACCTGTGACTACCATTGTTTTAATTGACTTTTGGTGTTTTATTTTATCCTAGCTTGAATGTACGACATCCTTTTTTTACTGCATGTGCCTTTATTGCCTTGAATATGTCTTTTGTGTAATCTTGTAGTTTTAAAGTGGAAGAGCTTGGTCTCGAAGTGCAGTGTTATAGGCAATAGTGCTCAAATGTGCATTATGTTTGACATTGGGATGTGAAGTTTGTGATGCTATAGGCAGTGGTGCACAAATGTGCATTGTGTTGTACTATTGGCTTTGACATGCCCTCATGCCATCCTTAGGATCATCCGAAAAGTCCTTCCGCTACTACCTTTCCTTGTGAGGAGGCTTATGGTGCAGGCTCTCATTCTCTCTCGCCTGGACTCTATTTAGGAGCTCCTTGTGCCACCATCTCAAAGCTCCAGGCGGTGCAAAATTGCACAGCGCTGATGCTCCTTGGGATTCCGAACCGCCAATCTGCAAAACTAGCTCTGAAGCCCCTCCATTGCCTTCCTATTCAGGAGAGAGTTACATTTAAGGCCATGTGTATCGTTCACAAGACACTAGCAGGGAAGGGACCGTCTTTTAATCGTTCCATTATTCTGCCCCTTATCGAGCGAATACATGACTGCATTCGGACGACCTCCATCTTGCCTTAGTCCCTAGAATCAAAATGGCAAGAAGCAGGGCATGTCTGTTTCCTTACAAAGCTGCCAGGATATGGAACATCCTTCCCCTCCAAATGGGCAGTCAATCTAATCATTTGGCCTTCCGTAAACTTCCAAAAACTTGGCTTTTCTCTTAATGTGGTTGTGGTGCCTATTATTGTGCCTCTGTCAGTGCTGGAATGCCCTCGGGTAGCTATTGCCTAATAAATGTTTCTTTCATTTCATTTCATTTTGAATTCTGTCAGCTTGTTTGAGATTTTTGCAGCCACAGGCAGGCCCCCAGATTACTCAAGTTGTTTAGGTTATTCACGTTCAATGTTGTTTTGGTTTCTGTGCTTTCAGAGATTGTTGAATGCACTGCCGGAGACTTTCGTAAGCTTCGCTAAGATAAAGGCTGGAACACATGAGAATGCAGAAGGAGCCTGAGAACTCCTTTGCCTTTGGAATGCTTGCATGGAAAGTGGCCAACTCCAGTAAGTTTCCTTGGCATAAAGGAGGGCCTCTCTGAAACTTCTAGTGTGTTTTGAGAATATAAAACTGGGGTTTATTGACTTGGAGACTGAGATTTGTTTGGCTTGAATGACGGACGCAACCACAGTGCAGCAGCTCCGGGTTTTGCTGAATCTGTTGACCACAGCTGTGAATCCCCCAATCTGGAGTGGGCCACAATGAAGTTTGTAGCCGATGATGTATCTTGTTTTTCATTATTGCCATTGTGATGTGTGAGTGTCTGTGTGCACATTCAAGTCTCCAGTGGCTATAATCGTCATTGTGATGTGTGTGTCTCTGTGTGCACATTCAAGTCAACTGTGGCTATAATTGTCATTGAGATGTGTGAGTGTCTGTGTGCACATTAATGTCTCCAGTGCCTATAATCATCTGAGGTGTTTTCTTTGAGTATTGATTTTGTGATGTGTGAGTCTATTTGTGCAAATCCAAGTCTTTAGTGGTTGTAATCATCTGGAGCCAGATGTACGACTATTTTCTTTTGCAACACGCAAATTGCAAAAAATTGCAAGTTGCAATTTGCGAGACGCAAAAGAAAATTTAAAACAGTGTCAGAGACACTGTTAGTGATTCCCAATGGGGTCGCAAAATGCGAGGCTCATGAATATGAATGAGCCACTCAATTTGCGACCCCATTGGGATTGGCTGGCTCTCCCAGGCATGGGGGCCTGCTGGTCTCACAAGACCTCCATGTCAGAGACTGCTTTTCAATAAAGGAAAACGGGATGCATTTTTTTTTTTAAATGAAACGTTTTCGTTTAATTTTTTAAGGGGAGATAGTGGTCCCTGGGACCATTGTCTGCCCTTAAAAAATATTTCTGAGCAAGTCACAAGGGGGAAGGGGTCGCATTTGCGACTGCATTACCTCTTCAAGAGGGTGGTAGTTTGTGAGTGTTTTTTGCAACCGCAATTGCGGTCACAAAACATCGGTACATGGCTTTGTTGTCGCTATTAGGAAGGGAACACCTCTTCCTATTAGCGAGACACTAAACGCTATTATGCGAGTCGCAATTTACTTGTGACTCGCAAAATAGTGTTTGTACATTGGCCACAGGCTCTTAGCATGTGCAAACATGTCACAAACCCGTTTGCGCATGCTAAATACTGTTGTACATCTGGCCGCTGATGTATTTAGTGTATATATCTTTCTTATTTCTTGTAGGATGTCCAGCCTAATCTGCTTGTGTTTCATTCCATATTATTATCTGCTTGCATTTCAATTTATTATTGTTATCAACATGCATTTTATTTTATGCATTTTCCATGAATTGCATACATACATATTAAACACGTGGCGCGCCATGTGATCAAGCCCGCGTGAGGAGAGCGAATCGCATCATGGCAGGCACTATGACTGTTTAATTTGTGGATATTCTGTCACAATACATTTTTCAGAACAATTTAACTATCTACGAGCTTCTTTGGATTGATTTTGGATCATGCTGAGGAGTGTCAGGCCAGGAGTTGGAGTTTTGATATATCTATATATATATATAAATCCATATATATTTGAATGTTGTTCATTTGACATCTAGGAAAGTCTTTCTGTTAGAGAATGTTGCATAAAAAAAACCATGCCTTATTCTTTGCTGTGTTTCATTTTTATAAAAGTGAAATCCCTTTCCAGGGGGTGTTTTGTTGATTTTATTTATTTATTTATTTTATGCATTTATAAAGCGCCTGAATCGCCCCAGATGGGGCATGTCCGCGCTAAGGACAAGAGCAGTACAACATAGGGAGGAAGGTGAAATTAGAAGAGATGGGTCTTAAGCTTTTTTCTGAATGTCAAGTAATTGTCATTCAGGCGAAGGTCCAGGGGTAATTGATTCCATAGCAAGGGGGCTATAAATGAAAAAGATTTTCCTCCTAGTCTGGCTAGTTTAATTCGAGGCACCACAAGTAGACCTTTACCCTCAGAACGAAGTGTCAGAGAAGGAGTATATTTAATAATTTTTTCCGTCAAATAGATAGGGGCCATCTGATTGAGGCCTTTGAACACAAGGCAACACACTTTAAAATGGATTCTCTTCCGAATTGGAAGCCAATGTAAGTTGTGTAATAAAGGAAGAGATGGGGAACGCCTGGGGGCACTAGTCATCAGACGTGCCGCAGTATTTTGCACTACCAGTAAACTTTGTAAGTCAGAGTCCCTAGCCGAAGTCAGCAAAGCGTTACCATAATCCAAGCGACTAACAACTAGAGCATGGATTAGTGTTTTGCGAGTACTGATTGGGAGAAAATGAAAGATCTTACGAAGCAGGCTCAGTGCGTAAAAGCAAGATTTTTTAGTATTTGCTATGTGGTCTTCTAGATTAAGGTCATTATTTATTAAGATTCCAAGATTTTTAACAACTGTCTTTGGAGTGGGAGCTGTACTCAGTTCTTCTGGCCACCAACTACGAGACCACCCAGTAACAGCCTCCCTGAAAAGCATGATTTCCGTTTTCCTGCATTTAATTGCAGGAAATTGGTCTTCATCCAGGAGGTGATTGTTTTCATGCCTTCCAAGAACGTGTTCTGGCTGTTAAGGGTGTTTTTATTTATGTGAAAATCAATTGCGTGTCGTCCGCATAGGAAATTGGGAAAAACCCAATTTTCCTAAGGAGAGCTGCTAAAGGGGCGACATACACGTTGAATAAGGACGGGCTAAGACAGGAGCCCTGAGGGACTCCCTTCGTAACCTGTCTGGTCTTAGATTTAAAAGGGCCCAGATTCACTGTTTTAGTCCTATCTTTCAGGAAATCTTGTACCCAGTTCAAAGCCGTGTCCTGGACACCCATAAAGCGTAATCTTCCCAGCAATATTTGGTGAGAGATGGTATCGAATGCCGCGGACAGGTCAAGCATCACAAGAATTACTGCCTGAACTGCATCCGCAAGCACTCCAATATCATCCGTCACTTTAACCAAAGCAAGTTCGGTACTATATCTAGGGCGGACACCGGACTGGGATTAGTCCAGGCAGTTGTTGGCCTCCAGATAGGCAGAAAGATGGATGTTAACATACTTCTCGAGTAATTTGCCATATAAAGGCAGCAAGGAGATCGGGCGATAGTTAGTTATAGTGTCCAAGGGTAATTTGGTGTTTTTTCGATAGGCATAATTTGAGCAGCCTTCCATGCTTTGGGAAGTTTACCTTCTTTGATAGAATGATTCAAAATAGAGCTAAGAGGTTCCGCCAATTCCGCAGCTAATTCCTTAGCGAATTTGGCATGGAATAAATCCGTAGGAGAGCCAGATTTTGCAGATTTTAGAAGGTGGTCCGTATCCTGAGGTGTCAACAATGGAAATTCTTTCAAGGTTCCCTGTCCATAATGGTCCTCTGTATGGACCGTGCCCGAGTCACACATATCATTGTCAGATGAAGATATATTATTGCATATGTCCTCTATTTTTGAATAAAAGTGGTCTGCAATCTTATCACAGAGGAGTTGGGTGGGAATCTCCTCAGTGTCAAGGACTTTAGGGTTAACAAAAGTGTTGAGAAGCTGAAAAAGAATTTTAGGGGAGTTGCCCGATTGTTCCAATTGCATAGTAAAGTTTGAGCCTCTGTGTGGGAGGGCGATATTCTCTATTATCTGGGAGTGCGAAGCAATACAGCGGCTCAGTGTGTGGATAACATGAGCCTGTGTCAAACTTTCTTTAAGATTTGCCACCTTTCCCCAAGCCAACTTGTGCTCATAGTATACAGTTTAGAGTCTCTGAATTTATTCTGGCTCTAATAGTTTAAGTATACATTATAAGACTGGACACAATAATACGAATTGCACACTATAAGTGTATGGAATTCAGGATCCGTATTCCTAGTGCCAGAATTTGAGCTTTTAGTTCAGCCAGCAGTGCAGTGCAATCACCTGGTGACTGTGCAAATATTTTGAGAGTCTGGAAAATTCCTTCTTTCAATTTACCCCTTACTGCTGTGCAAGCGGCGGAGTATTGATGTTTTGTTCCAACTGCGGGCTGGGCAGAACCATCAATGTAGACTATGAATTCATACGGATCTAGAGGCATAACTTTACTGGCCACAAGATATTCATGTTCATATTGTAGGTATGTTTGTGTTCGTAATGTAGAGTCAAAGACATTGTGTATGCAAGTTGCTGTTAGTAAAGTATCCCGCCCTATCCATCTATGATGTAAGGCTTCTGCGGTCAGGACGCAGGCTTTTGCGACAGCTTCTATGGCTAGGATGGGAGTCACAAAAATCATGTGTCTTCTCTGGGTAAATGATCTTCCCTTCACAACAGTTTTCTGTACTGCAGTTAGTATTTTTTCTGTAGCTGCAAAATGCGTCTCAGTACTGGAATATAAATGCAATTTATATGCAAACAGCACAGTGTCACCCTAGTTGAAAGTTACATGTGTGTAGCCTGTGGTCCTCAAGATTAAGCAGATCACCAAGTTTGTGGTGTTAACACTTGTGTAAGTGTTTTGAAGATAGCATGACAGGTTGTACTGAACATGAGATCTGTGCATGTGTTGGTGCCCAACGTGTCATTGAAAAGTCTGGATATATTAATTCATAAAACTGTTTTACCCGCTGTGCATAATTTACTATGTTTGTTGTACCAAAATGTAGAAAGCCCTAAAGTGATTGCAGCTTTTTAATTGTGTTGGGTGGCTGTAAGAGTGTACAACTCTCTAGGAAATGTAGTGCTAAGTTTTTCCTTCATTTGCTAGCTCATATCCCAAGAACATGAATCTAAGAAAGGCAACTGCTGATTTCTGGAAATTTAAATTGTAGCCTATCTGAGCAAATCCCACAACAACGGGATCTACTCTGGCTAGGTGTGTTTCTAAGTCATCATCCATAAGGTATATGTCATTGACATAGGACAATGCTTCTTGGTCAAAATTTCCTGTTACACAAGCAGAGAACAAACCTAGGCTGTTCTTGTACCCTTGAGGTAATCAGCAAAATTGTTTGTATGACCTGAGCATGGTAAATGCTCTCAAATACCTGCTTTTAGGTGCTATGTTTTGGCAGAAAACCCATTGGAAATATCTAATATTGTTTTGTATTTTTTGCGCACAATATTGTTTGATAGTGCTACACTGTGTGAATTTTGCACAAGAAATGTGTGGATGTGACTGTTTAATTGGCTGTAGCCTAAGACTTAGTGGTAAGATTAGTCTGGTTTCTCTAACGAAAACAAAGGTTTGGTGAGATACAAGGCTCAATTATGCCTTGCTATTCAATTTGTGTTAGAATTTCTGGAGCTGGACATTTAGCGTCATGTTTAATGAGGTAATGTGGTTGTATTTGTGAGCTGGATCATATGGGTATTATAGGATAAGGTGAAATTTCGTCCCAGCCTTCATGGTTGCGATATAATGCCAGACGTGTGGCAAGGGTCCATTCTTTGGTATACGTATGTTTAACTGCTTCAGGAACAAGGTCGGAGAAGGATGGTAATATCACGTTTACATACAAATGTGATATTGGCTAATTTGTTTCAGCCAAGAAAATGTCATAGCCAAATTTCAAGTCCTCCCAAAACAGAAATGTAATGTTACGGAGTATATCACCCTCAATTTGAAGTTAAGAGCTATAGATTGTATAATTATACAATCTGCTTGGAAAACTAACTCTCCGTTCTGGTGTTTCCTCCTGAACAAACACAATAGTTGCTCTCACCACCAGAAACTTGAAGATTCGGGCAAACTATTGTGACCTATGCTGCGCGGTCTAGCAAAGTGTTACAACAAACAAATGATGGACGGAAGGCTGACAATGCAAACATTCTCCCTGAGTCAAAAGATCTGGGTTAAATCCATGGTTCTTTTGCCCACTGCGCCACCCCAGTTTGGACCCAGCTAGATGCAAATCAGTCTTGACCCTGGGCCCCATGGGGCAGTTCGGGCTGGACTGTTCCCATTGGGATGGTGAGCAAAAAACAATGGATTTAGGCCCAGATCTCTGTAATGGAGTGAATGTATGACATTGTTCTGCATTCTATCCATCAATTGTTCTTTTTGCATTTGTCACCCGGAGTAGGACAGGTATACCCAGGCGTGGGTCTCGTGCTCTCCACGCCACTGGAGTCAAGCTATCCTGGCTGATGAGGGCTGAAAGCCCAAAACCGGTCCTAGGATGCTTATTTCCAGTCCAGGGAGGGCCTGGCCTGGCAGATCGGGCTGGACTGTTCCCATTGGGCGGGGGGTCAAGACTGAATTGCATATGGCTGGGGCCAAACTGCATTCTGTCCATCATTTGCTCTTTTTGCGCGGTCTAACATAGTCAGAACCCACTCTTGCTCAGTGGCATAGTCCTCAATATGTGTGGCACTTTTAAGTGCAATACCAGCCACTTTCTTTTTCTTGAATTGAGTGTTTTCATTTGGAAGTTTTTCTTCCTTTTCAATGATAATGTGAGAAGAGAACTGAGATCCTTCTTTGGTTTCACATACTCCTCTGACCCACCATATGATCGTCCTCCTCTTCCTGAGTGTTGTTTGGATGTTTCCTAAAAGGAACAAGAAGGACAACTATCAGTATACTGATACCTATCAGGCTCATTTATAGCTTTACAGTTGTGCAAGTTGTAGCACATTTCACGGGATTCCTGGGGAGGAGATCCTCCCAGTGAATTAAATTATCTCTATTTTTCCCATTATCCTAGTGTTTTTTTTAGAAAACTCTAGTACCTGTCTCTGGGGATCATCTTTTTTCAGAATTGCCCATTAATTGAGGTTCATTAGGTCTGGCCCCCACATCATTTCGACCCATAGATGTGCAGATTTCAACAGTAATTTCAGGTAGTTTGTGCTCTTGGTCAGCCAAAGCGAGCTGCGCAAGGCATTGGCAGACTGCCAATGTTGCTGCTTCCCTCTAATATTACTTAAAACTATTGAGGCTACTACAGTATAGTTGCCTATCAGTTTCATACTCAAATCCAGGGCAGGGGATTACCCTTATTCATTTTGAATCTGTTTGAGCATGCAGGCAAAAGAGCTATAGAGGCTATACAATGCATGGTGGCACAGATTGCAGCAAACTCTGGTCCTGGCATGGCACATTCTTCTACTGGGGGAACCATCCCTAAAGGTAGACACATTGTGAAAATTCTGCGTTTATCTTGGGGTCCTGAATGGGGATATACTGTTTCAAGCTGATTTGTTTTTTGTGCAATCCAGAATGGAATCTCCTTCTAACTGGTGGAAACCTTACCCATAGTTGCATTAATAGTGATGGACTAATTGCTGACATTGTAAAATGTGGTTGTGCAGCTTGACAGCTTGACAGACCTCACTAGGTCTGTTGTTATTGTCTGACCTAACCAGACCTGTGTAAAGTGTACACAGCTCTCTTGCTGTGAGTGCTGCTATTTGAGGATATGGTGTGTAGTCGGCTAAATACTGGCTATGTTGCCCCATCATTGCTGAGGGGACCCAGTCTCATGTTTGCTAGTGGATGTGGTAGGGTGCCTAGGAACCAGTTTGTGTGTTCCTGAAATTTAAGTTCAATTTCTAAATCTTCATAAACTCTGTAACCGTTAGGAATTACTGATTCAGTGTATGTATGAAAATGTCCAGTGGCTGCTGCTGGAAATGTTACCAATGAAGAGATTAACTCTGTTGTATACGCTTCATGGGCCTCTACCACAAAGGTAACATCCCCTCCTATAAGAGTGAGCCCATTGTGTTGTAACATTGGTGTTACTACATGTCTGCAGTTTAGTGGCATGACCACTAGTACTGTATTAGCCATTTTAATGAATGGAATTCAGAGAAGGTAAATTAGTTGGGGTGATCCTTTGCGAGGATCAAGCTTGAACAACCTAAAGACAGAAATAGGGATTACCTATTTAAGCTGAGGAGGATTTTTCCCTAGCACCACAGACGTCTCCGTTAAAATGATGATTAGGGGATTTGGAAACAAGTAAGAAACCTACGTAGAAGACCCATTAAATACATATCTGACCAATAACGTAGGTGGCGCCATATCGTAAAGTTCCTACTAATTCAGTAAGACTGTGTATTTGGGCACCATAGGCAAGGAAACTCAAATCCACTCATACCATCAGAATATGTCAGCCTGATTCCTGGCTAACTCCCAGTGCGCCATCTGGACCCATATGCCTTTGCATACCTACCTGATAGTGTCTACAACTTCAAAAACAGATCTATCCTTTCTTTGTTATCTCAGGCATGCCCAAAGGGAGATACATGAAATAGACAAATTGGCATGTCAAACATTTATTGAAGCAATTAGATTCTTGTGTACAATACATGCTCTGCAATAATTAGTAGGAAGAAACAGAGCATTGTAACTAGCATTACAAGAATGGTAAAAAAGATAAATAATTCAATCATTATAATTATCATTTTTTTTATATATAAATACCTATAGTTGTGCTCCTACCTATCACTAACTATCCTAAAGAGGTCATAGGGTGAACCCTGTATATAAGGGAGGCAAGTTGGAAGATCCAGCAAATTACAGATTGATTTCGCTAATGGACTCAGAAGCTAAATATTATGCCTCTCTAATTCTCAGTGATTTGGTACATTGGTCAGAAACAAATAACATAATCCCCAAAAATCAGTCTGGATTTCGTACGGGTTCGGGCACAATTACAAACATTCTAGCTCTAGGCTTAATGGCAGATAAGATCATACAACAGCGGAAAAACCTACATGTATGCTTTGTAGACTTCAAAGCTGCATTCGATTGTGTAGATAGAGGTAATTTATGGAACAAATCAAGGCAGTGGGAGCTTCCAACACACATCCTCCGAGCCATAATGCAGTTGTACACAAACACCTGGATGCAAGTTAAATTAGCAGATGGCTCTAGACTTTCGAGGAAAATACAAACAGAAAGTGGCCCGAAACAAGGTTGCGTTTTAGCCCCTTACCTGTTTAACTTATTTATGGAATATCTTTCCCCCAAGTTGGACCAGGCAAACTTACACCTGACACGCCTAGGCCTCCTGCAACTAACGCATCTATCCTCTGCGGATGATATAGTGTTGCTAAGTCAAACGAAAGTAGGGCTTCATAGAAGGATTGACATATTGAGCAATTTCGTAAAGACAACCTATTGGAAATAAACATAGCGAAAACTAAGGTCATGACAATGAGTCATCGCTTGCAGGCACGGCAACAATTCAAACTAGGCAAAGTGAACTTGGAGGAAGTCACAAATTATGAATACCTCGGCCTAAGTATTGACAGCATGATTTAACTTTAAAACACATAATGATGGTTTAATCAAGAAAGGAAAAGGATTGATATATACTTTTTGCTCAATAGCGAAGAGTTTAAGCGGTCCATCGTTCAGACCATTATTGGCAGTTGTTAAAGCGAATCTCTCGCCGACTTTAGCCTATGCTACTGAAGTTTAACATGGCAAGGCAGTAGCAGTTCTTGAGCGAATGCAAATTAAGGCATATAGAACAGTATTTGCTTTACCGAGAAACTCTTCTCCTTCGCAGATTCGCCTAGAGTTTGGTTTACTGCAGCAACGTCCATCAAGAATGTATGCAACAATAAAACTATGGTATAAAATTCGGTCAAGCTGCCAGAATCCATTTAATAGCTCCATTTGGGAAGCTCAAGGGAATAATTCACGATCAGCTTATCATAAATAGTTGCAGTTATCAATAAAGTTAACAAAGGTGTCATAGTTATGGAACTTGAATTTACCATTCACAACATTTCGACGACTAATAAATAAAGCAGCACAAAGACACTTGTTAATGGAGGTCAAAATTATATTCAGCAAGCGCTCCCATGCCTGGATGGTCCTGCAATCCTATACGATTTTACAACCAGCAGCTTATTTGAACATAACATATTCTGTTTATCTAAAAAGGAAATTGTTAGCAATACGTCTTGGGGCACTACCAACTAATGCTGATCAACCCCTCTAGAAATATAGTGGTCCGCGGTCTTGTACATCGTGTGGTGCTCCGAAGCAGGACTTTGTTCACCTGATCTGTATACGTCCCGTTTTACAACTAAATCGTCTTTTATTGTTAAAAAATCCTTTTAAAGATAGGGGCATACGCACCTGCGGATCTGCTATATTAAAGTGTCTTGATCCATATGACCTGCAACTTAATTGTAGATTGGTAAAATGTTTACTTTTATATAAAAATTTGATTTGAACTAGTATTTTAAATGGTATTTTGCTAAAGAGATGAAACCTTTGATACATGGTTCAATTATCCTTTTTATCCAATTTGAACTGGCTTCTGCAGTTGACAACTAGTAAGCCTAATATGTATATACACTGGTGCTAACACTGTCTAGATATGATGTCATCAAACGCTGTAAACTTTATTAATGGTAATTAATGGTTTTAATATGTACAGTATATGTTCCTCTGCAGACTGTTTGATTTTATTAGAATTGGTATGGTTTTAATTAACTTAAACAATAAAGATTCATCATCATCATCATAGGGTGAATGTGGTTCTGCCAGATACCTTGGAGTGGGCTACGTCCCCAATTACCAGTGTGCATATTTCATCAGTAAGCCAATGTGAGAAAGAAGACGGCTGCCTTACCTTTAGGGCTTGTAACGGGAACGAACCTACAGTAATGCCGCAACCACCCAATGCATCTTGGGACTTGAAGGAACTGAGCGCAGGTCAGTTATCATACCCGTGTACCGTTTCTTCACAGAGAGACACAATACTTAACCCGGAAGTTGATGAAGAAGAACCAGGAAGTAATCACGAGGAACCAATGAAAATGGGAGAAACTACGGAAGCGGGATCGTGGACCATCGAGAGAGAGGACGGACAAGGAGAGAGAGGAGACGCCGAACATCGAAGCGAACCTGGAGAGGAAACCGTGGATTTCAAGACAGAAGCGGGACCTAAAGCAAATCAGGAAGACGACGAGGCGGAGGACCGGTGGACCGAGGAGTGGTGGTATCTGGAGAGTGGCCGCAAATCAAGGAGAGTTGCGGCGGAGCCAGTGAGTGGCGCTGTCACCGGGGACTTGTAAGGGAACACGGGAGGCGGGAGGTGTGTGAAGAGAAGGCGGGAGGTGTGTGAAAAGAAGGCGGGAGGTGTGTGAAGGGAAGGTGGGAGGTGAAAAGGGGAGGCGGGTAGAAATAGGAGTGAGATAGGGGTATCTGGTTTGTACCCTTGAAGGTTTCACCCTGTTCGCTAGTTTAACCACTGACCCGGATAAGAGTAACATATATACTATAGTTGCATTTAAAGGGCTGCACGTAGTTAGTGAAGCAATACCTAAGCAAACCTCCCTCCCTTCTTTTTGGTTTACTCTTCTGGCAAATATTCGACCACTGAAGTCTGTAGATTCCTTCTTTATTTCCTTTCCGTATTCCTTTGGTTATTTCCTTCCCTACCTACCCCGAGCACATTCTCCTTGACTCAATATCCCCTCACTTCCGGTGCGGTGCCTGGTAAAGGTTTAAGCCCAAAACATAACAGAGAGACTGACGTCTCCATTTATATCTCTCTTTCTATGAGCCTCCGGGGAGACCCCATCCAGCCCGAAGAGGAGGAGCCGGGAGCATCTTCTATTGTCCGCTCACCAACAAGTAGTTCGGAAGAAGACCAAGAGGAGAGACACTCTGTATCACTGAATATTCCACTTACTACAAATAAACCACATTCTTTTGGACCTTATATACAGCCTCCTTGCCTTTTTATCAAGCCTGCGCTCCCACAAGTGGTGTCAGAAGTGGGATACAAAGGAAAGATGGAGGCTGCAATGGCTAAAATGGCAGAAAACCAAGAGCATTTGGGAAAGGTCATGGAACGCTTCTTGTCGGTGGTTGAGGAAGACAGAAGCAAGTTGCAACAAGTTCTTACCGGTCAAAGCCAAACACATGGAGCTGCCATGGATACAATATCTGAAGCCCAGGGTCAACAGAGAGGACCTACTTCACTTCCCTCTGTAGTGTTACAACGGTACGTCAGTGGAGAAGATCCTGATTATTTTTTCAATAATTTTGAGAGAATGGCGACAGCAGCATCCTGGCCAACCAACAAATGGGGACAGTATTTAGGGCCCCTCCTTTCAGGAGACTTACAGGCAGCATACCAGGCCGCGACGTTACAGGGAGTGGTGCCCTATGCTGACATAACAAAATGCATCATGGAAAGACTAGGGGTAGATGATGAAACCTACAGATTAAAATTAAGGCAAATGAAGGAGGGTCCCCAGGAACCCCCTAGAGCGTTATACTTTAGAGTCAAGGACATGGCCGATCGATGGCTAAGACCAGCTACCACAGATAAAGATGGAATTATGGCAAAAATGTATTTGGAACAATATTTGACATCCTTACATCCACCCATTTAGAGGTGGGTGCGACAACAGGCCAATCTGACGTTAGAAACTGCAGTCGAGATAGCAAGTGCTTACAATAGAGCCCAGGAGGTTCAGAAAGGTCGAGAGGAGCCTGTAGGGGAACCAGCTGGGACAGGAGTACATCGTGATGTTCGTCCATCACCTGTCCTGAAGAAACCAGAACCAGTTACTATTATTCCAGGACCACCAATGGTCAGACCTTCTCCTATTGGGCCTCAATATTTTCAGTGTGGGGGAATGGGACATATTGCACGGTTTTGTCCACAAAAGGAGGAGCCCATGGAAATTGGGGTATCACGCAACTACTTCTGCTCCCAACAAGGGAGAAAACCGCCACCTTACCGATGTACAGTAGCCGTGAATGGTCGCCCCTGACAACCCTGGCAGACACCGGCTATCTCCAGAGTGTAATTAGGCCTCAAGATCTAGGGACACGGTTGGGACCAATAGACGGGACAGTAGCCATAAAATGTGTCCATGGGGATGTAAAACCATATCCCACAACGCAGGTTCAGATACAACATGCTAATGATCCAGGAACTACCTTGACTGTTGGACTTATCCCTCACTTGCCTGAACAAGCCATCCTAGGGAACGACTCTACAAAGTTGTCGCAGTTATTACAGGCAAAGCCCGAAGAAGAAGAAGGCTGGTGGGCCACTGCTCCTTTTTCAAAAGATATACATAAAGAATGGCCACCATCAGAGGATAGGAAAAGCAAGAAACAGAGAAGGGCAGAGAAAGGCAAAAGCCAGACAGTTATGCCGGTGATAGTAGATGAAAATCCATGGGAAACGGATAGAAGTTTTCATGCAGCACAACAAGAAGATCCGGTGTTACAGGAGGTATAGAACAAGGCATTAGAAGATGAAGACCCCCACCATGTAGGTCCATATTTTTTCAAAAGGAATGGTTTGTTATACAGGAAAGGAAGTCCCAACCAGAATCCTCCGTTACTAATCCCTGGCCCTTTTAGAGAGAAGGTTCTATACTTAGCTCATAGCCACCAATTAGGAGGCATTTCGGAGTAGATAAAACTGAAACACAGATTATGGAGCGATTTTATTGGCCTGGCATTTATCAACACGTTAAGAAATATTGTAAAGAATGCCAAGTGTGCCAACGAAACAGTAGATACCATCCTCCCAGAGCTCCCCTTCAGCCTCTCCCTATTATAAGTGAGACTTTTAGCAGGGTTGGAATGGATATAATAGGGCCTTTATTACCATCTCGTAGTGGGTGTCGCAATGTATTGGTCATGGTAGATTATACCACTCGATTTCCTGAAGCTCTGCCGCTGAGAAGGCCCGATGCGCCTAATAGAGCTAAAGCTATGATTACGGTCTTCTCTAGAGTGGGATTCCCAAAAGAGATTCTTACAGATCAAGGGACACCCTTTATGTCCCGACTGATGAAACAAGTTTGTGATCTGTTGGGGGTAAAACAAATCAGGACGGCGGCTTATAATCCCCAAATGGACGGATAAGTTGAAAGATACAATGCGACTATTAAAGACACCCTCAAGAAACTCCTAGCCCTAGAATCTAGGAAATGGGAAGACATGTTGCCTCTTGCTTTGTTTGCCATTAGGTGTAAGGAACAAAAGAGTACTGGATACTCTCCCTTCGAGTTATTGTATGGCCATCAACCACAAACCTTTCTAGAAATGGCGCAAGAGAAATGGGAAACTGAACCCAATGGTACTAAACCAATAACTGATTATGTTGCACTGATTTAAGTCAAATCCGAACGATTGTAAGGAACAATTTAGAAGAAGCACAAGTGGCACAGAAGGAACAATATGACAAAAAAGCAAAACTGAGAACCTTTAACATAGGGGATTCAGTACTATTAATGATGGCATCCTCTGATCAGAAATTATTGGGACAATGGCAGGGACCCTATACTGTTCTGGACAAGGTAACTCCAGTGACTTACCGGATTGAAATAGATCCTGTTAGACATGTTTCACAAATTTACCATGTAAACTTGTTAAAAAAAATGGGAGGGCCCAGTACCAGCCCATGTTAACACAACAGAAGTAGAGACACCCCTGTTCAGTCAATGCATAGATAAAAGCCTATCTCATGAGTTACAGACTAACCTAGTAAACACATTAGAACCGGTCCAGGATACTTTTTCGACCTTTCCAGGTCGGACAACTCTTTTTGAACATGCTATAAATACTCCCCCGGGGAAGCGAGTACGACTTAGACCCTATCGCATCCCGGAAGCCCGACATCAAATTATTAAGGAAGAGATACAAAAGATGATACAGATGGACATTATTGAACGCACAGTGAGTGAGTGGAACTCCCCTATTGTCCTCGTGCCGAAGCCGGATGGCTCGGTACGTTTTTGCATTGACTTTAGAGAAGTCAATAAAATTTCTGAATTTGATACTTATCCCCTTCCCAGGGTGAATGAAATGATTGAGAGAATAGGAAAGGCTAAATATATCAGTACTCTAGATTTGTGCAAAGGGTACTGGCAGATACCTTTACGAAAACAAGATAGAAAGAAAACAGCGTTCTCCACCCCGGATGGATTGTACCAGTTTAAAGTGTTACCCTTTGGGCTGCATGGAGCTCCGGCTTCATTTCAGAGAGCCATAAATGTAGTACTTCAACCCCATGAGAAATATGCCGGTGCATATATTGATGATATCATAATTTATAGTGATTCCTGGGAACAACATATGTTACATCTATACCAGGTGATACAAACCTTGGGGCAATATGGCTTAAAAATCAATCCTGCCAAGAGTCATCTTGCAGCACCAACCGTAAAATATCTGGGGTATTTGCTATGTGAAGGGGTAATAAGACCACAAACATCTAAACTGAGTGCCATTTCTGAAATACCTTTGCCTCAAACAAAAAAAGATCTACGAGCCTTTTTGGGACTACTCGGATATTACCGACGGTTTATTCTGAGGTTTTCCCAAATTACAGCTCCTTTGAATGACCTCCTCCAAAAGTCTGTCAAAACAGAGGAAAGGCTGAAATGTCAAACATCGGACATAATACAGGCATTTGAGTCCTTAAAGATATCCCTCACTGCCAATACTGTTCTTATAAGTCCGGATTACACTCTCCCCTTTATCCTGTAAACTGATGCATCTGATCAAGGGATAGGAGCGGTCCTGTCACAAGAAACACCACAGGGAGAAAGACCTATTCTATACATAAGCCGTAAATTATTTCCTAGGGAATGAAACTACCCTACCATAGAAATAGAGGCCTTAGCCATTAAATGGGCTATAGACACATTAAGATACTATCTTGAAGGACGAGAGTTTACCATATACACTGATCATGCCCCATTAGAATGGTTAGCTCGGAAAAAAGGAAATAACGAAAGGGTACTCCGGTGGTTTTTGTCACTTCAACCCTATAAGTTCCAAACCAAGCATAGAAAAGGTATTGATCAAGGAAATGTGGACTACTTATCAGGATTTCCCCACAGTCAGAACCCCAGTAGAAAGACAGCAAGGCAAAGGGGATGTGCGGAAAAAGACGGCTGCCTTACCTTTAGGGCTTGTAACGGGAACGAACCTACAGTAATGCCGCAACCACCCAATGCATCTTGGGACTTGAAGGAACTGAGCGCAGGTCAGTTATCATACCTGTGTACCGTTTCTTCACAGAGAGGCACAATACTTAACCCGGAAGTTGATGAAGAAAAAACAGGAAGTAATCACGAGGAACCAATGAAAACGGGAGGAACTACGGAGGCGGGGTCGTGGACCATCGAGAGAGAGGACGGACAAGGAGGGAGAGGAGAAGCCGAACATCGAAGTGAACCTGGAGAGGAAACCGTGGAGTTCAAGACAGAAGCGGGACCTAAAGCAAATCAGGAAGACGACAAGGCGGAGTACCGGTGGACCGAGGAGTGGTGGTATCCGCCGGAGGAGGCTGGAGAGCGGCCGCAACTCAAGGAGAGTTGCGGCGGAGCCGGTGAGTGGGGCTGTCATCGGGGACTGGTAAGGGAACACGGGAGGCGGGAGGTGTGTGAAGAGAAGGCAGGAGGTGTGTGAAGGGAAGGCGGGAGGTGAAAAGGGGAGGCGGGTAGAAATAGGAGTGAGATAGGGGTATCTGGTTTGTACCCTTGTAGGTTTCACCCTGTTCGCTAGCTTAACCACTGACCCGGGTAAGAGTAACATATATACTATAGTTGCATTTACAGGGCTGCACGAGGTTAGTGAGGCAATAAATAAGCAAACCTCCCTCCCTTCTTTTTGGTTTACTCTTCTGGCAAATAATCGACCACTGAAGCCCACTGAAGTCTGTAGATTCCTTCTTTATTTCCTTTCCGTATTCCTTTGGTTATTTCCTTCCCTCCCTACCCCGAGCACATTCTCCTTGACTCAATATCCCCTCACTTCCGGTGCGGTGCCTGTTAAAGGTTTAAGCCCAAAACATAACAGAGTGACTGACGGCTCCATTTATATCTCTCTTTCTATGAGCCTCCGGGGAGACCCCATCCAGCCCGAAGAGGAGGAGCCTGGAGCATCTTCTATTGTCCGCTCACCAACAAGTAGTTTGGAAGAAGACCAGGAGGAGAGACACTCTGTATCACTGAATATTCCACTTACTACAATTAAACCACATTCTTTTGGACCTTATATACAGCCTCCTTGCCTGTTTAACAAGCCTGCGCTTCCACAGCCAGTCTAGTGTAAAACAGGCTGGAGCCCTTCTCGGGATAGTGATGAGATTCAGTGGGGCTAAAAGTCAGGCACAGGTGACCACGACAATCCCTGGAAATACTCCTCTGCTGAACAAAGGCTTGGGGCAGTTTATATAATGAAACCTGGACTCATACCTACCGGGGCGTCTGCAGAAATTTTTCCAGGGGGGGGCAAAATGTGTCATCACCATCCTCCGACATGATGTGTGCCAGGTGGGGCACAAGAAACACTGGGGCGCAGAACTAGGATAGACTCAATTAAATGCCAGGAATCCAGGACATGTGACTGACCCTGCCACAGGCCAACAAACACCACCTGTAGGGAAAACGCTAAACTTTCTGACAAGGTGCTTTATCTCTGTCTGCTAGGTGTGCAGACTTCCGGGTCCTCGATCCAACACCAATAAAGGCTGTCTTCAGCACAATTCGTATTTTATCAGAATACTTTAAAACAGCCTATGATTAAAGCACCAGATTAAATATACTGTATGCACAGTGTATGTTAGGGATTATTTGTAGCACACATATTCACCAATATTGGCTTCTTAGTGCTAGAATTCATGATAACTTTTATCCAAAGTTAAAGCACAACGTCAAAGTTAGTAATAAATAATGCAGCAATCACACACGCTAGTGATTCGCCAATGGGTGCTCCCTTTACTAGAATTCCCTGGGCATTGCAAAATTTTACACACATTCAACTAATTTATACACAATAAAATGTAGAGGTCCAAATGTTAGCTATATTTTCTAAAAGAAACTTAGAGTCCCTCTACGTGTAGTCAATGTCAAACTGACAACGTGCGCACGTTTAGGGATACAATAATGGCCAGCTCCCTTATGCGGAAGCCCGGCACCGTAAATGTGTGGCACATGAGGCGCCCGCAGCGGCGGCACATCATAGGTCCAGGGATGCTGAGTCTTGCACAGTGGTCGAAGAGGGGGAAAAAAAGTATGGGAACAATGGGCGGAGAATCAGATGGCGGGAATAACCCAAGGATTGGATCTGTGGGTGGAGCCAGAAGTGTGGCCCGAATGCGCAGACATCCCAATTTTTAGTATTTGGTTGGCATTTCACTACCCAGTTTAATCAACCAATGGATACACATGATTATTTAAGGTTATATTGAGTTATTGACATTAAAATATATTCATAGAGTGGGATATGCTTCTAATCAAAGAATGTACCAAATACGATAAAATGTGGAAACACAAGCCATTTGTCTCAGAGCCATGGAGTTTCTGTCATCAGCACTTCTTCCTTTTTCATCAACAGCAGTTCAAACATGAATGGTAAATATCCTAGTTTGCAAATGTTTTCTCTAAAATTATGGCTCTGCCATATTTGCCTCATAAGGCAAGATCTGCTGCATGATCTGACCATTTAAAACTAATAAATTGTTTGTAGCTCAAACATATCAAAAGTTAATATAAAATGTGACTTGTGTTGCTGCGGAGTGGATGGCCTATTGTAAAGGTTGACTGGTCACCTTTTTCACTGCTGCATTTGTATGTTACACTGGTACTAATAAGGCAAAATCTTTCCAGAGACTGTTAGCATGTGTACACACGTCAAAATAATAAAATATCTGAAAATATACTGCATTACGCTGCAGCCTTTTTTTTAATGCATAATTTAGTCAACACTACAGCATAATGTTGTCATCCTTTGCTGCATAATTAATTCCAGTGGCCCCACAGCAGGCAGCACATGTTAAAAGTGCTTGTGAATGAAGCAGGGAGACTGTGAAGTTTGCGAACTTAGTTTGGTGTGCGTGCAAACGCTGCATTGCCAATCCCTGTTGAGTTGCAGCTACTACTGCTGAAACAAGGCCAATGGAGGTACCTATGGGTGAGGCAGACTGGCCTCAAGGGCAGGGCCAGCCATAGCACTGGTGGTGTCATGTGGATTAATGTTTGTTAGTGCCCCCCAATGACCACCTCTGCCATGGATTCCCTCACTACCACCCTTTAACTGTGCCCCCCCCAAGTCTCCATAACCACTCTCTCTCAGATGCATTTAATTTGATTTACAGCGCCACTCATACCATTGTAAGGTGTCAGAGCACTTTACATCACACACATTACACAGAGACAATCAATATGTGTGTAAATCACTGTATAGAAAATGTTACATACGACTAAGGACTACAAGGTGTAGGAGTCACATGACAACCATACTAGTAGCCGGTATCGTTTTATAGTGATTGGTCTGGAGAAACACAATACCCGGAATTTAAAACGTAATACCATGGTTGGGGGTTCTCCTTAATAATCAGAATTGATTTCTGTCCAAAAGAACACTTTTTGGGACATTAGGATAATCAAAGACTGGAGGGGGGGGGGACATAACGCTCTAATTTATACCTTGCAGTATGTATGCAGCTTTTAGATGACAGTTAATAGCTCACTGTTCTAAGTTAGGATTTTAACTTACAAACTACAAGTAACAAAAGGATCTCTCTGACAAAAGTAGTAGCACACTGACCTATTTACATTATGTGCACTTTGTGATCTGCATGGCGCATGTTCTTTGCAGCCGGTACATTAACCCTCTGAGCTACCTTTCCATGAGTCAAAACTTCCACTAGATAAAATTCTGATCTCTCTCTAGGAAGAACATTAATCACCAGAGTCATCGTGACATTTT
This sequence comes from Lissotriton helveticus, assembly GCF_964261635.1. NCBI lineage: Eukaryota > Metazoa > Chordata > Amphibia > Caudata > Salamandridae > Lissotriton > Lissotriton helveticus. The sequence continues at coordinate 1,143,488,038 of NC_136063.1, read as the reverse complement.
TATTGTTGCCGAAAAGTGCTGGAGACCAGGAAGGAGGCAGCAAGCGTTTTTAAAACCATAATATACTTGCAAACATGATGCCTCCACCTAAAGTCAGCACCCGTTGAGGTCACACTGGTTGCACTGCCCTTGAGCTGGCCCTTGTCAAGGGTCCTGTGATCTCAGTGACTGTTGTTCTAGAGTGTGCTGCTTCATAGGCCTGCCCGCAAGACTGGAGGTGAACTTCAGTATGGATAGTGGTGGACAAGCCTTGAAGGTTAACCTACACTTGTCATGCTAGGGTCAACCTGCTGGTGCGAAGACACCAGGACTTCTAAGGTGTTGTGAAGCCTTCTAAGGTCTAGCATGTGATTGTGCTCTCGCAGGAGAGTGGTCTGGTGGACTGGTTATTAAGGCTGAACCTGGTTCCCAGTTCCAAATTCAGCAGCTCTGACCATAGTGCCACATCCTCTCCCCCACTGAACACCGTACTGCCCCACTGAGCAAAACTCCCACTGTCTTCAACTACAACCCAATTGTTACCCGCTATAAACACCTGGATGCGGCTCAATTTAAATTACGCACTAGACAAGAGAAATATGCGGCCTACAAAAAAAAAGTAACAACATCCTGGAAAAAGCAAACACTTATAGGGAATGCAAAATGTAGCAAACCATGGGAAATGTAAGCAGGAACAACATGGTTACCTTAATTCTTTTACACTCACTATTCAGAAATCAGTGAGTGCTTTTGCCTGAAAAGTTAAGGACACGACTACAGGGCCCCGAATGGTCCCATTTCACTGGCCATTGCTTATATCCTTACAAAACGTAAGCAGTATGGTAAAAAGACCGCATCCCTGGACGCAGAGCCGCAGCATACATTTTGTTTTCCAATCCACACATTGTAGTACCTCCAGAATTTGTCACTAGTTCCAAGTCCAGGGAAAACAAAGACAAGAAAACAAAAATAGCGCTTCACTGGAAAAACTCTGTAAAAGTGGCGCTAATGTTTTTCAGTGTGAATAAAAGTTTTGCCAGTTTGCTACCACTCTGTCTTACTTTATTTAGTGATTTATCTATTTTTCATATTTTTAGCCTTTTATTCCCAATGCTGCAATTTGGAATTAAAATGTCAGAAAAATGTGACATTTCCTGCAAAAGCATCTTTCTTTTTTGGATCCATTGCACAGGGGAGCAAATAAAAGAAAGGAGAGGCAAGAGACTGAGAACCCCGTCTTGAAGTCACGGTTGTCATGGGCGTCCACAGGAGGGGCAAGGAGGGTCGCTCCAGGGGGGGCAAGCGCCCCTCCTTGCCCCCCCCTGCGGACGCCCTCATTGTGCCTGAGTTTAGATCCGACTGTCATTGTTGATTTGACCAATTCAGAGTAGTATCAAAACAGACAATAATAGGCAAGGGCAGTTTGCACAGTGTACTTGGTCTTTGAACAAAATGTACAATGGAATGATAATGTGCCTATGAAGAAATGGAATTGTAAGCAAAACACCTAAGTATACTATTGCATGCAAGAACACAGGCAAAATGTGCTAAAAGGCATTGTCTGAAAAGATGTTATCTTAAACATGAAAATGTAAAAATGGGAATGTTTGTGCACAGGCGCTATTAACCTCACAACACCTACTCCTCTTATCCTCCTTTCCCTCTAATTTCCTTCTTTCTCTTAGTTCCCCTTATACTTTATCTGTCTGCTCCTCCCCTCCATGCCTGATGGTTTTACTGCACCCATTCCATATAACTTTGTCTTCCCACATTTTAACACCCGTATACACCACACTACTGTCTTTCCCCTGAGCCCCCTTCCCTTCCTTTCCAATCTAACCCCTCCCTTCTTCTCATCCTCCCTTTGCATCCTCCCTGTGTTTCCCCTCATCGTGACCCCTCCCCCTTGCCTCTACCTTCCACTGCTCTTCCCTCCTCCTCCCTTCCCTTCACCTTCTTAAATGATATCCCCTCTTCACCTCCTTAGATGATCTCCCTTCCTCATCTTCTCACCATAAGTCCCACTTCCCATCATCAAGCTCTAAGCTCCCACCTCAAGTTTAATTTTACTGGCCGCCCTTGCTTTTTAGGTCGAGCCTGGGCAGCGCGTGCGCTGCAGCAAGGCATGCAGTATTGGAGTATGGCTTTGTGTACCCGCCCACTGCCCGCCCATATTTTTAATTGGCTTGTGTCATTGTCCTTTGTAAATGCTGGCTTCTGAGTCATTATTAGGCTTGTTAGTCCTGCCTTGTCTGCATTTGTAACCTCCCATGGTGACTGCCTCTTTTACTTCAGTTGCAACACAGTATGTCTTATTTAGTCTGTGAGCACTATTTTAGTTAATGAATTTATCCTAATTCAGGCAAGACATGCTTTCCAGGCCTTGTGTGCTTTCTCTTTCAAGCAGCTTTGGACAATGGTGACCGCTTCTTTAAAGTGAAATAGGTATTTCATTTACAAGTGTTTGAGCTATTGCCATTGTAAATGACAACAGCTTAAACTCTCGTAGATGCGAGACCTATTGCATTGCAAATGTGTGTTCTCTTTGCCCTGTTGTTTGTTTATATTTATGTCATGGTAAGACCTTGCGTTGCAGTTAGTGTTACTTTGTGAAGTGCATCTGTATCGTTTGGTGGCCTTGTGTATTATAAATGCATCGAATAAATACATAGGGAAATAAATTGGTTTTGATCTCACAACTGACTGATGAGATGGGGGCTCACTGGTTGAATCAAAAGGCTATTGCTCTTTACTTTGGCAGAATTATTTTCTTACCCAAGACTGTTGCACACGTTTTAAATTGACTATAACAATGAGGTTTGAATAGTCACTTTTATATCTCTGTACAGGTGCCTCATAACCCGGACAATATGGGAATATTATGAAGAATAAAGTGGGCCCAAATCCTTTTATCAGAAAAATCAAATGATACTATAGGTGTATTCCCTTTATATATAAAGTTCTGATTAAAGAGGCAGTACCGTGAAATATCAATGGAATGTGCTGACTGGTGCTGATAACACAAAAGGAATGAATCTTAGGGATCGATTCATAAATATGTGTGTAGTAAAGTTACAAGTGCAGAGTCTCCACACTCAAGGAGAAATATCTGCACCCGTGCTGGAAACGCTGCACAGCTCACTCTCTGCAGTAGCTGTGCTGAATTTTGACCCAGAGATTCTTTACTACACGTAAGTCTCTTGTGACTTGGGCCCTTAGTCTGTGTCTCAATCATGTAGAATGGGACCAACACATTTGTTTTTGTCCACCCAGATAGATTTTCAAGTAAGATGTTGTAGTGGTGTATACACCTGACTCATTAGTTTGAAAATAAAGGACTGGGAAGTCACAAGACAAAATGGGCATCTATTTTTAGCCTCTGATGGTGATGTCCTTTTATATGAGTGCTTAACACAGTGTAAGGAGAGAGCCCTATTATGAAGCATGCCACCATCTAGATTCATGCATCCATGGGAAGGAGCAAAAAAGACAAGCATTATTAATCCTTGACTGCTGTTACTGGCAGCCATGAATGAACATAGTTTACTATTCATTCCTTTGAACACAATACCCATCATTGTCATGAAAAGCTGCATAATGCAACAAATACACCTGGCAGGATCTGTGTGAAAACTGCACACAAGACACACCCTTGGGTTCAAAAGTCACGCAAGATGCCTGCTTGCTCCATGGTCTGCACCAGCAGTTCTTAACACTTTGATATGAGTGAAGCCTTAATGAATCACTACTGGAAGCTAGGGACCCCAGCTTTAACAATGTCTATGATTTCAACCCCCCAAAAATATACAAATATATGAAACAAGTATAAATCGAACAAATACACAAATTATGAATGATTTCATTGATATCATAAACACATTTTTTTAAATACATTTTATTGGGATGGTTGGAGCTTTTAAAAAAAATGTTTTCCCTGGAAGTCGAAGCAATATGCTGGTCTTTAGCATATAACGTTGTGATTATCACTCCCATCACTTGCTTTATCTATCTCAGTATATAACAGTACATCACTTGAAGCCACCAATTTCCCATACTAGCTTTGGTTTCCTGTACCCATTTGCGGACTCCTAGGGGTCCGCAGTCCACAGGTTAGGAATCAATGTTCCAAACAGTTGTTTAAAGTCACACAGTGAATGTTGCTAGTGCAGTGCATGCCACCCAGAACAGGGCCAGTTCAAATACTCTACACACTGTACTCCAATATTAAAATTGCGCCATTAAAAGGCCAGCCTCCCTCCAAAGAGAATAAAGGCATTCCAGAAGTTTTGTAACAGAAAAGTCTCCCAGCCCCTGCTCTCCCCTAAAGCCCTGGCAGACAAGATGTAGACCTCCTTAGTGAATCGAAGCTGTCAAAGGAGGTTGTTGACATCTTCCAGTCACAGAGTCATTGCCTTAACAAATTCTCCATCTGCTCCTGACCCTGTTACAGGACAGGGTGGCTGTAGAAGTGCTAGCTGTCCCCATGGTGATGCAATGCACGACTACTACTGCACATAGATGCACTCTGCCCCTAGCAGCACTAGCCCACTCATCTCATTTTTATTTTTTCACACACCACGCAGGACCTCTCTTAAGCATCTTGAGCTAATGCATTACTCAAAATAATCTAATATGTTTTAATCTCATCCACTACCCGTGTTTCTTACTCCTCTTTCCGATTTACAAACACCTTCTCCTTCACAACTTCTTAAAGTCCTGCAAGATTTATGTTTTAATAATTGTTTACTTACTTGCAAGGTTCTTAATTTCACTACTGTGGCCTCTGACTCACAAAATATTGCATAGATAAGGTGTTAAACTTTTCCTGAGTGTGTATTATTACCTATTATTCTAACTCCCTTGATCCTTAGATTCAGGATTTAGCGCACAAGTGACAAGGATTTGGTAAGTCATGGTGTACAGGTATAAGTCCTAAGGTGAATAAAACTCTGATAGGCAGGAAGTTAAATTGGATTACTGGTTCAAAGTGTGAATGTTTATGGGCCCAGCTGAGTATGATTAACTGAACTGGTAATCGAAGGTCATCACACCCTAATAGATATCTGCAGGGAACACTCTGCTCACTGTGCCATCTTGCTAGCTACTGTACTGTGTTATTTTCCCTTTCCAAATTTGAATGTGTCTGTTGCAGTAGCTGCCAGCTTTATTAGCAATTAGCACCACTCTAGGATGAGCAATTTCACAGATTTGATAACAGATTACCTATCACCCACTCAACGCCCATGTCTTTCATCATCCCTGAGATGTACATTTATGATTGACTCCCTTGCTGTTTGTTGAAGGGAACGCGACTGCTTTACTTTGAACAACACTCTGTTATCTTTTTTTTTTCTACTTTGACAATTGCTTCAAATACTGCTTTGGGCACATGATTACAGTTCTATACCAAAGCGTGTATTACATGTTGGTTTGATGACACCAATTTTTATGTACAAGCATGGTTCAATAAATAAGTCCCTCTTTCCATAAACAATTTGAAAAATATATCAGAGAAAATTAATGTCCTGGAAAAAGAGGCTGCTTAAGTTCTTTCACAAAATATTACTTAACATAATGGCCTTGATGACACACATTGGGGCACTGAATTGTTGAACTAGTTCAGTGTAAATTTGCACAGGTGCTGGCAATTTTTCTCTGAAATGTACATCAAAAAACAATGTGAAAACATTTGCACAATCAGGCCATGCATAACTGACATTTTGTAGCAATCAGTTGGTGCAAATGTCGATTAAGGGAGGTACAAAACTTTGTGAAACAAGTGCCGTATTGTATTGCCTAGCTGTGGTGTTGGTGTAATTTTTGTAAGGTGATACTTTGTGTTTCAGCTCCAATGTTTGCATCCACATTTTCAATTAAAGGCAGCAGCTGTTTCAAATCACCGGTGTAGAGTGCTCAGATTTCGTTAACTCCGCAATCCCTTTTAACTTTGGTGAACTTTACAGTTCCTAACAGTCTGCATATGTTGAAACCACAGATGCATTGAGTCTAATTATACATGTTGTCAGAACCCATGTTCAAAATTGTTATCTTTTTCCTTGTGCAAATGACTGCGCTCAGGGCTTTAAGTGGGCCGGGTCTCACCGGGTCTGAGCACCGGCAGTTTTTTAAAGGGAGCCTCGAAACAGGTCTCTATCGGGCTCTGTTTTATGCCCTGGCACAGGCTGTCCGTTTTTTCCAGATTGTAGTGACTGCAGGCACATCATGTGCGCTGTACACACTGCCCACTTTTCACTAGTGGAGAAGTTACAGCATTACGTCATACCAGGTGAGCGTTTGTAGGGGAAGGAAAATCCTTTAAAGGGTCATTTTCTTTCTGGATTTCCCTTTTCTTTTTGAAACTCAGGAGCAGCAACATTTTCGTGGTGTCACCAACAGGGCTTTAAGTGGAAACCTTTTCAATATGATATACAAGCCATAGTTTCTGCTTATTCATCCTATGCAACTAACAACCATTGACAAAGCCAATAGTCCTCCTGAATTCTTGTAGGTATGATGTTACTTGGTGTGTCATATATCTGGATGCAATGACAGAAACAGCAAAATACGAGTCGGGCGGCACACTATGCAAAGCAAAGATTTTTAGCTTATGTGTTTTAAGCCACGCCCTTACTTACATTGGCCACGCCCCTTTGAGAGACCCTCCAGTTTTTTCATCCCACTTAAAGCCCTGACTGCGCTGCGGTCCTAGGGCTAAATCGGGAGCTGCTTTAAAAGCGTGCACTGCTTTGCAATAGGATCTCAAAACTTACCCTTCATTTGACAGTCTTTTAGAATCTCATTATTTCCCCCAGTAATCATTAATAAATCACTCATCAAAATCAATACCAAGTATATGCTCTGCTAATTTTAAGGTAGCTTTTGGGATCATGGCCAATATGAACATTAGGTAAACTTGTAATAGCTTCCCTGAATCATCCAATTTAATGGAATTGCTGGACGCGGTCCAAAAAACATTTGCAAAGCTAATGCAGGATGTTTTGACCAGCACTGCAATGAGGAGACTGCTTTTCTTAGAATAATATGCAATAAAAAGAGAACATACCACTTGACATGTACAGAAAGTCATGCGTCATAATGCACTTGCGCTAGGGTTTAGAAGACGAGCATAACTCCACAGTGGTTTCCATTACAGTGGGAGGGTGGTGACCGCTACAAATGTTTAGTGGAGAAATAAAAAATAAAAAAATTGTAGGAGTGGGAATAGCTAGGTGACAGCGAGGTGTCTGGACCAAGTTACAGCTTGTCTTAATCTACAGCAGAGGCAAAAGCTTCAAACTCCTTTTAAATGCCTTTTCTGTGCTACCTTGATCTCAGGCTCCTGTTCTTCAGCTCGGCTTTTGCATTTCAAATGCACCTGTAGAACGCTGGCGGGCTCTCAAAATCTGACATGATTTCAGGTGGAAATTTGTAAGATAACATACACACGTAAATAAATGTTATCAGATGTTTCAGTACTTAACAGGTGAAAATGTGAGCAATGATACTGATGGTAGCATAAACAAAATTGTCAATGGGAAAGTGCAAATAATATTTTGTTATCATTTTTGGTATTTTTTCAAATAGAATAACCTGCACAGCAAAGTGAGGCAATGAAGAGGCTTATGAGACAAAATATAACATAGCATATACATACTATACCACCTAGCCATTGTGGAAAGTTCTCTGGGGCATGATCTGAGACATTTTCTGGTAACAATTTTGGCAACAGAGCTCTAATCAAACTCCAATGTTTCGTGATACATTAGATGATGTAGATTGTGACAGTGGTGCAAAAGTGATGGGCTGCGTAGCTATTAAAGTTTCTCCAGCCTTTTAAAAATATTGTTGTATTTCAGTGCCCAGAATGATACCCACTAAATGCTAAAGGGCAGAAAATCAAGTGTGCTGATGCATTTTTATTAACTTTTAGCCTCATTTTCAAAAATATATATGTTTTTTAATGGTTTTTAATGCTGCTTGTAAAAGCTTTTATGAGTTAATTCTCGAATAAAGCAAAATAAAAAATAAATTAAAAAAAGTGTGCTGATGCAGTCAAACCTTATTTTAGGCCACCATGTAATAATATAAACATATCTGGCAAAAGCAGTCATTTCTGTAAAGAATCAGGCTATCTCGCTGCTGGTCTAACCACCATATGAAGAAGAGTTCTGAGTAAGGCTGCAAATTAGTTACGCTGTGCTATAGCACAAGTAACCAAGTCATTCAAAAAATACAATATTGTCAGATAAAAGGTTTAAGTTTAGTGTTAAAATTTGGAGAAAAGGGGGAGGAGCCACGTGCCGATCTAAGATGGCCGCATAAGAGCCCTGCTCCGCGGACCCCGTCTCCCGACTCTACCATCCTGGCATTAATCCTGGACCCGGACTCCGCCGCCGGTTAGCCCGTGACGAGCGGCACACCTGGCAGCTACCCCGGCCCCTCGGCGACATCGGGGGCCGGAGATATGCCTCCTGATAGTTGCGGCCTGCTTTGCTCCCTGAGCCGGGGGCTCGAGTGTGAGTGACGCCGACCCCGAATTGAACAACACCAGGGCCGCGAGCCGGAAGTCGCCGGTTCGGCCCTAGCACCCGAAATTCTTCGGCTGAAGAGGTGAGGAGCGTGAGTGGGGGTCGGTCTGGGAGGCCCCCCCACCCCGTCGGACGTGATTGGACTGCCCGTGGGTGAGGCAAGCCGGGGGAGAGTGCTTGGCCAAATGTTAAAGGACGCCCCGTGATCTTTGTTGGCGCTACCTTGGATGCGGACCCGGGTGGTGGTGCGGAGCCGCTTCTCTCATGGACACCGTGTTGTGCGGCATTACTGACTCCCCTCGCCCCTGCTGAGAGGACCACTGTTGTGGTCCCGCTGTGCTGCGGCGGGGGCGTGGGGGAGCTGGCGCTGCGGCAGTCATAAGGGAGAACCGGAGTGTCACTGACAATAGATTGATCACGCCTCAGCCGTTCCCTCCTGTCATTGGCTCGGTGCGGCGGGGCAGTGGGGGCGCCGCCACCACTCCGGGACTCTCTGGGCTCTGCTCTGCTGCTGGGGGAGCGTTGTGTGCTGAGACACATTGAATATACCTACGGCACTCATTTGCTGCTTGCCTCCTGGGCTGCATCCAAACGGCGGCGCCCCCACTGAAGTGAGGCCTCACAATTAACATCTCCTCCTGGATACGCTCACGCACCCTTGACTGACTCCGCGGGTGGTATCTGACTGGCTGCTGATCGTACTGACCCCAGATGCGGATGGTGATATGCTGCATGGGCTGTGGCCGTGCTGAGGACCACTGATGCGGGTCTGCAGTTTGTGATCTCCATCCTCGTTGCCCAGTTTGACTGCAGACCATAGCCATACTATCTTGGAGGACAGGGGGGGCTGCATGCAGGGTGTGGCCGTGGAGTGACTTCTGTATTGATACAGGAATACTGAGGAGAACACCGGCAGAATAGGCTGCAACGCTGGGGTGATCCTGGGGGGGTACACCGGGCATTGACTCTGCAAGGTGAAGCATGGAACTGAAGGGTTGCGTTATTGACTGATTGGCTGGGCATGGATTAGCGGTGGCCACGGGGGGGGGGCGAGATTGTAGGCGGCTCGTTGGTAAGCATCAGGAGTGGGCAGACGCTTTGAGACTCTGGCTTCGAGTTTGGAGATCGGCCGGGTCAGGCATAGTGGGCTAAGGAGGTAGGATGGCGACGAAAACTGACTCGGATAAGTCCCTGCCCCATTCCTCTAAGGGGGCCAGAAATATCCAAGCAAACAGGTTGGATCGCTACATCTTACCCAAGGGGTCCCCGGTGGAGTCGAGGAAGATCCTGTCGGGGTGGGGAGGAGGTCGCGCCTGTCCCCGCTGAGCCAACATTGACGGATCTCATGGCAGCCATCAACAGAGTGCAGGCGTCCCTGGGCCAGAAGATGGAGGCCTTAGACAATAGGCTGGACACTGTTACAATTGAGGTGGGGCTGATATGGGCAGACCTCACAAAGGCTAATGAGAAGGTGAAGACACTGGAGCTCAAGACGGCCAGCTTGATCGATGATGTGAACTTGTTGCAACAAGAGGTGCGGGACCTCAAGGCCTTGAGAGTCCTCACAGATCGCAAGCTGGACGAGTACAAGGGCAGGGCCAGACGTAATAACGTCCAAATTCTTGGTGTGCCCGAGAAATCAGAAAGCCTAACACCGGATTTGTTTGTTGAAAATATAGTCCTCAATCACCTCAAACCTAAAGGTCTTAGTAAGTTTTTCACGGTCGAGCGGGTGCATAGAGTCCCGGGGGGCAGGCCAAAACCAGGGGTGCCCCCTCGTCCGATGATCGCAAGGGTCCGTTTTCACGACAGGGATGCAAGCCTACAGGCGGCTCGTGCTGGGGCCCCCAAGAGATATGAAAATGCGACTCTCCTTCTTCCCAGACTTTACCCAAATGGTACAAAAAAAGCATCAGGGCTTCTTGTCGGTGAAGAGGAATTTGAGGGACAAGGGATTAAAATATACCATGATGTTTCCGGCCCGCCTTCGAGTGGAATTCAATGGGAAGGCCTGGTTCTGACAGTGCACACGCGACGGAGGCAGCAAAGCAGAGATCGAGGGAATGCGCAAGAACTATAGTCTACCGTCAACTGGCGACCGTGGGGTTTCATTCGTAACATTTTGTGAACGGGGGTGGGCTGGGTATGTACTGTTTCCCCTGATTTGCTGTATCAGAAGATATTGTTGTTGACTGACCGGGGGCAGCGATGGTGAGCCGGGGGGGGGGGCATTATTGTCTGGGCCCTCCCTCTATTTTCTACCTTTAGTTAGTTGCAGATTCGTGTGGGGGCGACAGGCACACTGCTAGTTGGGGATGAGCGTAAGCTACATGCAGGGGTGAACGGTGGGAGGAGGGGTAAAGAATTTTCAGTTTGGGGGTTTGTTATGTTTTCATTTTTTGCATCAGGTGACAATATTGCAATCAGATGCTAGAGGTGTGGGGTAAATGTCGCGTACTAGTCAGGGATCGGGGATGAGGGTGTTGAGCTGGAATGTCAATGGTTTGGGGGACAAGATAAAGAGAGGGATGGTAAATCAACTAATCAGAAGACACTCCCCAGAAATCGTATTGTTCCAAGAGACACATCTTGTCGTGAACCGGTGCATGGCCCTCCATAAAGAGGGATTTAAACTTGTGGCACACGCTGGGTTTACATCGGGGTCTAGGGGGGTTGGTATCCTTACAAAGAATTCCATTCAGTTGGAAATTCAAGCTACTTGGGTGGACCAGAGAGGCAGATACGTGGGTGTCTCGGGGCAGCTGGGAGGTAAGACAGTGACCTTATTGTCAATATATGTACCACCAGGCCCTCAATCCGATACTTTCAAGGATTTCAGTGCCGTTTTTCTGACCATGCCCATGGGCCTTCTGGTGCTGGGGGGAGATTTCAATGCAGTGCTCGACGGGGGAATATATAGACACCCGGCACGAATTCATATACCGTCGCAGAGGTGGCTTCCTGATTTCCTTGAGACCCATGGGTTGGTTGATAGTTGGAGGGTACGTAACCCTCTCAGAGATACTTTACCCATGTGTCCGCCGCGCACAACAGCATGTCCAGGTTAGATTACATACTGATACCGGCTGCTATGGCAGGCTCTGATTAATGCATGGCATCTGAAGGACCCAGCCATTAAAAAGGAGATACTAAGGGTGTCGGACCGCTATTTCCATGAGAATGTGGGCACTGTTGACTCGGTGCAGTCACTGTGGGAGGCATATAAAGTGGTGTTGCGGGGCGAGGTACTCTCCTTGGTTGCAGGCAAAAAGAAGAAACACCAGGCAGAGGTGACCAGGGTGGAGGCGGAAGTGATAGGTTTAGAGGGACGGGTTGCCGAGTCTGCTGTTCAGGAGGACCTTCACCAGCTGAAGTTAAAGCAATAGGAATATAACGGCCTCTCCAGGGAAAGAGCGATTTCTCATAATCAAGGCATGCAAAGTCGAATATATGAATATGGGAACAAGGCTGGTAGCTGATCGCTTGATTGGAGCGTGGGGTGCGGGCCTCTAGGTTGGTGCCTGAGCTAGAGGGGTCAAAATCCGACAGAATCACAGATCCACAGGCGGTGGCGGATGAATTTTCTGCGTATTTTAAAGAAGTATACGCCTCAGCTGGCGGTTATGCAGAGGCCGAAAATGGTGAAATGGTTAAAGATATCTGCATGCCGAGTCTACCTGAGGACAATAGGAAGTACCTAGACTCCTCTTTCACGGACGATGAAGTTGCACAGGCGATTAGAGGTATAAAATTAGGGAAGGCAAAGGGCCCTAATGGGATACCAATAGAACTATATAAATTAATCCTTCTGTGTTTGTTGGGGCTTTTGGACCTTTGGACTGCTTCTCTGTCTGCTCGGCTGTTTCCTACCGCAGCCTACCGCAGCCCACCGCAGCTCCTCGCCTGTCGGGGTGAACGCCTTTCCACCGGAGGCGTCTGGGACTGTGTATCGCTGTGTGTGTGTTGGGAGAACCGCAGGGCTGCCAGCTGACCCGCAGGGACTCAAAGTACCAGGAGTCCCTGCCTGAGGTCTAGACCCGCAACACCTGGGTCGCTCTCCCTGCCTGCCCCGCCCCCGCCTCAGCACTGAAATACCAGGCGATCTGATTCTCCGTTGGAATCCTTCTGTGTTTGTTGGGGCTTTTGGACCTTTGGACTGCTTCTCTGTCTGCTCGGCTGTTTCCTACCGCAGCCTACCGCAGCCCACCGAGCTCCTCGCCTGTCGGGGTGAGTGCCTTTCCACCGGAGGCATCGCTGTGTATCGCTGTGTGTGTGTTGGGAGAACCGCAGGGCTGCGAGCTGACCCGCTGTCAGGAATCATTCAGTCAGCTCTATATACAACACAGGACATTTCCGCACCAAGAAGTCATTCAGGGTTGTGGTGAAACCTAGAATGGTGAACTTCTGGGTAGATGTGAATTAGTTAGGGAATTCAAGATGGTCGCCGCTATTGCCGTGGTGACATTTCGGCGACGTTCTAGTCTCCCGCTATCTTGAAGAGCGAGAGCGCTGAGAACTGCGCACTTCAAAATAGACTTTACTGTGAGTGGCCGCAATCCAAGGCGCTCACAGGAGTTTCGAGTTTAGTGTTTCTGTGTGAATAATTCATAGTCCTGTTCCTAAATATCTTAGTCCAGAGTCGAAGTTGGGTTAGCTGAGAGAACCAAGACTGTGAACGGTTCTCGTCTTTCGACGCGTTAGTGAAGAGAAGTCCGTCGAGAGCAGGTTGCACTTTGACAGTTATTCTAGCAAGAGTCTGAGGAGTTTTTGTGAGGAAGTCTTCTGAACTCTTCCTGAGGAAAATTATTCTCAACTGGCAGTTCCACCCCAGCAGCGAGGACAAGTCTACGAACGTCGGAGGACGGCAAGTCGGCATCCCCTGAAGGACCAAGTAAGACTTTTCCAATTGTCGGGAAGATCTTCTAGTTTTCCCCAGAGCTCCCCCATTGCGCTGCCCTATCTCTTCCCTTCCCCCTTTCTCCTTCCTGGTTCCTTTTTGCGCGCATCTTCCAAAAGTTCAAGACTGTCTTCATGAACTGTATGACCAACTTCACATACTAGTGAACAGACTCCCATTTGACAGCAACGTTACCATAGAAGAAGGTAGGCGAGGGAATACTGGGTTGAAGATTAAGGAGCATTTCCTCTAATTCAGTTACTAACGGGGTGTCCTCCTTTTTTCAGTATTGTTCACTCCTTCATGGTAACCACTCGCAACCACATAGAGAGAGGGGCAAGGCTCTAAAGACAACTGGTAGGATAAACTGGATTTGAGTATTATATGTCCTGGAAGTGTAGTTGGAGTTTCTGCATTGTCTTTCTCTCTTTCCTCTGTGCATTAGGAACCCACGAGCAGTCCTGACCACCAATAGAACATAGAAGGTCAAGTGGGTGCCAGTTGTCATTGGAGTGTCTCTCTTTTCTGTCCACTTCCCCTTTCCCCGTCTCTGGTGCCGTTGCTCGTGAAGCGGCGTCACTGGGGACAGGGCATTGGGAGCCAGCATCAGTTCTGCCTCTGCGAAGAATCTGGGACCTGACACCCGCAGGGACTCAAAGTACCAGGAGTCCCTGCGTGAGGTCTAGACCCGCAACACCTGGGTCGCTCTCCCTGCCTGCCCCGCCCCCGCCTCAACTTTCCCTCATTTGTGTTTTTCACCACCGCTGCGCGGGAGCGCGCGGGAGCGCCCGGGGCGAAGCCCGGGCTAAGGGCGGGCCGTCTGTGGCCGTCAGGGGCCAAAGGAGGCCGGGCTGGGCCACCCCACTGACACTTAATGCATTTGTGTTGTACTTTTATTAATTATTTATTGTTTAGCTGTTGGGGGCTGTAAATAATGTCTTCATTACCAAATAGTACCACCTTGGTCCCTCCCAGGCCGAGGTTGGGCCAGCCATTTTTGGCCCACTAGATAAATACTTCTATCGCGCTGCTCAAGACATTGATAAGGAAATTTCCCTGGCAGAAAGACGTGTTGAACGTAGGCTGTCCATTGAGCTTCTTAAAAATTCTGTGGAAAAAAGGCCACCGCAAGGCTTCCCGGCATTGGTTACCCCTTTGTCATCCATAATCCTGCCCATTGTGTCCGAAATACCTTATGCCTTCCCTTCATTTTTGGAGCCGGAGGGTGGCTCGAATTCGGGACCTGAGATTTCCACTATGCCCATAATTTCACCTATTAATTTTATTGACTCACCAACTTGTATAGTCGAGCCTAGTGTGTCAACCAGTGTGGCTCAACCAAAACCATGCTTAAAAAGAAAGAGGAGTACCGCCCGAGGAAATGTTATTTCCCTAAATCTCCAAACAAAGTTAGGAAAGTTGCAAACATTTTGCGCACCCATAAGGAATATATTGGGGTTAGCCAAAGTGGAGAACCACCCGATGAGGGGGGAACTGCTGTCTCAGTGAGTCCAGGCCTCACTACCAATGACCCCCAGGGGACGGGGTTGGTCGAGAATTCATCCCCTATTCATTTATTTCTACCCGAGTTGGAAAAGCTGTTAAGGTCTCTCCTGACTCCCGTGGAGGAACAAGTTAATAAGTTAGCTAATCGATTGGACCATTTTGAGCAGGCTACCTTAGATAACTTTTTCTCCACGAAATCATTAATTAAATCCCAACATAGGATGAGAGAGAGTAGTAAGCTGCAGGAACCTATTGGGCAGGTTAAAAATGTGCCTATTGCTGAAATACAACCCCCAGTAGGTAGAACCACAAGTGGGCCCCAGGGGAAGGGACTAGGTCAACAGACTAATTCTGTAGTGCTAGCTTGCCCTGGCAGCAGTACTGGAAAAAAAATAACCAAGCTCCCTGACCCTGTGTCTAAGGGTAAGAATAAAGAATGCCCTCAAAGTAGTACTTCTGTTCCGAAAGATTGCCAGCCTCCACCAAGTATCTCAAAACCCCACCCTAGTGTTGGAGTAGGGGGTAATAATGGTTCCAGAATAAGCAATGTTGTACCCACTAGCTCTCAGCAACCACCAAATATTCCTATATTCCGCCCTGTTGCTCCAGCTACTGGACAATCAACATCTTATTCGACGAAGCCCCCTCAAAAGACACCCCCTATGAATCTTACCCCAGACTCCTAACCCTATGTGGTGGTCCTTACCAATGTACCACCCCTTCCGGTTGGACAAAGAGAAACCTTCCAGATGCTGAAAAACAAGGTAATGCACTGGTTAAGGGTAAACAGACCACTACCAGGGGAAGTGGATGGGCTGATAATAGTGGTAAGGAGGACAGATTGGATGGTTGTACTCCCAAAAACTTGGGGGGGGGACTGTATTGTCATCAATTTCCAAGACCCCAGGGTGGCAGGTTGGATAACGAGACAGGGCTGGGGCACAAGTAGTGGTGGAATTGGTATTGTCAATCTTACCTTTTTCTACCCAAGACCAATAAGCGCCCAAGTAGGCGTGTTTAGGAATTTAAGTCGTCCTAACAATCCTCCCCCGGTAGGGGTCGTTCCCTCTGCTGTACCATTGCAGTGGCAAAACCATTGTAATGGTCTAAACTACAACTTTTTTGATGGCATGCAAGGTTTGGGTTGGGGTTGGTGACCAAAGTCTGATCATTTGAATAGTAGGGGAGGCACAACTTGTTGGAATTCATGTGGGAACCTTAATGCTTCTGCTTTGAATATTAATGTGGTGTCAAATGAAATAAATGCAGGTGAAAAGATTGTACTTGTGGAGGAAGCAAGCGGGGAGTCAACGCAAAACCAGGGGAGTGGGGAATTACCCACACCAAGTATTGCTGGTACTCAAGAAGTGGAGCACAATATTATGGGAAATGATCAAAACTGGGGAGGGCATGGTGGCAACCCAGTTAACCTCCCTACCTCGCCCTCGACAAAAGTAGTATGTAGGGATGGTTCTATCGCAGGGAAGTTTATATCTTGGAATATTGCAGGATTGGGTAGCAAGCTGATGTCACAAACCTGGATTGATTTTATTAATAGGTTTGAAGTGTGCTTTTTACAGGAGACATGGGCTTGTGATCCCATTTTTCTTCCAGGTGATTTAAATTTCTCTATTCCAGCAAACAGAGGTGCCAGGGGTAGACCAATGGGAGGTCTTACAATTTGGATCAAGCAGAGTTTGGAAATTACAATAAAAGTGTGGGATTTGGGCTGTAGAGACATTTTAATGTTGCGAATGTCCTCAGAAAAGTGGGGTGTGATAGATTTGTACAATGTTTATGCCAGGGGCACCAATACCGGGAGTTCCCCCACTCTAGAGACCCTGTCTACCTTTCTAGAAACAAAGTCCCTTGGAAATAGAGTAGTAGTAGCTGGGGATCTAAATAGGACCTTTGAACCCCTAGACAGTACTGATGATCCCCTGGGGCAGGAGGAGGATAACCTTTGGGGAGTCCCTACTTTGAATCTAGCTCCTGTTAAACACTGGACGAAGGACATACTTCTCCTAAATGCCATGTGTCTGGAATATGGGATGAGAGCCCTTAACGGGAGGACCAAGGGTGACAAGGAGGGTGCTTCCACATTTGACAATGGCCACAATAGAAGCAGGATAGACTACATTATATGTAGTCTTAATCTTTGGCAGGGGGTTTGTGACATGGAAATTAAGGGTAGGTTAGAAAGTGATCACAACCCCCTCTGTGTGACCCATACCTGGTGGACGGTCGCCCAGTACAACTTGCAGCCAAGTGATGGTTTACTCCCTGACATGGCCAATGATATGCGCAGATTGAAATGGCCATGTGTGTTGGCGAATGCGGAATCCATGGACTTCATTAGTTCTGAGGTGGACAGTGCTCTCGCCTCTATGAAGTTAGTAAGTCCCACAGTCCCAGGGTCTAGGGTAATTACTGACATCCACAACAATCTCTTTTCCCTTCTAAGACCTCACTTTATGAGAACACGCAAGGCAAATCGTACACTACCTCCCAAACCAGCCAGGTGGTTTAATCAACAGTGTAGGGCAGCCAGATTAGCCCTGGGTAGTGCTATTAGGAGCAGGGATAGGGCTGTGATTAGTGCAGCAAGAAAGCACTACAACGCAAGCATATCCCTGGCAAAGAAAACGTGGGACGAGAAGTATTGGGCTGAATTAAAGGAGGCCTCTGGAGCCAAGGATTCCAGGCTCTTCTGGAAGATAGTGAAGTGGGGTAGAGGTGGCATCCCAAATAAACCAGACAATAATGTTGCTGAGGCTGCTTGGGTGAATTATTTTAGACCCCAATATGCAGAGACAAAGGAGGTGGTGGTGGGGGAAGTGATTCCAGCTGTATTTCCTACTGATAATTTGTTTTCCCCCAAAGAAGTTGAAATTGCAATATGCTCCATACAAGGGGTAAGGGCCCCGGGTTTAGACGGGATACCCTCGGATGTTTTTAAAAATGATAAACTAAGGTGGGTTAGGTATGTGTTCCTATTGGGGAATGCTATTGCAAAGGGCGTGCTAGTCCCAGAACAATGGAAGGGAGCAATCATCATACCGATCTATAAAAAAGGAGATCGGTCCCTCCCGGCTAATTACAGGCCAATAAGCTTGATTGCCACTATCCAAAAAGTGATAGGGAAGATGGTGGTAAACAAACTTATGGAATGGGTGGATGAGAATAATTCCCTCTCCCCTTACCAGGCAGGTTTTCGGCGGGCTACTAGCACTGTCGATCAGGTGTTTCGTTTCACTATGCTACGGTGGGGGACGGTATTTCTTGGCAGGGGCAGCCTGTATGTCGCCTTTGTCGACTTGCGGGCTGCCTTTGACTTAGTCCCAAGGAGCAAGCTTTGGACAGTCTTAAATAAAATAGATATCCCAGCAGAATTGCTCACTCTAATCATGAGGTTGCATGAGAGCAATTTCGCTAAAGTCCAGTGGGGCCTGAATGGTCAATCGTCCGTCGACTTTCCGGTTGAACGGGGGGTTCACCAAGGTTGTGCAATGGCACCCTTCCTTTTTTCATTATTTATTAATGGAATCGTAGGTAGGATGCTGGATGCTAGTGTTGACGCACCTTCGTTAGCGGGCCTCAGGGTCCCGATCCTGATGTTCGCTGACGATACGCTAATCATGTCCAAGACCCCTTTTGGGCTACAACGTGCCTTAAATATTTTTGATGGGTTCTGCCTGGAGCATGGCCTCGAAGTTAATGTTGGCAAGACCAAGCTGATGGCTTTTTCCCCAAAATTTAAACCTCGTCCTAGGATATACCTGAATAATATCGAGCTTGAGGTGGTTAGGGAGTTTACTTATCTGGGGGTACAAATAGCAAATAGCCAAGGTTGGTCCCATCATATAGAAAAAGCGGTCTTGAAACACCAGCAAATTTCGGGGGCACTACGGGTGGAGCAAAAAAAATCAAAAACAAAACCCATAAAACCTGTCCTTGCAGTATATGATGCAAAGGCAATAGGGTCGGCCCTATATGGGGCAGAGCTGTGGGGTTTTGAAAGGCTTACTTCCCTACAGATAGCAGAGAACAGGTTCTTCAGGGGAATCACGGGACTTCCCCAGAGCACCCCACTAATCCCGCTTAGCCTTGATCTTGGGAGAAGATCTGTTAGTGATCGAGCTCGATTGCATCCCATTCTATATTGGAGACGTCTTTGGACCACCCCCGAGATCAGGCACTATGCAGATGGGTTTCTTGCAATAATCAAAGTTGACACCTTCCACAAAATATCATGGCTGAAAAATCTAAGGGCTATGTTAGGTGAACTTGGCCTCACCAACCTTTGGGACAATCCCGCGGGGGAAGTTTTTCCAAATAAAGATACCCTCAAGACTTTATACTGGGATTGGATAGATGGTAGGCTTTAGAGAGGTACAAAATCTGATTCGATGGGGGGTCGTTTTCTGGAAATTAAAATGTGTCCCGTGTTAGAACAGTACTGGGACAGTATAACTGTCCCTATGGACAGGAAGTTATTTTTCCAGTTGAGATCTGGTTCCCTCCCCTTGAGATATCTAACAGGCAGGTGGAGGAGTTTGAACACCCTGTGCTGCCCAGCGTGCGGGGCAGCCAATGAAAGCATAGGCCACTTCCTATTTGTTTGTAATGCCCACGCCACCCCAAGGAGGGTATGGCTAGCTCCAGTTTGTAAGAATCTTGGGACATCTAGTGGTGTTGAGGCATTGAGAATCATCTGTACCTCCACTGATGAGCCTATTGTTCTGGGAGTAGCTAAGTATGTGGGCGTGGTCCATTAGGTGGAGGGTTCTTTCTACAAATGCAATCTGATTCCTGTTTTAAATGTGTGTTAATTTTTATACTGATTAAGCTTTCACAACTGTTTTAGAAATATGTACTTAAATGTGATTCAAATATTTAATTGTGATGTATTTTAAATGTATGTTGTGCTTTTATGAGTATATACCTCGAATAAAGCTTTTCAAACAAAAAAACATAAATTAAATGCGCATAAAATCGCTCAGCATATTCGGGCCATGTTTCTGGAGGGTAGGGAACTGGTCAGCTTCCATATGACCAGCGGGTGGCAAATATCGTGGTCATTCACAAGACAGGCAAGACTAAGACATCTCCTTCCCTGAATAGGCCTATCTCGCTGCTCAATGCTGAGCCCAAGATTTTGGCTTAATTGCTTGCCACCAGGTTATCCAAGGTCATTACAACCCTGGTGCACCCCGACTTCATGCAGCATCGTAACATGGCCCTGAATCCTGGGCGGCTCCCAAAAGATATTAGAGCCTGCAGTTTTGGTGTCCTTGGATGCCACTATGTCATTTGATAGGGTTGAATGGGCCTATTTATTTGAGGTTTTGGCCAAGTTGGGCTTTGGCCCGGAGTTTATCGGGTGGGTTCGACTGCTGTATGCCACTCCCTTGGCCAGAGTGATCGTAAATAATTGTAAATCAGGGGATTTTTCCCTCGGGAGGGGCACTAGATAGGGGTGCCCGCTGTCCCCACTTCTCTTCGCACTGGCGTTTGAGCCTCTGGCGGCATGGGTCAGGTGGGACCGGTCGATACGTGGCCTGCGGTGGACATCAGAATGGGAGGATAAAATTTCGCTCTACGCGGCTGATATTCTGCTCTACCTCACTAACCCCAGGGCGTCCTTCAGTAACTTTTTGGATGCCCTGGCTATATTTGGCAGATACTCCGGGTTTGCTATAAACTGGTCAAAGTTAGTACTGTTTGTTTTATCGGGGGCGCCGCCTGTGATTCCACAGTCGTGCCCTATAAAGATTGAACTGGTGGGGTTTAAGTATCTAGGCTTATACATAACCTTGGAACCGAAAGCAAGACATGCTGATAATCTGGGGCCCCCTTTAAGCAGTTTAGGAAGGATGTGGAGCGCTTGAAAGCTCTCCCCCTATCATTGCTTGGGAGGGCGGTGTTATTTAAGATGATGGCCTTGCCTCGG
This sequence comes from Lissotriton helveticus, assembly GCF_964261635.1. Classification (NCBI taxonomy): domain Eukaryota; kingdom Metazoa; phylum Chordata; class Amphibia; order Caudata; family Salamandridae; genus Lissotriton; species Lissotriton helveticus. The sequence goes on along the minus strand of NC_136063.1, from coordinate 1,143,467,175 downwards.
TTCCTATACATACTCCAGAACACAATGGTCCTGGTGCCGTTATCCTATTTTAAGGAGATTGAAACACTTCATAGGTAGCTCCTTTGGGACGGCAGACCCTGCATAGCGTTTGTCAAGTTAACCCTCCCGTGGCATTGGTCTCCCGGATTTGAGGAAATACTATTGGGCCTCTCACCTAGCCGCGGTGAATCACATGGTTTATGGGCCCCATGGGGACCCAGGCTATGCTATGGATCGTGAACAGGCACCGGGTGGAGATATTATTAAAGCCCTATATGCCAAGCCCGGGACGTTCCCACTGGCGGGCCCGACAGCGCACGCTGTACAAGTGTGGCACGCAGCTACCAGAAGTTTGGGGTGGGAGGGCTGATTGACGTTGGCCACCCCCTGTTCTGTTCGGAGAATCTTGGGAGCCTGTGGAGGTCTAAAGGGTTCGAGAAGTGGGACCTCATCGGAATCAGTCAGAGTAAGGATGTGTGGGAGAGGGGCAGTGTGCATACATTTGAAACTTTAAAACAGCAATACAGATTGAATGATAACGAACACTTTCGGTACTGGCAGATTAGACACGCTCTTCTGGCTCACATACCTGGAGATGCGGAGCTTCCGGAGGCTTCTCCTCTCGAGGATCGAGTGTTAGATGGTCACATCCCCGAAAAAACTATCTCCTTAATATATAGGAAGCTGGTAAATAATATGGATGACCCGTTGGGAAGTATTAGAATAGCGTGGGGGGCAGATGGACTGGAATTGGACGATGAGGACTGGGTGGAGGCAGTCTCCTCCCCTAAAGTAGTGGCAATTCAGATGAGACTCCGATTGGTGCAGCTTAAGATCTTACATAGGGCTTACATCACAGGGCCTAGACTAGTACATATGGGGCGTGCGGTGAGCGGAGACTGTAGGAGAAGCTGTGGAGAACTTGGCACTTTCATGCATATCCTATGGCACTGTGAGGAGATACAAACTTTCTGGGCAAAGATATGTGATGAGATTACAGAAGTACTGGGGGAGGAGGTGAGACCGGATGCCCGGAGATGTATACTTAATGTATGGGAACCCACGGATTTGAATGTGTATCTGAAACAGTGGGTGGCGTTGGCGAATATGGTGGCAAAATATCGCTCAGTTGTGGTGGGCCAGCCGACCACTCCGGATCACTAAGTGGACCGAGGACCTAGATTGATGAATGTTCAGGGAAAAAGCTGTGTATGTGGCCAGGGGTTGTCCGGAAAAGTGGGGGAAGATCTGGGGGGCCTGGAATAGTTATCGGGGTGACTTATGCACACCCCCGGTACGGAACAGGGAAGCAGAAGCACAGGTATCCCCGTGATCCCAAATTTTATACATGCTGTACTTTATGATTCTGTACGTAAGGCAAACTAAACCTCACAACGATGTCAATTGTTGTTCACCTGATGCCAATGTTTCTTTTGTTTTTGTTTAATAAAAAGAACTTAAAAACAAATTGGAAAAAAAAGCTTCCACAATAGAGATCAACAAACTATATGACTAAAAAAAGCAAATTATTTTTCTAAAAAATATAAAAATATTTAAACTATAAAGAAAGATATAACACACCTACACCCATTATATTTATAAAAAAAGATTTAATACTGGAAAAAATTCAAAATGCTTCCATAATTAGTTACTGTAGTCGACTGCACACAAAATGTAAAGACTTTGTCAAGGTTCAAACACTAATTTTTGGCACAAAGCGTAGAACATGGTGTTGTATTATTGAGAAGGCAGGGCACAAACAGAAAATTAACTATATTTTGTGCGATGGGACAGAGAGAGCATATGTGTATCAGCCCATAAGCCTCAAATTTCCAGGGTGGTACCGTTCAGGTAAATCGCCACTACTAAATCTTGGTATTATATGATTCCATAATAATAATAAATATGTTTAATCTTTTTCATATTGGCACCTTTACATTAATTTTCCAGTATAGCAATTACTGTACAATGAATCTTATCTTCATTCAAAATAACCATAGCTCCTGCTTTTTTGATATCGTCTTTCTTTTTTTTTAAATATACACTAGCAGACAACTGTAATATTTGAGCAGCAGAGCTAAAATTCATCGTCAATGTATATGCTGAACAATGATTTTACAGTATTTCATTTCTAATATTCGTACTAATGTGTGCTCCTCGGCATGGAATAATTTGTAGCCCCACTAAAGAAAAGCGACCCGACAGCTGAGACTGCTTTGTTCTCTATAAACTATTTGCATGGTAGAGGCCTGGAAGCCCTGAAAATGTACAAATGCACTACCACTCAATAATGGGGTGTTTGCAATTAGACTCTTCCCCAGGGTAAGTTGTCTGGGATTTCTGATCACTGTGCTCTGAGGTAGCCAAATGGCTGACTAGGAGCGCCCAACATAGGGAACCCAAGGAGGCCCGTTGCTTTGACTCCGAATGTTAGGGACCAAAATGGGCACTCCACGCTACTCCGAGCAAAAGAGATTTAGTCAAAGCCGCAAGGTACAAATATAAAATTGCAAATGAGGAAACAAAGCAGAATTGAGAAGCTCAGCATGGGAAGTTCTGGAGTGAGCAGGAGCCCTAAAAGATACAAAAACCTTTTGGGAAATTATCAACCAACCTTTATTCACTGAAGATGTGAGGCAGATGGACTCACTGATTTTGAGAGATGCTTGGGTAGCTCATTTTACTGGCACTTTTAACCTGCAGCACAAGGGGGTAGAGGATATTACAAGGGATCTGCCCGTAGATCTATCTGCAGCCCCCCAACTTTGTTTATCCATCACAGTATCTGAGGTTGAGGAAGCGTTAGCTCAGGGGATACACCTGAAAGCACCAGGCACAGATGGGGTGCCCCTTGAACTCTTTAAAAGTAATCCTGACTTGTGGGCACCACTGTTGATGAATGTCTTTAAGGCATTTATCATTGGCCCCATGCCTGTATCCTAGAAGCAGGCATTAGGGGTCCCTGTTTTTAAAAGGGGCAATAGAAGTGACCTGGCATGCTATAGGCCAATCTCACTTATTGATGCCACAGCTAAGGTGCTAGGCAGAGTCATACATTGCCTGTTGGGAGGCCTGACCAACCATCACAGGGGTCATGTATAAAACACAATATGGTTTCGGGAGGGAACTAGGGATGACTGAGCAATGTCTTAATCTGTCCTTAATTATTAACAAATACGGGAAGGCCAGGAAGGGTTCTATCCCCCTGGCCTTCATCGATTTGTCCAGTGTTTTTGACACTGTTGATCGGGATACATTGTGGTGTATGATGGAAAGCATGGGTGTAGATGAAGAACTGGTATCCCTCCTCCGTAGGTTATACTTTAATACAGTCACCATAAGATACGGCACCCAATGGGAAAAAACGATCTGATGGTCTCAACAAAGGATGTCCGACAAGAGTGTATTTTAGCCATCTTCTTGTTCATAATATACACAATATACACAAATGGTTTGGAGGCCCTTTTACTAATTAGGGAGCTTGATTTTCCTAAAATTGGCAGCAAATCAGTTCCGCAGACTATACAGTGTTAATGGCCACAACAGAAAATAGCCTTTAAAATACCTCTATATTTTTAAGGATTTTATGTCCTCACTCGACCTAAAAGGCAATTTTATCAAATCATATATCATGGTGTGTGTCCCTGAGACCACGAAACCAACAATTTTGTCGTACAGGACCAGAGAACAGAAAAGGTAGACAACTTCACATACCTGGGGAATTTATTCAATAACCAGTTAAATTGGGAATCACTTGCTACAGCGAGAGGCCATCATACAAAAAGGGCTGTGGATGGGCTATTGCGCTTTGCACGTAAATTGGGACCCAAGCCTGTGAGGGAACTAATTACCCTATATAAAGACAAATGCCTTTTTATTGCAACATATGGGGCAGGGGGGTGGGGACATCATAAAAGTCATCAGCTACAAACATTGGAAAACAAATTCACTAAAAGGTTATTGATGACCCCTAATAGTGCCCCCATACGGCTATGTCACAAGGAACTGAGGCTAGAGTTTGTACAGGGTCGCATAGCTAACTCCCCTTTGTTTGTATTGGCAAAAATGTGGCTGTCTGAAGAACTAATGTTTTCACGAGAAGTAATTATAGACTGTCAAAACCTGGCCAATGCTCTAAAAATATCATGGCTGCGCTTCTTGAGAGAAACAATCAATAGTCCGTATGGAATTAAACTGATGACTACCCCCTCCATTTCCTTCAATGGGGAAATTGATATAGCCATATACAGGACTGGGAACATTCTCATTCAAGCATCTGACCGTCACTGTAACATCTTTGACAGACATTTCAGTACCATGGCCAGTTTGACCTCTCAACTGGTCCAAAAACCCTAATTGCCTTTCTCCTCCTTAAATCAACTCACTCTCCCCAAATAGTCCCACCTTCCTCCTCCGACGCTGCCATCTTCACTAAGGTCCGCCGGAATTGTTCCATCAACCCAATCACCCCTTCAGAATTTCACTGTCATGCTTTGCCCTCCTTACCGACTTCCCAGCCCTCATCAATGGGCAACCTCTCCAACCCTATCCCTGATAATTCTCATGCCCGCCTAGGTTTGTGGGCCCTGCCCTTCAACCAGTTTCAGCTAATTCTAGAGCTGATACCTCCCCTTCTAACGGTACACCTGCTTCACCCCTGCTGTTGAGGGCCAACCTTAGAACCTTAGTCACAGACCCAATTCCCAGTGTAGGTCCCCATGGCTCCCCTGTACCCAGAACGACCACTCACACTCCTACTCTCACCAACCCTCGAGCACCCCCTGTCCCAACCAACTTCATTATTGCTCCTTCCAAACATGCACCCTATACAATTGCCTTCTTTTTGTTATCCTACTGCTCTCTCCTCTATGTTCAGAGGCACGGGAGCTAACAAAGTCCATTCCAATTGGCATGATGATGTCTATTCCCTGAGAGCAACCTCTTACTATCTCTCTTCCAACTCTTACCCTTATCTAATGGCAGACCCAAAGCACAAGACACAGAGATGATTAAATCCTAGTCCTAATATGATATTGCCCTCCCTTGTAACTGATCACCCTCCTATCGTGGGGTTACCCTCCCCAGTATACATTTACCCTACTGCGTCTTCCCCCAACCTCACTGCGGGATTCCCCTCAAATTCTATTGTACAGAGTCTGAACAGAATGGAACTTAAACTCAACTCTCTGGCTACAGAATTAACTCATCTTTCATGGGAGGTCTCTAACCTTAGCTCCCGGCCCCCCCCACACACTTATGGGACTACTTCTAACTTCTCTCAATTCTCCTCCTGGCTGGCCATTCCCCCTTGCAGACACGCACACAGACATTACCGAGCTCTCTGCTCTCTCTCCACTGCAGAACCAGTCGCCCTTTGCAAATCCTATCTTCCCACGCTCCAGGCGACTGACCATCTCCCCTCCTCCAACATCCCAGTAATAGTGGGCGTAAACCGAGTCCCTGCAACACACAACCCACCCAGACCTCCTGCGCAATACACCACCATCCACACTCTCAAATCAGCTAAGGATAATCCTAACCCTCTTTCCAGCATGCTCGTTAGCTGCAGATCTGCAGTACTACATGCTACGGAGATTGCTAAAACCGTCCTCGGTGAGGCTATTTACATTGCTTTCCTCACAGAAAGCTGGCTCAATGACAACTTGATGGCCATCCTTGACCTACTCACTCCGCCTGGTTACTCCATCATTAGACAGGAAAGACCCGATAGAACAGGTGGAGGTCTAGCCATAATCCACAAAACTGTATTCCAAATCTCCCTTCTTAAGCATGCTGAATACTCAATGTTTGAATATCTTGGCGTGGAACTCAATGTCAAAGGGTCCCCACCTCTCAGACTGCATAATATCTCTTACCCTGGTGAGCTCCCACCTTTCGCGGAAGAGCTTTCCAACCTTCTTACCAATTTCTCCCTTTCCGACTCGAATGTGTTTTTAGGAGATTATAACATTCATTGGAACAATGCTGATGATCCCATTAACAGGCGCCTCGCTGCCCTTCTTGGACTGAACAACCTAAAGCAACTCTGCAACAAACATACCCACATCAAAGGTGCTACACTTGACGCCATCATCACTAGCACCAATCTGGTCTCCCTTACTGACATCGTCCCCATCGACTGGTCTGACCACCACCTCATTTTGTTCCATATCTTGACAAGCCTCTCTCCTCCCCCAGTCCTAAATTACAAACCTATCCCTCCTACTGAACTTGAGTCAAAAATTCAAGCTTAACTGCAACTTCTACCGCACTCCCAAAATGCATACAAGCTTACGGACCACTTCAACAAGGCAATTACCGATGTCCTTGACCAAGTTGCACTGCTTAAACTTAAACAACAAAGAGCAATCCAATCTAAATCTTGATTCAATTCTGAGCTCAATAATGAACAAAGAGGACTTAGATTTACAGAAAGAACTTGGAGACAACACCCCTCTCCTCATTTAGCTCTCCTTAGATCTGCAAGATCAGCTTTTAAGAAGTAGATTTACTGTGACAAAAGCATCTTTCTTCCGTTCACAACTGGATCATGCTAAAAATAGGCCCAGAGAACTCTTTAACATTGTCAGAAGACAAACCTCCTCTGCCCCTCTTGACCTGACGGCCTCCAACGAAATATGTGAGGAAATTGCCAGCTTCTTCAAGGACAAAATTGCCAAAATTGATAAATACTTCCCTCAAAGCATGTCCTCTCACAATCATCAAACCTCTCTTAACATCTCTCCTTTCTCCACACCAACCTAGCCTTCTGATCCTTTCCTCAATCAACCTACTCCAATTGGTTCTGGAGCAGTCCTTTCTAACACACAACCGAAAAACGACACCATTTGGACTAACTTCAAACCCATTTCTGAGCTTGAAGTCTCTAATACCATTGCGAAACCCACTCCCGGCTAAGCTAGTACATAACCTTAACTACATCATTGCCTCTTGCTGGACAAAAATTATGAACACCTCCCTCACCTGCGGGTGTGTCCCTGACTCCCTTCAACTTGGGCAAATCAATCCCGTTCTTAAAAACCACACGGCTGACCCTAATGATCCCAACAACCTCTGTCTCATCTCTAACCTCCCACTCCTAGCTAAAACCATGGAGAAATGTGTCTTACAACAAGTCTACAGACACATAGGCAAATACAACCTACTTGACTCCTTCCAATCTGTTTTCAGAGAAGGCGGTAGTACCGAAACCGCCATGCTTAAAATTGTTGGCGACATTCATCATTCCTTAGAGAATGGAGAGGCTTGCCTTCTTATCCTTCTGGACCTCTCAGCAGCATTCGATACAGTCAATTTTTCATCCTTACTGGAATCTCTCAAGAATCGTTCTGGCCTCAATGGCACTGTCCTAAACCGGTTCACCTCCCAACTCAAACACAAAAAATTCAAATTAACTCCTGCCTCTACAACCCTACTCCTGTCTCTCTGGGTGTACCCCAATGCTCAATTCCCTCCCCTACGCTCTTCAACCTCTTCATGGAACCCCTTACTATCATTTTGAATAAAGCCGGGATCAACTATCACCTGTACGCTGACAACACGCAACTCTACTACAAAATCAATTCGCACAGCAACATCCGTCATCTAAACACCACTCGGAGCAAGATTCAATCCTGGTTTTACTCCAACCATCTACAATTGAACCCCAATAAAATGGAAATCATTCTATTCTCCCCCAAGAGCAACCACCTCCCTATCCAAGGCTGGATCACCAACCTCACAGCCCTAAACTGTCAGCTCACTCTATCCAACTCGACTGAATCCTTAGGTTTCATAAAGGACAAAATGTTGTCACTGAAGGACCATATCAATAACCCAAAGTGTTGTAGACGAATCTAGGACTCTAGTTAAGTATTCCCGATTTATGCCCGTATGTGGTTATATCAAATCATATCCTTATATAGGCATAAGAATCATACCCATATTAAGACATAGCCACTGCTGTCCAAATACGGCAAGGCTACTCCCATAGAATCCTAGAAAGCACAATGTGTTCTTAGATAAACCAAGCCTCCAGCAGCCCAGGAATTCCCCCTGCTTCTGTATTGCTTTGTTCCAGAACTCCCGGAGTCCTGAAAGAACTGCGAGTTCTTAGTGACGTCCTATGTCCAACCTTACGTCAAACTCGGCACCTTCCCGGTATAAATATACCAGCATCTGCCCTAGCAAGACACACAGTGGTTTGGAGCAGATTGACTATCTACTTGCCCGACGCCCTGCTGTAGCAAGTGCCGAAGGAAGCCGACCCTCCCGCTGACGCACTGAGAGAGACGCTGTCTTTTCTCCTGCCGAGAAATCCAGCTCCAGTGTTTTCCTGTCACCCTTGCGGGTTGCTGGGAGATCGAGTCCTGAGAGAGAGATACAATACCTCCTTCATTCTATAACCAAGGTACGGAGCTGATTAGACCTTTAGAGAATTCTGGATTTAGATTCTTGGCAGAAACTATCTTAACTCAAACTACATCTCACTTACTCCTTCCCATGTACTAGGCTTAGGTTAGGTACACCGGGGTAGGCGTATCTTAGAAGCACCAGTTGAGTACGTTTAGTCATTATTTTATCATTGTATGTATTTTATCCATTTTAAACACCGTATGGCTTAGAAACCATACCATGCTTTTACAGTATTATTTTATAGTACTCCTTTTACTGTACGCACTTTACTTTATGACAAGTATTGCGATTGTGGCAATTCACTTCTCTTGCATGAGAAAGAAGACTGCTCAATAAATAACCTCTTTTATTGAAAACGCCCGTCTCTCTGTTTCTCTGCACTTCTGGTGAAACTAAGCATGCACGATTGACTGAGTAAAATAGCTATCTATTGTTTCCGCGACTCTGGAGGTATACTCCTTATTCTTGAGGGAGCAAAGTTGTCATGTTTATGCGGTTGTCAGAAACTAATCCCTTCTTGTAAATTCGAGAAAGTTTCTAGTGACCTCTGAGCTAGATGGCATTCATAATTAAGTCTAACATATTCAATAGAGACCTATTCGACCTAAGTCCTACGTCTAAACTATCGTTTACGTTATTCCAATGCGCAGAGCCTATTGGGAATATAGGACCTACACTACAAAAGGAGCTCATTTCACACTTAAACACCTAAAAAAAATTAAACCCTTCATCCCTCAAGATGACTTTGGGTGGTTCAATCGCTAGTCCTCTCTAAACTTAACAACGCCAACGCTATTCTCACTGGAACCCCTAAAGCTTACCTAGACCCCTCAGATCCGTGCTCAATATAACTGCCTGACTTACAACAGACTGCAAACGGTTTGATCACATCACGCCTGCCCTCAAGTCCCTTAACTGGCTCCCCATCAAAGGAAGATGCTTCTACAAGACCACCTGCATCACCCACAAAGCTCTTCACTCTCAATCTCAGAGCGGGAATTGCCAGACCCATGAGAAGCTCTAATGCTCTTCTCCTCTTTCCCCCGTTAATAAAAAAGAAATCTACCCAGACTCACTCCTTCTGAAGAAATGTGCCTCGAATCTGGAATGCCCTTCTGAGGGACCTTTGTTGTAACCCCTCCTACCACGGCTTCAAAAGAGAACCTAAAAGCCGTCTCCTCGATACATACTGGAGTACGTGATCCTTTCATAACCTGATATCTTGTCACACCTATTTCAGGTCATCTCTCTGCTAATCTGCCGCCTTTCGTTTTCATTGTGTTTTCCTTATTGTCAAGTCAAGTCAAAGATAGCTTTATTCGATAACAGGTATCTCAAAAGCAATAACATTAATACAATCATCAATAAAAAAACGAGTTATCAGATAAGCAACAATTAAAAGATAGTATGCAATCAATAAAAACAATAAAGTCATATTTCCAGAAGATTGTAAGGGCACACTATTACAACTAAAAGCTTGGGACAACAATAAAACTAATTCAATTCCATCTTGTATGCATAATGGTATATAAAGTGACAGTGCAATAAAAATCAACATACCAATTGGCCACAGGATAAAACTATAAGGACATGATAGTTCATTAAAGTGTAGGGATTTAAAACTTACTATCCAAGCGTGGCCAAGGTACTTGGCCACGCCACACGCAAAGAGGGTCCTTGCGTCCGATTTCAGAATGCGCAAAGCAACACTATGTTCATGAGTGCCCAATTGGCTACAAATCGGTTTGAGCCATCTTGTTCTAGCCTTCTTGTAACCGGGACAAGCAAACATAAGATGAGCCACGCTTTCAGTTGGCGCCTTACAGCAGGGGCAGTCCGCAGTTGTCTGATGTGGGGCGCTCTACTTTGCAGTTAGCTCTCGTACCGGGAGTGACCCTTATTGTTTACACCTGCCTTGCTGTCCATGGTCTCTCATGTATTTTATGTTCTAACTATATTTATGTCATTTCTGTGCGTTCTGTTAACACTGGCTCTTGTTAGATTTAACTATGAGTGTTCCTCTGTCACACCTCCCTTATTTTTTTTCTAACTGTATGTAATCCTTTGATTCTACAATTATTTGCCTTTCTCCTGATTAGATGTTGGATATTCTCATGTTCTCGATTGTATTTTGCATGTATATTTTGTTCCATTGATATTTGCCTTGCTCTGCTCCTGTAAAGCGCTCTGATACCTCAGGGTCTAGCCAGCGCTATATAAAACCTTTCAAATAAATAAATAAAATAAATAAATATAATGAAATAGGACAAGGGCACTTTTATGACAACCCTGAATGCTATAGCCGTCATTAAAGAGGCGTTTTACACCAGTGCCAACCCACACTATCTAGAACAAGATGAGATTGGCCTACCACATATGTCCCTTGTCCCACTGCAATATTACCTAACATTTACTACTGATTTGCAGACTAGATTTTATTTAACTAGATTCCGTTTACACACAATGCACTTTTTGTTGGCATTTCCATGTCAAAGTGGGTGGGCTGAAAAGCTCATACCTTGACCGTGTGACAACTCTACGAGCCAAAGCATGATGCACTATATTCTATTCTGCACATTATACAAAAGAGGCGAGGAGTAAATTCTTAGTCCCGTTATTAAGGAAAATCCGCACTTGCACATATATAGATGGTTTTAATTTCATTCACACATTGGGTTCCCCTGATATTTGTTTTGAGGTAGGCAATTACATAAACGTTTCTATGGCTATTAGAAAACGCTATTAGTAAGAGCTCCTGTCCAACAAATGGTTTTATTTCAAGCTGTCTTAAACCGTTCACTGTAGATTTAGAATCTTATGCCTACTGAATTTTATGAACCGTGTAATACCATGCTGCTCTAATTCAATTACTGTGTGTAAAGTATTTTAGGTTCTTGAAATTGTATGAATTTACTTTTTAACCCATTGATTGTAATTGCTTTTTACACTGTGATAATTTTATTGGAAAATGTTATGGTTCTTCAAACAGAAATAAAGTTATTCTTGACTTGTATAAATATACTTAATCATGTGGCTACTTGTTTGATTGCAATGCAATGCTTCTTTCTCACTGTTATGACCTTATGAGAGGGTCGATGAGGACACCATGTTTCCCCCGCTGTCTCCGTATTCTCGTAACGCTGTTCCCACATACGGAGATACACTAAGACCGGGGAAGCAGCAGTTAATTTTGGCTACTACCTCTCGCCTCCAGGGCGTCACGGACAGCTGGGACCTCACAACCAATCAGACCACAGAGAGGCGGGCCAAAACCTCTAAAGGCGGAAGCAGTGCACCCAGAAGGCGCGTGTGCCCGGAGGAAGAGGAGGAGAAGGAAGACGCCGTGCCGGGAGCAGAACGTCAAAGAAGAGGAGAAGACGACCACGGGGAGCCCCAACCTTTAGGAACCAGACGGGGACGGCGGATCTAAATCCTGGACGGAGGAGTGGTGAGCCTTCTGGGACATCCCCCGAAGGAAGAACACCTCAAGGACTGAGAGAAGAAGGCCCAAGCTGCAGCTCAGGAGAGAAGACGACTCGTATAACCTTTAATACTTGCCTCTGGTTGTATACAACTGAATAAAGAATACCATCATTGAGCCCATAACCCGGCCACCTCGCTTCTTCCTCCGCCCCTTCCTCTCACACTTGGTGTCAGAAGAGGGATCCGGAAAGATGGAGGCCGCGATGCAGAAGATGACAGAAGGGCAGGAAAAGCAGGGCCAGGTCATGGAAAAATTTCCGGCCATTGCGGAAGAGGACAGGGAAAGATTGCACAAGACCCTAACAGAGCAAAACCAGACCCAAGAAGCCACATTTGGTCGATTGGCTGATACCCTGGATCAACAGAGGGGCTTTTCTCCACTGCCGCATAAGTATGCTAGCGGTGAGGACCCCAATTGTTTTGTTTCCAATTTTAAGCGTATGGCCAGAGTCGCTGGATAGTCAATAGACAAATGGGGGCAGTATTTGGGACCCCTGTTAACAGGCGACATGCAATCAGTCTATCAGGCAGCAAACCCCCTCGGCCTTACCCCCTGAAGATGTAAAAGGGATATCCTGGAGAGGCTATGTTTGGACAAAGAAACATCAGATTTGTTTGCGACAGGTGAAAGAGGGTCCTCAAGAGACACCATGTGCTCTCTCGTACTGTGTCCGTGACCTGGCCAACCGATGGGGGGGGGAGATATATATATATATATATATATATATATTACCTACTGGCGGTCGCCAGTAGGTATATATAGTTAGGATTTTTTCTCTATGGGATTTTTGAAAATTCTATGTCTAATAACTTTGGCGTTTGTGGACGGAATTGGCAGAAATTTTCAGGGAAATGGAACATTTTGTTTCTGAGCAGCCCCTGAAAATTTGGGGGGGTTTTGTCAAGGGGGGGCCGAGAAAAAAGGGGGGTCCCAAAACGCGTTTTTCCCATGCATTTTTCCATAGGGCGGTTGGCCTCACTTGTAGCCCGAACGGCTGAATGGATTTGCACGAAACTTGGCAAAATTGTAGGCACTGGTAGCCCGATGTGCCTTTGCTAGGTCTCAATATATGTGCTCCAGTGGATTTTGATAAATTAACGTTAAAAAAATATATATATATATCTGTAACAGCGTTCTGGGTAGCGCTCCGGTTCGCGTACTTGACGCGTAACGGAACTTCGCGAAGCGAAGCTGATTGGCTCTTCGGTGTCTGTCAACATTCTAAACAGTCCGCAGCGGCCGCCATCTTGTCTCTCGGTAGGATCGAGAGACAAGAGGAGGCCAAAAAAAGGGGGAAATGACCGTAAGGGGGCACAGTAGATCCTCCCTGACCCACTAGGTTTGATGTGGAGGCTTTAAAAGGGCGCCGCGGGGCAAAAAAAAACCACAAAAAAAATGTTTTTTTTGCATGGGGAGCGCCCGGTACGCTTTTGTGCAATGGGCGGTGGTAATCTAAATGATATGGGGGGGGGGCAGCGTTCAAAGCACATCAGTGTGCATAAACACAAAAATGTTTTTATCTACCACGTACTTGACTTATCTCTCTGAGATGCAGTCCCTTGTGTTTCGGCAATGGTAGTCTGTTCATTACATAGATCGCCCGTGGGCGGTAGTACAGACCACGCGTAGGAAAGGGTCAAAAGCCAGGGGTATAGGAGTATGTAACAAGCGAGCCATTTAATTGAAAAAAGTAAACATGAGAAACGGTTGCAGGATCAGTGAAGGTTGATTTTATAATTGAAAGTATATAGGGTTGTCCGTATTCCTAGTCAGTACCCTTCCCCGCACGCCATGTGCACAAAGACCGCATACATCCCCCATAACGTCAAGGCTAAGTAACTAGAACGTCATAAGGAGTTGCAAGTCGCTCCCATACTTGCGCCATTTTGGTCTAGGCCAGGCAGGTCCAGAGTATAGTTCAATGTCTCCAATAAGTAGCGGCAGGACCAGAATCCTTTTCGGCAGTTCTGGCTTCGTCATTACGAGCACTAGAAAACAAGACATTCTGGGCAATACCATCCTTGACGCAGCCCTTTATTCTACAAGATGGTGTCTTTCAAAAGCCAGGGGTATAGGAGTATGTAACAAGCAAGCCATTTAATTGAAAAAAATAAACGTGACAAACGGTTGCAGGATCAGTGAAGGTTGATTTTTTAATTGAAAGTATAACAGGATTAGTTACAATAAAATCGTCAATACGCATACCATGGGTGAGTATCATGGGTAACATTACTTCGAAGCTTTATTAATACAATAATCAATAATGAAAAATCGACATCAATAGGGTTGTCCGTATTCCCAGTCAGTACCCTTCCCCGCCCGCAATGTGCATAAAGACCGCATACATCCCCCATAACGTCAAGGCTAAGTAACTAGAACGTCATAAGGAGTTGCAATTCGCTCCCATACTGGCGCCATTTTGGTCGAGGTCAGGCAGGTCCAGAGTATAGTTCAATGTGTCCAATAAGTAGCGGCAGGACCAGAATCCCTTTCGGCAGTTCTGGCTTCGTCATTACGAGCACTAGAAAACAAGACATTCTGGGCAATACCACCCTTGACGCAGCCCTTTATGCTACAAGATGGTGTCTTCCATTCAGAAAATATTGTTGGCAGCATTTTGAAAGGAAAGATAAACGGCCGTTCTCCTAGTGAGTCTGGACCAGGCCGCATTGCGAGGGCACCGCAGGACGTGTCTTCAGGTCAAACGGATTGTGGGACAAGGTCCAGAAGACAAGAGTCACCAAAAGGCTAAAAGTCCCGCCGCACCCTGGGAGCCGGCCGCCTATGTCGGGGGCGATCTCAGATGGTGTCTTCCATTCAGAAAATATTGTTGGCAGCATTTTGAAAGGAAGGATAAACGGCCATTCTCCTAGTGAGTCTCACATTGTTACATTTATGAAGAAAAATCCTGAAGAATGTACAAACTGAAAACCAGTTTTTGTCTGCATAGCATCAGCAGCAACACTTGAGTCAGCTTTGTGTGAAGCCGCCATCTTGATCCAATCAATACCGTCCCCCTGCACACATTCAGGGACCAGGCCGCATTGAGAGGGCACCGCAGGACGTGTCTTCAGGTCAAACGGATTGTGGGACAAGGTCCAGAAGACAAGAGTCACCAAAAGGCTAAAAGTCCCGCCGGACCCCGGGAGCCGGCCGCCTATGTCGGGGGCGATCTCAGGCCACACCAGGGCAACAAGACTTGGGGAGGGGGCAGGAGCCAAGTGACCCCTCCCAGTCCGCGCCACCACACCGCCCCTCGGGGGCCTCCGTCTAGCGGCTCAGGGAGGCACCGCAGGCAGCGGTTCTTCAGATCAGTGGCTCTCACCGGCAAGGCTCCCCTCCGTCAGCAGCGATCGTTGGCGCTGTGGTTGCGGCCGGAGGCCCCGCCTAGTCAACGCCCCGGCCTCTCCATGTCGTAGGCCGCAAGAGTGGGCGCAACTCAGCTGGCCGAGCCAGACTTGGGGAGGGTGCAGGAGCCAAGCGCCCCCTCCCAGTCCGCGCCACCACACCGCCCCTCGGGGGCCTCCGTCAAGCGGTTCTGTGAGGCACCGCAGGCAGCAGTTCTACAGATCACAACAGAGTCTCATGCTCGATCGATTGAGCTGGCCGAATCAGGCAACATGAAGGTGGGAGGTGGGGGCACCTCTTGCTCAACCACCACCTGAGGAGGTGGTACTCTCTTCCTAGGAGGTGGTGGTGGGGATGCACCAGCTGAAGCTACAACACTTGCCATTGCTAAGTGATGAAAAAAGGTCTTCCTCTCACAAAGATGAAAGTCTGAGTGAGGAAACAAGGAGGGGTTTTCATCATTTGGGACAAAAAATAGTTCTAAACCAATGAAAAGTGTTATTTTTAGGTCACATGACCTATCCTTACATCATTAGGAAACCAAAAGTGAAATGAACCAATGAAAAGTTTTATTAACAAGTCACATGACCTGTTATGCTTACGTTACGCGCTTCGCGCCGCGCCCCGGATCGCTTCCGGGAAGCTGCGCTTCGCCTCGCTTCGCGCACCGGGTGCGCTAACGCGGCGCGTCATATGACGCATTACACGACAACGCGATACTACAGTGTTTCTGGATGTTTCAGACTGAAGCTGGCGTCAGCATGAGAGCACCCCGTGGCTACGTCGTGGCCATTCCGCGAGCAATCATGGCAGTCGCTCCCCACCGGAAGTCTGCGGGAGTCGGGGGCCCCGGTGACTCTTGTAGAATCTTCAAGGCTGAGGGGACGCTTTTGGGAATGGGGCCCATGCCCTAGCAGTCAAGCGTCCGAGTTCCAGGGTTGCCCAGAGCCATGCTTGCAGGCCAGGCCCAAGTCTGTGGAGCCGACCGCCATTTCGTGAGCTCCGTGGCAGCCGCCTGTCGCTGTACCGCAAGAGTGGGTGCAATTCAGCCGGATGTCGGGTGAGACGCTGTAATAGCAAGAGCAGGTGTAACTCAGCTGCCGAGTGAAGCGCTGGGGTGCAGGTGAGAAACCTCAACCTGGGGAGGTGGGGGAGGCTCGTTCGCACCGCCTCTCCCTTCCAGTGCACCCCACGCCGTCTCCTGGCGCAGGTATATGTGATGGTCGGACCAGGGCACCGCAGGACGTGTCTTCAGGTCAAACGGATTGTGGGACAAGGTCCAGAATGGAAGAGTCACCGAAAGGCTAAAAGTTCCGCCGGACCCCGGGA
This sequence comes from Lissotriton helveticus, assembly GCF_964261635.1. Classification (NCBI taxonomy): domain Eukaryota; kingdom Metazoa; phylum Chordata; class Amphibia; order Caudata; family Salamandridae; genus Lissotriton; species Lissotriton helveticus. Next base: position 1,143,450,599 of record NC_136063.1, on the reverse strand, counting down.
GCGGGCCGCCTATGTCGAGTGAAGCGCTGGGGTGCAGCTGAGAAACCTCCACCTGGGGAGGTGGGGGAGGCTCGTTCGCGCCGCCTCTCCCCTCCAGTGCACCCCACGCCGTCTCCTGGCGCAGGTATATGTGATGGTCGGACCAGGGCACCGCAGGACGTGTCTTCAGGTCAAACGGATTGTGGGACAAGGTCCAGAATGGAAGAGTCGCTAAAAGTTCCGCCGGACCCCGGGAGCCGGCCGCCTATGTCGGGGGCGATCTCAGGCCACACCAGGGCGACAAGACTTGGGGAGGGGGCAAGAGCCAAACGCCCCCTCCGAGTCCGCGCCACCACACCGCCCCCCGGGGGCCTCCGTCAAGCGGCTCATGGAGGCACCGCAGGCAGCAGTTCTTCAGATCAGTGGTCTCACCGGCAAGGCTCCCCTCCGTCAGCAGCGATCATTGGCGCTGTGGTTGCGGCCGGAGGCCCCGCCTAGTCAACGCCCCGGCCTCTCCATCTCGTAGGCCGCAGAGTAGTCGGGGAGAAATCCCGGGAACGGCGGCATGCATTTGGATCGATGTTGCAGCAGGCTGCCATGTAAATAGTTATTTAATAAAACGTTTTACCCTGTTACTTTGCTGGTGTGTTGTATATATTTATAATATTTGCATAGGGTTTGTCGTTATTTTGGGCGGGGTGGGCGGCGGAGCCGAGCTGTCTTGCAGCCATCATGGCGTCGAGCTCGGTTCCTCTCACTAGTTTCATATTTCTCATGAGGGGTTGTTCATAATGTTTCTATTTTAGCGAGGTCAAAAAGAGATCCCATTAGCGACCTACTGATTTTGCTTGATTCCTTTTGTTTTTTCTAACGATTTTTCACTATCTGCAAAGACTAAACAGAGTATTGCGACTCTGTGCTTGTTTGTAAATAGAGAATGAACCAAAGAGAACCAATTCCAAAACAGTAAATGCTTGGATAACAATCAATCTAATGGAGAGGGAAGCAGGCACGACGGATTACAACGGGGGCAAAGGCCTGCGTTACCTACCCTTCACTATCTGCAAAGAGAGAATACTCGTAAAAGAAAAAAGGGGGGGGCAGCGTTCAAAGCACATCAGTGTGCATAAACATGAAAATGTTTTTACCTACCACGTACTTGACATTTTAAAGCTTTTGATATTTGCTAATAAAAAAACATTGCAATTCACTGAAAAAACCATAGGTTATAGACCATATATAGTTAGGAATTAGCATTTAAAAAACCTTATTTTACTCACACAAAACCATTGAAATTCCATATATAGTTAGTTGCACTAACTATATATCGCGCATCCGCAATCCACTGCTGATGATGTCACATATTACATCATTCATGACATGGTCAGTGACATCACTGATGACATCACTGATGACATCTCAAATGACATCACTGATGACATCACTGATGACATCTCAAATGACATCATTGATGACATCACTGATGACATCTCAAATGACATCACTGATAACATCTCAAATGACATCACTGATGACATCACTGATGACATCTCAAATGACATCACTGATGACATCACTGATGACATCTCATTTGACATCAATGGTCACATCACTGATGATATCATTCATGTGACAATACAATGCATCTCCTCACACTTTAATATAACCTCTGTTACACCCAGTGTTAAATACAGAATATAATTTTTTAAACCATTGACACACCAATACTAGTTACTACATACGCACTCACTGATTCCTATGTCTACACACACATTCACTCATTCACCCATACAATCATTCATACATACAATCACTCATCTTTACAACACTATCATATGCACTCATACACCTATACAGACACTCACACTCTGCCACTCATCCATGGAGTTACTCACACACCTAGTCAGTCCTGTAAAGAATCAATCACACTTCCATTTTCTAATCTATACAGTTAAACATAGAGTACCTTACATTTTCAAACATATACTAACACATACTTACTCTCTTATACAATCATTGATACAAGAACACATTGATCTGCACAGAGTCACACATCTCCCAGCCAGCCATACACACACACTCAGTCTCCCATACAAATACTTGCACAATCAATCAATAACCCATATAGTTACTCATATAGCTACTGATCAACACATGCAGCAGTTTACAGAACAACAGACATAATGATGCACAAATTAAGACAGTTTAGTCACTAACCCATGCACTCAGTGAGACACATTTAATCACTCACTCATACAGTCAGTCACGCACCTACTAAATCCTTCATCAAGACACTTCTACATCTACTCATTCTTCAATATGTAAAACATATTTAAACTTTACAGAAACACACAGTCACTGTGAATATATATATATATATATATATATATATATATATATATATATATATATATATATATAAAGCGCCTGGTTACGCCATCCCAGCGTGTCCCCGCGCTGTGAAGAGCAAAAACCCGCCAGATAACATCCACAGAAAACCCCTCCCTAGTTTGTGCACCTAGATGGTATAAAGATGAGTTTTAAGGCGACTCCTGAACTTGGCCTCTGACCTTTCCAGTCTGAGACCCACCGGGAGTTTGTTCCAGCTTTGTGCGACTATGGCTCTGAAAGAACGTCCCCCCATTCTGGCTTACATGATCTGAGGGATTTCAAGCCGACCAGTCCCTCCTGAACGAAGATCTCTACCTGGCACATACCTGGTGACCAAGTCTCCCAGGTATGACGGGGCCTTGTGCCAGAGAACATGATGGCATATTAGGAGGGAATTGAAAACTCTGATGTCAACTGAAGAGGACATTATGGAGAAAATCTATTTAGAACAGTTCCTTTCTTCCTTGTATCCCGCTGCACAAAAGTGGGTCAGGTAGCATACCCAATTGACTTTTGAGAGAGCAGTGGAGATTGCTGGTGCCTTCCATAGATCACAGGAGCTGCAACGGGGCAAAGAAGAGCAGCACTGGAGATTGCCATCTGGAGGTCATCCCGAACAAATAGGCCTTCTACTCCTCCTCCTCAACCAGAGACAGCGGCTATCATGCCATCCCCTGTACTTCCTCCTCCCCGGCCATCCACAGTACCTCCCGGACCTCAATGTTTTACCTGTGGTGCCTATGGCCCTATTGCCCGAATGTGTCCTCAAAAGGAGGAACCGATGGAGGTTGGCCTCACCCACACGTACGACTGCAACCCCATGGGAAAGAAACCCCCTTATCATAGGACAGTACAGGTAAACGGGGAAGACAGAAGAGCCCTAATGGATACGGGATGTCTTCAGAGTGTGATGCAACCATCGCCCATTACTGAAGGGGTCACCAGAACCACGGGAGAGGTTAACATTCAAGGTGTCCATGGTGAGAACAAACAATATCCCACTACCGATGTGCAGGTTCAACACGGACCCACCTACCAACCCGTATTCCTGCAAGTAGGGTTGGTACCGCGCCGGCCAGAAACATTAGTCCTTGGGTCCGATTATCCACATCTGTCCACAGTGGTACCAGAACAAGGTGTTGATCGGGATGATTGGTTTCAGTCCGCTCCTTTTGCAAAGGAACCTTTCTTGGCCAGCCCCTCTGTGAAAAACCCGAAAAGCAGGAACCAGAAGGGAAAAAAGACACTGGACTAGGATTGCTCTGACTCAGACAAGCGAAGACACCCTCTGGCAATACGATAGGGGTTTCTTTGCTGCACAAAGGGAAGATCCAACCTTAATAGAGGCTTGAAACCAGGCCAACAACATCAAAAACCCTGACCAAGGAGATCCTCAGTTCCTTACAAAGGGAGGGCTAGTATATAGAAAGGGGGGAAAAAAACAACCTCTCCAGTTGCTTGTGCCTCAGTCCTTTAGAGAGAAAGTGATGTTCTTCGCACTTAGCCACTTGTTAGCGGGGCACTTTGGGGAGGAAAAGACAGAGAAAGATATTTTGGGGAAATTTTAATGGCCAGGGATATAGCAGCAAATCCGTCAGTACTGTAGAAAGTGCCCAATCTGCAAAAAAAGAACAGTCTGTATCGACCCCCTAAGGTGCCCTTGCGTCTTTTACCCATTATTGAGGAACCATTCTCTTGTGTTGGGATGGATATTATTGGCCCCTTACTCCCCTCCCGAAGCAGATGTAGGTCCGTGTTGGTAATAGTAGATTACGCCACCAGGTTCCGCGAAGCGGTGGCCCTTCGACACCCTAATGCACAACAGATAGCCAAGGCCATGGTGAATATATTTTCCAGGGTGGGTTTACACCGGGAGGTAATAACAGATCAAGGAACGCCCTTTGTCTCCCAACTTATGAAGTAGGTATGTTCACAGTTAAAAATAAAACAGATACTAAGGGACCCCTCACAGGCCTTCCCAGGGGCTGCCCGATACAGATCACCTCACAGGCTTCAAGTACCTCGGCATCCATATAACCGCTAACCCTGCAGACAGATTCGCACGTAATCTTCTCCTACCCTTGCAGAGACTCAAAAGAGACTCTGAGCGCTGGATGAAACTCCCACTTCCGCTGCTATGCAGAGCCTCCCTGTTTAAAATGATGTCCCTGCCCCGATTCCTATATGTCTTTCAAAATTCATTAGACCTAGTTCCTGCCAGCTATTTTAAGGAGATCGAGACCCTACAACGCCATCTGCTATGGAACGGGAAGCCACGCATTGCGCTATCCAAACTCAACCTCACTTGGTACGACGGCGGGATCGCTCTCCCCGATCTTAAAAAATACTATTGGGCGGCTCACCTGACAGCCATTAACCACGGCACCTACAGGCAGGCAGGCGACCCGGGCTATGCGATGGATCAATGGATACTGTCTGGAGGGAACTACAACCGAGCGTTCTATTCGAACACCGGGAGATGCCAACTGACCGGGCCAACCAAACAATCGGTGCAGGTCTGGAAGGCAGTCTCCAGGAGCATGGGGTGGGAACATAAAAAAACCCTGGCTACGCCGCTATGGGATTCAGAAAGACTCAGGAATCTCTGGTCCACTAAAGGTATCGACAAATGGGACCTCATAGGCATATCGAAAATAGGCGACCTATGGGTAAAAGGTGAGGTCAAGTCATTCTCCACCTTACAACAAGAATATGAGCTTGCTCCTACAAAGTATTTTAGATACATACAAATCTGCCACGTCTTATACTCCTGTCTCCAAAAGAGAGAGACCCCTACTGACGCCACACCTCTTGAAGACAGACCCTCGATGGCTATTTACCAACAAAGGCCATCTCACTCACATATAAAAAGTTAGTGAACCACACAGGAGACACCCTAGTGAGATTGCAAGAGAAGTGGGAAGTGGGCATAATACTAGATGATGAAGACTGGGTGGCAGCGGTGTCTTCACCACGAGAGGTAGCCATTGCAGCAAAGTTGAGGCTAATCCAAATTTTGCACCGAATTTATATCACGGGACCTGGAATGGTACAAATGGGTAGAGCGCCTGATGGTACATGTAGAAGGGGCTGTGGAAACGACGGTACTTACCTCCACATAATATGGGAATGCCCGCATGTCCAGAGGTATTGGAAGAAAATACATGAGGTTCTGGGTGATGTGTTAAACCTTACACTCACCCTTGAGGCTAAGAGATGTCTCCTGAATGTGTGGGAGCCAGGGGACCTCAACACAACACGCATAACCTGGGTTACATTGGGGCTTATGATAACCAAACGCAACATTGCTCAGAAGTGGGGGGCATCGCAGGCGTCGGCTGTGTGTGCATGGAAGAAAGACATGGATTGGTGCATGTTTCAGAAAAAGTATGTCTATGTAGCCAGGGGATGTCCCAAAAAGTGGTCCCGCATCCGGAATGACTGAAATGAATATAGGGGGAATCTCTGTACCCCACCACTGATACCAGCTCAAGATGAAACGTTATAGACATGGCATGAATCACCAGTAATCACCACATTGTGTAAACCCCAGAGAAGTACTGGCTACTCACCGTTCGAATTTCTGTATGGACAGCAACCCCACACTCTATTTGATATGGCCAGGGAGGAATGGGAAGAAAGACCCAAAGGGACCAAACCCCTCCCTGAATATGTCATGAACCTGAAAACCCATCTTCAGGGAATACGTAGCATATGTAGTGCACATCAGGAAAATGCACAGGAGAGCCAGAGGCGACAATATGATAAGACCACTCAAGAGCATACCCTAAGAGTGGATGACCATGTTCTACTCATGATGCCTACGTCCGACCACAAAGATGTTGGGTAAGTGGCAGGGCCCATTTAGTATTACAGAAATAGTCACCCCAGTTACATACCACCTCGAGATGGATCCCCAGAATAAAAACAATACACAGATTTTTCACATAAATCTGTTAAAAAATGGTACGTGTAAGTACCCACTCCTGTGTCATGAGTCTCCCTGTGTCAAAAGTCAAGTCAAAAAGATTTTATTTGTGTAGGTACTCAGCTGAGGACCACAAATATAACAAAAAATGAAATAAGAATTTACAAAAGATAAGTACATCACAAATTAATATAAAGCTAGCGTAGATTTAAAAAATTTGTACAAATTATAACATACAAACTCATTCGGGGGGTTGATACCCGCTATTAATATTTCGGATTCCTTTACTAGCCTGCAGGATCTATATATCGGCGAAATATATTGAGCGCGAGCTGCTACTACTTTAAAGTTGGGGCAAATGAACAGTAAGTGTTCCACAGTCTGCTCACCCCCTTGACATAACAAACACAGATGGGAGTAATCTCCAAGTGACCATTTTGATTTAAAAGATTGTACTGGTAAAATCCCTGTTCGGAACATAAAAATCACCCTCCTTGCACTATGAGAAAGACAAAATGAAATATAAGGCTGTATATTCTTATACTCTATAAGTGTAGTAAAGGGTTTGAATATTTTTAGCCGCTGGCTGTGAGCATAGTCCAAATCATAACTCAACCTAGGAGTAAAACATTTAAGAAAGAGTTTTAGTTGTGACACGGACCAAGTCTGTAGGATTTCTATAGAAATTTCAGCCATTTGGAACGCCGCAGACATGTTCACTAGAAAAGTTTGTTTATCTACATCTGGGCCAAAAGTCTCTTTTTGTAGCAGAAATCTGAGGGTACCCTCCGTAGCATGAAGGAGATTATAGGCCCATCTAATTATGTTTGCCACAGCAGTGGCAAAAGCACTAGTAATTCCGAATTCCAGCCGTAAAACCTGGACTGGTGTTGCAATTGGAACCTTCATCATTTTTTTCAAGATTTTCCCCTCTTGACGGTCCATGAAGCCCCATTGTTGAATGGGAATGTATTCTGTGGCATATGACAGGACTGCAGGTATTTTCACTTTGTATATTTTTATTAGTGAGGAAAAATGCCTGCTCCCCGTAGCGCTATATAGTCTTGATAGAGCTCCTGCATGTAAGTCAGATTTTTTCTTTAACTTCTCAATATGCTTTGTATTTGATAGGTTCTTGGAGAGAATCCTGCCAAGATAAATATATTCTTTTTCTTCATCGACCTTTTCATCTCCTAGCCTCCAATTATATTTGGCACTTTTCTTCCTCCCAGAAAAGGCTACAACTTTGGTTTTTCTTACGTTCGGAATTAAGTAATTATCATTTGAATATTTAAACAAAATATCTAGGGAATTTTGCAGACCAAATGGCGTGAGATCGAACAAAACTATATCGTCCGCATAAAGCAACGTATAAACTCTTTGCTGGTTAATTTTCGGGGGCAAACTTAATCCCTTTTGTAATTGTTTAGGCAAATCATTTAAATATAACGAAAACAACATGGGAGCAAGAAGACACCCCTGCTTGAGGCCATTTTCAGTATATATTACATTCGTTAGTCCTTTTTCGCCCCCCATTTGGACTCGACACCAAGTTGTTGTATGGAGACTTATTATGACCTGTAGCAAATGTTCATTAATTCCCAAACTCCTCAATTTTTTCCACAATGTCGGACGATCCACTCGGTCGAATGCAGTCGAGTAATCTATAAAAGCCATGTAGACCGTCTGTTTTCTTCTTGTGACATATTTGTCCAGGAAAAACTGAATTATAGCAATGTTATCTGTAACAGAGTGTTTGGGTCTGAAACCTGACTGGAACATGGGTATCAAACCCATCGAGAAGGCCCAGTTTTTTAATTGCAAGAGTATCTCTGCTGCGAAGATTTTCCCGGTAGCATCCATCAGCGCTATTTGGCGATAATTTCCTGCTACCGTTTTGGAACCTTTTTTATGAATTGGGATAATTGTACTCCCTTGCCATGACTTGGGTACTTGACCAGTGGACAGAATATGGTTAAAAAGTGGGGTTAGTAAAAGGCTCCATTCTTTAGAATTTGTCTGCAGGGCCTTAATAGGAATTTGATCGGGGCCAAAAGCTCCTGTACTTCTTGCCCTCCTGATGTGTGTTTCTACCATTACAGTTGTTGTTTTCGGGATTACTTTTTCCTTAGCTTTTTCCTCCACTTTATGTGTACAGTTAGTTTGTGATTTGTCCACGTTTGTTTTATAGAGTTCTGCCAAGTAGGAATCCCACTCTTTCGGAGGAACAGGTACTGCTTGTAGTTTCTTTTTTGTCCCCGATAGTTTAGCTATTATGGACCAATAGGTTCTCTGGTTTGATTCTTTGGCAGCAATTTGTAGTTCAACCCAGTTATGATCTTGAAGGGTTTTTCTCTCACTTGTTTTTTCTCTTCTGAATTGATTTTTCAATTTATTTATTTCCTTCTTTTTAGTAGGAGAGGGGTAAAGGTATTGAGCACGTATCAATTTATTTAAGGTCTTCTTTATCAATGAGTTCCCGATTTTGTTGTTATTTTTCCTTTTTGAGTTAATATTGTTTTTATGAGAATTCGTTTTAATTATTACCTCCTTAAGTTCAATGAGCATTGTCTCAAAATTTTCAATAGGGTCTTCAGAATATTGATTCCTTAAGAAGTGTTGATGCTCGACCAAATTTGTCATTTTACTCAAAGAGGATGGATTCCAAAAGATACGTCTCCGTTCACTGTTTACCAGAGTTTCTTTCCTATCGAGAGTCATCAGACCTTCTTCTGCGGACGGAACCAACCAACTGGTACTAAGTTGCATGACGGCATGATCACTGTCTATGGTGAAATTGGAGCAGAGATGTGACATAGTTTCGAACTGGTCCTTGCCACAGATGATGTAATCTATTATTGACGGTCTCCCATTTCCCTGTCTTGTGTACGAAGCCGGGATATCGCCTTCCACATTCCCATTAAGAATAGTTCCATTTATGGAAAGCAGTACTGTTAACAGTGTTTTCCCTCTTTTGTTAGATCGGATATCATTGGGGAATTGAGGGATTAAAGGTTCCAAGTTTTCCTCTTCCAAAATTTTTCCCCACTTTTTTATTTCTGTGTTTGAAATTTTCCCGTTAAAGTCACCCATTATCAAGTAAGATGGAAACATATGGGCTTCTATTATTTGTATAATAATTTGCAGGGTATCGTCATATAAGGTATCGTACTTTTTTCCTGGAGGGGCATATACGTTGAAAAGCAACATTATTCTCATTGAGGTTAAGTTATAGGCATTCAGAGACAGTTTGATACATTGCACATTTTCACTATTGGTTTCCACTATCTCTTGTGCCCACAAGTGATCCTCTCTCATTAAAATAGCCAATCCCCCTTTAGCATGGCCCCGATATGAGGCTTTCGCACATATGTTATACACATAGTAACCTTTTTGTAAAAAGGGCTCAGTTGCCCAGGTTTCTTGAAGGGTCAATATGTCTGGCTGAGTAATGAGGACTTCCTTCATTTTTTTCCTTGATCTACCAGCAATGTTCCACGTTGTGACCTTTAGACCTTGGTTAAACAGGGTACTTTAATTGACTTGAGCCTTTGTTATAGTTTAACATCCCTGGTAGCCAGGTCCATGAATTCTCAAATTTATTTTCAGCAGCATTTTTTGCCTTTGATTCTATGTGCCACACTTCCCTTTCCCCTTTTTTTACACGAATTTTCAGAAACTCTTCTCCCTGTTGAATATCTCTAATTTGGATACCCTCCAAATCTCTTACAGTCCCCAAGGATTTTTGTCCCTCATTCCGATGCAGTGAGGAGAAAAGTTGAGTGTTGATATTAAGAGTTGGATTATTTTTGTTTCCTTTAAGCTCAATTTTCTTAATGACATCGTAACCAAATCGATATATTATCTCTTTTTCCTTCAGGATAATACTTGGTATTACTGGAGACCAGAACGAGACCATTGCAATTTTGCTCAGACCTCGCTTTGGAAATGATACTAAATCGATGTCACTACTTGTCATAAATTGGAGAGATTTTATGTTTTGTAAAAGGTGAAGGATCCTGCTTCTGTTCAATGGAGTATTGTCAGTTGGAAATAATTCTTCAAATTGAAGGACATTTGATTGTGGGTCAATCTTCCAGTCATTATCCTCCTCAGAGATAGTTTTATCAGCATTTTCATGTCTTGTCGTTAAAACCGTGTTTAATGGGAAATATACATCCGCCTTAGGATTCAAGGTTCTCTCTGTATCAGTGCTTGTTCCTTTGGGGGATTCTCCTTTTTTAATCCTACATGGCTTATTTATCTCGTCATTTTCCTCCTGTAGATCTTTTTGAGGTATTATAATTTTTTGAAATTTCAATTTGCGGTTTTGCTTTTTGTGAATCCTTCTTAGAGGTTTTTTCTTCTTTTTGTTTTTTCCTTTGTTCATATCATCCTTAACTATGTTTGGTGTTGTTTCTCCTGAGAAAATTTCTGGGTTAATTTCTACATGCAATTCCTCGATTTCTTTTACTGAGTTTTTATGAGATCTTTCCTTTCTCGTTTTTTTGTTAAAGATCGGGAATTGTTTTTGCTTTTTTGGGGGGTTTTCTCTAAACAATCGTTTTAAGGAGAGTAGGGTGGATTCATTAAAAGATTCCGTTTTTTTCCTTTTATCCGTTGGTTTAAGATCATCGTCTGATGTCTGAGTAGAAGAGTGATGGGTAGTTTGTTTGTAAACATTTTCTTTTCGCGCCTTGGTGTCCTCTAATTTTTCTTCTTTGATTCTTGAGGACTCCTTTTTCCTTTTCTCTTCTACTAGGAACTTCAAAATGCCAATTTGGACATCCAAAGTTTGGTCAGAGTTTTCAAGGATGTTACTTAAAAAGGAGAGAACTGATTCGAGAATCTCTTGTAATGTGAAGAGAGCCTTTGAAAGAGGAATAGTAGATTTTTCATGATTATTGTCTTCTATTAAAAAGGGATCCAAAAAGGAATCTTGTTCATACGTAGAAAGTTTTTTTATGTCAGTGTTTGTTGACCTTAACTCTGGTCTATTTACTACCGATTTTTGGTTGGATATACTGAGGTCCTTTAGTGTTTGTGGGCTCCCAATGCCCTTTGTCAAAAGAAGATCGGAGTTTAAGCTTTTTTGTTCCGATGTAAAGTTGAAAATACTCAAGTCTTCTGTTTTGTGTAAACTCTCATGATCTTTTATAGGCGTTGATGATTTTACCGCACTAGAATTGGGGTTTTCTAGTTTTTGCTCTTTTATTTTATTAGGAGACTTGCTAGTAAACACGATTTCGCTGACATTTTGAAGCAAATGTGCGGATGCCGATAAACAAGTTCGATCATCCAAACTCCCAGATATTTTATTTTCAGAGGCAGACATTGTTTTTTCCGGTTTCTTTTTTACTGTTAAAGACGAGAAGTATTCACTGATTGCTGGGGTCAGGGTGTTGCGGCCAGCCTTTAGTCCTTTATCCGTGGATTTTCTAACAGCTTCTTCTGTTCCTATTCGTTTCATGAAAATTGTTCTCGAGCGTAGTTTTTTTAGACCCATTAAAGAGAAGTCTTGTGCCACTTTTATCGCAAGAGAGGGAAAAAAAAGGAGAAATTGTTACCTTTTTTCGATGTTTTGTTTCAGAGATGGTCACAGTATATTTTTTGGACGTAGATGTTAGTGATTTGGCCCGTCCCGTCCCCGATCGTCCCCGGACGGCCACAGACGGCCCGCCCTTTGCCCGGGCTTAGCCCCGAGCTTTGCCCCGCGCGCGTCCCGCTTAGCGCGTAATTGGGCTTCCTTTTGTGGTGATGATGTGCCACCCTATAGGCTAGAGTGGGAGTGTGACTCTGGGAGGGGGCGCGGCTCACGCGGGAAGAGGACCAGCTGAGAGGTGGTGATTGCTGGTCCTCGCAGTCCCGGGGCCGGCGCCTCTCTCTCCACTGCGGTCACCAGGTAATAGAGAAAGCTCCCACGACGAGTCAGGCTAAAAATCAGCTCCTCTGCCTCCAAATATCCTCAAGCAGGGCTCTGCAGCACAGTGTCTCTGGGGCAAACAAGTTCTGAAGCACGAGCGGCACCCGCGAAGCGGGGGCCGCGAGAAGTTATACAAATTGCTGGGGGTGTGACTCTGGGAGGGGGCGCGGCTCACGCGGGAAGAGGACCAGCTGAGAGGTGGTGATTGCTGGTCCTCGCAGTCCCGGGGCCGGCGCCTCTCTCTCCACTGCGGTCACCAGGTAATAGAGAAAGCTCCCACGACGAGTCAGGCTAAAAATCAGCTCCTCTGCCTCCAAATATCCTCAAGCAGGGCTCTGCAGCACAGTGTCTCTGGGGCAAACAAGTTCTGAAGCACGAGCGGCACCCGCGAAGCGGGGGCCGCGAGAAGTTATACAAATTGCTGGGGGTGTGACTCTGGGAGGGGGCGCGGCTCACGCGGGAAGAGGACCAGCTGAGAGGTGGTGATTGCTGGTCCTCGCAGTCCCGGGGCCGGCGCCTCTCTCTCCACTGCGGTCACCAGGTAATAGAGAAAGCTCCCACGACGAGTCAGGCTAAAAATCAGCTCCTCTGCCTCCAAATATCCTCAAGCAGGGCTCTGCAGCACAGTGTCTCTGGGGCAAACAAGTTCTGAAGCACGAGCGGCACCCGCGAAGCGGGGGCCGCGAGAAGTTATACAAATTGCTGGGGGTGTGACTCTGGGAGGGGGCGCGGCTCACGCGGGAAGAGGACCAGCTGAGAGGTGGTGATTGCTGGTCCTCGCAGTCCCGGGGCCGGCGCCTCTCTCTCCACTGCGGTCACCAGGTAATAGAGAAAGCTCCCACGACGAGTCAGGCTAAAAATCAGCTCCTCTGCCTCCAAATATCCTCAAGCAGGGCTCTGCAGCACAGTGTCTCTGGGGCAAACAAGTTCTGAAGCACGAGCGAGTCTCCCTGTGTTATACCACCAAAGTATGGTTCACGAGCTGTCCGAGGAACAGCGGAACGCCCTGGATTCCTGCTTGGGGTCTCTCCAAACTGTTTTTTCCACCAACCCAGCAAGAACCACCCTGACTGAGCATTCGATCACCACTCCACCAGGGAAACGGGTGAAGTTGCATCCATATCGTCTTCCCGAGTCCCGTAGGCAGGGTGTAGAGCAAGAAATACAACAAATGCTCCACATGGGTGTGATAGAACCCTCCAGGAGCGAGTGGAACTTGCCCATCGTTTTAGTACCAAAACCTGATGGGTGCATTAGATTTTGCATAGACTTCCGTGAAGTCAACCAAATCTCACAGACTGACACCTATCCACTACCTTGGGTAGATGAGATGGTTGAGAGGTTGGGTAAGGCACAGTACATCAGCACTTTAGACCTGTGTAAGGGGTACTGGCAGGTCCCCTTGACAAAAACAGACAGAGAGAAAACGGCCTTCTCAACCCCTAGTGGGTTGTATCAGTTTACCGTGCTACCCTTTTGGTTGCATGGTGCCCCAGAAACATTCCAAAGGTTAATGAATAATGTTCTCAGACCCTGTGCTGCGTATGACGCGGCATCCATCGATGACATAGTTATCCATAGCACTTCATGGGAACAACATTTAGACCACCTGGCCACGGTCGTTTGTACCCTAGAGGAGGCTGGCCTCACCATTAACCCCACCAAAAGTCGGCTGGCCACCTGGTCCGTGAAATATCTCGGGTACTTACTTGGGGAAGGGCTCATCAAACCCCAAAAGGAGAAAGTCGCAGCCATAGCTGATATCCCTTTCCCCTGCACCAAAAGAGAGCTGAGGGCCTTCCTAGGTATCCTAGGTTATTATAGATGCTTTATTCCCAAGTTTTCTCAAACAGCAGCCCCTTTAACCGACCTCCTCCAAAAACATAAAGACAAAGAAAGGGAGCTACAACACCCCTCCACCCATCTTCAGCAGGCATTTCGGACTTTGAAACAAGCTCTTATCTCCAAACTCGTACTCCTGAGTCCTGATTACGAAAAACCCTTCATCCTTCAAACAGACATTTCAGAACAAGGGCTAAGTGCTGTACTGTCCCAAGCAGATCCCCAGGGATAAGAACTGACTATCTTGTATATAAGCCGAAAGCTGTTTCCCTGTGAAAAGTGATACTCCGTAATAGAAAAAGAGGCCTTAGCCATCAAGTGGGCAATCAATACTCTCCGGTACTATCTTGAAGGAAGGGAGTTTACGTTATACACCGATCATGCCCCTTTGGAATGGCTTTTCCGCAACAAGGGTCATAATGACAGGGTCATGAGATGGTTCCTGGCACTCCAACCCTTCCGTTTTACTACTCTACACCGGAAGGGTAAGAAAGAAACTAATGCAGATTACCTGTCACGCCATCTCCTTGACCCTTTTCTTGCTGGCAAGCAAGTTAGGGAAGGGGGATGTGAGAGGGTCGATGAGGACACCATGTTTCCCCCTCTGTCTCCATATTCTCATAACACTGTACCCACATACGGAGATACACTAAGGCCGGGGAAGCAGGAGGTAATTCCGGCTGCTACCTCTCGCCTCCAGGGACGTCACGGACAGCTGGGACCTCACAACCAATCAGACCACGGAGGGGCGGGCCACAACCTCTAAAGGCAGAAGCAGTGAACCCAGAAGGCGCGTTGTACCCTGGAGGAAGAGGAGAAGAAGGAAGACGCTGTGCCGCAGGAGACAAATTGGGAGCAGAACTTCAAAGAAGAGGAGAAGAAGACCATGGGAGCCCCAACCTTCAGGACCCAGACCGAGATGGCCGATCTGAATCCTGCACAGAGGAGTGGTGGACACCCCCGGAGGATGCTGGAGAGCCGCCGCAGGTCAGGAGAGTTGCGACTGATGCAGTACGTGTCCTGGGAGGGAGAGTGGGGAGGGAGTAAAAGGGAGGGTCGTCAGGGAGGTTGGCTCTGCCAAACAAGGGGTTCACTGTGTGTAATCACTGTGTGCATGTAATCCCCACCGTTTCCCACACCTCGCCCGATCCCTCACGACTGTGTCACCTTCCCCACCTATGTTTTGTTTTCCTTCTTTTCTTCACCAAAATAAAGCCTCGCTACCCTGATACCACACTACAGCATCGTATTGGAAACGCCACGGGGTATTCTTCAGAAACAAGTCCTGAGGCCTCGCAGTTTGCTTCTGTCATTATTTTGACTATTAATACTTTCTACCCACCTCATTCCCATACTCCGCACGCCTCCGGGCTCTCTAGGAAGATGAAGGGTTCTGTCCTGCCAGACCATTGTAAGGACAAGGTTTGCTAACCGCCCCTCTTTTGTATTGCTTCTCTCCCTTGTGAGCCTCCTGGGATATCCCCCGAAGGAAGAACACCTCAAAGAGTGAGAGAAGAAGGCACAAGCTGCAGCTCAGGAAAGAAGACGACTCGTATAACCTTTCATACTTGACTCTGGTTGTATACAACTGAATAAAGTTTACCATCATTGAGCCCATAATCCGGCTTCCTCGCTTCTTTTTCCGCCCGTCCCTCTCACAGCCCTCTAAGGACTGATGCTTAACATATCAAGCAAAGAAATCACCAGACGGTTATCTGGGTGACCTAATGCACTGCACTAGTCACTCTAATGAGTGTACATTGTCATAAACATTTCATTCAATACAATATAAACAGAAATTAATGACAGGACACAATTAAACAGTCATTAATCCACTTTTGAAAAAATAACAAGTGGCGTGTGGTCTTCCAACGTTGTTTTGATGCTTTTTTTATTGATAGTTCATGGAGATTGTTTTGAATTTCACAAAATACAAATTCCAGATATTCCGAAGTAACATCATGTTTGTAAATTAAAAATCCCAATGCATTTCGGGCATTGACATATGCCCTTCTTCAGGGGAATCTGTGAAAAGCAAAAAACTATTTGGTGTGTGTACCTTAAACAGCGGAACCAAATGATATCTTACAAATGAGGCTAGGAATATATCAAGCATTGTCATCAGTTCATAATAGCGAGAGGGGGTAGAGTGTAACAAAGTAAATGAATAAAAGATGCCATATTACCATGTGAAAAAAACAACCGAAGGAGAATTAGACTAGAACGAGTGAAGAAGGCAGATGTAGAGATGGGTGAAGAATCAGATTAGAAAAAAACGGGTTCGAAGAAGCATGCAAGTGCAACAACCGGGTGGTAAATATTCAAATGAGCCTTACCAGCTCGAGTGAACTACTCGAATGACCAAAGAAAAACAAGCCGTGTTATTACGCGTATCTGACCAATTGGTGTGTCTTGAGGAGTGAAAATGACTGCAGGAAGGAAAGTGCAAGCCGCAGTCAATAAATGAAAAGCCAACTGAGTCAGTTAGGGAGCAAATATTATGTCGAAAACTTACCAAAAGCTAATAATAATTAGCTGGAAGAACAAATCGCTGTTAGAGCGGAAATGTGATGAAACCTAGGGGATGGGGGAAATGGAAAAAATTGAATGTTCTAGTTGCTGAACGGCGAACATGCTCTGTGAAAAAAGTGAATATACTAATGACACTCACCAGTATGTGAAGGTTAAGTCAAGCCAATACACCAAGAGTTCGCTAGCTACCGCCAAACGGGTCACAGTAGATGCAAACGGACCGTGTAATTGCTCCCGGTTATGTGTGTAATAAACAGAGAGAGCAGACTAAGACAGAGCGCAATATAGTGGCGCCCATCTTAGAATAGGTGAATGAAGAGAAAGGAACAGAGAAAGCAACTGGGATGACAATCGCATAATAGTACAGCTTGTAATTACCATTGATATATAAACACATCAGGGGTAGCCCAGCTATAGCAATCAAAATAAAATGAAGATTACATTTACAGTGAGCAAGAATGTTTACAAATATATACAAAAAGGTAGCTCATCTATAGCAATCAGGTTAAATGAAGAAGACATTTACAGTGAGCAAGAATGTTTACAAATATGTACAAAAAGGTTTAACGATAGCATTTATGAAGAGTACTAGTAGATCCTGTCATGATAGTCGACAGTTTAAAAGTTCAGAAAACAGGATTAGTGTATGAAGTGCAATATCATAAAAAACAGGCTAATTCGAATTTGTCATTGAGCCCAAGAGGGGTCAGTGATTGCATGAACCATATCCAATGTGTCTCTCGCTGGGATAGAAATTTACTAATATCCCGATCAGGACGATGCTCAATAAGTTCAAGTACCCCACATTTAAGTTGAGCAATGTTAGGTCTCATCGTGCGCCAGTGTTTAGCAATAGGGGAACTAGCTGTATTAGTTCTGATGCGACTTTTATGTTCAGGTATACGGGTGCGCAAGGCCCGCTCGGTTTTCCCTACGTAAAACAAGTCGCAGGGACATTTGATGAAATACACCAAATGATGGCTATTACACGTGGCATTAAATTTAAGGGAAATAGGTTTTTCTGACCTAGGATGATGTATGAGTCTACCCGTAATGACACTGTTACAGTTTGAGCAGTTCATACAAGTCATCATGCCTTTATATTTTACGGGCGGTTTTAGTGGTTGGTTTAAGATTTCTTTCAAAGTGCGCGATCGTTCGTAAGCAAACATGGGAGGTTCGGAGAACATCCCTTTAAAATCAGGTTCTGATCGTAATAAAGCCCACCTCTCGAGTATAGTGGACTTCAGCATTTTGGATTGGGTTGAATATGTGGAGACAAAAACCTCTCTCTGTAGAGTGTTGGGCTTAACAACTTTTTTCAGTAAGTCTTCACGTTTAAGAGCAGAAGCCCTAGTTGCTGCCTGTTCTATCACAATGGTAAATATTTTTGCCTTAAAGTCTCAATAGTCTGCAGGGCAGTTAGCTGATTAGAGTTTATGCGTTTGACGGGCAAAAATTGCGAGAATGGTAGATGGCGTTTCAGTGACCAGGGGTAAGGGCTCTGGTAAGCCAGAGCATTGTTGCGATCAGTCTTTTTTACATATACTGAAGTCTCAATGTTGCCATCAGTTAAAGTGATCAAAACGTCCAAGAATGGGATATTGACTGCCTTGATTTGATGAGTAAATTGGATGCGTGGATTAATGGTATTGAGTTCAAGGATATTGTGTTCAAGTTTAGATTGTGACCCACGCCATATGATAAAAATGTCATCAATATAACGTTTGAACTCTATTAGATGTTCAGTCCAGTTTGGTTTTGACAAAATATGTTCATCCTCATATTTCATCATGAAGAGCTTAGCCTAGCTGGGGGCTCCACAAAAGCCCATGGACGTGCCATTGGACTGGAGAAAGAAACGACCCTTCCATTGGAAGTAGCTGTGAAACAAACAGAAATTTAATATCTCCAGTAGAAAAACACGATTGGCTCTAACATTATCAGTTCTCAGTAGTGCCCATTCTATGGCCTCTATGCCCTCAAGATGAGGAATGGAAGTGTACAGTGAAACAACGTCCACTGTACACAGCCAGACCTCCTCATCAGTTGGTAAATGGATGTTGCTCAAGATGTTGAGTAGATGTGTAGTGTCTTGGACATATGTTGAGCTGGATTGAACAATTGGCTGCAAAAATGTGTCTAGATAACGTCCCAGGGTGTCATGAAGGGAACCGCACCCTGACACTATTGGTCTCAGGGGGGATCAATCAAGCATTTATGAATTTTTGGCAGCATGTACGAACGAGGTCTGCGTGGAAATTTCGTGAACAAGTATTCTTTAGTTTTATGATTAATCCACTTCAAGTCGATGGCCTTGGTCAAAATCAAGTCTAGGACTCTAAGAAAATCATTGGTGGGGTCATTAGGTAATGGGAGATATGTGGAAGTTTCCTGTAGCATATCTTCAATTTTTAGATCATATTTCAACTGGTCCATGACCACCACAGCGCCACCTTTGTCGGCTCTTGGGAAATGCAAAGAAGTGTTAGATTGTAATGAGCGCAATGCATCTCTCTCCTTTCTTGAAAGATTAGAGGCAGAGTGAGATAATAAGGGTAACTTAGCGATGTCTTGTTTCACTAAGGTTTCAAAAAGGTCAATAGCCTTGTGCGAAACGGGCGGTATGAAAGTACTTTTGGGTCTAAACTCCTCATATTCAGTTGACTCTGGAGTTGATAAACTAGTCTCAATGGTCGAAAAGAAGTGTCGTAATCGCAATTTCCTTGTGAATCTGAATAACTCTACTTGAGAGTCTAAACTTCTAGCCTGATTGGTGGGAACGAAGGAACAATCTTTACTTAACATCATCCGCGCTAAGCGTTTTCCCGCTGTGCGCTGAAGTTTGAAAAAACCAGCGGGTCATGACGAGCTCAGCTCGTCATGAGCGTACGACAGGAGTACCTCATGACGAGCTGAGCTCGTCATGAGCATCGAAGGGGTTAACACCGCCATTTGGGTCTGTGTTAATTGTTTAGATGAAATATTGACGACTAGTGTTTCTTTTTTCTGCTTGGTTTTCCTGAATCGATGACCTCTACAGGTTTGGTTACAGTGATTTCTGTGGGTGGTTGGTTGGCAGCTGGACCTATGGATAAAAAAGCCTTTGATGTGGTGGAGCTGCCATTGGCAGTGTCACTCCCTGGAATTGACGGCACTGGTGGACGAGTCATTTGAGTATCTGTGACTGAAGCTACACTCTCTTCAGACAAGGTTGTGCCTGTTTTTTTCTGCCAGGTTCTTTTTTGGGCATACACTTCAGCCCAGGAATAAACCTCATCGAGCTTATAATCGATCGTGTCACAACTGAATTTTCATACTTTACGTTCGTGTATGTCTTTGGCATAAGAGTCTAATCTGGTGTTAATGTCATCAAGAGTGGTTGTCCATAACTCCGATTCCATCCGTTGGGTTAAGGTAGCCTGTAAATCTTTAATTTCAGACTCTAAACCAATTAAAACCTGAGACAGTTCTTCAACTATTAAAAGAATAAGGTCGAGGGAGCATTTATTAAGGATGGCATACCATCTCTCCATGAATTTTTTGTTCATTTTAATTAACATCGGTTTGATAGCTAACCGTAGCCCTCATGGGATTCTGCTCGCCCAGTGGTATTGAATGAGTGTAGTGGCATGCAGACGTTGATTAATTTCACGCCGCATGAAATATTCCAATTGCTTAACTTGTTGCTGGACTGGACCTGAGGTGACATCAAACTTCCTCACCTCCTTTATAAGTTCATAGATGTCCGCTGCCTCCGCAGCAGAATAAGCTTTTGTTTGTGCTTTGTTCTCTGTCAAATGTACAATATCATCAAAAGACGCCATGTTTCAGTTACAACTTATGAATCATAAATGGTGCAAATGATGGCTGCGAAGTAGGATTATTTAAAACAAGAAGGGGAGCAGCCAAACTGCACTCGATTAAATAAGAGAATCAAACCTAAACAGATGTTCACCTTAATAAACCAAAATTTAGAAAAACGCGTGCACCAGGAAAAAGGCCCTGCAAGCCTTTGCATATATTACAAAGAAATCACCAGACGGTTATCTGGGTGACCTAATGCACTGCACTAGTCACTCTAATGAGTGTACATTGTCATAAACATTTCATTCAATACAATATAAACAGCAATTAATGACAGGACACAATTAAACAGTCATTGATCCACTTTTGAAAAAATAACAAGTGACGTGTGGTCTTCCAACGTTGTTTTGATGTTTTTTTTATTGATAGTTCATGGAGATTGTTTTGAATTTCACAAAATCCAAATTCCAGATATTCCAAAGTAACATCATGTTTGTAAATTAAAAATCCCAATGCATTTCCGGCATTGACATATGCCCTTCTTCAGGGTCTCTGTGAAAAGCAAAAAACCATTTGGTGTGCGTATCTTAAACAGCGGAACCAAATGCTATCTTACAAATGAGGCTAGGAATATATCAAGCATTGTCATCAGTTCATAATAGCGAGAGGGGGTAGAGTGTAACGAAGAAAATGAACAAAAGATGCCATATTACCATGCCCCTCTTGGGCTCAATGACACATTCGAATTAGCCTGTTTTTTTATGATATTGCACTTCATGCACTAATCCTGAACTTTTAAACTGTCGACTATCATGACAGGATCTACTAGTACTCTTCAGAAATCCTATCGTTAAACCTTTTTGTACATATTTGTAAACATTCTTGCTCACTGTAAATGTCATCTTAATTTAACCTGATTGCTATAGCTGGGCTACCCCTGATGTGTTTATATATCAATGGTAATTACAAGCTGTACTATTATGCGATTGTCATCCCAGTTGCTTCCTCTGTTCCTTTCTCTTCATTCACCTATTCTAAGATGGCTGCCACTATATCGCACTCTGTCTTAGTCTGCTCTCTCTGTTTATTACACACATAATCGGCAGCAATTACACGGTCCGTTTGCATCTACTGTGACCCGTTTGGCGGTAGCTAGCGAACTCTTGGTGTATCGGCTTGACTCAACCTTCACATACTGGTGAGTGTCTTTAGTATATTCCCTGTTTTCACAGAGCATGTTTGCCGTTCAGCAACTAGAACATTCCGTTTTTTCCATTCCCCCCATCCCCTAGGTTTCATCACATTTCCGCTCTAACAGCGATTTGTTCTTCCGGCTAATTATTATTAGCTTTTGGTAAGTTTTCGACATAATAATTGCTCCCTAACTGACTCCGTTGGATTTTCATTTATTGACTGCGGCTTGCACTTTCCTTCCTGCAGTCATTTTCACACCTCAAGATGCACCAATACTTCTTCGAACCCGTTTTTTTCTAATCTGATTCTTCACCCATCTCTACATCTGCCTTCTTCACTCGTTCTAGTCTAATTCACCTTCGGTTGCTTTTTCACACAATCGGTTTTTTCACATGGTAATATGGAATCTTTTATTAATTTATTTTGTTACACTCTACCCCCTCTCGCTATTATGAACTGATGACAATGCTTGATATATTCATAGCCTCAGTTGTAAGATATCATTTGGTTCCGCTGTTTAAGATACACACAACAAATCGTTTTTTGCTTTTCACAGATTCCCCTGAAGAAGGGCATATGTCAATGCCCGAAATGCATTGGGATTTTTAATTTACAAACATGATGTTACTTTGGAATATCTGGAATTTGTATTTTGTGAAATTCAAAACAATCTTCATGAACTATCAATAAAAAAAGCATCAAAACAACGTTGGAAGACCACACGTCACATTTTTTCAAAAGTGGATCAATGACTGTTTAATTGTGTCCTGTCATTAATTGCTGTTTATATTGTATTGAATGAAATATTTATGACAATGTACACTCATTAGAGTGACTAGTGCAGTGCATTAGGTCACCCAGATAACTATCTGGTGATTTCTTTGTAATATATGCAAAGGCTTGCAGGGCCTTTTTCCTGGTGCACGAGTTTTTCTAAATATTGGTTTATTAAGGTGAACATCTGTTTAGGTTTGATTCTCTTATTTAATTGAGTGCAGTTTGGCTGCTCCCCTTCTCGTACCATGTCAAGCAATACACAAAGACAAGGTTAATTCTTATTAGAACATTAGAATGTTGGGATTGCCAGTGAAAACAATAGAGTGCTTTGAGCTTCTAATGGCCAGTAGCAGTACAGAGCTCCAACATTCCAATGTTGACCTTCACATTTGTTGCTGTGAACAAAGACCCCACAGATTGGAGGGGCTCCATGAGGTCTTTGTGTTATTTGCTAGAACATCCTGCCCTCTAGTGGCGGAAAGTTCTAATAGCCTTATAGCTCTCCATAGCTGGGTTATACCGGCATTAAAGCACCACTCCTTTAATAAAGGTCCAAGCCAAAACTACCGCGGGCTATAAAGTTATATCAATGTTTTATTAGGTCATCATAATGAATGCACATGTTTTATTGGTTCAGCATTTTGCAATAATGACAATGACTCATGCCAAAGTAATGGGGGTCTTACAAAATGGCAGTTGTGTAATATTTAGTAGTGTGTGCACAAGAAATGTACTTCTCCTTTCCATAAAAAGTACTAGCTGGACAATCCTTCATTGAATGTCATTACTGCAAGCCAGTGATTGGTGATTACTAGACCACGTCACGTCCTTTGAGTAGGTCTTGAACTGCTACGCTTTGCTACCATGTGAGAGTCAAGTACTACAATGGGGTTCTCTGTTCCCACTGAGGAAAATTGTGGATCTTTAACTTGTGATGGCCACACAACTAATAGCCTCATTTCCAACACAAATAAATCAGTATAACATTAGAGGAGGACACATGGAAGGGAGCCATCAGTGGACAATAGGACTAAAGATGTAAAGTAGTTCCTCTTGCAGTTTCAATTCAAGCACTAGAGTAGAGAAAGAAAGATACACTCAAATAGCCAACAGCATTAGGTACGAGATACATTTATTGGGCTGACCGAGTAAATAATAGTCAAGGCTCAAGCTAGTGTAGCAAGAAAGGTGGTTCAAAGAAAGCCAGTGGTTGACAGAGTCAGACCCAAATCACAGTCTTAGTTATCTTTAGCATTAAGTCTGTTCAAAAGCTGTGCCTATAAACCCTAGTTAATTTGTAACACATGTACTGATCAGCTCCATAAGACTGGCAAGCATGCCTTCGGTTTTGCTGTCTGGATTATTTAGGAAGAAAATCTTGTAGAATTCTGGACCATTTAGGTGCTTGGGTGGATCCTTGTTCACTTTTAAAAAATGGGAGTCTGCATACTCTTGTAAAGAGTTGAGACCACACCAGAGATCCGATGTGGTCAGATCTAACATAAATACATGATCTCCAGATAACAAAAACACATATTTCCAAAGATGGGGATATTTCTTAGCATTTTCAACAAAAGTTCAGAAAATCAAGTCGAAAAAGAGAAAATACAGGTATCTCTACTTTAATCCATTGACTGTTTTGATCTGAGGAGTTAACTCCTTATCTGGCCCCATAAGCAATACGGTGCTGTGTTAAGCTGACTGCTGAATGTATAAGTGAGTAGTGTTTGATGAACGTGGATGCTGTTTTGATGCTGCTCATTCCACTCCTGTGCTGCTCTTCCTCCTCCTATGTCTTTTCCCGGCGATGTCTTCTCTCCCCCACAGGCTCCGCAGAACAAGAGACAAGCTGATATCAAAGTATATTTTGCCAATGTGGATGCATTGTGAATTGCCTTTTTAGTGTTTGTTAACACTAAATCAACGATCTTCTGTTGTACTGTTGCTGGGTTGAACACTCATTGGCCGGTGTATTGTCTAATGTGTGGAATGAAAAGAAATGTGGCACCGCGGACAGGGCGACTGACTCTGGGGATAACGGTTCGATCCCGGTCACTGGTGGCAGATTACCCCAGCACCATGTGACTCTGGGCAATAGCTTGCTTAATCTTCCCAACGGCCCCCAGCGCCTGGAGACCCTTACGGGTGATTGTTCGCGCTTTACAAATGTGGATTATTATTATTAATGTTGCATTTTTACTGTACTTCCTATGACCATGTGCTGCTGAGGCTGCTCGATTCGTTCTTAGAAACTGGGATAGTGCTAATGTGTAATGTTATTTTGTGGATTTCTCTAACCTGTCAAATGGAATTTCATACGGGATCATGTCATACTGAAACTGTGGTTTTTCTAATTTCATATGTAAGAATCGTGTATGGGGATGAGTCACAATTGTATGACCTTCTTATTCAACTAGTGATGATGATAATGTTTTTAAAGGATTTCCCTAAACATCTAATAGCTAGGAATACTGTCCTTTTCTCTTATGACTTTGCTTTTCATTTGGGATTTAAAATATTTCTGATTATGTACCCTGCATTTGAGCCTTCATGGCAATTCTGGTTTTATTTTATACTGCTTTATACTGAGATTTTGTAATAAAATCTCTAACCTTTTCCCCTGATCTAGAACTCAGTTATTGATTGTTTTCAGGTATTTATTTGTTTCTCTGCCAACTAATGTTGGTCCTGAAGTTGAGGACGGTGACTCTTAATGTTAAATTAACCCCAGAGAAGTGGACTGCCAGAGGTACATTTTTGGTGATCTGAATTATGGAGTGTGTTATTTTTTGGGGTTACGCTTCCACAGCCACCATGTTTAGCAACACAATGCTTTCTTTTCTTGTTTATTTTTTATGTTTTGTGGCATAATCTCAAAAATAAAAAAAAGAACAAGAATAACCATCACACCAGTTTCCAAAGGCCAGACCGCCTGGATTTGCCAATGCTTGTTATATATCCGGCTAAATACGACCAGCTTGGATACACAGCCTGGGTGGAGCTGATACGCTCTGTTCTGCCTATCACTGATTTCGAAAAGCATGTGATTTATAACTGCTTCAGTTTCCATGTATATTATTCTATCCTATCGTTCGTTTGTGCTTTGCGTGAGTTTCCCTTCAGTAAAATACATGCGTGCAGTTATAATCTAGCACCTCATTTAATAAATATGCAATTGTAAATCTTATTATTTCATCGCGAGCACGATCACTAACCTCACTGAATTTGCGGAATACAACACAAGTCATGCTTTCCAAAAAGGAAGCGTGATATCGTACAATTTGGTTTTGTAATATTGTATGTATACGACAGACCGTTCACAAAGCAACAGAGAACAATATCACATTATTGTGAGTCGATGGCCGAGAAGCTTGTAGGGTCATATCTAAGTGGAGCGACTTGAAAGGTTCCACAAAATCGTATAGGGAAAGACGAGGTTCGGATCCCCTGCTCCCAAACTAATATTGAAGTGACAGCGCAAAATGTTCTCTCCAATAAAAGGTATTTTGACCCCTGCCTTGAAAGCTCATTTTGAAGTTCTGAAAATGACAGTGATGGCAGCTCATTGCAGTCACTGCCACATCTAGAGTTGCAAGGTGCATGATGCGCCATAAAATAATTTTTGGGGGGGGAATACTGAATCCTTATAAAACAGTCTTCCAAGAAATGAAACCATCGCAGAACTTTAAAAAGAGACGGGACATTTTTTTATCAAGAGAATTGTCACAAATTGAAAATAGTTTGAACATGAAAACAATTACATTTCCACATGTTTAGTATTGCTTCTTCTCGATGCACAGGAGTTTCGTTTGAAGAACAAGAGATTGTATACATTGAAAATTATCTAAATTTGGCATTCGGAAACTCTAAGCTATGACCTCAACATTAATATATGTATCTTTATGACACTTATCTTAAGAAATATGTTTTGCACAAGCATGGACTGAAAATAATTTACTTTGCCGCTTGTATAACCACACATGGTAGTAGTTACATGATGTTGTTGATCAGCAGCTATGGGGAATATATAGTTATGTACTTACAGTTCCTTGAGTTTAATTCTAAAAGTACTGTTCTGGGCATAATTTCACAGCTTCATCTTTTGGATATTTGTTTTAATATCTTGAAAAGTTTACCCCTGCCTGGGATGTTGATGACACAGGAAATGCATTGCCCACAAAACCGAAGTGTTAATTAAATTGTGATGTTTCTTCTACCCTAGTATGTTATCATGAAGAGAAATCAACTTTAGTAGTAACAAGGTGGAGAATGATGAAAGGCACAAAGGTCCCTCATAGCCTGAATTAGCAAATGTCATACACCCAGCTATGAAAAAACTAAACCTATATGGTACTGAATTTTGTATTTAAAAAGTTCAACATCCCAAAATAGTCACTACAATTGTTAATGTTCTTATTTCCTTTTTTTTAAAATCAAAAATCCAGATTACAACAAGATTGAAGGAAAACTACACCACAGAAACAATTAATGTAATTCAATTCCATACATTTTCATATAATCTATCCTTAAAAAGAAAAGAAAATATTGTACACACTACAATATCTCTGGGGCCAGGAGTTCCTTGTCTCCATAAATGGCCTATAACTTTACTAAGCAAAAAGCTAGAGCATATACATTATTTCCGCTAAACAAAATAGCTCTACATAATTACACTCCCCAGACCAATAGACAACTGAATGATCTTCCCTTTTCAACCAACCCTACCCACCAGAACCTTCAATCAACTAAACATTTAGCCCACACTTTATTAAACCTCACAATCCCTCTGCATCGGATGGCAAATAATAACTCATTTGTTCTCACTTGCTTCATTTTTCCAATCTCCCTACAGTGGAAGGGATTCATTGTGATTTTCACATTTGCAAAAACAGGGCTCTGGCTACCGGCATTGAGCCATTCATCATTCAATCCGTTTTTGTTATCCAGAGGTTAGTTTTAAGATAGGATCATATCCCAATAATGCTAATGAGGCACTAGGCACAAGCTGTATTTGCCAAATTCAATCCAGATACTGGAAAATTGCATTCCCGAAATCTTGAAGAGCTGCAAAGTACCAGATTACATGAGACAAGTTTCCTAGGTAAGTCAATTTGCATCTAAAACATTGGCACAACAATCCTGGGCAAATCTAATTAAGATATTGTGGAGTTCGATAAATCAACCACTTTACATAAGACTGAATTCTGCCCCAATTAGCTCCTCTGAGCAACATAAAGTTCAATTTATTAACTTTACCCCAAACTTCCCTTCACAAAACAAATCCTTCTTTTTTCCCCACTTATTTCCAGCTTTTTGATAGATATCAGCTACCCTACTTAGTGCAAGAATCCTTTCCAACCACCCAGTTATTTTAGGTTAATAACCATGTTTTTACTACTTAGTAGAGGATTTATATCAATTGTCTTTAATCTTAAAATTAGAATATAGGAGCAGTACAACCAATAGTTTCACCTATCTGTGGCTTTAATGCCAACCAGATTTTCCACCTATCCTCTATAAAAAAGTAACCAACTTGGAGAAATCCTTTGCCCCTCCTTTTGGATATGGGGCTTTTGGTCAATACTTTCCCTTGGACCCAGACTTCAATCAGACAGACATGTTGCAGCATTAGCATAAATAATGAAATAGTATCTTCATAAGTCCATTTGCATTTAAAAAAAAAAAACGTAAAGTCTTATAATAAACTTTCTTTGGGCGATTTAGTCAACCTTAAAATATCAATAATCTTATATTCTTTTAAAATCAAATTCATCAGGTCATTCTTCAAAATCACATATAGTTCAGAGATCATACGGAATCTCAAGATATATTGTGCCACGTAGGCATAGTAATTTTCTCTCAAATTGGGGTTAGCTAAGTCAACTTCCCCCACACTTCTCTATATACTGCACTAAGTGTTAATCTTGAGCATTTATCCTGACAAATAAAAGATGACAAAATAGATTCTATTTCCTTAAAAATGCAAAATTTAACACACAGGGCAAGACTGAGAAGGTACCCTGGGACATAGCAGGAGCCGGCCCTGGGGGAAGGACGGTCTTCAGGGCCATTCTTGGCTGTAGGCGGTTGGTCATGCAGTCCCCTCCTTTCTTCAATTTTGCCCAGGTGAGTTGGTGGTCCCGGGGCTGCGGGGTCCCACGCGGCCCTCAGCATTCAACACAGCAAAAGCAGCAGGGAGGTGGTAGGACCCGGGGCTATAGAGGTTACGCGAGCCTCTCACTTTAAATATTACTAAAACCCCAGTGAAGTGGTGGCCCTCAGGGCTCCCGGGGGGGTCACATGGCCCCCTGTATTGTTTACAGATAAAGCCCTGAGGAGGTGGTGGTCCCTGGACCTGGGGAATCAGAGAGGCCCCCCATTTATAGATAAATTAGCCCTGGGAGGTGGAGGTCCCCAGGCTGAAGGGGAGGCTGCATGCATTTGGAAACAAGCCGGATATGATATTTTTGCCAGCCATTTTTCTATAGGAACATTGAACAGTGATACCACAAAAACTGCTGAATGGAATTTGACCAAAAATAGTACTTTTTGTGATTTTGTGTAAACCTGTTCAGTACTTTTGGAGAAATGAAGGCTCAAAACTTTGTATATTTCACGCCACAGAGGATCTGCTGAGCCAACAGCTCTAGAAATGAGATCGGATTGGCTGCCGCTGATTGTCTGTAACCATATCAACAAATATGTGGCAGCAGCCACTTTAGGGTTCGAGGTTCAGTACCCTGCCCTGGAAATAAATCAAAAGAGACATGGGTGTCAGGGTAGGGCCCCTATTCCCCACTAACCATGTCATGAGCGATGGAATATGTGAGTTCATAAGCAGTGCACTGTGGGCGAGTAATTCATAGTTAGCTCAGGTAATTATAACTGCTGATTTTCTCTGGTTTATTACGGCTGAAATCTAAATCTAACTATTATGTCCCTGTAACCTTTGTTTTTTTCGGTGAATTTCTAAGGTTTTTCAAATTCCTATCTATAACGTCCTTGTGACCCTTGTTTTATTAAGTGAATTTCTATGTTGTTTTTTTTAACTAGCAGTCACATTTGCAGAGTAGTGGAAAAAGGGGATGGGCCTCAGACCAGCTTGCAGGAATCCTGCTGTGTCACACTTACTGGAGGAAACAGGAGGGTTTCTTTGGCCCCAAGGACCTCGGGCATCCAAGTGGAGTTCATCCCCCAACCAGCAGTATGCCAGGAGGCGCATTTACTGAGCAGAGGAAAAAGAGGGCGGGCCTCTGATCAGCTCACAGCAACCCTGCTGTGTGGGACTTGCTATAGGTGACAGGAGGGGTTCCTAACCACCAAGGACCTTGAGCAACCAAGGATAATTCATCTCCCACCCAGCAGTGCACCAAAAGGCGCTTTTGGAGAATGGTGGCAAAAGGGGGCATGACCTCCTACGACCTCTCAGCAATCATGCTGTATAGGACTTGATAGAGTTAACAGGAGGGGCTTTTGGCCCCCAAGGACCCTCATCAGCAGAGGGGACTTAACCAGCAGTGCAATGAGAGGTGTGTTTGTAGAGTGGTGATTAAAGGGGGCAGGGCCTCCAACAACCTCTCAGC
This sequence comes from Lissotriton helveticus, assembly GCF_964261635.1. Lineage (NCBI taxonomy): Eukaryota > Metazoa > Chordata > Amphibia > Caudata > Salamandridae > Lissotriton > Lissotriton helveticus. The sequence continues at coordinate 1,143,420,643 of NC_136063.1, read as the reverse complement.
AATCCCACTGTGTGCGACTTACAGGAGGTAATAGGAGGGGACGTTGACCACCACGCACCCTGAGAAGCCAAGGTGACTTCATCTCCCAACAAGATGAGCTCCAGGAGGTCCCTTTGCATAATGATAGCGAAAGGGAGCGGGCTTCTGGTGTCACTGCTCTTTTCCTGCCTCTAGGGGATAGTATTGACAGCGGTGTGCTGAGCTTGTCCTTTGCCTGAGTGGCAGACTCTCACGAAGTGGTTGAGCTTCCCACACCCAGAGAACTTCTTGCCAGACACTCTGAGGGCCAGTGAGAGGGCCCACTATAGTAACCCAGGACCGGGTGCTCACTATGTTGCTATCAATTGGTGAAAAAATAAGTGTCTATATACAAAGAGTGACGTTAAATACAGTACCTAGTTGGTATTGTTATCATGCAAGCTCTCACAGAGCCGCGGGATGGCGAGAGAGGAGGTGAGGAATTCATGACCCTGAAATACAGTGGCCATTTCCTCCCCACCCGTAAAGAAGGCTCATGGAGCACTGACTCCTATTGTTACTAGCTTATTTTCAGAAATACTGACAGAGCTTACATGATAACAATACCAACTGGGTACTGTATTTTAACGTCACTCTTTGTAATTGATAGCAACATAGTGAGCACCTAAGGGATCATCTTCAGTCCTGATGAAGAAGCCTTGATGCTTCGAAACATGTTGCCATACCTAGGAGTATCAGCAAATTAAAGGTGTGATATCTCCGAACCACCTTTTAACAGTACCAGCCTATCACCGAATAACATTTCTTTAGTCTATAAGGCCAGGTACTTTTTAAGCGACACATCTCATCCACCCCTGACCCTTTCTCTCACTACACATACACCACACATAGTACTACAATAACCGTGCTCCAGCGTAGTCACTAGTTGTAGCACGCCCTGTCCCGCAGCGGGGCGGGAAGACCCCTGTGATGAAGCATGACACCAAGGGCCCTTTTGGTGTGTGAGGGGTATTTTAACAAACACAGTGTATGCCCTACCAAGTCTCTGGACATACTTCCCTTCCGACCTCTCTGAGGTGGATCCTTTTGTTTCTAAAGTAATCGCACTGAGGAGGACGCATCCACCCTAGTGCCCTTGAGGGGCATAACCTCTTTACTCCCTAACTTTGTTTTCTTGTAAACTATATCATTCACGTCTAAGGGCTGACCAAATATAGATGATCAACAACAGACAGCTAAACTTGTCTGTAGACAGGACCTAAAAATAGGAGATTGTGACCTAAAAAAATACAGCACACTGAGGAAAAATGAAACACAAAAGACATATTCCATTTTATGGTGCCACAATCCTATTTTATGGGTATGTGACTAGGAAGAACTACTGAAACTACATTCAATAGGTCTTGCACCCCTACTGTGTAAGAAATACGGGTTTAAATAATGGAAAATATTTGGAAGTGTCGTGGAGATGCAAACGTATTTTCTCAAGATTCTCTAAATGAAATGTTTTGTGATTTCATGTACTAAGTCATTGGTACACGCCTCTCAATTCACTTTAATTTGGAGGCTGTCCCTCTCCTTGGAAACAGGGTCACTCTCCAAACAAACAAAACACCTCCCTTAGACTTCAATAGGGTCACCAGCCAAGAAAAAATTCCTCATCGTTCAAAAACTGTTTTCATCTCCATTGATTTCAAATGGATTACTCTAAAAAAATGCTTCATTTCACACTCCTTGAAGTCTAAAAATCTATTGAGCAGTATGTTTTTATAATGAGCAACATATGTTCTCAGCTATGTCATTTATCCAATGTCTACAGTAAGGAGTCATAATGAGGACCCCATATACATTTCACTCTGGAAGTGCTTTGTACCAGGGCTTAATTTGCGCTTGTGGTTGCAGGTGAGGTCCACCATCAGTCATATTTGGAGGCAAGCACTTATTTTGCCTTAACAAACTTTGATCCAGGACAAGAGATAGAAAAACAGAAAGGGGGAAAAGAAGTAAAAGATGGAAAACAGGGAAAAAGGCATAAAGAAGTGATGAAAAATAACATGCAAGAGAGATGATGAAGGGACAGAGAGTGTCTGGTGGTGGATCTACTAAGCATGAGGTGGAATAAAGGCTATGCGGTCTTGGTTGAGCAGTTTTACAGCATGTTGAATTCTACACCTGCCTTGTGCAGCAGCTTAGTAAAAATAATTTTCTAAAGCAGGGTGAAATAGCAGTTTTATATCAATACAATGAGTTAAACCCTTGGCTTTGAAGGAGTCAAGCTTTGCTTTCCAATCCCCTCATTGAAGTGTACATATACCCAGTTGCATAGCAAGGTCAGGTGGTACCCGGTGCGTAAAATCTCCCACCCGGCTTAACATACAAATACAAACAAATAGCATGCATCATAAAGTTTACGTTATTTACCAAACTCAATATCATAGAGAAGAGGATGATCACAATGAATCAATGAACTTAAAAATGTAACAAAAATAAATTCAGCACAGCACATAAGCTTCAGTAATAATGCACAACTAACTCAACAGAATGACGTGGGGTGACTGACCGGCACGGCAGAGGATAGGATTGGTTGCGGGTTGAGTGATGATGAGTCACCAGTTGTTTACGTCTGGCTCGAGTACAAACTGCAGAGACAGACTTTGGTGGAAAGAAACACCCCCTCCCCTTCCTTATCCATACGCTCTCCACTTCACAGCTTCAAGTTCAGCCATGTTTTGTTGCGTTTGTGGTCTGAACTAAAAAATCTAAATACGTATTATGTTGACTTGTTGAGGTTAATTAATTGTCAGACAAAGCTATTAAACTCGTTTTAAATAATATATATATATTTTTAAAGTGTGGTGAGGCCAATCTTTATATTTTTATTTTAAAAACACATAATTTTGCCATTTTGTCACCCCCCTCAGTGATGATACCCAGGGAGGCCCGCACCCCCCTTCCTACACCACTGCATATACCTAATGTATAGACTCCCGAATGGAATATATACCGTACACAAATCAAAAACATCAGTGAGTTACCAGAACAGTGACCTTGGAATGATGAAGGCTCTAAGTAGACTGTACCTGAGAGTAGCCTATAATATCTCCGTTTTCATCCAGCATGTTGAAATTGATAATTGGTCCTTGCAGATCGGCGCTCTTGAACTCTGCACTGTTGTACATCTGCACGGCCGGAGCCCCATTAGCATACCGTAGAGTAGATAGAACGGAGCAGGTGTAGCTCGCCAAAGCAAACGTATGATCCTGAATGTTCTTCATTCCACCTGCGAAAGAAAAGAGCAAATGTTTTATAAGCATTTGTCATGTATTTAGCATTTTTAAATACCGGGCTGCTACATCACAAGCCAACCCTGAAATCAACAAGCATATTGACTCTGACTTTGCAATACAAACATAGCGGGAGCATTATTTAGGCAAGAATGTACAAGAGAAATGATCCATAAGAGAGCAAAGGGTTGTTATGGGATAAACTAACATCTATATGATTGTAAAATTACAAGAATAGGATGCAACATATTGGCACATTACAATGCTGGATAATTTTCTAGCGTTTGTTGTTAGCGTAAATATATATTTATAATTTTATTTTAAAATTTGTTGCTAACATTACGCTATAATTATGATTATATGCCTTTTTGGTTTGTAATGCCTACATTGCCCACAATGCTGCTGTCAGTATTACATTGTAATCATGCTACGTATATGCCGCCTAAAATGCCAATAATATCACAAAAAGCTGCTGCCGCTTTTTCTGCTCGGTCGTGCCGCGATCAATGGTTTAACAAATGTATTTTAGAATTCGTTGCTGGCACTATGAAATTACGATGCCCATGCATGGTTCGCCTACAAATGTTTGAAATGTCATTGCGGCGCTGTAAACTGTCTGACCACATGCCTTAATCAATTAAATTTCTATTAAGGCGAATTTTGGCATATTTTTCTTTTATTGATGAATTTCAGTTGGACAATGTTACATGTTGACGTCGATACAAAGTGTAAGATACAGTATCTTATCTATTTCTACGAACGTTGAAACATATTTCTATGGCAAATGGAGACACAGGAAGTTACTTGATAAAGGCAATCGCCGAAATGCATCGTCCTTGCTAACTAGTGCATAACAAAAGTTTTTTGTGCCGTCTCCTGGTGTGCTGTCCTTCGATTCCAGTGAATTGGTTTGGAGCAGGGGAAAGATATATATATATATGTATGTATTACATACTGGCGATAGCCAGTGGGTATATATAGTTAGGATTGTTTTCCATAGGGAAATCGCAACATTCTTTCGGGAATAACTTTGGCGCCGGTTGAGGAATCTTCCTGAACTTTTCCTTAACTTTGCCTCGCGGTGCTCCGCTCCTTCCCTGAAAGTTTGGGGGGGATTCGTCAAGCGGGGGCCGAGATAAAAGGGGGGTCCCAAAACGTGTTTTCCCCATGTTAATTTCCATAGGGCGGTTGGACTCACTTTTAGCCCGAACGGCTGAATGGTTTTCCACCAAACTTGGCAAAATTGTAGGGACTGGTAGCCCGATGTGCCTTTGCTATGTCTCAAGATATGTGCTCCAGTGGTTTTTACAAAAATTAACTTTGAAAAAATATATATTGGGCTACATTGGGCTATATATATGTTGGAGCTCAAATGTAGCCCAATGTAGCCCAATGAAGCCCAAAGATGGTCACCAGAGACAAAAAAAACAAATGTAGCCCAAATATCAGCCAGATGTAGCCCAACTATAGCCCAATGACAGAATGTCCCAGAGTGTTCTAAAGAACAACTAGAGCGCTAACAGTCTTACTTATGACAAAAGTATGGCACACCTGAAGTCATCTTGATTGGAATAAAGTGTTAACACTTAAAACATTTAATTTGCAAAGGAACAAAATGAGGGGGTTCATTTTGCCATAGAAATTATGATTAGTGCTGAAGAAAGAAAAATTAGGGCACATTTTGAGTGACTTCTCCAATCCTCTTATATTTCATTAAAAAAATTCTGATATGCAGTCTCCCAAGATGGCCACCAGAGAAAAAAGAGCCCAAATTTAGCCCAAATATCAGCCAGATGTAGCCCAACTATAGCCCAATGACAGAATGTCCCAGAGTGTTCTAAAGAACAATTAGAACGCTAACAGTCTTACTTATGACAAAAGTATGGCACACCTGAAGTCATCTTGATTGGAATAAAGTGGTAACACTTAATACATTTAATTTGAAAAGGAACAAAATGAGGGGTTTCATTTTGCCATAGAAATGTTATATATATATATATTCACTGAAAAAACCATAGGTTACACACCAGTTATAGTTAGGAATTAGCATTTAAAAAACCTTTGAAATTCACTGAAAAAACCATAGGTTTCACACCAGTTATAGTTAGCTGGAAATTTTACTCGCATAAAACCATTGAAATTCCCACGTTATAGTTAGTTGGACTCACTATAACTTGCACGTCTGCAATGCACTGCTGATGACGTCACATATTACATCACTCATGCATATATTTAAATATTTAAACATTACTCGCTAATATATGTATTCACTAAGATACACTTAATAAGCCAGTTAACCAATCAATTTTTTTTTTTAAAAACACTGAAAAAACCATAGGTTTCAGGACTTATATAGTTAGGAATTAGCATTTAAAAAACCTTTGAAATTCACTGAAAAAACCATAGGTTTCAGGTCTTATATAGTTAGGAATTAGCATTTAAAAAACCTTTGAAATTCACTGAAAAAACCATAGGTTTCAGGCCTTATATGGTTAGGAATCAGCATTTAAAAAACCTTTGAAATTCACTGAAAAAACCATAGGTTTCAGGCCTTATATAGTTAGGAATTAGTTTTTAAAAAACCTTTGAAATTCACTCAAAAAACTATAAGTTTTAGTGGTGTTATAGTTAGCTGGACATTTTACTCATACAAAACCAATGAAATTGCTCCTATATAGTTAGTTGTACTAACAATATTTCGCGCACCCGCAATCCACTGCTGATGATGTCACATATTAGATCATTCATGACATGGTCAGTGACATCACTGATGACATCTCAAATGACATCACTGATGACATCATCCACGTGACAATCACATACACCTTTTCATACACTATTTGTAAAATACAGAGTATCATATTTAAATCCATTGTCACAGCAATACAAGTATCTAAAAATCCACTCAGTGATTCATAGATGTATACACACATCTAATCACTTACCTATGGATTCACTCATACATGCTGTCAATGAACAATAGAACACTATCAAAAATACTTATACATCTATATCGACATTAAACAACAGCACGCATCCTATTCACATATGAAGTCATCCTACTCACTTATGCAAACAATGGATCATACTTACATATTTACTTAGCAAAACACTTATACAAACACCACTTCTTCTATTCATTTAGATAGTAAGTCATACTTAGTGAATTATAAAATCATTATTACAAGTATACAGTTATCCATACAGTCACTCACACAATCATTGTGTCTTATGGATACTTATTTATATACAACAACTGACACATACACTGCCTTTTATTTTTCTAGTTTGTTGGACCTGTACCTATGAGAAATATATTTGCTCATCACCACACCCATAAAGAGATTCCCTCACCCAAACTGTTAGAACATGTAGTTTTAACTTCATATATCTACTGAATCAACTATTCACACATCTTTGGACAGTCACACACCCCCACTGAACCACACACACTTTCACACTCCCATACAAATACTCAGTTAACTAATCAATAACTAATATAGACGTTCACATAGCTAGTAACCAACTGTAGAATCAGTTTACACAACAACTGACAAAGTGATACAGATATTCACACAGTTTAGTCACTATCCACTATATTTAGTGAGACATTACAAATTGGTCAAGTAAACAGTCAATTACACTGCTACCAAATCCTCTATCCAAATATTTATTTATATATATCCACTCATTCTTCAATGTAAATTGCTATATATATAATGCATATTTAAATAACGAAGCAAACCACATTCACTGGATGATGTCATCAGTGATGTCATTTGAGATGTCATCAGTGATGTCACTGACCATGTCATGAATGATCTAATATGTGACATCATCAGCAGTGGATTGCGGGTGCGCGAAATATAGTTAGTACAACTAACTATATAGGAGCAATTTCATTGGTTTTGTATGAGTAAAATGTCCAGCTAACTATAACACCACTAAAACTTATAGTTTTTTAAGTGAATTTCAAAGGTTTTTTAAAAACTAATTCCTAACTATATAACTCTTGAAACCTATGTTTTTTTCAGTGAATTTCAAAGGTTTTTTTAAATGCTAATTCCTAACTATATAAGGCCTGAAACCTATGTTTATTTCAGTGAATATATATATATTTTTTCACTGAAAAAACCATAGGTTTCAGACACGTTATAGTTAGAAATTGGCACTTAAAAAACCTTTGAAATTCACTGAAAAAACCATAGGTTTTAGGGAAAGTTATAGTTAGTTGGACATTTCAGTCATATAAAACCAGAGAAATTCCCCTGTTATAGTTAGTTCAGCTAACTATAACTCACGCCCCCGCAATGCACTGCTGATGACATCACATATTACATCACTCATGACATGGGCAGTGACATCACTGATGACATCTCAAATGACATCACTGATGACAACACTGATGACATCATCCACTGACTGTGGGTTTTTGTAAAGTTTAAATATGTTTAATATATATGGGGAAAGGCCTATTGAAGAATGAGTGGGCGTATAAGTGTCTGAATGGATGATTTAGTAGATGCGTGAGTGATCAAACGTATCTTACTGAATGCATGGGTTAGTGACTAAACTGTGTGAATGTCTGTATCCGTCTGTCTGTTGGTGTGTAAGCGGCTACATGGGTTTGTGAATAGCTACATTTGAGTCTATATGGGTTATTGATGGGTTGTCTGAGTATCTGTATGGGTGCATGAGTGTTTATGTGGGGGGGGGGGTGACTCTGTGCATACTGGGTGCATGGTTTCAAGAGTGCATCTGTGGTTGACTGTATGGATGGGTGGGTGTGTGTGTATTGGTGAGTTACTGAGTGAATGTATATCTCAGTGGTACATGTGTGAGTAACTACATATGTGAAATGCAGTATATATGTGTGTTGGAGTATATAATGGCTATAAGTGAGAGTGTGTGATTGTGAGAGTGGCTGTATGGATGAGTGTGTGCTTGTATCAGTGATTGTATAAGAGCGTAAGAATGTGCGAGTATTTGTATGAGTGATTGAGCTGGTGTGTGTATTAATGTATAGGTGAGTAAATGGCAGTGTGATTAATTATTTGCATGAATAACTAGGTGTGTGAGTACCTCTATGGATGAGTGGTGGTGTGTGAGTGTTTATGTAGGTGTATGAGTGCATATGATAGTCCTGTACTTGGTGACCATGTGTATGGGTGAGTGAGTGGATGTGTGTGTAAACCTAAGAATTAGTGAGTTTGTATGTTGTTATTGCTGTTGGAGTGCCTATGGTTTTGAGAATCGCAGTCTGTAATTTAGAGTGGGTGTATCAAATGTTATATTAGGGTGTGAGAAGATGCATCAAATTATCACATGGATGATGTCATCAGTGATGTCATCAGTGATGTCACTGACCATGTCATGAGTGATGTAATATGTGACATCATCAGCAGTGCATTGCATGGGCGCGAGTTATAGTTAGCTGAACTAACTATAATGGGGACATTTCTCTGTTTTTTTACGAGTGAAATGTCAAACTAACTATAACTTTCCCTGAAACCTATGGCTTTTTCAGGGAATTTCAAAGGTTTTTTAAATGCTAATTTCTAACTATAACGTGCCTGAACCTATGGTTTTTTCAGGGAATTTCAAAGGTTTTTCACATGCTAGTGACTAACTATGCCTACAGAGGTAGGATATGTGAAGAAAGAAGAAAACTGCACAGAAAGAAGCAAAAGAAATGCAGAAAGAAGCAACAGAAGTCCACAAAGATGAAGAAAAGTGCAGATAGAACCAACAGAGGAGCAGAAAGAGGCCTTGTTCCAAAATCATCCTGTGCCCACAACTTTTTCAGACGGGTACTGGTGGTAACTGACTCTGACTAACCAGGCCTAGAGCCAGTGCTATGCTAAAAGACACTTAGAATACAGTGAAAATACCTACATACACTAGGGAACACTATGCGTTAGGGTACCCCTGTGATTACCATGACCTACTCTGTAAGGCACTAGTACATAATAGGGCAGGAGAATTAAAACTACCTCTTAAAAAGCGCAACAGGCACGTTTGCACAGAGGTGAAGGGAGGGGAGCATGAGGTGACATGTGCACCTCAGGCCTCGCCCCCTCCATTCACCACTGTGCAAACGTGCCCAGTGGCGCATTTTGAGTTGGGGATTAAGTCCCCTTGAATCCTGAGGGTCCCTGGGGTCCAACTAGCCCCCAGGTACCTCCAGTCAGTGCCACAGATCTGTGTAGCAGAGAGGTGCAAAAGGGACATGACCTAGACCACCTCTCTGCAACGCAGGGCAGTGGCACTTACTGAAGCATCTGGTGGGCTAGTTGGCCCCCGGGGGTCCTCAGGATTGAAAGGTAATTAATTCCCCAACGTTAAACGCACCACAGGGCATGTTTGCACACATGCCACCTCAGGCCCGCCCCCTCCCTTCACTACTGTGCAAACGTGCCCCGTGGCGTGTTTTAAGTTGAGGGATGAAGTCCCCGTCAATACTGAGGGCCCCTCGGGCCCAACTAGCCTACCAGGTACCTCCAGTAAGCGCCACAGAGATACGTTGCAGAGAGGTGCAAAAAGTGGCGTAGCCTGGACCACCTCAATGCAGTGCAGTGGCACTTACTGGAAGCACCTGGTGGGCTAGTTGGCCCTCAGGGACCCTCAGGATTGAAAGGGAATTAATTCCCCAACTCTAAACGTGCCACAGGGCGTGTTTGCACACATGTCATCTCAGGCCCGCCCTTTCCCTTCACCACTGTGCAAACGCGACCGGTTGCATGTTTTAAGTTGGGAGATTAAGTCCCCTTGAATCCTGAGGGTCCCTGGGGTCCAACTAGCCCACAAGGTACCTCCAGAAAGCGCCGCACAGCTGCATTGCAGAGAGGTATAAAAAAGGGGGGCGGCCTCTGAAGACCTCTCTGCAACGCAGCTCCCTGGCGCATACTGGAGGTACCTGGTGGGCTAGTTGATCCCCAGAGACCCTCAGTATTCAAGGGGAATTAATTCCACAACTTACAAAGCGCCAGGGGGCGCGTTTCCACAGTGGTGAAGGGATGGGGCGGGGTCTGAGGTGACATGTGTGCAAATGCCCTGTGGTGCGTTTTAAGTTGCGAAATTAATTCCTCTTCAACCCTGAGGGTCCCTGGGGGCCAACTAGCTCACCAGGTACCTCCAGTAGGTGCCATTGAGCTGGGCTGCAGAGAGATGGCCCAGGCCACGCCCCTTTTTACACCACTCTGCAACGCAGCTCTGTGGCGCTTACTGGAGGTACGTGGTGGGCTAGATGGACCCCAGGGACCCTCAGGATTGAAGAGGAATTCATTCCCCAACTTAAAACGTGCCACAGGGCGTGTTTGCACACAAGTCACCTCAGGTCCCTTCACCACTGTGCAAACGCGCCCCGTGGCGCGTTTTAAGTTGGGGGATTAAGTCCCCTTGAATCCTGAGGGTCCCTGGGGTCCAACTAGCCCACCAGGTACCTCTAGTAAGCGCCACAGAGCTACGTTGCAGAGAAGTGTAAAAAGGGGCGTGGCCTGGACCACCTTTCTGCAACGCAGCCCTGTGGCGCTTACTGGAGTTACCTGGTGGGCTAGTTGGACTCCAGGGACCCCCAGTATTGAAGGGGAATTAATTCCCCAACTTAAAACGCGCCACAGGGCGCGTTTTCAGAGTGTTGCTAGGAGGGGACGGGGCCTCCGGCACGATCGCGAGTTGTTTTTTAAAGATTTTTTTGAGAAGGGGGGCTGTGTGCCCCCCTTCTTTTTACTGTTTTTGGGTCCTGGGGACCCTATCCCCCAGGGCCTGATCCCCTTTTAAAAATATATATATATATTAAAGGGAAGCGGGCCGTGTGCGCCCCCCTCCCGTGGCCAATTCCGGGCCCCTGGGACCACATCCCCTGGGGCATGGCCCAACTTATTTTTGATTATTACGGAGGGGGGCTGCGTGGCCCCCTTCCTCAGGCCATTAATGGCCCCGGGAACCCCTTCCCCTGGGGCCGGCCTTTGCGTGCTTTATGTTTATTTTTGTAATTATTATTTGGGAGGGAGACGGGTGGCCCCCCTGCTGGGCCATTTCTGGCCCCGGAGACCCCATCCCCTGGGGCCTGGCCTCTCATTGGGGACCGTGGGGGGAGCCCCAATGCGCCCACGGTCCCAGCCAGCTTCCCGCCTCCTACAGGAGCCTGCATTGCTTTTCCACCTTGGGAGCTGTTAAGATGCAGCTCCCCATGTGGAAAAGCAATCTGGTTTGAATTTTGGAACAGAGAGCAGGTTTCCTGCTCTCTCTTCCAAAATCCAAACCACATATTGCTATGACAGGGCGGGAGCCGCAAGGCTCCCGCCATGCCATAGCAAACTGCAGTATCCTGGGGGTGGGCACCCCAGGACACTGCAAGAGCCGGCCCTGGGGGGTGGAGGTCCCCAGGGCCATCCCAGGCTCCAGGAGGGGGGCTGCACAGCCCCTTCCCAACATCTGAACAGCCCCGGGTAGGTGGTGAACCCCGGGGCGAGTGGGGGGGCTGGAGCCCCACACACAGGTATATTTTTTTTAAAAGAAACCCCGGGGTGGCGGTCCCCGGGGCTGTGGGGGGCAGCGTGCTCCCCGCACTTATAATTAATGAGAGGCCCTCCAAACTTTAAAAAAACAAGCCCCTCCTGAATAGGCCTAGGCCCCTTTTCTTGTTTTGCGTGCTTCTTTTTCTCTTTCCTTGTGCCTCGGTTCTACCGAGGTACAAGATGGCTGCCAACACTTCCTGGTTTGAAGTGATGACAGCCAATTAGAATGCAGCTCGTGATCAGCAGGGTGCGCAGATCCTCCATGCCCCTATTTATCAAAACGTTTACTTTTTTGATTTTCTCAGCAACTACCGAAAGGATTTACACCATTTAAAGAAAAGAGTGCTTTCTGAACCAAGCACTACCTTTTTGCCAAATTTGGTGTAATTCCGTTCAGCAACTGCTCGAGGGAGCTTTAACATTACAATTGGGGGTGGGGTCGCACACTACTCACACACCAGCAGTATCCCCAGAACATGGCCTATCCCTGCTGACGAGGGGTGATACCCCGAAACACGTGTCCAGGGATGGCGAAGACAGCGAAGATAGCAGAGAATCGAAAGAGGATACATCGCGGAACACGTAACTACATTTACCATAGTCCTTAGGGGCGATACTGCTGGTGTGTGAGTAGTGTGCGACCCCACCCCCAATTGTAATGTTAAAGCTCCCTCGAGCAGTTGGCTGGCGAGCCTGGGACCCCGCACCTACGCGCCTGAGTGGTACTAAACCTGATAGATATTTGGCAGCCACCGCCAACCCCAGAACAGGGCCTATCCCTGCTGACGAGGGGTGATACCCCGAAACACGTGTCCAGGGATGGCGAAGACAGCGAAGATAGCAGAGAATCGAAAGAGGATGCATCGCGGAACACGTAACTACATTTACCATAGTCCTTAGGGGCGATACTGCTGGTGTGTGAGTAGCGTGCAACCCCACCCCCAATTGTAATGTTAAAGCTCCCTCGAGCAGTTGGCTGACGAGCCTGGGACCCCGCACCTACGCGCCTGAGTGGTACTAAACCTGGCAGATATTTGGCAGCCACCGGCAACCCCAGAACACGGCCTATCCCTGCTGACGAGGGGTGATACTCCGAAACACGTGTCCAGGGATGGCGAAGACAGCGAAGATAGCAGAGAATCGAAAGAGGATGCATCGCGGAACACGTAACTACATTTACCATAGTCCTTAGGGGCGATACTGCTGGTGTGTGAGTAGTGTGCGACCCAACCCCCAATTGTAATGTTAAAGCTCCCTCGAGCAGTTGGCTGACGAGCTTGGGACCCCGCACCTACGCGCCTGAGTGGTACTAAACCTGATAGATATTTGGCAGCCACCGGCAACCCCAGAACAGGGCCTATCCCTGCTGACGAGGGGTGATACCCCGAAACACGTGTCCAGGGATGGCGAAGACAGCGAAGATAGCAGAGAATCGAAAGAGGATGCATCGCGGAACACGTAACTACATTTACCATAGTCCTTTGGGGCGATACTGCTTGTGTGTGAGTAGTATGCGACCCCACCCCCAATCCTAACTATGACTACCTACTGGTGACCGCCAGTAGTTAATATATATATGCAGCAATACTCCACAGGAACCTCCGGTCCTAGGAACGGCGAAGCAGGAAGACAGACCACAGGATCAGGTAGGTGAAGATTATTTATTTTTGGTTTCTAAGTGGCAGCATAGACGCGTTTCGGGCTCAGGAGCCCTTGTTCACAAGCGGAGAACATCGACCAACCGCCATAGTGTGATATTTAAAGAGAAACTATCCTCACCTCCTCTGAATGCCGGTCACATGACCAATAGGCATAGTAAACAGACTGTCCAAAAAGGCTGATACAACTTGTTGCTGCAGATTAATTAGAAAACCAAAATTGGGCAGCATTAGCAGAAAGCATTTTTTTTAAAAAAAAGCATAAATGCAAATGGTAAATTATATGACTGTATAAATACAATAAATATAAAAGGATAAATCCTAAAAACCTTATACATTGTTCAATGATTTTTTGTTGTATCACGTTCAATATTCCCTTCAAATATGGACAGTAAAATATGTATACTCTTAGAGGGTATATGATACACAATCTCTAGTAAAAAACTAGCAGCAAAAAGGTTCAAAGTGCAAAGCTGTGCAAAAAGTGCAAATTGAAAAAATTGGTGCAACATGGTGCTATAAAGTGGTAACTGCGTGATGAATATCAACTGTATCCAATAGTTATAAACATATTGATTACATTCTATTTAGGGAAAGTCCTGTTCTGACATCTCAGTATCATCAAACACAGCTTAAAAGTGCATACAGTGATAATATAAAAGTAGAAATGAGAGGCCAGTGGAATTTTTAGCGGAAAAAGACTTAGACAGGGAGAACATCCTTTACAACGCAACTTTTACAACGAAGTACCTTTACGACGCAACCATTACAACGCAACTTTTACAACGTCTTGCGCTGGGGGGCGCTCTAGGATAGGGAATAGTTTCCAACACCTTCCCTACTATCCACGGGGACTGGAGTTGGAATAGTACATGAAACTATTCACTATCCAGCGCCCCCCAACGCAAGTCGTTGTAACGACTTGCGTTGTAAAACTTGCTTCGTAAGGCATGCGTTGTAATAGCATGCGTTGCAACGTCTTACATCCCTTAGACAGTAATTGATTTTCTAAGCTAAAAAATGATTTCATACATTCCATTGAACCACTGCTCTTCAAAAAAAGGGAGGGGTTGTAAGTATCTGTAGCAGCAAAAATAGGCACCTTAGAAAGGCCCATCACTAAAAAGTATCAGAAACAAAAACTTGCAAATCGCAAGTCGAAAAACATCAGTGCAAGAAATTTACCCCTATACTCTGACCATAGTGCAAATATGCCATATGAAATCTGTTATAAAAATACAGAAATTACACAAATATATAAATACAAAGATACCAAAATACAGAAATGCGGATACATTGGAGGAAAAGATTTATACGACATAAAAAATTATTTCACATAATATTCTAAAGACAACAAAATGTGTGGGAGCATGGGGAGATGTAGATGATAAAAAATTGTGCATGTCCTCCACATTGTTCAACCCATTAGGCCATTTACTATCGAACTCCAAGATCATAAAAGTTTCCAATTGTTTTAATCTGAGTTCTCTGTTCCCTCCTCTACGTAGTTTAGGAATGGCCGCTACCACATAGTATTTTAAAAATGTCAAATTATTGTCGTGAAATCTCTTAAAATGGCGTGCCACAGGATAAGATTGATTGCTGTGTAAAATTGCCCTAAGATGTTGTAAAATCCTGACATGCACCTGTAGCTTGGTACTTCCAATATAGTTCAAGCCACAGGTGCATGTCAAGACGTACACAGCATGATCAGTTTTGCAGTTGAAGTTGCCAGCTATAGCAATTTCCTGAGAGCTAAAAGGAGTTTGATAATGTGTCTTGTTAACTCCAAATTTACAAGCTCTGCACATGGAGCATTTGTAAAAACCACGTGTAGGCTGTAACCACATAGATTTCAGGCTCACCTCAGGACTAGTTTTATCTAAAAGTGATCCCATGCTTTTAGCCCTTCTGAAGGTGATTAGAGGAGAATTAGGTAACTTGGACCCAATCACAGTATCAGTCAAAATTATGGGCCAATTTTTCTTGACAATGTTCCTAATTTTTTTCTCCTCATAACTGAACGTGGTGACTAGTCTGGGACATTCAAGAATTTCTGAGGGATCGTTGCTATCCTCACTGATTTCAATTAATTCAACATCAGTGGATTTTGGAAATAACAGACTCTCTCTTGTTTGGGAATTAGCTTTCGCTATAGCTTGCTTCAATGTGCTATCAAAATAGCCTCTCTTTTTCAATCTTTCCTTCATCTCACCAATACAAAGATTAAAATCAACAGTGGTGCTGCAAATTCTTTTCAGTCTCAATGCTTCCCCATATGGAATGCTATTGATGGTATGCTGGGGGTGTAGACTAGTGGCATGGAGAGTGGTATTTCCTGCTGTGGGTTTCCTGAATAAGGTGGTTTCTATTTTGGCATTCTTGATGTATACTTTGACGTCTAGAAATTCAATTTCTTTCTCATTTACATGTGACGTAAAGTTGAGATTGAGGTTGGTATTATTGATGTCTTGTACAAACAAAGAAGCCTCAGTCTCATCACCCTGCCATAAAATGAAGACATCATCAATGTATCGAAGATATTTAACTATCTTCTCATTAACCCATACTAGATGTTGTTTCCTTAGGACCTGTTCCTCCCACCAGCCAACGTGTAAACACACGTAGCTGGGGGAGAAACAGGATCCCATTGCCACACCTCTGAGTTGTTTGAAAAGATAATTTCCAAACAGAAAGTAGTTGTTGTGCAAACACCATTCGATAAGACTCAATAAAACTTTATTGTGTTGATAGAATTCAAGAGGTCGGCTGTCAAGGAAATGCTTGATAGATGCTATACCTTGCTTATGATTAATAGAGGTATACAAAGATTCTACATCTAAAGTGATTAAAAGCATATCTTCGTTCCATTCCAAATCATTGATTTTGAGTAAAAAATCACTTGTGTCCTTGACATAACTGGGCAGGTTTTTGACTAAATGCTGAAGAAAAAAGTCAATATATTGACTGACATGTTCACTTGCACTATTTATTACAGAGATAATTGGTCTCCCTGGTGTAGGAATAGCGCACTTGTGAATTTTGGGAATAAGGTAAAGAACAGGAAGGATGGGAAATTCATTATGCATAAATTTGTACTCTTCATATATATACATATATATATATATACACACACACATACAAGGTGTATTGAAGAATGAGTGAGTGTATGAGTGTCTGAATGGATGATTTAATGGGTGCGTGACTGACTGTATAATTGAGTGACTAAATATGTAATAGTGAATGCATGAGTGAGTGACTAATCTGTGTGAATGTCTGTATCAGTCTGTCAGTTGGTGTGCAAGTGGCTGCGTGGGTTTATGAGTAGCTACATGAGTGTCTACATGGGTTAAAGAGTGGTTGTCTGAGTACCTATTTGGGTGCCTGAGTGTCTATGTATGTGGGTGGGTGGGGGTATGTGTGACTCCCTGCATCGATAGGTGAGTGGGAGATGCACTGGGTGTATGGGTTCATGAGTCCATCTGCGAGGGATTGTATGGGTGAGTGAGCATGCATATGGCAGTGTTGATGAGCGAATGGTTATCTCAGTGGTATATGTGTGATTAACTACATGTGTGAAAGGCAGTATATGTGAGTGCTGGCATATATAAGTGACTATATGTGACAGTGAGTGATTGTGAGAGTGGCTGTATGGATGAGTGTGTGTTTGTGTCAGTGACTGTAGAAGAAAGTATGTGTTAGTATCAGTATGAATAAGTGAGGTGGTGTATGTATAACTGTATAGGTGAGAAAATGGCAGTGGGATTAATTCTTTGGGTGACTGACTAGGTGTGTGAGTAACTCTGTGGGTGAGTGGCAGTGTGTGAGTGTCTGTATGGTGTAGGAGTGCATATATCAGTGCCTGTATTGATGAGTGACTGCCAGTATGAGTAACTGTATGGGTGAGTGAGTGGATATGTGTGTGTGGACCTATGAATCAGGGAGTGAGTATGTACTGTCTGGTATTGGTATGTCTATGGTTTCGAGAATGGTAGTCTGTATTTTAGAGTGGGTGCATGAAAGATTATATTAGGGTGTGAGGAGGTGCATCAGATATTAAGTGGATGATGTCGTCAGTGGTGTCATTTAAGATGTCATCAGTTATGTCATCAGTGATGTAACTGACCATGTCATGAGTGATGTATTATGTGACATCAGTAGTGCATTGTTATAGTTAGCGCAGCTAACTATAACGGCTGCATTTCTCTGGTTTTGTATGAGTTAAATGTCAGGCTAACTATAACGTCTCTGAAACCTGTGTTTTGTCAAGTGCATATCTAAGGTTTTTTAAATGCCAATTCCTAACTATAATGTCCCTGAAACCTGTGGGTTTTCCAGAGAATTTCTAAGGTTTTTTAAATGCTAATTACTAACTATAACGTTCCTGAAACCTGTTTTTCAGTGAATTTCTAAGGTTTTTTAAATGTTAAATTCTAATTAAGCCTACATAGGTACGACATGTGCAGAAAAAGGAAGATAGGCGCAGAAAGAAGCAAGAGAAGCGCAGAAAGAGGTACGAGGTGCAGAAAGAGGAGGAAAGGTGCAGAAAGAAGCAAGAAAATGTACAAAGCGGCAACAGAAGTCCAGTAAGAAGAAAAAAGGTGCAGAAAAAAGCAATAGAGGTGCAGAAAGAGGCCTACCTTGACTGTATCTTTCCACAGACTCATACAAAGTAGCCTAATAACTAATTCTTCTCCTAAGATGTCTTACACCTCAAAGTTCTCTTGAAGGTTCAATATTCATTGACTACTCAAACTGTTAGGCCTCCCAAA
This sequence comes from Lissotriton helveticus, assembly GCF_964261635.1. NCBI lineage: Eukaryota > Metazoa > Chordata > Amphibia > Caudata > Salamandridae > Lissotriton > Lissotriton helveticus. Next base: position 1,143,402,431 of record NC_136063.1, on the reverse strand, counting down.
TGTGAAACAGAAATCCTAACCATATGTAGAAGGGAGACCAGGCAGGAGGAGGAGGTGCCCCCGTCAAGTGACTGGTAGGTTGTTGACCCTGCCTTTTCCCCCTCTTTTCAATTACCCCAGAACGACTGGTGCACGGACAAATATCCCCTCTTCTGATCGCCAGAAGAGGACACGGGAGACGGCTCCTTTAATTGGGCGTATATGGACGATGAAGCCATGCCCCCGTCTGAAACAAGAACCGTGGGATTAGCCAAAAGTGAGGAAGAGCAGAGGTCAGCGTGTCACGACACCCTGGAGGCGTACGGAGTTCGGAAGTTGGAGAGGGAAGAAGGAGTCGGTAACCGGAGCAAAGGAGGAAGACAAGCCCTAGCTGAAGGAGTAGCTGAGCCAGGAGGCCAACGTCCCCGCGAAGCGCCATGCCACACTCCCGAGGGAGGAGTGTGGCTTAAGCAGGTACGGCAGCGGTTCGCAGGCTGGGTTGGGAGGCGAGGAGACTCCCCTCCATAGTACCGATACCGCCTGGCTTGCCGCCTTTGTTCATAGTGTAAATACTCCTTCCTATACCCGGTTTTCCTGTATCCCCCCTCACCCTTTCCTCACAGCCATTTCCTCTCACGCCCTTGTATAGACCCCTTGTGATAAAGCACGTGTGCAGCGGTGACCCTAGCACTTCCCCGGTTCCTCTCGGGCATTTGGGCCAAAAAGCAGTGTCCTGATAGCCTTTTCTCTATGTTCCTTTCCCGCATGGCTGGTGGTGAGAACAACCCTGGACCAAGACAAGAGGAGTAAAAGTAGGAAGAACAAAGCCACTGAAACTGTACCCTGTTGGAGGGATACCGCAAACACGGATCCATCAGAATTTGTAAGAGAAAGACTCACGTCCCTTTATAAGAGAACTTTCATAAGAATAAAACCCTACTGACAAGTCTCAGGTCCCTTCATGAAACCCCGCCACACCATATTACTGTTGTAAGCCAGACCATGACTGTGATGGTATGCATGTGTGCCTCTGTTTTTACCTAACAACTTTTTACATAAAAATAAACATACAAATACTTGAATACCTGTGTTTCAAACAGCATACTCTGGAAATTTGTGCACAAAAAGGTGCATGTATTTCTTTCTGCTCATAATACAGCACATGGGTATTCAAAAGTATATTAGAGGGGCTCTATAACATCTATATACATAAGACATGTCTGCCTGTGCAACCGAGTGACAGAGCAGAACTGAGAAGATTTAACCACCTATAGGAGAAGCTACCCGCTTTTTAAGCTACCATCTTCAGATGCATAACATACGGGAGAATACATGTACAAGTAGAAATATACCTCAGTCACTTTAAAAAAAGAAATGTTATTGAGAGTTCATGCAATTTACAAATCCATAGAGTTGCCAAATAGAGTACATATTATAAACAGATCAAAGAATCATTAGATTACATTCTCAATAGATGAAATATACAAAAAAATGTGACTTTGCCCATCAGGGATAAATACCATGTAAAGCGCAGGTGCTGAGTTTTTAAAGTTAAACATTTTTCAACCAATTTTTTAAACTTTTTCGAAACTGTAAGGTTCTGATATAAAGTGCATAGTGCTCACAACTCCCTGTTGCAGAGCATGGAAATCAATTAAAGTGCAAGTGCTAAATACTTAGGTGTAACTGTAACCTACCAGATATAACCTTTTTTTCCGGGGGTTTTTTCCCCTCGAATACATATCATTTACAGTGCAGGTGCTGAACGTTTAGGTATAGATCTGACCTAACAGTTTTAAATGTATTTTCCCTAACAATTGATTATAGCCCCAATAAACTCCAAAGTTTCTCAAACTTTTTTGTTGAGCCTGATCTTAGTGCATATTTTTTCCAATTCTTTGTTTTTATTTAGTTTCGCTCACCATGCCTGAAAGGAGGGAACTATATAAGATCGCCATCATAGTAAAATTAAAGATCTTGCCACCAATGCTGCGATGTATAGGCTTTCATCTTTTAAAGTACTGTAGGGGGAACAGCCCAAGACTGCAATTGATGCATTGATGGATATTAAAAGGGTCTAGAGTGGATCTGAGATAGAGTTCAATTCCCTCCCACAGACCATTTTTGGACATTCCCAAACAATATGCGACCATGAGCCCCCTCCTTCTTTCGAGCAGCGAAAACACCTATCCTCTATTCGGGGATATAACTTATGAAGGAAGGAAGGAGTCCTATAGATCTGCCATTTTGAACAGAATTCCATGCGCTTAAAATGTGCGCCTCTAAGTGTTGATGCATTGAAAATATTAATTCTGTTCCATGTTGATATTGAGAGCTGCATCCCTTTTCTTTTTCACCATCTTTCACGTATTTTATCATATGGCAAAACAACTTTATCTTCCTCAAAGATTTTCACCCAGGCACTCATCCTCCATTGGGTCGGTGAATCAAAGGCTTCACTAATATTTGTTCTAATGGCAGTATTTTTTATATTGAATTTTTCCAACAAAGGTTTTATTCTAATAAATGACCAATTTAAAATTGTTTTAGAATGCAGAAGTCCTGATTCGATCTCTGGCCATTGCTTCTAAGAGATACCTATAGTAAAATCCCGAATTTGGTACATACCCATTTTCTTTCCATTTTTTTTAGAATACTAGACTCTATAAAACATCTTTTCCCCATAAAAAAATGGGACAGCATGGTTGAGCTAGTGAATATTGGAATACTAAATATTTTTAAAAACTGGGATTTTTGCTTGAGTAACCATTGAAGAGTCTTATATCGTACTTTCTTAGGGTACTTAGTTATTCTTGTAGGGTTAGTAATATTGTATTCCTTCAAGATTTTTTCCATAAAGAAATTATGTGCCCTCTGAGGGTTCAAAAAGAAAAATCTTAAACTATGATGTGCAAAAGTTGTGTAGTAATACTTCTGAATATTTGTGAGCGACAGCCCTCCTTCTGCAACAGAGTGATTTAAAGTGCTAAGTACCAGTCTCGGTACCTTATGTGACCATAAAAATGAGGAGAACGTACTATCTACCTCTCTAAAAAAAAGCTGCTTGTAGTGCACATGGAACGGCGCTGAAGAGAAAATTAAATAGTGGAAGAATAGACAAACGAATTAAAGCAACTCGACCTAGAATTAATAATGAGAATGGAATCCATCTTGTTAACAGGCGTTCACTGTTTTCAGCAGCAGGGTATAGTTTAAATGAAATAGGTCTTCTAGAATAAAATAAACAAGTCCAAAACCGAGATCATATTGTGTAATTGTTCGGTCAATTCCCTATTGCCAGAATTTAGGTCAGTATATAACACTCATCCAAAGAGATACTTAGGGATATCTGTCACGGAGAAAGAAGAAGAAGACATATACCTCAGTCACAAGAACACACGGACCTTTAAACTTAACAGCTTGCACTTTCCATTTGAGTACAGTAAGAGGTGAGAGGAGTACCAGAAATAAGTAAGAGAAGTGCAGAAAACACAAGAGAAGTACAGAAAAAAGAAAGTGAAGGGCAGAAAAGGCAAGAGAGGTGCAGAAAGAGGCAAGAGAGGTGCAGAAAGAGGCAAGAGAGGTGCATAAAGAGGCAGGAAGGGAGCAGAAACAGGCAAACAACTACTTAGAGAGGCAAGAGAAGCGCTGAAAGAAGCAACAGAGGTTCAGAAAGAAGCATGAGAAGTGCAGAAAGAAGGAACAGAAATGCATAAAGAGGCAAGAGAAGTGCAGAAAGAAGCAACAGAAATGCAGAGAGAGGTCACAGAAGTGCAGAAAGAGGCAAGAGAGGTGCACAAAGAGACACAAGAGGTGCACAAAGAGACAAGAGAGGTGCACAAAGAGGAAACAGGGGTGCAGAAAGAAGCAAGAAAGGTGCAGAAAGAAGCAAGAGAAGTGCAGAAAGAAGCAACAGAGGTACAGAAAGAGGGAAGAGAAGTACAGAAAGAGATGAGAAGTGAAGAAAGACACAAAAGAGGTGCAGAAAGAGGAAACATGAGTGCAGAAAGAGGCAACATGGTGCAGAAAGAAGCAAGGAAGGTGCAGAAAGAAAAGTGCAGAAAGAAGCAACAGAGGTACAGAAAGAGGTAAGAGAAGTGCAGAAAGAGACAAGAGAGATGCAGACAGGGGCAAGAGCGTTGCAGAATGACAGAAGAGGGGTGCTTAAAGAGGCAAGGCTAGTACATAAAGAGGCAAGAGAACTGCAGAAAGAAACACATGGGCAAAAAGAGGTAAGAAAAGTACATAAAGAAGAAACAGAAATGCAGAAAGAGCCAAGAGAACTGCAGAAAGAGGCAACAGAAGTACAGAAAGAGGCAAGAGAGGTGCATAAAGAGACATGAGAGGTGCCCAAAGAGACAAGAGAAGTGCAGAAAGAAGGAAGACGAGGGCAGGCAAAGGCAACAGTGGTGCAGTAAGAAGCAACAGAGGTGCAGAAAGAGGCAGGAGGAGTGCTAAAAGAGGGGGTGTAGAAAGAGGTGTGCAGATAGAGGCAATAGGAGTGCAAAAAGAAGGATACAGAAGTGCAAAAAGAGGCAAGAGAGGTGAATAAAGAGATGAGGGATGCATAAAGAGACAAGAGAAGTGCACGAAGAGACAAGAGAAGTGCAGAAAGAAGGAAGATGAGGGCAGGCAACGTCAACAGGAGTGCAGTAAGAGGCAAGAGGAGTGCAGAAAGAGCAAAAAAAGTACAGAAAGAAGCAATAGACGTGCAGAAAGAAGCAATCGAGGTGCAGAAAGAGGCAACAGAAGTGCAGAAAGAGGCAAGAGATGTACAGAAACAGGCAAGAGAAGAGCAGAAAAGGGCAAGATAAGTGCTGAAAGAAGCAACAGAGGAGCAGAAAGAAGCGTGAGAAGTGGTGAAAGAGACAAGAGAGTTGCAGAAAAACGAGAGGTGCAGAAAGAGGCAGATGAGGTGTAGAAAAATGAAAGAGATGCAGAAAAAGACAAGGGATGTGCAGAAAGAGGCAAGTGAGGCACAGAAACAGGCAAGAGGGACGCAGAATGAGGCAAGAGAAGTGCAGAAAGAAGCAACAGAGGTGCAGAAGAAGGTAAGAGAACTGCAGAAAGAAGCAAGAGAATTATAGAAACAGGCAAGAGAGATGCATAACAATGGAAAAGGTATGCAGATAGAGGCAAGAAACGTGCAGAAAGAGACAAGAGATGTGCAGAAAGAGGCAGGAGGGGTGCGGAAAAGGGAGTGCAGAAAGAAGCAAGAGAGGTACAGAAAAAAACAAGAGAAGTGCAGAACAAAGGAACAGAAATGCATAAAGAGGCACGAGAAGTGCAGAAAGAAGCAACAGAGGTTCAGACAGAGGCAACATAAGGGCAGAAACAGACAAGAGAGGTGCAGAAAGACTGAAGACACGTGCAGAAAGAGGTAGCAGGGATGCAGAAAGAAGAGAGGTGCAGAATGAAGGAAGAGAAGTACAGAAAGAAGCAACAGAGGTGTAGAAAGGGGCAAGAGAAGTACAGAAAGAGATGAGAGGTGCAACGAGAGGCAAGAGAGGTACAGAAAAAGGCAAGAAAGGTGCAGAAAAAAGGCAAGAAAGGTGCAGAAAAAGGCAAGAGGGATATAGAAAGAGACAAGAGGGATGCAGAAAGAGACAAGAGGAATGCAGAAAGAGGCAAAAGGGTACAGAAAGAGGCAAGAGAAGTGCAGATAGAAGCAACAGATGTGCAGAAAAAGGCAAGAGAGTTGCAGATACAGGCACAAGATGTCCAGGAGGAGGAAACAGGGGTGCAGACAGAGGCAAAAGAGGTGCAGAGAGAGGGAAGAGGGGTGCAAAAAGAGGCAAGAAGGGTTCAGAAAGAAGCAACAGAGGTGCAGAAAGAAGCAAGAGAGGTACAGAAAGAAGCAAGAAAGGTACAGAAAGAAGCAAGAGAAGTGAAGAAAGAGGAAACAGAAATGCAGAAAGAGAAGTACAGAAGGAAGCAACAGAAATACAGAGGTGGAGAAAGAGGGCGGTGCGGTGGAGAAAGAAGAAACAGATGTGCAGAAGGAGGCAAGAGAACTACAGAAAGAGGCAAGCGGTGCAGAAAACGGGAACAGGGGAGAAGAAGCAAGGGAGGTGTAGAAAGAAGCAAGAGAAGTACAGAAAGAATCAACAGGGGTGCGGAAAGAAGCAAGAAAGCTGCAGAAAGAAACGAGATGCATAAAGAGGCAAGAGGTGTGTAGAAAGAAACAAGATAGGTGTATAAAGGGACAAGATAGGTGCAGAAAGATGCAAGAGACATGCAGAAAGAGGCAAGAGGGGTTCAGAAAGAAGCAAGGGAGGTACAGAAAGAAGCAGGAGAAGTGCAGAAAGAAGCAACAAGGGTGCATAAGAGGAAAAAGGGGTGCATAAAGAGGCAAGAGAGATACAGAAAGAGGCAAGAGAAGTGCAGAAAGAAGCAACAGAGGTGCAGAAACAGGCAACAGAAGTGCAGAACGAAGGAACAGAAAGACAGAAAGAGGCAAAAGAAGTGCAGAAAGAAGCAACAGAGGTGCAGAAAGAGGCAACAGACGTACAGAAAGACACAAGAGATGCAGAAAGAGGGAAGACGAGTGCAATGAGAGGCAGCAGAAGTGCAGAAAGAATCAAGAGAGGTACAGAAAAATGCACGAGAAGTACAGAAAGAAGCAGCTTAGGTGCAGAAAGGGGCAAGAGAAGTGCAGAAGGAGATGAGAGGTGCAGAAAGAGGCAAGAGAGGTGCAAGAAAAGGCATAAGGGGGTCAGAAAAAGGCAAGAGGGATGCAGAAAGAGACAAGAGGGATGCAGAAAGAGGCAAGAGAGGTGCAGGAAGAAGCAAGAGAAGTGGAAAAGTAGCAACAGGGTGCTCAAAGATGCAAGAGGGGTACAGAAAGAGGCAATAGATGGGCACAAACAGGCAAAAGAGGTAATGAAGGCGGAAACAAGGGGGCAGACAGAGGCAGGAGAGGTGCAGAAAGAGGGAAGTCAGTTGCAGAAACAGACAAGTGGTGTAGAAAAAGGGAACAGGGGTGTAAAAAGAAGCAAGAGAGGTGCAGAAAGAAGCAAGAGAGGTGCAGGAAAAAGCAAGAGAGATGCAAAAAGAAGCAAGAGAAGTACAGAAAGAAGAAACAGAGGTGCAGAAAAATGCAAGATAAGTGCAGAAAGAAGCAACAGAAATTCAGAAAGAGGGAAGAGGGGTGGAGAAAGGAGAAACAGAGGTGCAGAAGGAGGCAAGAGAACTGCAGAACAAGGCTAGAGAGTTGCAGAAACAGGCAATATGTGCAGAAACGGGAACATGGATGGAGACAGAGGCAAGAGAGGTGCAGAAAGAGGAAGGAGGGGTGCAGAAAGAGGCAGGAGGGATGCCGAAAGAGGCAAGAGGGGTGCAGAAAGAGACAAGAGGTGTGCAGAAAGAGACAAGAGGGGTGTAGAAGGAAACAAGAGAGGTGCAGAAAGAAGCAATAGAGGTGCAGAAAAAAGCAAGAGAAAGAAGAAAGAGGGGTAGAGACAGAAGGCGGCAAGAGATTTGCAGAAGAAGGCAAGAGAGTTGCAGAAAAAGGCAAGAGATGCAGAAAAAGGCAAGAGATGCAGAAAAAGGCAAGAGATGCAGAAAAATGAAACTGGGGGCAGAAAGAAGCAACAGATGTGCAGAAGGCGGCAAGGAAACTGAAGAAAGAGGCAAGAGAGTGCAGAAACAGGCTAAAGAGGTACAGAAGGAGGAAGCATGGTTGCAGACAGAGGCAAGAGGGGTACTGAAAGAGGGGAGAGGGGTGCAGAAAGAGGGAAGAGGGGTGCAGAAAGAGGCAGGAGAGGTGCAGAAAGAAGCAAAAGAGGTGCAGAAAGAAGCAAGAGAAGTCCAGAAAGAAGCAACAGAGGTGCAGAAACAGGCAATAGAAGTGCAGAAAGAAGGAACAGAAATGCAGAAAGAGGCAAGAGAAGTGCAGAAAGAAGCAACTAAATGCAGAAAGAGTCAAGAGAGGTACAGAAAGAAGCAAGATAAGTGTAGAAAGAAGCAACAGAGATGCAGAAAGAGGGAAGAGGGGTGGAGAAAGGAGAAACAGAGGTGCAGAAGGAGGCAAGAGAACTGCAGAACAAGGCTAGAGAGTTGCAGAAACAGGCAATATGTTCAGAAACTGGAACATGGGTGGAGACAGAGGCAAGAGAGGTGCAGAAAGAGGAAGGAGGGGTGCAGAAAGAGGCAGGAGGGATGCCGAAAGAGGCAAGAGGGGTGCAGAAAGAGACAAGAGGTGTGCAGAAAGAGACAAGAGGAGTGTAGAAGGAAGCAAGAGAGGTGCAGAAAGAAGCAATAGAGGTGAAGAAAAAAGCAAGAGAAAGAAGAAAGAGGGGTAGAGACAGAAGGCGGCAAGAGATTTGCAGAAGAAGGCAAGAGAGTTGCAGAAAAAGGCAAGAGATGCAGAAAAAGGCAAGAGATGCAGAAAAACGAAACAGGGGTGCAGAAAGAAGCATCAGATGTGCAGAAGGAGGCAAGGAAACTGAAGAAAGAGGCAAGAGAGTGCAGAAACAGGCTAAAGAGGTACAGAAGGAGGAATCATGGTTGCAGACAGGCAAGAGGGGTTCTGAAAGAGGGGAGAGGGGTGCAGGAAGAGGGGTGCAGAAAGAGGCAGGACAGGTGCAGAAAGAAGCAAAAGAGGTGCAGAAAGAAGCAAGAGAAGTGCAGAAAGAAGCAACAGAGGTGCAGAAAGAGGCAATAGAAGTGCAGAAAGAAGGAACAGAAATGCAGAAAGAGGCAAGAGAAGTGCAGAAAGAAGCAACAAAATGCAGAAAGAGTCAAGAGAGGTACAGAAAGAAGCAAGATAAGTGTAGAAAGAAGCAAGATAAGTGTATTAAGAAGCAACCGAGGTGCAGAAAAAGTGAACAGAGGTGCAGAAAAAGGGAACAGGGGTGCAGAAAGAGGCAAGAGAGGAGCAGAAAGAGGGAAAGGGGGCACAACAGGCCAAGAGGGGTGTATAAAGAGGCAAGAGCTATGCAGAAAGAAGTAACAGAGGTGCAGAAAGAGGCAAGAGGGGTGCCAAAAGAGGCAAGAGGGGTGCAGAAAGAGGCATGAGAGGTACAGAAAGAGGCAGGAGGATTGCAGAAAGAAGCAAGAGAGTTACAGAAATAAGCAAGAAAAGTGCAGAAAGAAGCAACAGGGGTGCAAAAAGAGGCAAGAGGGGTGGAGCAAGAAGCAACAGAGGTGCAGGAGGCGGCAAGAGAACTGCAGAAAGAGAGAAGAGACTTACAGAGTGAGGGAAGAGAGGTGCAGAAATAGGCAACAGAGGGAAGAAGGGTACGGAAAGAGGGGTGCAGAAAGAAGCAAGAGAGGTGCAGAAAGAAACAAGAGAAGTGCCGAAAAAAGCAACAGAGTGCAGAAAGAAGCTACAGAGGTGCAGAAAGAGGCAAATGGGGTGCAGAAAGAAGCAAGAGAGGTACAGAAAGAGGCAAGAGAAGTGCAGAGAGAGGCAAGAAAGTGCTGAAAGAGGCAAGTGAAGTGTGGAAAGAGGCAGGAGAAGTGTAGAATAAAGCAACAGAGGTGCAGAAAGAGGCAAGAGAGGTGCAAAAGAAAGAAGGAGGAGAGGTGCAGAAAGAAGCAAGAGAGGTGCAGAAAGAAGGGAGGTGAAGAAATTGGATGAGATGTGCAGAAAGAGGCAAGAGAAGTGCAGAAAGAGGCAAGAGAAGTGCATAAAAAGGAAGAAAGGTGCAGAAAGAAGCAAAAGAAATGCAGAAAGAGGCAAGAGAGGCACACAAAGAAGCAAGAGGGGTTTGCACACCATTAGTACTAATTTAACACCCACTTTTAGCAATAAGTAACAGGTGAGCATTCCAGCGTTGCAAAGGGCTTCCACCACGCTGTAACACTTCTCACTGCATTTTTGGTAACATTTAAGCCGTTTGAGCTAGAAACAAAGTTTTATTTGTTCAAATATGCAGCAGCTGATGGATGATGTGGCAAATGCAGAAAAATTATAATTATGTGAAAATTGGTGCAGCCTTTCAGTCGCCTACTTCCAGTGGCCCTTCTCATACCTCTGACTAGGTTCAGAAGTGCTCCTCACTGCTCCTTCTTTGTTTGTCTCATTGAGTTTATAGTTTAGCTTTTATAGAAAGGAGGAATACTAAACTTGAGGTTACCACTCCACAACAAAGTCTACCATACCACATAATTACTCTCCATAACACATAATCCCATTCTACATAATTCCTATACACTAAATACCACGTTTCTATCCACATAATTTCACTGCACAACATACCACATAATTCCACTAAACACAACGTACATCCACTTCACTCCACCTTAAAAAACATTAGTAAAAAATGTTTACATTTACAATGCCAATAGCTCTAACTCTCACAAATGCGAGACCTATTACATTGCAAATGCTTCTTTAACTATTAGTCACGTGTGTAGAGTGGTGGTAAAAGGGGGCTGAGCCTCCGACCAGTGCTCAGGAATTCCGCTGCGTAGGACTAACAGAAAGTACCAGGAGGGCTTCTTGGCCCCCAAAGTCCCTCAGGAGAAAAGTGGACTTCATCCCCAACCAGTAGTGTGCCAGGAGGTGCATTTGCAGAGTCGTGGAGAAAGGGGGACATGACCTCCAAAGACCTCTTAGCAATCCTACTGTGTGGGACTTACTAGAGGCAGCAGGAGAAGTAGCTGGCCCCCGGGGACATCCTTGGGGGCCAACTACCCCTCCTATTACCTCCAGTAAGTCCCACACAGCAGGATTGCTAAGTTCTCAGAGCAGTGGCTGACGGCATGCCCTATGGTGATGTTATAGTGGGTGGAAGCAAAATATAATTGCACAACAACAGACCACTGGATAATTCGAGCTGGATGGAAGTCCCTTTAAATAAGTATATTATACATATATTTGTTTTAAAAATCAAAATATCTTGGCTGATACCAGACCTCATGCCTTTTATTTTTTTTAAAAGCCCCAGGGAGGTGGCGTTCCCCAGGGATGTGGGGGTGTGAGGCCCCCCACATTTAAAGATTAAAGCCCCGGGGAGGTAACCGTCCTTGGGGCCGAGTGGCGGTGGGCAGCAGCTCCCCCACGCATTATTTGTTTTTACATAAATAGACCCAGGGAAGTAGCGGTCCCCAGGGCTGCATATTTTGGCATTGCCATCGGTACCTGGCCCACCCTGAGCAGGCCTGGGGGTCAGAATGTTTCTACCCTGCCCCCTTGTCTTGTTTTCTTTTACCTTTTTTCTTCTGACTCGGTTCATCCAATTCACACAATGGCTTCCAACACTTCCTGTTGGAACAGTTTTCAGCCAATCAGAGTCAAGCTCGAGATCGCGAGGGTTCGTGGATCCACCGTGGTCACCAGATATTAATATTTCTAAATATATGAAATTCTCAGGAACTACTTAGCTGACTTACACCATTTAACAAAAAGGTTGCTTTCTGAACCAAGAGCTACCCAAATTTGGTGTAATTCTGTTCAGCCATTCGGGCTGTAGCCTTGTCTAAAGTTTCCTATGGAAATGAACATGGAGAAAACGCATTTTAGGATTTCCCCTTTTATCTTGGCCCTTGCTTGGCAAATCACCCAGAAACTTTCATGACAGGAGCTGACCGGAGCGTCCTATTCGTTTTAGAAATTTCACAAAGATTCATCAAACGGCGTCAAAGTTATTGGCAAATCAAAAAACACTTTTCCTATGGAAAGTAGGTCCCAACTATAACTACCTACTGTAGACCGCCAGTACTTCATTTTTTTTAATTTTTTTTTTTAAGTATTTTTATTGTTAACAAGCTGACAAGGAAGAAATACATTAATTCATTAATACATATGTTAGTGGACATGTAGATATAATACAATATAGAAAACAAGACAAGAAAAAGAGAAAGAGGAAGTACAAAAAGAAGAGAAAATAATAAATTACTTCACTAATACATGTTTAAGAAAGTTGTAACATTTTCTTTCAATGATCAGCCAAAAACAATTCCCCTGGAGACGCTGGTTATTAATATCATTAAAGCATGGTATTTTCCTATACCCATTAAAAGAAGAGAGCATCATCATTCCACAAAGGTTCCCCAATTTTTTTCATATTTGCTCAATGAGCGTGTTCCCCTAATATTCGCTAAGGCTAGTTCCATTGAATGGATCTCGGTAACCAGTGCCCACCAGTCCCAGACCGTAGGTGGTTCAGAGCAGGTCCAGGCCCTGGCCACGGTTAGCTTGGCACAAGACATAAGTATAGTAACCAAGGCTGCCTGTGGGAAAGAGACAGAATAGGTGTCTAACAAAACGGAGGCAGCCGTAAATATAGGCAGCTGAATCTGCTTCATTTTCAAAACTTTCTGGATATCGCCCCAGAAGGCCTTAAGATTAGGACAAGAAAACAGCATGTGTGCTAGATCGGCTGCATCAGTGGAGCATTTGGGGCATTTTGTATGATCGCTGTAGGAGTTATTAGAAGACCATTTGGAGATTCTTTCGGGCGTGTAGTATAGCATGCAAGTTGTTCTAAATTGTTGAAGCCTTAGACTAGATGACCGTACTCGCTTGTTAATATTTATCAGGGAACACTATTTGTTTTGATGTTATATTGGAACCCAGTAATCTACTCCACTTGTCAGCTAATTTAGGACAGTTTAATTTAAGATCGATTAAAGGTCTATAAGCTTCGCTTATTACTGACTTGCTTTTTAAAGAGTATAAACAAGTCCATATATCACAATCACAAACCTCCAAAACTTGTTTATTGTTGATCAGGTAATCATGCAGCTGTAAGTGTTTATACCTCATATTTTCAGGTAAGTCATATATCAATTTAAGAGTGTTGAAGTCTAGAAATCCTTGTGTGCCATATAGGTCCCCCAGAACGCTAATTCCTAACCTAGACCAACCATGTACGATGTTGTCATTAAAAATTCCCGGGAGACCTGGGTTGCCCCACAGCGGTAGCTTTGAATGAAAAAAAGTGGTTTTACAGAAAGTTAGTAGATTGTCCCAAATCTTTATTATGTCCTTTGTGGTCTTGAATTTAACCCTTTTGTAATAATTAGGGTCATTTGCTCTTAGTAAAAACATATTTGAATCAAGTTTTAACATAAAAGAATGGAAAAACAGTGCCCCTCCTCTATTAAGTAGAGAACGGAGGCGAGTAACAAAAGCAGACCAAAAGTAAAACTTAAAATCGGGAAAGTTAAGCCCTCCTTCACTCGTATTGTTTTTCATAAGATTCAGCGACCTTCTTGCTTTTTTGTAGCCCCAGATAAAGCTACTGAGCGCTCCGTCGAGTTGCTTAAAAAACTGATTGTTTAATGCCAATGGGATGGATCTAAATAAGTACACAAATTTGGGCAATACCTTCATCTTAATTAGGTTGATTCTGCCGATTAAATTCAGGGGTAGTCTGTGCCACTTTTTTAATAATAGAATAGTGGATTTAGTTAGTTCATTGTAATTTATATTGTTAATTTCCTGTAATTTAGCCGTTATTTTGGCCCCTAAGTATGTAGCAATTGTACAGATCTCAGGAACCAACACGGCTGGGGTATAATTGGCTATAACTTATGTCTTTTGTAAGTTGAGTTTGTAACCCGACACCTTCCCAAATTTGCCGGGCTCTAAGGCGATTCCCTGTAGTGCCTCAACGATATCTTGTGAGTAAACCGCGATATCATCCGCATAAGCTGTTATTTTTAGCACCTGTGAGCCTGATCTAAAGGGTACAATCTGGGTTTGGGATTGAAGAGCAAACAGAAAAGGTTCCAGTGAGAGGGCGAATAAAAGAGGTGATAGAGGACATCCCTGACGAGTGCCACGTAAAATTGAAAAATCTGGAGAGGTCAAGCCCCCGTAGCTAGTGCAAGCCGTTGGATTGTCATACAGCGCCTGTATGCCCCGCAAAAATTGCCCCCCAAACCCCATTTTGGACAAGACGCACCAGAGATAGTCCCACCCCACTCGGTCAAAAGCCTTCTCGGCATCTAATAGGATCATGCCGAGTGGGGTGGATTCAGTCCCTGCTACATCAAATGCTGTAATGGCCATATTAACGTGTATTGTGGTGTCTCTCCCGGCTATGAACCCATGTTGCTGTGGGTTAATAATTTTAGGCATGATAGGGGCTAATCTTAGTGCTAGAATTTTTGCAAATATTTTTGCGTCCGTGTTTATCAGGGAAATAGGGCGATATGACCCTCTCTCCTCTTTCGGCTTGTCTTTCTTCAAAAAAAATATTATTTTCGCCCTATTCCATGATTTAGGAGCTTTTCCATTTGACCCTACAGATTGAATAACCTTCAGCAGCAAATGTTCTAATTCCTCTAAGCACGCTTTGTATATCTCCAGAGGTATTGTGTCCTCCCCTGCCGCTTTTCCTACAGGTAATAGAGCGATGGCCTGATGTAATTCTGCCATGGTTATATCGTCAGACAATGAGTCCATCTCTAAAATATTCTGTATGTTTATTGAGTGCTCTTCGACATATTCCTGGACATCGTCTAGGTTAGGCTCAGTTTCTGGAGTATATAGTATTTTGTAGAAATCAGCAAATTGTTCAAGTATGTCTAGTGGCTGATTATAAATCTTGTTGCCGGCCCCCCGAATATTTGTAATCTTAGAGCTTGCTCTGTCCTCAGTTACTTTATAGTCCAGAATTTTGCCGATTTTATCTCCCCCCTCGTATTGTGCTATTTTAAATTTATGTATATTGGCGCTGCTCTTCTGAATAAACTTGGTCTTAGCTTCGCTTTTTAATAGGCCAAGTTTGAGGTCGATTTCTGTGATCGTTAACTAGTTTGATCGGAATGCTGAAGCCAGTAACTCTTCTTGGGTGGTTGCTTTTGAGATCAGCATATCATTGTGTTTTTTACGTTCCAGGTTTTGTCTAATGACATAAGCCTGAGTGAAACCCCTAATACTTGCTTTGCAAGCATCCCATACCATACAGTATGTAGCTGAATCTATGTTAATATCTATAAATTCTGTAAGATGTGATTTAAGCTGCGTCATGTAGAGCATGTCTGAAGCTAAATATCTTGGGAAGGAGAATGGTCTGGGAGAAGTCCTGGTATGAGTTGTTGTAAATATCAGCATTATTGCATTGTGGTCAGAAGAAATTCGAGGGCATAAAACCATGGAGCTGACCTTCAGTAGGTTATCGCTTATTAGTGCCATATCCAATCTTGAACAAAGCTTATGAGGCGCGGAGTAGTAGGTATACCCCGGTGTTTTTGGATATAAATACCGCCAAGCGTCTTTAATGTTGTGGATGCGGCATAAATCAAGAATGGACGACCTGGTTTTGTGGATCCTTTGATAGCTACCAGACCTGGTTGTATCTATACTATAGTCCATGATACAATTAAAATCCCCCATGATGATAAGTTCTCCCTCCCAGTCCAAAAGTTTAATATTCAAGTGATCAAAAAGGATAGGCACATCTGTATTGGAGCCGTAGACCACACATAGGACATATTTGTGATTCTCGAAGCTAATCTGAGCTACAGCCCATCTGCCACCCTTACCGCAAGAGGTCTGTGTTACTTCAGCCCTACATCGCCTATCCTTGAGGATAGCAACCCCTCTTGTGGAGTGCCCGAAGGTAGAACAAACCACAATGTCGTATCCCAATTGCTTGAGTAGCTTTTTATCCTTTCCAGCAATATGTGTTTCGGATAAGAAAACAAAATGAGGGTTGTGTAATTTTAGTTCTTCTTTAACCAAACATCTCTTATTTTTGCTATTTAGCCCCGCTACGTTCCAAGCTAAACACTTTATTTCATACATTTGTAAATAAAAAAGACTTTAAACCCATCTCCAGGTGTCCAGGTGTCCTAATGAGTTTCCTATTCCTCATGCCATTAGTATACAAAACAAAAAGAGCTATAATGTCCAGGCAGCATTCTACCCCGTCAGCCTGAAAGCAAATTTTTCTAATTTTTACCCCCCCCGACCTCCCAACCCCCCATCCTGCGGAGAAAAACGCCCCACCTCCCCCCTCCCCCCTAGCTCTTACCCCAGCCGGGGAAGAGCCACCCTTCTGCGACTGCTGCCGCTGGAAAGGCAGCCTGCATAGCGAGTCACCTTAAGAGGCCCCCACCCTCCATCTACTTTGAACAATTTACCAAAATAAAGCAAAAAACAAAATAACGCTTATCATATTCTCAGTAATGCATAAAAAAATAAAAAAAAGGGGGAGAGCCCCCCGTGCAACCAATGTTTCTAAATCCCAAGCCCTCCAGTTGAGATTAGCATTAAGCATATACAGTTAGCACCGATTCTTCAAATTAATTTTAAGTCTTGCTCTTGCCCGCACTAGTGCTAGCTAGATATGCTTCAGCTTCCTTTGCATCAGTAAAAAAATGAGTGCGTCCGTTTTTAATGACCTTAAGGCGGGCAGGTTCCTGAAGAAACGCCTGACCGCTGCTAGACTTAATTGGATCTATTAGTTTGCGGAGCATCCACCGTCTGTCCATTGTTTCCTTGCTTAAATCAGAGCGAGCAAAAATTGAGAGCTCACCTATAACAATAGGGGTGTTGGGACGGGCTCTCTGCCAAACAGCCTGGCGCAATAAAAAATTACCAAAAAAGATTAGAAAGGGACGTGGGAACTGATTCTCCGTGTTTCTCTGAACCAGAGGCAGACGATGAGCTCGTTGAATTTGTGAGTACCAGTCCCAGTCTGCTAGGTCTGGGAAAGCTTTCTGAAGCAACCCCACTAGGTAGGCCCTCGGATCGGAGCCCTCTGATCCCTCCGGTATCCCAAAAAGTCTCAGATTGGATCGTCTCTGTCGATTTTCCAAATCTTCGACCTTCAGTTGGAGCACTGACAGCTGAGTCTCATGTTTGTCGACTGCATTCGTCGTTTTTGTTTTCGTTTCCTCGATCTAGACTACCCATTGTTGAAGTTCAGCAATGTCCTGTGAAATCCCCCCGAGTTTGGTGGTAAGTTCATGTAAGGAAGATTGCACTTTACTGTTGTCCTCCCTCAGTTGAAGGTAGTGTTCCTGCGCTTCAGCCCGTTGGTTACTCAGTATCTGGAGCAGTAGGTCTAGTGGAGAGGAGTCAGTCGCTTCTCTGGGTTGGCTGAAGAAGGTGTCGTTACAAACGGAGAGCCCCCGGAGGAGGGGAGGGTAGCGTCTGTCACTGAAGTAGCTACGATTGCGTTAGGTTGTGGAGTTTCATCTTCCAATATTGGTGAATCAGCCACGAATTCTTGCATCGAGAGCAGTGCTTGATCAGTTGGCCCATCCAATGGCGGGTTAAGTGAGACGGTTAGGGTACTACTTTCCAAGGTAATAGGACTGGCGGTAGTGCAAGGCACTTCTATAATAGGCATAGATTCTGTGGGACTAGCCCCTGATAATCTCAGTGTCATATTTTTAACTAAGCCTTTTGCTTCAATTCATTTTCTCAAAGGGCTTTTGTCCAAAAGAATCTTCTTTGAAATTTGAATATTGTTTGCAATGGGCCGATTTAATATGGCACCAGCCTTACCACCTTTCTTTGCCCTGGGCTTGCTTTTGTGTTTGTGTCCTCTTCTTGCTCGAGATTTAATCATGTTATCTGTGTGGTCGTCCTTCCCCCCCTTCTCCCCAGCTCATCTTCAGTCTCTGCGTCATAGTCATAATCTTCAAAGGAGCCTTGTTCGATAGATTCAATAGACTCAGTGTGCTCCATATGTTCGATGGGCTCGATAGGCATCACACTTTCCTCTGCTAGCCCGTCTGACTCGGCTGCGAGGTCAGGAATAGCTGGTTCAATAAGAGGTGATAGGCCCGTGATGGCAGCCCTCACTCCTCCTGTCGAGATCTGCGCGTCTGCTTTTGTATTGGAGCACAAATTATCCATTATTTCAACCCTTTCGGTAAAAATCGGCTCATCAGTCAATATCAGTGCCTGTGCTGTTGAGGAGCCACTGTGTATCCCTTCCAAACCTGCAAGAGTGTTGAAAATATGTAAATTTGATTGTTTGTCCCCCAGAGTATCAGTTATTTTTTCAGTCTCTAGAGCGTGGAGCGCACGGTTTGTTTAACCCCCAGTCAGCCCCCCCCTTCCTACCATTGGTTTAGCCACCGTCTTGGATATAACTTTAGTTACAGTCTGACCAGCCTTCTTAATGTGCGTACCCGGTGGTAAGTTAGGTGGTAAAATAGGTGGTAAATTAGGTGGTCTCTGTACCTGTTTGCCGATGTTTCCTCTCTCCTGATGCAGTCCTCCTCTCGCATTAGGCTCTGTAGTGGTTCTCAGCCCAGCTGATGAAGAAGGTACTTCTTCCATTTTCTCTCCTTCAATGGCAGGACTGACATCGTTCCCCAGTGCGGGATTTCCGGCAGATCCTGTGGCCGCAGTGACGGGGGAGAGCGCTGCTACTACCGTGACTTGTAAGTTTGCAGCTGAGGGTGGGGGAGGGTGTGCCGTGGCTCCTGCCGGTTGTTTGCTATTCCGCGTTGTTCGTGGCGGATTCTTCGGAGACATCCTCCTTAACCACCAGGTATGTGAAGCACGAAGATTGAGCCCTAGCTAGCCGAGCCCCGAACTCCCAAGCAGACCTTGAATCGTCCGCCGGAAAAACCAAGCCGTGTCCGGGAGCCAGAGCATCTGTAGGGAACGCCACTGACAATGCCACGTCAAAGTACCAGAAGCCGTTAGTATTCTTACTTTTTCACGGAAAACGCACCGCTGTCTTTCTAGAGTTAAGCACGGGGTTTAGTGCAAATTCTGCATCAAAAACATCGCTCCGTAAGAGGGAGAGAGAGAAGCCTCCAGGTGAGCTGCTCGGCACAGATCCTCACTCCGCCATCTTGGATCCGGCCCTGACTTCGTTTTGTTTCAGACCGCCAGTACTTCATATATACATATATATCCTTATCCTACTGGCGATTACAATGTAGGTAGTTATAGCTAGGACAAAGCATATTTTGTTTTGCTAATAACTTTGGCGCCATTTGACGAATCGTCACAAGTGTTTCAAAAGTAGTTTGACACTCACTGCAGCTACTGTCTTGAAAGTTTCAAGGTGATTCATCAAGTGGGAGCTGAGAAAAAGGGGATTTCTCAAAACATGTTTTCCCCATGCAATTTCCCATAACGATTTTTAACATGACTACAGCCTGAACCACTGGACGGATTCATACCAGATTTGGCAGAAAACAAGCGTTTCGTCCAGAAAGAGTCCTTTCTGTAATCTGGTGCAAATCCGTTTGCTAGTTTCGGAGTTAAAAAAGAAAACACATTTACAGATATCTAGGGACGAGGAAGATCTGCAGAGCCAACAGATCTCAGCCTAAGGTCTGATTGGTTGCTAACACTTCAAACAGGAAGTGTTGGCAGCCATCTTTGGCCTGATTCCTCCAAACATATTGCAAAGAAAACTAAAAGGGGTGCAGGGTAGAAAAACCCTGACCCCCCTAGGCTTAGTGGTTGGGTCGCACAGAGACCCCGCAAAGTACCCACATTTTTTGTTTGTTAATTTTGTCACAGATTTGCAGAGTATTCGTGAATCAAGGAAAAATATATATTTTTTTAAAGCGCAATCTCCCATGCTTGTTTTTTAATTGCCCCCTGGGTGGGCCAGATATGGGAGACTTTTTTGATACATTTTGGGGGAATGGGGGCTGTGTTTTTGGCCCCGGGGACCACCACCACCTGGGGTACAGCTGATATTTTGAAGGGGAGAGGGACCGTGCAGCCTTCTATACCCGGCCGACTTTGGTCCCTGGAACTGCAACCCCCTAGGGTCTGGGCAAGACAATGAAGGGGAGGGGGATGCACCCCCACCTCCTGGGCTGATGTCAGCCCAGGGGACCACTGTCACGACTTGCTCCCTGCGTTCTTGTGTCCACCACCAGGGGGCTGACTGTGGGACTCTCCAGTGTTCTAAGACGCTTTCAGACCCTCCCCTTCATGTACATACTGACTTCAAGCCATTTGGACACTTTTTGGGAATTGACATCCATTCCCAATCCATGCCGGGTTTTGTGGAAGACATCCTGCTCATGTCTGAAACTCCATTATCTAGAATACCCTGCTCACTGCTTTGTCTCAACCCCTGCAGGCCAAGGATGGGTGGAGGAATTCTGCTGCTAGCCTGCTCACACCTGATGCATGTGATTACGGTGAGCTCTTTTAAGCCCCAGCTCCCTTCAGTCCATGGAAAGTCATTGTAGCTGTGTACCCGTGAGACCGACCCTTGTTTTCAGTGTTTCCTGAGCTTTAGATATCCTTGTTTCCAGTGATTCCTGAGCTTTAGTTATTCCTTGTTCATGAACTGAAGCAGACTTCCTAGTTCCTGAACTAGCACTGCCTGCTCTGCTACCTTGACTTCTGAGCCTTATCATTCCTTGTTCCTGACCTGCTGCTGTTTTCCTTGTTCCTGAATTAGCACTGCCTGCAGTGCTACCCTGACTCCTGAGCCTATGCATTCCTTGTTCATGAGCTGCAGCAGTTTCTCTTGTTCCTGAATTAGCACTGCCTAAGGTGCTGCCTTGACTCCTGAGCTTTATCTCAATTCTAGTTCCTGCTCCTGAGCCTTAGCATTCCTTGTTCCTGAGCAGCAGCAGCACTGCCTACGGTGCTGCCTTGACTCTTGAGATTTCACTCAATTCTAGTTCCTGCTCCAGCACTGCCTTCAGTGCTACTTTGTTTTCTTGATTCCTGAACCAGCACTATTCTAGTATACCCTTGTTGCCTCCCCTTCTGTATATCCTTTTCCAGTCCCTGCTTTTCTTCCCATTTCCTTGGTTCCTGTTCCTAGTTTGCTGTTTTTCTATTCTGATGTCTTGCTTCTATTACCTTGAATGTTTGTTACTGACTTTCTACCAAGTGTGCCCTGTGATTTCCTTCCTTTCCTGTTAAGCACTCCTCTTTTCTAGATCCTTGTCTATTGTGCTTGTGTTTAGTTCTCCCCCCTTGCTGTTACTGCCATGAGTGTTGCTGTTTGATCACCAGGATCCATGGGCACAACTGACTACCTAGGTGGTGCTTCTTGTGCACTGTGCGTATTGTCTTTGAGTTACATTTACAACATCACCATAGATATAAGCTCCACAGACCCTGCCTTTGCATGCATATCCTATATGTGGGTATTTGCAGTCAGTATCTGTGACAGTAATTGTGGGTGAGGAACTTACTGAGCTTCAATCTTACCGTGTCGAGCTCCTGAGTGCTTTACCCCACACTCCCTTTATTGTTAAAGTTGTTGTTATATATGAGCATTGCACATCCGTCCTGGGTGTAGTGATTCTGATTGCTGAACCGCCTCATGAGTGCCTGTCCTTTCTGAGTATTAGCCGTCTTGTTTGCTTGTACAGGCTTCCCCTTTGGATCCCCTTTTCTCCTCTGATTCCCTATTTGATCCTGGGCAGCCCTGTACTCCTCTTTCTGTGTATGTTTTATATCCAGTTCCCAGTCCTTGCCCAAGTGCCTTACTGTGTCCCAGACAGTATTGGACAGTCCCTGGCATCTGCCACCCAGACCAAAAAAAGGGAGAAGAAGGCTGCACTGCCCCCCTCTGGGAGCCAAAAATGGCGCTGGGGACATCATCCCACAGGGTCAGCTCCAGCTATGTTGCAGTTTGTTCACCCCTGGGACATAGCAAACTGGTGCAGGCAGGGAATCCTGCATTTGCTCTTACTTGGAGGAGCAATTTCAAAGTTTTTGGCCAAGCAAAGGCAAATACTAACTCTGCTCCCAGCAGGCGAGCATGAGAAAATTGCTACTGCCCTTTGGGTGCAGAGGGCAGGGAAAAGTATTTTAAAGAATTGCTCTGATCCACAAGGAGCAGAATGTTTTGCAGCTCCTTGCGGGTGGGATTAATGCTGGCTCCCGCTGGAGGCGGGGAGCCGGTGAGGCCGCGGGGGCATTGGGGCTCCCCTGTGGCCCCCAACTAAATGCAAGTGGGTGCTCTGAGTGGGTTCCCACACTTCACTGGACAGTTTTAGGGGGATGGGATCCAAAGGGACAATATTGACCTCCACTATAACTCCATGCACTGTTAATTGCCCAACATATTTATTCATGGATGACATCTTCCATGAAATAATATTACTGCAACCTCTGCAGTAAAATTATTGATGAGAAAATTGTGCATGGTGGGGGAGCGAGATATGGTTGCTTTAGGGCACGAGTTATAGTTTCTTGATAACTCTAACTATAAATGCTGAATTTATATGGTTTTGTGTGTAAATTCTTAATCTAACTATGATATCCCAGTAACCTCGGTTAATTTAATGAATATATATGTATATATAATCTCACCGCAGTAAAATCAAAATCTCTTGCTAATGCTGTAAGTAGCTCTCCTCTCTCCTCTTTGCAACCCTAGCCTACTAAATTAGGTGCTGTTGCTGGTTTGAATTGATGTATGTATGCCTACATTCAAGACAACATTTTTCCAGAACTATTTAAATGATGTTTGGAGAACAATGGTTACATTTCCAAAATATATTTAAAGCTGATATTTTAGTGATAAATCATGAGGCATTGTGGAAACATATTACCAGGGGCATTGCAGGTAAGGCTGTGATTTATTACCCACAAAGAGGCCTTTCACATGATATGATATAGCAGTTTTATATCGCGCACTAATACTCTGGAGTGTCCTGGCGCGTGTGAGCTGGAGCAGAAGAAAAGTCATTTAGATGATCTGGCTAAACAGGTACGTTTTAAGGCGTTTTTTAAAGGGATGGAGCTCTTGAGTCAACTGGAGATCGGGAGGGAGCAAATTCCAAGCTGTTGCGGCTTTAACCGACAGTTACTGGCCACCTAAACGGACTCTGCGGAAGCACGGGACAATAGCCCGAAGAAGAGAGACAGATCGCAGGGGACGGTTAGGTACATAGAAAGAAAAACGCTCCCTAAGATAGGAAGGGCCGAGTCCATGCAGGGCCCGATGGGCCAGGGTGATAGACTTAAACTGGACACGCTGCTTCACGGGCAACTAGTGTAGCTCTCGTAGATATTGCCTAGCACTGGTTTGACTAGACGCATTGTACAAGAGCCTAGCCGTGGCATTCTGTATCGTTTGGAGCATCTGCAACAGGTAGCCCGGTAAGCCAATGAACAAGGCATTCGAATAATCAATCCGCGAGAGAATAAGAGCACGCGCGACTGCCTCCTTGGCCACTCTCAGAAGCAGGGGAAAAATTCTTCTAAGGATTTTGAGGGTTCCAAAACAGATCCCGATCAGTTTCTTAACATGGTCAGTAAACCGCAGGTCCTTGCTGAACCATACCCCCAAGTTTTTAACAGGACCGTCATCAAAGCGCGGACAGGGAAAGTGAGACGGCCAAAGAGAGCAAAGCCTTTTTACATTACCGCTTGCAAACGTTCCATGTTAACTGAGGTGATCATTCCTAGTAAATTTGCAAACGGTGCCCACTAATGTAATGTTGCCTGATGTTGTCACTATGACAGCACTAATCATATTAGTGGCTCAGGGTGGTGTTCATTCATCATAAGTAGCTCTTGTTACAGAAAAGGTTGGAGACCCCTTAATTGAAGGGGCCTAGGTTACATGGTGACATGCAGGAGCATGAAAAGGCTTTGATTTTAAGGTTTTGTTATCCTCCATATCAAAATATTTGCTAAAAATGACTAAATAAGTGACCAATGTACCTAGGGTGGACTGTCAAGTACCGGAGATGATGCATGACTCATTGCCATGATCACATTGTTTTACTATCCATCAGGTTTTGTCCATGCATCAATAATAGTGAGTGACCCATGTAACTTTATACCAGGCCCTCAAGCTACTATGGCGTTTACATGTATTCCATATTACAAGTGAAACATTTGTGTCTTAAAAATACATGTAATTACTTACATTCATGTCAGACTCTAAGGATCGGGTTCTCTGCTGCTCTCCTTAAAAAAATACACCTTAAAATATCGCCCAAAAAGTAATGCAATAGATTACAGCTGCAGCCACTGACAAATTACCAATTTATTTTAAGTACTCCTCTTCAGCGTATCCGGAACACCTACATTATACGTGCAATTATTAAAGTGGCCGTTTTTCAGAAAGGTTTGTTCTTTGATGTGCGCATTCTTCCTTCGGATTCATCATTAACTTTAAGAAGTGCCAGGGCGAGGCAGTTCCTGGCACTGTCAGTCTCCTCTGCTAGGCACTCTGCGCATCCATTTCAGACACCATTCCAAACAGATTTCAAGGACAGGCCATTTTAACAGGCACCGAGAAGATTGGATTCAAGACAATGGCACAAGTAATTTGGATGTTAATTTCCTAAATGTCCATCACATGGAGAAAATAAATTGAAATGACACAGACTAATTGCAAAAGGTGGCATAACTTTAAACCCCTTAATTGATCATCTGACGTCTGCCAAGACAAGCACCAGAGAAACAGAAGGGAAATATTAGATGCAGAGGCAAGATGTAATTTAATTTACGAGAGACCTATTCAGTATTTCCCTCGCAATATAGCATCACATGCCTGGATCCTGTATGGCCAGACGGTAGTATGCCCTTTGTGTGCACTTCAAAGCTCTTCTCTTTCTCGCCCTCCTTGGTCCCCCATCGCTAATCCTCTCTGCCAGTCCTCCTTCAGTGCACATCAGGCACAAATGGAATTACATGTGTCCTTGTCCCCGAGGGAGTCTTATGGTTTATTGTATCACATAAAGGAATCTCTTGCCTTTCTTTTAGGGATGGGTGAAGCCAACATATTAATAGGGAGAAACAGAACAGATCTGAGCCAAGCATCTGTCTTGGCTCTCAGAGCCTGAGCACGAGCCGAGCCAAGCCATCAAAATATTTGCCATGTAAATCATTCAACAAACACTAAGTTTGCATACGATAAACAATTCAAAATTCAGAAAAGAATCATTCTTTGTAACACGGGAATGCATCCCTTTAGTACATTAGATTATATCACTACATTGAGTGTCATTTATTAGAAGTGATAGTGACTGAATGTAGGAAAATTCCTTTTTTTGCATGATCAACCCCATTTTGTTTCAACTTATGCTATTCCTTTTGGGACTCTGTACAATGGGATCCTGCTAACTAGCCCCAGTGCATGCGCACTGACCCCTAGAAACCTCTAAAATTGGTTACAATTCAAATTACCTAGGCTTCCCAATATGTTGTAAAGATGTGCACAGGGCCTGTGTGTTAAATGTCTCTAGAGCATTGCAGCACTTATTGTGCCGTCACTAAAGTGACCACGTAAAAACAGGACTCTAGACCTGCCACAGCGGCTTAGCTGGACAGTTTTAAAACTGTAATTTTGACCTGTCAAAATCTCCCTTTTGCAGGCCATAACTTTCCATTCAAGAAGTAGCAAGCTTTTCCTAACGTAGCCCTTATCAGCCCTAAAGCAGGGTGCATAGTACTTAAAAGTAGGACATTTTGGGGCTAATTAAAAGGTCAGACGGACACCGTCTTGCATTTGGTCGGCAATCCCAACTGCCTAATTAGGATGCGACCAAACACTGTTCAGTTACCTTCCTATTTTTCCCTAGGGGAAAATGCATTGCAGCCATAAACCAGCAGTAATACATGCTCCCTCAAAGTGCCTTCCGCCGGGTGCAGGGATAAATGGGGGCACCATAGGTGCTGCCTCAGCCCCCAATCAGAGGCCTCTCACCCAAGGGGGCCCTGCTGGGGGCCCCCTAACACACTTTCCGACATGGTTTCCTTGTCAGGCAGGCCAGCATGGAAACCATTCTAGAAACTGTGCATCATAGTCCCAAGGCTGGAGATGCCCACCCTTTGGGATTACGAGCCAGTTCCAACTGGCAGACGGGCTCCTTGAGCCCATCGCAAGCCAGCCGGAATGATCGGCTGGTTTACTTTCCTACCATCAGTAAACTGAGGGGCTGATTAGAATGCGGCCCGGAAGGCTTGGACCGTTGGTTGGAGCCTTTACGGACCGTATCGTAATCGGCCCCCTAATCTTTTTACATGCCCTTACAGTGAAAAATTCCTCAAAACTGTTTTTCATGTAGCACAGCTAGTTGTGTGATAGAAAACACCGCGTTACTTTATTACACCAAATAAAGCTAGCTTCAGATTGGAACTTGCTAGAAAAATACTTTAAACACTCATTTTTGTAGCTAAGCACAATCTAGATTACTGCTGAAGGTGAGTGTTGTCTATTTCAGAAATAGTAGCTTTAGAAATTTACTATTTTCCTGTCCAAGGTCACTGGTAGCCTTTTCAGAATGAATCCTCAACTGTCACCAGGCAGCTTGCTGCCCCCTACAAGGAGATGAGAATGGTTCTCAGGAAAGGGAACAAAAGGGCTTGAGTGGGAGGAGGTGTGAACTCCTAACAAAATGGTTTGGGAATATGCCCACCACCTAAACAAGCTTCAAAGGGGCAAACCCTGTCAAAGGCAGATTTAACCCACACCTAGACCTGTTCATTCCATTGTCGAGGTAGTCAGGATGTCACCAATCCTGGTAGAAAAGGGGGCACAAGGGGAGAGATAACCTGATTCAAAACTAGTTTGCAGGGAGGAGTTTCTTATTTCCCTAGACACCACCGGGTGTTCCCAGAGACCTGCCCAGGAGAAGAAAGGTTCTGTAATGTTGGATTTTGGCAGAGCAGTGTACTGTAGGATTTTGTGTAGGACCAAACCCCTTAGAAAGGATGCCAAAGTGGGTAGGGTTCCACCTGGGAACTTATATCATATTGGTAGGGAGTCTCCCCCTCCCACAACCTAGTGACAAGCATATATGTGGCATCCATGGGTACCTGCTTCAGATCACATCTGGACCTGTGGAAGACAGAAGAAGGACTGCATCTGCTGTTGAATCAGTGGAGAGCTGAATCTGCTCCCACTTGTACCCAGGAGAAAGAAGTGGACCCCAAAGTTCAGTTGTCTGAACTCATGTTAAGTTACAGGGCCACAAAATCTTCAATAAGCCTATTTTTCCAAGAGTCGAGTTGACCATCTCCAACTGTATCTGCCTTGGACCCTGCTGGGTGGTTTCTAGGAGTGAGTCCTAACCCAACAAGTAGTTCCCAAAACCTCCTGGACCTTTGTCTGGAGTTCGAGTATACTCCTCTGACCCTAAAACCTGCAAAATTGGACACTTGGAAGCTTTTTCAGAACTTTTCCTCCAGAGAGTCAGTGGAGACCTGGACCAATACTGCAGCCGCCAACATATATTGGTCAGTTGGATTTAATCATTGCTCTCCCCTGCTGAAAGGGTTTCACTTGCAGAAAAGTTTCCAGGTCCGAAGGTAGAGGGACTTCATCAAGACCGACACTGAAGAGCTTTCGACTGGGGGTAGAAGTACCTCTCTAATTCCGTGTTGCGTAATCACGCAGAATTACCTGGAAATTCTGCGAGATTCTGCAGTATTAAGTGAGAGGATAGCAATTCTATATTAAGCACTATTTTCCTAATGCAAAAATGCCCCCTCATATCCAAAATGGAGGCAAGTATGCATTTTTACACTAAGAAATAGTGGTAAATGCAACAGAACACGAATGGTGAAAGCGAGTGGCTAAATGTGCCCTTTCAGTAGGATTTTGTTTCACTTTAAATTACTCTAAATCCTGCCAGCCGGTGTAATTGCATTATTATAGGTAATTCTGCATCTTAGAGACATGCAGAATTGCTGAAATAACTCTGATTACTCCAGTGTAATTCCGCCCACGTCTGTATCGACCCACTGATGAGACCTTCCTGTGTACAGATTCTGGACTTTGCCCACTCAGAGCTATCCCGCCATCAACGAAAACTGGACCAAGTTTCCCACTGGAGCAGAGTCTTCCACCAAGGGACAAACTTGGTTACTATATCCAACCAACAGTAGCTTGCGGTCAGCCTTAAATTTTGACTTGAACCTGGTCCACAACAACAAGATGGCTGCAATTGCCCCCTAATGCTTTTAGGCACTTGTTTTGTCTTAAAATGTCTAAAAATCATATCTCCATTGTCCTACACCTCAATATTGCAATTTTGGTGTCCATCTGTTTATTAGATTGTACTCTATTTTCCGAAATGGGAGTGGGATTTTCATTGTGGAGTGTTTTTTCATTTTTAACTGTTTTGGTAACGAGCAACTTTTTACACATTTCTCCCAAATAAAGTCTGACTGCTCTGTGCCGCCGTTACTAAGGGTTGAGATCATAATCCAATTATGGAGACCTAACCGGACCTGGTACTACTGAATTGTGACATTATTACTTGGTGAGGGCTCACAAACCCACCAGCTAATAATTCACTTTCTCACGCAAAACATGAACCAAGAAACACCCTCCAAGCCCTAATCATGATGACAACAGTTAGTTATGAGGCAAATTGAGTGTCATGTGCCCTTTATATGTGGTTTAGGCTGTTACTTTAGATGGAACTTAGCTATAAATGTGAAAAGTGCCCCCTGCTCTACATAAGAATATTGCAAGCCACTGAGGAGTTCTGCCACCATATATAGGAATGAGACCAAAGGCTGAGTTTCTTTATGAGGCCATCAAATCTGAGGTCACTAGAAATAGTCATATGACGTAAGTTAGGAGATACTTTATTCTTTATAATGCATGGTAATGCCATCACGTTTACTAGAAGAAGCTTAAGTCATTGTAGTCTTGTCCTTTCATATGAAAGGGATAGCAAGTTTGCAGACATGAAGGGAAAAAAGGTGAATCTCTAGTGCAAAATAAATACGCCAAACACGTAAGATAATTGTTGCAAAAAGATATTAGAATCGGTTTAATATAAACTAGATTAAAACACATTGTAGTTGAGAATGTATACAAACATGGGGAGAGATTCTCTCTTTCCTACAATTACATAAACATGCAAAACAAAAAGAGGCTGCCATAAATATCTCTTTTCTGCTTATAATTATTCATCTAGAGCACCAGAAAGAGATTTGATTTCATTTTTACGTTTAAACTGCAGCTTTAATTAGGCTCCTGTCCTGCCTTCGCCCTTGGCTGCTGGCTCTGGTAGCAGGAACTGTGATGTCAGAACTCAATGTTAATAAGTTATTACAGTTGAGCAGCTACCTCATTTGTTATATTACACTAGAGACTTCACAAGTCTCTAGGAAGTTAGAGAAGGACTTTTTATGCAAGGATGACAGGCTCCTATGTATTAAAGTATATTAAACCACTTACAAGAGGGGATTTTGCACAGCACCAATCCTGAAGTGATGTATTTAAAAGTCCCCTCTTAAAAAAAAACACAAACTCTTGTGACATGCTAAACCAGCTTGGCACTAGAAGACTTACTCAGCCTTAGAAAAGGCATTTACATCCATTACTAAATCAAAAGGTGTAGGAGATCAAACACCACTACACATCTACAGAAGTGTAGTGCTCAGATGCAGAGCTGCTGACAGACTTTCACGCAGAGCTCGCACCGTGCATTTTTTTCACATTTTGAATTGGCCTTCGGCGAGCAAAGTACAGATGGGCTATAAGGCTCTTCCCGGTCTCCATGCCAGCATAAAGAGTATGGGCGGCATTTTGGACTTCAAGGGCCTAGATAACCTCAAAGTGAGCTAGAGCCAGGCATCCGGAGAGAAGATGCCTTGAGCCTTCAGTATCCCACCCACCTCTATCCAATTATCTACCGACAGCAGATTCACAAATAAGACTGCTGTCCATATCTTAAAAGGGATTACCTTAGCACCCCAAATGTTTACAATGGACACTTCAGATCGTCTGATCTGCTTGAAAATAGTTAGACAATGCAAATCAAATGTAGTTGATACATTTATAACATTGATCATCTATGGTGATATTTTTGTGATTCTTGATGTAATCCTTGGTTTGTCTACAAAAGTAGCTAGCAGCTAACATTATCAGAATTTGCTGAAAATGAAAATTACATATCAGTGTGTAGAGAACAAAAACAATGTAGTTTGGATCCAATGGGATATGCACACCTAAAAGGGTGGACAAATATTGTTTAATAAGAGAATGTAAACAAGTAAACTTAGTTAGTTGCCAATCTTATGCCTATTACATCTCATGTTTAGCCACAAATATAACCTTTGCTGCTGGAATGGGCATGAATCAATTATTTCGTTTATGGGAAGATGGAATATCCCTGTTCGGTTTAGAATTTATAATTCCAAGATTGCTGCCATGTTTCTGTATGCATTGCATCTTGAACGCTGCTGCCTTTACCACTAACTAAAACGGAGGGAAGGCTGTGGATAATTTCTCCATCATTGGGACAGAATACCCCTGTTGAAGGTATATGACTAGAATTTGGATTGACTGGTATACAATATAAAAGTTACAGTGCCAATAATTCGATATTGGTATGATTTAAATTGGGGCTAACCCTATAAAGTTTAAGAATAATTTTCAAATGTTACTAGTGCAAGGCCAGAGAAATACAGATTTAGTGAATTGCATATACTCATTTACTGATGAAAAATCAATACAATCAAGTGTACACTTGATGTTGAAAACAATATAAGCAAAAGGGCCTTGAAAATGGAATTAAGCACTATTCTCCAATTAAAAGGATGTTTCCAGTCTGTCGCTCAGATGAACACGAAAAATGCCAATTTTCTTCTGTGCGACGTTTTTACTTTATTATGGTATGTTTATTCAGGATAATTAATGAATTCGCAAGGGGAAGTACTCCTATACCAAAACATGTATTTTATGCTTGCGTCCTGGGCAGAAATTGACTCGTGTTTGTACCTGACCGTTTCTTTTTAAGGACAGAAATTTTTATTGAAACCTATGGTTATTAAATGTCATAAAGCTACAGTTTAAGGTGCTACTATTTCATTGTATAACCCTGACACTGTAAATGTTTGCACTAGCCTCTTTGTATATTTTAAAACAGTATTGACGGAGATTAAATCTATGGTTGATGAGTACTGTAGAAAGAAAGAAAGAAAGAAAGAAAGAAAGAAAGAAAGAAAGAAAGAAAGAAAGAAAGAAAGAAAGAAATCACTTTTTATGGACTCATTGTTTTATTGAGAAATTAAGGCTTCTGTAATATCTGGATCAGATGAGCAAACCGTAGGTGGATCTTCCTCTTACATCTGTTTTTGTTTCGCGTGTGTAACTAAGAAACAGTGCTACTAAGCTGTCAAAGAATCCATTACTCAATGTTAATCCTCCCCTGATTTTGTGTCCATAAAAGGACATCTACCAAGCATGCCTTCTTTACGTGAGGCGTCAAGAGACACCTGTGTGGCAGCTTTGAGGGTGGGGGCTGCATGGTTTCTCAGCGCCTCTATGACAAATTCAGCAGTCTGCGCATACTCGTTCTACCGCCTGCAGTTTGGGGTTAACTCCGGACATCATGGCACTACAGCATCAAAGGCACTATGTGGCTGGCCGGGGGGCAGCAATCCAGCCAAATCCCATGGATTTGGAACCTATGGAGGATGAGCCAAATCCCATGGATTTGGAACCTATGGAGGATGAGACCATCTCTCTTTTAACTCCAGGAGATAGCGGTACCTCTCATGTCCGATGCCTTATCCTCAAACTGTTTAGATCCATCACAGCAGCTAGTCTTCTCCAGGCGCGTAGCAAGGAGCCAACTGTCTGAGGAGAAGAGCCTTCCCTCATGGATGCCCTAATGGCAGCAGCCCAAAATGGGGGGCTCTATTTCCTCTTTAGCTCCTGGCTCCCTTTCACAGGACATCTCATATGACTCTTCCCTCTGACTGCACTACACATAGCAGACGTCCGGTTTGCGACAATACATCTGCACTGCAGTGTCTGTGGCATGGAAAGTCTTTGCATGGCCACCTGAAATCACTTCACTTTTGAGTACTCTTCTGCATCATACTGACTGCTAAGGCCTAAGATCACACTACCTTCACTGTCCTTGAGTGTAGTTATAAAGCCTCCATTGGATTGCAGCTTATCTAGGGTGTACTCAACAGTCCCTTAGCCCCACAGAATAATACGTTTTTCCCATGAGCATTTAGAGACAGCGTTTCCACCACCATTCCTTCAATTTATTTATTTCTCACACACACTCGTTTCTTCATTCGTACAATCGCCCATTAATTATCCATTCACACAATCACCCCTTTATTCATTCATCCTACATAACTGCACACGCAAGCTTGACAACCGATGAAAAAGTCATTTCGCTTAACAAATAGCCAGATCTTTTTATAGGCTTTGCTCATTTTGATTTCTTCTAGCCTCCTTATAAACTGTGAATATTGTCCTCATGTGATTTTTTTTTCTTTTCTAATATTTTGTCTCCTCGTGACATATCCCTGCCCTAATTTGAAGGGGACGATTTATAAAAAAATGCAAAGGAACTGATGGAGAATAATGTGTAAAATCTTTCACAAATTACAAATACGATAGAAGCATTGCTCTCAGCCACTCCCAACATATTATAAATATTGTACAGTTGGGTTTTCGGAGGATAACATTCAAAGACACTGGTTTTATTGATTACTCTACAAACCTCTCCAGATGTCAAACTAACAAAATGTGAGCCATATTACTGGCACACCTCCGGCAGTTTCTGAAAATGTTTGGAATTGTGCCGGGAGAGGAGAGGAATGCCGAGTGAAAGTGCAGGTGGGAGAGAATGAATGGTAGCCCAACAGATGTACATTTTCCATTTTGTACCTTTACTAGCAATAAAAAAAAATCAATTGGAGCCTTAATTTGAGAAGGGATGGTAGATTTATTAGCATCAAATTATTCATTACTTTTTTTTAACATCCATGTACAAATGTTATATTTGTGACTTTTCAATATTTGGATACTGTTGATATTAGTTGCTATTATCTTCAACAATTTATATGAAATTGTTATCATTCAACATGGGTGCAAAAACATATTTGAACTGCAAACTAAAAATTCAGAGTTGAAGGACAGTGGAACTGCTGAAGTTCTAAGTTTAGGGAAAGAGAATAGATTGGGGAAGTTGTTTTTTTTGGGGGGTGGGGGCATGCTCAAAAATAGGTGAACACTTCCAAACTGGTAAGCTTGAGTGGGGACGTTTTATTTTTTTTGGGGGGGGGGGCATGCTCAATAATAGGTGAACACTTCCAAACTGGTAAGCTTGAGTGTTTCCACAAACATTAAACATGTAGTTTCCCGGTGGAGGGAACACTAGCATTTTCCTTCTGTGAAAATGAGTAGGTAGAGCTTTTCGAAATGGATCATAGGGAGAAAAACACCCAGATATTTATTGTGGATACTGCTCAAGGGGTGTCTCTATGGTGAAAATGTAATGACTGTCTTGCTTTATCCGGAGAACTTCAGAGAACTTTAGTGAATCCCTTAAAAGTTGGAACTCAGGCTCAGAACTGAGCACATCTTAGCGAGAAGATTTTCAACTTTCTTCCTTTAAGCCTTTCGAATCAACAATATAAAGACGTTTCTGTCCACTACTTAACGCAAAGGCAGTCTCAAAGCTCACCTGCACCGCTTTGTTATGTTATGTTATGTTATGTGCGATCTCTTCTATAGCGCACGGCTACCCAAGAGGGTGTCCCGGCGCTTTGGTAAAGAGACCTGAGTCCCAAAACATCCCAACAGCGGCTTATTAAGTGGTCATGGAGGTCACGCGGAGAAAAAAGAGCCACGTCTTCAGCTCCTTTCTAAAGATGAGGAGACTGTTGGCTTTCCTCAGCGAGATCGGGAGACCATTCCAATGGAGGGCCGCTAGGTAGCAGAAAGACCGTCCTCCCATCCGAGCACGTTTGATAGACGGGACCACAATCGTAGCTGAAGTAGCCGATCGCAGCATCCTCCTAGGTGCATAAAAAGCCATTCGCTTCTTGATATAATTAGGACCTACGGAGTGAAGGGCTTTAAACGCCAGAGTAAGAGTTTTAAAAATGACTCTTTTAGAAATGGGGAGCCAGTGTAACTCTTTGAGCAGATTGGAGGCTCTAGCTCTACGTGGAAGGCCAAAAATGGCTCTTGCAGCCGAATTCTGAACTATTTGTAGTCTTGTCAACAGATATTTCGGCAATCCCGCATACAAGGCGTTAGCGTAATCAAGTCGTGATCCTATTAACGCCTGAACCACGATTTTTTTGTATTGCAGGGATAGCATCGGTAGAAATTTTCTAAGCATCCTCAGGATGCTGAAACATTTCCCTGATAGCCCATTAATCTGGGTTCTGAAAGAAAGGTCGACATCACAAATCACACCAAGATTTTTGGCTTGCGTCGACACTTTCTCAGGAGGGAACATGTCCTGAGGCCACCATGATTTCCAGCATGGATCAGGAACACACCCGAAAAAAAGCAACTCAGACTTGTCTGAGTTGCATTTTAAGCTATGCTGTTGGAACCACGCAAAGACAGAACTGAGACAGTCCCTGATTCTTGCCCCATCAAAAGCCTCTCCCTTCCTGCAAGTGAACAGGAGCTGGGTGTCGTCAGCGTAGGATATGACCTGGGCACCAAAAGCCTCAGCCACCGCCGCCAGAGGGGCCATATAGATATTAAAAAGGGTCCTTGGGGAATGGATCCTTGGGGAACCCCCACCTCTAGCGGCGGCATTTCAGCGGAGAACGGTGGTGCCCAGATCACCTGTCGGCGGTCCGAGAGAAAGGATTTAAACCAATCCAACACCGTCCCACGAAACCCGATCTCCCAGAGTCTTAAAAGGAGACCGTCATGTGGGACGGTGTCGAAAGCCGCCGACAGATCCAGCATAACTAATACAGCCTTGCCCCCTAGATCGAGGTCTCCCTGATAGCTTCGGTAACCTCCAGAAGGGCAGTCTCTGTGCTATAGTTAGCATGAAAACCCGATTGTGTGTCATGGAGGATATTGCTTTCACAAATGAAGGCAGTTGCACTACCAACCCCATCCTCGGCCATTTTCCCCATCATTCTTTCACTCTTATTTAATTCCATACTTGAATTATTCATATCAGCTTTTGTTGGTACTTTGCCTTTCTTATTTACATTAGTAAATTATCTAAATGATTATTGAAACCTTTTTAGAATATGAAACTTCCACACAACCGTGCTGTTTAGTTGCATGAAAATTCAGGCAACATAGCACAATTACTGGTTCACTTTGCTACCCTGTTGTCGTTACAGTTTCTCAACTGCATCTCAAGTGCATTCCTACTGTGTTTTCTGCCCTAATTTTATCTTTTTAGAACGCAAAATGATATATAATGCAAGAATCACTTA
Source organism: Lissotriton helveticus (assembly GCF_964261635.1). Lineage (NCBI taxonomy): Eukaryota > Metazoa > Chordata > Amphibia > Caudata > Salamandridae > Lissotriton > Lissotriton helveticus. The sequence continues at coordinate 1,143,367,438 of NC_136063.1, read as the reverse complement.
CTAAATTGTTATGAAGAGAATACCTTCTACCTTCAGCTTGGCAGTAATTCTATTACTGGTGCTCTTAAAGTGCTTAGGAGTGATTTGCTGCTATGGCATTGTGACAGCGAGATGGGGGGTTTGTAGAAAAATAATTTGGTACCAAAATAGACGGCATGTTCATGCTACAAAAGGCATGGAAGCTTTTTAAAGGGACTACAATATGTGTGAGTGTTGCAATAGATCTCTTTCAATCGATGCCTGACCTGCTGCAAACAGCAAGCTAATGTAGCCGTAATTTATTAATGACACTGACATGAGTAGGTGTTTACCAATTTATAGCTACCGTATACTCTTAAGTTGTTTAGGTCAGAAGTACTAAGCCCCTTCACAAGTCAAACAAGCATCTGCAATGCAATAGGTCTCGCATTTACGCGAGTTTGAGCAACTGCCATTGTAAATGACTATGCCTTTTATGTGTTTTGTTTTTTAAAACATAAATAAAGGCATCGTCATTTACAATGCCAATAGCCTAAACTCTCGCAAATGCAAGATCTACTTCATTCCAAATGCTTGAAGGCATCGCTGAGTTGCCCTCTTCTGTCTCCCAAGGCCCCTGAAGAGCTCCCCATTAGCCACCAGGTAAATAAACAAGCCAGTGGTGACAACTGCACACGAGAGACCCTCCTGCTCTCCTGCAGTAAAAGAAACTCATTAAAGAAACTAGTGCTTACAGACTAAAGATGTACAGTGTAACAAACAAAGTAAAAGGGCCAGTCCTCATGGGAGGTTACAAATGAAGACAAGGCGGTGCTAAGGAGGGACTAACAGGCCTAATATTGAATCATAAGCCAGCATTTATAAAGGACAATGAGTCAAGCCAATGGCAAATATGGGCCGAGAGTAGGCGGGGCTTCAAGTCCATACTCCCATACAGCATGGCTCGCAGAGCGGCGCATGCGCTGCCTATGCTACACCTAAAAAGAGCGGGATGGCCGTCACTTTGCCATAACAGCCCAGTGGTTGTCAGGTCAATAATTGAAGCTGATCTACCCGACACTCGGCTGATGAAAAGCCATTGTTTTACTCAACTTTAAATGGAGCAGGAGCACCACGAGCTTGGCAAGATGGGAGCAATAAGATTTCACAGTGGGCTCGTTCGTCACCAAAAGACACTCTTAGTGTGTGTGACCCTTTGCAAAGCTACACAAGTCTCTTCTGGAAGTTGCCCCTTGCTGCTATGGCTGAAGCAGTGATGCTCAGGATAGGTGTCCTGGTAAGGAGAATGAAGTACACAAGGCAAGACCTGAGGGTTACCTGGCTACTACAGCCAATCAACAGCGTCATCTAGTACTCTGCATTGGCTGCTGGGTTGATTACCAAATTAACAAAAAAAATGACCAATCACCATTGCAAGCAGGTTTAGGCACAACTAACAAAATAACTGCTCCAGCGCCCTCCTGACAATTCTAAAAGCTCCCATATAAATATAAGGGGGTGCCACAAGCACAGTGCAACCTATTCACAACACGGAAAGCAACAACTGTGACCTGTGTGACCCTTAAGACACTGCTGCTCTGGAACGAGGCTAGAGCGCCAGATGAGGCGGGGTTAGGAACTGCCTTTACAACAGCCCCTACCACCCCTCCCTTCACAACCCTCATTGGTCCCTCATCACGGTACAACTACAAATTCAAATGTTCACAGCACCAGCCGCAACTCCGTCGCCATCGTAGAGTGCCTTCATAATGAAGGAGCCTCGACGCTGAGTTTGAAATCAGCATAGATGGCTCTCAATGTCTCCAAGGGGCTTCAATCACATTTAAACTTTCTACAGAATTTTTTCAAATACTATATTTACTGTTATGCAAAAATATACCATGGGTCCTCTATAAATGCATTCTTTATTTAAATTACTGAAGAGATTTACTTCTCTCAGGTGAAGTGCTGCGGCATCCCACGTGGGTGGAGAGTGAAAACGGATTTTCCCATTCTGTATTTGTTAATGATCCCCTCCCCCTCTGGTTAAGAGTGCGACGAACACTGCCCAGGCCCAGCACTGGACCAAGCTGGGGTGAGAGAGAATGCAATCAGCACGATGCAGCACGTCCAAGGCAGAGTGGCATCTGCACAGCATGCTACGTGACACACAGTACGCAGCCCTCCAGCATGGCACGCGACAAAATACGCTGTCCTGTCACCACTATGTCATCAGCGAAAGCGCGTAAAGTAATTTACGCCATACAGCTACGCACAGGTGAACCAAACATATATCTGTAATCTAACCCGTGCAATTGCTAGTGAAACTACTAATTGCACCAGCCTAGCGAAAGGAGTACAAAAGGCAAGAATGAGGGTCACCCGACTCCTACATCCAGCAGACAAAGGGCCTCCCCTGCCGCAGCTTTGTGGTAAAATATAGACCTAGTTGTGGCGCAAAAGGCCTCCGGCACTCTGGGGCAAGGTGCTGCTGCACTACTGACAGTCAGACCCATGACAAGCTCACAGGGAAGAGAGCTGGGCTTTAGGGTACCGGCACCTCTGAGAAGTGACCCCCAAATAGATTGGCAGCAGTAGGCAAGGCCACTGGAATTGTGTGTCAAATTATGGGGCAGGATTGAGCAAATTAAGCGGCAACAAAAGACAAATTATGCTGCATAATGCGTGCAGTTTGTAATAGTATTAAGTTATTATTTCGTCGTTTTTTTAAACTTGATAACACTGTATGGGCTTTGGTTGCACCTCATTAGTAGCAGTTTAACACATAAATATACCAATAAGTGACAGAAAGGTGAACAGTTCACGGTACCAGAACAGGTCAATGTACCACCACCACAGTACCCGAAATGGTATGTATACAGCTGCCACAGTACCACGAGCAGGTCTGTGTACCACCCCACGGTACCCCGAGCTGGTCGGTGGAGCCAGCCACCCTGCTCTAACTTGTGCACACCCGCTCTGTAAGCAAAGCCGGCCTGTGTACTCATCCTCAGCATGTATACAGTGTACCCTCGCCTGGGCAGCCAATGATAGCCTACCAATGCTGGCAGGCATTAATGCAGTTTGTTGAAGCACTCACCGCTGAAACATGCGGCGGTCCCGAGTCTTGCCGGGAGACCCCTCCACACCAGAAGGCCCCAGGGGGCAGAATCTGGATCCCAGTTCCAGTGGCATAACAGAAGATGCTGTGCCCCACACCACAGGGACTGCAGGAGCCTGTGTTATGGCCCTGTCCAGCTCCAGTTTAATTAAACGCTGCTCTTTCCCACACGCCGGTGCCAGCAGAATCTCGGGCCTTGGCCAGGTTTCCAGCTCTGCGCGGATGGCCCCTGTTGACATGGGAGTGTTTGATGCTGTTGCCATGGCAGCGGCAGAGGAGGACCCTGCGTTGCTGGAGCCCTTCTTCCAAGGGGATGTTTTAAATATCTACGGAGCCGAGAATGGCCTGACGTGCAGGGGGCTGGAGGGAGAGGCGCAGGAATGCAAGCTTTTCTCACTTTCACCCCCGCGCTGCCACTCGGGACCCTCGTGTGTCTCTGCGGGCTGTATTACAGCACTCGTCCATCTCACAGCATCCAGCCTTCTCTTTCATACAGCACAGTCACCAAGCATCCCATGGTCCTAGCACCCTGCACTCCCTCTTCTCTCGCACTCCTGGCTTAGAGAAAGCACCCCACTCTCCAGCACTTAGATCGGTCAAACAGCACCCCTGGATTAGCGCCCTGGCCTCTGGCACCTCTCCAGGACGGAGCAGAGGCCCAAGCAGCCAGGCTCCCGTCACCTTACACTCCTTTGGGGGGCCATGGGGGTCCTGAGGTGGTCGGACAGTACTGGGCGGGGTCGTGCGTGTGTTTCCTGTTGACCACGTATGCCAGGGCTGCCTGTTAGTACATCTGCGCTCCAGTCACAATAAACACAGACACTTGTGGGAAGCGCTCAGTTAAAATGAAGCCCAGTAGCCGAGAGCCGGGTCCCACGTTAAATGTGAAATGCTCGTCCAGGCGCGCACATGTCAAGCCCGCGGTGCGAGTGATAAGTGTTTATTTTAATAGATTCCTCAGCGCCCTTTGAGTTACTCCTAATCTAATTTCCTTTTTAAAACTAGAAAGTGAAGCGTTCTCAAAGGAAATGGTGGAATGTCCGGGTTCTTGAAGGGGAGGGAGGAAAAGTGAAAGTGCGCGATGCGCCGCCGGTTTCTGCTGAAGGGAGACAGGAGATGTGCACGCGTACGGAGTGCACATCTCCTGTCTGCGCGTGCCACCTCCTGTCTCCCTTCCAGCACCAAAGCGGCAACAATAGTCTCTCTAGCGAAACAGCGCATGCGCTGCGTTCGTAGCGAGACCTAAAAATGGGCACTAGCAGGATCTGTGTCTTTTACCACCTAGATCTCCTCGGGCGCTGAACAGATAATGTGCTAAGTTTGCGATGCCATTTCCCACCAGGTTTCTGGCTGCACTTTGCTCGATAAAACAGTGATGGGGGGTTGCGGCGGCTCCCTCGCTAAGGCGGAGGAGCATTGCCCCACTGCTCTACGAGCAGTGTAAAAAGGAAAACTACAGTTATTGTGGTTTCAGTTTTCCTTCCTGCTTGGGTGCGGACAGATGGGCTGGGCTGGCCAGAGCACGGGGAGGAGTGTAAAGCACACTCTAAAGTGGGCATGATGGTTTGGCTGGCCCAAAAGGGCGGATTAAACAATCATGCGCACTTTGCATTTTCCCCTCCAGGCTGCATTACACAGCCAGGTGAGGAAAATGCAAAGTCTCCAAGCCCCTGTCTGGGCACCAATCCACGGCACTCAGAACAATCACAGTGCTGCTTAAGGCAGCATTGTGAGTAGACGGGGGATTCTGGGAGGCTGGGAGCTTCCTGTTGCAGCGTGGAGGAGATGGAGCAGAGGCGGCAGCACCAGGCAGCACCCAGATAAGTCTGTTTCATTTAATTTATTGTATTCTCCCGATCCGCTCCCCCCCTTTCTGTTACCCCCCCACCCCACCACCTGCATTTAGTAGCAGCTGTTACTGGGGGGGCGGGGTGCAGCAAGAACTGTAAAATGAGGTAAAACATCTACTAGCATATGCAAGAATACATTTTTTAAACACTGGGTAAATAGGCCACACATTACACTTGCAGGCAGGCAGACAGTCATATTCTAATTGTCATGGTGTAGTGTAATGTGTACATATTGCAACAGGGTACAACAAAGTTCTGGACAGCTATCATCCAACTGAAGGTCTAACTTTTTGGTGTAAAATGCTGGAGAAAGCATTCAAATACTGGATTTCCCAGAAGAGGACAACCTCCTAGATAATGCCAGGTTTCAGGTCTTGACAAGGCCCAAAACAGTATTTGCAGATGTCTGAGATGATCTGCTAGACACTCCAGCTAATGATGAGATTTCCCTTTAGATGATATTGGACCTCCCTGCAGGTTTTGTTTTGTTACTCTTGGTCATTCATTACTACTAGAATGATTATGAGATACAGGTCCAGATATAGTTAAAGCTCCCTGATGGTTTGCTTAATTCTTTCAGGATAGGGCCCAGTGTGTGCAGCTAGAAACCTTTGCCTCCTCCTCTCTTCCGATGAATCGAGGAGTTCCCCAGCACTCAGCCCGTCATCTATTCTCTTTTCATATTTAATTATGTTGTCTCTTTCATCTGAATCACTGTGAAGGTTTAACATATCACTAGCACACTGGCGACTCTCAGATCTACCTTCGGGTAGCTGTGGCATCAGAAAAGTTCACCCTGCAAAATTGATCCTATTCCTACATAAGATTGCTAATGGGTTGAGTATTAGTGAACTGAAGCTCAACGCAACCAAGTCTAAAGCGATACTGATCACATAAACATGCTTGTCGGTCTTATTACCTTTATCCCCTCAGCCTTACACCTTTGTTCTATCCCATGTCATATGCTAACCAGTTAAAAATGTAGGGTTTACCAGGGATTCATGTTACACGAATAGACAAACTAACCAAGGAACGCTGATTTAAATTCCACCATCTTCGAAAGGTACTCTGCTATTTACCTCCTGACTGCCACAAGATCATTTTGCATGGAGGGCTTTAAAGTACAGAGCTGCTCCAGATGTTTGACATCTAAAAAATATATCTGGTATCCCACATTATGAAAACTATCAACTGATGGCCCGCAAAAGCTAGGGTACTTTTTAGGATTCTATCTCCAGGCACCAGCTCTCTGGTATTTGATACAAATGGAAAGTGCATGTCACCCCGAAATGTGCAATTCGCTGTTTTCTTGTTACTGACTCTCTCTCAAACCAAATGTAAATCCTGGGGAGATCGGGTGTTTTCTCTAAGTGATCTTAAGCACTAGAATGATGTCCTGCTGCACAGCCAGAAGAAAGTTTAAAATTTCCTATGACAAAGCCTTTCTCGTGATAACATTGTTCTGGGATCATGGGAACATTTTAGTCCATTTTATGAGCAGTTAACATAAGCAAATAATATATATATATATATATAAACACCGTGCAAGGATGAAAATGTATGGGCAATACCCATTCAGCAATGTTATCAGCATTGCAATTTATGACTGCATGTTTCACAGGAATCTCTGCAACATCATCATTAACCTACACTACTGTCTTGCACAGAAAACACACCTGAAACCTGCAGATTGCAAGCAATGCTTTGCAGCAGACGCATTAACTATTGAAGCTTAAGATGATTCAACCTGAGGTTCTAGAATCCACAGAGATCTCTACAGCAAGCACATTAACCACCTGAGGTGTGTATCCAATATTAAAATATGAAACTTGCTGGATTCACATGGATCTCTTGGTAGAAGACGCCCTTTATCCTAAGCTATTTCAAAACGTGGCATGTTAGTGTTCTATAATGCAATCCAGAACCGCTATTCTCGAACAGTTGTATTTATCAAACTATCGGCTAACATAAGTTAGCGCATGCGTGCTGGCAGGTTATACGTGGGCTACCATTGACTCAGTTACTCATGACGCCACACCTCACAACTTTCGCACTCGTTTTTCTTTCTACAACTGCCCTCCCCATTATCAGTAGGGTCCCGGTTTACATTTATTTTGATTACCAACAATGCTTCTAAATCAGTCTGCACGTGATCTACTTTCTAAATCGTCTGTGACTGTTTATCTCTGAGAGTAAAGCAATGCGAAAAACTGCGAACAAAATGGCTGTTGATTAATGGCTGCCTGGGACACTAAATCACGCTGCGACACATGAATTCACCAATGCTAGGATTGAAATTTCCATGTATTCAACAATGTAAATGCAGCTTTTCGCGCCTCAGATTATAGCTAATAGCAACTAATTGGCGCATGCCTTGAAAGTACAAAGCCTTCTTCTGACGAACAATACTGGAGTCAGTGCCCTCCAGGTACTCATTTTCTGCTGGGAAAGCATCTGCTTGAAATCTCTCCAACAATGAAGGAGATCACGCCTAACAGGCTTGATTACATATTTCATTCGAATATGTTAATGAGAACAAAGCTATCAGCTTCTCCACATGGGGCCTCTGGCGGCACTGCTTCCATGCTTCTGATTAGCACCGTTTTAATCTGGAGCTCGCTGTTAACTAGAGTGTTTTAACACCTGAATGCAACCGTGCCTTGACATTCATCTGGCCACGTTGGGAAATATCAGCTTTATGAGTACTTGCAGACCAGCAGCCCAAGCGTGAAAAGGAGTCATGGAAAAAATGCAGCGCAATACCTACCTACCAGGGCACAAGTCCTAAAAAAAGAAGTGGGGGGACTCTCCAAGTTAGGGAGTATCACAGAAAGTGACATCACAGCGCATGGTATAGCAGGAAGTGATATCACAGGAAGTGACATCACTGCACGTGACAGGTTTCTTTACCCAAGGATTGGCAAACTAACTCTGCTGTGCTGCCAGCCTACCCCACCAGGCATAATATTCCATGTGCAGCAAATTTCCATGTAGATGTGATTGCTTTAGCTGCCTGGTGGTTAACACATTTGATGGAAAGATCTGTTTTTGTCTAGTCCTAGTTTTGACTTAAAGTAGCACACATGGTTAATGCGCCTCCTGCAAAGCACATCATGTAACATTCCGATGGCAGATTTTATTTTATGTAGATAGGTAAGTGGGTTACTGCTTTGAACACAAAGATCCTTCGTTACACGCAGTTGCATTGTAATCCTTCTAGTATAGCAGAGTGAGCTCTGAAGGATGTGTGTGACTCCTACACCCAGTAACCCTCACTGTAACCCATCCTGTGCAATGATTTACGAACTTGTGTGAGTTTTTGTCAATATAATGTGTATGTTTGCTGTAAAGTGACCAGAAACCCTATATTGGGATGAATATGGCTGTAAAACAAATAAAAAAATACTGGTGTTTAAATTGTTATTTCGCACTGGGACAGATTAATACATCTGACATTTTTACAGTGCATATATATCAATTATATATGGGGGCCCCAACAAAGTCAAAATCGTGCCTCTCTTATGCACCTTTGAAGTGTTAACAAGCTGCTGTTTTTGTTTCCCTTCCTTTGCATTTACATATAGGTGTGAGGCTACAGACAGCCCCCAGCCTGGATACTCAGACAAAGAAGGCCAAATGGGCCCTTAAGTTCAGCCTTTGTTATGGCACAGCTGGAGTCTCAAATAACAAACCCCCCTCCCGGTCTGTTCATTGCTGCTCAGAAGGAAAGCAGATAACAAGCTGGCGCTGCTGAATGTATCCCTGTGTCTCAAAATTACACTGGGATGAGTTCAGCATATTTTAGAGAGGGGCTCAACTTCTTGGCAGGGTGGACGGCGTCCAGCCTGTGAAAAGAGTGGGTGGACGGCGTCCACCCGTGTTTAACCCCCACTCGAACCCTGCTGCCTACCATCCATGATACACCAACCTGGAAGGAGCCTTGGGTTCGGTTTGCAGCACGCCTAAAATAATGTGCTATGTGCAGTGACGTTTTAAGGCACAGTCTAATGACATGGTTTTGGAGCCCATGCCGCTCGGCGCTGTGCTTCATGCTTTCATTTTTAGGTCAAGTTTAGAGCCAGTGCGCAATCTTATGTTTTGGTTTTTAAAGCATAAATAAAACACATTGTCATTTACAATGCCAATAGCTTAAACTTGCGTTGCAAATGGTAGGCATCACAGGACAACGGGACGGCGTGAGGCACAAACAATGGGAGGGAGTCTGGGGGTGAAGAAGGCACGGACAACGGCGTGCCTAAAGTAAGAGAAACTGGACCTAATGCATTGCAAATGCTTGTTTTTGTGTTTCTATTAAATGCTTCTGCTTTAGAAATGTCAGCTTTTTTCCTATTAGCATTTTCACATTCCTACTGTAAATACACTTCCAGTATTACGCTGTTGCATTTTCATTTGCCATTTTGTAATTTTGTTAAGTCATAATCATGTATTTTCTTTCTTTTTTACTGGGTGTCATGAGACTCGCCCCCCCCCCCCCTTGGAGCGAGGGGGCCCAAAGCTCCAGACCAGTGCTTAAATTGGGAAAATAGATGTACAGGTAAGGTACTCTGTACCAAAGTACCTGCTTGTTTCTGAAAAGTGCTGGTACTCTCCAATTAAAAGTATTACGTCTCTCTTAAAAAGTGCTGGTACTCTCCGTCTCAAAATAAAAAAGTACCGGTACTCAGTACCTGACAGTGCCGGACCATTTAAAGCACTGCTCTGGACCAAATCAGAAGGTCTCAGCCACTGCCCATGCACTGTGCCGGAGGGGACCTCTTGGAGCTCGCCCCCCCTCCCTCCAATGCGGGGGCTATTGTTGCGCCCCTGCTTGTGGGTCGTACTTCTAATCCCTTCTGCATGCAGCATTCACTCCGATAGCTCTTCTTAACACCTTGAACGCTATGGGGATTTTTCCCCTGTGCTGGAAATCTGCAGATGCCCTTTATCATGACGAGCTGGGCTCGTCATGAGCGTAGCAGGAAGCTACTGCATGACGAGCCCAGCTCGTCATGAGCGTCGAAGGGGTTAATATACGCTCTATTCCCATACATCCTTCAGACTTTTCCATTGTGATCACAGACAGTCATCGGGACCTAATCTGTGTGGTGGAAACTCAACATAGGAATTGGTCTGATCCGGCCATAATGAAAGTCACCCATTACTGGCTTTTCTGTCTCCACCTTGACGGTCCCATGGACAAATGAGGTTTAAGTGTTGCCATTTTCACGCAAGCCATTTCTTTAGCATGCTTCTTCTCTTCCCCACGCTCATTAACAAAGAGATCTTGACCTTTAATTTGCCATGTGTAGCATGCACTTTTAGCTCATTTTAATTTACCACCTTCCAGGCAGCACATGCTCATTTGTCTCCTACTTTATTGAGACTGTCTTGGCCTTTTCTACATCACACGCCATGCTTAAATGTCTAGGCGACTTCAATCTACGCATGGATGATGAGACTGACCCTCACAAGCAGGAACTATTACCTCCTCGTTCGAAATAAAATGTAAGAGAAGCCACTCACTCCGCCGGTTTACATTCCTAATCTAGTTATTGGCAAACATTCCATGATCCCCAAATGTAGGATTTGGATGATCAGACAATAAAGTCAAGTCAAGTCAAGTATAACTTTATTTGGGTAAATTAAAACCATCAAAGTGCATACATTCAATTCATAAATACTTTCATTACAATTCTTATTTCATAGTATTACACAATTTTTAAAACCCATCTGGTACGACATAATCCTATCCAACTCACTAAGTCCTAAGTTAATAAATACAAATAATAAAACTTAAAATCTAACAGAAAGTCATAAATAAATTCATTTAAAACATAATCCCAGTCTTGCCATCATCAGCCTGTTCCTGCACCTAATGGTGGCTATTAAGTAGCTGGCAACCCCAAAACACACCACAGGCGATGCCAACATTTGTAGATAGACTAACGCTGGTCTAACTTTTCCAAAATGTTGGCCTTTTAGGAGGGGGATGATAAATTTCCTGCGCAACGAGTCATAAAACTCACAGAAAAATACCATGTGAAAAAGATTTTGATCTGAGAAGTTGTCACAGGGACAGGGTCTTAACGAACCTTCTTTACAAAACCCTTTCGGAAAGGCCAACAGCCAGGGAACCATGTTATGCTTAAATCTAACTAAGACAATCAGGTGATAGGGCCTGTTTATATATGTTAGATATGGTTGCAACTGACTATTTATACTCAATGTGACAAAGCTCCTCACTTTAGGTTTCACTAATTCCCTTTCCTCCCTACACAGCATAGATCTGTTAAAAAACCGCAGCTTCAAGTCTTTAATCGCCAATTTAGCCAGAGCTCTTGGACTTGAACATAATTCGGGACAGCCAAGGATGGCCCTTTGAGACTTGATATAGCAAATACAGGGTATATCCAAGCCCTTGTCTAGCGTAATGCAGTCTTGTATTATCAGCTGATTTAGATTAGGTAGCTGATGGGCCCATATTCTTAACCAGCAAATTATGGAAGCAACCGCAATCTGGTCTCAGATATACCCAGCTCCAAGATCCTCATGAATGTTAAAAACAGGGGTAGTGACAGTAGTTTACGAAAAATAAAAAATTTCTACCGCCTGGATATCGCCCGTCTCTAAATAACCCATAGGTCACACCCATAAATCGCCATTGGGACGCACTTTGAATTATAAATTTTTAGTACAGCAAGGAGGGGATTCGAACCATTTCTTCTTGCGAACCCCATGATGGCTCCAGAGGCTCGGGCTAAAATGTTCCTTTTTCTGCGTACGTTGAGTAACCCAAGTTTAAGTTTAAGTTTAAAATATTTGTAGAGCGCAACATACACCTGTACGGTTTCTTGGCGCTGAGATAGCACACAGCCTACAGGCGGAGTCAATCGCTAAGACATAAGCTGAGGAAGAGGACAAAAGGTTTAAGACAGAAAGGCCTGAGTGAATAAGAATGTTTTCAGGGATTTGCGGAAGATGGAATACTGGGTGAGAGACCTAAGGTGGAGGGGAAGGGAATTCCAGAACACAGGGGCGAGGGTAGAAAATTTGGAGCCGCCCTGTTTTTTTTTCCTGTAACGAGGGACTGCTAAAAGATGTTGGGCCGAGGAACGAAGGTCTCTGCCGGAACGTAAGATTTGATGGCTGAAGATATAAAGATAGGGGCCAGGCCAGTCCTGGCCTGAAAAGCCATGCAGCCTAGTTTGAACAAGGCGCGTTCCCGGACGGGGAGCCAGTGAAGGGTCTTCAGGAGGGGAGAGGTATGATGGAATTTGGGGAGACCGAAGGCAAGGCGGGCCGCCTGGTTCTGCACCAGTTGTAGTTTGCGCAAGCTGTACTGAGGGATGCCATTGAACAAGACGTTCCCGTTGTCCAGGCGGGACAGGACCAGTGCGGACATAATTAATTTGAGTGCAGAGAAAAAAAAAAAACGAGAAATAGAGCGGATATTACGAAGAGTGAGAAAACAAGAAGAAACCACCGAACCTATCTGGGAGTGAATAGTGAGTTTGTCGTTTAGCTTGATGCCTAGGGTCTTGACAGAAGGGACTGGGGTGGGGGGAGGACCAAAGGAAGGGGGCCAAAATAGAGAGTTCCAGGGACTAGAGCAACCACCGGTAACCACAAGTTGCGTCTTATCGGGATTGAGCTTCAGGTGGTTGAAGTTCATCCAGTCCCTGATGAAAGATAGAGTAGATTGAAAGTTAGAAATAGAGTCAGAGGAAGAGGACAGATTAAAGATGAGCTGGAGGTCATCGGCATAGTTATATACCGTGACCTCCAGCTGCTGGAGAGCAAAGATAAGGGGAGAGATGTAGAGATTAAACAATAAGGGAGACAGAGAAGAGCCCTGGGGTACTCCGCACTGGACCTGGCAGGGGGTAGCTGAAAACTCCCCAAGATGAACCGCCTGGGTCCGGTCCCTCAGGAAGGAAGAGAGCCAGATGAGGGCTGAGCCTCCTATGCCCGCCGCCCTGACACGGGAGAGTAAGATGGAATGGTCCACCATGTCAAAAGCGGCGGACAAGTCAAGGAGGACCAGCGCCTGAGGTTGACCTACGTCCATACCTTCTCTGAGGGTGTCGAGCACTGACACCACCACTGACTCTGTCGAGTGCTTAGGTCGAAACCCAGCCTGGCAAGGGGCCAACATCCCATTCTCCTCGACAAAGGCGCTGAGCGCAGAGGTGACGTGTCGCTCAAGCACCTTACCTAAAAAGGGTAGCAGGGAGATGGGGCGATAGTTAGCCAACACAGAGGGATCAGCTCCTGTTTTTTTTAAAATGGGAACGATAGAGGCGGATTTTAGTGACGGAGTCACAACCCTTTGGGCCAACGAGTCATTAAGGAAACTAAGAGGAGGCAGGGTACAGACAGAATAAATCTGCCGTAAGATGTGTGCCGGGCAGATGTCTGAGGGGGAACCGGATTTGATTTTGGGGAGAAGAGAGAGGAAAAGTTCCTCAGAGAGAGGGGGAAAAGAATTGAGAGAGGCTGGGGCAGGGGGTGGCTGGGGGTCAACGAAGAGAGGGGAGGGGGGGAATGTTAGATTTGATAGTCGCGATTTTTTCTACGAAGTAGGAATTCAACGAGTCGCAGAGTTTCTGAGAGGGAGGGGGCTTTAATGAGGTCCTGTCAGAAAAAGCCAGGTCGTGGGTAATGGCAAAAATCTCCTTAGGTTGATTCTCAGCCGCCAGAATTTTAGCCGAGAAGTAGGCTTTCTTGGTCTCTATGATGTTTTTTTTGTAGGTCCCTAGGAGATGGACGTAACGGGACTTGGAGATGGGAGAGTAGTCCAATCTCCATCTGCGTTCTGCCTGTCGAACCGTGAGCTTCTGCTCTTTCAGTTCTTTGCTGAACCACCGATTGGCGTCTTTAGGGCGCCTAATCGAGGTGCGCCGAAGAGGAGCCAAGCAGTCGCTTCCATTCGTAAGCCAGGAGTCAATGGCTTTGGCTTGAGCTGCGGACGCCAAACCCGACAAAGAGGGAGAAGAGGCCAAAAGTGAAGTAGTGAGGTCGGACAAGTTGGCCTTGCCCCAGTTGCGAGCCCATGAGTTTTTGGTATGAGTAAGTGTCTTGGTCGGGCAGAGGCTGAGGGAAAAGGAAATTAAAAAGTGATCGGACCAAGTGCATGGGGTAATAGTAGGTGAAGACAAGGGACAGTTGAGAGACCAGACTTGGTCTAAAATGTGACCGTGAATGTGGGTGGGGGTATGGACTAGGGAAGTGAAATTGAGTGACAGGAGGGTTTCGGAAAATTCCTTGGATGAGGCGCATTCCTTAGGGTCCGTAGGCCAATAGTTGAAGTCCCCGAGGACCAGAACCGAGGCATAGTTGACGGCCAGAGTGCCAAGTAAATCTTGAAAGGCGGAAAGAAAAGATGGAGTGGGTTGAGGTGGACGATAGGCCAGCACGATGGCTAAGTGAGGGGAGAAAGAGGTGGAACGGACCACAAGGAGGTCAATTCCTCCCAAGGGGGGTGAGGGGAGAATCTGGAACTGGAAGTCAGTACGGGCGATAAGGGCAACGCCTCCACCCGTTTTCCCGCCAGGACGGTCGGCACGGATAGAGTAGTAGGTCGAAGGAAGGGCAGCCAATAAGGACGGAAGAGAAGACTCAGAGAACCATGTCTCCGTTAAGAGTAGGAGATCAGGTTTATCCATATCTAAGAGTATAAATAATTCCTGGTGATGTTTGATGGCTGACCTAGTATTTAATAGCATAATAGACAGTGGGGGAGAACGGAGGTCAGAGATGGTCGATGAGTGGGGAGCTGACGGGGAAACATAAGGAAGGGGACAGCCTTGTGGACAGGCACGACAGGGAGAATGACAGCCCATATTAATAGTCCGTTGAATAATGCGGGGGTCGAGGGGCCAATGGCCTTGTAGGAGGGTCAGGTCCGCTGAAGAGTATCGGGTAGGAGGACCAGGGGTAACTGCCCCTTGCCCCGGCCGGCCGCGGACGGGCGCAGACGGGCTTAACTCTGGCGCGACTCCGGCGCGCCTACGTCGCGCCCGCTGCGCTCGTCCGCTGCGCTGACACATAGTGGTCGTTTTAGTAGCCGTGTGACCAGGGGGGTGTGGCCAAGGTGAGGCAGGCCGACAACCCAACCCAAGATGGCGCCCGCGGTCGAGAACGACCGGCTCCAGGCGGACCAACAAGTAAGTGTGGCGGCTCGTAGTCAGCGGGCCACAGGGGTGAGATTAAAAGAAAGAAAAAAAAACAGAATGTCCTTACTTGCAGTCAGCAGGACGGGTAAGGAGATAATTTAAAAATAATGTTGCTCGTAATCAGCAAAAACGAGCGGGGTTAGAGTTAAAAACAGCAGCAGCACATGCGCGCAAGCCCTCTGCCACCGGCCAAGAGCGTCGATCATCAAAAAGAACCCCCAGATAAGGGAAGGCAGGCACCTTTGTTAGCCTTCCTTGCTCTAACAGAGCCGATGGACATAGAATGGGACTTCTTAAAATTTGTGAGCAAATCTAGAGAGTTCATAAAATCAATAAAACAGTTTAAAATAATTTGAAGCCCTCTTGTGGTTCTTGCCAGCAGGATCGCATCGTCTGCATAAAGCAGAGCAGGGATCAGTTTTGAGCCCGCCCTTGGGATGTCTTTACAACTGGAAATTAAGGCCGCCCCTATGTTGTTAATGTAGAGGGTGAACAACAGGGGTGCCAAGATGCACCCCTGTCTCACCCCTCTTTTAACGGGCCAAGGATCTATGAGGCTACCATCTTTAGTATAGCGCACAGAAGCTATTGTGTTCTCATGCATGGCCGCCAGGAAGGAGCATCGCCCATAACTTTGATCGATTTACAAGATCAAAGGCAGAGGATAAATCCATAAATGCCAGATGCAGGTCCCCCCGCTTAGCGACCGTGTACTTTCCAATTATAAGGTGAAGATTAAGACACTCACCCACGGTGCCTTTACCCTGCCTGAACCCATATTATAGATCTGAGATTATATTATTTTGGTCCAACCAGTTTGTTAGTCGGGCAAGGACAACTTTCACCAATATTTTGGCTGCGGAGTCCAGAAGAGATATTTACCTATAACAGGCCGGGTCATCCGTGGCTCCTTTTTAAAAAATTGGGATAATGACTGCTTTAGCCCAGGACAGGGGGAAGCCAACATGGGCTGCTGCATTAAAAACATGTGTTAAGATTTTAGACCATAAAATAGGGTCCACTCTATAGAGGTCTGCGGGGACGCCGTCAGGGCCCGGCGCTTTTCCACCTGCTGTAGACCTAATTGCCTCAATTAATTTGTCTTCTGTAAAATGTAGAGGAGACAAGACAGACCCACTGTCCACTATCCAACCTGGGGAGCCTTGCATAACGTCGCCATAAACATTTCCAAAATGTTGTACCCATTTTTCTGGAGAAATGTGACAGTCAGAAACAAGATTGGAAGACTCATCAAAGATTGGACTATTCACCGTGCTCCAGAACCTAGAGCTGTTTGATAGGACACTAGCTTGGCTAAGCTCCTCCCAGGCCATCTCTCTTAGTTGTGTCTTCCTATTCCCTGCGACAACTTTATATGCCCTCCTTGCCTCCTTAATCCGATCAGTGTCTCTTGTTTCCCCTTAAGCACAACCATGAGAGCTTTATGAGCTCTTGTGCAGTTGTCATCAAACCATTTTTTGATTTTTGAAGGCCTAGTTTTATAGGGAATAGTCAGATTGGCCGACACTTGTTTTATGATACAGTCAAAAGCATCCAAAACAGTTACGGGGTTGGTCTCATGGTCTGTACAGATGCCAAACTCCTCTGAGCAAACACCGGTTAAGGTGTCAATAAAGCTGTCTGGGGTGATTGAGTCCCATCTTAGCCAGCGCGCTTGATCTTTTGGCACAATATCACCGTTACTTAGGTGAGCCAAGAGGCTAACTTCACCCCTAGCACGGATGTTGAGGCTCAGTGTCAGTGGGTTGTGATCACTTAGGCAATTGTCTGTTACCTCGAATATACCTAAAAGGTCTGTAACGGGGTGAACAGACGGAGACAGCAACACCTAAATTGGTGAGAAGTGGATTCTGATGTTGACCCCTCTCTCACCCTTAACCAGACCGAGTGGAGTGACGACAAAAGATCTCTATGGCCCACACAGGAGGAGGAAATAGAACGCGGTTCCTTTAATTGGGCGTACAATGCCAAAGAAGAGGCCCCGCCTACACATGACGCTCATCTCGTCGGATTGGCCATAAGGGAGGAAGAAGAAGCTGTGGGGTGTGACATCACCCCGGAGGTTGTTGGCGTGTCGAGCGGAATCGGAGGAGCAGCAGAAGTACACCGGAGTTGGGGAACGTGTGGAGCATCGAAGGAACTGGGAGAAGGACCGACGACCCGAGAGACGAGCTACGTGGGTGAGAGTGTTAGAGCGCCAGGAGGCCAACGTCACCACAAATCGCCGGGCCACCCTCCTGGAGGAGTGTGGCTTCAGCAGGTGCATCAACGGGTTACAGGCTGGGTGGGGAGGCGGGGAAACTCGTCTCGCTAGTTTAGACCCGACTGTGCCTCTGACTACCGTGTAAATATCCTTCCCGACCTACCTCTACCCCTTCCCCTAAACACTTTCTCCTCACTACTGTTTCCCTGCACCACCCGTGTAAATAGAAGTGTATATATCACCTGATCATCGGTGCTCCCATCACTTCTGGGCTCCCACCCCCGGGTAATATAACCAAGAGGACAGTGACCTGAATCCTTGAATTCTTTTGTTTTCACATGCCCTACCGGGACGAGGCTGAAGAGGAACTTTGCCAATACCAGAGCCAATCTGAGGAAGATGCCCCGAAGGGAGAAATCATTTCACCATGGATCCCGCAGCCTTTTCCAGAGAGAAAAGCTAAAAGGGTGGGTAACCCAATAAACCCTTGCGGGCTTGGGCGAATAATATGTAAAAAAATGATGCCAGCAAGGGATTTATTTTTCAAGGGCACTAATATGCAGCAAGATGAATCTATATTCAAGATTTAAGATTCAGACTGAAGACATCAGTCACTCTATGCTTGCACTTATTCAGTATCTCTTCAGATAAGAGAGTTTAGATACCACACTAGCTAAAGAAAAAAGAGAAACAACAAAGGGATGTTTTTATATCAAAGAATGTTATTATTTACTTTCATATAAAATCATAAGGGTTCTTGATCAGTCATAGATATTAATTAAACATTGCATTTCGTATGTACAAGGGATACATCAATTTCTCCTATAATACAAAAGGAAAAGTCCAAACTGTTAAAGTGAGAGCAATGACTTCTAATCTGGTAGAAGTAAGTCACATGAAGCAGACGTCATAAAAGCAGAAATGGACGTAAAAGTCGACGTTTCGGTCTTAACGTTTTATTTCACAAGACCTTCATCAGGATAAATAATTATAGCATCTAGCGATGACCCTCAGGTAGTGGACTATAGATGACCAATTTCGAGGTGAATCTGTGCTTAAAGTTCCTAAGTGCATCTCACTTGTGACTCTTTAGTCACTGCTTACTTGTCACTTGCACTCCTCTTTCTGTGTTTACAGTCCCCTTGATAGTTCCAAGAGTTCCAGTGTACATGCAGCTTATGTAAAGCTTGGTAGGTCCTCACGTTTCTCTGTGCTACACAGGTCTCGTGCTTACCATTATTACATTGTGTGGCCCTCATTTTAAATTCTTACTGAATTCCAGTGTTCCCAACAGGATCTTTTTTTACAGTTCCCAAGTGCTCATCCCATTACGTGTTTACAGCTCTCCCAAAGCTTCCAGTTCCAGGATTTACATGTTTTCAACATCGTTGACAGAAGCAGCATTTTTAATTTCCAAGTGTTCCAAGTTCTGATTTACAGCTCTCCAGATGTTTCAGGTCCTGCTTTTCCTGGTTTCGAATGTCCTTCCAAATTCTTCTAATTACATTTCCGATGAACTGTCCTGTTTGCTCCCAAGATCATGTGTTTACAGTTCACCAACATGTCACCAGTTTCAGTTTGCACTGATCAACCACACTGCAGCTTAACAATCAGGTTACTTGGTTCTCAGCTGATTACTTTGGAATACCTCCCTCTCTATAGATATATTTTAGTTCTTCAAGTGATGAGGGCTGACAGCAGCTTGCAGGTACATGTTTATTAGTTATAATAAGATCTCTAACGGAAACGTGTTCTGTTCAATTTTTGTTAAAAATGGTAACCCTCTCCTTTATTTGCTAACAAGCTAATTAATTCCATAAAGTAAATTAAATCCGTACAGTTTTTGCATACTGTTATGAGGAACCAGCCCAGCAGCAGTTAAAACCTGTTTCATTTGAACTGTTAAGAAGCTTTCCCATGTTTCCAATGATGCCTAATTTTCTTTAATATTGTCAGATACTCAAACAGGCAAACTTTTCAGTGATATTACTGTGTGTACAGGCTTTTGGATTTTAGATACTTGTAAAGTAATGTGCTCGTTCTTAATTAAGTTGTGTAAAGTCTTTCTCCGATAAATGCATAGGACTGAACAAATGCATTTGACAGTCCACAAAAAGAGCGGACATCATACCACATAATTCCAATCAGCATAATTTCACTCATCGCCACACAGTTCCAGGCCACACAATTCAACTCCACACATTTCCAATACACACCACATAATTCCGCACCAAACAACACATTTCAAATACACAACACAATTCCACAACACACCACATACCTCCAATCCACACCACAATTTTAGACATCATGCCACAAAACTTAATAGCAGACCACACAATTCAACTCCACAACATGCCACTCCACAACACCAATACCATTCCACATAATAAACTCCATAACACACAATCTCACTCTACATAATTCCAGTACACTTAATACCATTCAATTAAAATCCACATAATTCCACAGCCCACCATGCCACATATTTCCACTACACAACTCCACCTCACACAATTCCACCAAAAATTCCAATACAACCCTTCTTTGGCTCGCACTCCCAGCAAAACCATCATCTCTCCTCCACACAACCACTGCCTCTCTCATCTCCCCCTCACACTGCCACTACCCCTCTATACTGCCTGCTCATAAATGCTACCTTCCTGTATATCCTCCGCTGTGCACAGGTCCAGCTCTCGCCTCCCCCCACATATGGCTGCCACTGCCACTCGGCCCTCTCTCTCTTACATGGCCCTCTCTCTCTTACTCAGCCCTCTCTCTTACTCTCTCACACACTCTTCCTGTCTCTCTCATATGGTTGACTTTGGGTATTCAAGCACATTTTCTTTCCTGTCGCTTTTCAAGATTTCTGTTCCAAAAACCCATGCTCTCCTCCTTTTGTTTGGTTGTTTTCTGTGTACGAAGGCACTCCCTATTTATGCATCTGTGGCCTGCTCTCTCCTTCTTTCGCTCCTTCTCACACACTCTTTCTGCTCCTCATTTTGGAGTTTGATTACCACTTAGTGCACAGACTACCTATACCCCTCTTATCTTCCATTCTAACTATTCTGTGCAGCTCTCACCCCATCTATTCACCATACCACATAATTCCACTACACAAATACACTACACACCCCTCAATTACATGCACCGAATTCTAATCCAACCCACATAATTCCACTCCACACCACATACATCCACTCCAAACCAAAATACATGGTAAAAGACATTGTCATTTACAATGCCAATAACTCTAGCAAATGAGAGGTATATTGCATTGCAAATGCTTGTTGATTCTGGCACCTTCTATGTTGAACACTCTCCCAGTCCATCTCTATCAGATTGCATTCAACCTCAAAATTAGCAAAGAACTCAAACTCCTCCTCTTTCTAAAAGTAGTTCAAATACTCCCTCCCTTGTCCTATAATAATTAGTTTCAAGAGACTTTCTGGGTGAAAGAGCTCGCTAATAACATAACATAACAGATGTATCAATAGATATGTTTTCTATTCTTTACTTTAACCTTATTTTGGCTGATAGCCATACAAGCACATATCGTAAAACAAAGTTAAAACATTCAAGGTATATTTTCTTCAATCATCTTTTTATTGGAAAGAGGGGGTGTCGATGGAGACCCATTATAGAAAGAGTAAGAAATTGGGTTACTGGTTGATGGGGGTGAAAACCTACTTAAAAATCAAACACAATTCAGGTCAGGGCGAAACAATCAAACCCCCGAATTAACCTGTGCATAGCCCTCTGGTAGCTTGGCACAAAAACAGTCAGGCTTAACTTACAGGCATTGTGTAAAATATTTATGCAGCACTTCAAACAGTAATACAGTGAAAAGACAACATGACAAAAATCCCATCCCAATTTTGAAAAATAGTGTAAAATGTAATATATTATTTAACACTAAAACATCACAAGTCCAATCAGTAGAACTGTAATTATGCAAATATAAAGAGTTAAATGTAAATAGTGGTTAGAAGCAAAAAGCGCGCACAGTGGTTATTTGGTAGGGCTGGACCAGAACAAAGTCACAAGTTCATGCCGAGCGCAATGGTGTGCGGGTAGGATACATGGACCGAGTTAGGCCCGCTCAACAAAGTACCTTAACCCCTTCCATGCTCATGACGTGCTCAGCTCGTCATGCAGTACACTGCTTGTGTGCTCATGACAAGCTGAGCTCGTCATGAACAATGGGATTCAAGGATCTGCAGCACAGAGGATGAATTGCTGTAGCATTGATGTGGTTAAATCCTGGTTTGCGGGGTGTTGCCCGATCCTGCATCGAGGATGTGTCGCAAAGCGGCAGTTCTGGGGAAGCTGTGGTGCTGTGATGCGAAGTCCTGCATCATCACCAAAGATGCTGTAGATGAGGAGCTTGCTGTGCAGAGTCCTGAATTGAAGATGCATTGCCGACCAGCGGTTCAGAAGAAGCTGTGGGGCTGCGATGTAGAGTCCTACAACATTGTTGAGGATGTCTTTGAGAGGGGCTTGTGATACAATGACTTGCGTTGAGGATGCATCAAGCATGCAGTGGTTTGGAGGAGCCTGTGGGCTGGGATGCAAGATTTGGTGTCAGAGATGCATCACACTGCAGTGGTTCTGGAGCAGATGCAAAGAGATCCATCGCACTGCGACTGTTCTGCTCACAGAACCACATCTTGGTTGGAACAGCACCTTCAGGCTCAATTCCAAGGGTCCAAGACTGGAGTGGCATCATTTGGGGTAGGAACCACTGTGACAGAGTGCAGGTGCTAGGTTCAAGGTGGTTGTAGGCTTTTCTGTCCCAAAGGCTCTGATCAGGATGCCAGACAACTAGTCCTTGGAGTCCCTCTGGTGGGTCTGGGATCAAGATGCAGGTGCAGTCCTTTTACTCAGGCAGCTGGGCAACAGACTAGTAGTCTTTCTTACAGTGCAGTGCAGTGCAGCATTCCTTCTGAGTCTTCCACAGGTTCAGAGGTGTACTGAAGAGTTGGGTCTGAAGATCAAATGTTTATTCCTGGTGCCCACTTTGGAGTAGGAGAAGGTTCTGGAGGTTTCCATAAGAATTCCCTGCCTCCCTGCTCTGGCCCCAGCTTGTCACAAAAGACAAGCGTCAAACATTTTGTGAGAGTTGTCAGGCAGAGCCCACTGTGATGTGCAAGTGTGGTAGGTGACAGCTCATCCACTCATCAAGGCAGAGATGGGCCAGCCAAGACCTATCTTCCCTTTGTCTCACTGTCTGGGAGCAATACACAAAGACCAACTGTCAGCTACGCCTAGTCATGTGGTCCAGGATGCAGGCACCAAATGTTTAGGACAAAAGAATGCCAACTTTCATTTTCATGATTGTGGCTTTAAATTCGACTTTACCATTAAAGAAGGTTTAAAATTATAATTCCTTCGACACCAACCTCGATATTCGTACCTGCTCCCAACTGAAAGTTATCAACTATTAAATGTAAAAAGTTAACCCAATTTTACCCTATGGGAGAGTAGTCCTCATAGTAGTGTTTTTCGCTACCAGAACATGCAAAACTTAAAAGTACACATCCACATTTTCCAATACACTGCACCCTGCCCTCTGGGCTGTTTAGGGCCAACCCTAGGGGTGTCCTATATGTATTAAAAATGGAGGATTGAGCCTAGCAAGATGTTTATCTTGCCAAGTCCAAATGGCAGTTTAAAACTGCACACACATTCAGTAGTGGCTGGCCTGAGAAGTGGGTGGCACAATAAGTACTGGAGTAGCATTTATTTTATGGATCCCGAGTATTTGGGTGTATGGTATACGACTTTACTAGAAACATATAACCAAATTAAATGTGCCAATTGGGTGTAAGCTAATATATATTACCATGTTGAAAGTAGATAGCACAAACACTTTAGCACGGGTTAGCAGTAGTAAACTGTGCAGAGTCCTAAATTCAGCAAAAATGAATCCAGCAACAACTTTGAGGATGAAAGGTAAAAAGTTAGGGGAAAACCATGCCAAGGATATTATACTCAACAGGAAGTTTGTAGCAACTGTCTATTCTCATGTGTTTATTAACACAGTACAATATCCTCAAAAGTTATTTCAACACCTTGCTCATCCCCATACCATTATGAGTTGAAGGTGGTAAATTCAGATCCTAGCATTCTCTGCCCAAGCATCTTTCTTTGTTCAGTTCCACTACAGACACCATCTAATTAGTCCATAAAGCCATCCCTGCCCTTACCCCTTCCACGTCCTGTTTTTTTATTCTGTTTGCGCCTTCTTCAGTTTCTTTCAGTAAGCGTTGTTTTGGTAAATAATTTAAAGTAATTAACTGGGCAGTGAAGCGGCCCACATTTGTTAGAGTGATGTAGCAGCTCACTTTATTTACCTCAAAGAGGGGTCAATCAATCAATCAATCAGGGGGTTTAAAGAGTGCTACTCACCCATGAGGGTCTGAAGGCGCTGGGGGAGGGTGGGGGGATGCAGCTCCGAGTCAGCCGAAAAGCCAGGTCTTGAGGCTGTTCCTGAAGGTGTGCAAGTAGGGGAGCACCTGACGTTGACTGGAGCTTGTTCCAGGCTTTAGCTGTGATGTAGGAGAAGGCTCTTCCACCCGTTCTAGTTCTGTGGATGCGCAAGTTTCTGCTGAGGTGAGGTCGGCGGAGCTGAGGTTTCTTTTCGGAACGTGTAAGGAGAACCTTTCGTTGAGCTATGGGGGTCCAGTGTTGTGGAGGGATTAGAAGGCATGGGGGGCAGTAGCTTGAAGGTTACTCTCTTCTCGATGGGGAGTCAGTGGAGGTCTTGCAGGTGTTGGGTGATGTGCTCATGTCGTGGGATGGCAAGGATGATCTCGGCTATGGTCTTCTGGAGTTTGTATAGCAAAGATTTTTTGATTCCAGCATAGAGGGCGTTTCTGTAGCCCAGTCCGCTAGTTATGAGTGTGTTGGTGACAGTCTTTCTGGCTTAGAGGGGATCCATTTGAAGTTCTTGCGGAGGATGCAAAGGGTGTTGAAGGAGGTGATGTCGTTGATCTGTCGAGTCATGGTGAGGGAGGAGTTGAGTATGATGCTGAGGTTTCGGGTGTGGTCCATGGGGGCGAGGGGGTTGCAGAGGGTGGTGGACTACCAGGAGTTGTCCCAAGCTGAGGGGGTGGGTCCAATGTCGGGGACTTCTGTCTTCTCCGAGTTGTGTTTGAGACAGCTGCTGCTCATCCAAGCTTCAACTTTTCTCATTCCTTGTTGGAAGCTGAGTCTGGTGGTTTTGGGATCCTTTGTGAGGGAAAAGATGAGCTGGGTGTTGTCGGTGTAGGATACTGGATACTATGCTGAGTCCATGCTGTCTGACGATGGCGGCAAGGGGGGCAATGTATATGTTGAGGAGCGTGGGACTGAACGATGATTCTTGGGGTACTCCGCAGTTGATATCTGTGGGTCAGAGAGGAAAGGAAGGAGTCTGGTCCTTTGGGTTCTGCTGGCGAGGAAGGAGTGGAGCCAGTCGAGGGTGGTTCCCTGTATGCCGGCGTTGTGGAGTCTGGCTGCGGGAGTGCGGTGGGAGATGGTGTTGAAAGCTACGGAGAGGTCCAGGAGGATGAGGGCTGCAGTGTGGCCTTGGCGGAGGAGGCTGCGGATGTCGTCTGTGGCGGCGAGGAGGGCAGTCTCGGTGCTGTGGTTACTGCAGAATCCGGATTGGGAAGAGTTGAGGATGGCTTTCTCTTCGATGAAGTTGTCAGCTGGGCGTTGACAATCTTTTCTGTGACTTTGGCTGTGAAGGGAAGGAGAGATATGGATCAGTAGTTATTCAGGTCTGTCTGGTCTACAGAGGGTTTTTTGAGGAGGGGCTTGACTTCTGCGCATTTCCAGTCATCGGGGAAAGTGCCGGATTTGAAGGAGGTGTTGTTGGTGCGTTGTAGCTCGGGCACTATGGTGGAAGCAGCTCTGTGGAAGATGTGTGGCGGGCAGGGATCTGTGGATGCTCCTGAGTGAGTGCTCTTTATTGTCGTGGTGGTATCTTCGGTGGTGACTGGGGTTTAGGCAGTGACAGTAGGCTGTCTGTTGTCGCTGGAGGGAAGGGAGGTTTCTGGGGCCTGTTCACTGAAGTTGTCATAAAGGACCATGATTTTCCGGTGGAAGTAGGAGCCGAGCTTGTTGCAGAGGTCCTGGGAGGCTGTGACGTCAGTGGCTTTGCTGGGGGGTTTGGTGAATTGCTGGATGATGCTGAAGAGTTCCATTGAATTGCTGAAGTAGGTGAGGAATTTGTTCTGGATGAAGTTCCTCTTGGTGGAACTTATGAGTTGGTGGTATTCGGTCATGGCATTCTTGTATGTGGTCAGGTCTTCTTCAGTTTTGCTGTTTCTACATCATTTATCGAGACGTCTGCAGGAGTGTCTTGCTTCTTGGATGTCGGTGGTGAACCAGGTAGCCTTCAGGGGGCGTTGTCTGTTGGTGGTGCAGAGGGGTGCGAGCTTGTCTGCGCAGTTGGTGATCCAGCGGTGTAGTTTCTTGGCTAAAGAGTTGGCGTCGTTCGAGGCGGGAGTCGAGGATGAAGGTGGAGTTGAGGTGCTCCTCTGTGACCTTGCTCCAGTTCCTTTTCGGAGGGCGTGGGTTGGGTTTGGGAGCGATGGCAGTGTTGAAATAGAAGTGTACGCAATGGTGGTGCATCCAGAGGGGCTGCGTGGTGTGGCTGAAGTGGATGTTGTTCCCTCCTGCGAAAATGAGGTCACAGTTGTGTCCCGCTTTGTGGGTTGTGGTGGTGACGAGCTGTTACAGTCTGATGTTGGCGAGGTTGTCCAGGAGGGTGGTGGAGTTGGGGGTCGCTGAGGTTGTCGACGTGGAAGTTCAGGTCTCAGATGAGTATGTAGTCCATGGAGGCGAAGGTGTGGGGTGCGATGAGGTCTGCGATGGTAGTGGTGAACGAAGAGCGATGCCCGGTGGGTCTGTAGGCGAGGGTGCCTCGAAGCGTTGTTCTAGGGCTGGTCTGGGTCACAGAAGAATTTGTCTGTGGACACAGGTGTTTGTGTTATTGCCTGTTTTGTTTGTTGTTTAAGTTTCCCAATACTTTTACTTAAATGCTGTATTAAATTATAACAGGGTGGAGTGGCATGTTAAGTAAGACTTATTTACCTGACTTGTGTATTATATCAAATGAAGAAAGAAAGGGCTAGGCATTTGGAGGAAATTCCTCACTAGGACCTGAATGGTCTATATAATCTGCCTTCTCTTGGCTCATCTTTAGTTGCTTACAACAACTCAGCAGTGAACATTGGGAAGCATCCGCCTCACTCCCCTTCCATGGATAATTATGAGCAACGTGTCAGAAAAAGCCAATAACTGTCTGTCCATTCGCCTGCAATGTCAAAGCAGTCTCTGCAGGCAATGGTAAAGTCTCTCTCCGAGGCTTATAGCAGACACAGTGGTAGGCCTGGATCCAATTCTACTTCATGTCTGTTATTTCACCTTCTTTTCTGTTTTCATCCTGGGTCTCATCAGATTAGGATGAGGAGGATTTGAGCTTCCTTGGTGATTCTTATCCAAGCGGATAGTACATTCACATGGACGAGCTACAGCTAGTTTCATATTAGTCTTTCAACTTACAATTTCCTCTGAATGAAGAGCAAGCAAGCACAAGTGGAGAGAAGTTTTATCAGTTTCAGAGACCTGCGATTTCAAGTTCAAGTTTCCAATCTTTATTTCGGCCGATTGGCCATAAAAGATAAACATACAAATACATCACAGTGAATCAATTCATAAAAAGATAAGAACCATTGGAAAACATGTAAAATACATTAGCTATGCATCTTAAAATTTTTTAAGAAAGGGTCAACGTTTTTAAAATACGGTTACGCGTGTACCAAACCTTGATAAGAAATTTTGTTAGTGCAAAAACTATTGTGGGAGAAACCTCAGATTTTAAAATCCTGTACATTGGTGCATATTCCCTGCAGCCCATGTTCCTTATCAGTGGGAGGAGCCAGTATTTTCTAGCTGCCTTATAAGCAGGGCAAAAAAAAAGCCACGTGTAAATCGGTTTCCTCCGTGGCGTCACAGGCCGGGCACTGCTTTGTGGCAGAGCATGGTGACCAGGTGCTTGTGAAGGACCGGAAGGGCAGCGTGCCGTATCTCCATTGGAGATACAACTTCCTAGCAAGAACAGGGTAGATAGGATCCAGTACCTTCTCGAACCTATAAGTGTCCTTGCTCTGCAGAAACTCAGAGGACAAGGACCCTTCTGCCTGCGTTGTTCGAGCCCTGGTTAGTTTATATTCATAGTACAGACTAGCCAGTGACTTTTTAGAGATACTTAATGCGGATTTCGCCGGGTCCGTCCATAAATCAGGGAGCCCCAATTCCATACAGGTAGCTTGGATGTTTTTGACCCACGGGATGTGGAGCGCTTTCGGATGGGTCAGTAATTCGGCCAGTTCCTCCCTATATACTGCAAGATCGTTACTGCTCCACAGCCTACGCCAGAAAGCTATAGGTCTCAGACTTATTTCATCCGCTAACGGTCGTAGGCCCAAATCCAGCCTCAGGGGGAGCAGCGGAGTGCTAGGCGGGAGTGCGGTTATCCGTCTTATAAACTTGTTTTCCGTGAGCGACATAGTCCGACAGGGTGTATGCCCCCACAGTTCTGCCCCATACATAATCGCGCCCCCTAGCCTGAGCTTTGTATATCTGAATTATTGCCCCCAGTGGGCGATATGTCGAACCAGTCATCAACCGGGCAATACCTCCAGTAGTTTGTATGAGCTTGAGGTTTGCCCTAGTTTGATGGGATCCCCAAGACATAGTTTGGTTAAGAGTCACACCAAGATATTCAAAGGTGGATACTCTCTCGAGTCGCACAGTTCCCAGTTTCGGATTAGGCCGCAATTTTTTACTCGGATTCAGAACCATGAATTTGGTTTTTGCTGCGTTGATTTCTAGCCCTCTGTCGATGCAGAAGGCCAGAAATGAATCAAGGATCCTCTGTATCCCCATAGGAGTTTTAGATAGCAGCAGGGTGTCATCCGCAAACATAATTGCGGGCACCCTGCTGCCATTCAGTTTGGGGGCATCGGTATAATCTGTGGCATTTAGGTGGGCGATTACCCCATTGACGAAGAGGCAAAACAGGGTCGGTGCCAACACACAACCCTGTCTTACCCCGCGGCCGACGGGGAATCTATCCGTCAGTTCCCCCGAACGGCCACACCTCACTCGGGCATAATTGTTTTGATGGAGCCTCTGCAGGATTTGTAGGATGTCCGGGGGAACGCCCATCTCCGCCAGGACGCTCCACAGTTTCCCCCTAGGCACCAAATCGAAGGCGGCTCGTAAGTCCACAAAAATTGTGTACAGACTGCCGCCCTCGAATTTAGCTGCCCTCCAATAAATAAGGTTCAATCTAAAAATTTCAAGGATTAATGCAATTCCTGCAATTCAAGGATTTTGAAGAGCGAGATCAAGAAAAATAACTGCTCATGTTTCATGGGATGATTATATCCTTTAGCAAAGGGTGAATTTGGAATTACTGCAAATCCCTGTCCTTTGACTCACTCTGGGCACATCTACTGGTCACACCGCAGAGGTACATTTGGAAGATTCTTTTTAGTTTCTGGTTAAGATTTGTAGCTGACTGAAGAAGAATGTTGCTCTCAATTGATGACCTGTGTGCAAGTACAGGGGAAGTTTGTATTAGACATAGCCTTTGAGAATTTAAGAGATTCCACCATGGCTCAATGTGGGTTGCTGGAAGCAACACATCATCTACAACTGAGAGGCTGAACGGTAGAAGCTGCTCAGAAAACTACCTATTGAGAATTTTGTTTGAATGTATCAGACTTTCTGGTGTCGAGTTGAAATCAGTGGTGTATAAAGGTTTAAGAGGCAAAAGCATACTCACCCCTTTCCTTGCAAGATCCTTTGAAAACGGGAAGACATTCCATGAAAGAAATTGCCAAAGAAGACAGACTAGCTTCTTTTTCCGCCTCCAAAATTCCTGGTACTCTTCCTCACTCTGATTCTTCTTTCCTTGTCCAAATTCTTAACTCGCACCACCCCCACCCACCGCACTCATTGCATGCCCTTCACGAGTATTCTATTTAGGGGCTTTTTGGAAATCCAACTGGTAGCTGGATTGTGGAGTGGATTCCTGTCTGGTAAAGGACCAAAGAAAGAAGCTTGGGCATAGAGTGCCAATGTTAGCGTATCTACATGAAGACCTCCAGGCTCAAGTAAGGCTCGTCATGGGAGGTGAGGATTCGGGGGCTATTGATGTAGGCAGGGGGGTCAGACAAGGCTGTGTCTTGGCCCCCCTACTTTTTATCATATATATCAACGGGCTGAACAGCTCTTTGAAAACGGTCACTCAAGACGTCCCATACATAAATGAGAAGCCCATCCCTGTGCTCCTTTACGCTGACGATGCGGTACTTATAGGCCGCACCCCAAACTCTTTGCGTCTCCTGGTCCAAAATTTTAATAATTATATGAAAGAGTTGGATTTGCAGGTACATTTTAAGAAATCTTTTTTAATGTGCAGTGGGCCAGGGAAGCGTGAGATAGGCACCATCACAGTAGATAGGCAAAAATTGACCTCTGTAAGATCATTTGTTTATTTGGGGTTGGGGTTGGCCTTTGTTGCAAACGGCTCCTGGAGCGAGCATTTAGCTCGCTCCAAGAGCAAGTTCTCAAAGGCCATACAATTCGATCCTGAGCCTGCCCTGTCCTAAGACTACTTGGGCTCTCCTAGCAGTTCAGAAAATGTATAAACTTCAATGCCCTCCGGTGGCTACATATGGTGCCGAGATTTGGGGAACAGTTAAACCTTTAGTTATTCAACAGGAAGAAAATAGGTTTTGTAGGAAAGTGCTGAGCACCCCAATCTTAACCCCACAATATATATGTCATAAGGAGCTCAACATTAATTTTATAACTGATTTTATTCGTGCCCGACCTGCACTTTTTTGGATATAAGTGTGGAAGAACGAAGTGGCATCCCTGACACAGCAGATTTTTATTGATTGTTTACATTGTGACAAAGGATTAGAAATTCCATGGCTAAGAGGCGTGCTTCAAAGTCTGCGCAGTGTTAAAAGAGAGAATCTCTTCCTAGACCCCATCTCAGCAGAATCAGCTCCAAAAAAGGAACTGCGGGATGCTTTATATTCCTTTTATAACAGCGAGCGGGACATTGTGGAGTCAGGGAAAACAATTGTGCGCAACTATATGGTTATCGAACAGCATTGTCATCCGCTCCATATGTATTTGACTTTAGCCATGAGCCGTTGGGAAAGGAGCCTATTGTTCAGATTAAGAGCAGGCACAATCAGATTTGCACTTTGCTTTCCATTGGGCTATAGCCCAAATTTTAACCAAAATGTGTGCCCCTGTGATGAGAGGAGTGAGCAATCTATTATGCATTTTATATTCTTCTGTAAATATTATTTTAAATACTCTAAACAGTTTCTTCATGCATATTTTAAAAAGAGAAGACCAATTACCCTGGATGTAGCATATCAGTGTATATTAGCTTTAGATGATGTTGAACTGATTTTCCGCACTAGCACTTTCCTTAAAATTTCAATCAGAGCACGTAGGTCTATGATGGGTCCCTGACCACGTGACACAACTTGAGAATTGTTTTATCCGTTCTATGTAAAAATGATGGCTTGTTCTTTGTACTATGCACTTTAGATATATGAATTTGAATTTTAATACTTGTATGAGCTGTTTGTGATGTATTTATGTTTTATGCTTTTATGGGTACTACTGTATCCGAATAAAGTTGAACTGAACTGAACTGAGTGCCAAGTATGAAAGGTGGCGTCTTCAGCTCATTACAGTAAACAATGGAACATGGAAGAAAAAATCTGAGTTATGAAGATTGCCTGTGAGTAATCTTCATAACAGAATACCTTTACTGCTGGCCGATGTAATACAAGGAATGCCACTTATGAATAAAACTGGGAGGTGTTGTGCAGTTTATAAATGGTAATGAACCAGTAGGCAACAACTTTAACATTGAATATGCAAAGCGCAATTTTTATTTATACATCCCTATGAGGAAAAATGCATCATTCTGAATCGTTGCACCTTGGTAAGTGAATCAACGCACGGTGCCTCTTTGTTAGCTCCCAATTATCTCGGAGTGTGGTACTACTACAGTTGAGAAATATCCCACACTACAGTAACAGGTGTGGTATTACTGTACCAAAATCCCACACGACTCGCAATAAGTCTCTTAGTGTTTTGAAGAGGTTTTCACGAAACATTCCTTTGCTCGTGCCCATAAAAGCACTTTAGATAGCTAGCTACACAGATCCCTATCGCATGTGTTTATAAAAAAAAAAAAAAAAAAACACGTGACATAAGCCACTTCGAATCACCACGGTTGCAATGTTGTCTTTAAATGATCAAAGTTGTAGTTTTGCAAGTTGTTGACGTCAGAAAGAGCGCTAACCGTTCGTTGTTAGTCAACTAATGACTCTAAACGCGATGACATGGATCAAACTCGAAATTTGAAGACAGGTGAAACTCTGCCTTCTTGCTTTGAGCTCTGTAATTCGCAGCCCTGGCACACTTTAGCGTTAATCACTGGCTGTAAAATATTTAAGCGGGTTTCGGCTCCGTCGTCAGTGCTTCGCTGTCATTTTATTCTTCTGACATTTCTTTGAAGGCGATATCGCAGGAGGATTCGGCGATCATTCATAACCTGTGTGGCATCAATCAAGTACCTTCCCAAAAGAGCATCACGATTCTCCATTCAAACTGCGCTAACAGCTACTGTTGAAATGTCAGGCTCACCAAACTACCATTTTGTATTTCCATTTTTACGTATTGGCGTATGGGGATAGCTTTAGGAGTGGAATTACATAATATATGCAAATTACAGGCTACAAGTTAGCTTGAAGTGAGACATGCACATAGGGAAACAAATTGTGTGAACGGAATATGGCACGATGGATGTTTAGTTGAATGAAGAAACAGAGAATACATAAAAATAGGTAAACCTAGAAGAACGCCACATATCCTTCTCTAAGGATGCTTCTATTGCTTTGCATGTTTACAACAGAAAATCGGTTTAGGGAACAATTATACTACTATAGTAATTAGTGCGTTTCCATCTTGGAATGGAAGCCTTAATGTTCCCTAACGCTAGAGGTGAAACAGTATCCCGTACACCTGAAGCAATGCATAGCGCCCCGTGGAAGAGAGGGGTCACAGTGAAAATCGGAGGAGCTGCCCGACCAATATCCAAAGGATCTTTCAGTGTTTCGTAATTTCAGGTTTTAATTAAGGAACGTGAACCATCCCCAAAAAAGCACACCCAAATCCACTCCATATAGTATCAGTAGCAGCTCGCACAGGTAGGAGTGGTGTGACGGGGCAGGGTGGTGGAAGTTGACTGACAAAGGGATAAGTAATAATAAATAAATAAAACCACTTACTGCGCTAGCCGCTTCGCCGACTTGAAGATGCAGCGAGTGCAAGATAAGTGATTTTATTTATTTATTTAATATTACTTATCCCATCGTCTGTCGAACTCACCACCCCAACCTGCCCAGCCCATGCACGGCCCACAGCTCTTAGCAGTGCGAGCCGCTACTGTAAAGTATTACCTACCACATTTTATAGTCTAGTATTCTCTCCATGTTTAGATCTATCAAGAATGACACTTGCCATGTTACTCCTTTTTTGGCATCAGCCATTCTACTAAGTACCGTCGGAGTCATGTTCCACTCTATATATATATCAGCGAGTTGAGAATAAAGAAACTGTAGAGGTTTGGCAATCATGGAGGAATGCTTGCACATGAAAACCACCATACTGTAGCTGTGGATGCGCAGATGAAGTGTCTTTATCAGACCTTACGAGAGAATGGAGTAGTTCCAAACCCTCTTCAGGCGGCTGTTTTAGCAAAAAGCTCAATTCAGGAAGCAATGATCTTAAAATACTGATGTGGTAAGCTTTAGAAAATAGGGAGTCAATGCCCCATGAGCCAAGGCTGGGCGAAGGGTAATTGGGGGTCCAATCAACCCCCAGCGGAAGCCGCTGAGTGAGCTAGAACACGTATATTTATATAATTTATAAAATATATTTATACACATTGATAACAATAGCATTAATTCACTCCCATTAATTGTGGCATAACATTAGTGAGTGACAGGGGGATCTATACCCGGTCCTGACGAAGGGGCATGCCGCCCCGAAACATGTTGACCCACACAGGAGAGTAAGCCTAGTAACTTGCTTTACCTCTCCGCATCACCCTTTTAACAATACCAGCCAGTGCTTATTAAAAAGTTTTTTCTACCACTAGGCCAGGTATTTTTTAACTTCACCTTGTTCATCACTCCTGACCCCACTGACACTCACTCCTATTCACTCACTAGTATCCACATCAAACAAAAGGTGCTCCAGCGTAGTCGCTTGTCGCAGCACTGCCCCGTCCCGCAGCGGGGGCGGGAAGACCCCGATGATGAAGCATGACACCAAGGGCCCTTTTGGTGTGTGAGGGGTATTTTAACACACCGAGTGTATTCCATCAACACCGGAATATATACTGTTTTCAGATTCAGCCAGTCAGATTTAAAAACTCTTGATGACCTGGCAAAGTCTAATTTCACCAGTGGTAGAAGACTGATTGCTATGCCTAGCGGCGTGGAAAATTTCAGAAGGCATTGGTCATGCATGGCACTTTTGATTTCAATTCCACCTTTCAGCAGCAATTGTGGGGTCCAGGCACCAATACTGAATTTGTTGTCCATCTAAGAGCCTACGGTAAGGCCTATAGATCAGGAAACCATTTCTGCCAAGCTTTTTGGGAAGTAAATAACATTAATTGAAGGAAGGCTAGAGGGAGAACAGGATAATAAAAGATGTTCGATTGATGAGACCACAGACTAGTAAATATTACCATACATGGAGCATAAATGTGATATCAATATTGTCCTTGGATTGGTATGCTGATGGGACATTAGCAAGGAAAAAACTTTCAGCAAAGTGTACAGTGCTCTTTTGCCTAATTTCTAAGCAAGAGAACATTGCATGTGAAGGTTTGGACATTAAGACTATACCGTTTATGTCCAATGGAGTAACTTTTCACTTTCTCACGCAAGGTAAGACAACTACCACAATGGTGGTTTATCCATTTTTTCCACTTCAAACAAAGTTGTGAGAAGCTTAATGTGACAAAGGCTAATGGCATGACTTACAGTTTGGCAGACCGGATATTCTGACACAAAATTGACCGAGCACCCTGTCCACTAACTTCTCGGCCTGCCCACCTCATTTAGAGACAGAAATATTCCTGTTAACAGAGCTCTTATCAGCCTTGTGAACAGAAAGCTTGCTCCAACAGGTATTTGGAGTAGGGGCTGTCCGAGGAAGGGCATTACACCGCCTGCTGTACAGAGGGTGGACGATGTAATGTCTTTTTTTGTGTCTGTCACCACTATGTAAAACTAGGCAGTGAGGAACAGAAAAAATAATGACCCTTATACATTGGGACAAAGCTTCTAGAGTGTGGGGTAATTATTTTTTAATCAGAAACCAATTTCCACTTTGTGAGTTTCTTTCTGAAAAACAAAAGAAGTTTAAAAGCTTGGTGAAAGGCTGTCCTAAAAATGGAGAATGTGCACCACAAACGTTACACCTTGAAGGGATCTGCCATGATGGCAATTCCCTTCAAGGTGCAGACACGACGACTGGGTTGCCAGTCATGTCTAAATTTGGTAGTTAATCAGAGTGACAGAGGCAATGCCATTTTCCACCATGACAGAGTACCTGGAACACTGGGAGGTGTACCTGGCTGATGAACC
This sequence comes from Lissotriton helveticus, assembly GCF_964261635.1. NCBI lineage: Eukaryota > Metazoa > Chordata > Amphibia > Caudata > Salamandridae > Lissotriton > Lissotriton helveticus. The sequence goes on along the minus strand of NC_136063.1, from coordinate 1,143,332,345 downwards.
CTAACTAGGGAAAAACCAATCCTATTTTGCTGGTGTTCTGGTTCAGGAAGACCTGGCTTGGCAGTTCGGGCTGGACTGTTCTTACTGGAGCAGGGTCAAGACTAACTTGCATATTCCTGGATCCAAACTGAGGTGGCATGGTGTGCAAATTAACAATGGATTGGAACGCGGCCTTGAGCAATTACCAGTGACTGAGATTAATGCAAGCATTCGATCCATCACTTTTTTTTTATATACCATTCAATTAAGAGCACAGAATATATTATTATCCCAAATGATTTTGGAAATGGTGCAATTATTGAAGATAATAATACATATCTGTGTGTAAAAATTCCTGAAGATGATTGACAAGGATACTGATTTTGCAGAACCTGATCTGTTTAGTGTCAAACGTATACCTCAATCTACAATGTCTATAGATATAAATGTGCATGGTGTTGGCATTTTTTCAAAAACAATAAGCTGAAACCCATGAGAACTAAATTTAGGAATTTTAAAATATCATTGTGAGTCTGCTTTGTTATGATAACTTTTGGATGTAGTGGCAGGGTTATAGAGATACCACCATTTTTGCACTAACAATGTAGGGCCCAAATTGCCTGGTAAAGAACTCTTTTATAGACCTTTTCTATGAATTGAGAGACAAAGTTATATTATCCACTTTTTTTGTCATATTCTGCCTTAATAAAAAAAAACATTTGTTTCATAGATAAAAGGCAACTTGCTTTCTCAGATTACAATTTTGGAGCAAATGATCCTTATTCACTGGTGACATGGGATTGGATTACATAATGCAGTTTGAGGGACTAATGAGCCTATGTATATTGTGACAAAGAGTGGCATTTTCTTCCCTCAATACAAGTACCATCAACGACCTCCCATCAGCCAGTTAATAAACGGAGGAGGAGATGGGAACCAACCAATCAGATCGTTGGATCTTGATCGCCGCACGAGTGACTGGCCTATCATATACCTGCCATTTGGTAGATGGTATTTCCCACTGAACTTTAACATGGCTTTGTGAAGATGAATGATAACAGTTGGACAGCTGTGTTTTTTCAGCACTTGGGGGAGCCCAGGTTTCATCTCCTTGGGTTCATGGACTCGCTGTAGATTCCCTTAGCCCCAGGGAGGATCAGAACATGCTCATCAAACCTGCATCTTGAGGCACTATGGTAAACTATAGGGTTAACTTAGCTATATGTAATATATGTATACTAAATATTTAACACTTTCTAGTGTATATATGCAGAACATGTCATTTTTGAATTAGGATACAGTTGCAGAACCATTCTTAGAAAGTGTCAAACTCAAGCATAGGTCAAAAGTGTTCAAAAAGAAAAAACACAAGAGGGATTTATCAGGACATTTGGAATTTTGATTGAGAATCGGAGGGAGTGCACCAAGTTTGTCTAAGCTGGCACTAAAGTTGTGAGAACATGAACAAGTAACACAAAGATATCACAGCATTCAAATTTGAAGTCAGTCCATAAATTGGGGTTTCGCATAGATGTTTCAATTATGTAGCTTATTTTAGAAGGAAACAAGTTTCTGTGAGCTTCTGTACATTCGCATTGAAAGACAGCAAAAACATCCCACACATGTTTCGACATGCAGTGACTTCTTGAATGCTGTAATTTAGATATAGATATACGATCAGTTATATCTTGTTGAAAAATAGAGAACCAAGCTCACATTGTGTTTAAGTGTCCAAAGGAAGGAAGAAGCTATAGGAACCATGTCCAAAAACCAATGAGAGACAAATCAAAACAAGGGGAGGAAACTGTATTGAGGTTAGATGTGGAACTAGTTGTATCGGTCTAATACACAGTGTAATATTAGAGTGCATGATAAAAAAAACAATTCCGTTAGTCTTGCAAAGTTCAAAAGTGAGTACGAGTGTTTATAGTAGTGATAGAGAAAATGTGAAGAAAAGCGCAAAAGTAGATTTTTGCAGAGATACATCTAAAGAAATGCAGTGAGCAGCAGTTGGCACCAAGTGAACAGTAAGGTTCAACTAGTACATAGTGGGACAAGAGAAGGATTATATACTGACCTAGTAATGATAACAGGGGCGTAACACAGGTCCACGCAGCCCTCGCGGTGCAGGGGGGCCCAAGCTCCAGGGGACCCCCTCGGCATTGCACTTTGGCCGGAGAGCTCCTGATTTCAGCCCGGAGTGGGCCCCTCTACATACCGTGAAGGAAGGCCTCCTCAGTTTTCGTTACTCCAGTTAATGATAAGGTATTTCGGTGTCTTTTAGAGACTCCCATAAGGTTGGTCTCGTGTTGACATATGGGGGAAGCACCACAGTTGGAAAGTAAGTCACTGATAATGTGATCTGGATCTGTGAAACCTATAGAATAATGTCACTAAATGACTACAGGTCTCAAAACAGTACAATATAATGTGGTCCTGTTTAGGGTGGCTAAACTTACATGTGATGCATCAAATAGTGCCCCCATACACTGGGGGGTACTAAGAGTCAGCTCTTGTATCCACTGTTAGAGAGTTAGAAAAACGATCACAGGTAATGGGATCTGGATGGGTGGTATCACAAAGACTGTGTAACCTATATAATAATAACATTGAGTGACCGCAGGTTTCATGATAGTACATTATAATGTAGTCCTGTTAAGTGCTGTGTAACTTACAAATGATGTGTGAAATAGTGCACCCATCTGCTATAGGGATTTGTGAGGCAGCTCTTGCGTCCACTGTTTAAGAGTGAGAAAACTATCTTTTGATGGGGATGTACTCTGGCTTAAATGAGAAAATTGATTGCTATCAATGTATAAAGTGGTGGAAATAACAGTGAACAAAGGTGAGTATTTCTTCCCTAATTATCGTAGGGAGTAAAAAGCAAGTGTTCTCTTGGTGTAAAAGAACCAACCTGCAGTCAAACGTGAGGTAATAAGACCTTCTAGAGTTAATGACTACAGCAAATCGAATATAGCTTAAGTATCTAAATGAATGGAAGAAGAATGAAATAGAATGTTATGGGTACATATGCAACCAGATTTAAAGGGCTGCATAACTGAGGGGGAGATCTCACCTATGGGCCGTAAGGATAATTCAGTGGTCTAAATTAATCTTTCCCAGATGGAAAGGCAGTGAGTTGTCAGTAAACCTCTATCTAAATATGAACTGACATCAGGTATACACTGTCATTGTATATCTTTAGAGATGCTCAAGTGTAAGTACAGGTATAATGTTAGGCTTACCGATTCAACCGCATGGATTGCGAACTGGTCAGAATGTATTTTGATAGCCAGGCAGAGACCCTGATAAGTTCCTACCTAACAAAAAAAAAATATATGTACTTAAGTATGGTGTATCCGTGTCGCTGGTTTGTATGAGTCACTCAAGTGGGTATGAGACAACTCATGTGAGTAGGTGGGCTGATCAGATAGCGTAGATCGGTAACCAATGACTCATCTAGTAGGCAACGGCTTTAGAGCTGTTCAAACATTAAGAATATCTAGACATCTCACTAGTGACTAATGCAGTTGATCAAGTGTTACACCATGCCCCGCACAACACAAACACCAACAAGATTGCATCAGCTTAGATAGCCAAAATAATCTGTGAAGCTGTGCCAAAGTAATTCTTCAAGTTGTTGTTTAAGTGGGTGAAAGACAGTAGGAAAGCATGTTGATAAACCAGTGCATTGTCTACTGTAGTTAGCGATCTTCACTGTAGGTCAAGCGTTGCATACTGCCCCATAAGATACGAGCATCAACAAACAATGCTTACTGTTATACTGGCGTTTTGTTTATGTGTGGCATAGCAGCGATAAAGAGTTGCAATTGGAACATGATACGACAAGTATATACTCACTGTTTGTCTCGCCATGGATTAACAGTTAAATAAGTAACCACTGTTGCAAAAAAATCTAAATGTCCCTGTTGAATTGGTGTTTAGCAAGTGTGGCATAGATTGGGTAGAGATAAATTAGGTTATGATACCCCACTCATATTGTAATCATGACAAGTTTAAAGTTCACTGGTTTAGCCCACCATAACTTTATCAAGTGTAAATGTAAGAAAGTTGCCACTGGAGCAGAATTACCTGGAAGAGTAGTATTTTCTCGTGCCCTTGCAGCATCCCTGAAGTGAGAAACAGTTCCTAGAGGATGCTGACATTTAAGACGTGGATGTGAACACTGAACCGGAACAAATATACAGTTGGGTTTATAGAAATGTATATGCTTAGGATCAGCCATCTTGAACTGTTCCAACGTGAACAGTGTGTTTAGACCTTAACAGTGTATACCATTTAATACAGACATCTTGATAGAAGTATTATAGTTAAAAGTCATTTAAATTATAAGGTACATTTAGGATAGAAGATGGAGCAAAACAAAGATAAAGTGCATCAGTGTAGGTGCATAAAATGTCCGGGATCACACATTTGTTTGTCCTGTATGTTATACATATAGGAGAAACTCGTTATATGTACTCCTCGAGGTCTATCTGGAAAATTCTGAGGCACAATGCCATACCTGTACATAAATGAAATGTGTTGTGGGTCAGCCATATTGGAATACGTCTACAACTGCGTTAAACAGAAAATATGTTGTACACACAGAAGACTAAATGGTGAAGGACACATAGAACATATTGTAATATTGTTAGTGTGAAGGTGGTATAGCACGCAGTATATGATACTGCCAAATCCTGTGTGCTTGTTTGTTCCTCTTTTTGCAATACTAGTTACACGACATATTAACCTTTATAAAATGAGAGCAGGCAAGCAAACACCCACAGTAATGTCTCAAACAATTAATTCTAGACAATCCATAGTTAACACGTTTTACAGTCATGGCATATAGAATCTAATTTATCAGTACAGGTTTTGAGAGTATGGTGAATTGACATGCATATAGTATTCCAAATCTTTAAGTAGCCATGGATATCGTAAACCCATATAAACAAATTGTCCATATATATCAAGGTTTCCTACAACCTAAGTAGTCCATGTATATTTGAAATTTGTATTATACCCATGTTGCATTGTGTGGTAATTGACGTGAGCTTATGAGATATTAGTGACTAAGGCATGCTGTTCTGGCTACTCAGTAAGAAACACATGCAGTTCCCTGTCAGATTTAAGACCTTCATCAACAGCCCTGAGTTTGGTTATCCATATGGTTTCTGATCTCCTCAGGGTCATACTCCTGTCTCCACCCCTAGGGTCACTGTTAATGTGTGCTATGCCTTGAAACTTGATACTGATCATCTCCGATCCTGAGTGTGCCTTGTTGTAATGTGTGGCCAGGGGGGTAACTGCTGTTACTGTTCTTGATTCCCCTTATGTGTTCTTATATGCGTTCTTTCAAAGGTCTGATGGTGCTTCCAATATAGATCTGTAGGCTCTGTCAGATAATACAGTATGCCACAAACCTGGTGTCACAATTAATAAACGGTTGGATGTAGTTTTTTGTCAAAATATTGTATTGGAAACACATTTGTTTATCTACAGCGAATTGCCAGACTTTACATCGTGTACATTTGAAAAAGCCTTTTGGTTTGTCTGGTAGCCATGGCCCAGGACCCTTGTTTAGATTAGGTGGGATATAACTAGGGCATAGAATGTTTCTCAGCATAATACTCTGACTGTGAGCGATATTAGGTTTTGGGCATATATGTTTTCTCAAAGTAGAGTCTAGCTTCAGTATGTGGCACTATTTGTAAGGATTGTGTACACGTTATGGCTTTGTGCACTATATCTTGTAATCAAATTGAGTACCTGGTCGGTGATCTGTGCCTTAGTCCTCAATTTAAGAATGGAATGTCGTTCATTTCATCCTAGTAAATTGTATTTCTTTAGCGACAGTCACATCAGAGTAACCTCTCTCCCTGAAATGCTCCCCCAGTTGGTCCTATTCTTTTGTAAAGATCTTTTCAGCACTACAATGTGTACCCTCTGCATGTGAAATAAAATTAATTACACAAGGTAGGTTTCCTAAGCAGTCTGGAAGCTATTTTGGTCCAGTCGGTGATTAGAATGACATCTAAGTAGTCTATCTGTCTGGGGTTGGTGTGATGAGTAAACATTAAATTGTAGAGATGATCATTGAAATGTTCAAAAAGTGTGGTCTGTTGGGTAAGGCTGTCAGTCCAAATGATAAAAATGTTGTTTATGTACCCCCCCCCCCCCAGTATATTATGTGTTCCAAGATCTCTTGTGGGCATAATGACCATAAGTGTACCTTTTCGAAAACACCCATATAGAGGTTTGCTGAACGAGGGAGAGAATTTGAACTCATGGCTACACTTTGGGCCTGTCAGAACCAGATGCCATTATGTAGAATATGATGTCCTCAAGCACCAGTCTGGCCAAATCCAGGAGGATCTCAGTATGTTCATATAACGTAGCATCACTGAGAGGGTAGAGGCAAGAGCTTGTATGCCTTTTTCTAAAGGGATACATGTATATATGGAATTTCCATCCAATGCCACTCATTCTAAGTCATCCACCCATTCTCTGTCCTCAAGTTTATTAAGTAGGTCCTTGGTATCTTGTATATAAGACGGCAAGTTACATAATACAGTAGTAGAAAAACATTGATATATTCCGAAATTCGCTTGGTGGGAAAGTCAATACCCAAAATGATGGGCCTATCAGGTGGGAATTCCCCAATTGTGTGAATTTTTGGTAGTATGTAAATAGATGGAACCCATCATGATGAGTTGGACATATGTTTAATTTCATCATCATTGATATGTTATAGACCTTGCCAGTAGGTCAAATTTGAAATCCAAAACTTAAAGTCAATCCATAAAGTGGGGATTGACGCAGATGTTTCAATTCAGTCGTTTTTTGCAGAAGATAACCAGGTTCTGTGATCGTCTGAACAATTGCAATACAGGACAGCAAAAATAGCTGAAGCATGTTTCTTCAAGCAGTGACTTCTTCAAGGCTGTAATTTATGTATAGACATATGATCAGTAATTTCTATTTGAAAAATACAGAATCTTGCTTACATTGTATTTAAGTGTCCAAAGGAAGGAATTAGCTGTAGAACCTGTGTCTAAAAACAATTGAGAGAAAAAAACAAAACAAGAGGAGGAAACTGTAGAAAAGGCAGATCCTTGGATCAGTGTGTAGCGGCACCACAGGTAGTAGGGTGCTGGATATCAACATAGCACCTACACAAATAATTTTGAATGTTCATCGTAGACATTATCTACAGATATCGGTTGAAAGAGGTGCAATCATAAACTACTATTACCAACCATATTGCAAGAACATGAACATGCTTACTCTTATATCGATTAAAAATGTGCTTATTCCAACCGTGTTATCAAATTGCAAAAACACAAATTTAAGCCTGCAATATCAATAAAGTACGACAGATGCCTACATAAATTCTCATCAATATTTGTATATGAAATTCTTGCAAAGATGAAGTTCCCAAGAGAAAGAGCACACTGCCACAAAGAACAAGTTTGCACAAGTAGGTACACTTACCTTCGACATGGCTGCACTGTTTCCCTACCTGTAAGTAACTAAAGATAAAATGTCCCACAACCTCTGACTGTTTCAGTAGTGGTGTAAGTTAATTTCAAAGCATGTGAGAAAATGATAAAGGACTAATAATACATAATGAAGCAAGAAAACAGAAGCTAAAACCAACCCTGGGTGGAGTTCGCAGAGTTGCACTACGCGGAACTTCGCGAAGGGCAACAAAAACTCCGCCGCACTACGCAGAGCTGCACAGCAGTGGAGTACAATAGAAACATGGTGTTCACATTGATTGCACGGTGCCGGATGCCTGTCCACACTGTGCAATCATTGCGAATGGCACCATGCACAGCGCAAGCAGTCCCTGCTTTCCCTCTGCCGCAGAGTAGATTTTTACTCGAGTGGCAGCTTTCTCAACGTGAACGGGCAGTTTCTCAACGCGAGCTGTCGCGAGCATACGCGACCACTCAATGAGAAACCTGACACCCCCCGCATTGAGAAATCTCGCAGGGATGTTGATTTTCCTCGGACGTGCTCGCCAACTTGATGTTGATGATAGCAAATTAGGAAAAATCTTGTTGGGAGGTTGATTATCCTAGCTCGCAGTCGCCAACTTGACGTTGACGAACGCAAGCGAGGAAAAAACTCTGCGAGCTCCGCGTAACGCCAAGTGCGGAAAACTCCGCAAACTCCGCGAGCGGAGAAGAGTTCACTTCCCATGGTTAGCTAAAACAAGGATAACATTCTAAAATTGGTCTAACTAACTCACAATGATTTTGTTAATGAAGATTATTAATCGTATGCTATCTGTGGAAAAGAAGTGATGTGCGGTAAATATCAGTTTAAGCAATGGAAAAAAATCTTTGAATAAAGTTGGCATAACTCCTTACATTATTTTATATGTTGTTTTGTATTCTTCATAAAATGTATGAGAAGTCGCTTCTGGGTGCTTGAGACCAGGATGGTACTTGTTTGAAAGTCTATTCAATTTAACTTGAGGTTTGTTCTTTGCTCCAGAAGAAGCTAATCCTTCTTTTTAATGCTGTATGTCAAAACAAGTAAGTAATCTGATTACTTCTACATTGGAATCATCAACTTGCTCACTCTGATTTCTCGTGAGCACCAAGTCGCAACTCTTTGTGCAATTTTTGAAACAAGCACAACTGACTCAGTAGTACCATTGTGGGAGGGCAGATCGGATAAACAGACTCGCTTTGCCCTCGTCTCCTCTCCTGCAGTCACCGTCTCCTCTCTTCCTCGTTTCTTCATCCGTTCCTCGTTCGTCTTCCCGCAGTTGGTCCAATACACTTCCTCTTCGTGTTGCCCTCTTTTCATTGGATCCCGGCAATGACTTCCTGGTTCAACTCCTCCCACTTCCGGTCTCGTATTGTAGTCCCGCTGCAGAGAGACAGTAGAGGAGGGCGTGTTTCATAGTTTTGCGTTGATCTCAGCGTTCTAGACTAATCCTTTCGATGATCGGGTATCGAGGAAACCCCTACGTCTACAGATATGGTCCCTATATGAGGGTAAGAACGGGACTCCCGAGGTCACTTTCTCACAACCATCTTTCTCTCTTATTGACGCCGTTCTTCTACCTTACACTGTTGGTATTTTAGTTTGAACACTGGTACAGTTGCATATTGATGAAAGAAATGTTGCAGTGCATACAATACTATGACCTACAAACATTAAAGTTTTATATAGGCCTCGTTTACAATAAAAAACTGCAACATTTGCTTTTTGAAAATTCTCACCGGAGGCAAACGTTTAATTCTGGAGCATATTATGTTGCAGATGCCTCTGCTATGCCCCAGTTTTATCAAACTTGAATCCCAAGATTAGTTTTCTACAAATGGTTTACTGGTCTTCTTACCAATCAACAAATTTCAAAAAGAAGAAAATTGCCTAATATTTTCCAGAGGAATTTCACAAAGTTTAATGAATATTTATTTAAGTTACACTTGTAATGTAAAATTGGGTTTACTGGTATCTCACATAACTTTTTTTATGTGAGCATAGAGCTAACATAAAAGTGTTACATGTGATAAAGACTGGTTATCTGCATGAACAAGGCCCCAGCACATAAAAAAATTGCATTGCTTCAAGTTTTTAAAATGATTTTGGCAGCATAATTAAAAAACTGTGCAGATCTAGAAGAACTTAATCTGTTTCTCTTGAATGCTACACACACTGGAACACCTTTCTCTTCTAATTGAAGTTAGTGTACTCCCAGTTTATATACTCTGTCAGAGAGGATGCCAAAATTGGCTGTGTGAAGCCCGCAATGTTAACTTAGCTGTCAGCCTCCCTCTGGGGTGGGACTCAGTTCCCCAGCCTGCACCTGTGACTGGGAGGTACCTCACTCCTCCAAAACCGACACGTGTCTCAGGCTGTGTGAAGCAAGCAATGTTAACTTCGCTGTCAGACTCCCACTGGGGTGGGACTCAGTGTCTCCACTGTTTCTAATACCACACCGGTTGATTTAACTGAAATGATGCTGAAAGATTCTGTTAGTCAGACCCGGTCCGAGGCACTATAGAGCACACAATTATTATCATTTCCAAAGAATTCTGACCGCACTCATCAATCTATTTTTAGCACTTGGGCCGTTACAGATACGCAAACGTAATTGGCACTGGAAACCATATGACGGTTGGACAACCCCCAATGTAAGAAAAGCAGACAAGAATTGACCAAAGACGCACTACATAACCTTATCCATCCTGAATCTAACTCCTGTTTTCAGTCAACCCAAGGCCTAAACAAGAGAAGAATTTCAGGGAAAAGTATATAAAGGTGACCTTGATATTAAGACACCTGGCACAAATTATTTGGCCAGATTTTATTAACTGTGGGAACAGTTAAATTCTATAGCTCAATTATGCTCGGCTGCAATTGCAAAATTAACTCTCTTAGAGGGAAAGATTGACAATATAACTTTGGCTCAAAAAAGTCTTACACGTAAAATGGCTGCCTTGAAATAACTGGGGAAGACTCAAGGAATTTGATGGGTAAATGTTGGGTCATTCAACTCATAACATGCAACCAGGCACATTGAAGAATGAATGCATAGGCCAGTCCCAGATTATGAAACTCCACTATCTACCCTTCAGCCCACGGTAAAACAAGTGGTATGAGAATCATGGGACATTGATAACAGGGTGCTTCAGGTATTAAATAACGTTAAGCATTCTGACCCAAAGGATATACGACCCCACATTCCCCCGGAATGTACACCCTATATAATAGTATTAGAGAATGTTCCCACACTCCGGCAAGCGCAGTACGTATCTCATGCATTTTTTTTTAACAAAGTCTCTGTTTGGCTGAAGAAAAACTAACTGGCCAAGTGATTTAACCAGGGAAATTATCACCACAAGAAGAGCAAGTTGGATGGGCTTAGCCCCAAAGTCATCCCCTGGCGATTGTATAATCACAAAGTTTAGGATTCGGAGTTAGAGCTTTATTACATCGCCTTCCACAAAATTACTTACTCTCATGGGATAGCCACAGTGATCAGAAGGTATAATCGCACAAAAACACCATTTAATCTCATCACCCCGCCCCACTGTGAGTCTAATCAGGCAATCATCCAGGAGGAGGCTTTTAGTATGATCTCATGGAACATTGCAGGAATTCGCTCCAAGACTGAAAAGCCTGACTGGAAAATGCTGGTAGCGCACTACACAATGATTTGCTGCCAAGAGACCTGGCTAATAGATTCACCCTATATTGATGGATATACCTCCTATTGTGTCCCAGCAATTTCCTCAAGGTAAGGCCGAGCAAAAGGAGGTCTGCTTACTATTATTTCAGTGACCCTAACGGATATCTTGAACTGAAGACTTGGCTTTTTAATCTCTAGGCTTTTTCTGGTGGGTCTTTTCTTTGCGTTTTTATCTGTTATTCTTTGTTGTGTTATTCTACATCGAGCTGCCTGTGGAAAGCGCCGGGACACTCTTTTAGAGTAGCCGTGCGCTATATAAACTTAATATAACATAACATAACATATCACGGCTAGAGAACTCTATTTATCCCCGTATTTTCAGCTGCTGTTAATTACCCTGCAAAATTCATTTGATTTGCTTTGAATTCATTTCTAATATAATGAATTTGACCTAACCATGACCAATATTATAGATGGCTTAGAGGATGTAATAGCTCAAGCCCAATACGATCACGTACAGGATCTTCAAATAATTTAGGATGGAGATATTAACATAGAAAATTGTGACCCCAGAGTTCAGGCATTATGCGGTATTTGTGATGAGAGAGATCAGCCTTTGACGCATTTTAAACACACCCCATATGGGGATTCGCTGAATAGAGTTAATTTTGTCAAAAATGTGATATTTGCCCACGACCATGACACTACAACTTTGTCCCAGATTCCAACATACATGGGAGTTACATCTAATTTAATTATTGATCACATTTTAATTGGTAAAGAACTGTCACAGTTTTTTAAATGTTATGTTGTATTGGCTAGTTGTATAAGCGATCATAATCCCATAATGTTAACTCTAAACTAAGTTTTGAGCAACAAGAGGGGCAAGAGATCACAATATAGGGCTTCATATAACAAGAACAGGGGTGTGAGTATTAAATGGGAGAAAATCCATTAGTAGGCCTTTTTAGAGACCATATGGCAAATAATTAAGCACAAATCGAGGTAGCTCTCTCAGATTCCTCTACCCCAGATGATATCATACAGGTTTTACATCCCTTAACGGCTACATGGCAGATAAATGAACTAACTGTGCCAGAAGAACATCTGGTACCCCCAGATTGTTTAACAGTGCCTGTTGCAAAGCACATAGATCATTAAGACGAGCCCTCAAAAAAAATACTGAAGAATACGGATGAAGTAGCAAAAGCCAGAAAAGGCTATTAAGTAATAATTTGGAGAAAATTTTTTATTTGAAGGAGAAGGCCTGCGAAGACCTAAAAAACGCCTCTACATTAAAAGATTCACAAGCCTTTTGGGAGGTTGTAAATTCCACTACCTTGCTTGGAGATGAAACGCCCAAACTAGAGACTACTGTATTAGCTAAAGATTGGGTAGAATACTTTTCGAATATACTTTCCAGCAATCTTCAGTCCTTTAACATGGTTTTGGACACAAAAGCTCCCTTTCATATAAGAGCAGTACATGCTCTGAGTAATTCAGCTGAGGAAGCTGATACAGTATTGATGATAGAGAACAGCCGACCAGAGAAAGTCCCGGGTTCCGATAAAATCACAATAGATTTGTATATATACCTACCAGATTTCTGGGCCTGTTAATAACCAATGTAAAAAAAAAAAGCTTCTATACTGGGACCCCTAGTCAAGACATGGAAGGAAGCCATTATAGTTCCGATTTTTTAAAAGGGAGACTAGAGTCAACTTCACTGTTTCTCTGCTGTATGGCTCAATTAAAATCTTGAGCAGGGTTATTTTGGCCAAATTAGAACTGTGGCCCTCTGAGTCCCAGGAGCTCATGGTCTATCACTTTAGGTTTCGACCAGGGATTGGTACCATGGAACAATCATTAAATCTGGCCCTAATTGTACAAAAATGTACAAAGGCCATAAAAAGGCTGTGTGCACTTAGCCTTCATGGATTTAACGTGCGTATTCCGTACAGTGGACTGACCAAACTTTGGTCTGCAAGGGCCCAGTTAGGGATTGATGGAGCAATTATCGTCCAGGCTCCAGGAATGCACATCAGCCAAAGTGCAGTTTAACAGGGAGGGGGACTTAACAGAAGAATTTTCCTCTGATCTGGGGTCAGGCAGGCGTGTGTTCTGGCCCCATTTTTCTTTTTTTATTATATATCAATGGGCTAAGAGAACATTTATGCAGGGAGGGGAAGGACTCCCCAAGAGCGAATTCATGCCACATTTCTGTGTTACTATATGCAGACGACACTGTCCTCATAGCGATGACAGCTAACAGCCTACAAATTTTGCTTGATGCTTTTAACATTTCTATAAACAATCTAGGACTCACGACCAATCGCTCCAAATCACACATATTGAAATGTGGGCCAAAAAATGCTAAGACAAGGACACTTATACTTGGAGGAGAAGAAATCAAGAAAGTTCCCCATCTCACCAATCTGGAAGTCCGATTGGATGTGGATTTTAACTAGAAGTTTTTATTAAATGTAAGAGCCATGCAATTTCAAAAGTCAATAGACACCGCCTTAAGATTTTCCAAGAGATTAGGTCATAAGCCAATCAAAAAAATCTTATTTATTTTTAATAGTAAAAGCTTTTCTATTTTAACCTTTGGGGATGGTGTCTTGGGATATGTAAACTGTAAATCGCTTCAAGTAGTAGAGAATATGTTTATAAGGAGACTGCTTGCAGTGTCCCAGACCCCCTCTGTCTATTTTTGTCATGAGGAAGTTGAACTGAGCTTTTTAAAATATTATATAAAACTGCAGCCACTATTGCTCTGGGTAAGAATCAGGAATAACCCAGCAGGCCCGGACGGTTTTACTGTTGAATTTTACCTCCACTTTTCAAAACTCCTGATTCCGAAACTTCACTCTCTCCTTGACGCCCGTGCTGTTCTAGGTAGTTCCTCTGGCTCCTTCTCCGATGCACATATTTGTTTAATTCCTAAGGAAGGAAAGGACCCACAACATTGCAAAAACTATAGGCCCATATCCCTTGTGAATATCGATTACAAAATTTTTGCTAAATCTTTAGCGATTCGGTTGGATCACCTGCTTCCCGATCTACTAGGCGAAGAACAGTCTGGTTTCGTTAAAGGGCGGTATATCACAGATAACACCAGACTCTTATTCAACATCTTATCTAAGTCACCCCACTTCCAACACTCCCTAGCAGCGATTGCTCTAGATGCCGAAAAGGCGTTTGATAGGGTCGAATGGCCCTACCTCTTCCACACTCTCGAATGGTTTGGTTTCGGCCCCAAATTCATATCCTTAGTTTCCCTACTATACCCTCACCCGCACGCCGCGGTTTGCGCAAATGGCCAGACCTCCCCCTACTTTGACCTCGGCAGAGGCGTTCGTCAAGGCTGTCCCCTTTCACCTTTCCTTTTTAACCTGGCCCTAGAACCCTTCTTATCCAAACTCCGGCAGAATCCCGATATACAAGGTTTCCAATTAGCAGACTCCCACATCAAGCTTGCTGCTTACGCAGACGACATTCTACTCTTCATTTCTAACCCTGCAACTTCCATTCCTGCTTTCTTAGAGGAAGTGCAACACTACTCCTCCATTTCCGGTTATAAACTCAATAATGACAAATGTGAGATTTTACCTCTCACGAAGTTCACTTTCAAGCCAGATTTCGACGCTTCCAAGTTCACGTGGAGCCCTTCCCATATTAAGTACTTAGGCTTGCATATTACCCCCTCCATTTCGGACACCATTTCCCTATGTCTCACCAAATGCACCCAAAAACTTTCCGATCTAACGGCTCGGTGGCACCCTCTCTACTTATCCTGGTGGGGCCGTCTTGACACCATTAAAATGATGCTCTCTCCTATAGTCCTATACACCATATCTAATATCCCTGTCTCCATCCCAACTAGATTTTTCAAGAAAATAAACTCGATTCTTTCCTCCTTCCTATGGCATAACAAAACACAGAGAATGTCCCTCGCTAGACTAATTCGCCTTCCCCTTGAAGGCGGGGTCAATTTTCCGGACTTCCCTGCCTACCAAAAAGCCTTTTTATTACGCCAGGCTTCCTTCTGGCTACAAGATCCAGCTGTCCCATGCCCCCTATGGGCTAAGATCGAACGCCTCTTTCTCTCTCCATTTTCCTTTGCTGAATATATCTCTTTCTCACGCAAACCCTCTTCGCTTCCAACCCCCATTCACAAATTCACAGCCAAATTACTCCTGTCCTCCAAACCACCTCCTCCTACGACTATTGCTGACTTTCTTTCCTCTACTATCTGGCATAATAAGTATCTTTTAATTCGTGACAAACCCTTTTATTGGAAATCCTGGAGGAGCAGGGGACTGCTTTGGATTTCGCAATTATTCTCAGTCTCTACTTTCCTACCCTTCCATATTCTCAGTTCCTCTTTTGACCTGCCCTTGTCTTTTACTCCAAAATATCTCTTACTTAAATCTACGGTTATGGAGGTATACTCTCGACTCGCGCTGGTACGTTCTCCCCCTGCTTCTCCTCTCCCAGTCCTCCAACTCCACTCCCTACTTCGCACTAATCCCAAAGCCTCTGTCATTTACAAGCATCTCCATGCCACTGAGGACATTAGGCTTAAATCTAAGGTGGAGGAGCAGTGGGAACATGACCTCGCCACATCGTGGCCAATACCCTTCTGGAATAAGATCTGGACGAAAGTCCGCAAAACGTCTAGAGCGGCGTCCCTGACACAATCCCTGTTTTTCATATACAACAGATTGCTACACACGCCTTTTACTCTTCATAAGCGATTTTCTACTGTTTCAGACACTTGTTGGTCCTGCTCCCTGCCACAAGCTACCCTATTTCATATGTTATTTCTCTGTAAACACGTACACGATTTTTGGTTGCAAGTTTGGGCTCAAATCAATGTTATTTTCCGCACCTCTATTCCATTCTCTCATACACATTTGTTTCTAGGCTCTCTGTCATCCTGTTGGGAGGGAGTGGACCTACTGGTTCGCATTGTTGACTTGTTACTAGCTGCTGCATTCCAACAGATCACCGTTAATTAGAAAACCTTTTCCAACATTTCCTTTAAAGCATGGTGGTATAATGTTTGCCATAATCATAGACTTGATAATGCTTTCGTTTTCCCTGCCCAAATGGCAGAAAAGCGTGCTGAATTATGGCTTCCTGTTACATTGTATTTAGATAACTGTTCCACCCGATCCTTTCGTTTACCGCCCGTGCAGCAGGAAGTTCCTAAACCCCCCTGATATCCCTTTCATTCCACCCTTACTCTTGTATTACTGCCTGTACTGTTTTAATTACGCCTGTTGTTGATATATAATTAATGCTCTCCTAATGCCCATTTCACTATACATGACTAGCCTTTATTGTTTACTTCCTTATAATGCTCTTCCTGCTCATTCTTTACCCTATTTCCCTCCCTCTTTCCCTTTTTCCCTTTAATTTCTCTCCTCATGCAAATGTATTGATACCCTATTTTATGAACCAATAAAAAAAAATTTGGGAACTCAAAAAAGGAATAACCCAGCAGCACACTTCTGTAGAACAATATTAACAGACTGTATGAATATGGGAAATTGTTTCGATATACCCTGGTTTAGATTAATCAAAACAAGTTTTGCCAGGATGGGCACTCCAGAATATTATACAAACCCTGACACTCTGAGAAATGTCTCATCTGCCACAATTAAAACACATTTTTTATCAATGCTCTGAGTGGCCAAGCGCAGTGTGCAATATCGCTAGACAATTGGAGCATTCCCGACAGCCCTAAACACGTCCCACCCTCCATTTACAGCTAAACCAGAGTGAGAGGCAAACATTTCTGTTAACCAGATTCTGATTAAAACTATGCACTTCCTGGCTGCCTTTTTAACCCGGGGCACCTGGTTTTCCTCACTCCATGTTTGTCCTTGCGATAGCCTCACATTCCAAGGCACTATGCACTTTATTTTATTTTGTGAATTTTACACTCCCCAGAAGAGGCAGTTTATTCGTCCGTTATTACTAGCTTTGGGGATTAGAGGTCATGAGTTGTCGATGGTTTATATGCTGTCTTTGGGGACTACAGTTATTATATGTGTAATTTTAACCTATATTTTAACTGTGTTGAAGAGTCGTAGAAAATACTAGTCAGTGTCTTTTAAAAGACTTTTATGAACTTCTATTATTATTGCTTTAATGTCTGTTTTTATCACATGAAAATGTGTTAATATATCTAAACTTTTATGCTCTCTTGAGTCAACTAAAGTATTATAATTGATTGGGTACTCTGTCAGAAAATGGTTGAATTTTATTGAAACAGTCAATTAAAAAAATCAAGCTATAAAGTTTCATGAAACATTGATTACTTAGGAAAAAAAACAAGAAAATAGGCCAAAGTAAAGAAAATGCAGTAAAGAAAATGAGTCACAAGTGATAACTAGATGATCCAGTTGAACCAGCCGTTTAAGGAAGCAATGGTTCACTTGTAAATAAATCACTCAACAAAGTCTAGCATATGAACACAATTAACAGAATTTTGTTTTTTGCAATTACATTTATTTATGCATCATGTAAAACATGTATGTCTTATCAAAAAAAGGCAGATCTGGTGCTCATGCAGTGAATAGGAAAAGAGGAGCAGTGCAAAGTTCTAGACAAAACAGAACCGCATGCATCACTACTAAAAAGACATATGACTCCTATATATGCAAATATTTCACTGTCAAAGCAGTCTATGTATCTGTGGGGTCGATGACGTTTCGACCTCGATGACTATGATATCATCATCAGGACGGGAGGTAAAGGACCCAGAATCTGGTAAGAAGATGACTAAATCAGGTCTAGGGGATTATCAACAAATTGGAACCACTTTCAGGGCTGACAATATTGCCCTGTGAAAACCTATGAAATGCACAGAAGTATCCACATATTTGAACATGTAGCGGATTATGGGAAGTACTACATGGCCGAACGGTCAGTCAGTAGAATAGGATTGTAGCATCCGTTAGCAAGTCTTCAATTGGGTGATGAATCAGCAGGGTCAAGCAACGTCCTGGCTTCCACAGTAGTGAATATGCCCCAGCTTGGGGAAGTTGAGGACCAGTGGGGAGAAGTCATAGGTTGTCTCTTGATGAGGGTACCTTGGCAGCAGTCAAGACGGGCGCAACAGCGAGGTAGGATTCTGCAAAACTTGCAGACAGGAATCTGCGTGAGTTCAAACAGCAGCACAAGTTTGCAATCTCAAAGTTGTCACTAGATGCCCCTGTTGAATTAGCGGCTTAAGAGTGCATTTGCATAAGCTGTTACTAGATGTCACACCTGAGCCAGCATCCTAAGTGTGCAGTAGAACGAGCTGTCACTGGATGCCTCTGTTGAGTTAGCAGTGCAATGAAGCAATGCAACAAGTTGCTAATTGAAGTCTCTGTTGAGTTTGAATGTGTCTGGAGCGAAATAAAATGCAAAATAGTATGTGTTTTATTATTAAATACTCTATTTGTGGTCGTTAACTTGTTAGTAACAATTAAAATTAGAGAAATACTCTACTATAGTAGACATAGTGTAGGAAATACCTTGACAGAACATTTTCAGACACACAACCCTTTACATAATATCTGCATACTCAGAATCGTTTTCAAAAGCACTCCCATAATACTGAAGGTGTCTTAATTTTTCATCTCAGTGAGCCAATGGTGCATGAAGTGATATAAAGCTTGTGGTTTTGAATGCACATTTCAAAGAGAGTAGTGGTATATTGAACATTAACATCAAATGTTTTAAACAGAGAATTTAAATAGATGTGCCCTTCTGTCAATGTGTAGGTAATGAGATAAAAAAAATAGAGCAAGGCCGATCTACAGTATAAGCAGTGAAAGTGTTAGTTATACAAATCCAGTAAGCCTTTTTTTCTCACAGAAAGAATTACATTCCTCAATAATGGTAGGTAGTAGGAAAGGTTTTCTATTTTTGATGCCCTGTTTTTGTAGCAGTGAATTGCGGTTAATACTGAAGGAGTAATAATTCTCCTTGTTAGGATGCAGTGAGTATAATAAGGACTACTGAAATTATGTGACGGGGAGGACCGAATTACCCAGGTGGTTTGACTAATTTATGTTGTAGAAAAAAACAAACTGTGCGGCATAATGTAGCAGTGTTACTTCATTATTATAGTAAGTTATCACCGACTAGACAGGGGCTTCTCCTCATTCACTTTAACATCTAACTAAAGCAATAAGTAACTGAAAAGTGACCAGTTAACCATTGCAAAGGGACTGCTTCTGTGTGGCAATACATGCTGGAGAGTTTTTAGTATCTGTCAATCAGATTGAACTAGAAACCTTTTTGTTAAAATCTGGAAATAGGCTGCAGATGATGGATTATGTAACAAGTACAAAAACCCAAAATTCTGCTGCAAATGTTTCGATGGCAAAACTACAAAATTCCAGGGGCAGTGAGCACGGTATATGAAAGGAGGAATGGTAATTTCTCAGTTTGCCTATTTTCCTAGGAGTGTAAAGGGACATAAATATGCAATACAGTTTTAACTTGTAAGGCAATGGGTTCTGCCCATCAAATCCACCTGGATTTTTTGCTTTTTGAACACCTATGTTTTTTACCTATTTACTGTGTGTAAGCCGCACAACCAGTGACTAACCCATGGTAAACTCACAGTAAATGAGCTGCGCATATTTGCTACCTGTAGTAACTCAACAAGTGTAAGAGGCACTTTGCTGGTTACATGTGAACAAGTGTGCACATGTGTGAGGGTGCACGTGGGAGACTTCTGTTGAGCAAAGCCTGTTAACTGTGCTCAGGTAGCCTGGTGCATAGGAAACTCTGGAGTATTGGATATTGACCTGCTGTAGGCCTCACAATTTTACTGTACACGCTTAGGGAAAGTCAGTGTGGTTTGCTGTCTTGTCTGCAGTGACACTTCAATATACATCTAAGGGGAAGACTGCCTTAGAGTGCAGCCTCACTTTCCTTTGGCCTACAGGGACCCGTGACATATCAAACTGGGGTGAAATCTGTATGCCAAACCCAAATATGAGAGATCCAAGAAGATGTATGTACAGCTTCTAGGTCATTTAGGATTGACATATTTCTCTAAATCAGCTCAGGATCTGAGCCCAGACCGTTTGGCGCCCTGCTGTGACAAGTTAATTACATTTCGCCTCAGCAGCAGGAACAACAGTTAACAGTGCCTCACTCAGCACCTGAGGAGGAAAGGGGTGGGGATGAAGGATTTGCATCAATCAGTCAGCTTTCACATTGTACCAGGGAAGGGTCAGACCAAACCACTGAGCCTGTAAAATACTACCCCAGCAAGCAAATAGTGTTAGTTTTCCTAGTCGGTATCATTCCATGAAAATTATGAATGATCATATGTCAGAATGTTTACTTCTGAAGACAGATGAAGGAGCATGAACATATATATGAAGAAAGTTGACGATGAAACAGAAAAGATGGTTAACAAACTGAATTATAGGGAAAAAGGCAATCTTTTAGACTGTTTTTCTTTATTATTATCAATAGAAAACCACATTCTAGTATGGCAGAATGTGTTTTTATAAGAGAGAACTCACTTTACGTACAACCAGTAACATAGGAGATGAACTACAGTGGCACATGCATTCAGTAATAAAGAAAGGATTGTGTTGCTGCATGTTGTTTGTAGCCTTCTATTTACACTCCAAGTTCTTTTAATCATACTCAGAATATGTTTTGCGTATCATGGAGAAACAGTTGAAGGATGAAGTTGTTTTTCCATGATGGTTTCTACATTTATCAAATAGTGAAAACAGTGCAACTCATTCATTGCACTGGCAACTTTTCCTACGATGCAGAATGATTCATTAAACAACCACACGCATGAGGTGAGAGAGGTATACTGATCTGGGCTGATCAAAGATGTTTTTGCCAATGTCTCAAAGCACTGACTGAAAGGGAGGTTGACTCAAACATGCCAACGCCCAAAAGGGGCTGACCCAAAGACCACCTTTGCAAGGGTTTTGCCTACAATGGTGCTGTCAAACTACACCTAAAATAGCAATTCCGTGTCTGCATCTGTCAAGCCAATCCAAAGATCATGAAATGTTATTGGTCTTTTATTGGTCGTTATCTGCAACCCACACTGGTTCACAACTAGAAGAACTTTGCTCTAAGGAATCATTATCAGAAGTTATAAAGAAAAGTAATGCCCAATTACTCTGAACAGATTGTACTCCAATGTTGTCGTGTGGCACCAGTTCCCAGGGGAAGACTTAAAGTCAAATCAGCACTTCTTCATTGAGAGCACCTCTTGAGCCATTAGACCATGATAGGACACTGCCTGTAATCCTTTGCACTTGCGCAAACTGAGTGTAGATATGTATCTTACGGAAAAGGTAATTTCACATGATTGCATTTCAGCCAGGCCCCTCCTGGGTCAGGTCTGGCCCTTTTTGGAAAAGGGGGGTGGTGATGGACAGAGTTTCTGAATGATGCAGAATACTCTTACCAAGTCAAGAGATCATGGTTTTAATCCGATTATATCCACACTATGTGTGGGAGGGTATACTCAGACGTGAGTCCCTTGCTCATTGCATCATCAGGATTCAAGCAAACCGGGTCGACGAAGGCTGTGATGCCAGAAACCGGACCCCGGGAGCTTGTTTCCTTCCCAGTATAAGAATTGGCTTGGTAGTTTGGTTTGCCCTGTTCCCATCATGCACTGGGACAGGAACAGACTAATTTGCATATAGCCAGGTTCTGGGCTGGGATGGTGCAATGAGCTAAAAAAACAGGTGATGGATTAAAACCATGATCTCTTGACTTGGTAAGAGTATTCTGCATCATTCAGAAACTCTGTCCATCACCACCCCTTTTTTCCAAAATCAGGTCTGGCCCTTCACACTTGTCCTGCTCAAGACCAATTAATACACTGTACTTTGTCCTGAACATTTGTCTACCACCTTAGACTTTAACATAACCCTATGTCAAGCCTTATTTCTAGGACCCTAACCACAATTCCAACTAGTCTGGTTATTCTGCTTGAAAACTGAGGCAAGAGCAGGGACATCCACACGAAAAACAAATTGCGGGTTCATTCCATAGACAAAGAGGTCCCATCTAATTGGTTCTAAAAACATTTTTTAGTGTACATTTTCTCAAGCAAGAGCAATTTTCAATCTTAACTTTTGATAATCTATATATATAAAAACAAATGTATGTCTGACTGTCTGTCTGTCTGTCTGTCCTTTATGCATTACTACACCATTCATCCGATCGCCATGAAACTTTTTGGAAGTTGTTGAATACACTCCCGCAAAGGTTCTGGCATAATTTTTTTTTTAATAAAGCAAGATTAGAAGCTGTTCGAATACAAAATGATCAAGACCATTCTTCTCAAACGAACGACCATCGAGAATCGCTCCGAAGGTGAATTCCTCTAATGAAACCCGGCCCTCCGAAGGTGAATTCCTCTAATGTAACCCGGCCCTCCTCGAGCGCAGCTACCTACATTGAGGGGGCCGGAGAAGCTGCCCAAACATGTCGAATCAGTCTTCGTTGTGCTGAGACAGAGTGTTGGCGAGACGGTGGGGGATCGGGAATGAACCGGAGTCGTGATGGGGGCGCAAGGTATGAGCGTGTAAGCGCTGTGCTCTCGCGCTCGCATTCAAAAGTATACCAAATGCAATGAGGCCTAATCCGGTTCGACATAGAACCGGAGGGGAAGTAGTCTAGGGTGAAAGACACAGGGGTCAATATCGAGGGCGAGGCACAAGTATCATTAGAAATCGTACACAACCCAGAGAAAAAAGTTAAAATGTAACCTTAAAAGGCCATTCTGAGGTATTCAGAAGATATAGGCCAATCCCAGAAAACATAGGAAACTCTTAATACTAAATAACATCCTATTTACATATATAGAAACTGTTAATACTAAATAACATCCTATTTACATATATACAAGTATCAGATAAGCAAAGCAGAGTAAATCAATAACAAGGATGTCTGGAGAGATACTTATCTTTCTGAGCAGCAGCAACATTCCTTTCTAATGAGATCGCAGCAACGCGCGACGGGTAAGCTAGTTTCAAATAAACCTCAGATAACTTCAATGCACCAGGTAAGAGTGGGCACTGCAAGAAGGTGCAACAGATTGTAAGCCCCTTGAACCACTCCAGGAGATGTCCTTGTCAGTTCCTTCTGAAGTACTGAAAATTATCAGCCTGAAATTTGGTGGATGGCCAAACATACAAAGATACCTCCAAGTGCCTGAGTTGGGCTTCACAAATGGCTCATGATCTGTGCTTTAGAAAAAGATTAAGGGTTAGATGTTCGTAACTTAGAAATACTGATCCCTAAATACCGAATTTTACCGATTCAGTATTTAGGACTCGGTATTACAGATGTAGGTAAGAATTCGGTAAAAAAATACAGAATTCTTAATATTCGTTATTACCGAATCGGTAATTGAGATTCGGTAATAACGAATACCTACCCATTCATTCCTATGGGCCTGGAGGCCCATAGGAATGATTGTGAAGACATTCTGTATTATCGATTCGGTATTACCGAATCAGTAATACCAAGAGGTATTTCAAGGGTGCCAGGGTGTCCAAAGGACACCCTGTTGCACCCCTGAAATGTGCATGTGTGCACATGTGGCACACATGTATGCCCTAAGGGCATGGATGTGTGCCACATGGCACATTTAAAAAAAAATGCTTTTTGAAAGGAAATCGCTATTTACCACCAACTTGGAGTTGGTGGTAAATAACGATTCCTTAAGGATGAGGTGCACTGTGTTATGTGCTACCTACATTGCATTTAAGGAATCAGTATTACCGATTCCTTAAATGCAAGGCCATAAGGAATCGGTATTAAGGAATCGATATTTACCAATTCCTTCATACCGAATCCTCCCTACATCTAAAATGCCTAAATACCGGTCAGTAACGGTGAAATTTACCGAGTTTCACCCTTACCGACTGGTATTTGGGCCACCTACATCGGGCCCTATGTTTTTAAGCTCAGTTTTTATGCAAACAATGCTATGATTTGAGAAAGACCAGAACCCTAGTCTTCCAATCAGCACTGGTTGGTACCAGTTTGGTGTGCAAAATAATAGGCAGAGCTGCATTCCTTCTCCCATTTCCCTGTCTCACGTTGTAACATTCTCTCTCTCTCTCCCTCTCTGGCTGATTTTCTCTAACCCACTCTTTTTATGTATGATGAAAGGGTCATTTGTTTAAAAACATGTTGTTTTATTGATTTTGATAATAAGAGCTGCAGCTCACAATCTTATAACAGATGTTACAATGGTAAGGCGAGAAGACATCACTGTGAGACAAATGAGTATCAGCATAGAAGACTCAGGATATTCATTTGTTTTTCATCTATGATAAAAGGTTCTGAGGAAGCTGAAAAATTGTACTAAACATTTACCACATAATATAGAAACATGCTCACGGTTAAAATAGAAATGCATAATAAACGAGTCAGTAAAAAATGTGCTTTTATTAAATGTGTAAAAGTGGAAAATGCTGCTTAATTTCTGCAGAAAGTTTTCTTTTCTATTTTTCCCCACCTGATAGTCCACACTATTCTTTTGTTCTTTTCAATCCTTTTAAGAAGAATAACTATCTTTCATAAATAGTGATTTAACGGTATAACTGAATTATAGAGCCTGACCTTTTTCTGAAATGTGCTGTTTTCTGCAAAATGTATTTCTCTTTTCCTCACATCATGTGACTTCACTGTATTTATTTTGTTTTCTTTGCCACATATTTATAATGAACACGTGTGGTAATGAAAGGAAAATGCTTGATGCAGCTTACATTTTGTGATCTAACCAGGACGTGTCAGAATTCAATTGTTTCATTCCATAGAGAGCTCATTGTTTCATGATGGAACACCAAACAACTAACAGAGTAAGCTTGCAAAAGGTTGTTGTGAGAACCTATGTAGATGTAACTTTTGAAATACATTGCAGCCACCTCTGAATGACTTTATGCTAAAATGGATTTTTATTGTGGGAAACAAGGGATCAGACAACAGACCATTGTAAGATCTTCCGCAATTGGATGCTGATGACATTCACCTGTTTTTGCAACATATTTAGTAGATCTTCTATACAGTGTGTATCTAGCTAGAAAGTCAAGGCATTCCATGCATTCTTACCCTGCCGTGCCCCTTAGCACTTTGTTGTGCTACCTCAAATTGCCATAAGCTATTGCTGATGATGATGATGATTTCTTTGATTTATCCTTACACAAATAGAGGAGACTTTGTCATTATGCTGATCATAGCTACTGCTGTGATTTCTCTCTTCCTATTGCCCGTTTAGACATTTGCTACTCCAACTGTCCAGAGTACTCAGCTGCATCTCCAGAAATACCCTTTATGTTAAGTTTGATCCTAACCTTAGTTATATGACTTTGCTCCAAAATCAACTTGCTCTTTTCCAAGAGGAATTGTATATGGGTTCTTGTTAGGATCGGACAGGTCCTTTAGTTTAGAACAGGGACTATGTTCTGAATGGAACAAGCTGTTATTTTCTTTGCTTGTTCTAACCAATCCATTTTGATTATTTCTGTAATTAATTTACTTGAGTAATCTGAATAAAAAGGAACAAAAATATTGACTAAACTATTGGAGAGAAAATACATGTTTAAACTTCACCAAACCTCTCTTTATTGACTGTACATCAAATGCAAATAATGATGACATTTTGGGGAAAATCCTCCATACTGACACAGTGGCAAAGGTTCATACACTTAGGAGGGAGCAGAACTTCCAGGTTCATTAAACTAAGTTTAAAGTGTCGTTATTTTGTGGGAAAGTTTTTATAAGATTTCTATGCTTGCCATTCATAAATGGTATATGTGTCTATTTCACTCTCATTACAGGGAATGGGTTAGTCTTTGACTATGACAAGCATCTAACCCTCTGGTCCCACTTTAAAACACACTGAACCTTGTCAGGAAATCTCCAAGGTTGTGTAGGATGCCTAGGCCCTATCAATAAAAGAAGGCATATCATCTAGAAAGCTCTCCTTAATCTTCTCCCTCTCATTTTATCATTTTGAACCTATTTACAATAACTACTTCCTGCAAATTCAACCCAATTTTTCACTAGAGATCTGCAGGTTGGTACAGAAACTTGTTCAACCTTTCTTAAAAAAATGACTCTGTAAATTCCAATTTCCGCCAGACATTTACAGGCTGGTTCCTAAACATTTTATATGTTGCAACAATCCCCCAGAAAGAAACTAGAACTGTGTGTGGAACACAACTAATTGCATATTGCATGCAACTACATGAAGGGATTTGCAGATTTAAAAGCTGACATACCACAAACAAGATAGATTGCAACACATGGTGTAGTGGAGGTAGATGATATCCATATGTTTGTACGCTGCCCAGCTCTGCATTTTTTGGGACGAAAAAGGAAAAACTACCTTGAAAGGCACTTTTACAAGAAATAAAGGTAGCCATAGTCCCATTTTGATGTGAAGAAGCAGAAATGGATGTACTATTTCATATTGTTGGCCAAATACACAATATGTAAGAGGTAGATTCATGTAAAACCTATGTTGGGGTCAGAATGATTCAAGGAAGTATTCACTTATCTATCACATTTTAAGTATACCTGGAACTCTCGCACATTCTGAGAAGTTTTCAGTTAACTCAGGCCCGTACAAATGTCGCCTTCTGTAAAAATGCATTATTTAATCATGCTTCCCAACTATTTAGAACCACAACCTACATTTTAGTGTGACAAACTTTTATGACCCACCAGGTTTCAGTGAATATTTATTATTTGTGCATCAACAAGTAAAGAGTCTTGACTTGTTCTGATCCTATTCAAATATTTATTTCCATAACATTTCAGAATTACAAATAAATTGTGCATCACTTTTGCTTTCCTAAATGCTGAATGTGTACAGTTCATTTACAGATATTTACACTTTGGTGTGTGTTTTAATGAAAAAATTACATCCTGCAGCCTTCTCCTATCACGCTTCTCTTACACCAGTAAGATTGCCACATATTTCACTTTACGTTTCTTTTTCTGACAGAAAAATGAGAGGAGTTAGTAAACACATGTCCTCAAGTTACAAAAATAAGCAGCAATTTATTAGAAGACATAGCCTGACATTTGACCATGATCTTTAAAGCACAGCAAATGTGACTAGTTAAACATAGGACTTCAAGGCATACTTATTTGGACTTTTAAAACGCACCGAAAATCCCACCAGTGGCTGTGACTCAATTTGAGAAACACTGCACTAAATACCTTTATGTATCATACCCACAATTTCCTTAAGCCAATCACGACCCAGTAGCTACCTTTTAATCAGGTAAAATTACTGTTATTTCTCTAGCCTACCCCAAATAGAAATCCCCTTCATTCAATGAACAACATTTCCCATATATGTTTCTCTGGTTAAAAAGGTCCTGAAGAGAACTCTAGACTTCTAAAAGTTTGAAACACTATTGACACGAAAGCACACTGGCTGAAAAGAACTTTCCATTTTTATTGATTCTTATATATTTGCAGTTGTAAAGACATAATGAAAGCTGTTGCTTGTACATGAAATTGTCACCTGTTCACTTATAAGTGTTTTTTGTTTTTCACCTTGAGACACAGCGCACAATTGTTTTTTTGGCTGTTCATTTCACCTTGTATGTGACATTTGTACAATTTCTACGCGGTCGAAAAATTACTTCACTACAAATGGAGTAAGTATACCTACAAGCCAAAATTTTCGAAGGTAAGACAGCTGTAGGTGAAATGAGGTGGAGGTTGAGTGAGGTTCATAAAAGATAACCTTTTCATAGATACTGCCCACATCCGGTCTCTGATATGAAAGGCGCAACTGTCGATAAAGAGCTCTCAGTTTCTGCACTATTCCTGTATCGCACATTCTCTGTAAATGGAAGACATAGGAATCTGTGGTTATATGACACCATGCCCCTGGACCCCCAAGCTTCCATTCCGCGGTTTTCTTGTGACTCAAATTTTTATTCAGTTCCATGTATAATTTTGATGGTTACATTTTGAACCACTGCCAAAGATTTCAGAAAACATTAGTTTTCTTAAAATAAAATCTAGAACTGGATTTCCTGGAGAATTGTGGTCACCCTAGACTCAGAGAGAAGTAGAATTCTGGAGGATGTGTGCCATGCTGGAAAAATGTAGTATTAACATGTCGCAAGAGGGGCATTTCCATTTCATGAAGAACCAACTAGTCTGTCCCATCTAATCGACTCCAAAAAACCAAGCTTAGTGAATGCATTATATGTACCTTTCATGTTTTTTTAAAGTCTGTTGGCAATTAGGTTTGCTTGACAGGGCGGACTGGCGATTCCGGGCACCAGGCAATCCCCCGGTAGGCGGGTTCATATGGGGGCCGGTTTTGTGATGGGAGCCGGTTTTGTGACAGGGGGCCGGTTTGGACCCTGACCGTGCATAATGCTGGTGCTGCATCATACGCACAGTCCATGATTGATGTCCGTGACTCACTTTGTGACCCGATTTCAATTCCATTTAGGCAGGCAGGCTAGTGAGGAGACAATGATTATAATGAATTTTTTTTAATCCACCTGCACCAGCACCTCTGCTCCATGCCGCGCGCATGCAGACATCTCCCCCGCAGTGCCGCCGCGTCTGCACTCGGTTTTACAGTTTAACTTTAGGGTGGGGTCTGGCCAGGCCTGGGTCTGCCTGGTGATGTCATGCGCATTGCTGTTTGCTGGGGCCAGTGGGGCTCGCGGCCGCGCAATAAAATGTGCGCGTGACTGAGGGTGAGAGCGAGGCGAAGGACGAGGAGGCAGGCATCTCAGAGGCCAGAGAGGTGACTGAGAAAGAGAGGCACCCTGACCCCATAATGGAATTATTTCTAGCCCCCTTGTGTGCCGCCTGCAGGTGAGTCTTATTGTCCGTTGTTTAAAGTGCATGCAATCCTGATCCCATGACCTGGCTTGATCTGTCTGGGTGCGTCCTGACCGGGCCGGAATAGGCCTTGTGGTTTTGTGTGCCTCGCACGGCCCGCACCCTTCTGTTGACTGGCAAGGTAAGTGGTCTCATAAATCCTGGGAGGCCCCCTGGGGTGACACATTGCTTCTACGCGTCTATTGCCGCGTACTGGCCCTGCATTGGAATCTGCAACCTTTAGCCTGCTGTGTCTGTCGTCCCCCGGCACTGGTGACTCCCCCCACCCCCGCTTGCCTTTTTTGCACTCTCCGTCATCTGCCAGTTCTGCCAGTCTTTCATGACACTGTGCTCTTAGCCGAGGAAGAAACAAGCTCCACAAGTTGGTTGCTGTGCCAGGAAAGGATCATTTCAGTGTTAGAGACGTTTTGAATGTTGCAGTTCATGGTAACATATTTTCTCTCGTGATTGCAAATGCTTTGAATGCAAGTCCTCCCACGG
Organism: Lissotriton helveticus; assembly: GCF_964261635.1. Lineage (NCBI taxonomy): Eukaryota > Metazoa > Chordata > Amphibia > Caudata > Salamandridae > Lissotriton > Lissotriton helveticus. Next base: position 1,143,302,821 of record NC_136063.1, on the reverse strand, counting down.
TGCCCCCACTTCACATATGTCACATTCACCCTGATTAAAATTGTAATTCCAATTGCATTTATATAGCGCTTACTACCCCTGACAATTGTTGAAGCGCTTTTCGGTGATAGATCACCTTCCTACCAGCAAGTTGTCCTTGGCGCCTTCCTTCCGGTGACCTTGTGTGGATTCACGCGGTGTTCACCAGGCTTTTCTCTGAAGTACAGTTTCAGGTAAATTCCGACGTCCTCTGCCACTGTCTGACATAAAATTGTGGTGGTGTGAGGGAACAACACAAGCTACATTTGCCCTGCATGCTCTTGGCTTTTTGAAACCTGATTTACAACTACCAGCTAAAAATGGGCAATCGTGAGCACCAAAAGAAATTTGTGCCTCTTTACCACTGTTCATTTCCTCGGGGAAGAATGTATTGGTACTTGAACTTGATCCGAGGAGCTGGGTCGCAATTTGTATTGAAAATTTATTAAACGCTAAAATTGATGTAAATATCATTAATACCGGTTTCTTCTTTAACAAATGAATCTAAACGACTTATTGGACGTATGCTTACTCTTGTTCCACCTGACCTCAAGCAGAAAATATCTGTATTGTTTACAAACATCAAAAGCCTTCTACAAAGCGTCAACTGTATTTGGTTTCCAGTTTTGCGCAATGTTTTTGTTTAACTACCTCTGTCTCTTTTAGGTCTGTATCTTATTATTCTAACCTTCTTTTGTTTTTGTTTAGTTTTACGTTTTGTTTTACAGATGAGGGGCCAGATGTACGACCAATTTTTGCGGTCAAAAAGGGGTTTTAGGTCATTTTGCGACCACAAAAAACATGTGGCCCATGTACCAACCCTATTTTGCGACTTGCAAAATAGGGTTTACCCACTCGCTATGAGGAAGGGGCGTTCCCTTCCTAATAGTGACCCCAAAAGCTATGTAAGAATGTTTTGCGACCGCAATTGCAGTTGCAAAACATTCGCAGTTTACCACCCTTCTCAGAAGGTTGGTAGAGCACTCACAAACAGGAAGGGGTCCCAAGGGGATGGCTTCCCCTTTGGGAAAGCATGTACACATATTTTTTAAGGGCAGGCAGCGGTCTCAGGGACCACTGCCTGCTCTTAAAAAATGAAAATGAAAAGTACAATGTTTATTTTTTAAATGCATCCTGTTTTCCGTTAAGGAAAATGGGCTGCATTTAAAAAAAAGAAAAACTGCTTTATTTAAAAGCAGTCCCATACGTGGAGGTCTGCTGACCCCAACAGGCCACCATCCCTGGGAGTGCTAGCCATTCCCAATGGGATTGCAAATTGCGACAGCCTGATTAATATGCATGAGGCATGCAATTTGAGGCGCCATTGGGATTCGCAAACAGTGCCTCAGACACTGTTGTACATTGATGTTTGCGACTTGCAAATTGTGACTCGCAATTTAATGCAATTTGTGAATCGCAAACATCTGGTGGTACATCTGGCCCGAGATTCTGTGACCATTTGCGCCCCCTGCTGTTGGACATTATCTGCTTGTCACGCAGTAGTGGTCAGGCTCGCTCGCTATCGCGCCGAATGGGGGCTGGTCTTGCAAAATTTGCCAGGGCTGCTTTCAGCTCCCAGTCTGGCCCTGCTGCTTGATGTTTAAGCACTTTTGGATTAAACATTCAGAAAAGGTAAGGCTTTGCCAAGTCTACATATATTCACAATGCTATCATGGCACTTTAAATCTTAGCAACTTAAATAAATCAAATTCCATATTTCGGATTCCGTAGTTCGCAGTGAATTCTGTATCCCAGAACAGCCCATTTCCCGCCCGACCTATCCTTGCAGGGAGCTAAGCCTCGGCACAGCTAGCGCGTTTCTTGTCAAATTCAAAGTCTTAAGTAGCTGATGAGCCGCGCTTATCTCAATGACGAGCAAGGAGGAGATTTCCTATAATTTCTCCTTTCCCATCCCGTCAGTCATTTAAATCTGGCTGCTTCAAAGGCAAATGTTGATTAGATCCTGTTAGGTGTCTGACTAATATTAAAGTCAAATATTTGTCAAAAAAGACCTGGAACAGTTTACACGAAGTTTCTCAATGCAATACTACTAAGGCATAATTCAAAACACACACTATTTCATTTTCATCTGCCTTTACGTTATTTTTGTGTAAACATATCATTGTAATTTATTTACTTTTATGTAATTGAGTTGCACTCTAAATCATATCTACGAAGTAAGAGAGCACAATGTGATTATAGTGTTATGTAATAAGAAATAAAAGTTAACCTAATATTTTCATTAATATCCTACAACATTTGCATATAATACAGTTAATCCATAAACTATATGTTGACAGTGATCAACCTAGTATGGGGGAGGCCCTGTTTAGGTCTGATCTGTAGATAAATGTTGCTCTCCGCCAGATTCTCACCTAAATAAGACACACTTAATATATAGATTGGTCATTGAGTCAGCCTCTTTCAGCCATTACTTTGTTAGTGTTATTCCAAAGCCCCCTTCCACACCCATGCATTTCTGGCGGTGTTACTCATATCTTGGATCAGCCCGTGGGGTAAGCATTCAGTGGCTGAAGTGTCAATCAACATAAGTGACAACTTTTTAACTCCCATTTCAGAATTCGCAACAGAACGAGGTCTGTCACGGCAAAGTGCAGATTGCACAGAGGGTGTTAAAGGGATTTAGGTTACTGCCACACTTTCAGTGTGTTTAGAGAGATCCGGGTGGAGTGGGGGCTAGTTGCTCATGCTACACACCCTACATAAACCTATGACTGAACGGACGCGCACAGCGGGCGTGCCTAAGGCGTGCCAAAGGCAAGCCCGTCTGCACCTGTCCGCGCCCGGACGGGACCAGGGGCCACGAATCCTGGCCAAAATTCAATATATACCCATAACTTATTATGCTATTCTTCCGAACAATTACTGAAACAACGTAGCTCCTCCCACCCCAGCTGTATCTTATTTCAGCCTTTGGAGGATGCCACCAGCTGCCCCTGCTTTAATTTCACTTTTTGTAAAAGACTTCCTAGAGAACAGAGCAATGTAACTTTTGACACACCTCCTTGCTCACAAGCCCACTGCTTGTCCCAAGGTAGCAATCCTTCACACAAGGTTTTCATATTCTGGAATTTCAACTGTCGCTCTTTCCCAAAACATAAAGCGGACCTATTTGATCTTCTAAGCAGTGAACACCCAGATGCAATTTTCGTAACTGAAACGTGGTTGCATATTAGCTCAGGGCCAGATGTGGCAACTGTTCTACCAACTAACTATGCCATAGCTAGAAAAGATAGAGATCCTGGAAGAGGAGGTGGCATTGCTGTAATTTTTAATAAATCTTACACATGTAAACTTGAGGATTTACCTTTCACGGGCTGCGAGGCAGTGTTTTCAAACTTACCTTGACCCCCCAATTTACTTTCCCCGGCATTCTTGCCTATCGGCCCCCCGACCCATCTGGACCAAGGGCATCATCATTTCTGGATTTAATCACTCCCTACCTTTTTAAAGCGGGCAGTTTTACAGTTCTGGGTGACCTTAATCTACATCTTGAGAACCCGGAATGTTTAATCAGCAGTACGCTGATTTCTGATCTTGCAGCTATGAATTTGCTACTCTGCAACAACGGCCTGACGCACATAGCAGGTCACTATCTTGATCCCAAATTCTCTAATCTATCCTATGTTTACTGCTTTCCTGCCCTCCCTCTATGTTGGTCCGACCACTATGCAGTTACGTTTCACTGCAAAGTTCCAGTGAACCCGATCACAGCTGCACATGGAACTCTACCTAACTCCAGGAACTGGGATAAACTAGACATGAATGCTTTTAATAAACCTTTGTCAGATACTGCCCCCACTAAAGATCAAATATCAACCACCTCCTTGGCTACTATACATAACTGGATGCATAACGCTATTGATCATTGTCTTCCACCTTTTACTAAAAAACCCTATACTCATCTTCCCCCTGTTCCTTGGTTCACGGAGTCTCTAAGAACTGAGAACACTAAGTGCAAAGCTCTGGAAAGACACTGGAGGAGGAGTTATCTTCCTGAGTCGAAACTGAAATACAAAAAAGCTTTAAAAGACTATCAAGCCCGATGTAAATCAGCTTGGGCTGATTATGTTTCCTCCACTATTTCCAATGCGCAGAACTGTTCGCGCACCTTATTCACAATGGTAAAAAAATTAGCTGGCCAGCCCACATCTCCTACTTTAGATGAACCTCAATGAGACAATCTAGCCAACTTTTTTGTTAATAAAGTGGAACAAATATATTTCTCACTTGGCAAAACCCAGTTTAATGGCCCCTTCACCACTGACGTCTGTCTCTGGACCTACCTGCACGGTTGATTCGATCACCAACATAGAATCTGGGTGCCTCTTGATATTAATTCTTTAAAAAAATATCCTAGGCAGTATTAAATCAGGCTCCCCTTGTGATCTCCTTCCTGTCTCAATACTACAGCAGCTGGAGTTACCATCTATGAGGTTAATGATAGAGCTGCACAATACTTCCTTACAAGAGGCGTTGGTTCCTCCCAACTGGAAACATGCCCTGGTCCTTCCCCTCCTGAAGAAGGCTAATGCCGATCCTACCCATCAAGCTTTAGGCCAATTTCTTTGCTCCCTATTTACTTTAAAATTCTGGAAAAGCACATAAAACTACAACTTACTCAGTTTACTGAATATTCCAACTTTTTACATCCTTCTCAATCTGGCTCTAGAGCCAGCTTTTCGACTGAGACAACTCTCCTTGGAGTTACAGAAATGTTACGACACCGCCTGTTTACTGGGGACATGGTGGCCCTCATATTGCTCGATTTGAGCGCAGCATTTGACACGGTGTCTCACACCGTGTTAATCAAATCCTTGCAATCTCTTGCCATTTTTGGTCCAGCACTTGGTTAATTTTCATCTTTTCTCGCCAAGCGGACATTTCAAGTCTTTTCATCTAAGGCTAATTCTAAAACGTACTTTTCCCCGCATGGGGTACCCCGGGGCTCCATTCTAAGCCCCCTTCTGTTTGATATACATGTTAAACCTTTGGCAGTGATCGCAGAGGAGGCTGGACTGTCCCTCTTCTCCTACGTGGACGACACCCAAATCATTTTTTCTCTCACAAAGGGAAAGTTACCTGGACCATCAGTTCTTCAGGCCGGATTGAGTAACATTGCATCTTGGATGCAAGCTAGTTTACTCAAACTTAACTGAGAAAAGACTGAGGTCCTGATTTTGGGTAATAATAAAGATCTCTGGGGCCCCCAGCACAGGCCCGCCGAAATGGGCACCTTACCCCAGCCCACCCATCCATCAAGTCCGCAACGTATGATTTGTCATTGATAACAAATTATCGATAAAACAGCAGACAGGGAAGGTGGCAGCCACTTGCTTTACCATTCTGAAATGGTTGAAAAAAATCATCTGAATGCTCCCCAGCCCTATGCAAGACTGGACTACAGGAACATCTTTTACTTGGGGGCTAATAAGGATGTAATACGAAAATTTCAGGTGTTTCAAAATTCTGCCACTAGAATGCTTTGCCAGTTCCTAAAACATCTCCCACCTCTAGTGCCCTGAGAGATCTGCATTGGCTTAGGGTTGAAAGCCGTACCAAGTTTAAAGCCTTGGTATATATGTTCAAGATCAAGACCAGCACAGCTCCTCGATACCTGCAAAATCTAGTTCATCCCTACCAACCCTCCCGTTTGCTACGCTACTTTACTCAGGGAAAATTCTCAGTGCCCAGAGTTAAGCTTACGAGGACTGGAGGTCGCTCGCTTGCTTACTTAGGACCATCCCTGTGGAACTCTCTCCCCATAGCACTTCGCAGTGAAACAATTTATGCAAACTTTCGGTTGTATAATCAGTAATCTTTACTTTCTCTGCTTCTCCCTTTCCTTCAGGCTGGCGCTGGAAAACTCTTATTAGGTAGCTGTGCGCCCTATGAAACCAAAACAAAATAAGGCAGTACTAAGAGCCCAACCCGCAGCCAGTACCTCAACTGTAAGGAACAAAGGAAGATGGGTATACAAGAATTTAAAGGGACAAAAAAAGCACAAACAAGCATTTGCAAAGCCAATAGGCCTAGCACTGTCCGACAGCCTTTTGGGAACTCATGTTTTCCTTCTTCATGGTTTTTGCTAAGCATTATTGTTCAGGAAGCTGCCTGGTGTTTGTCAATCCAAACAAAACAGTAACTAAAGACAAAAATGATTGTTGGACCCAAAAAAGCACACACTACCATAACACTCCATCACACTGAAGGGAACTTGTGTGTGAGTGTGCTCATTTTGAAATGGCAATATGGCATAACACATAGTGAAATCAGCCAAATGCTTAAGTGACTGACTCACTGCCCCTTGATGTATACCTGAGTGGGTTGGGGAAATACCTAAAAAGCCAATCACTTTGCCTTTAAGAAAGAAGGAAAGAAGGCATGAAGGAAGGAATGAAGGCAAGAAAAAAAGAGTAAAAGAAAGGATAAAAATATAGAAAGACAGAAAGAAAGAAATAGAAGAAAGGAAAGGAAAAAAAAAGAAAGAAGGAACAAGGGAAAGAAAAATAAAAGAAAGAAGCAAATAAAGCAGGAAAAGTAAAGAAAGCTAGAAAGAATGTAAAAGACGAAAAGCAAAGAAAGATTAAAAGAAGAATAGAACAATGGAAAGAATTAAGGAAAAGAAGAGGGAACAAGAAAAGAAGAAAACCAAGAAAGCAAGTAGGAAAGAATGGAATCATGAAAGAAAGAAAGGCAGAAAGAAAAAGGCACGAATGAGAGAAAAAAAAAGAAAAAGCAACAGGAAGAAAGAAGGAAAGAAAGAAAGAAAAGAAAAATGCAGGAAAACGAAATGAAAAACAACAAAGTATCATACGTCAGAAAGAAAAAAGAATGGAAAGAAAAGATGGAAAAAAGGAAAGATAGGTAGAAAGATGGAAAGAAAGCAAGAAGGAAAGGTGGAAAGAAAGAAGAAAAAAAACAAAAAAGAAAGCAATGAAGGAAAGAAAGAAGAAAAGCAAGAATGAAGGAAGGAAAGAAAGAATAAAAGAAAGGATAGAACAAAAGAGAATGAATCAGGACAAACAAAAGAACACAAGAAAGAATGAAACAAAGTAAGAATGAATGAACAGAAGTAAGGAAAGAAAGAAAAGACAAAAGAGAAAAAAGCAGGAAAGAGGAAAAGAAAAAAACAAAGAAAGAGAGAAAAAGGAAATAAAAATATCACGTTGCACATCCTATACATTAATCATGATGAAGGCTAATTCTATTTCTAGGCAACATTTGTTAAAGAACCATTGATGAAATTGAGTCGATAAACATGCTCTGAAGAATTGCCCCCTTATGAATTCACATGTATAATGCTGAAGCTTTCAGTTTGTGTACTGTGTGCTTAGCAAAAAGAGAATAACTTAATACCGAACAGTTTCAAATGGATGCAATCTGTTCTGATGTAAATACCAGCAGTTGAATAAACAAAGGGCACTTCAAAAGGAATTTAAAACAGCACTGCCTTGAAGCAGGAACTGATAAAGCGAGAAATATGGCCTGTGGTCACATATGGTAGAAATGTCCTGATTTACCCTATCTGGCACTAAACACAAAAGCAACACTAAAGTAATTATAAAATAAAAACAATAACACTGACACTGAAGGGAACTAACTTGTGTGTGGATGTGCTCCTTCAGAAAGCTCAAAATGCCGTAACTCGAAGTGAAGTTAATCAGTGGCGAAGGTAGGCTGACTCATTGGCCTATGATGTAGTCTATGGAAACAAAATGTGAATGACACTACAATTGACCAATGGATGAAGCGAGGTGGCTGAAAGCTCCTGAAATAAGTATATTATACATATAGTTTTGGTAAAATCAAAAGGTTTTGGCTAACCCCAGGCCTAATAAAAGGATATCACTTACTACAGTACCCCCATATCAGAGGTTTATATGTAATGGAGTTCACACTATGCAGAAGTTGAAGTCAAAAACCTACAACCTGCTATATACTTAAACGATTTCCACATGGATTTAGGAAGACTAGGAGGTTCACTCACTAGTCAATTATATCAAAGTTTGTACTCGTCACCTTATTTTCTGTAGTTTTCCGTCATGGCACCTTCATGTGCCGCTCCTGAACAAGTGTTTGTGTGTCCTGAACTAGGGTCCTTGGACAGCATTCTATGTGCTTTTAGGAAAAACCAGGGAACCCAAAGGTAATACACTAGGAACCTTGGGCGCTAATTTGTTACTAAAGACAGTGGTCCTTAGAACATTGAAAATGAACGTTTAGAGTCAACATACGCTAAATTGCCAGTATGTTCTTTGTCCAGCCGAACAGCGATTTATTCCGCAAATATAAATAATAACACAAAATTGAAGGTAATTTCAAGGGGGCACAGTCTGTGACCCACATACAACAAGACAAAACAGCAATTTTTTACAGGCAAAAGGTGAAGGAGGCGGTCTGTTTCCTAGTATTCAGTGAACAGACTTGATTCAATCAAGGTACCATTGTGCAATGCAATCAGACTATTTAGTGGACATATGGTACAGAAGTTTTCGACATTTCGATGCTCAAACTTTAGATAAATGGCATCATCTTCAGGACAGTAATATAAAACATGTCTGTCTTGGGATCATATAGTTTCCTTTCATACATGCATAACAATAAACAAACAATTTTGACAAAGGGGAATTAAATGGGAGAAATGGAGAAAAGAACAAGAAATAGGTAATTTAGACAGTTAGCTAGGCACGGACCATTCTGGTAAAGTTCAATGACTTATCGGTGACTTTGTTACGAGTAAAGTGAGAATAAAACATGGGAAGCGTGATTAAGCAATTGTAAACACGCAACTGGTGGTGGGAGTAGCATGCGGTACTGATTCAACATGCTTGTGTGATAGCATTGGAAGGGCGGAAGGAATGGACGGCGTACGGCGCAGTGCATTTATCTAATAGTGGGTGTGCAGCGTAGTGAGGAGGTTTGAATGCGAGGATACACAAATTACCTTGCAACCCCACAAGAGAAATCCAGAAACTAATTCTGCAAGTCATAAATGACGCCCTTGAATCGGGCTATTTGTAAAAAAGAATACAAATTCCTCAACACGAAGGCACCCAGAATACCGGTGATCTATTGTCTGCCCAAAATCCATAAAAACCCTGATATACCACCGGGCTGTCCGATTGTCTCGGGGTGTGGGTCCCTTCTGGAGCCCACTCGGACAATATATTGATTTTTTTTATCAAAGGATTTGTCCCCCAAACACAATGCTTTATAAGAGACAGCATGTCCATGATCAACATTATCGAAGAACATCCCTTTGATCCCACATCCAGCACAATGTGCACCCTGGATGTGGAATCACTCTATACTAATATCCCGCAGATAGAATCACTACACGTGATTGAAGGTGCTTTAGATCCACGTCCCCACAATGTTCCCACCTTGTTCATCCTACAACTCCTAGAAATCTGCCTGACTAAAAACTTTTTCTTATTTGAAAACCAGTTTTATGGTCAAGTACGTGGAACCTCCATGGGAGCTATTTTTGCTCCCAATTTGGCAATCCTTTACATGGACCACTTCGAAACACTCAATATTCTGAATCCATCTAATCCTTTCCACAGTGGCATTGCTCTGTGGAAACGATATATTGATGAGATTTTTATGGTTTGGACAGACTCAGCTGAATCCCTTACACAAATGCTACACTGGCTAAATAACAATAGCGGAGGTCTAAAACACACACTATCTGTAAGCAAAGAGTCAATTCCCTTCCTTGACCTTGAAATAAAACACCAAGACGGTCGCCTTAATACTAGTCTTCATCGCAAGCCTACAGAGCGGAACACCCTCCTCAGTTACAGTAGCCACCATCCCCGTGCCTTGAGAGACTCACTTTCTTACTCTCAATTCCTTCGCATGCAACGGAATTGTTACGTCAAAGAAGATTACTTTGCTGAGGCAAAGACACTGAGCAACAAACTTCGCAACCAGGGCTACCCGCGCAACTGGTACGCCGCTTCCTCAAGAGAGCATGGTACTGTCCCCGAGATGTCCTTCTCGAACCTAGACCCAAGAAACACCAGGATAGACTTATCTGTGTTACAAACTTCTCCCCAGCCTCTAATGCCATATGGAAAAGTGTATTAAAACACTGGCCAGTAATCAATGCAGGCTCCCTAGATATAGAACGCCCTATGTTTGCCTTTAAAAGAGCCAACAACATTAAAGATCACCTTGTAAGGGCAGCACTTCCTCAACCTCCAGCCAAGGTTACTATAAATGATGGATGGGGCCTACCAACCCTCACTGGCCACGTGAAATGTGGCGAATGTGTAGCCTGTGAGTCAACTATTGAAGGGAAAACATTCATGTATGAGGCACTTAAGTATGAAAGAAGATACTTTACTAACTGTAACTCCACCAATGTTGTGTATGCCATTTTCTGTCCCTGTATGAAAATCTATGTGGGACAGACACAATAGAAAATCAAACTACTCATCGGCCAACATCGGAGCAGAATTCGATGCAGTACCCCCAATGCGCCCTTGGTTGAACATCTACAGGCCATGGGTCACACTGAAAAAGATTTCATATGGACTATAATTACTGCCATCAAACCACCACCAAGAGGAGCTGACATCTCAAAACTACTGAATAAAGAGGAACTAAACTGGATACTAAGCACCAACAGTATCCGCAATGGCCTCAATCGCCTTGAAGATTGGACCTCACTGCTTTAAATTGTTCATAACCACGCTCTGCTGAACTGATCACTAATGGTTTTTAGTGCTATAATGATAACCTCGAAGTGCTCTAATGTAGTAATTGTAAGCTTCACAATTCTACCTCCAGTCCAACACACCGCGACGTTTTCCACCTGTTTTAATCACACATATGCATATTCCACATTGTTTATTCTGTTTAATACATGCCAAATCACGTGATGTACTCATGCAGTAACTATTAGATATAGACTACCACAACACGTCTATACATTGAGAAACGTGTCGCTATGTCAGTATACTCTGAATTATCAACAGCTATGCCACTAACTCCTTTTATATCCCACTCCATTGAGATAACCCCTGCGATTAGTTATATTCTCCACTCCAAGAGGGCCGACACTTTCTTAATTGTGTTGAAACTGTGGTAAATTGCATGATGTACTTATGTATTAACCAGACTACCATGAGGCGTCTCCATGTCAAATAGTCTTAATTACTAATAGCTGTGCCACTGAATCCTTTTATATCCCTCACATGTGATTCCCAGTACTATTCACCATTCCATGATGGCCTACACCATCTCTATGGTTTGCACCGCGCCGATCGTATCAGCATGCAATCACTTTGCCAAGATGGACGCGCCTGCAGGATTGTCACTCACGTCGTCTATTTCGATTGCCAATAGACCTCCCATGTGACCTCCCCCAGTCACAGTTATAAGCATGCAATTCACGTCGTGTCTCCAGCGATCCCCTCAGAACCCACGCCGACCGACGAATATACAGAGTATTTACTCGGTAAGTCAGCCCTTGTACCCTCTTTTTAACACAGAATCCCACTCATGTTGAGCCGGCCATTTAGTGCTTTCTCCTCTTTTTAATTTAGAGGTTGCCGAACTTTCGCCATCTGCGACGGCTTTACAATCCACACTGCATGTTCATTGATTCCACGCCATTTGTAGGTAAGCATAAACCACGCCAGCAGACCTCACCCCCAGGGACTTATTCGTTCCCTCTCATGAAATCTTAAATCTCATTTCATATCATGTATTCGCCCCCCCGGAGTGATCCCACCCAATACCCTCATGTGCCCTTGAATCGCCTCAAGTTTTCAGTCCTCCGGTAACTCGTCAGCCACTATTGACTTCATCGTGCAGTATACCTCCACACACTCTATGACAATACCGAAATCACCAGCTATTGTATTTTTTTTTAATTCCGCCTCACTGCGCAGTAGACGTTTGCACCGTGAAGACTTTACCGAGCCACTTTTTACTCTGCACACCCTCACTGTATAGTGTGCACCATGCCTGAGCCAAACCCATTCGCCTCTGCTCTCTTAAAACACCGCTTAACTGCGCCGCATTGGAATGCAATTCTCGCCCCAAGAGCACTTCCATACCCATTCACTTCCTTGCCCTACGCCTGATTAAAACCTGCTAAGCCGCCTAGTGCCACACACCTATGGAATGTGCCCCACTGCTTTCTGAGCATTACACTGGTTACTGTGCTGCCAAGTCCTGCGGAATTGGTTCTCTCTATCCTCGCATTCAAGCCTCCTCACTACGCCGTACACCCACTATTAGATAAATGCACTGCGCCGTACGCCGTCCATTCCTTCCGTCCTTCCAATGCTATAACACAAGCATGTCGAATCAGTACCGCATGCTACTTCCACCACCAGTTGCGTGTTTACAATTGCTTAATTACGCTTCTCATGTTTTATTCTCACTTTACTAGTAACAAAGTCACCGATAAGTCATTGAACTTTGACCAGAATGGTCCGTGCCTAGCTGTCTAAATTACCTATTTCTTGTTCTTTTCTCCATTTCTCCCATTTAATTCCCCTTTGTCAAAATTGTTTATGTTTATTGTTATGCATGTATGAAAGGAAACTATATGATCCCAAGACAGACATGTTTTATTACTGTCATGAAGATGATGCCATTTATCTAAAGTTTGAGCATCGAAACGTCGACAACTTCTGTACCATATGTCCACTAAATAGTCTGATTGCATTGCACAATGGTACCTTGATTGAATCAAGTCTGTTCACTGAATACTAGGAAACAGACTGCCTCGTTCGCCTTTTGCCTGTAAAAATTGCTGTTTTGTCTTGTTGTATGTGGGTCACAGGCTGTGCCCCCTTGACATTACCTTCAATTTTGTGTTATTATTTATATTTGCAAAATAAATCGCTGTTCGGCTGGACAAAGAACATACTGGCAATTTAGCGTATGTTGACTCTAAACGATCATTTTCAATGTTCTAGAGACCACTGTCTTTAGTGACAGCATTCTATGTGCAGCAACTCTTCCATAACTTTTTACTGAGCCTATCTGTGAGCAATATCTGCTGGGAGTACCATTTACATGTTTCACTCTTGCCTACTCATGATCTGCAGCATTTATTTCAGCATTTTTTAGAAACCATTGTTGTTGTGGGGGATTCATTCTCTATTCTAACAGTTGGAGAATTTCTTGGAAAGCTCAAGCTCTTCTGTTTACTGTAACCATTCAACAGTTTTAGGACCTTCAATTGGAGGTACAGTAAGTGACGGTTAACTATGGGTTGATTTAACAATGTGTGTTTTCTTTTGACTTTCCAGTTGACTACTTGTGTAATTTAAAAACGTTTCTTTTCTTCGTTTAAACAATTGACAGGAACTAGTGCCTTTGGTTTGCCAGATTATTCTGTGTTATTTTTTGTGTGGTATAAATTATGCTGATATTTAACGAGGGTTAAATGCAGAGTGATATTTGATACCTTCCCTGTAGGTTCGAAATCTGCTACCAAGCAATCCGGTACAATGACAAATGAGTACACATTGAATGACCTAACAGTCCATTTGGCCTTCCAATATTATTTTTGTCTCTTGTTTCTCTTTTCTTTTAGATTCCATACCAATTTGGAATGTAGAAACATAGTTCCCGTTTCACTCCATTTTCGCCAACCTGGACAAGATAGGTTGACAACTGCAGGATTACATCGTGATGTAGAGTGGAGGGCATTAGAATGATCATTAATGATAGTTCCATTGACTTAAAAACGTTGGCGTCTTGGGTCTGACAGATGGCTGCCACAGCACAGTTGTGGTAAACATGCCACCTAACTCTTCCCCCATCTCACCAGGTTCTGGTCACTGGCAAAAAGATGCCGTCTCCCTACTTAATGTCCACTTCACTGGCTGCCCTCGTGCTTCCCATCAAAGTGAGATCACAGTAGGCACAGTTAGCACAGGAATCCAAACAGGGGCGGACTGGGAACTGAAAGCAGCCCTAGCAAATTTTGCCAGCCCAGCCCCCGTCTGGCACGTTGCGAGCGAGCGCAGCGAGCGAGCCTGAACTCTACTAGGGGGGGTTGGGGGGTTCTCCCCTCAAGAAAATTTTGGAAAACAAAAGACCAAAATAGTGAATTTTACAGAACATTTTTCATTACATATTCAAATTGTATCAACTTTCTAAGCACAGTAAATAGTAGATGATGACCTTAAAGAACATCAGGTTACCCACCCAGTTATATGTACCCATAGACATTCTTTCAGAGAGCACCAAAAATAGATACAAGTAGTGAATCAGAGAGAACAAAGTAAAAGTGAGACCATCCCCCACATGGTGTGTAGCGAGCAAGCACAGTGAGCAACCACTACTAGGGGGAGTTGGGGGGGTTGGACTTGCCAGTACAGTGTAAGCCAATTTTACCATGTTTGAAAGGAAAGAGCGCAAGCACTTTAGCACTGGTAAGTGGTGGTAAAGTGCACTGAGCCCTAAGAGTCTACATGAATGTCATTTTTTTTAATGTAATAAAGCAGATCAAACTGGATTTTAATTTGGAGGAATCTGAGGCCGACGAGGACTTATCTAACTAGGTCTCAGCATTCAGTATGAACAATATGCATCTAGAAAACATTTTACATGTGCTAATGGCGCTGGGAATTTTTCTAAGTTAGCTTCCTTCTATATCTCCTTGGGTGCCTGAAGAAAAAGATGCAGTTTAGAATGCAGGCATTTATCATCAGTTAGTGTCCTTTCCAAGTTCAATCATGGGATTAATATCCAGATACGGGATAAGCACTGCCAGCGAGGATCAGGAGAGGAAAAGATACCAGGTGGCGCTGAAGATTTTGACATTTACAAACTACAGCAGCTCTGTGGTTTCGTAAGTGACTTTTGTGTGTGACTGAAAGACCGGAAAAGTATGAAAGGGAAGGAGAGGAGCAGTAAAACTTCAAAGAAGGTGCCATCTTCACAATATATAAAGTGAAATGGCATCTGAGGTCTGCGTATCCCATACAAGAAGGAACTTTTTTCATTTATTGGTAACTGACTCTGGATTGATGATTAGGTTATAGGCTTGTATCCCCTTTTACTTGATTAAAAAAAAAACAATACAAGGTCAGAAGTGACTGTGGGCAGTTCCTAATTTGAGTGTGTGGATACAGGTGGAGGTCACCGGCACTCATCATCATCATCAATAACCTGTATTGGATTATTTTAAAACAATCATAAAAGCAGCACAAGTAAAAAATGCATCATTGCCCAAAGAGAACAACACAGACATATTACACATGCAAGAATCAAAACTCATTAAAATATAACGGACTTTAACTTGGAAACTGCAGATTTTAAAAAACTACCAACAGTAAAACAATCCTGCAATGTCAGGCAATGAGCTTGAAAAATAAACTGCAGGCTTCAGTCTTCAAAATCGATACATGTTAAGAACAGGTTTTACATTTTTGGGAGTAAAATCAACATAATATTTAAAGAAGAAGATAAAATGTTCGAGGGATTGTGCAGCACTTACATCACATGGACAAACAAGCACAGTACCAGTATCAAATTCACCCAGGGAAAGCAAAAAAAGCATTCTAATAATTCCTAGGTGAGAATTAGATAAAAGTGTGAGTTCCAGGTGTTCACAAGCCAACTCAAGTATTGCTCTAGGTTGGGACAAGTCTGTATAGTTGCATAATCCAGCATGATAGATTTTTGCATCTAATCCTGTTCCCTGGATGCCCTGCTATGAGACACAAAAGGCATTTAAGCCTGAAATTGTGCACATCAGCCTTAGCGATTTAGCCCGGGAATAAGAAAATATCCTCCCGTCCATTTTCTTTAGCGACAGACCTCACATAGCTGAACCTGGGAATATTTGGTCCCTATTCACATCGCAAGCAGTCTGTAATAATTTTCCCTGTTGAAAGTGGAAGCTTCATTTTCCCATAGGGAAACCCAAACAACCAACTTGATCTCGTCAGTTACATATGGAATGCCCAACTCCTCATGCAAGGAGAAATGAGGAGTTGAGGGAGGTATACCCAAAAGACAACAGCAAAAGTGATTTTCCTCCACCTGCATCAATGCGGCGCCCCTGGAACCCAAGGTCCATTCTCCATAAATTAAACAGTTTTAACTTTTTCTCAGAAAGACCTCCGAAGAGGCTATATAGGCCACAGGCACTCCTTTTTGGGGACCAGCACCGCTTTTCCCTCTTCAGATATTTCATGAGAGCAAGAGAAGGAAAAACACACAAAGTGGACAGATTGAAAAAGAGAAAGGCAAAAGAACCTTCACAAAGGGAGAAAGACAAAACAAACAAGAGTGAGATAAATGGGCAGGGAGTGTATGGCAGTGATTCACGGTTAAGAAGCCTTGGTATTTGACACTGACATTTAATAACACCAGCTGTGGGCTTCAGAGCAGAGCTTTGGGCACCAGCAAATATTCTTTTGCAAATTAAGCACTGGTGTGAGTAATGTCTGAATGCCTGAGGCTGATAAATGTAGAGGGTCTCAAGAAGGGCCGGAAGAAAGACAAAAATATTTTCGAATGAAGGGTCTCACAGGAAGATGTTTCAGTGTAGTTATTTCTCAGTGGCAACGTTCTGGTTCAGGATATCTAATTAGGAGTTCCAAAAAATGTCACTAGTAGAGGACATAGGGAAGAAGAGCTCAGACCAGCTAATTTCAAAAATCCAATTAGACTGGCAAATAAGATGTACAACAAGATACTACTCATAAAGAGACTGGCCTTTATGGAGGTAGGTTTCTGAATAAACATACTCCACCTACTAGAATCTATTTGAAGGTGGTCTCGGGGATGGTAATGTCACTTGAAGAGAACAGCATTAGCTCACAATTGGCCACTGCCTCTCAGGACCTCATTGTAGTAGCCTCAGTTATCTCTTTATCAGAGACTAACATGAACAAATTGCAGGCTTTTGCAAATTAAAGTAGTGGAGGTTCCAAAACCAGCGACAGAGCACTCTGTTAGGTCTAAAGCATCTAGTAAAACAGGTACAGTGTACAGCTACACTACAATGGGTGATAGATGTTCAAGCTATGAACCAAGTAGCAAGTCCATTAATGTATGTTTGAAGCAACTGAATAATAATAATAATAATAATCCACATTTGTATAGCGCACAATCACCCGTTAGGGTCTCTAGGCGCTGGGGGCCGTCGGGAAGATTAAGCAAGCTATTGCCCAGAGTCGCATGGTGCTGGGCTAACTGACACAGCAATCAGAGGTCACCCCTTTGGACAAAGTATTCGTCTATGTACAACCTCAAATAGGTTTTCAGTACACATTATGCAAGACCTATAGGCAAAGTATGGCATCTTTGAGGCATGTGAAAATGTAATTTGTCAACTTGATCAAAGAATCAGCGGCGTATACAAAACTTAACAAATTAGAAATAAACATTGCTAAAACAAAATCCATGCTTATTGGGAATAATCCCCATGCTTCTTTAAAGATTAAGCTGGCTAATGTAATCATTGAAGAAGTCAGTACCTATAAGTATTTGGGTTTTCATTTTGATAACAATTTCAACTTTCATGCACACCAACAGTATATGGTTAGGAAGAACAATGCTTTAAAACATGCATTCAGCTTGCTCACAAAAAGCTAGACGGTACCTCCTACCAACCACTTCTCAATGTTGTTAAAGCAAAATTGCTTCCTTCTCTAGCCTACGCAAGTATGGTGATGCATGGTAGGGATTCCAAAATGTTAGACAGACTACAAATCAAAACATACAAACAGGTTTTTCGTCTGGCCTGTAATGCTTCCCCCTCCCAAATTCGTTTGGAATTCGGACTGACAAAGAAAAATATAGCAAGATGGCACCAGTTCATTAAATCCATGCATAAAATACGAAATAATCAGTCTAGCCCTTGAATCAGCGCTTGATGGGAAGCCGTGACCAACAATGAGAATTCAAGTTACAATAAATATCTGTTTTTATCTGTTTCCATCTTTACACCAATGCGGGTGACCGTGGGACTTGAATTTGTCGCATCCTATATTTTGTCAAGCCATGAATAAAGCAGCAAAAATTAATTCGCTAGTTGATGATAAAAGTATATTTTCGCGACGAGACCATGCATGGGTGACAATTCAAACGTATGCCACATTGCAACTGGCAACTAACTTACATCTAACCTATTCGTATTTTAAGAAAAAACTATTAGCCATGCGCCTAGGTGATCTACCGTCTCTGTCAGACAAACCAGTATGGCGATGTAAAGGATCAAAAATGTGCAGACTAGTGCGAGACAGGATGACCTCTGTCTCAAGGGCTGCAAGCAGCCAGCTACCTTTTATCACACAATATGGGAGTGCACCCGGGTACATTACATCTGGGAGAGAGCAACACACCATGTGCAGTCTGCACTGGGGAAGACGGTAGACATGACACCGCAACTGGGCTTGCTAAACATATGGGCGGACACTGACCTGACAGAAATTGAACAGCAACTGGTGACGTTGGGGTACACACTGGTAAAGATAGAACTCGCAAGAGGATGGGGTGGAGTGACACCGCCTTCCGTATCGATATGGATGAAGGAATTAGACAGATGTATGATTGTAGAGAAGGAGGTGTTTATTATTTATTACCAGGGGATGAAGTGGAACATTTATAGAGGGGATGTATGTGCATCGCCCATGGTGGAGTTAGAACTGCGTAGGAGTACGGATAGAGATGTAGCATTTTTAAATATCTGTCTTATCAACCTCTGTGAAATGTACCATACCGAATGCAACCAGCAAACAATCTTTGTCAATAATGTATGCATGTTTTGTCACAAAATGTCATGAATAAAAATTAATAAAAAAAAAATTTGCAGACTATAATATGCCCCAGACAAGGACTTTGTGCATTTGGTCTGTATATGTCCCAAACTGAAAAATGTGCGTCGAGCACTTTTAAAGAGCTTTAGTGAGGGATTCGAACGTGTAGATCAACCATAATGAGAAGTCTGGACTCCACAGATCCTCAGTTAAATTGTAAACTTCTTAAGTTTTTACAATCTCATGACAAAGCAGTAAACCAGAATCGTAAGTAGTATACAACAGCGCAAGGATCTTGTCCAGACATAAGACTATAAGATATTGATATGATGACAAAACAATAGCAGGATGTTGATATCTATAACTGCGTAATTTTCTTCTTTTTCTACAGACGCATAGGCTACATTAACAAAATGGTGAAGTGTACCTACAATTATGAATTGACTGAATTTTATTACGTTCCATTTTAACAAATCCAAGATATTCTTCAGTGTTGCACCAATATTAATCAATATTTTTAATATTTTTTAATATATATATTTTTTTTAAAAGGGGATTTTTTAATATGTATTTAACTTGCCTTGTGATGGTTTTTTTAACTAATAAAACTGAAACAAACTTGAGACTCAGATCATAAGTGTAAGAGAATGCTACTCTTAATCTGGATCATTAAATGAGCATGCAAGAAAATATGAACCAGGTCATCAGTAAAGACATGCAAAGTGAATCTGAGATCTCAGAGTTCACTCAAAATGGGATATAGTCTGCTTGCTAATCATTAGAAAATATGTTAGACAACCTGGCTGAATGAACAAAACACCAGACAACTCAATGATACCTCAAGTGCCCAGAGAGCCTCATGGGTGAAGCAGCTGCACTATACAAATCCTGATTGACTGATTTAGTTTAAACTTAAGATTTCTAGACAAAAGAAAACAAAACAGATATCAGAGTAATATACCACAGTAAGACATTCTGTTCCAAGTCACATTATTTAGTTCTCAAAAATTTCCCCCTGAGCACTCCACAATAATTGATATTAAGAGTACACAATTTCGTTATAACGCAGAACTCAAAGTACAATAATTGCGGTCATCCCAATAATTCTCATTGTCCTTATTATCGAGTTTGTTATCCACTCGATTAATTTCCTGAAGTAAAAAACACCGGGGCTCAAATGGTCAGTTCTGATAATCTGTCCAAACGATATTTATTGGTTATTTTCCCAATTGAAATTTTCTTCACAGCCAACACGTGTTTCGTCAAGCATTATTTACATGCATCACTGACTTCATCAGAGCTGCAACCCAAGAAAATGTAATTAAAAACAATTCTGTAATCTCACGTAAGTTACACTCTACTATATAAATTAACATCGCCCTTATAATTTGAAAAGGTAAGAGGGTAAAAGAATTATACACACCCTACGTGAGATTGGTCAGCATAGTCCAAAAAAGTGCTAAAAGGTTAAAGAACTCACCATAAAAAGGGGGGGGGGGGTGACACCCACAGTGCATTAGAAAGCCCGAAATAGCCATATGATATATCAAGGTATAAGTTACCTAAAAAATTGGTCCATGTATCATACTAACACGTATGATCACTAGTAAAAGAAAGAAAACCTGAGTCTGAAATGTAAGAATGTCGTTTTGAATATCTAATTACAACAAAATTCATCTTTAATTTCTCATAACTATGTCCCACAATTCACTGTATTATTACACATCCAGTAATCTATCATCAGAAATAAATACTCACTCCTTGTATTGTGCTTCACATTCAAATATTCCTTCTTTTCTATTTAAAAGTCTTTAAATATGAAATCCCAAAAGTGTCTCAATTCAGTAGGTGTCAATATCTGTGAATGTATAAATAAGGACCATACTTTAATCCACCTACAACCTAAATAATTCCTCTAATATGTATGCACACAAAGTCACAAACGTATCTCACCTCCTAAGTCCTAGATCTTTTTTCTTTTCGTTATAATATAATAGTAATCCACAGTGATCCCACTGGAAGTAGTATGTCTGAATATCGTAGTGGCGAAAAGGGGGTCTTACTCGGAGACACGAGTACGTGTTCCTCTACAAAAATAAAGAAAAATGAAGCATTAAGTATCCCTAGTCAAATAACATCTCTCGTAATAAAAACGATCTCATAATTTTCACAAACATTTTTGGATATTGAGTTATTCGTAGAGAGTGATAAATTATGCAGCCATATGTTTCGTAAAGAAACTAACTGCAATGCACTTTTTCATGCAGACAGCTGCCGCCCTAAAAGCCAAATAAACTCAATTCCATTCGGGGAAATGTTGAGAGCCCATAGGAATTGATCACGAGAACAGGACTTTGTAACGAATTTACATGATATGGCATGTAGATTTAGAAATAGAGACTATGAAGAGAATACTATTGATCGGGCATTAACTAAGGTCCGTAAACTTAAAAGGGAAAACACACTGAAACCTAAGTCTAAAAATGTGAATGACTCGCAATTACAGAAACTCAGAATAGTTACTAATTTTTGGACAGGTAGTCATAAATGATTTGCTATTGTAGAGAAATACTGGCACCTCTTGAAGAATGACAATGATATTTCCCCTTTTTTGACTGACAGACCCAGTTTGACATTTAGAAAGGGCGTTACCCTAGCAAATATAGTTAGCCCCAGTTACCCGAGACCGGCCTCTAAGGAGAAATGGCTAGGTAATCGCCCAATGGGGTTTTATTACTGTGGGAAATGTAGTTCATGCCGATGGCCAACTAAGAAGATAAAACAATTCGAATACAATAACACAGCAGCCTACAGTATTAAATCGTTCATTAACTGTGACACGACATATGTTGTATATGTTATTGTAAGTTCATGCGGAAAAATATATGTGGGCCGCACAGTTAGACAATTGAAAGACAGGATGGTGGAACATTTCCGGGCACTTAAAAATGCGGATACAACATATCCCATTTCTGCACATCTTGTCCAAAATTGTAATGAATCTGTTAAGCACAAGTTTCCTTATCACGGGATTGAACATGTGATGATGGATCGGAGAAGAGGTAACAGAACCCTCAAGGTACGACGTATAGAGGCCAAATGGATTATGAAATTGAGAGCAGTAGAGGAGGGTCTGAATTTGGACTCGGAATGTCAACATTTTCTGTGTGATTACTGTCATTAAGGTGTATTTATGAGAGCACAGGAAGAAACAATTTGGATTATTGTAACACAGAGATATGTTGTATAATACCCTTATACTGCAACATCCAGAGCAATGTTCTTTTGTATTAGTGCATATTACTTACATTATTCGTGTGTCCTTTCTTTTAAGAATTGTATAGCCTCATTAGATATTGACTATATTCAATTGTGAATTAATTATTATAGTAACATAAGAGACAGTATGACTTTCCCTCCAACTTTTCTTTTCCTTTTATTCCCCCTGACTTCTAATCAATAATCAGATTCTGTAGTGGATCTGGGAGCTGTGATGTTAGAATTCCGGTTCTGAAATGGTATAGTAATGTTATTACAGATACTTAAGATTATTGGATTAAGCACTTGCAGTGTATCAACAAATGTTGATCTATTACTTTGTGACCATCAGAAATTTACACTTATTTTTTACACAGGATTTATCATAATGTTTGCGTGGAGCAACGCTTAGAGTTTTTGTCCCTGATACATGTGGTCGCCGGTTTGAGGCCGCTATCCGTGAATACGTATTTGATTATAATATATTTTCAAAAGTGGGATGTTACATACATGTAAGATAAGTACGTTTTTAATTACCGCTTGATCAGTTAACTGTGATTTTCTATATTAGATAGGATGGTAGGACAAACAGGTATTCCGGGTGTTCTCTGTTTGCAAGAGCATCCATTATATATCTAGTGGCTGTTTTGTTACTATTTCGAGTTTAATTAAAATTTAAAATTTACGTAGTGGCACAGAATTTCGGCTAATTGTGTTATTTGCCTATTACAAGATGGCACATACGGTGAATTCGCCAAACGTGTAAGCATACTTAAATAAGATGGCGCCTACGTGGAACGCCAGATCGGGATTACTATCGTTGGGTTACGACGTGTCTTGAGCCGGTGAGGATTTCATTTGTGAAAATTATCAGATCGTTTTTATTACGAGAGCTTATTTGACTAGGGATACTTAATGCTTCATTTTTCTTTATTTTTGTAGAGGAACACGTACTCGTGTCTCCGAGTAAGACCCGCTTTTCGCTACTACGATATTCAGACATACTACTTCCTGTGGGATCACTGTGGATTACTATTATATTATTACGAAAAGAAAAAAGATCTAGGACTTAGGAGGTGAGATACATTTGTGACTTTGTGTGCATACATATTAGAGGAATTATTTAGGGTGTAGGTGGATTAAAGTATGGTCATTATTTATACACTTACAGATATTAATACCTACTGAATTGAGACACTTTTGGGATTTGATTTTTTGAAGACTTTTAAAAAGAAAAGAAGGAATATGTGAATGTGAAGCACAATACAAGGAGTGAGTATTTATTTCTGATAATAGATTACTGGATGTGTAATAATACAGTGAATTGTGGGACATAGTTATAAGAAATTAAAGATGAATTTTGTTGGGATGAGATATTCAAAATGGCATTCTTTCATTTCAGACTCAGGTTTTCTTTCTTTTACTAGTGATCATACGTGTTAGTATGATACATGGACCAATTTTTGAGGTAACTTACACCTTGATATATCATATGGCTATTTTGGGCTTTCTAATGCACTGTGGGCGTCACCCCCCCTTTCTTATGGTGAGTTCTTTAACATTTTAGCACTTTTTTGGACTATGCTGACCAATCTCACCTAGGGTGTGTATAATTCTTTCAATTTCAAGAGGCTCGACAAGCAAAAAGAAGAAGGAATGTGAACGCTCAGGGGGAATATAAACCGAAGAGAATATGGAGTAATTGAACACATCTCAACCCAAATGTGCAGTTAAAACAAGGACACTGGACAAATGGCATGTGCGTGTTCGGTTTCTAAAATAATTGGGGGGAAATCTTGATACTCATTTGCAGTGGTACTGGCAACAATGGGCAGCCAGAACTGGTCAAGTTCTAGCCGGGATAGCAGGAACAGATGAGCCACTGATTTGCCAAACACTTCAACACATGGTTCAAATCACTACTCACCTTACGCTCCTCTGCAAATTTGCTGAGTATTCCCTTAAAAATATAATTACAGGGCCACTTAAGACTGGGGAAAGTAACCCTTTAAATAACAGAAAGAATGATGTACTCTTTTTAATAATACTGGAAACAAAACAATAATCCAACACTTGCTTTTCCTCCAAGAGTACAAGATAATAAAAATTAGATTAGCGCACATGATATATTTTTTGTGTATCTTAATGTTTCTGGGAGGTGCTGTAAATCAAATTTGCTAGTCATTCAAGCATTGACATAACGTTGACCAGTTTGTGTTAATTGCTTCGCAAAGGAAACCTCTGCAACTCTTTCTACAATGCTCCAGGCCACCAAAGGCTTAATCAGGAGAAGAACACTGAATATCACTATCCCAGTTCAGACAAGTGTAGTGCCAAACTGTATGCAAACACTAGCCCTTACTTAACACATTATTACATGTGTATGGTCCATTACAATTGTACTGTTTTGCAACAAACAGCGCTATAAAGCAACTGCATCCAGAGAGCACAAATGTCACATTATGCTATGCCAGGCCGCCACATAACATAAGGCATGTCCATGCCACAGCACTGAACTTTCAATCTGGCTTTTCTAATGGCACTAAATGTATAACCCTTTAAAGCAACGATGAAAATAAGGTATGAAAAAGTAACCAACTGCTCTCAGCGCACTCTGTGGAGAATGTACAAAGCTAACAAAACAGTAATTGAAGAGCCCTACAAATCGAGGCAGTCACAAATCATAAATTCGACTATTTCAACACTTATACTTCATCTTGTGCTGTGTTCTACAACAGATTTTATAGACAGCTAGGAAGAAAAACTGTGCAGTCTACAGAGAATATGGCATGTCATTTGACATCTGGTCTCAAAACAAAGATGTGGATGCGTACTTATGAACAGGGAAGTTTCTTGGTCAAAACCTGGAATCTTTTTTGCCACATAATCTAGGCCCTTAGCAGGCAATTTCTATTCTGAGAGCATTACCTCCTCTATTAGCTTTTCCCCCAAGAGAGCCCACCCTCCCACTGTTATTTCATTAAAAAAACAATATTAACTATAGTCAAAAAGCAGCTTTTTCACCTTAAACATTATTGCCAAAAGGAGTGTTCAGAGTATATTCATAAAGGCCTGATCCATGCCAGATTTTTGGATAACCACAGACCATGTAAATTGTTCCTACTAGGATCCAGTGTAGATCAATGTTTGCCAGGTGGATGTCCTGAAAACACGGCATGATCCAGTCCGGATGGATCAATGCGGGGCACCCATGCTGTAGACTGTAGAGTTCACAAAGTTTTAAAGCAAACCCTTCCAGAACCCTTCTCACAATGAAACGAACAGTATTATTTCCAACACAAATATACACAATATAAACTACTCTTGGAATGCTGTGAATCTAATCGAAGTGTACTGTGAATAAAGAGTAGATTTTGTCGTCTAGTGCAAGCAAGAAAAAGGTTCAGAACAAGAGGAATAAGAACCACAGCAAAACGTTAGTTTTTTTAAAACATGGATAATGAAAAACATGGAACTGTTGTGATACTGCTCGTCATTGTATAAAAATAGACTTTCTTCGTTATGGTTTTTCTAGTCATTCTTTCGGTCCTTGGCGTCTTTTGTGTCCTCCTCGTCAGTGTATTCGGTGGGCTCCTATCCCTCCTTCAGTAGCTTTCCAACATGGTGCTATTTGAAAGAAAACTGTGCTTCCCAGTCACTCAAGGTCTCTCGCTGAGTAGCAGTAAGGTCAGATAAATCGTCATACGTATCACAAAGGGCCTCCTTATCCAGGCAGAAGGTAGCCAAGCCCCTAGGTGCATCCTTTCCCGCAAACACACCATAAGGGCCTTCCGTCCCGTAGAACTTCTTGCCCTTGGTGACGTCAAAGACCTTGCCGCTGATGGCCATCAGTATGAGGGGGTTGCGCGTCCCGTCGAACTCGCTGAGCTCGGCGATGGTGAAGTCCCTCCGCTTCATCTTGGGCAGCTGCTCCTCCCACTCCCACACCTCAGGGGGCCGGTCCCCCAGCACCATCTTGTAGATGAGGTAGAGGATGACACCCAGCAGGCCCAGGTTGAGGGGTGAGGTGAAGATCTCGTGCAGAATGCTCGTGCTGGACTCGACCTCCTCCTCTGCCATTTTCCTGGTGCCTGATGATGTACTACTGCAGCTGCTGATACTTTGCTCTGATCGTTAGTCCACTGCCTCTACTTTCCCTGGTCTGTGCTCTGTCTGTGGAAGGGGCGGGCAGTAAATTCTTTCACCTTGTTACCTTTTCAAATTATAAGGGCGATGTTAATTTATATAGCAGAGTCTAACTTACGTGAGATTACAGAATGGTTTTTAATTACATTTTCTTGGGTTGCAGCCCTGATGAAGTCAGTGATGCATGTAAATAATGCTTGACGAAACACGTGTTGGCTGTGAAGAGAATTTTAATTGGGAAAATAACTAATAAATATCGTTTGGACAGATTATCAGAACTGAACATTTGAGCCCTGGTGTTTTTTACTTCAGGAAATTAATCGAGTGGATAACAAACTCGATAATAAGGGCAATGAGAATTATTGGGATGACCGCAATTATTGTACTTTGAGTTCTACGTTATAACGAAATTGTGTACTCTTAATATCAATTATTGTAGAGTGCTCCGGGGGAATTTTTTGAGATTTCTGTTGTACCCAGAGTTGTCTTTGGGTCCTGTGGGATAGATTGGTAACCTATCCCTCTCGCTTGGAAGCACCTTTATGTAACTGTACTTTTTATGGGATTACTTTGCCTGTACTAGCGTTGTGCGCCTGAATCTATACCTGGTTACCTTCTTTTTACAATATCACATTATTTAGTTAATGGATGATTTATCTAGATATTTCTCTCAATAACAAGTGATTTTACTGCAAGAAGCTCACCTCACTAAGCTTGAACATCTGTCTTTTATAATGGCAAGTGTTTTAGGGCATTGTTTGTTCTGTCCAAATGGTATTAAAGGCGAACAGTTGGAAGATGAATAGTAGCTAAGATTAAACACCAGTTAAGCTTCTGTATCGTCTTTCTGTGGTGCTAATGTAGATGAACCAGTTCCTCTCCGAATTTCTTTTTAACCTATTACATTATCCATCTACGCATATAATTGGCATAAACTTTAATACACTTTTGGATATGGTATAGTATTGATCATCATTTTGCTTTTGTCAATCTAAGTGGGAAGGGTCTGCCCAGACGTAGGTCCCAAGCTCGCTATGCCATCGGTTTCAAGATAGCCAGGCTGATGAGAGGCGACACCCCTATACCAGTCCCAGGATGCTGTTTTCTGATCCAGGGAGGACCTAGCTTGGCAGTTCGGACTGGACTGTTCCCATGTGTAATAGGGTCAAGACTGACTTGCACATGACTGGGTCCAAACTGGAATGGCATGGGATGTAAAAAAAACAATAGATTTAACCCCAAATGTGACTGGGATTAATTTTGATTGATTCAGCATTCCATTCATTGTTTTTTTTGCATTTGTCACCCTAAGTGGGAAGGGTATGCTCAGACATGGGTCCCATGTTCGCTATGCCACAGGCTTCAAGCTAGCCTGGCTGATGGGGTGGTGCACCAAAACCAGTAACTGGATGCTCATTTCTGGTCCAGAGAGGACCTGGCTTGGCAGTTCGGACTGGACTGTTCCCATGGGTAGCAGGGTCAAGACTGACTTGCACATGACTGGGTCCAAACTGGAATGGCATTGGGTGCAAAAAAATAATGGATGTAGCCCAGATCTGTGACTGGGGGTGAATATTTGATTTGTTCAGCATTCCGTCCATCATCTGTTATCTTTGCATTTGTCACCCTAAGTGGGAAGGGTATATCCAGATGTCAGTCACCTGCTCGCTATGCCACCGGCTTCATGCTAGCCTGGCCGATGAGGGGTGATACCCCAAAACTGGCCCAGGATGCTTATTTCAGGCCCAGGAACGAGTTGGCTTGGGACTTCGGGCTGAACTGTTTCCATGCGGAACACAGTCAAGACTAACTTGCATATGACTGGGTCCAAACTGGAATGAAGTGGCGAGCAATGAAATTATGGGTTTAACCCAGATCTGTGACTGAGGGTGAATGTTTGATTGGTTCAGCATTCCGTTCATCATCTGTTCTTTTTGGAAGATTAACATTGTCATAGGTACAAATTAGGGGCTGGACTCAGGGGCATAGCTTCAGGTGGGGTGTTTGTGGTGTTGCACCCCCCCCAATAAATGCATTTTCTGATAAATAGTTGGACACAGGTGCTTTCAGTCGGGTATGGTGAGGTGTCTTTTGGATTTCACTTGGCATTTTTGCATGGATTCATTGACAAAACACACATGCACACACTCTTTCCTCTCCGTTTAGAAAGCTCTAAAATGTTTTGATTATTTTACAAAATATTGTGTTTCTCGCTTTGTACTCCAGTATAAACCCGCATTCCTCTCCCTTTCCAATGCCTCCTAAGCCCCTCTCAGGTGACCTGCTTGTTGTATAATGTACTTTAACATTAAATACCAGCATGATTGTCAGGAAATCTGAAGCTCACACCCACCCAATCATAATGACCAGGCCACGCCCCTGGCTGGACTGGGGAACCAAAAGCTGCCATTGCAAAAATGCTCAAACCTGCTCCTCTCACTTTCTGTTCTCACTCTGTCTCTCTCTTTCTATCCACCCATCTTCTTCTTTTCTCTAATCTCTCTATTCACTCTGATCACTCCATCCCTATCTGCCCTTCTCCCCCTTTTTCTCTCTCTCTCTTGAAGCTCCCTTTGCCTGTTCCAATTAATCTTGGGAAGCTGAGGAAAGGGGGGGCAAGCAACACCCTAGGCTTTCAAAACAGGCCTCCAAAAGCTCAAACTCACTGGGGAAATGCCAAATTAATTAAAAGGTAAGTCTGGCCCTGTTACAAATGATGGGTATGTCCAGTAAGAGGCCTAAAATGGAGGAGCAGGCAATGTCAACTACCTAAACGCTCTACTGAGCACCTCCAAAGTAAGATGATGGATGCTCCCCAGTGCCATTTGTCCAGCACTATTGATAAGTTTTAAGTCCACACTACACACCTGCCAAAGACCTTACCAAAAATATTTTGCAAAGTGAAAAAATTCACTCTCTGAAGTACAATGGCCCACAAGCAGTGATAAAATCCGACTACAATTTGCTAACTAGTTTACAGGAGGCGTGAAATGTATTTCCCATGTGTGTTGTGTATATTAGGAATAAACTTGTCATTTTGAAAGGGTATTGCCACTGGTCAAAACTTGATAGGAAATGACAATTACTTTGCAAGGAGGTTTGCCACCATCTGCCATCGAGCAAATACATTAGTTAAGAGTGAATAAATTCAAAGAGAAGTCCAGGCTTTAGCTTAAAGTCCGGATAATGTTTGGAGTTGCGACACTTCTGTTTATTTTTTTATTTTAATTATTTAAGGTTTTAAAGAGCGCGAACCAGACTCGTGAGGGTATCAGAGCGCTTTACAGGTATACAAGAGGCATAGGAGGGTAGGATATCAAAGGGACACAAAGGGTTATGTACATTATGTAGGAGAAAAAAAAAACCACCAGCAGTCTCAACTTCGAGATACATTTTGGGATAAAACAGGTGGAGTTAATATACAGGTAGAGTTATTAAACAAGAGAGTAGGTTGTCTCAGCTCCCGGATGAGAAGCCCAGAGGGCCTGAAGGTATCCTCCGGGAAAGTCAAGGAGAAAGCCATCATGTCGGTGGTGCAAGGTCGTAGAGTAGATTGAAATGCGGTCTTTAGGTGAGGAATTTGCCCATAAGGAAAATGTTGGTCTCCTTTTTGAAGCGTGCAAAAGATGACAGTCTTCTGATGGTGGGCGGGAGAGAGTTCCATATTCTTGGAGCGGCCCCAGAGAAGGCCCGGTTGTAAGTTTTCTTTTTCCGGAAACGTGCTGGTTGAAGGAGAAGAGCATGTGTATGTAGCATGTGTTGCATGCTACATACATTCCCAACTTAGGGAAGAGATTCACGATTTGTCGAGAAAGAATATGGAGATGGCACCATAGGGGTTATCAGAGAAGCATTTCACTGGCCGCATCTGGTATGGAGCATGGCCATATAATTTAGGACAGTTTGAGATTGAAATTTTACATATGATGCTGGTTATAAACTACACTCCTAGAGATTGTGAAAAAATAGTAGTGAATAGGTACAGACGGGATCTTTGCTTAAGCAGAAAATTGAGGTTTCAGTTCGAGGCAGGGCGTTAAATGGGCCGGTACCGCTGGTGATCAGCACCCGCAGTTTGAAGGAGCAGGTGCTGAAACGAGTCCCTATTGGGCACTCCATTTTTGCCCTCACCCTCAGAGTGAAGCAAAGAACGTTAACTCTGCTGCAGTACCACTGCTCACTGCCTTTGATGTAACTTCAAAGAGATTTTTTCTAGTTCTTTCACCATCTCAACATGTCAAAACTGCATTTTCAATATTATATACAACGAAGCCATAGTTGTTGCTTATTTATCTTATGCAACTAACAACCATCGACAAAGCCAGTAGTCCTGGCTTGCTGGAAGTGTAATGTTACATGCATTATATATCTGGAAGCAATGACATAAGCAGCAAAATACCAATCGGGCGGCACACTATGGTCTTCTAAGCCACACCCTTAATTACATTGGCCACGCCCCTTTGAGAGCCCCCCTCCCAGCTTTTTCATCCCACTTAAACCCTGGTTCCAGGGATTGTTAATATGCATCGAACCTGCTAGATTATAGGCTGGAAATATTACAATGATATGTGTGTGAGGGAGGGCGGGAGTGTTCATTTCTATACTTGCTTTTTACTTTGAATTATCATTTAATAAACTCTTTACTTTGTTGCTCTCAAAAAGAAATAAAATATACCATTCTAATAATAGAAAAAGGTAACATATATATGAGGAAATAAACAGCTTTATAGAAATTAACCGTCCAATAATAAAATGTGCAAACAATTGTCAGACACAAGGAAGTTCATCACTGGTTTTTATTATGATTTGTTGGTATGCCTGATGGGGATGATCTATTACATTTTATATAGCCTTCGGTGCTGAACTTGGACCTCCAGAGACTTAGCCTATGATATGCAGTGACTTTAATATTTTCGAAATCGCCGCCATTTCTCTTGTTCAATACCTTGCTTCGAGGACCGTGAACGTCTCTGCTGTTTATACCAGCTTGCTCCAAGCACCACTTTAAATGACAAAAACAAGGGCATGAACTTGTAGATGTAAAAAAAGCTTGAAACAAATTCCAATTTCTTTTCTCAGACCAGGTGCTCATGCCAGATAAATGGAGTCAAAAGCAGGGACATGAGAATTCCTGAGGATAGTTTACAATTTCAAATATATGCTGATCTCTTCTGTGCATATAGCAACGTTTGGAATACGAAAGCCACTAATTTATTACTAGAACATGTTAGGCTCTCGAACTCCAATGGCCGTTTTACAGATGGTGCCCGGGGGCACAACAGGCGTTTGTGCCCGCTTTGCGCACCCCGGGGCACTTTGGTATTATAGAAGGGGGTGTAGATGCTTGTGCGTCCCCTTCTATAATACCGATAGCACTGGGGCACCTAAAGTGTCAGCGCTGTCAACAGAGGGTGTTCCCTCATTTGCATAGGGTCGTGCCTTATCCAAAAGAGGGATTCCTTTGCATCTACGTCCTTGCCATATTACAGAAGCGGGCGCAGAGTCAAAGAAGTCCTCAAGAGGCACAGTGTGCCTCCTGAGAGCAGCCCTCTGCAGGGTGTAAAGGGAGTCCCATGGACCCCCCAGACATCCCTTTGCAGGCGGGTGCAGTCACTGACTGCACCCTCCTGCAAGGGGATCTCCAAACCCCTTTGAAAAAACACGGAGTGGTGACTCCATGTTTTAACATGATGCACTGCCCTAGGGGTAGCGCAAGGTCGCAGCTGCCCTGGGGGTAGCGCATACACCATAATGGGGTGCATTATTACCGTTTGCGCCGGGCACACCTTCTGAAAGGTGCGCCGGGCGCCAACTGTGATAATGTGTAATATGGTCACAGGAGTAAATCGTAGAATTAGTGAGAATATTTTCCCTGAGTGAATTTGCCAGGTTTCCTCTGGGGGTAATCCGGCCATCAACAAGTTTTCAAGTGCCTCCGAGGGCCGGAATTATCAGCCTTTCAAACTCCTGGCCTGCCAATTCTGTCCCTGACCTCAGATTCTGCTGGGGGTTTGGGAAGAGGCACCTGGCCCCCACCTACTCTCCTACTTCAACTGGGGGCAGCAGAAAATACTCCCTCCCTCCCTACTGAAGTTAAATGATCTCTGTCCTCCCAATGCCTCCACAAGGTTGGAAAAAATACTCACACAACATGTGCCACCTTCTCCACGAAGAGGTTAATGTTTTCTGGATTTGGGTCCCTTATTTTCCCTAGTATTGAGGGATGGACATGTTATTCCGCAATACAGAGGAAAACTTGTTGTCACTGTTATCTCACAGGGAGATGCCAGATAGAATTGTTAAATCAGACCCGGTACCATATACATAACTGGGAATTCGGAAAGGCCGCCAAAGTAGGGAAAAGTGGGGTACCAGATTACAAAACTGTGCAGCCATTGCATGACCTAATTATGACAAATAACTCTGACTGTTCAGGGACTGCATTTCCTAAAATCAACAACTGTTCAAAGGTTAGACATTTTCTAAAGGAAGGCACAATTATGCATCAGTCAGTTAGCCAAATATCATTGCTAAAATTAATGCATAACAGATTTTAACCACAATAGAGAAGTACGGTTGGTGCACGTGTACACATGACCCACTCAATTCCTAAACACTTTAACATTTAAATTGATTCAAACTGTGCCAGATAACAGTTGCAGCTCCTGCAGGAAAGCACGTGGGGACAGGGCCAGACGGGGGTGGGGGAAGTCGACCGAACAGGATTAATTATTTTTATTTTGTTATTCTGTCTGTTGACTCCCACCCCCGCGACCCCACCCCACCACGCTTACCTGCAGGTGCCACAACTGCCAAATAATCAAATGTAGACTCCTTGGCAAAATAAAGTCTTGAAGTATTCTGGGCTCAATCTCTACTGGACATGGAAGTAGCAATTCCTGTTAAATTTCCTAGTTACGGATGCTTTTGAGCAGTTATACTGGCTTTCAATAACTTAATTTGTTTCAAAGTAATGAAAACACATATATTACTTTTACACTTCTAAGTAAAAGTCATCATGAGGCCTTTGTCAAAAATGAATGATAACCATATACAAAAAGTCTGTTAAATATATTACTTTAAGGCTTTGCAATGAGCATAGAAAGATAATGCACTTAAAGCGTTCAGACCTTTTTCGTAGGAATAGATCTGGTAATTATCAAGAAGACAATAAGAGGGCTTCATCATCTGATGTATCCTACATATAGAAAATGTGTGATCCAATGCGAGTTAGTCTCATCTATATATATTGCAAACGACATGCGCACCACAGTAGAAACCTTTGAGACATTTTGTCAGCAGTAGCTGAGAGGTTTGAAAATGTAATCACATGATATATACTTCAGCCTAAATGTTTTTCATATATCACAGTGTATACCAATATAATTAAAATGAGTGGGTCTTATTGATCCAAAGAGCCTTCTAGCATCAATTATGCTCACTATGTTGCATGGCCCTAGTAGACCCACAAGCTATTTTACTCAGAATAGTACTTTTTTCTTCTAGTTTTATATAGCGTAACTAGACCAGAGACAGCGGTTAACAGAGCGCTTTTCATGAGCACCAGTTTCGTTACAGATTGTTACATTCATTTTTTTTATTAGGCACGGGGAGATTAAGTGATTTGCCCAGAATCACAGGACGTTGAGCGTCGTTGCCGAGACTCAAACCCGGTTCCCCATGTCAGGGCCGGACTGGGAACCCAAACCAGCCCTGGCAAACTGCTCGGCCGGCTCTCCTGGGGGAAATAGAGGGGTGGTGTAGAGCTGTTTGCTAGGGCCGGTTTCGGACACATTTGTTACAGGGGGCCGATATTGCGGGCCCTCTGTAACAAAAACAGCCCCCCAGGTGCGCAATACCGGCTCCCACCCAGCTGCCCACCGGGGTACGCCCGGTGCCTGCTATGACCAGTCCGGGTCTGCCCAAGGCCCGAGGTCGACCGCTCTAGCCATTAGGCTATATCCTCTCCCACACATTTTTACAAAGCACTATCTATTTTTTGGCCGTTGGATTTTAGGAGATTAATACACTCATTATTGCATTATTTGATGATATCTTCCCCACATGGACATTTCACACTCACATCACAGGAGTTGATTCTGCCGCCTCCTCATTAGATTACTCCAACTGACACTTTGCAAGTGAGCACCCTGGTCAGTTGAAATGACAAATGTTTTATTAATTTGCTGAGCTGCTTGATATTTTTGCGTTAAGCTCATGTTAGTCTGCAATGGCTCTCCAACGGGGTGTGTTTTACTTTTAACAGATGGTGTACAAGGCTGGCAGACCCCTTTCTAGTTACCCAAGCAAGAAGTGGACAATAATGAGGGCTGA
Source organism: Lissotriton helveticus (assembly GCF_964261635.1). Lineage (NCBI taxonomy): Eukaryota > Metazoa > Chordata > Amphibia > Caudata > Salamandridae > Lissotriton > Lissotriton helveticus. Next base: position 1,143,268,295 of record NC_136063.1, on the reverse strand, counting down.
GAAATCTGAACGTAGTGAGACCATACCACAATGGACACTTGCCCATACGATGTACCAATAATAAGGTACACATACATGCAAATATTTACTGTGACTCTCTAATGAGGAAGGAAAAAAGTTATTTCCTGAACATGATACCTTTGATAAAGAAAGATTAGCTAACTTGCAAGAAAAACTGAAGGACCCTAACAATTAGATTGCTGCTGAGCAATGTCCTTCACTTCATAAAATTCCATGAGCAGGAACACACATGTTAGTATGAAACCCAAGTCCGAGGGACATGAGATTTCAAAGAGAAACTGAAATACCAAATTAGTCACTGTAAGGGCAGAGTTAGGGCTTGTGTCCCACCTGCCCCTCCCCCTCCATATCCACACGGAAGAAGGATCTGTTGGACATGTTGTCCAATGCCAGCCAAAGCAACTGGGGGTTCAGCTGCTGAGGCCCATCCAAGGGCTTAGACACTCAAGAGAATGAAGGCCTACTATTAGTCTTGAAAGTTTCCCCTCTTCTCATCAAGTGCTGATGATGAGGACACTTCCTCCTCCACCCTTCTTCCATTGATAGACTACCAAGCAGCGAGGGGCAGAATTACGGTCTATGTCCATTGGCCCCCCTCAAATGTATTGAATATTAAGAAACAATTCTCTAACATCCAGGAAACCCCCATAGAACATATGGATTGCGTCTTCCGCTTGGAGTCTACACCTGGAGCAACAGTCTCCCTTTCTCCCCCCCATTTAGCAATTTTGGCCGGAGTAAGATATAAGTCGAACATAGCCATGCAACTTTGCGTCCGTAAGATGCCTGATACTAGAACATAGCTAGCTAATTCCAACGCACGTCGCAAATCCACTCCTGCCAAACCCAATTTCCCCACCCACTTGACATTCTGAGCATCTAAGTTGTCAGGAAGGTCTGACACGAGACATCGATAGATAGTACCTATTCTGGCCCTCCTTTTAACAAGTTCAATTAGAACGATTTTATCATAAATGGTGGGAGTATTCTGATGGTATTTTAACTAAGAAGCTCCTGATTTGAAGATATTTAAAAAATAGCTAGATTGCAAATTAAACTTTTCCCTTAGAAAGGAGAAAGAGGCCAGCTGCCCATCAAAACCTAGATCCCCAATATATTTCAGGCCCATGCTCTGCCATTTAAAAGTGACACTATCCTGAAATATAGATGGCAACACACTTACAGCACTAAAGGGCGTATAAAAATTAACCTTTGGGATTATGAGCTTATGGCGGATTTTCTGCCAGACTGAAAACATTGCCCAGATAACCTTAAACCTTGTTTTTTTTAAATAATTCGCCTCTAGCACCCACGTTAAGATGCCCTTGGCAGCGTCCCCCTGGGCTATCTCATATATAGGTGGCATGGTACATAGGGGAACATCTGCCCGATCACACAACAACGGTGGCCCAAAATGTTGTAACATGACAGACCAGTAATAAAGTAAGAGATTCGGGACCGCCCAGCCCCCGCGATCCCTAGGAAGGCAGGTCCACTTAACCGCTCTTCGTGCTCGACAATAGCCCCAAAGGAACCGAAGACAAATCCTCTCGATCCTAGCCAACGTTATCTATGATTTCTCCAGAGGGATTGTCCTAAACAAGTATAAAAACTTTGGAAGGATTAAAATTTTCAGGACGTTACAGCGGCCATAGAGTGACAAATGCAAATGATCAAGCCTCTCCAACTTAGTATTAAGGTAATCAACAACCAGAAGCAAATTTAAATCCGCAATTTCAGCAACTGCAGAAGAAATTTAGACCCCAAGATATGTTGCTTCCGTGACAACAGGCACAACAGAAAGGGGCATGGTCTCCGACTGAATGACCTGAGTTTTTGAAAGATTTAACTTGTATCCTGAGAGTGCCCCGAATTGTGCAGCCATCGTCTCTAAAGCAGGGAAGGCAGATCCACCATCATTAGTTAAAACCACGATATTGTCAGCGTAGGCCAGTGTCTTATACTCTACCCCCTTAACCCTAATCAGACAAATGTCTTCGCTTGCTTCGATTATGCTAAGAAAAGGCTCAATATACAAGGCAAAGAGCAGGGGCATCCTTGTCTGGTTCCCCTGCTGAAGTTAAAGCACCCTGACTCTTGCCCTGAAATGCGAATTGTAGCAACTGGAGAGATATATAATGACTGAAGGGCCTGGATGATCTCAGGGCCAAAGCCCTTCCAGTGCAGCACCGCCCACAGTAACCCCCAGGAGACCCTGTCTATAGCCTATATATGTGAATATAAAACAACATCAATATTTGATTATGAAATATGTTGGTACACTGAGTGTTATACAGTTTGATATATATATGAAAAAAACATTAATGGCTGTAGTGCATAATATTTGGTTATGTATTCACAATTTACAATTGTTCTTGTGCATCAACTTTCACTGGCTTACATGCACATTCTTTTGTGTGATTGTACACTACCGGTTCAAATGCACTGTGTTGCTTTGAAATATACTTTTCCTAGAATGTATATTTTAAGAGGAACATTTTTATTACAAACAATTACACATATAACAGATATTTATTGTTGAATAATATATAACTATCTAGCCTGCTCATTGACTGAAATCTCTACTTTACTGGGGTAATGTAGTTTCCTCAAATAACAGGAAATAAATAATTCATGCTCACGAATTAACTTTTTACTATATAGGTTATCAAAACACTCCTTGAAATGCTGTAATGATTAAGATTAAAAAATGATTTCACGGGGGAGGAGCTACGCGCGGATCCAAGATGGACGCGTGAGCAGAGGGTTCCCGAGACCCCTTCCGCCACCCTCATCTATCCTGAAACAAATCCTGATTTGGACGACGGGTATTTCTTGCTGATGCCCTGCTGATATTAAAAGCTTTTTCCAAAATTTGATTTGGCCACCGGGAGCCGGACTTGCTGCTCCTCGTACTTTGAGGCCTATGGCAGAGGCCATCCGGGGGCTTGAGTTCCCGAGGTGCCCAGGTGGCAATTGAACAACAACGGCTGGAGAGGTGCATCCGCTGCCCCTGTGGTACTTTCGGTTTCGATTTTGGTCATTGTTGACGCCAACTCGCTGCTGATTGATACTGCTGCCCTGGGCTAGCCGTCAACTCCACTCTGGTTGTCGCTCCTCGACCTCTTGACACAACAGGTCTGCCATAGACGGCATCATTTTGACCAGATCCCAGTCCTGTCAGAGCTCGTCGCCCACCATGACGGGCAGGACGGACGCTGAGAGCCGCAACACCCGAGGCCCGAATCGTGGAGGGGCTGTTCAGGTACAGACTATAGATCGCTTTACCCGCCCGAAGGGTTTCCCGGGTGGACCGAGCAAGGCCCTAGAGGGGAGTCTGGTGACGATGCTCCTGTGACTGAAGAGCCGACTCTAAAGGATGTCATGGGCGCCATTGCTAGTATCCAGGCTGCGATGGGTCGGCAGTATGAAACTCTGGCCGCTAAGCTGGACACGGTGGCAATCGATGTCAATCTTATCAGGACAGACTTGGGGAAAACCAATGAACGGGTTAAATCCCTGGACATCAAGATAGCGAGCCTGACTACGGATGTCTCGGATCTTCAGACCGAGGTCCGCGATCTTCGCATGGCCAGAGATTTGTTCGCCCGTCGGCTGGATGATTTCGAGAGCCGGGCCAGACGCAACAACGTCCGCATCGTAGGTGTTCCGGAGAACTCTACAGATTCGCCTGCGGACCTTTTGGTGGAGGATCTTATTCGGAACCACTTGGCACCAAAGGGCCTTAGTAATCTTTTTGCGGTGGAGCGTGCTCACAGAATTCCAGGTGGGAAGCCCAAGCTTGGGGCCGCTCCACGGCCTAAAATAGCCAGGATTTGTAATTTCCGAGACAGAGACGCTATCCTGCAGGCCTCCTGTACTAATGGTCCCACTAAGTTTGAAAACGTGTCGATCAGTTTCTATCCGGACTTCACGCAGGCGGTGCAGAAGCAACGTATGGGCTTCACGGGGGTGAAGAGACGTCTCAGGGACATGGGACTGAAATACGCCATGCTTTTTCCGGCTCGCCTGAGGATTGAACATAATGAACGTGCATTTTTCTTTGATCGCCCCGAGGTGGCCAGTGACTGGCTGGACACCCTGCCGACGCAACACACCAACCCGGAGGGCTCGGGGGGAGCCGAGGGCGGCTTGGAGGAACAGGAGTAGTGAGTTTGTGCCGACGAGCCAATTTTTTGGACGCTTTGCAGTAGCTCTGTGATTGCGATGTTTCTACGTTGTAGATACCCGGGGGTGGAGGGATTCGGGACTCTTCCTCCTCAGGGGACATTTTTCTCTCTCTTCTTGTAGGTTAGTTTAATGGGGCGACAGGCACACTGCAAGTTGGGGTGGCTTTTTGGTCTACCGCAGGGGTGCAGGGTGGGGGGTTGTGTGTTGAGGGTTCCTTGGGGGGTGGTGGGGGGGGTCTTTTCTTGTTTGCTTGTTACGAGGCTACGATTTGGTCGCTATTTTATCATTTGTGCCTGTTTTGTATCGGGGAGGACTGTTTGTTCCTGTCTGGGATGGGGGGTAGGGGGCTGAGGGTGCTGAGCTGGAACGTTAATGGTCTCGGGGATAGGATAAAAAGGGGGATAGTTTTGCAATACTTGAAGTGACAATCCCCGGATATTGTTTTGCTACAGGAGACGCATCTTGTAGGAAATACGTGCCGTGCATTGAATAGACGAGGCTACCGCTTGGTGGCCCACTCTGGATTCACCACTGGGTCGAGGGGGGCGGGTATCCTGGTTAGAAACTCCCTCCCCCTCGAAGTTGATGATAAGGTGCTAGATGATAGGGGCCGTTATGCGGCTGTTGTGGGTCGCTGGGAGGGGAAGACGATCTCCATTTTGTCTGTGTATGTTCCCCCTGGTCTTCAGTCCACCACGTTTTCTGATTTGGGTGGGGTGATCCTGGGACTCCCCCCGACGGCTTGCTGGTAGTGGGTGGCGACTTTAATTCGGTCGTCAGTGGTGAGGAGGATCGTAGCCCCCGTAGAACCCTCCCCGCATCGCAGTTATGGCTGGGGAATTTCTTGGACACACTGGGATTAGCGGATTGTTGGAGACAACTCCATCCTGGACAGCTCCAATACACCTTTTATTCAGGGGCTCATGGCAGTCTCTCGAGACTCGACTACATCCTTATACCAGCGGCGCAGATGGTCTCAGTGAGGGAAATTAGACATTTGGCTAGGGGGATTTCGTATCACTCCCCACTCTGGCTCACTATTGACGTGCGGCTGGAGTCCGGGGGTCGGACCGCTCCTATTAATCCGTGGCACGTTCGTAACCCCAACATTGGTACGGAAGTGGTTAAATGTATGGATTACTACTTTGCCGAGAATGAAGGGTCAGTATCCTCCCCTGTTTCTTTATGGGAGGCCTATAAAACTGTGATCCGGGGCCAGACTCTCTCTTTGATTGCTAACGAAAGGAGGCGCAGAACTATGGAAGTGGTACGTCTGGAAAATGATATCTCTGAGTTGGAGGAGCGGATGGAGTCTGGAACTACGCCCGGTAGCTTGCACTCCCTGGAGCTTAAACAGTCTGAATACAGAGCTCTGGTGACTGATGCGGCTAAGGCGATGAATCGTGAGCAGCAGGGGCGCCTGTATGATGTGGGTGACAAGGCGGGGAAATTGATTGCTTGGCTTGACAGAAGGGATAGATTGAACCGGGTGGTGCCCGTGGTTGAACGAGTGGATGGTGTGCGAGTGGTGGACCCTGTCGAGATAGTAGAGGTCTTTGCCCAGCACTTTCGGAAGGTTTACGCGCCGGTCTCGGACAGACCCGAGGAGGACTCGCACCTGTTGCTCCGAGATATAACGTTGCCTAGTCTGTCGGACTCGGACAGGGAGCTTATGGAGGCGGATTTCTCTACCGATGAAGTAGCGCTCGCTATCCGTGCACTACGCTCGGGAAAGGCTTCGGACCCGAACGGTATGCCAGTCGAGCTGTATAAGCTGTGCCCCGACAAAATGGCGCCATACCTTCGTCGGATGTTCTTGGCGTCGCGAGATCTCGGGCTTCTTCCCCGGGATCAGAGACTGGCATCCATTGTGGTCATCCATAAGGATGGGAAGCCTCGGGAACAATGTTCGTCGTATCGGCCGATCTCGCTTTTGAATGTGGAGCCTAAGGTTCTCGCTAAGATCTTGGCAAGCCGAATGGTCACGGTAATTGGCGATTTGGTGCACCCTGATCAGTCCGGGTTTATCCCCCACCGCAATACCGCACTCAATCTTCGGCGCCTTCATGGTGCCCTGGCGAGGGCGGGGTCTCTTGAGGAGCCGGCCATCTTGGTCTCCCTTGACGCCTCGATGGCCTTTGACACGGTGGAATGGCCTTATTTATGGGCTGGCCTTGCCAAGTTTGGCTTTGGTCCTAAGTTTATCGGGTGGGTTAGGCTTTTATATGAGCAACCGCTGGCACAGGTGGTGGTTAACGGAAGGGCCTCTGAACCTTTTGTCCTCGGGCGTGGTACGCGGCAGGGCTGCCCTCTGTCGCCTCTTCTCTTTGCGCTCGCTCTTGAACCCCTTGCTGCATGGCTCCGCTGGGAGCCCTCGCTCAGGGGCATACGGTGGTCCCCTGCCTTCGAGGATCGGGTGTCGCTTTACGCCGACGATATACTATTGTACCTTACTTCTCCCCGTAAGTTATTGGGTGTTCTGTTTGACGTCCTGAGCTCTTTCGGGAAGAACTCTGGTTTGGTTATCAACTGGGCTAAATCCTGTATTTACCCGCTTGCAGGTGGACAACCGTCTTTGCCCCGTTTCTGCCCTATACCTGTCTCCAGTGTTGGTTTCAAGTACTTGGGGATCTACATTTCTATGGACCCCAGGGTACGATATGAGCGGAATCTACTGCCTCCGCTTGCCCGACTTCGGTCGGATGTGGTGGCATGGTGTGGATTGCCTCTGTCTCCTTTAGGGAAAGCGGCCTTGTTTAAAATGTTGTCTCTTCCCCGGTTCCTATACGCCGTCCATAACACGCTTGATCTGGTTCCGGCTGGCTATTTCCGTGAAATCGAGGGCCTTCAGAAGAAATTGGTTTGGGGTGGACGGTCGCGTATAGCGTTGGCGAAATTGACTTTGCCCTGGTATGACGGTGGTATAGCTTTGCCGGATGTCAAACGCTATTATTGGGCGTCCCAGTTGAGTGCTATTAACCATGCCATGTATGGTCCTGTTCCTAATCCCGCCTATGATATGGATAGGTGGCAACTGCCGGGGGACGATTATAATAGAGCGCTATACTCCAGGACCGCCAGGAGGAGTCTGACGGGCCCCACTGCGGTGGCGGTACGTGTATGGGATAGTGCAACATCGGCCACGGGCTGGACGGATAAACGGACTAGGGCGACTCCCCTGTATGCAGCTGAGAGACTGGGTGGTCTGTGGTCCTCGAAGGGATTCGATAGATGGGACCTTATCGGTATTAGCAAGGTGGGTGATCGTTGGGCTGCTAACAGAGTCAAAACTTTTGATGAGCTAAAACGGGAATATAAGCTGAGTGATAGGGATATTTCCGATATCTTCAGGTCCGCCATGCACTTGCTTCGGTCTTCCCTGCTGGTACTTCGATCCCTGAGTCTTCTCCCCTGGAAGATAGAGTGCTGGATGGACATGTCCCTGACAGCACTATCTCCCTCATATATAAAAAATGTATTAATGCCCGTTCGGACCTTCTTGTACAGCTACGAGAGGCATGGACTGGTGACGGTCTGGAACTAGACGATGAAGACTGGCAGGCTGCAATATCCTCCCCGAAAGAAGTCGCTATTCCGGCGCGTCTCCGACTAGTGCAGCTCAAGATTCTACATTGTATCTATGTCACGGGTCCACGATTGATCCATATGGGTTATTCTGTGGATGCGTTATGTCGGCGTGGATGTGGTTTGCTTGCTACCTTCCTCCACATTGTATGGGAATGCCCGGCGGTCGTGGTTTTTTGGAATCAAGTGCATGCGGTGATGGGAGAAGTGACGGGTGTCGGGCTACTCCCCGAGGCCAGGCGCTGTTTGCTGAATGTTTGGGAACCGAATGACTGTACCGTTGCTCAGACTCAATGGGTCACGCTGGGCAACATGATTGCAAAGAGAGATATCGCTCAACTCTGGGGGTCCCATAGGGCACCGTTGGTCTCGACCTGGGAGGAGAACATGGATTGGTGCATGTTTAGAGAAAAGATTGTGTACATCTCCCGAGGTAGGCCCAAGAAGTGGGGGAGGATTTGGGGTCAGTGGAATTCGTATCGTGGAGAGATTTGTGACCCTCCCTTTGCTGAGCCCCCAGACCTTCCGAGATCTCCTTGACTGTACGTTCCAGTACTTTGATCTTCTGTTCTTTGTGAAGTGCTATTCACTCTTGGTCCCCGCTCCCCGCCTCCGTGATTGTTTGCTGCTTGCTTTTCGTTTGTCTCCCCCTTACCGTACATTGCAGGCCTAATATTGATAATTTTGCCTCATTTCTTTTTCTTACGTTTTTTCTTGTTGTTTGTATATAATAAAACATAAAAGCCTTTTATTTATCCTCATCTGCCAAATGCTCCGAATCACACCATACTGTTGCGCTGCCGAACCCTTGGGTTGTCGGCTGATAAGCTGTGTATTGATCCGTTCTTGCTATTTCGCATGATTGACCGGCCTTGGTGGTTGTAGGTCTGTAACTGTATTCTTTTTCCAAAATAAAGGTTTAAAAAAAAAATAAAATGATTTCACAAGTTATGTTTACCTGTGCTACCACAGCATCACTATGTCATGGCACATACATTCCTGAAATGTTGTGTAGGCAAAATATTCCTGTTTTTGACAATCAGATGTGCATGCTGTGCATTAACCCCCGAACTGCTGATGTTTTTCTATCCCATTTCTGAGCTCTTCTTTGGATATTTGAGGTTCTTTATGCTTAGTCCTTCATAGCTTTTTGTCCGACATAAGGTATTAACTCCAAATTTGCATCGTTTTCATAATTTTTTCCCAACATCATGAAGATTCTAGGAGTACCCAGTGTTTTTGGATTCCCCTAGAGGGGACAAAAAAATAGTAAAAATATAGCAACATTTTAGTTCTTTGAAGAAAAATGGAAAAAAAAGTCTGCACAAGAAAGTGTCTGTTTTTTTGGGGGGGGGGGGTTGCTAAAAAATGCCATCAACAAACGGTTTGCTGCACTAAAATCACCATCTTCCCAGCTTTCAAAAACACGCCAAGCTAAATAAAAAAATATTTTTTTTACCACAGGTATGGCTGTTTGGTGAGTGTTAAAATCAACTTCCAGTTTCTGAAAAAGAAGCATTCTGAATTTAGCAAGGTATCATTTTTATAGATCTCTCAAGGTTTTCTCAAAGAAATTAACTGTTGAAATAATAATATATTGAAAATGAGTATGAAAAAACATCCCTTTGTAGCAATGTTCTAATCCAATGTCTTGTAGCGATTGAGGATAAGTCCACTAGAACCATCTGTTCATGGGGGTCTATGGGGTTTTTAGGTTGTGCAAGATCCCAAGGTACACAAAGCCAGCTACTTTGGAAGCCAGGAATGAAGACAAATCCAATTGGTAATGTTAGAACTGTCAGCCTTATGCTGGTGTTTCTCCAAACCATTTGCCTTCTTCCTCCATTTTTACTGTTCCTGTGTTTGCTGGCCTTACAGCCCTGTGCTCTTTACCCCTGTTAATCAGTGCTAAAGTGCTCTCTTCTTAAAACATGGTAGAATAGTCTTATACCCAATTGGCATGTTTAAGTTACTTGTTAGTCCCTAGTAAAGAGGCACTACATGTGCCCAGGGCCTGATAATTAAATGCTACTAATAGGCCAGCAGCACTGATTGTGTCATCCACTTAAGTAGTCATTTTAAACTCGACTCAGATCTCCCATTGCAGAGTCTGTGTGTGCAGTTTAAACTGACATTTCGACCTGGCAAGATTAACCTTTTTTCAGGCCCAAACCCTCCTTTTTCTTTACATATACTTCACCCCTAGTGTGTGCCATGGACAACCCAGAGGGCATAGTATTTAAAAGGTAGGACTTGTACTTTTACTTTTTACATGTCCTGGTAGTAACAAACTCTTAAATTAGTTTTTCACTACTGCAGGGCCTATCTCTCCCATAGGATAACATTTGAGTTAACTTATTACATTTTACAAGTGTAATTTACAAATTGGAAGAGATAACCTGTTTCTGTTTCATTTGAAACGCCCTTTTTAGTGGTGAAGTCAGGTGTTTGATCACAATTTACAGAAATGTCACTTTTAGAAAATTTGCATTTTTTTGCCCTTAGCACTTTTGTACCTATAGCCTGGCATGGGACACATGACTGGGTGTAACTGCCTGTTATACTTTGTGATTCCTCCTAGACAGTCACACGACAGAGGGTTTATGTGTGCCTGAGTGGGCCATCATCTGGCAGGATGGGGGCAGAGCTGAGCACAGCCCCGCTTACACCTGAATAGCCAGTGCTCATCTTCACACAAAGCGTCTAATGATACTGCATTGCTACTTTATCCAGTGTGGAGACAGGCCAAGATGGTGTCTCTGTGAAGAGACCGTAGCGGTCTCCCAATCCCTTGCTGCTTGATGACAACTGAGGAAGCGGAGCGGAACCTCAGAGACACCGCACACACCTGTCGAAAGGGATACAGTCTGTGGAGTGCTCACCTGGGTCAAGGAAGCTACTCCGTGGCGACCGGGGCTCGGATGGTCCCGGCAGCACTGGGTGCTTCCTTCACGCGGATTACTTTCTACGCTTAAGCCACTGCCGAGCTTCTGGCTGTGCTCGCGGTACAGCCCGGGTCACTTTTGGCATGGAAAAGCACCAAATTCAAGATGCCCCCAAGTCTGCCAGCTCTGCTCGTGATCAGAGTGGAGAAGTAGGGCAGCTGTCACTACGGGGGTGTGCCCTCCCCAACGCTCCAAGGGACTAAAGACTACTCTCTCCTGCAGAGCTAAGAACTGGGGAGACGTGTGGCGCCACGGCCAGGGTGGTTGACGCTGGAATCTGGGGATCACAGTTTGATTCCCGGCGCCAGCAGCAGATTAGCCCAGCACCATGTGACTCTGGGCAATAGCTTGCTTAATCTTCCCGACAGCCCCCAGCACTTAGAGACCCTTACGGGTGATTGTGCGCTTTACAAATGTGTATTATTATTATTATATAACCCCCCTTAAAGGAATTAAGGGCCTGGAGGCCAATCCCAACAAGAATAATACCAATGAAAATACTGAGGGGGCAGGGGCAAAAGCAGACTCTCCCTTGCAGTAGTAAATTAGTGAGTTCTTCACCCTCATGGCAGCGGCCCCTGGAGGATGACAGAACATCACTAGTGAGGTAGGAGGTGATGGGGGTTAGAGCACCAATATACAACTCAATGTAAAGAACGGAACCCCAATGATGGCGTTAACGTTAAGAGGGACAGGACCAGGCCGGAACAATTGATACACAACCCATGTAAAGAGACTCTTTCAACAGCCCCAGTCCACGAAGACCCAGGGGTAGGACAAGGGCAGAGTGTTACCCAACTGGAGGAAGTGCCTCAGACCATACCAGAGGCTTCATGTCCTCTTTCTTGTAACATGGTAGGGCTAGAGACAAAGGCATTATTAAAGGGGGTCACAAGTCTCAGGTCCCATCGATGAATCCCTAGACCTAGGGGACAAGCTATTTTCCCTGACGGATGACTCTAATACGAGTGCGGCAGTATCTGAGGGGGAGAGTGCGTCTATATCCTCCAGCTCTAACCCTAACATCCAGATGGATAGGCCCGATACGGTAGTCCACAGGAAGAAACATTTGAGGCGAAGCAAAGAGCAGATGTCCCAGTGTCAGGGTAAGGAGAGCATGAAGAAAGAAGGAAGTCTCACTTTGAAGTGGGATTATTCTGCCACGCAAAAAGCATATGACCTTGAGGAGCCGACCTTGAGACTGATATATGACTCGATCAAACAACACTAGGAAGAGACGCAATGAGATGGCAAAAAACCCGCATGGCAACAAAGAAATTACAAGGGGCGGCCAGAAAGGTAGTGAAAGCCTGTACCGAAATTGGTAAGAGGATGACAGTGGTAGAGGAACGTATGGCTGGTTGAGAGAATGCAGTGGCGAAAGGACAAGATCAAACAGAAGCCCAGGGAGCACAAATAGCAGACATGCAATGGAAGCTCAAGGACTATGAAAATCGGTTAAGACGCAATAACCTAAGGATCTTGGGCATAGAAGGCATGGAGGGAGGAGACATCAGAGCCTATGTCTTAAAACTGCTGAAAGGGGCCTTCCCGGAGCTCCAGCAGTGGAACTGGGACATGGAAGTCCAACTGGTACATATCCACCCTCTTTATGCTTAAAAACCCCAGGCAGACTCATTCAAGGGGTATGCAACAACCAAGAGCCATCACAGTTTATTTCAGGATTTTTTTATTGCATGAGGCAGTATACCTTAAAGCTTGTCCGGATTCTAAACGATCATACGAAGGACAGTTATTCTTCACTCAACCTGACTTTTGCCATGTGAACATGGAAAGACGCTGGCGCCTAAGACAGCTGATCCAAACTTGTCAAGCGCAGGGGGCGGAGGCCTATTTGTTAAATCCAGCCCATTTGAAAATAATTTACAACAGCAAAGTAAGAGTATTCATATCTGAAATTAAGGCAAAGGAATATCTGGACAAAATATGGAAATAGAGACAGAACAAGAGTAATGAAATCAAATTTGTCATTTGTATGATGAAGGGATAAAATGGGGTGGGGAAGATAGGCTTTGCCTAGACACTACTAGACACAAGAGTAGGTTATTGATGTGGGTATTGAGCAGTGGGGGGACACAGCTGAAGAAATTAAATCTTCATTCTCAAGGAATACTTACTAATAAAAAAAAGAACTTGGCACAGAAGCTGAAAATATGAGAAGACATCTTTATTAAATTTAATAAGTGAGGCCACATCACACAGAAGCCGTAGCAACTGAATGAGGTAGTCTGAAGAGTACAGAAAACAGAAGCCTTTTATATGCTTAGGGTTACAAACTTCAGCATATAAGTAAGGGGCAGTCCTAGCTTTTGCAAGCATGAAAAATGCATAACATTCCTACTTACACAAGCCGGACAAACCCATAATAAAAGGACCACAATTAATATCATAAACAGACCATAAAAGAAGGAACAGAAACAGATAGAAGTAGGATAAGGCATGTTTGTGTGCAGTACAACTTTATGATGTCCTGTGCTCTGATCCTTAATCTTGATCAGCTAAAGGGCAGGAACTGGTTTAACAAGGTCAGCTTCAGGCAACAGGGTCAGTTCACTCAGGTCAAACAGGAGTCAGCACGAGCTCGAGCTAAGGTGTAAATGCCCTTAAAAGACTAGTTCAGCCACAATCATCGGCCTATGTGAGAGCAACCACAAAATGGCTGCCATACACAAAATGGAACCCACGGGTTCAGAATTCACAGAACCTCAGCCCTCCTTTTGCCCTTACATAGGCAATCACTCAGTCTGTGTCTGAACCAATATCAATATTATCCGTTATTCCCTTCACTAAGGCATTTTTACTCGAGTTATCTTTCATGGTACGCAAGGGATAGACTTCGTTGGCATAAATAAACATCGTCTGATATGCCCATACAGACCCATTGTAACTAAATGACAGAACCAAATAGGGAATACCTCTATCTGTAGTATGTGGCATAAGACCACACACCCAACAATTAGTGGTGTTCATTACTAACTGGTGTTGATGCAGAAGCTGTACAAAGGAATTATTAGTAAACTCTGACCTCCTAACCAGTTCATGTTCAGGTAAAATATGGAAAGAATGCGAAGAAGTAGTAGTAGGAAGAGACATAGGTTGGGAGGTGGGTACAGATGTCAATTGGGTAGCAAAAACAATCCAACCCACAAAAGACAACGTCATGCTTAAAAATACTAGAAAACATGTTATTAAGAACATATGGACAACAGGAGAAAGTAATGACCACTATTACAAACAAAAGTATCATTTTTCACAACTCTAAGCAGAAAGCAAATCCTAAAATGATCTAGTAACATTTTTTATGGCTCCTATGCATTTCAGTAACTTATCATATGTTCAGGTGAAACAGTGGTGATCCTTATTAATGCTCTCAGATGAAAAGGGATACTCTTTCACAGAAAATGGACTTTATTCTGCTTTTACTAAACAGAATACTACTTTAAAACAATGCCAACAAAACAGCAAAAATTAGTCTCCTAACACCCATTTTATGCAATCGCACGGAAAATACCCAGAGTCCGTCCAAGCCTCTCCGGCAGGCATCTATTGTTCATCAAATCCTCTTGTGTTGTTTTCTTCCGCATGGGCCTCTTCATTCAGGTCTTTCATGAAAATGGTCCTTCTCAGTATCCGTTGGAGTGCCCTCCTGGCAAACACTCGCAGTTTATTTGAAAGTCTCAATGTCTCATGGCAGTGCACCAATATCTCTCCTCTGCGGCAGGCACTACAGATAGTGTGCTCTCCATTGATCATGGGCACAGATCATCTCATGCAGACCCAAGTACTATTAATCAGCAAAGAGCAACAGGCTTTCATACTCAGCAACACTTTCAGACTCCAACACTCGCTTTTCAGTGTCAGAGGATGCTCGGGCTGCTCTTCCATTTAATCATAGGTACCACAATGTAGTGCTTTTTTCCAATCCTGGATCCTCTGGTGCACTGCCTTTCCGTTGGAGCACAGAAAAGGGTGTGTGTGGCCAAAACTCAGGCCAAGGGGCTCAAGGGACTGCACACTGTCAGAGGTTACCAGCACATGACAGGTCGCTCTTTTGCACTGAAACTCTGGTTCTGTGGCAAAATCAGCTCCTCCTTCTTTTCTGATGTTCAACGCCTTCTGATGAAGCAAGTACAATATGTTGGAGATATCACTGATGACACGCTGGCGATCACTGTCTGGGTGCTGGGACTGTCACTGATGGGAATTAGCTTTTCATCAAAGGTCCGCAGGTTATTATGACTTAATCCCGCAGAACCTAGTGACGTAGGAAATGGGACACATTTATTAGTTACCTTCAATTTAGTAAAAAAAAAAAACAGTTTGTCTTTAACAAGAGGATTGCAAGCAGGTGGTCTGCAATCTGCGAGGGAGTGGCCATACGCCATGAGACAATTCTGGTCTAGAACACACTGTCATTCTCAAAATCGATACAAAGACAAAGGCAGTAGGCAAAACAGTGCCTCTAATTTCTTCAATTAATTTCCATGTGAGAGCATATCCTCTACCATCTAAAGGTAGATAGCGACATAGGGATTCTATCTGAATGGATGTCCTCACGCATGATGACATCGTCTAATGGGGTAAACACATTTTTTCTCTCAATGATTAAGTCTAGGTGTTCCTAAATTCCTTATCTAGAACATCTCAAAAGAGAAATCACATGATACAGATTATCAGGGACATGTAGATACCTCCCTTTTAATAACTGTGCATCAAGTGCACTATGCAATGCACAGGATAATGATCAAAATGTGGAAACTTGTCTTATAATAGCATTGAGTCAGTTAACCAGTCCATCACTACCATGACGGTCAGACTGGAAAACATCGAGGTAGGCCTAAAGAAAATTCTTAAAAACCAGTCTAGTTATACAAAAGGGATTTATACATAATATGGGGGTCTCTGGTAGATTACTGCAATCTGGAAGTGTGAACCTAATACAATAATAATAATAAAAGAAGGCTAATTGGTGAAAGGAATATGGAAAAGGGAAAATGGGACTAGGACACAGCTAACATCCCCAATTACTAGGGACGATACAACATCAATCAGGGGAGAAGTGAGGAAAGAAAAATTTATAGGAAGAACAAGAAATTACTTGGGTGATAGTCAGGCATGTGACACAACACCAAGAGTGGGGGTGATACATAAAAATCAAAATAGTTCACGAACGTTAGCTCTACCGCTGGCCGCTACACCATATACGGTAATCTCAGCTAATGTTCCAGTTCCTTTTTCAGGGAAAAAAAATGAAACCTTGTTTCCTTTATGGTACAAGGCCATACACTATTCAGGAAGCAGAACAAAACTGACTAATGTAATATAAAAATTGGGTCACCATGCACAAAAGTCACAGATCTATAATTTATCCTTACGTCCAATTCAGGATACATAAATTTAGTGCTGCCTGTTCCTTACAGGAAAGGGGGTAGTAATGTGACTGTAGGTGAAACCTTGTTTCCTGCATATCTTTTTTATTTTTGTTCAAATACTATTATAGCCAAATTTGACATGCACTGGTGAAGTGTTGTCTGTCTTGCTCACAGGATGAAAAAATATCATATTTGTGAAATTTAGAGCAAATTCACCCAGCTGTTGTACAGGATACACATCGTCATGTATATCCCTTCACAACACAGGTCAACTTGTAATAGTATCATAAGCAGCAACATAAAACAAAAAACATGAAAAAAACGCACAAAGCGGGCATGTCAAGCCATCAGATATACTTGCTGTATATCAAGCACAAAAAAGCATAGACAAAACAATAGCATATATAAATGAGCGGTAACGCATAACACCGTGTCAGGTTTAAAATCCTTACCCTCCTTTTTGACAGTAGATCACCAATTAGTGGATATCTGCTGTCAAATACAACTTTCAGACACACAGAACCAGCAAGAACAATTCATGATAGAACCAAATACACAAACATGAAAAACGCATGGACATTTCTTTCCAAAGGAGTTACGCAAAAACACATCTCATTTCAACCAACCAAACTGACGTGTCTTGTCAGCCTTAAAATCACCCAGAACAATCCATGAATGATCTGCGGGCAGAAGCAGAAAAAAAAAAACACAACACACAAAAGAGAGACATTTTTCAAAACAAACAAATATCCTCTATAACTTGTAATCAGAAGACCAAGCATGATACATATTAACAGACACAAAAATAAATTTCAATTACTTAACTGTTACCATCTTGTCGGTCAGCTTGCAACATTAAGCTAAAACTAAAATTCTGTCGCTGACACTCCATGTTAGCTTTGTGCCACAATTTTCACTTTGAGAAATAATTCTTAATTGGCAAATCGTTCTCACTTAGGCATGTAGCCTTCAAAATTTGAATAAAGAGCTTCATCTTATTTTCTGTCTAAAACTTAATGCAATGCCTCATTTTCTGTCAAATAAAAGCAACTAGCAGACATCATTTTTTCAGAGCAGAAATACAAATGTATCATTTCTGCAGAGCATTTAGCATGATGTGGGGACTTTCAAAGAAACCTTTTTCATATTTTCCCCTTGGAATTAAGTTCTTTAATTTTGTGGAGAAACCAGAAACCCTTCCTTTTAGAGGCTTGTTTAGCAAGGTCATTCTGCATTTCACAGAGACAAGGCCCTAATTTAAAAGGTCACAAATGTCAACATGACAGCCTCCTTCCATTGTTTACAGGGAAACTAAAGATAACACCTCAGCGGGATTCGAGCCAGCCTCTGCAGCTGTCCTAGCCCCCAGCTTCTGCTCACTAAGAAGTTTGTCAAAGACAAAAGGCCTTCCGGATTCCTCCTAACCTGCAATAATTCACTCTATTTAAAACACATGTTATATATATATTACTCCTGTTAGGGGCTATAATTTATTTCTATACTTATAATATTAAAACATTTACTGTGAATAATTCGCAGAACATAATAACACACATACCAGTTTTTAGAACAAATGCTTGTTGCAATGGTACTTATTTTATCAACCTTAAATGAATCTCACTGGGCCATTTAAAAGCAAACCCCAAATGGGGACAGCCTGCAAATTTGTTTTATACTTAAATGTATGCATTTACTGAAGCCTAAAGCACTTTAAAGCTATCATAAATGGCAAAAATACCCAAATTCGACTTTGATATTTGGGCACTTAAAAATAAATATCCTATAAGTATGTTACATATTAATCATCCTCACAATGTTCTTTACACATTACAGATATTAGACATTAGACATAGCTCATGTAAATCCTTAGAAAAATGAGTTTTTTACGCCTGTGCTAAGAGAGATGTAAGCATGGGCGTAAAATCCGTTCCGCTCGCGGATTTTGCGGATTTTCGGCAAATTCGCAATCCGCGAACTTGCCGAAAATTCGTAAATCCGTGCGAAGCGGATTTTTTGCTTGGTCGCACTTGCCAACTAGAATACTATACAATTTCGCGGGAGTAAACACTTGCAAACATGTAGATGCGGCGGGCAGCGACAATCTCGCAATTGCGAGATTGCAAAATTTGCAATTTCGCACAAGAAATCCACCAGCAGGCAGCATAAACCTTGAAAATCATGATGTTTATCAGAATAACTCCTCAGGTTGACATTTGCCTGCACTTTTTTTTTGCTTTTTGCAAGGAATCCATTTTGGGGGGGGTGGGAGGAAGGAAGTGCCTCACAGGGTCCAACTTCCTGTTCCTGTCCAGTAGGCTCCTCCCAGTGCTTTCTTCATGTGCTGGTCACTTTGATTTGGATCTTGACCTGGAAGGATTACTTTTTGTGGATGCCGCAGGATATTTGGATTTTTGCAAAACTGAAAGCACTCAGCAGGTGCAA
The DNA here is from genome assembly GCF_964261635.1 of Lissotriton helveticus. NCBI lineage: Eukaryota > Metazoa > Chordata > Amphibia > Caudata > Salamandridae > Lissotriton > Lissotriton helveticus. The sequence continues at coordinate 1,143,249,718 of NC_136063.1, read as the reverse complement.
AAGTTCAATCTTATCATTAGTAACCATTGCCTGTAGTGCCTGGAAGGATTACTTTTTGTGGATACTGCTGGATATTTGGATTTTTGCAAAACTGAAAGCACTCAGCAGGTGCAAAGTTCAATCTTATCATTAGTAACCATTCCCTGTAGTGCTTCCTGAGGGGCCCCTTCAGAGTTCAATTGCCTACTTGCAACTATTCTATGACCCTGCTCTGACCCTCACAGCAGGCTCAGAGAATAGCTACAAGTATACAACAAAGGTCCTGTTAAAAAAATTACACTGCAACAGAAAGCAATTACAGATAAGGAAGCAGGTGCCAGCCTGGAAGTTCAAATTCAGTGACACATTAATCAGCCCCTAATTCATTCATGTCAGTTGAGGCAGGGCAGGTGTGCTTTTCCCCCCATAATCTACAGTGATGAACTAGAGGGTGGCATGGGTGAGCCAGAGGGTGGCATGGGTGAGCCAGAGGGTGGCAGTGGTGAAACAGAGGGTGGCAGTGGTGAAACAGAGGGTGCTGTGATGAACCAGACATAGAAACAACATGGTCGCGACCGTTGCTACCCGACAAGTAAGTTCGCGTTTGTGAACTGGTAAAAAACCCTTGCGAAATGGCAGAAACACTTGCGAACACAAAAAAAAGGAATCCGCAAAATTTGCGAGAGTTTGCGGATTTTGCGGATTGCGAATCCATAAATACGCAATTTCGCGGATTGCCAATTCGCAAAATCCGCCCATGCTTAGTGGGATGTCATATGCTAATGTCCTCATTATGCAGTGCAACACAACTCAAAATAAATTATAATGCTAGGAGGTCACTGTATGAGCATTAAGCTTCATGAATAGTAAAAAACGAATTTTGTAGCACTTAATTTTAATAATTATTTTTCATAATTTAATAATTATTTTTAATAAACCCAATCATTTTTGATAATACCACATATAAAAGCAAGCTGCATCCCTTATTTCAGACATAAACATAAAGGGGTGAAACACTCAGGACACAATACGGCGCGCTTTAGCCATGCATTTCATAAATAGCGCCAACGCTATTCACTTACAGAAATTGCACTAATGGGAAAACCACATAGACATTTAAACACACATTTAACCCACAAACCAATACTCAGAACAAAAACAAAGGACAGCCCACAGACTGTACTTAAACCAAACAATTTGTAAATACTAGTTGTAAGTCATATTTACAAGAAACGCTTTTCAATTGTGTTTCAAAAGACTGCAAAAATAGCCCAACAGACTGATGTATGTCCAAGAAGCGAAAATACACTCAATTCACTAGCTTTGGCTAGCAGAACACCCAAAAAAATCGCTCTGCATATCTTCTTTCATAACATTGCGCAGAACAAAGGATCCTTATATGTATTATGTCATATTTTAATTCCCTGGGGATACAAAATCACCAAGGAAGAAATATGTTTGTAAATCTAAACCTATTTAGATATTCCCTCTAGGGAAGCCGGCTAATTTACTTCATATCACACTATGGTACCTTCCAAATAAAGCCACACATTCTTCGTATGTGAGCTTTTAAACAGGCATGCCAAAAAATATTGCAAAATATACAATATTATAATCAATGTAGTGCTTAATGTACTTTTCGTACGTGCACCGTTCAACTAATCCAAATAGAGAAAATTCTCCACATTACCTGTTCTACACAAATTGCAATTCGCATATACAAACCTATACAAATCCAAAGTTGGCCAACAAAAATTCCAAAGTTCCAAAGTTACAGTCCTAAATTTGCTAAGACCAGGCATCTTATAGCTCACTAATCTAGCTTCAAACTTCAAGGGGTTATCAAAAACGATATACTCGCAAATATATGAGACCCTCGGCTTTGGTAATTGCAATAACCAAATCAAAACCAAGAAACCAAACAAAGTCGTGGGAGCGACCCACTTGTATTTCTTATTTTTACTAATCAAAAGGTTATCCAAATTCTAACTGTCAAGTTCTACATGACCTAACGGTCTTTTTTAGAATACTCACGCCAAAAAGGTTCTCAGTCAGGAGTGACATCATATGGAGGATCAAAATCAAGAAGATCAGAAATGTACTGGGCTGCAGAAACGAAGAATCTCCAGAATCCCTGTGCACAGAGTACCTCCTTAGTAGAATCCTGTTCTGTCCTCCTCAGTAGATTTCAGACCTCTGACAAGATCACTCCCACAGATAGTCACTTCTCTGATGAAGCCCACGTTGACCGCGCCATTTGAAGAAATGTAGTATTCATTCTCAGGGAATACTTACTAATAGAAAAAAGAACTTGGCACAGAAGCTGAAAATAAGAAAGACATCTTTATTAAATATAATAAGTGAGGCCACGTCACACAGAAGCCGTAGCAACTGAATGAGGTAGTCTGAAGAGTACAGAAAACAGAAGGCTTTTATATGCTTAGGGTTACAAACTTCAGCATACAAGTAAGGGGCAGTCCTAGCTTTTGCAAGCATGCAAAATGCCTAACATTCCTTCTTACACAAGCTGGACAAACCCATTAATAAAAAGACCACAACCCATATCATAAACAGACCATAAAAGAAGGAACAGAAACAGATAGAAGTAGGATATGGCATGTTTGTGTGCAGTAAAACTTTATGATGTCCTGTGCTCTGATCCTTAATCTTGATCAGCTAAAGGGCAGGAACTGGTTTAACAAGGTCAGCTTCAGGCAACAGGGTCAGTTCACTCAGGTCAAACAGGAGTCAGCATGAACTCGAGCTAAGGTGTACATGTCCTTAAAAGACTAGTTCAGCCACAATCATCGGCCTATGTGAGGGCAACCACAAAATGGCTGCCATACACAAAATGGAACCCACGGGTTCAGAATTCACAGAACCTCATGCCTCCAGTTTTCATCTTGGAGAGGAGAATGGCCTCACCATCAAGTCCCTCCTCCCCTTGCTTGTCCCACACTGATACCAAAATATCCTCTCCTTCTCTGTGGGAATAAAATCGCCTGTATCCGCTGGTCCTTTGAGAGATTCAACCAAACACCCTTGTCAGTGAGGAGCGGGCTTTAGCCAGTGAAGCAAATGCTTGCAACTACTGGCCAATTTCCAGGATAAAGTCACCAAATAAACACCCTTGGTTATTCCATCCAACTTCAGAATTATCCAAGTGAATGAATGTGTGAATATCATTTGTAAAGCACACCGCTGCTTCCCAAGAAGCGTTCCGATACAGAGAAAATCCCCCCATTTTGGATAAATTCTCAACAAAAGTCTTTTTTTTTTCTCGTCAGACAGACTAGCATTACCCAGCATAAATACTGCCCTTTGGTCCATCTTTATATTACTTCTGGGTTCAGTGTCTCCCCCATATTTTTAGCTTGGTCCGGTTGGCACAAATGTTTTGTCAATGGACCCATGGTATCCAACATTGTATCCTTGCATGATGACCAGGCTTTAACCAGACCCCTTCTGGGATATTTACCACCTACACTTGAAATATAAACTATTTTAGTGCCCACAGTTAGGCAGACTGTTGCATTATCTGAAATAAAAGGTCTTGTCCATTCTGCCTTTTGTTGTCAATTGCAATTCTGATTCTCAACTTTACATGCTCATTGCGGGCATGGCTAGCAGCCAAGCATGGTGGCTGCCTTTTAGTGGAGCTCTGGACCTTGGCTGGCATAATCCTGACTTGCATGCCCTAAACATTGCGGAACCATCATAAAAGTGGGAGGATACGGTGCGGGGAAAGCGGAGACGGTTCGGTGCAGCTATGGAGTTGGAGCAACGTGCACAGCTGGAGTTATGCACCTGGAAGCCTGGTGACACTGCGGAATATTGAGCGTGAAGGGCCGAATGGTAACGAAGACAAAGGAGCACTCATGAGGTGATGCGACTGTGGCCGTGGCCATGGCTAGACGATAAGGCGGCGAGATCAAGATTGCCTTGCCGCCAAGAGGAAATATAAGGTGGCGTGGTGGCGGGTGCCGGGAAGAAGGCACCACGTGGGATGCAGCAAGCCCAGCAGCTACTCGAGGCTGGGGATGTGGAGCGGCCTATCCTCTGGTACCGAGGGAGAAACGTGTCAGTGAAGCGCTAGCCGGCGCGCCTCTCGGGTGGTCCCGGCGCTCAGCTGAACTATAACCTGAAGGTGTGGGCGACAAGGGAAGTGGGACCAAGCACACGCACTGAGCCCTGATTGCGGGTGTATAATGTGCCCTGATTGAGCCGCGCTGGGCGATGTGAAGCAAATGGTGGCAGGGAGAGCCTGACAGTGTCTGTGGCCGGTACTGGATTGCCTGGGGGAGAGTGGTGAGCGCCATCCCCCCTGTGGCACTGCTGAAGTGCACACAAATTGATCAACAACCAAGGCTTTGTTGGAGGCGGCTTCAGTGGGGCCGCTGACAGGGGCAAGAGTCCTATGTGCGCAGCTGTGGTGGGACAGGTGGTGAATGACCTGCAGTGAACACTAGTGAGCCCGCGCGGCACGAGCTCCCACTGGGCTGCCGGGCCCCGCCCCGTCTCTGACGACTACTGGAGGGGGCGCAGAATGTACATGAGGAAGCGGTAAAGGAGCTGGAGCTCTGGGGGTAGATACCATGTGGCAGCTGTGGATAAACGGAGGCTCCACGACCTGTGGCGCGATAGAATGGCTGCAATGTACGATATACCTCACAGTGGGAGATGGAACACAAGACGGTAGACTGAGTGACTCTGTGTGGTGTGCGCCAGGACAGAGAGCAGTGTCAATAGAGTACAGGAGTTGTGTCCGGTGCTGGAGAGGCGCATTGGTGATCCCAGAGAATGACGCACTGTAAATTGGGCCCCTTCCACTTGTGCTGTCGGCTGTTGGAGTGAACTGCAGGATGGTGGGTAAGGGAGTGAAGCAGCAAGACCAAGGCGACCAGGACTCTGTACAAGACACGGCGGCCCTTGCGACTCACAAACCAGGGATGGCGAGGAACTCAAAGGCAGTGGCACCTGCACCTGCACCTGTTGATAAGCTGGATCTTCTCCTGCAAGAAGTACGTGAATCAAGGAAGGCGATAGAACTCCAAATTGGTACTCTAACTACAGACCTTAACTTACTCAGAGTGGACCACGCTAAACTAGCAGATAAAGTGAAAGATAATGCAGTGGCATTGGTGGAGATGGTCCCGTGTCAGTCGCAAGCTGACACCAAGATCGCACAACTACAAGACCACGTGGCTACCCTACTTGACAGGGTGGAAGACGCAGAAGGAAGGGCCAGATGTAATAAAATCTACGTCATTGGACTGCCTGAGAAAAGTGAAGGAAATCATGCGACTACATACATGGAGCAATGGTCCCGAGACCATGTCACCAGTGAAGGACTTTCCACACAATATTGCATAGAGAGAGCACGCAGGATACCTACTGGCCGTCCGGAACCAGGAGCTCCGCCTCAGCCTCTAATTGTGAAACTACTGAACTTCAGAAACAGGGACATTCTTCTACAAAGAGCCCGTGAGTCCTTTCCGATAAATTTTGAGAATACAAAAATCTCTTTATACCCAGACTACACGATGTTGGTCCAAAGACAGCGCTCCTCCTACATGGCGATAAAGAAGAGGCTTCGAGACTTAGACCTGGCATATGCACTGCTATTTTGCAGCTGCAGCGTCGTAAAGCACAGATAGTATACTTACAGGAGTCTCATATGGTCAGTGGTGAGGTGGCGAAGCTACGTAAGAAATGGAGAGGGCAGATTTTTTCCACCTCTTACTCCAGCTATGCAAGTGGGACCACCATTTGGATATGGCATGGCGTACCATTTACAGCCTTGGAGCAGAGGGTTGACAAACAAGGGCGATACATATTTGTAAAGGGTACACTAGTTGGGCAATCTGTAATATTGGGCACGGTGTATGCTCCGAATTTTGAGCAAGATAAGTACTGGGACATAGTGAGCAGGGCACTGGCGGGATGGGAGTCGCAGCCACGGCTACTGGGGGAGACTGCAATGCGGTAATGGACGTGGCCCTAGATAGGTCGCATCTGCCGTTACATGGAGCGGGTGTATTCAAACAAGCTGAGGCCTTGTGAAGATGGGCGCAAGGGTGGGAGTTATGCAATGTCTGGAGAATGAGGCACCCTACGCACAGGGAATACTCCTATTATTCTGCAGTGCATGACCTGCACACCAGAATAGGCAGGATATACTGCTCAGCCAGGATAGCAATGCAATCGCTTAATGCCACATACCTACCCAAAATCTTTTCTGATCATAACCCACTGGAGAAAACAATAGCATGGGGGAGGGTGCCCACGCCGGTTCCCACATGGCGATTGTGGCCGCAGCTGCTGGAAGACTCAGTATTCCGGAATGACCTCTCAGAGACCATTGAACATTATTTTGCAGAGAATAGTAACACAGCCACAAACAGACTCATAGAGTGGGAAGCTTTTAAGCCAGTAATTCGGGGGGAAGCGATAAGCATGACAGTGGACGCCCGACAGGAACTCCATAAGGCTTTTATAGAGGTGGAGGACAAAATAGGTAAATTGGAGCAGGAGGCAGTGACAGATGATGACCAGCAGAGCCCACTGCAAGAGGCGGGAATAAAACATGCAGAACTACTGGAGTCTCTGCGGGTCATAGACTATCAAGCACACACGAGGACTGCGCACGCTGAAGCAGATAGGTCTGGGGCACCACTTGCTAAATTAATCCGTGACCCCCCCCCCCCACGGTGGTTATACATGAAGTTGCAACTGTAGATGGAACAACAGTTCATACACAGGCGAATATCAACACGACCTTTAGACACTATTACACCGTATTATACAGTGCAACAGACAGTACCACGGTCTCTCAAACAGAAGCCTTCCTCTCTCAGCTGACGTGCCCACGACTCACCGCTGCAGCTCAGAAAACTCTCACAGGGCCCATTACCCAATCCGAGATTAAGGTGGCCAGGAAGGGACTTCCATGGAACAAAACCCCTGGCATAGATGGGCTCCCTATAGAATTCTATAGTACGTACGCAGAATCCCTAGTACCTCAATTGGAGGTGTTATATAAAACCGCGTGGGAGAGGGATCTTTACCAACACAATGGTGCAAGCGTTAGTAATATCCCTTCTGAAGACTGGACGAGATCCCACGGATATGGCCAACTACTGACCGCTGTCCCTCCTGAGCACGGAATACAAAATCCTGAGCAAGGTACTGGTAAATAGACTGTTACCATCCCTGTCCAGATTAATTCACGTTGACCAAACCGGGTTCTTGCCATCCCGTAGTACATCGTTAAATATTAGAAAGTTACACCATGTAACGACAGAAGCCCCCGAGCCGGTAGCCACATGTGGGTTGTCTTTCTTTAGATTTAAGACAACACTTTGATTCCATTAATTGGGAATATATGTTTCAGGCGCTGGCAAGATTTGGGATCCCAGAGGGGTACATTGCTTCGTTGCGTCTGCTATATAAGGCCCCTACGGCATGGGCAACACTGGTAACCACATCTCAGAGGAATACTACATACATAAAAGGACGAGACAGGGCTGCCCCTTATTGCCTCTTATTTTCATACTGGCACTGGAACCATTAGCCATATCACTGATGACAGAATTTTCAGAATGGGGCATACAGTTGGGAAATGCATTACACTTGTTTTCTGCATATGCGGATGACATCATTTTATATATACGGGACCTTAATATGCCACTTGCCTCAATATATGACATGTTCCGTCGCTTTGAACTTATGCCTGGCTTGGCTATCAATGTTGGGAAGTCGCATGCTTTCTTTTTCACAGAACATACAGACACAGAAAGAATAGAATTTGGGAACGCCCAACTGGTTCTTGCCCCGACTACTTTTAAAGACCTAGGCATACAAATGTATAGGACGCATGAAGATATGCTAGATGGTAATTTGCACAAAGCAATACGGGCTCTGCGGTCCAGTATAGTATTCTGGACGGCATTGCCATTAGCTGTTATGGGGAGGGTGGCTCTGGCAAAAATGGTGGTGCTGCCGAGACTCTTGTACTATTTGACTAACTTACCAGTAATTGTACCGCAAGCCATGTTCAAACTACTAAACACGATGCTTACTGAACTCATTTGGGGGAATGGTAGAAGGCGGATAAGCTTGAAAAAGCTGCAAATAGGCACACAAATGGGAGGTTTGGGTGTCCCAGACTTGCGAGCCTATTACTATGTAAGCCAATTGCAATGGCTGTCATATTGGATGGCGGGACGTAACCTACAAGAAATAGGACTCACAGAGATGGACATTGATCATGGTATGCTACATATACTATTATTACCTGGTAGCAAGCCCCCGAGAGATCTCCCCCCACTATTGGCCACAGCGCTCCGATGTTGGAAGGCGGCGCTACAATACGCACACACACCACCGGCATAGGCGGGCAACATGCCACTATTGGGGATCTCATTACCGGGAGGCAAAATCACAACACACAAGCTAAAGCCCTGGTTAGAAGTGGGGGTTACTACGGTGTTGGATCTGTTTGGGGATGGAGTATTACTGGACCATGACACCTTTGTCAATGAAACTGGAGTCCCGGCACATTTATACATATTACACGCTGCACTGATGAGATACATAAAAAAGCACTGGGCGCCGCAAAGACAGGAACCCTCCACCAACTACCTGGTCAAGATGGTATATTATATTGGAAGAGGCAGGCACCTTACCAGATGGCTCTATACAGGGATTAGTTCGCATATAAGAACCGTTCTAGATACTCTAAAGACTGCATGGGTAGGGGACGTAGGCAGGGACATAACAGATAAAGAATGGGAGAGGATATTGGAACACCCAAGAAAGGTATCGAGGAACACAAAATTCAAATATATACAGACAATGGTATTGCATAGAGCCTATCTTACCCCCCATAAATTGGATAGAAGGTTTCCCCAAACTCAGCACTATTGCCCGAGATGCTTATTGGAGGGAGCGCACCTACTCCACATGTTATGGACCTGCCCAAAAGTGTGGGGATACTGGGACACTGTAAGGCAAAGAACAGGGGAAGCGGCAAACCGGGAGCTGCAGAACACAGTGGAAAAATGCATTTTAGGACTTGACAAACAAGTGTCCAAACATAAAGTGCAATACCGCTATATAAACCTAGCACTCATCTTAGCCATACGTAATATAACTATGCAATGGAAATCGCGAAAGCCCTCAGATGTACTAACCTGGGACACGGAATTACTGAGATGGGGCACTGCTGAGAGTGCGGCATTGCGCAGAGAAGAAATAAGGGGCCCGCGAAAAACTCCAATTGCAATGGAATGGGGTGGGATGGGATGCTGGAGGCCCTAAAATCGACAGATGTAGATTGAGACCCAAAGCAGGCTAAACAACTGACCGTAGAGAAGGGTAACTAAGTCTAATTGAATATGCAGAAGACAGGGAGATGTATTGTATGCACATATAGATTGGACATGAATGTAGACCGGAAGATTCAACAGGCGACAGATACAGCCGTATGTGTGAGACTGGGGTGGGATGGGAGGGAAGAATTGGGGATTGTTCTTTTTTGTATTAACGTGATAAATAAACACCATCGACTGGGAGGGATGTCCCAAAAGAATTATAACTTGCTATAATTGTTGTGTAGACCGATTATGTGTAGTAACTTTATAGTAAGACGGTGTTGTTTCATATGTACAATTGTTATAAAGAAATGACTATGGATGCTACCAATATGTAACGTGATGGTGGGACATATAAAGCTTAAAAGAAAACTTAATAAAGTATGTTTAAAAAAAAACTTTACATGCTCATCCAACAAGGCAGAAGAAGCCACTCAGTGGAATGCAGGTGTTGGAACAATCCTACGTCAAAGCATGGGGTAACCCTCTACACCCAAACCACTGTTTGAATTTTACCTGCTAATTTTAGTTTCCTAGGGGACTGGTGGTATCAGCAGCATAATAAGCAACATCCTAATACAAATCTCCTGTAAACTAATCATTCACTTCCTCATATGGTCTTTTACATGGCCCACACAAGGTACCCACATAGGGACTTTTCATAGGGACAGTGAGCCCAGTTTTAAAGGAGGCGGAGACCCCCTTCTAAACTGATTTTGACACAGACTTATCCAGAAAATCATAAAAAATGTTTTAACGCCCCCTCTTCTTCATAATCCTTGTTAGAAGTGCTGTCATTACTCTCATTCATAATGAATGTACATGTAATTGAATCCCCACAATATATTTGCACCTGGATTTACTTTTGAACATCCAGTGTTTTAAGCATTGTTTTTCAACATAATACAATTAAACTTTTAACAATTACTTCGTGATATTTTCTTAAACATTTGAAAGTTTTGTAATTACTCAGTTGTTAGAACAAAACATGACACATCGAAACTAGGGCTTAAACACTTAAACTTCTGAGTAAAAAGCTTAACGCTTAGTGAATGAGACAGTGCAAGCCTTAAAATATCGCTTACTAGATTTTATGGAAAATTGTAACTCTTCATACCAAGCAAGAGACGCTTGAGGTAAAAAACATGAGTGCTTCGTTATCAGAAGCCAAGCAGGTTCTCTGAAAGAGCCATCCGGCTCGAGAAAATAATACATGCTCGCTGTGCTAACATGCTTCGAAACAAACAAAGTTTTCACAAACAAACGTGGCCATCTGCAGAGCTCATAAGCCAAACAAAGTCTATTGGTAGGCAGGGCCCTTGGAATTATGTGATAGGGCAACCCCCCTATAGATTAACTGCATAATCCATCATTTGCTGCATAATCTGCAGATTTTAACAAAAAATGTATTTCTAGCTCAAACCGGTCAAAATTTACAAAAAACAGTGACACGTGTGTCCGTGCAGTGTAAGCCCCTTTACAAAGGTAGACTGGTCACGTTTCTGTAGCTTATTGCTGTGTGGGACATAGCGGCTCCTGGAGGGAGTGCTGCGGGGCAGTGACGCAGGACAGGCAGGGGGGTAGTAAAGCCAGGATCATGGCCTAATGGAGGTAAGTATACAAATAAATAAATAAAACGAATTTCATTGGATGGATGTTCTTAATGTTGTTTCTTCCTGCGCAGGAGAGAAGTATCATGGGAAATATAGCTCATTTAAATTCAATAAAAGGCAAGCATACGAGATTTAAAATATGAGCCTCCTGTCTTGCAATAAAATTGTTTCTAACTCTAATGGATCTAAAGTTACTAAAACAATGCACCGGCTCCTCATCACCAGAATTGCTTCCAGCTGCCGCAGGGGGAGGCGTGGTGATCGCACTATAAAGCGCTGCCTATACCCCCGCGGCGCGGGACGTGTACGGGCGCGCCGGGCCAATCCCGGGCCAAGGGCGGGCCCGTCTGAGCCCTTCTGAGACTGTAAGAGACTGGACTGGGCCACCCCTCTGATAACTCGGGTATAGTGAGTTCCCTTGTGACTATTTGAGACCTGTCTATCCGATGATGTTCAATACAGTCTGCTGAGGGGTTTAGTACGTGTATAGACTGCTGCCATTGATGAATTGTAAAGAGTGTGTATATTTTGCCAGAACCCCTAACATTTTTCGTTCCTTTCGAGTAATTATGGTTATTGTACGAGCATGTGGGAGAGCCCGCCCCCGCTCGCAAGACCAAATAGTCAATATAAAGCCTCTGCACATACACCTATTACCAAACCAACAGCTATTGATAAAATGATGCGGCATGCGATAGGAGCTGTCTCACACGAGATAGAACGCACAGAGCGCCGGCTCTCCCTGACACCGATAATTCCAAGCCCCTCCATGGTCTTGGAATCAGGAGTATCTGACCAGTCAAAGACAGTAAATCTGTTGAATACTCCTGATTTAATGCCAGGTATGGAAAGGGCAACCTCTGCAACTGTTGATAAATCTGACACGGGGGGCAAAACAGGAAAGGTGGACAGAAGAAACAGAAAGCCCACAAGGGGGGAAGCAAGCAAACCCTTCCTCAGAAAAACAATATGGGCTATAGTTTATCGGTCGAAGGCGGGGTTGGGGGCCTCTGAAGCAATAATGAACTGAACTCTTGTATACCTTCTATCTTGTATGACCTCAGGACACCCCCCACACCGCACGGCGGTGCCCCTCGCTGCTGCTCGTTCTCCCTGCCACGGTGGTTGGCCCGTTTTTGTGCTCACTGTAATTCCACCTGTATTTGTGTGTTAACTTTATATTTGTATTTTTCTCCTGTTCCTGTGTTTTAACTGCTGCCTTTCTTTTTTGTGCGATATTAGCGTGCCTCGCTATTCCCTCGGGTGCCCCCACCCGCTCCCCGCTTCCCGCCGCTGCTCCATTGCGGCCCCGCCCCCTTTCTTCTTTCTGTTCCCGATTGGCCCCCCGCTCCCGCCTCCCAGCTGCTCCGCCCTCCCACTTCGCCTCATATGGAGCCCGCCCGTAAGCGCAGCGGTCACGCGCAGCGGGCGCGTCGATTGTGCACCGAAGGCGTGCCAAAGGCAAGCCCGTCTGCGCCTGTAAGCATCTGTACCGCGCCTAGCGCCAGGACCCCTGGCCCCCGAGGATGCAAGCCCACACAACGGACTTACGACGCCACCACCATCCTGTGGAAAAGTAAATTTTGCCATGTTCTGTGTCCCTACGCCTCATCCATCATATGTTATGTGTGCATGACCAATATGCATATGTTATTCCCCATGCCTGATTAATGACGCAATTACAGTTGTGTCCACCTCTGATATGTCAGTTTCCAGTCCTCGTGAATACTACGAATATCAGGCCTATGTAAAGTAATGTTGCCACGTTTCCCAGTGTGCACGTTATTCCATAATAAAGTTCCCGTTTCCAGGCCTCAAAAGGGCCCGGACCACAGATTCAGCTCCTGTCTCCTGAAAGCCACGCTGAGGAGCGATACAGCCCCCACCTGTATCCTCGACCCTTCACTTACTTCCTGCCTCGCAGTGCCCGGTGTAGCTTGGCTCTGCCTCTGAGTCTGCCAAAAGTATGTTATGATTCCAGCTATCAGTTCAGTCCTCCTCTTCTGCATTCCTAAGCTACTGAACTGCATCAATAGTTTCCGTCATTGTCTAGCCTTCTCGTCTCCACGTTAGAGAAATACTGTATTTAATGGTCATTTAGTATTCTTCATCACGCACTACATGTAGAATAATGCATGGTCCAGTCTTAGAATCAAGTTAGCTTCTCCCCTCATGACTTCTAGTTTATATCAACATGTTCCCTAAACATCAGATACCAGATAGGGTTTAGGTACATGTTGCTCCGACCCTCCAGACTCTAGTCTCTGCTCCTAGCACAGAGTTCATAGCCCCCAGCTTCTCCTAGTAACACGTCATTGCCAGTTTTCACGCACCATTAGGTTAGAGGTCCCGGCTCCTTAGGTAGCCCCCTCCTATGTTTCCGCCCATTCATGACATATTCTGTTACGTTTGCACCACATATCTGTGTATACGCCCAGTTACACCTCTTTTTACTGTTATCTTTCGCGACTGCTACGCGTCACGCCTTCTGCTCCACCCACTGCTACGCCTACTGCAATGTAATGCTATGTGTTCGCGTTATGTATATATGCCTGTGTTTTGTTATTGAATGTTAGCGCGCTCATCCCAGACCAAGCCCCAGCAGCTGCTGGGTCATCCTATGCAGGTTGTCCTGATCCTGTCCTTATGCTGTAATAAACCTGCAAAAACTCCTACTACCTCGAATCTTGACTCTTATTTTATTGAGCTATCTGTTATGCTATAAGTCTAGTCAAAAATAGGGTATTATTTATTTATTTACCACATAATGGCGCCCGAATAGGGACTTGCCCTTTCCCCACGCGTCGGTGAAACCACGCCGACCCCCTGACCCTCTGCAGTCGTGACGGAACTCTTCTGCGCAGTGGCAGATATTTCTGCTCAAGTATCCCTCAGGCCCACGGAGGAGACGGAGGAGGCGGTCCAGCATCCGAACGAGACGGTGGAGGAACGCGGCGAGTCCCGACCAGAGCCCAAGCCGAGAGTCCAAGGTCCGAGGTATCCGGAGGCCCACCTGTAACTGAAGTCCGAAGTCCGAAGTTCGTCGTCCGTCGTCCAGTCCAGTCCGAGGCCTTCCGTTCCGTGCTGCCCGGTGAGTACCATTGCTGGGGTAGTATCTAGACAGGACCAATTTAAATTGACTCCTGGTCCGTGGGTTGGTGGTGCCCAGACTCACAAACGAAGTGTTCACCTAGGTGGATACGGGTCCTGATGCGTCCCTTTATGGGACCGGTATGTTCCGTACTGTTACAGCAGTGCATCCAGTAACTCTAGTCTGTTCCGTTCTCGAGAAAATCTGTTCTATTTCTGTTCTCAGTATTCCAGGTAATATTCTGTTCGAACTGTTATTTATAATGTTCTTCATGTATTTTACTATCGTGGTATGAGTGCGATGTGATTTGGTGTTTTTATTGTGTATTGTATTGTGTCCAGATTACAGTTCAGTCATGCCTATATTTTCCAAGTTTTGTCAGTTAAAAACTAGAAAGGGTCTATTAGAGGAAGCGGTTCCTGTCCCGCCTAGGGACAGTCCAGGTCACTTTATGTATCAGAAACATGGCATAAGCGCCATATTGTATCTAGATTTATGGGTAGAGTATACCAAACAGTTAGAAGAAAAGTATAGATGGCCCATATCGGGTACATGGGATGCCGAATGTATCATGCGAGTAGAAGAAGCATTATGGAAAAAGAAAGCCAGACAGTCACAGAAAGATGCCATCGAGTTATGGCGTAAGGAAGCTCATAGAAGAACCGAGAAAGAAGTCAGAAAGTCAGAGTTAAGTAGAGAATCCCAAGAACGAGCCCAAGAAAGAGAATTAATCGAGATAGGTGAACAAGTCAAAGCCGAACAGTCAGACAGACAGAGGCATGCCCTTATTAAGGGTATGTATCCTCTCCTTGCCGAAGGTTTGCCAAAAGCGACCCCAGAGGCATCCAGTAATTTCCCGCCACCATTAGTTCCGACCAAGCTACGTCACAAACCGACCGCAGCTGATATTTTTATTTCGTCCTATCTGGACGACACAGTCCCCGAATATGCAAATCCTGTTCGCGCTCCGCCAGTCCCTGTAAATCAGGCACTTCCCGCTCCTCCAGACACCGGAGTACCTGTTACGGTACCCCCGGTCCAGCCTACAGTTCCACTTCCCACTCTGCCAGGACGTAGAGCCTCAGTAGACGACTCCAGTTTAGGGGCCGCAGGAGGAGCTACTCCTCAAACCCCGCCGCCACACAAGCGTTTATCAGCACTCGAATTACATGCTCAAGCATCACAGCGTACTCCTAAAAGTAATAAGTCTGTTACAGAAATCAGGCAAGCCCTTAACGAATGTGTCTATGATCCAGTTCCAGGCGAATATACTATGGTTTTGTATTCCTTACGTGTAAGGAGAGTGACCGAGTATCTAGTCACCTTACCGAATATGAAAGAAGATCTAGACAGAATATATCGTTTCATCCGTACAGGGGATGATCCAGAAAGTATTGGCGAGATTATGTCTCAAAGGAAAGCCGAGATTCAGCTCATGATATTAAAGTTCCTGATCAATTGTCTAATAAGAGAACAAGATTACCCGTCTAAAGATCCCGCCGAAATGAGAATCCTGACAAGGTGGAGTGATAATATAGCCGAGGGTAAGCACAAGACCGTCAGTGCCATGGAGAGTATGTACAAGAAAATTCGTAAAGAAATAATAAGGTTACACGAACAGCGTAAAGCAGCACAAGTAAGCGAGAAAGAAAGTATCTCTGATCCTGAAGAGGAAGAGAACGAGAATCCCGCCAGAATAGCGTATGTAGGAAAATCCAGATTTCCAGATCGCCATTTACGTCTAGAACACAAGTCTATTTTTCATCATCCAGCACCAGAACAAGGTTCTCTAGAACAAGTATTTCAAGCTACCGATCACATTCTGAAATCACGAATCGGTTACAGTGAATTAAGTACCATGCATGAACAAGAACTAGCCCGATCAGCAGTCCGATGGATTACTGATTCTACCACTTTTCCAGACGAAATAGTGGAAAAAATGTTTCTGAAACTGCCCCCAGCCGAGCAACGACTGGTGGGTATGTATATGATCCAGCACCTCATTACTCTGTATGAGGGTCAACATTCTGATCCAGGCCCGTTACACGATATCCTGAATGAGTTACTCCAGTATAGATGGAGAGGTCTAGGTACCGATTTAATAAGTGTCATTCTAGAACAGCGTCACAAATATAGAACGTTCCTGAACCCACATTTTGTTCATGTCTCACCCCCAGAAAGTAAATCGTTTTACATAGACAGACAGAATCCGTTACGAGAAGTCCACCCAGTCCAAGGGGCGGGTGGCGTAATGCAACGAGTGTTTGTATACACTCCGATTTCAAAGATGGAACTTCTTGAAATGAAGAAATTAATTCCCTGTCATGACAAAGATCCAGCAGGGTTCCATAGAGAATTAAAAGACATGCTCCGTATGGGAGAATACACTTACCCAGATATCATTAAAATGTTAAAGGTCCTGTTACCCGCAGGGGTATATGAAAAGTTAAAAGAAAAAGAATGGGAGGTGGGAGAGAAAAAGATCGATTGGACAGCTCTAGAAGCTGAAGACAAGGCACGAGTACCAGGTACCGGTCTCGGAGATAAATGTAAAGAATTACCAGAATTATTGATTCAAGTTTTACCCAGATTATTGACAACTAGGAAAGAAGACTGGGATGCAATCTCAGCCTGTAAACAGAAACAAGATGAAGATATTAGTGATTTTTATTCTAGATTCGAAAAATGTTTCAGTATTAACAGTGGTCTCAAGACAAGTAGTGAGTCATACCCTCATCTTTTTGTTACCAAATTAGTCGAGAATTCAAGTCCACAAATTAAAAATCGAGTTTTGAAAGTTGAAAGCACCTGGCAAGCAAATACTCCGTCCCAGATGCTCCAGATGCTCCAGTACCACCAGAATAGAATTAGAGAAGAGCAAGAGCACGAAAGAAAACGTATGAAAGACACGAAAATGAAAGTGCTAGTTGCACAATCTGTTCCTCAAGACAGTCAGAAGAGGGGTCCAAATCAAGCCAATCAAGCCAGTCATCCTGCAGCTCCCGTTAAAGGGAACTGCAATTATTGTAAACAGCCAGGTCATTTTATAAACGAGTGTGCAGTTCTGAAACATAACATAGCTACTGGTAAGACTAAAGAAAGACCACGTCCGCCTAGACAAGAACAAGTTTCACAGATTCCTCAGCCACAGAATGCACAACAGACAGTTTCCGCACCGCAGCCTATAGCTGCAACACAGCATGTTACATCGCAGATGTACCAGTATGCACAGTCTGAGTATCCAGAGTACCAGTCATATTCATGAAACAGCCTAGAGAGGGAGGTAGGCTTGCCTCTCATCGAGATACCTGTAGATCAAGAAGGTCCTTATGTTCACAGTCAAGTATTAGGGAAAGACAGAAAGTTTTTGATCGATACAGGGGCAAGTAGGACCACAATTAGTCATGCCGAAGTTCCAGGGGCTCCGCTCTCAGGCTCAAGAAATGTTTCCCTTGGATTTTCAGGAAAGCCAATAGTTAATGAGATATCTAAGCCAGTCACTCTAGAAGTAGGTCCATTGTCCCGTACTACTGATCTGTTACTTACTAAGTCATGTCCAGAAAATCTGTTAGGCATTAAGACACTGAAAGAGTTAGGTGCAGTTATTTGCTGTTCCCCAGAGGGAATACGTCTGTTCCTACGTGACTTTAAGGGTCACTATGTATTACGAGATTTTGATTCGAGATTGTCTAATGTTCCGCAGCATTTATGGGCGCAAGGTCCAACTGATGTAGGTTACATGCAAATCACACCCCATCGTGTGACCCTCAAGACAGGTGTAGTGTTACCACGAATCAGGCAGTATAGATTGCCACCTGAGGCTGTAGCAGCCTTATCCAAAATTATTGACGAGCTCATGGCTCAAGGAGTAGTTGTAGAAACTGACTCCAATGTATGTAATTCTCCGATCATTCCAGTCATGAAACGAACTGATCCAAATGCACCCCCAGTATATCGATTAGTGATTGATTTACGAGAGCTTAATAAATGTATTATTCCTCAGTACCCAGTTGTCCCAGATATTTCTTCCCTGTTAACAGCCATTGATTCCGAAGCCATGTTTTTCACTGTCATAGATCTCAAGAATGCATTTTTTAGTGTTCCAATTCATCCAGACAGCCAGTTTCTTTTCGGATTTTGTTTAAATGGAAGGAGCTATATGTTCACACGCGCTCCTCAAGGTTTCACAGAAAGCCCTAGTATTTACAGTCAAGCACTCAAGAGACAGCTAGACAATATTCACATGCCAACTGACACTGCCCTGCTCCAGTATGTCGATGATCTACTGATCACAGCCCGTTCTGAACGTGACTGCGAACGAGCGTCACTTACAGTTTTGTATTTCCTTGCCGAGATGGGGCACAAGGTGTCACCTTCGAAGCTTCAATTCTGTGTCCAGCAAGTGGTATACTTAGGACACTTGCTGTCCAAGAGGGGTAGGCAGTTGACACCCGACCGTATCCAGTTAATAGCGAGTCTTCCCCAGCCCAGAACCCAGAAGGAGGTACGTGCCTTTATCGGCCTTACTTCTTATTGTAGACAATGGATTCCCCAGTATGCATTTCTAGCCAAGCCACTGATACAGTTAACGACACAGGAGGCAGCCGTATCGACTGTCCTCCCTTGGACATCTGAACATACACTTAGTTTTAACGAGTTAAAGAAAGCCCTATGTCAAGCTCCAGTTCTAGCTACACCGAACTACAGTAAGCCTTTTACGCTTTTTGTTACTGAACGCGAAGGTACAGCATTATCTGTTCTCACACAAGATCAAGCAGGACAATACAAGCCCTGTGCTTATTTTTCGAGCACATTAGATCCAGTCGCCCAGGCGTTGCCTGCGTGCCTCAAGTCAGTTGCAGCCACAGCACTAGCTATCAGACAAAGTGATTCCATAGTTTTAGGACATTCCCTGACAGTACAAGTCCCACATTCCGTAGAAGTTCTTTTAAACCGAACACAAACTCAGCACTTGACAATTGCACGTTTAACAGGTTATGAATTGACACTGTTCCAGCCACACATAGAAATCAGACGCTGCAACATCCTGAATCCTGCTACACTGTTACCATCAGTTAATTCAAATCCAGACACACATGACTGTGTGGAAGTAGTTAACATTACGACAAAGCCAAGACAAGACCTGACAGACATTCCGTTACCAGATCCCGACCTGACACTTTATGTGGATGGTTCATGTATGAGAACTAGTACAGGAGAACTAGTCGCCGCGTATGCAGTGACTACTGACACTGAAGTTATTGAAACACACCGTATTGATACCCTGTCCGCTCAAGCAGCAGAGCTAGTCGCTCTGACACAAGCCTGTGTACACGCCAAGAACCAGAAAGTTAATGTTTACACAGATTCACGTTACGCATTCGGAGTTGTACACGACTTCGGAGTGCTCTGGCAGGAGAGAGGTTTCATGACTTCTCATGGAACCAAGATTCAGCATGGTCTCCTTATTCAAGCCCTGTTAGATGCCATACATTTACCGACATCTATTGCTATCATGAAATGCAAAGCACATACGAAAGTTACAGACATTATTTCCCAAGGTAACGATCTAGCAGATCGCACAGCCAAGCTTACAGCACAGACTCCAGACATTCCAGTTAACATGACACATACTCCAGATCCGATTACATGCATGACAGTTAAGGACCCTACACAAGATGTCATAGATATACAGTTACATGCTACTCCCGATGAAATCAAGAAATGGTCTGAACAAGGAGGGGTCCAGACAGATCAAGGATGGTTAACGAAGGGTAGAGCCACATGGTTTCTCCCCGATTCTATGGTTCAAGTCATTATCAATACCGCACATAGTCCAGCACATTTAGGAGAAAAAGCTATGTTAGACAGTATCCAGAACATTTGGTTCAATAAGCATTTACGAGCTGCAGCCAAGCAGAAAGTCCGTACCTGTATGATATGTTGTCAGTTTAATCCAGGTAAAAGTGTCCCGGTGGAACAAGGTGGTTTCCAGCCCCCTGACCACCCTTTTGAGGTCCTCCAGATGGATTATATTCAGATGGAGCGATGTCGAGGTTTCAAGTATGTCCTTGTAGTTGTATGCGCTTTGTCCAGGTGGACAGAGGCATATCCAGTCCCAGATTACACAGCCGCGACCACTGCCAAGCAGTTGGTTCGTGAATTTTTCCCGAGATACGGACTCCCTAGAGTCGTATATTCTGATAACGGCCAGCCATTCTCATCTGAACTCATGAAACACGTTTCCCTTTTGTTAGGGTACCAGTGGAAGTTCCATTGTGTACGCCATCCTGAAGCAGCCGGTCTCGTAGAGAGACATAATCAGACTCTGAAAATCCGTATTGCAAAAGTCTGTAAGGACAAAGGTGTGGACTGGTTAATAGCTCTGCCAGTCGCTTTATTTTATATGCGCATGGTCGCACATTCCAGATCAGGTCTGTCCCCGTATGAGGTCGTATTCGGCCGCCCCCCTAACATGTGGGGTACTCCTAGACCCCGAAGTATTACCGATGTTTCATGTAATATGCTGACAGATTACCTAGCTTCCTTGATGTCTGCCCTCAACTCATGTCGTTCACAGGTTGCCGCCGCATTTCCAGACAATACCGAGGTGGCACCGCACGAGATCGTTCCAGGCTCCCTTGTAATGGTCCGGAATTTCGACAGATCAAGTCCGCTGGAACCACGTTGGAAGGAGCCACGTCAGGTCCTCTTGGCCACCCGCACTGCCGTCAAGTTGGAAGGCAGGAAGGGGTGGGTCCACCTTTCTCATGTAAAACTTTTCAAAGGATTGAAACCAGTTTCTAAAAACATTTCCAAGGATTCCCAGGATTCAAAGGACTGCCAGAATATTGCTCTTAAGGACTGTCCCGCACAAGACATTATTACAACCCCTCCCTTGTTAGAGAAAACTCCGCAACAGGAGTATAAGCTCAAATTAAGGTCTAGTAAAATAAGTCAGTCAGTTTGATTGTATAAGTCCTCCCCTAGGTGAAACGGTTAGATTGTTTCTGACATGTATAAAATAGACCCCCATAGTGAGAGAGTCAGTCGAAGTTCACTTCAATGTATCGTTTTTCTGAGTTTCGTATTATTCATCAGCATAATGATTTCCTGCACTAGTTACGCACTTTTCCTGTGTTTTCCAGTTCCTCATGTAAATATGTCTACTAATGCTACAGTAGAGCACACGTTTAGTGATCTGCCTCCTCACGAATATTCTTACCGCCTCGCTATGCGCAACAACACATTTATCCGTATGTTACATTACTCACACCAGACCAGCAATGCTACAAATTGTTGGGTGTGTGGTCGACTCCCCCCTTTCCAGACACCGAAGGGAGTTCTGCCACTTTTCCCTTATCCATTCCCACATAATGGTTCGTGTGGAGCATGGTCTACGCTAACGTCATCCTCAACAGATATGTCTTTTCTTAACAGTACATGTTTTCCAGACAAGCAAGGTTTCCCCCACAGAACAGGTTTAGATCTAGAAAACGAAGTATATAATTTAGGTAATTATTCGTCGAATTTCATGGTCCTGAATGTTCAGTCTGATACTACTCCAGACTTACCTGCTATTTCAGTACTACCTGTCAAAGGCGAATTATGTGTCCGTAGTTATGGTTCTGTACACATAGGTCATAGTGAATGTACTACTGTTATCCAGTATAGTGACAGTGGGAAATCTGTTTTCAAAGCTTCACGTCATTCTTATTTTATTTGTGGTCAGACCGCATATGTCCGTCTGCCCCTCAATTGGGAGGGAACCTGTTACATTGCTTTCCTACTGCCACCTGTTTTTCTAGCCCCATCTGGTTATCACAGAAACACACATCTAGTACACATTAGACATAGAAGGGAGTCCCCAATTGTCGATTATACTGAAACTACTCTAGAACAGTATACAGATTTCAATAAAGGTTTTTTCTTCTTTGTAGGACCTGTCCAGAATAGTAAACTGATCCGTAGGTTAACAAGAACCCTTGAAGCTGTAGTTAATGAGACTGCCTCTGCTCTAGGTAACCTAACCGAAGAACAATCTGCTATGAGATTTGTCGTTTTGCAAAATCGTCTCGTCCTTGACGTCATACTGGCCGATAGGGGCGGGGCCTGTAGAGTCATCGGATCTAGTTGCTGCATTTTCATTCCAAATAACGCGCCGTCTGTTTATTCAGCTATAACCAGACTCCATAAAATTGCCCATCTGTTACACCAAGATCCAGGCACCTGGACATGGTCCGGTTGGTTCTGGAATATAATTTCCGCATGGGGATGGAAAGTCCTGTCCTTTCTAAGTATAGCAGTAGCGATCATATTTAGCTGCTGCCTCTGTATACAATGTGGCCCTGCGATTTGCAGCATTTGTGCTACCTCTTGTATTCCTAGTCCCAAGCCCCGTTCTAAATCCCGTTCCAAGACAATTCGAGACGAGCAAATGGTACTGTATGAAATGATAGATGGTATCATGAAAATTGATGTTTCCTGATGGAAACGTAGTGACAAGGAGGGAATGTGGAAAAGTAAATTTTGCCATGTTCTGTGTCCCTACGCCTCATCCATCATATGTTATGTGTGCATGACCAATATGCATATGTTATTCCCCATGCCTGATTAATGACGCAATTACAGTTGTGTCCACCTCTGATATGTCAGTTTCCAGTCCTCGTGAATACTACGAATATCAGGCCTATGTAAAGTAATGTTGCCACGTTTCCCAGTGTGCACGTTATTCCATAATAAAGTTCCCGTTTCCAGGCCTCAAAAGGGCCCGGACCACAGATTCAGCTCCTGTCTCCTGAAAGCCTCGCTGAGGAGCGATACAGCCCCCACCTGTATCCTCGACCCTTCACTTACTTCCTGCCTCGCAGTGCCCGGTGTAGCTTGGCTCTGCCTCTGAGTCTGCCAAAAGTATGTTATGATTCCAGCTATCAGTTCAGTCCTCCTCTTCTGCATTCCTAAGCTACTGAACTGCATCAATAGTTTCCGTCATTGTCTAGCCTTCTCGTCTCCACGTTAGAGAAATACTGTATTTAATGGTCATTTAGTATTCTTCATCACGCACTACATGTAGAATAATGCATGGTCCAGTCTTAGAATCAAGTTAGCTTCTCCCCTCATGACTTCTAGTTTATATCAACATGTTCCCTAAACATCAGATACCAGATAGGGTTTAGGTACATGTCGCTCCGACCCGCCAGACTCTAGTCTCTGCTCCTAGCACAGAGTTCATAGCCCCCAGCTTCTCCTAGTAACACGTCATTGCCAGTTTTCACGCACCATTAGGTTAGAGGTCCCGGCTCCTTAGGTAGCCCCCTCCTATGTTTCCGCCCATTCATGACATATTCTGTTACGTTTGCACCACATATCTGTGTATACGCCCAGTTACACCTCTTTTTACTGTTATCTTTCGCGACTGCTACGCGTCACGCCTTCTGCTCCACCCACTGCTACGCCTACTGCAATGTAATGCTATGTGTTCGCGTTATGTATATATGCCTGTGTTTTGTTATTGAATGTTAGCGCGCTCATCCCAGACCAAGCCCCAGCAGCTGCTGGGTCATCCTATGCAGGTTGTCCTGATCCTGTCCTTATGCTGTAATAAACCTGCAAAAACTCCTACTACCTCGAATCTTGACTCTTATTTTATTGAGCTATCTGTTATGCTATAAGTCTAGTCAAAAATAGGGTATTATTTATTTATTTACCACAATCCATGCACTCAACTCCGGCCTCAACCCCGCCTGCTACCGAGCCACTCCGAGACGCACCCACTGACCCTTCACCTGCCAAGCCTGCAAGTTCACCTGCCTCCGGACCTGCACCGCACCCAAAAGGCCAGGCACCAGCAACAACCACCTCAAGTGCATCCTGCTCAACACCTGCTCCGTCCACAGGCACGCTGTCGAACTCTGGAACCTGCTCAACACAACAGCACCAGACATCGCCTTCCTCACGGAAACCTGGATGAACGCCTCCTCAGCGCCTGACATCGCCATAGCCATCCCGGACGGATACAAGATCACCCGGAGGGACCGCGTCAACCAGACGGGAGGAGGCATCGCCATCGTACACAAGAACACCATCCGCATCTCGACCAACTCCGACGTCGTCTTCACCGCCGCCGAACACCTCCACTTCCAGATACACACCGACCCCAAGACGACCCTCAGAGGCACCCTCATCTACAGACCCCCGGGACCACGCACACAATTCAGCGAAGACATCGCAGACTTCATTAGCCCGCACGCCCTCCCCTCGGCTGACTACATCCTCCTAGGGGACCTCAACTTCCACCTGGAGAACAACAATGACAGCAACACCACCACCCTGCTGGACAACCTCGCCAACCTCGGACTCAAGCAACTGGTGAACACCCCCACCCACTACGCCGGCCACACGCTTGACCCAGTCTTCTCATCCAGCAAGCACATCTCCTTCAGCCACTCCACCGGACTTCATTGGACTAACCACAGCTGCGTCCACTTCAGCTTCAGAAGAACCACGACCCACCACCACCCGCAACAGGTTCCTTGCCGGAGCAAGATCACCGCCGAGCAGCTCACCGCCTCCCTCAGCCAGAACCCTCCCACCAGCACAACGGACACCAACGAAGCTGCCAGCAACCTCACACAGTGGCTGACCGCCTGCGCCGATGACCTTGTACCACTTAAGAACCCTCCCAGCAGACCCGGCAGCAAGAAAACCCCCTGGTTCACAGACGAACTCAAGGACTCCAAGAAGAACTGCCACACCCTCGAGAAAGCCTGGCGCCACGACCAGACCACAGACAACAGGACCGCCCTCAAACACGCCACACGCAAGCACCACCAGCTGATCCGCGCCACCAAGAAGACAGCACTCAAAGAACGACTGGACAACAACGCCCACGACAGCAAGGAACTCTTCAGCATCGTCAAAGAGTTCTCCAACCCCAGCACCGGAAACAACGACATCACTCCCTCGCAAGACCTCTGCCACTCACTCGCCTCGTTCTTCCATCGCAAGATCGCCGACATACACAACAGCTTCGGCGCACAGACCACGCACCCAACCACCGAACCAACGCCCGCCACCACCACCCTCTGCAACTGGACCCCGGTCAGCACCGAAGACACCACCCGCACGATGAACACCATCCACTCCGGATCCCCCATTGACCCCACCACGTCTTCAACAAAGCCGACGCCATCATCGCACCCCATCTCCGGGACATCATCAACACCTCCTTCCACATCGCCACCTTCCCAGAGAGCTGGAAGCACGCCGAGCTCAGCGCCCTCCTGAAAAAACCAACAGCAGACCCCACCGACCTCAAGAACTTCCGCCCCATCTTGCTCCTCCCTTTTCCTGCCAAAGTCATCGAGAAGACCGTCAACAGACAGCTCGCCGCCTTCCTCAAGACTAACGGATCCCTCCACCCCTCGCAGTCCGGTTCTCGAGCCAACCACAGCACCGAAACCGCCCTGATCGCAGCCATTGATGACATCAGATCCCTGCTCGACAACGGGGAAACAGCGTCCCTCATCCTCCTGGACTTCTCTGCAGCGTTCGACACTGTATGCCACCGCACCCTAGTGCAGCGCCTCAGCAACATCGGAATCCAAGAGAAGGCACTGGAGTGGATCATCTCGTTCTTAGCCGGAAGAGCCCAGAGAGTCTGCCTCCCCCGTTCAGATCCGAGGCCACCAAAGTCATCTGCGGCGTACCACAAGGATCATCACTCAGCCCAACCCTCTTCAACGTCTACATGAGCCCCCTCGCAGCCATCGCACGCCAGCACAACCTCAACATCATCTCCTACGCAGACGATACCCAGCTGATCCTCTCCCTCACCAACGACCCCGCCACCGCCAGAGCCAGCCTACACGAAGGGATGAAAGACGTCGCTGAGTGGATGAAGAACAGCCGCCTGAAACTGAACTCAGACAAGACGGAAGTCCTCATCCTGGGATCATCGCCCTCCGCCTGGGACGACTCCTGGTGGCCCCCTGCCCTGGGCACCACCCCCAAGCCAACGGACCACGCACAAAACCTGGGCTTCATCCTGGACTCCTCCCTCTCGATGACCAGACAAGTCAACCCCGTCTCCTCATCGTGCTTCAACACCCTGCGCATGCTCCGCAAGATCTTCCGATGGATCCCCACCGAAACCAGGAAGACCGTCACCCAGGCACTCGTCACCAGCCGACTGGACTACGGGAACACCCTCTACGCCGGAACCACAGCCAAACTTCAAAAAATACTCCAACGCATCCAGAACGCCTCCGCATACTCATCCTGGACATCCCCCGACACAGCCACATCTCACGCCACCTGAGAGACTTGCACTGGCTCCCCGTCAGCAAGAGAATCACGTTCAGGCTCCTCACACACGCACACAAGGCTCTCCACGACCTGGGCCCCAAGTACCTCAACGACCGCCTGACCTTCTACACACCCACTAGCCAGCTACGATCGACCAGCCACGCCCTCGCCGCCGTACCACGCATCCGCAGAGCCACCGCCGGAGGAAGATCCTTCTCCTACCTGGCAGTCAAGACGTGGAACTCCCTCCCCATCCACCTCCGGCTGACCCAAGACCATCTCTCCTTCAGGAAACAGCTCAAGACCTGGCTGTTCGAGCAGTGACGCACCCCTCTCCCCCAGCGCCTCGAGACCCTTCCGGGTGAGTAGCGCGCTATACAAATGCATTGATTGATTGGTATATGAAAATAATGCTGCTATTAATGTATAGGTTTTTACCCCGATGATTATTTTATATCTATGAAATCTCACTAAAGAATCGTCCTTATATGTAATAATGAACTAAAAATACTGTCACACTGAAGGACTGCCTCACTGCTGGACTGATGCTCTAAAGTGACTGCTGCCCTGCTGTGTTGACCTGTTTCCTGCTGCCCTCTCGCCTGGGGAACAAGTTATGGACCTGCAACCCAATCTTGAACCCAGGACCCCCGAGGGACTCAAAGGGCTAGTCTGCTGACCTCCTGAATTGAACCTCAGGTACATAAAAGGTTCCCCAACAGCTCCTGGACTCGTCTTCAGTGAGTTTCAGTTCCCTTAGTGGCGTTTCTCAGGTCCTTGACTCTTGGTGTGGCCTAGTGGGCTCTTAAAGGAAGGTTTTGGGCACTTAGTGATCGCAAATGGGCCACTGCACATCAGCACGATGCTGCTTGCTCCAAAAATCAGAGCAAGCCACAGCCAGCCTCTCCCATGGCACAGTAGCTTCGTTAGCCCACAAAAGTTCGCCAACATGAAGCTCCGGCCCATCCAACTGCAATGCCCGGCTAGCTCTTCTGTCATGCCCGCGACACTCTCCTTGTTTCGGGTGACCCTCTCCAACGCAAATGGGACTCTTGGCACAAAACTTGAGTAGGAAAAACTTTAGTAGGATTAATCTGGAACTATATCTGACTCGCATTCCATTGCCAGCATTCTGAACTTTTGACTTTGACCCAATGTAGTGCTACCACATAGCTGCAGTTGGTGCTTTCTGTTTTTAGGCACTATTTTACAGTTTATTCTTTTACTATTCATAACTCTGGTTCTACCGATAAACCTTTGGTCATTGTGGTCTTGTTTTATTTATTAAGGTAATCTCTATTTCTCTAACCTGGTGTGGGATCTTTTTGTGTGGTGTTTTCACTATTTTAATGTTTTAAGGAAGGCAAGGAGCACAGGTTAATTTAGGGTTAGCTGGTGCCTTACCCTGACTCAGATTGTGGTTGCTGCCTAACCAGGGCTCACACCCCGTCAACCAGAAACAACATTTTTACCAGGTAATAAATGTTCACCTATTCTGTATTCCAACACGTCTTCCAACAAAAAACATACCTCACTGGTATGGCTGTGCCAAATGCCTGCAACATAAATTGCCCCAAAACCCAATCTGGAAATATATTTCACCCAGCAGAATCCTTGCTTTTTTTTTTACAATGTGGGTATCAGCAAATATTTGTGCCCTAGCTCAGTTCCCACCCAGGTAAACCTATCATATCCAGGCATTTCTGAAAACTAGACATTCAATTGTGTCCAGGGTGAAGTGGCTTGTGTGTCTCACCAGGTTTTCTTTTCCGGAAGCCCTTAGAAACATCCAAGTTTGGTGAAAAAAAGCATTTTCCTCACATTACTGTGATGGAAAATTCTGGATTTCAAGGGAGCCATGAATTTCCTACCTCTCAAGTTTCACCCAGGTCTCCCAATAAAATAGTGCCTCACTTGTGTGGTTATGGCTAGCGCCTGTGAAAGGAAAAGGCCCAAATTAATGTGGAGACATCAATACTTCCAGGCACAAAATGACCTGAGTTGGCAATTGGAGTTGCTATGGACTTTGGGCTCGGGCTTGGCAGTCACTTAGTAAAAGCAACCATACCCAGACATTTCTGAAAACTAGATATGTAGTGGAGTCTATGGTGGCATGGATCTCACAATGTTTATTTATCGACAATGCCCTGTAAATCTCATGCTTTGCCTAAAATCCAACATTTTTGTGCATTTATGTGATGTAAACTTCCAGAATCCGCAGGTATCCCGAAAAGTATTACCAACCAGCGTTCCCCCACTGGTACCGATAAAAACATTACCCCACGTGAGTGGCTGGTCTTAGTTTCTGCAACAGGAACAGATCATCTCAGGTCAATGGGCCTCCCAATCCTAGTTTTTTTCTATATGCACTATTAGACCTGTCAACCTTAGGGTGATCTTTCTCCAAACTTTTTTTCTCCTCACTATTCCTGTTTTTTCCTGAATTCTTTTTTGCTAACCAGTGCTAACGTGCTTGTAATCTCCTTCAAACATGGTGAAATTGGCTTATACCCAATTGGCCCATTTAATTTACGTGTAAGTCCCTAGTAAAGTGGTACTACGTATGCATTATATGCTACTAGTGGGCCTGCAGCACTCATTGTGCCAATCATTTAAGAAGCCAATTTAAACTGCCTCACACCTGCCATTTTGACCTGGTAAAAAAAACTTTTGCCTGGCCTAAACCTTCTGTTTTAATACCTATGCGTCACCCACAAGGTTGGCCCTAAACAGCGCATAGGACAGAATACATTGCATATAAAAAGTACAAACATGAAAAATTTACTTTTATTCATTTTTCACTACTGCAAGGCCTACCTCTCCCATAGGTCACCTTTTCGGTGGGAGCAGGTAGTAATATCATGTTTTGAGTCGGAGGATTGTAGTTTAAAACCCTTTTTAATGATAAGGTCAGATTTCAAGTCACAATTCTGAAACTTTTAGAAAGGTGGCATTTTCTTCTCCTAACCATTTGATGCCTTCCGCCTGTTCCTGGGTCACATGAATAGGTGTAGTTGGCTGCTGGCCTTTGTGTATTCCCCCAGACAGTAATACAATGGAGGCTCTGTATGGACCTTCCTTGCTTGATGGGGGTGGCAGAGCAGTCACCTACCACACTTGCAATTCAAGGGCACTGGCCCAGCTCACACACAAAGGTCTTCATACTAGCCTATTGTGCCCTGAGACAAATTGTGACTAGGGCAGCTTGGCAGGAAATTCCAGACACTTCTGCAAGGGAAAAGCTCCAGAAGTTTGCCCCAGCTCAAAGGGCCCTCCAGGTATAAAATTGTACCCTCAGACCCACTCTTCAGCACATTGCTGGGCCTGCGGAAACTACTCAAGAAGGACTTCCGTGCTGACTGAGGCCTGCCTTGCTGTCTGAGAATGAAGTCTAGACCTGCACCCTTCATCCCAGCAGAAGTAACTCAAAGGGTCAGCTGACAGACCTTCTGTTCTGAGCTGCAGGGACACAACAAGCTCCAGGGGTCTCCTTGCAACTGCCCAGCTGACCTCCTGCACTAGATATGCCTTGACCAGCAACTGGACCTGCCTGAGCCCTGCTACACTCTACTGGAGGGAATTACTGATCCCAAAGAGGTGCCCTAAGCCACTGGAGCCTTGGTGTGGCATCAGTTGAGCTCCTCCTAAAAGAACATGAGGAATGCTTAAGTTTGGGGTCTTCACAACCATACATGGGCCAGTTTGTGTCAAGATTTCTTTGTGCTACAGTGACTGCCAGTCACAACCGGAAATTCCAGATGTGAACTTCATGCTACTGAATCGACAACCACAGTGACTGCCTAAGCGAAGCTCCTGCAACAACGGTCTGATGGAGCGAGATTTAGAAATATATTTATTTCACCTTGCAAAGTTAAACTTCCATAATCAATAATAATATTAATAATGTGTGCAGTGAAGAATACTAACCAACCTAGAATAAAACTTGCAGATCAACACACGTGGGAAACTAATATGTGTTCTCATTCATGTGCATTATGTGCAAAGTGCTTGCATGTGAGAAATAATAAATTAATCATGTCTATCGTGATGTCAGAATTAAATGCGGCTGTTTAAATAATGGCATGTGCCTATTTCTGTGTGCTCATGTTTTGTCTTTCTTTTTAAACGTTGCACAAGTCTGTTTTGTTGCTTTGTTTGCTTCTGCTAGGTAACAGAGATTAATGGTTTAATAAATTAGCAAAGGTGGGTGGGTAACAGAATGACTTCTAATTCTTGCATTAATTATTCTTTTGTGTTTGTTTATACACTAGTTGCAAAGAAAGAGGCTTGAGGCCTAGTACTTCTTATTATGCAGTTGGCAAAATCCTGCTCAGAGAAAGCTAGAGCCCAGTGTGGAAAATTTCTGCTGTGTTGTTTAAAAAAGAAGAAAATACAAACTTGATTGAATAAGTGAACTTTTCGTGCCTTGGTGGCTTGACCAAGGTCAGGAACCGGCAGAGAGACTGACAAGCTAAGGAAGTCACGGATCATTATTTCAATTGTTGCAAACTGAAGGAAGCTACGTCACACGAGAATAAGGGACAATAGACTCTAAGAAAGAGTCGGAACTGGGCTTCAAAAATGTGATGATTCAATGTGGTGTGTCGCTTGACAGCCAATCAGCGTTTTGCTCAAATGAGAAAAGTATACTTTTACTTAGATTAGTTAGTTAGGAAAGGTATATACACTGACCTCTTTGGAAGGAGGGTGCTTCTCGCTTTCCAAATCCAGATGGGCGTGTCGTGCTGACGGACTTCTTTGGAGCACGTAAGAATTAATAGAGCTAAAAGATTTTACAATTTATTTTAGGTGAAGTGAGTTTTAGACAGGGAAATAGGGTTTAAGTGATGGAAAAACTGTTTATTCTTCTTTAAAAAAGCTATTTGATTCTGCTTGAAAACCGGTTGACTAATTTGCAATTCCTCAAATCATGCTGCTTAAATAAAAAGATTCTAATAAAAATGCACTTTCTGTGAATAAATAGTTAATAAATAAGTTTTTGAAAATACAAGCTGGCCTTGTTATTTAGAGAACTTGGTTACCATCAGCTGATCTTATCGCCTGTGTGGCTTAATTAAATGAAGAATTATAAAACTATGGTAAAGTCAGTATACCGCAGATGTATATAAATGTATATATAGTTTGTGAATAAGATTTATTAATTAGGTCACATGATTCAGTTGCTCAAAATATGTCATTATTAGTTTATGGGCCTTGTGAGTGATTTATAATTAATGGTGAGTATTGTAGAGTTGGGTAGTGTTGCTATGACATATTTTCTATAAGGGCGCTGGATCAATTTCCCTGGTAGCAGAGGATGGTTGCTATGGTAACCGTTATGCTATGTGATAAATACATAGGATCGATGTTTAACATATGTTGAGTTTGTTCACTTGTTATATGTAGTCGAAAGGTTTTTTCCAGCAGTGTAAAAATTCCTAGCTTGCCGCGGCATTTGAGTGGTGTAACAAAAAGTGAAGTTACACAGTGTATTTGTTCTGTTTCAAAATAGTGGTATTATTATCACTAGTGTTGTGGGCGTACAACACAAGTTTAGGGATTTTAGCTGTGCTAGGTAAAATGTATAGTGAGGATTGTCTATGAAATTGTAGCTTTCGAGTATAGGGACTAAGAGCCTGTTTTAAAACTCACTGTGAAAAGAGTAGTAGAATTTATCTAAACTTGAGTGAAAGGTAAGCTAGCGTAGTCTATTCTTACTGGCAAATGGGGATTTCTATGGCTGGTTAAGTCCTGCCAAGATTTCATGTATGTGTGATTAGGGAAACTTTCCGTTTGAAAGTGCGTGAATGATTTCGTAATTCTGTTCGAGTCAAACTTCGAATTGCTACTTTATGTGCATTCAGAGGGAAACGAGTTCATTATTACCTGATTGAAGGATAGAGTAGTCATACTTTATCAACGATTGAATATTCTGTGAGAATAGCGTTGTCTATTCCACGCAAAAAGAATACTTGTATGATTGTAAAAACTGTCACTTTATTTAGGGAAACAGACAAATGGTTTGCTTTTCTGTTGTCATTAATGAAATTCATTGAAATATTTTCTTAAAATGACGCTGTGAAAAGTTTTTGTGAAGGAGGGGTGAGCACTAAGAGTGAGACGCGAGAAACTGCAGCGGCTGTGTACGTCACAGGTCCGCGCTGTGATTGGCTAACATACGTCACATCTAGCGCACTGATTGGCTCACGTGATTTTGACGAGCTGTTAGCTAATTGGTTCTTCAAAAAGCAAACAATTTTATTGGTTGAGCAAGTTGGTGACGTAGCTTAACCTGATTGGCTTGTTGGTGTGTTTCGCGCACCGATTGGTTAGTTTAGCGGAACAACCAGGAAATATTTACGATCGTTCCAAATTAAACGAATTTGATTAAAACATGAGTTATTATAACAAAAAAGAAGCTTACATTGCTTCAGAAATTGAAAAATGTACTTTCACCCGATAAGAAAATTATGACTCGAGGTGGAAAGTTACTTCATAAATACAAAACACCAGCAGCCTATATGGAAGGTGAATATGGTTATCATACTTGCCTTTGGTTTGATGTATGGATGGATTATACCAAAAATGACGGTGTTTTAGCTTGGCCGGAAGATGGCTCATTTAATATGAGAATTTTGAAAAACTTGAGAGAAAAGATGATGGCTCTTGTGCCGAGACCAAGACCTACTCAATTTGAGGCTTTAGTTGAATGGGAGGATGAGATGTTTGAATTACAACGAGAAAGCAGTGGTATAAAAAGACCTCCAAAATCATAAAATTTTAAAAGAGAAACTCATGAGGATAGAATGCGTCGATGGAGACAGGCAGACATGTGTGATGGTCTTTACCCAGTGAGAGAAATGATTACTGAAATACCAGGTCAAAAGAATACCCAAAAGAAAAATAATATTGAAGAAAGTGATTTAGAAGATCCGGTTTTAGAAGAAATTTACATGACAAATAAAAACAGACTCCTTTAAAACCAGCTTGTTCATGGTCTACTCCGATGGTTTCTACAGGAACCACACCAAGAGCACCTCCATTAAATGAAGAATCACCTAGATTATACCCGAATAATTCGGAATCTTTTAAAACTCCTGAAAGGTTCGAGACGAGAAATAATTCTGATGTATTTGGTGAAAGTCGAAATTTATCTGAAACTCCAGTTTCTAAAAATGAGACTCCTTCCAGAAGTTTATTGGGTGCTGGCAGAGATATGGAAACTCAAAATACTACAGAATATATCAAAAGAAGAATTAATTCGACAGATGACTAAAAGCATGGAAGCAGTAACAGTTCCAGTAACTATTGGTCCTGTTCAGCCTGTTTTTGATCAAGGAGAAATTAAACATTCAGGTTTAACAATTCCATTGAATGCAGAAATTCAGAAAGTGGCTGAAAATTTTTATTCAGAATTAACTGAAATTCATCGAGAGAAAACAATGATGCCTGATTTAACTTTTAATCCAGGTTCATCATGCAGAACACCAATGGGTGCAGAGTCAGATATTGAATCTCCAGAAAAGAGTGTTGAAAAATCAGATTCATCCTCAAAACTTGATGTCGCGAGATTAAAAGCAGATTTTGAGGAATTAATAATTGGCACAATTGGTCCTGACAGTTTGAAGCATTATCAAGATGATGAATTGTTGTTCATTTGTAAGAGTGGACAGTGGAAAACGAAAAACAAATATGATCAATTAGAAGATTTGGCTGCAGAATCAGAGATTGATTTAAGTAGACAAAAGAATTTGGGAAAACATTACAGATTGGATTTCACTGAAAAAGACATTGATAATTTCAATGCAATGGGAAGAAATATGCATATAAAAGATTTGATTGTGTACATAAACAAATTGGGTGATTTGAGCAAATGGAGAGTGAAGTGGACCAAAAGAAAGGAGGAGGGAAAAAAGAGAAAGGATGGCTAATCAGTACCCAATGAGAGAAATAGCAGGTGGTGGTTATGTTCATGTTCCCTGGTCTAGACAAGACATTTTGTTGTTCACAAATGATTTTCCACGGCTGAGAGAAAAGCCAGTAGAATGGTATCGACAGGTGGAAAGGTTCATTAAAGTGTCAAAAGTTCTGTGGATTGATCTTGATGGATTCTTTGACATTGTTGTCCCATCCGATCTTTGGACAGAATGTAAAATTGCTGTAAGTTGGCCAAAAGTAGAACCAACTCGAGATGCAGCGACAGGTGCTCCATCATCAGAAGTCATGGGATTATATGACAAAGCAATTTACTGGTTGAAAGAAAAGATTCCTCCATAAGAAGTTGATTGGGTTAAAATTGACAGAACAAATCAGGAGCCAAAGGAATCTGTTCATTCATTTTATGAAAGATTACTGTTGGTTTTCAAACAGTACAGTGGCTATGAAAAATTAAATGAAAAGGACATGAGCCACTTTATTTACAGATTCGTTTATGGTCTTAGACCTGAAATTGGTGAGATGATTAGAAATAATATTGTTGGTTGGCAATCTAACTCAGTTGACCACATATTGAGAAAAGCAAAATATTGCAGTGATGAAATTGAAGCCAGACAGAAGAAATTAAAGGAAAAGGCAATGTGGGCACAGGTGAAGGTAGCTGAACTGCAGATTGCTAATTTGGAGAATAAAAATTTAAATTTTAATCAGAATCAGGGTCAAGGAAAATTTAAAGGGAATTATAATAAGCCAAAATTCAATGTTAATATTGAAGAGCTGAAACAGAAATTGCCTTGTTTTAATTGTGGCGGAATTGGACACTGGAAGCGTGAGTGTAAAAATCCACCCAGAAATTTGAAAAATGCATCATTAAATCCACAGATGCAGAATGAGTTGAATCTGCAGCAACATCTACAGCGAGAACTAAATGAGTTGAATCTGCAGCAACAGTTACAGAAACAGTTAGCAAATCAGCAGAGTCAAATTCCACAGCCTCCTCTCCCTAACTGTGGAGGTGGTCAAAGATATAATTCTGAAACAGGATTCAGCGGAGGTGATCAGGTAATCAGACCAAAAAGAGTGAATGTGCCAAATGTTTCTGGACAGTTTTTGATGACAGAAAATGGAGGAAGTGATTCAGAGAATTACTTATGACGGTGCCTGAGAGAGGAGGAAGAGTGTGTACTTGGAGCCACTCTTGAGGTTGACCAGTCTGGTCCATTTGTAAATGGTAAAGTGAATGATGTAGAAATCACTTTTCTTGTGGACACTGGTGCTACCCGTTCTACTGTTAGATCAGTGGAAATAGAAAACCTGCCTCTCTCTGGTGACACCATCCAAGTAGTTGGCGTAGCTAATCAGCAAATTAAAACAGATTTGACAGAGCCTGTGAAAGTAGAAATTGGCAAATTCAAAGACAAACACAGATTTGTAGTTTGCCATAGCAGTCCTGTAAACTTGCTAGGAAGAGACATCCTATGCAAGATGAACTGCAAAATATATTGCTCACCGGAGGGTATTGAGCTACAGACTTTTGAGGAAGATGGGCTTTACAAATTAACAATGTTGATGGTCGAAGCAGAGGAAAGTAAATTGTTCCCTGTTTTTGACAAAGATAATCTTCCAGAAGAATTGAAAAAGACAGTCAAAACTGAAATTTGGGATTTGACAGGGAATGAGATGGGCTTGATGAGATATGTTGATCCTGTGAAAATTACAGTGAAACAAGGAATTGAATACCCAAACATTCCTCAATATAAAATGAAAACTGAAACAATTGAAGGTGTAATTCCTGTAATTGAAAAATTTATAAAGCAAGGTGTTCTAAAAGAAATTGAAAGCAGTCCTTGTAATTCACCGATTATGGGGATCAAAAAGCCAAACGGAACGTACAGAATAGTTCAAGATCTGAGAAGGGTTAACCAGATAGTTGTTCCATGTTGTCCAGTTGTTCCAACCCCAGCAATAATTCTTTACCAAATTCTGCATGATGCAGAATGGTACACTGTCATTGACCTTTGCAATGCGTTCTTTACTGTTCCATTGCATCCAGACAGCCAGCAAATCTTTGCGTTCAGATTCCAAGGTCGCACATTAGCATGGTGTCGTATTCCTCAAGGGTATACAGAGAGTCCTTCTATCTTTAATCAGTTGTTAAAGAAATCTTTGGAGAATTTAAATTTGCCAGGAAAATCGACATTGGTTCAATATATTCATGATTTACTGGTTGCAGCAAAAACACGAGATAATTGTGTCAAAGATACGATCACTCTTTTGAATCACTTGGCAGATGAGGGACATAAAGTGTCACCTGCAAAATTACAGTTTTGTAAACAAGAGGTAAAATACCTTGGTCACAGAATTGCAAAAGGAGTCAGACAAGTAACAATTGAGAGAATCAAAATGATTAAGGGAACGCAACCTCCAAAAACACAGAGACAGGTCAGAATGTTTTTAGGGATGGTTGGCTATTGTCGTCAATGGATTAGTGGATTTTCGGTAATTGCGAAACCACTGCAGAGACTGACAAAATCAGATATTAAAGATCCGATTGTTCTCACAGAAATTGAAATAGAAGCTTTTGAGAAGCTAAAAAGAAGCTTGTGTGAAGCACCAGCTTTAGGCATGCCAGATTACGACAAGAATTTTGAGCTGTATTGCAGTGAAAGAGAAGGATGTGCATTGTCTGTGTTAATTCAGAGACATGGAAAATTGAGAAAGCCGATTGCATACTTCTCAGCAGTACTTGATCCTGTTGCAAAAGCATTACCAGGTTGCTTAAAAGAAGTAGCTGCAACTAGTGTGAGTCTTGAGCAAAGTGAAGGAATCATCATGGGATTTCCGGTAAAAGTCTATGTACCTCATTCAGTTGAAATTCTGCTTACCAGAAATAAAACGCAGCATCTAACAAGTAACAGGCTTACCAAATATGAAAAGATTATTCTGGGATCAGATAATGTTTCAATAGCAAGGTGTGTTAATTTGAACCCTTTTTACACTATTGCCTGATGGTACAGAAACTGAAATCAGAAATGAAAATGACATCGACCATGAATGCTTAGATGTTTTGGAATACTGTACAAAGCCTAGGCAGGACATTAAAGATGTTCCTTTGCCTATATCTGACTTTGTTTACTTTGTTGATGGCTCTTGTCTAAGAACAGAAGAGGGTTTTCTGAGAGCAGCATATTCTGTCTGTACAGTTGCTACGGTGATTGAAGCATCATGTCTCGAAGGAGTTCGTTCAGCTCAAGTAGCGGAATTGATTGCTTTGATTCGTGCTTGTGAAAATGCAATAAATTTGAAAATCACCATAATAACTGACAGCCAGTATGGATCCGGAGTTGTGCATGATTATGGACAGCTTTGGTCACAAAGAGGTTATTTAACCTCTGCAGGTACTCCCATCAGAAATGCAAATTTGATTAAAAGATTAATTGATGGCATTCAATTACCAGAAAAGATTGCTGTCGTAAAATGTTCAGCACACAAGAAATGTGAGGATTTCATTACAAAAGGAAATGCCTACGCAGACAAAATGGCAAAATATTGTGCGAGAAACAATTTTGCAATCAATCGGGAAAAGAATGATGAACATGTTTTAAATTCACTCATGTTAACATCAGTAGTTGAAAATGGCAGGGAGTTAAAGATTTACAGGATGAAGCAAGTGAGGAGAAGAAAAATACATGGTTGAAAGCAGAATGTAGGCAGCGAGATGAGGACGGAGTTTGGACCTACAAAGATGGCAGAACAGTTTTACCGAATAGTATGATTGCTGACATGGCTAGGATGTATCATGGTCAGGCACATATTGGAAGAGATTCTATGATCAGACTTTTCAGAGAGACCTGGTTCAATCCAAAGTTCAGAATTATAGCAGAGTCTCTCTGTCAACGGTGTTTGGTTTGCCAACAAATGAACCCCAATAGAAAAACAGTTGAGAGCATGGGAACCATAGGAAGGGAGGGTGGTCCTTTTACCAGGCTACAAATGGATTTCATTGAAATGCCACCTCATAATAAACTGCGATATGTTCTTGTAATAATCTGTCTGTTTTCAAGATGGGTTGAAGCATTTCCTACACGTCACAATGATTCAATCACTGTTGCAAAATTGCTTTTAAGGGAGATTATACCAAGGTACGGTTTCCCGGTGACTGTGGAAAGTGATTGCAGAAGGCATTTTGAAAACAGATTGTTAAAATTGATTTGTGAAGCTTTGAACATAGAACAAAAGCTCCATTGTGCATATAGACCAGAAGCTTCAGGTGTTGTGGAGCAAGTAAATGGTACTATAAAGAACAGAATTGGAAAAATGTGTCTAGCTACAGGTATGAAGTGGACAGATGCCCTTCCACATATTTTGATGACTCTGAGAAGTACACCTGATAAAAAGACAGGTTTAAGTCCACATGACATTGTCATGGGCAGAGTCAGTAGACAGGCTTTTATTCCTGTGGGAAAATTGATGACTATTAATGATAGCATCATTTTGGAGTATTGCAGGAAATTGTCTGATGTCGTGACTTCTGTGTCTAATCAGGTGGGAACTGAAGTCCAAACAAGAGAAAAAGAGCAAGCACATGATCTGTTACCAGGTGACTGGGTCAGGACAAAAGGTCATCGAAGAAGAAACTGTCTAGTACCCAGGTGGCAGAAAGCAAGACAGGTTATTCTTGTCACAACAAATGCAGTGAAGTGTAAAGGTCTAAAGCGGTGGATACATGCAAGTCATACTATTCGTGTACCTACACCGGAAAATTCTGATGAAGAGAGTGACACCACTGCTGATTCAGATTCTGAAGAAGAACCTGAAAGAAATCCAGATCCTGAAGATCGACAGGAAGGTCGACATCTGGAGAGTTTGAATGGAAAACAAGTCTTGAATGAAAAAGATTTGGAAATTGTAACATTAGACTCTGAAAATGATGAAGATCTGCTAGAAAAAGAAGCAGAAGAGTCTAATCAAGTTGTGAATCAAGATCAGGAGAGTATTGAAAAGCAGAAAAGAAGCTCTGAAAGCAGGAACAGGAATTCTGAATCTGGGAAGTTGAAGGTAAGTGAAGAAGAAGAAGACGAATTACCAAGTACCAGTTATAAGGATGAAGTTCCTAACGGAGTGAAGCTGCAGAGTAAAGAAGTACCTGAATCTAGAATTCAAATTTCTGACAGTGAAACTGATGAGAGTGATGAAGATTCTCAAATAAGAAAATTTAGAAAAAGAGCTTGGAGAACAGAGTGTAATGTGACTTAGCCAAAGAAGAAATTACCAAGAAAAGGTGATAATTGGCCAGAAGAAAATGAAGGCCTGAAATTCAAATTGGTACACAGATCAAAGGAACAGATCAACGAGATTTCAAGTCAAAAAGATCCTGAAAAGAAAATTGAACAAGGAAAGAAAATAGAGGTCATTAATAGAAGAACAAAAAGGAATTTGAAACCAAATGAGAAATATAAGTCACCTGAATGGACTTATATTATAATACCACCTGTAGTGGAGATAAACAGTAGCAGCCAGGAAGAAATAGATGACAATAGTGACAACGACTGAAGCATTTTACTGTTTAAATTTAGGGTTTTTAGTTTTTGGCATGAGGCTGAAGAAATTGTGTTAGGTGACACAAGGTCGAAGAAATTGTGTTAGTTGGAAAACAATTGTTACGCAAGGTCTAAGAAAAACTGTTAGAGGTTTGAGGGTCTATAATAAAAAAACATTTAAAAAAAAGAATTTAAAAAGGGGGTTTAGAATTTTAGAAATTTTAGACATTTTTAAAATTTAGATATTTTTAAATTTTTGTTTTTATTTTCTTTGTAAACTTAGTAAACAAAATGCCTTACGTTTTTGTAAATAATAGTTCAAGATGTTCCATCTTCAAGAGATGCTGTAAGATGTCTTTGATTTGTGTAGTCCTAATCATTTTGCTTTGGTTAGTTTTAGCTGTTATTTTCCCTTTTGAGATTAATAAGGAGTCGTACAAAGTCAACATGACAAGCAAAGCTTCTGTTAAACAAGACAAACATAGTGCAACATGCAATACTAACAGAGTTATTGATCATAATCCTGAGATTCATCAGGATAGATCTGTTGGTGATTTTTCTAGCAATACTTTTTCAAGACTCCTGGCTGAATATGTAAAGGTCATGGAGGTGAAAGACTGTTACATTTGTTTGAAATTGCCTGCCTCTGTTTCAGAGGGAGTTACCTATAATATGCTTCCTCTTACTTATGGCATAACCTGCAGTGTGATAGCTGGTCAGTTTTTATTAAACTGGTCGTTTAGAATATTACTATTCTAACTATGATGAGATTTTCGTAAACCTAAAAATTGAGAAAAGCTTGAATAAACACAAGCAAGCCAAACAGATGAGGGAATTCTTTATTGTGACAAATGAATTTACCTATGAGTATGCTTTTAGAAATAATTTGACATGTAAATTGAGAAATGAGGAAAAGTCTTTCCTGAATTTAGTTGAGGAGAGAAGAGCGATTTATAAAAGAAATGAAATGCTTAAACAGACCAAATCCAAGTTCTGGCAGAAAGAAGATGAAAAACTAAATGGCAAATCTTTTGAAAATGCTGCTATTCACATAGATAAACCAATTTGTGGTAAATTTTGCATTAGGAGAGATAATACTTTATTTGATAACTATTTTGTGGGTGCAAGTCATTGTGAGGACACTTATCAAATCCTGGGGGGTTGGGAATTCAAAGGTGGTAAAGACCCAATTTTTCCTGGGATTTATTTTGTTTGTGGAGATAAAGCTTACTATAACCTTCCCGACCACTGGTATGGGACATGTTTTGTAGGATTAGTTTTTCCAAAAATATTCCATGTTGACAGAAATGCATAAGGTTCATTTGAAATCAGCAGACATTTGAACAGATACAAAAGAGAAAGTTTCTCAGAAATTTTGGGAGACATTTTTGAAGCAGTGATACCTTTAGTGGGTATAACCCTGAATGCTGGAAGAATCAGAAAATTGTCCACAATTGTTGACAGATTGTCAACTGACACAGCTGGAGGTTTCCAATTGGTAGATACAGAGCTTATTGCAATTCGGACTATGGTAATGCAGAATGGTCTTGCGTTAGACATTTTGCTAGCAAAAGAAGGTGGAGTCTGTGGCATTTTACATGTCCAGCACGGCTGTACTTATATCCCAAATGAGTGTCAGGGTATTGAGATGTATATTAAAAATATCACTGAGATGCATTCAGATATTGTTCCCTTAGAAGAGGATGACTTTTCAGAACGTCTGTCCAAATGATTTCAAGCAATCAAAACCTGGTTTCAAGAAATTGGTGGTTCAATTCTTGGCAAAATACTGGCACCTTTATTAGTTATAGATTTTTGTGATACTGTTGTTGAAGATCAGTTGCATGTTACACAAGAGAAAGAAATACCTGAGGGAAAAGAAGAGAATTTACAAGATCAGAAAGGAACAAGAGAAAGAGATAGAACTGGAAGAGTTTCGTAGAACTCAATATGAGAATTGCACACAAACTGATGAGACAAATCTTTAGAAATACTAACACAGTGAAAACCAAACATGTTCATTTATGGGATAAAATTTTGTTAAATTTTGGGTGTGGTTTGGTGATTTTAAAATCACCAGATGAGGGAGTTGATAGAGCGAGATTTAGAAATATATTTATTTCAGCTCGCAAAGTTAAACTTCCATAATCAATAATAATATTAATAATGTGTGCAGTGAAGAATACTAACCAACCTAGAATAAAACTTGCAGATCAACACACGTGGGAAACTAATATGTGTGCTCATACATGTGCATTATGTGCAAAGTGCTTGCATGTGAGAAATAATAAATTAATCATGTCTATCGTGATGTCAGAATTAAATGCGGCTGTTTAAATAATGGCATGTGCCTATTTCTGTGTGCTCATGTTTTGCCTTTCGTTTTAAATGTTGCACAAGTCTATTTTGTTGCTTTGTTTGCTTCTGCTAGGTAACATAGATTAATGGGTTAATAAATTAGCAAAGGTGGGTGGGTAACAGACTGACTTCTAATTCTTGCATTAATTATTCTTTTGCATTTCTTTATACACTAGTTGCAAAGAAAGAGGCTTGAGGCCTAGTACGTCTTATTATGCAGTTAGCAAAATCCTGCTCAGAGAAAGCAAGAGCCCAGTGAGGAAAATTTCTGCTGTGTTGTTTAAAAAAGAAGAAAATACAAACTTGATTAAATAAGTGAACTTTTCGTGCCTTGGTCGGCTTGACCAAGGTCAGGAACCGGCAGAGAGACTGACAAGCTAAGGAAGTCACGGATCATTATTTCAATTGTTGCAAACTGAAGGAAGCTACGTCACACGAGAATAAGGGACAATAGACTCTAAGAAAGAGTCGGAACTGGGCTTCGAAAATGTGATGATTCAATGTGGTCTGTCGCTTGACAGCCAATCAGCAATTTGCTCAAATGAGAAAGGTATACTTTTACTTAGATTAGTTAGTTAGGAAAGGTATATAAACTGACCTCTTTGGAAGGAGGACGCTTCTCGCTTTCCAAATCCAGATGGGCGTGTCGTGCTGACGGACTTCTTTGGAGCAAGTAAGAATTAATAGAGCTAAAAGACTTTACAATTTATTTTAGGTGAAGTGAATTTTAGACAGGGAAATAGGGTTTAAGTGATGGAAAAACTGTTTATTCTTCTTTAAAAATGCTATTTGATTCTGCTTGAAAACCGGTTGACTAATTTGCAATTCCTCAAATCATACTGCTTAAATAAAAAGATTCTAATAAAAATGCACTCTTCTTTAATTAAATAGTTAATAAATACATTTTTGAAAATACAAGCTGGCCTTGTTATTTAGAGAACTTGGTTACCATCAGCTGATCTTATCGCCTGTGTGGCTTAATTAAATGAAGAATTATAAAACTATGGTAAAGTCAGTATACCGCAGTTGTATATAAATGTATATATAGTTTGTGATTAAGATTTATTAATTAGGTCACATGATTCAGTTGCTCAAAATATGTCATTATTAGTTTATGGGCCTTGTGAGTGATTTATAATTAATGGTGAGTATTGTAGAGTTGGGTAGTGTTGCTATGACATATTTTCTATAAGGGCGCTGGATCAGGTCTACAATGCCTAACAGAATCTTCTCTCTCCAGCGACGACTGTCCGTGCCACTCTCCTTGTTCTTCGCCGACTCCTCCAACCCGAACTGAACTTTTCACTCGAGACTCTAGAGGTCATTTTTCAGGAGGACTAACATCCCACATCCCATTGTGGTTGGCTTGTACTTGTGAATTTCACCTCATCACACATGACCAGATAGCCACAAGTGACATTTTGTGCTTTTAACCACTATACTGATCTTAAATCTTTGAAATTGCATATCACCAGTTTTACCGATTCTATTCATGTTGTTTTGATGTCAAATAATTTATTAAATTGTACTGTATTTTTGTTAAGTGGCATGGTTTTTTTTCTTGTGTTGTGTTTTCACTTTATTGCTGTTTGTGTGCTGCATAAATACTTTACACATTGCCCCTAAGTTAAGCCTGACTGTTTTTGTGCCAAGCTACCAGAGGTTAAGCACAGGTTAATTTGGTGACTTTTTGTGTTTTATCCTGACAAGGACTGTGGCTTTTGCTTGAGTAGGGTTTCAGCCCCCTCAACCAACAACCCGAGGGGAGGCAGATTGGGGCCAACCTCCAATCTGTCCCCTGGGGCAGGGGGCAAAAAGACTGTTGTATCCTTTTTGTGGTGGATGCATGGCCATGCCCATGATGGGCAGCCCCACCCCTAGATTTTTTTTAATACATGTATATATATATAGATATATATATATCATATGCCCTTCCCTAAGGGGCCGCTCTGCCTGCCACAAATCACTGGTATCTAGAGAGTGGAATACTACTTGGGGATCCATTTTCTACAGCGATTTCCAAGCAGGGAGCTACTGGGTAGAGATTCTATTGGAAAGGAGAGATTCTCTCCTTTCCAACAGAACCTCCTCTAAATCAATCAGTGCTCGGGCTCAAATATGTCCTTCAGCACTAATGCAGTTAAAGTAAAATGAGCCCATTGGCTTGTTTTACTTTCACTTCTGCAGCAATTACGTCAGTGCAACCTCTGTGCTGATCGCCATTACCCAAACAAAGACATATATATATATATATAAACTTGGGCAGCTGGGGAAGCACTTCTCTAGCAGCATGAACTGAAAATGAAAAAAAAAGGAATCCTTCCGATGCAAGCACAGAAGGTCCTTTTAAAGCTTCCTGGGGTTCTCCAAAGGCCGACAGGTGCACTGGTGATGTGTTGCAGACATCGGCCACGGGTTAAATGCCCTGGCCAAAAGGCAGGGACAATGCCTCTGCCATGTGTCAAGTACCCTTTCTACCAGCACCCAGAGAGCATGCCCCACAGTTGTGCCCAGTTGACAACGAGCACAGGGCTTGGGGAATGGTCTATGAGTAAGTTGAAAACTATTACGAACAATTTCGACCTATTAATATAGAAATGTGACTTAACAATATATAAATGTGTAATAAATAGACATTAGAAAAATGTGCCTTTATTAAACGTGCAAAAGAGAAAATGCTGCTTATTTCTACAAAAAGCTCTAATTTCTATAATTCTCACACTGCTAGACATCACTAGTGCTTTATTCTTCTCAATCCCT
This sequence comes from Lissotriton helveticus, assembly GCF_964261635.1. Lineage (NCBI taxonomy): Eukaryota > Metazoa > Chordata > Amphibia > Caudata > Salamandridae > Lissotriton > Lissotriton helveticus. The sequence continues at coordinate 1,143,204,762 of NC_136063.1, read as the reverse complement.
ATAATATAAATGCTTTCACAAAAGATGAATTAGTGTTCTAACTGAATTGTAGAACGAGACCTCTATATGAAATGTGTTGTTTCCTGAAATATTATTTTTCTTTCCTCATATTACATGATTTCATTGTATTTAGATAGTTTCCTCTGCCACATATTCATAATGTACAAGATCATTAAAGAAAGAAGGTGCATGCTGCAGCTTACCTTTTGTGACCTAACTAAGACACATCAGATTTAAATGTTTAATTACACAGAACAGCTCATTGTTACATGATGGGACACTAAGCAGCTAATAACCTAGGCTTGCAAAAAGGTTGTCACAAGAACCTTCGAAGATGTATCTTTTTGTAATAAGTGGTGGCCACATCTGAGTGACTTCATAATAACATGGGCATTTAAGATGTTATTCAAGGGCGGAGATGGTGGACCATCGGAAGATCTTTTTCCATCGGGCATCGATGACATAATCAACCGATTTTGCAACATGTTTAGTGGCTTTTCTATATAGTACATCTTCCTAGCTAGAGAGTCACAGCAATCTATGCACTCCTACCCTGTCATGCCCCCTAGCACTATCTTGTGCTAGCTCAAAATACCATAAACTATTGCTAACGGTGATTTTCTTTGATTATCCTTGCTCTAAATGAGGAGACTTTCTATTCCTAAGACAATCACAGTTACTGCCGTGTTTCTTTCCCTTATACCTGTCTTTACAGTTGCTACTACAGCTGTTTGGAGAACTAAGATGAGTCTCCGGAATTACCCTTTATGGGGAGTTCTACCTCTCTTAGTTACCTGACTTTGCTCCAGAAGTTACTTGCTCTTTTCCTGAGGGAACTCTTTATGGGTTCTCGATAGGATAGGTCCTTTAATTTACAATAGGGACTAAATTCTGAATGGAACATGCTATTATTTTATATGCTTGTTCTTACCAAACTTATTTTCGACAATTTCTGTAATTAGATGTATTTGACTAATCTGAATAAAAAGAACAAATATACTGACTAACCTCTTGAAGAGAAAAAAATCTTATGAAAACTTCACCAAAGCTCTCTTTATTGGCTGATCATCAAATTAAAATAATGATAACTATTGTGTGATACTCCATTCTAATACGGTGGCAAAGATTCATCAGCTTAGGAAGGTGTGGAAATTCCAGGTTCTCTAAGAAAGTTTTAATGTAAGATTACTTGTGGAATTTGTTTTACAATTTCCACACTTACATGTACATCCAAATCCTGAGCTCACTGCCTCTTCCCATACATTAGGTGCTGGACACATGACATGGCCGGTCATGCCCTAGGCCCAGTACCCTTCCATGTTAAGTGAAGGGATACTAGCGTTAACTCAGAGCAAACACAATATCATTTAGAATAGACATTACTAAAGGTACCTAAATTCCGCTTTTTGTGACATGCTCAACAGTAAATTCTAGGTGATGATCATTGAACCTATTCGGCGCTCGCAAAATGTCAGCTCACAAAGGTATATCAATCGTAAATTTCATCAACAGAAACATGAAGTGCAGCACAACAATATTTATTATTGCAATATATTTATTAGAAAAATGATGACTGAGGTTAAACATACCTCCGATGGTCATAAAGGAGAAATGAATATAAGAAACGAGTGTAAAGGGGTGCTCCAAAAATAAGAAAGAGTCAAGAGGACTTGAAGTTACGTGTTGGAGTAAAAAAAATCAGAATTCATATCCCATCACAACCAGATTGAATTAGCTGTGTCAGATTGCCGAAGTTAACCGCGTGTCCCGAATTGCAGCCGTATGATACCACAGAAACCCTTATATACACTCCTGGAGCCAGGTATATAGTGGAGAAAATCCATTTTAAAACTCTTTAACCCCTTCGACGCTCAAGACGAGCCCAGCTCGTCATGGAGTTTCCATTGGTTTCAATGGAAATTACATAGACCCCATGAACATGCCTTAGCATCCAAGTGGTTAAGAAAATCAACATTTCAACCTATTAAACTCTTAGATCTGGCTTGATCGTGGCCCCTGGCCAGAGGAGACTTACTCCCTCACCTCAGGCTATTGCATTTGTGGTGTCTCATTCTGCCACCTATGGTGTGCATGCATGTGAATGCATATATAACTATATTGCATTTCTACAGTACACAGTCATCACACGTGAAATTATTGATCTCGTACATGCATTGTATGCAGAAAACATACATGCATTGTATGCAGCCAACATTCATGTATTTTATTAATTTTTTCTCTGCACAAAGTATTTTTTACTATTTTCATCAGGACTGAAAAAACAAGCTAGACCGAACAGCTTTGCCACTGCTCGTCTCAACTGCGCGCATACCTTCATTTCCGAATAGGAATAGCCTTTTCTTGGTTTATACAACATTGTTAGTTGAGACTGTGGGAAGGTACCAAAACATTTTGCCCTATCAAGAAAAAAATGATGTAAAGTATCGGTTAGGTGGGTTATTGGAAGCATTAATTTGATCAATGAGAAGGCAACATGGCTCTCTTCAGTCTTCACGGTAGCTGCAGCTTGCACACTTTATACGGGACGTGTAGGAAAGTCCCTCTCTATCCGGTTAATTTAGCAGCGTTTCTTGTTCACTCAGGAGTACCCTGGGGGAGAGATACCATGCAACAGAATAGGATGTTCGTTAAACAGCGATTCCTATAATTGAAATCCACAGGAGTATAATGTAGCATGGGAAAATAATGTTAATTAGAACATTGGAATGTTGGGAGCTCCATTGCAGACAATGGAGTGCTCCCTGCTTCTACGGGCCGGTAAAGGTCCGCAGAGCAACATTCCAATGTTCTGCAAAGGCTTCTCGAAGTTCGAGGGGATTTATATCCCCTCGAGCTTCGAGAACCCTTTGTTTAATTTGTTAGAACATTCTGCCCTCTAGTGGCAGAATGTTCTAATAGCCTTATAGCCCTTCGTAGCAGGGCTATACCGGCTATTAAAGTCCCGATGTTTCGTTAAAGTCCCTCGCCTTTAACGATTCAGCGGGCCTTTAATAGCCGGTATAGCCCGCTACGGCGGGCTATTAGGCTAGATTCACAACCGTTGTGGATTTATGAAGGATAGGTTATTTTACTTTTGGCATTATTCGTATTTAGGGTCTTTAAAACAGAATATTACTGCACATAACATAGTGGCATTGGATATAACGACTGCATATAGAGAGAAAACAAATGTTGAAAGCTGTAGCAGGGCACTTTGCTGATCATGCACCAAATAGATCAAATAGACATATTTGTCAGTATATTTTTAGACATAATTGTCAGTTGATGCCCGTTTACCTTAAAATGGCATTGTTGTGCCTCGCACTGCTTGACACTGTTATGTATATTTAAATCATGAGCCCTGTTTACATTTAGATGGTTACATTTCGATCCTTGTACAAACAGCTATCTATATGTGCGGGGGTGGCAATTGCAAGTGGTGCAAAGCTTACTGCACCTGGTAATTGCCAGGTTCAATAATGTTGGCACCCTCATCAAGTCATAGCTGACTGCTGGAATTTAACAAGGGTAAATGGCCTAGTATCCATCGGACATGCGGATTTTATGTCAAGTTATTCCCTAAAAAGTCAGAATAGGTGATAACTACCACATACAAAAAATACCGAACACCTCGCTGTTGGATTTTATTGGATGCAATAATTATACCATCTTACCTGAGTCATTCAAATAGCCCTTCTGGTGCAGCACCAGAGTCTCAGATTTCTGGCAGTATCTTCACAACTATATGCTGGGGTTACAAGACATTTTCCCCAGAATGGGGAATAACATACAGCCCCGGAAATGCCAGGTCCAATTATGCATGATTTTAGGTTTCGTCTATGCAGCTCGCATGCGCTACATAGGCAAAAATACCTTTTACCATCAATTTGGCATTTTAGCCAAAGACGTGCACACATTCCATTGCCTTCAATGGCAACGCGTTCACATGTGGAGATTCACTTGCGGGAGCGCACGCCACCATATGGTAGCAATTATCGCTCCCGCAAGTGAATCGCGCAGGCCCCCCTCCTCCCTCCTGCTGCCTCGCGAGGCGCGCGCGCGCCTCCCCCTGCTGCCGGCAAACTGCTGCGCTTGTGTTTTTTAGGTACCCGCTGCCGCTCATCACTGCTTCACTACTTCACTTTGGTGCTTAGATCCACGGGCAACAAATAGCCGTCGCGAGATGGACATTACAGGAGTCGGAGACAGCCTCATCAAGGTGCGGCCAGCACAGCGTGGGTTTGCCTCTGCTCTGAAGCCTCCTAGTGCTAGCTTGAAGTCGCGGAATTCATGTCTTTTCTTGTTCCCACACCTGCGGCATCTCTGTCCGGGAACACTTTGCAGACAAGGCCTTGGTCAGCAGTCCCCAGGGAGCCGCCGCTGCTGCTGAACGGTTTGTTATTTTTAAATGTCTCCGAGACAAGGTGCCAAGGATTTAAAACCTGGGAATCCCGGGTTCGACTGGGAGTTTCACTACAAGCCAACGCACGCAAGAGTTCAGAGCCTTTCGGAGGAAAATTCCAGGTTTTCCCGATAGGAGGGTCCAGTTGTTTTCTTGTCAAATGTCCAAACTGTGGAACAAGAAGTTATTGTCGACAGCTTAGCAATTATTGCGCCCCCGCTGCTCGCTCCCATAAGGTAAACGCTGTAGATGCTTGGCGGCCGTGCTTGTCTTTCAGAGCTTGTATATCATATTTACGCATTTTACTTTTAACAACCCCATGTTGTAGGCGCGCTACCGGTTATTATCAAATTATCCACTCATTGCTCTGTGTGTAAACTGAACAAAAATGCAACACATAAAGCGGCAGTTGGACTGGCACATGAAGATGTGAATGCACCTGCCATATGTAAACACACATGTAACTTAACAAACATCCCGATGTTGTAGGCGCGCTGCTGCGATCGCATTTCTAATCGGTTATTATACAAAACCGTCTACTTCAGTAATAAAATGGGCACCTGGACACCCTTATGTTTATGTGCTTTATGGTGAGGTGCTCAGAGTGTGGGACTGCGACAGCTGCTCACAGTGTGAATCCTGCAAGGGGCCCAGATCCTTGCCACACATGCAGTGTGTACTGCCCTATATATGCACTGCAGTCAAAATATCCACTCATAGCTCCATGTGTAAATTGAACAAAAATGCAACACATGCAGCGGCAGGTGGACTGGCACATGAAGTTGTGAATGCACCTGCCACATATAAACACACATGTAACTTAACAAACAGGCCTAGACTACCCTGATCGATGTGAGAGAGTTGCTGAGTTCAGTTTCATGTGGTGCATGGGGCTGTTTTTCTGCCCCTCTTATAAGATGCACGGTGTGATCTTCAGTTTCATGTGATGCATGGGGCTGGCTCGCTGCCCCTTTTATAAGGTCCACAGTGTGATCTTCAGTTTCACGTGATGACTGCACAGAGCTGGCTCTCTGCTCCATTTTACACAATGTAGCACCCAAGGGAGGAAGCTCGGGGGCTCGATCAGACTCCCCTTCACAAGGCTGCAAGGGGGACATCTGCCGCCAGCCTGAGTTTTCATGCTGGTTATTTGGTTTCTCTGGAGAAGCGGTGAGGGTGTCGCGGTGCAGACTTGAGGGGAGCAAGTTTTATCCTTTCTTTTCTCTTCATGTACACCACCGCCCGATTGTAAAATGTCCTCTTATTCCCACTGTCCTTACCACTTCTCTACACGCTGAAAGGAGTGCTCCCGTGTCTTTCGTGCTATAATTGGGTATCATAGTTCAATGTCAGATATAGTGGGGATGTAGCTCAGTGGTAGAGCGCATGCTTCGCATGTATGAGACCCCAGGTTCAATCCCCGGCATCTCCAGACTTTTATTTAGTTTGCCCTTTATTACATTTTGGACTTTTTAAAAATCCTCTGTATAAACGCATGTTATTCACATCGTGGCTAGGGCAATTTTTTGTTTTGTGCAGTTGAAAGTGACCTTTTAGACTCAAAACACCACCCAACTAAGCATTAAGAAAGTCAAAACCACACACTCGCAGTGAGAAAAGAGATATTCTGTTAGCCTTACAAATACCCTTTTTACTTCTGGAGACGACCAATTAATCATTATTGGTGCCGGGCCCCCACCTGCTACCCCAAATCATTATTGTAATCCAGGGACCCCCTCCACTGAGTCATGACTGCTAACCAAGGGTCCCAACTTAAGCATTGTTGATGATTTGAACCACAAAGCAATAAACAATAAACGCGCGTTGATGTCATTTACCACACTGCAAAGTAATAAAGCTATGTATGCAGGGCATTTTTTCAGATTAATGGATAATCAAGGTTTATTCGTTTTATTTATTTTAAAAATAATGCCTTTAATTTATCTCATAAGGTCCCAAAGGCGAGATCTATTGGCTATACCAATGCTTGTTCTCTTTGTTATGGTTAAATTAAGTAAGTCTAACTGGCCGACTCGCCGTGCAGTGATGTCATGAATGATGCCATTTCAGATGTCATCAGTGATACTATTAATGTTATCAGAGAACATCATGGAAGTAGGTGAGGTCATTTGCAGTGCATGGCGTATGAGTATGTTATAGTTACTTCATTTATCTAAAATGGCATGCAGCTTGCACTACTGCGGACAGGTTATTCATCACGTTCGTGACAGGCACTTACTCTGTTTACAAATTTTGTGGATGTCTATTTTATATTTTGTATAGTACAGTTTCAGTTGCAGCCTTTTACCTTGTAGTACTATAATACAGAAGGCATTACTGTATGCCCCACCGCCCCAACTAGGATTTAATTGGTTTTTTCTCTTGGTTACACACACACACAATGATCTGCAGTAATTAAAATAAGCAATTGAGGTTTCATAACAGAGGGTATTTCCTTGGAGAGTGGTTTGCGCCCAGGCTAGATCGCTGCCTGAAGCTCTTGCTGAGCTCGAGCGCTCCTTGGTTCTTTCTATTAAGGACCTCAGACGTAAGAGAACAGCCGAGGAAGAATTTTTCCTCTCCTGATTGGCCAACTCGAGATGTGTTTACCATCTCCCTTCACAGCACTCATGAACTGACCATCATCAGAAGCAAGGCCAGGTAATGAAAATGGCCACCATTGCAAGGTTGTTGTTTTATGTTCGCTTTTCACAGCAATATATCTAATTTGGGGAGGCAAAAACATCTATTCTCCCTTCGCAAATCTTATTATTAACACTTATGTTTGCTTGGCATTCCCAAGATTACAGCAATGCAGTGCAATATAAACACTGAATCAGTTTTTTGGTTTTACAGTCGTGAGAAGTTGGCCTGGCCTATGCTGTCCACTATTCTAGTGGGCACCTTGCACCAGTCCAAAAGACCCTTATTGATGGTAGGTTTAAAGACAACCTTTATAGAAAGCTATCCTAGTGATAGCTGTGGAGAACAGCCTTCAGGCTAAGTCTAGAAGGAATGTAAAGCAGCTTGTTTTACAAGTCTATAATCTTGTGAATGACTAAATGAAAGGAGAACCACACCAGGTATATATATATATAATATGTGTATTTATTCTAAACACATCCCTCTAGTCTCTTTATGAGGCTAGAGGCAAAAGTAGATAAAGTAAACTTATTTAGCACACAGTAAATTAGCACAATATATGATTAGCTATAGGGGCGTCACAAACTATATACTAAGAAAGTGGTTTACAAACCTAGACTGACATAGATACAAGGCCTAGAGACTTTAGAACTGCTGGAGCCACCAGGAACCACCCAAGGTACTGACATAGGGGACCCACAGGGGTCGTATGCAGTGTCTACACACAGCCGCAAATCACCATTAACTTCTAAGGGGAAAGTTGCGGTTGGAAAATTACAGATAAAGGACACTTAGAAGAGGACTTGGAGCAAACCCCTTTAGAACTAGGCAGTTCTAGAGTCAATACCCATGGGAGCACCAGAGTACTCGAGTTACCTCACCCAGGGAAACCGGGTGCATAGGTGTCTTTTGATGTTGGGTTTCGTAGTCGTTTTCAATGGCGATCTCCTGCAAAGTGATGCTGGCGACCAAGTCGAAAGTGTCCGGGTGGATCCAAGGGTGGATCGAAGATCTGAAGAACCTGAAAGCAGAGGGGACAGAGTCTGGGTCACTAGCCAGTGACCAGGAAGGCAAGGAGAAGATGCCAACCAATGTCGGGTGATTTCAGGTGAAGAAGGTGAAGCTTGACTCTTCAGCCACGAGGACCCGGAGGCGTCGAGGACAACCAGGAGCTGGATTGTATCTGTCCCACAAAGGATGTCGACTGCTGTAGTGTTGGTTTCTGGATTGGACCCAACAAGCCTTGGCAACAGCAACCCATGCAGAAAGCAAAGATTGGCTTTGGTGCAAACCCGCAAGGTCTGAGGGACTCACTCTTTGGAGGGGAGCCAGGGCACATCTGAAACAATCAGGAAAGCCCAAGAAACAGAAGGGTTACCTTCGTGGGGACCCATCAGTTGATAGACTAGGGATCACAAAGGAGCCTCAAGCGGAAATGCTAGAACTGGGCCCACGGAACACTCGTGGAGTGTAGACCCACAATCTTCAGTGTAAATTATGCTTGGGGCTTTTACTACAAGTAGCCCAATGCACAACTTCGGGAAAGCTCGGGAAGTTGATGCACTAGCAAATGTGCACAGTGTCCAGGGGTTCCGGTTCCACGTCACTCGTGAGGGCTGTGGGTCTCAGCTTTGCTGGGATCTCGTGTCGGCCTCGGAGAAGTATAGAAGTCTGGGTCCTGTGTTGCAAATCGGTCGGGATCCGGCAGGAGCCTTGGAAATGCAGACCGGCAAGATGCTTCTTTGGTGCCTGTTTGAACAGGGGAGTCACTCCTTGACCCCAAGGGAGATTCTTCCACCTTCTAGTCGAAATAGAATGTCCAAGTTCCAGGTTAATTGTTGCAGAGTTTTGTCCATGGTAATCTGAAGTCCTAAGGACTAGGTTCCTATACTTATCTAAGTTTAGGGGTTGGACTTACTCTAGGGTCCCACCTATGGGAGGACCCAGGGAGGGGGTGTTTACACCCCTTTCCCTTTGTCCAGTTTCACGCCAGAGCAGAGGCTGAGGGCCCCTGCAACCGGTTTGAACTGGGGTATGCACAGGGACATCAAGTGTGCACCCCACACTGTCTGAAAAGCATTCTCTGAATGCACCCACCCAGCCCCAATACACTAAAGCCTGTCTGGGAGGTGGTTACACCTCCCTGTGACAGGAAACCTATTGTCCAGACCTCCCCTGCCGGAGTTTTGTCCAGCAGTAGGAGGTCAGACTTTTGTCTGTGGCTGCAGCATCCATTTTGTGATGCTGGGGCTCTTTTAAACTATTACCGGTTAGGTAAGTGTGTACATGTCTTCTCCCTCTAGAAGGGTGGAATTTTACTCCCGCCGTCAGAACTGGCAGGGGGGGTAGGATTCCAAAGTGTTTGACACCAAACACTTGTTTCCTTGCAGCCATTCCAAAGTTAGCATTAACCGCGAGGTTATAATGCACTTAAGAGTACATGGTCTGGCTGCATCACAGAACAGCTACAGAGAAGTGATTCCGAAAGCTGCAGAGGGGTCCTGCTCATTCATGGGCACCCTCTCACACAAATCCAAGCACTCTGTCTTCAGGATTGTTAAGGCCTGCCATAGGAGTGACTTGTAGGTTTATATGTGTCAGTGATATAGGGTAGATATAAGTAACCTATATCTCAGAAAGTGGTGCATGCACCACCGTCCCCAGGCTGCAGTAGCAGACCTGTGGTGCCATTTTGGAAGGCTTCCACGGGGTGGCATAATACATGCTTCAGCCCCTGGTAGGCCTCTGGGGTACCTATGCCCATAGTACCTAAGGTACCATACACTAGGGACTCACAAGGGTATCCCAGTAACCAATCTGGAGTGTACCTAATGTACATGCAATCAATTTAGAGAGGAAGCAGCTGGGCTGGTCTCCTGGTTAGCAGGGCCCTAGCCAGACTAAAGTCGAAAAACAGTGAAACACCAGGAAAAAGTGGGGGTAACCATAGTAAGCAGATCCTACTCTCCTACAACAGTTATTAGCAATGTGATACAATATAAACACGGAACAGAGATATCCTTTTGGATACCCTGAAACTAGAATGGGCTTCGAGGATCTGGGCTATCTAGAGTATTTATACTGACCATAGTACCATTCGGTCAATAGCCAGGAAGGAATTAAGAAAAGAGGGTATTCTGCTGTTGGACTCCATTAGAATATCAACTCAGATATTAAAACCCACAGTCCTGAACAACCAAATGATTTTAATTTCTTTTAACATCCAACCCTATTTAACCTTTGTACCAGGAGCTCATGACAGGTTCCTATTAACCCGATTCAGGTTTTTTTTCCCCACAGATTAGGAACCCATCCTAAAATGAACGATTGGGCTCAAGACCTCCAGCCATGCCCCTGCTATAACACTTCTGCCCAATCCACGCTTCATGTTGTTCTTTTTTGTAAATGTTATTCCCATGTGAGGAGTATTTATTTAGTACCTGTTTTAAAGTGGTTCGGCCTTCGACAGTGTTGACCAGTTTTTTAGGCACTACAGCACTTGGACAAGGAGCATAGTGTTTTTAGGATAGCAATTTTCTTGAGAAAAGTGCTGAGTCAAAGGAAATTTATGCTCATTTAATGCCATATGAAAAAGGGCTAGGCTAGCTTACCCCGTCCTAATTAATATTCTTATTGAATTACGTGCAACGAAGAAACACATTTTGTCTCTCCTCAATGTGTTTTTAATACTGTTAGCTATGAGGAAAGTGATGAGCAAAGGAAATATATGTCTGCTTAATTGGTTTACATGAACCAGGGCTATGTTAGTTTAATACTGTTTTAACTAATATCTTAAGTGAATTTCTATTGTATGTAATGAAAAATGTTTTCTTTTTAACTTGCTTTTATGATTGTCTGATATAACAATCGGATATAGCCTTCTTTTGATTTTATTTGAACACTGAATCAGTATCCCACGCTGTGCAAGCAGGAGCAAACAAACACCTACAATTATTGGGGTTATGAATAAGGGTGGGCAGAGTTTGTGGAGTGCCACTATGCGGAGTTCCACAGAGTTGAAACGTTTTTCCATTCCACCCTATTTAAAAACATGTGGAATAATCGCTTACATGCTCTGGCATTTTGGGGTTGCTCTCCTCGCCGTGGTCACCTCCTCGCCATCCTCACGTCCTCGCGGGTCACAAACACCTTTGTTGTACGTCTTGCGAGCACTGAGCATGCGCCCACATACGCAGTCTTCCCAAGTCGTACAAAGTAGTAGTTTGCGATCTGCGAGGAGAAGAGACCACGGACAGAAGGAGGGCACTCCGTAGATGCCTGAGCAGGTAAGTGGTTATTTATTTCCTGTTCTGTGCGTGGGTGCAGGGGCTAACTCCGCTACACCATGGAGTCAGAGTTTTTGCCTGAACTCTGATTCCCAACGGGGCGCGGAGTTGGTAAAACTCTGCAAACTCCGCTGGCAGAGCGGAGTTAGCCACCCGGGATAGTTATGAACTCCTTGTCAGGAGCACTAAATGCCATAAGATAATAATAATACACATTTAAAATATGAACAATAACCATGTCTATGTGTGTCAAAGGTTTATAACAGAATGCAAGCGCAACATCAATTGCAGTGAAACCAGGGAGGGGGGGTTGAGGGAAGGAAAATCCATTCAACCTACAGCAGCAACAGGACCTGGCACCACTGTTTCATTACGGGCTCAATTTCACTGCCAGGACTCAACTGCAAAGTCTACCCCTCCTCTGAGTCAACTGCAGCCCCAGCCCTAGGGGACTCCCATTTATCAACCACTTCCCTCCAGAGCAGTTCAATAGTCTATGAAGAACACCCCTTGAGCAATGAGGGCCCTCTAGGTTGCCAGCCATAGATAGTCTTACTCCTATAAGGAGTAAAGTATGTCCTGTGGGTGTTATTAAATTATATGTATTTAAGAAATGTGTTGCAAGAAACAGTCTGTGGATATGCAAGCACCCTCTCCCATTCAGCAACTGTTATGACCGGTCCAAGTCAGCAGTCCAGTGAGCCCAATGTGCACCCAGAGGGCTGCATATGTTGGAGAATCCACTCCTGCATCCCCCACAGGTCCCGTAAGGCATGGGTAAGCGCTTCAGAAGCAAGACATTGTCCCTCTGGCAGGCCTGTCTGCTCCACCAGCACAACAAAGGGAAATAAAAAATTCGTTTGGAAACAGTCTTCTAGGGTCACTAACCCCACCTCCATCTTCTTTGCACTAAATAAAGTCAATGGGGCGCTATGAGGAAGACCTACCAATGGAAGTTCTGTAGCATAAGGGAGCACCATACCAGTATGTAGCAGTCCAAGTCGCCACTAATTCAGGGCAGTAGGCAAAAGGATACCCAGGCGGGGATCCAGAGTGGTGGGAGCAACAGTTTTGCCAGCAGGAGTCCCTGGTTGAGTTTATTGCCCAACTGACCAAGTTCCGCTTAGCACACTCCATCAAACCATTTCCTGATCCACTAAAGCTACAATTCAAAGTCTGGTACTCCCAGGCCTCCCTCAAGAGGGGGGTAGCAGAGGGTAGCTAATGCAACTCTCTGGCACCCATCATCCCAAATCAGTTCACATAGGAGTGTGTTGAGTCTCCGAAACCAGGACACCAGGATTTTAACCGGGAGGTTTACAAAAAAGTAAAAAGCTTTAGGAGCATACTCATTTTGGAGAGCACAACATGCACGATTGTAGTAATTTCAGAGTGTGCCAAACGTCACAATCAGCAATCGAATGTCCCCCCAAATAGTCCCCTCACGCTGATGATTCAGATCGCGGGAGACTGGAATGCCCAAATATTTAAAGGTTTGCAGAGCCCAAAGTATATCAGGTGGACAAGAAACAGGGCAACCCAAACCAGCAACCTCCGGAATACACATGCAACTCTTGGCTTGCTCTAATAACGGATGGGAACCAATCTATAATGGTATGTTGTGTGACTGCTTTGTTGAGGGCCAGGCAAATATATTGGGACAATATGGCCACCAACCTAGGGTTCCAATTCAATCAGAGCCGAGATGCATGCCTGACTCCTCTCTTAATTCGCTCTGTGCTTGACACAGGCTCCTGTTTTAGGGCCTTCTAGGGCAACTGGGGCATCCTCATGATAGAACCTAAATATTCAGCACCCAGCATCGACTCTAGCCTCAGTCTCACACCATATAAATACAGGTGTATAAACTCAGATTAAAATCAACTAGCTTCTTTGAGGAGTCTCTTCTCCCCCCAGTAGACCTTTGGAACTCCATTTAATGGTCCATTATAACAAAGAAATAAAATAAACTAAAGGGATGCGAACGGGTCAAAATAGACCCAAACCCACTCCCCTGTTGCAAGAGTCACCACTAGAGTCGCAAACTGGTCAATTTAATAGTATGAAACATATCCTACAGAGTCTAATGGCCTAGCCACAAACACCAAAATACAGACATCATGCATGTGGATATTTAAAGATTAAGGAAAGGCTTTAAGGACCTAGCCAACAGGCTTGCAGTGGCTAAATCATGCATTAGCAGTCTAGAAGACAAGAGAGTGAAAACAAGGAAACTCAATGATAAGCTATGCTAAAAAAATCACAACTCTCTTTATGGAAGTCATGGATTGGGGAAACTGTAACCGTAGAATAAATCCGAGAATGTTTGGTCTTCCAGGAGCTGTAGAAGATACTGCCAACTCCTGTTCGGAATTTCTTGACTCACGGGTTCCCCGTATGCTGGACTTATCTTTCACAAAAGACTTTGAAATAGAGAGGGCCCATATAATCCCTTCTGGCAATACTTTTCAGACTCGGACCATGATCTTCAAACCTTTCAGATTTCCACATGTGGAAGAAATCCTTAAAAAAATTAAAACCATCAATTCATAAACTAGTAGGGAGCTAAAATCCATATAGCATAAGACTATACCCAGCATACAGTTCTAAATAGAAAATAATGTATTGCTTTCAGACCACCTAGGGTCCTCTCCATTCCACAACTCTTTGTGGGTCCATCTGGCTTTTAAATATTCCTCAATGACAAACCCAAAGTTTTCAGTGACCCTGATCATCTTCAGAAGTGTTTCATGGAAATAAATCCTAGAGGCATGGACTTTGGGACTACATTCCTTAAGTATGCCACTCACCCTAATACATTTGTTTATGTGTTACTCTCCCTCAATGCTTGTTTTATAGGCCACATCAATTTGTATCAAGCTACCTAATTGTCATATCAGTACTGGCTGTGCTACCTGATCTCCTCGACATATGGTAACTGTTCCTGTTTAGCAAGCGCCAAGAAGATGGGGTAGATTCTTATATGCCTTTTCTCACAAGTCATCAGAATGTAATGCTTGGCTAGTTGTAAATGTTAAGATTTAACTTGTCATTGTTCCAAATAGATATTTATTTTGCAATTTGCCATCTAGAATCAAAGGTTTTAATGGTTGTTCATCTGGGCCATCTCAAGCCAGACCCTATGTTCTCAGTTAGGAATGGGTCAACAAGCCTGAGGGCTCCGGGGGGGTGGGATGTGTGGAGTTTTGGTTTACTATGTTTATATTGTTTCTCACCTCTTGTCCTGTTCTCTCCATGTTCTTTCTCTCTCACTCTGGTATGGTCTGACTCGTGACTATATGCCCTTAAATAGGTCTAGTAGATTGTACAAATTGTTGGAGTGAGAAATCGTCTTCTACTGGTACTCCCCTAGGACAAGATTATTTTATGCAAATTCTAGCAATACAGACATTAATAAAGAGTGTGCGGAAATCACCATATAAGAGCTTTATTAGACTGTGTCCATGTGTACTGATAATGCCCAGTCACTAAAAATGCATAGAACACAAAGGGGTTTAATTACCCTGTCAAAAGAAAAAAAACAATAACTAATTATTGCCACAGAGTATTGGACCGAGAGAGACAACACAATTTAAATATCCATGGATCAGTGACTGGTTCAATTCTCCTTTACAACAAAAGAAAAACAGGGTAATTACATTAATATCTAAAAAATCAAATATCACTGCTTCTCTTCACCAGCAGGATAATCTATGTACACGGCTGATAATCTTGTCTAAAAAAGAAGAGTTTGCATTTATATCATTAATGTTTATGCACCAAATAATGATGAGCCTGGCTTCTGATCATCCTTTAATGTATTTTTTTCAAACCTACCACAACATATAGGTGTTATATCCGGAGGGGATTGTAATCTACCTTTGAATGGGACTCTTGACCACCTTTGAAATGTGAAGTCCAGACCCAATAATGCTCACGCTCAGGTTCTCATTTTATATTAATCACATAACCTTATAGACATTTTGGAGGTTTTATTCACAACCCCATAACACCTATTCTATGATGTATTATCTGTTAGTACAGTGTCGCTTTCTACAATAAACTACTTCCCCAAAATAGAGCCGATTGTACTTTCAGACCATGTTGTATTTCACGAGACTTAAATCATGGCTTAACATGTCCAACTACAAAACAATAGAGAATGAATGATATTACTGTAGAGAGTGAGGATAAGAAGCTATCAATACAAAATTACATAATACATCACATGAAGGAAAATAACATAGAAGAAACCTCACCTGAAATGTTTTGGGATGCCTTCAAGGCCACCATCAATCTTATTGGCTGCCAAATATAAGACGGATCATGAATGGGTAAACAAACTTGAATCCCAAATAAAACCTCTTAATTTTAAAACTCAACCATCCTAAGGATTCCTCTGCCCTCCCTGAACTGAAATTCCTTAAATACGAATACAACAACATTTTAAGTATTAAAGTGCAAACGTGGGTCTCTGTTAAAAGAAAAAAGATGAAAAAACAGTCAAGAAAAATAAGGCAGACTGCTACCATGCTAATTATTTGAAATTTTACAATATTAAACTAACAATACCCTTCATAAACAATAAACTTGGCCATAATGTTGAATCTTCATCTGCAATGCATTCAAGGACTCCTATGAATATCAATATGTCTGATAGAAATCAGGACTAAAACGATGTAAGAAGTTCTTTTTCAAATTCTCTCTACTTATATTGAATGAGGACTCAAAATATTAAATAAACCCATATCACAGGAGGAAATACTTCGAGCCATTTGGGGACCACACTGAGAAAAGCCCCTTGCCCAAATGGGTTCACTGGTAATTTCTAGAAAACAATTTCACAAACAAGTATAACCCCTGGATAATGCATTCTCATACTATACGATAACCAGTATGATTCAGCGATCAACCCCTAACATAACAATTGTGGTCATTACGAAAGAGGGTAAAGACCCATTGGATCTAAGGAACTATCATTCTATATTTCTCATGCATTTTGTTTGTAAAACATATGCTAAAGCGCTTGCATACAAACTGGAAACAGTATCCAGCCTTTGATCAGCCCATAGCAGTCTGGTTTTCTCAAGGGAAGTTTGGCTTGTGATAATATTAGAATATTGTGTCATTCTATAGAAAAGGCCAAATTACTTAACTCTCCCACTGCCGCTATAGCTTTAGATGCAGAGAAGGCCTTTAACAAGAGCCAATTTATAAAAACTAAGTCTGGGTGATGACTTTATTAGGATGACTTTTGTTCTTTCTTACAGCCCATTAGCAACAGTAAGAATAAAAAGAGGTCTATCAAAAACATTTGTGCTGAAGCAAGGCACAAGACAAGGCCGCCCCTTTTCACTGCTCTTATTTGTATTAGCCAATAGAACTCATCTTTGAATCAATATATAACAATATTACAGGAATCCCACTTTCCTCTGGGGTACAAAAAGGTGGTAGTTTATGCCGAAGACGTACTGATTTTTACAGAAAAAACGGATTGTTCCATCCCGTATTTTCTGAGACAAATTACGGATTATACTGAATTATCATGTTATTCTCTCAATAAAATAAATCTGAAGTGCTTCCCTTAAACTTCATAAATTGGGGCTATCTGAAACAAGCCTTTGTTGGAATTACAAGCTTATAAAGGGTGACATTGTACACATGCTGTTTGATTGTAAACACATATGCCATTTATGGCACCAGATCCAGATCACAATAGAAAAGATCTTCGGATATCATCTCAACATTGATGCAACCAGAGCTCTCCTAGGTATTGATGCATCACCACGAATAGACACAGTCCCTCCAGCAGACCATTGTTTGATCCACCGGATGCTGGCCATAGGTACCAGATTGATTCTCTCTGAATGGACAAGTTCGCCAAATTTAACATTTCAAATTTAATAGTCATGGTAATGCTAAGTCAGAAGCACTGACAACACTTGCTTTCAGAAATCACATACCCTCTCTTCCTCTAGGAAACAGTTGAATGTTCTTGACACCTTCCTTCAGAAGAAGAAACAACCTCCGAGCTTTCATTCTTGGAATCCTCTGTAATATCTGTCTGACAAGCGCATCTAAACACCTGTGTTACTCCGAAATAAGTGCCAACTATTCAGTTCTTCCTCTTTTTCCTCTCCTTCTCTCTTTTATTCACATTCTTGTAGGCTGAACATATTCTTTCTTTTAATACAATAGATTCGCAGTACAAAACTCCTTTCTCATATTGATGCTGTTTGTTTATTTCAGTCAGAGGTCCCATTCTTAACAATATCACTGAAACTGACCTTATTTAAGTTTCCTGGGCTTCAAACTGAATCATTTATTCTTCACCTCTTTTACAATATGACACATACATTGTTCATTGATCTCTTCATGATCTACATTCGACTATAGTTTCATGATGACATTAATGTGTACTGTACTTCAATAAAATGTTATTTTAAAAAAAGAGTACATGTCCATGGGGAACCCTTCTCCTCACCTGTGAACAAAATCTGTGCAGCGCCCAAACTTACTTTGCTCACAGATGTGTCCCAACAGGCCGACAGTACCCACATGGCCAACACTGTGGAGTAGCCCAGTCCACCCCCGGGTTGGACTCCTGTCCCCTTCCCAGCGGCAAAGCTGTCCACCAGTGGCTACCGGCAGTTGTCAGTGGGGAGACCCAGGCCTTATGCCTCTGAGGGCTCTCTAACCTCTGTGGTGTCTGAGAGTGGGGGGAAGTAGCCCCAGGTGCCTGGCATACTTGGTCCACTCTCCCTCTTGTCACGTCAGGGATGACATCCTGGCACTGACCCACCAGGGTCTATACCCTGTGGCTGGACAGGAGACTGTAGTGGGCTCTCCCACACCCTGTCTTCCTCCCCGGGGCTCTGTACCCTCCCACCTGGAGCAGTACCCCTTCTAGAATTGTCAGGGCACCTGTGGCAGATGTCCTGCCCAATTCACCCACCAGTTCAGGGGTGCTATCCTGCAACTGGTACCTCAGCCCAGGGTCTGTACCCTGAGGCTGAACCAGAGACTTCGGTGGGTTCTCCCACACCCTGTCTTCCTCCCCGGGGCTCTGTACCCTCCCACCTGGAGCAGTACCCCCTTCCAGAATTGTCAGGCCACCTGTGGCAGGTGTTCTGCACAATTCGCCAACCAGTTCAGGGGTGCTATCCTGTAACTGGTACACCTGTACCCTGGGGCTGAACTAGGGACTGGGGTTGGGCTCTCCCACACCCGGTCCTCCTCCTTGGGGTACTGTACCCTCCCACCTAGAGCGGCGCCCCCAGAAGACAAACTGGTAGAGGGACTGTTAGCAGTCACCCCTCCCTCCAGGTCAGGGGAGACACCCTGAACCTGGCCTTCCAACCCAGGGTCTGTACCCTTAGGCTGGACCTGTGCCTGGCAACCCAGGAATTCCCGGGGAGTACGCCAACCCCCCCCCCCCCCCAAGGGAAACACACTCCTCATGAGTTGTGCGAGAGTCTGCCTGGCGCAGGTCATCAGCCTCCTGTCCACCTGACAGAGCATGAAGACCCCCCCCCAGTCCAGAAGTGGCCTCACCAGGGTCAGTCCTGGGGTGCTCTGACCTCAGAGCTGGCAACCCCTGATCCATTGGTCTTTCCAATGGAGACACCATCCCCCCCCACCCTTTTATCTGGACTCATGCACCCTCCCAACTGGAACAGTGCTGCCAGCCAACAGAACTGGTGGGATGCTGGTTACAGCAGTCTCCCCCAGTCCACCAGACACTAGGGGATCCCCCTCAAGAGGTGGCCTTCCAGGACCGCCTAGGCTCCCTACCTGGTGTTCCCTCATGGAACCACCCAGGCTCTGGGACTGGGTATTGGGCACCTTGGGCCTCAGCCCCTTCCCACTCCTTCTCCGCGGAGACAGGACGTGAGTCCCTACACCCTTCCCATGACAACGGGACCTATCTGGGCTACCACAAACCTTTCCCACCACCCTTGGTTGGAAAATACCTGAACCACTGCCTACAGGGTCACCCCCAGACACTTCTCTAGACCTTCTGTAATCCACCAAAAGGTCTGCCTCCAGTGCAAGCTCCCTGGGGTCAGAGAACTCACACTCCACTGGGTGTTGGCATAGCTCTGGAAAATAGGGACTTAAAATATGCTCTCCAACAATTGAATCACACAGCCCCACACAGGTGTTAACCAGACTACCCTTCACCCAACCCTCCAGTGTCTCAGAAAAGTACCCCACATCATTCTCACAAGACTGGAGAAACAGTGTCTGACTGTTGCTGTCTCTCAACCCATACTCTTCTGGGCTGGTCTCTATACTCACTTAACAGGGCTTCTATCATCAGGGAACCCCTCTCCCTGCACCTCTCATCTAGAGTCAGTAGTGTCTCCCTCCCACTACCAGGAATATGATCCCCTGTGCCAATTCCCCAATCCACCTCAGGGACACTGTGCACCAGTAGAGTAACCTCACAATCCTGAACCCCCTGGTGTATGTTAACCCCCTCCTTGAAGCAGGGCCCCAAATCTGTGTTTGCGTGTACCTCACCCTCAGTGCTGGACACTACATTTTTACTGCCGTCATCTGGGCTGGACAAAGCCCTGCCGGCTTTCTAATCCAGCTCTCTCGTTTTAAGCTCATGATCCAAGATCATCTTCTTTTCCTCCATGGCTATTCTTTTGTCTCCCATTTCCCTCTCCATCCAGAGCTTTTCCAACTCAAACTTCCTTGCTTCCCTCCTGTCCTCCAGCTCCTCTGGGGACAAGCCACTGCTGCCTGGCCTGGAGGGTTCCCCCCTCCCAAAAGCACATCCACCCTAGAAATAGGCTCCTCCACCTCTCCACTGAGATCACCAGATTGCCCACTGGCATGTGTGGCTGTTACCCAGGCCCTCAGCGCCTTTTGTAGCTCCTCCTTTCTAGTGAGGCCTCTGATTTGGATTCCCAGGTTCTTCAAATGGTTTTTAATTTGTTTACGTTGTAGGATTCCAACCTATCCTCCTCAAAGGTAATTTTCATTGATGCTCTAGATTCAGGCATGTTGAAGTGGCAAGTTCAAACTGGCAAGATGAAAAATAGGCCGAAAAGAAAAAAAAGAAAAATATGTGGTACGTAATGGTCGGCAATATGGTAGTAGTGCACACCAATCACTGTAAGTCCTATCCTCACCACTGACAACCAATGTTAGAAATGGGGGTATCTAGTTGGCAAGGGCTTGCATCTTTGTCCAAGTAGGGACCCGTCTTCCTAGTCAGGATAAGGGAGTTACACTCCTAAAATAACCCCTGCTCACCCTCTTGGTAGTTTGGCACGAGCAGTCAGACTTATCTTAGAGGCAGTGTGTAAAGCATTTACACATAACCAACAGGAATACAATGTAAGCACTACAAAAGGATACCACACCAGTTTAGAAAAATAGCCAATATTTTTATATACTTAAAACAAGACCAAATACGATAAAAATCCACAATACAGTATTTTAAAATTAGTTAATTCGCAAGATGTCTTTAAATTGCAAAAATACGTTGCAAACACAGTTCGTACGAGTCGGTAGCTTGGTCCTGAGCCTACCACGATGCTGAAAACAACAGAGTCTAGTAGTTCCAGCTGACCGCATCGGTACAGGCCAGCATCAGGGTGAACAGACTCGTTAACAGTACCTTTCTTAGTGCGGCTCACACGGAGGTGCGAGTCGGTCTTGGCATCTGTCGCGGTTGCGATGCAAAGTGGAAGCAGTGCAAGGCGCGGTGTCCTCTTGTTACCGGTACGAGCAGCGGCTTGGTGACGATCGTTCAGCCCGCGTGGGTGAGAACAAGGCTGGCGGTGCAGGGCAAGACGGTGCTCGATGCGGTGCTAGCAGGTTGCGATGCAAGCAACAGAGCCGGTTGGCGGGAATTGGCGCTGGCTGAGCCGGACAACTGTGCATGACGTGGCAGTTACGGGTGTCGAGCCAGCGGCGACCGTGTCGGTGAGACCAGGCCGGCGAAGTGAAGCAAGGCGGTGAGGGTTGCGGTGTCCACAGGTTATAGTGCAAGCAGCAGCTCGGTGGCGGCGGCGCCGGTCGTCATCGTCGGTGAGACCAGGGTTGCGGTGCAAGATGCAGACGATGCGGCCTGCGGTGCCTTCAGGACACAAGGCCAGTGACAGAGTCAGTCACGGTTCCCTCTTCTCTGTGGCAACTGAAACAGCGGTTCCAGGAGGGGTACCCAGAGGTTGGTGAAGTTGTTGCATTCCCTGAGACTTCTTAACAGGAGGCCAGCTCGGTTTCAGGCCCTTGGAGATACTCAGCACAAGTAGAGAACGTTCAGTCCAGTCCTTTCACTGCCCAAGGCAGACGCAGCAGCTGCAGGCCAACCCAACAAAGCAACAACACAGCAAAGGGGCAGTACTCCTCCTGGCAGCTCTTCCAGCTCTTCTTCTTGGAAGGTTCCTTGAATCCAGTGCATTCTTTGAAGTCTTTTCTATCCCTGAGACTGCCAACAGGAGGCAAGCTCTGCTTCAAGCCCTTGGAGAAAACCTTAACAGCAGGATGATGAAAGCACAGTCCAGTCTTTTCCCTATCCAAGGCAGAAGCAACCACTGCAGGCCAACCCCTCAACACACAGCATAGGGGCTGTACTCCTCCTCCAGCTTTCCTGGTCCTTCTTCCTGGCAGGTTCCTTAGTTCAGAATTAATCTAAATTTCTGGGCCCCAATATTTATACCAGCAAATTCTTTGTCCTCTGAAGGCAGAGGGTCCTGTGCCTAGTTCAAACCAGTTCTGGGTGCATTCTGCCAGTGTGCACCTTCTTCCTTTGTCAGTGTTGGCCATGGTCATCAGACGCACCACAGGAGGTGGAGCCAGCATTGTGGAAGGCAGACACAGCCCTATTCAGACCCAGGTGTGATTCCTCCCACCCATCTATGTGCAGATGGGTCCATTCAGCCCAGTGCTGACTCACCCTGTCTCCTGGAGTCTCCCCCAGCCTCTGTCACTCACAAACCAGACAAACAATACACAAGCTAGCAGAGGCAGGCTGGATAGTTAGGTAAGAAAATACCCACTATCAAAAAGTGTTTTTTTTCAACCAACTTCACTAAAAGATGTATTTTATCATTCTGAGTTCAGGCATACTAAACTCGAATTTCTTCCATGTTCCCTGGGTCAGTTAGAATTATAGGATGTTATGATCAAACTGCCCACTCTGGCCTATGGGGAACAGGTAACCTTGCAATAGTGAAGAACGAAGTAGGCTGTAATTCACTATCAGGATATGCCACACACCCCAAGGCATGTCCTACCTTTCACATGCAATGTCCCCTGCCCATGGGGGTAACCTGGGACTACCTTTGGGGCGGCTCAAATGTAGAAAAGGGAAGGTTTAGGGACTTGCAAGTGTGTGCACTTGCCAAGGCGACATGGCAGCCCCAGGCAGCACACAGGCTCTGCAATGGCAGGCCAGAGTTACACTTTATGGGCTGTGTGCGTGGCTAGCACAATCCAAAGCTGCAGCCCACCAACAACATTTGATTTATAGGCCCTGGCACTCACAGTGCACTTTACTAGGGACTGATACATAAATCAAATAGGCCAATCATGGAAACACCAATCCATAACACAATTTACACAGAGACCATATGCACCTTAGCACTGATTAGCAGTGGTAAAGTGACCAGAGTCCTAAAATCAACACACACAGGTCAGGAAAAAATAGGAGGAAAAAGATAAAAGTTTAGGGATAACCCTGCCAAAAGGGCCATTTCCAACACCGGGCAAGTGGGTGCACCTGCAGGTCAAGATGGCAGTTAGCAACTGCATGCAGGCACTGCGGTGGCAGGCCTGAGACATCTCTTTGGTGCTGCTTATGTGGAAGGCACAATCAGTGCTGCAGGCTCACTAGTAGCATTTGACTGACCAGCCCTGGCACACTTAGTGCACTTGACTAGCGACCTACTGGTAAGACAAATATGTAAATCATGGATAACCAATCACTATAACAATTTATACAGGGAGCACTTGCACTTTGACACTGTGGCAAAGTGCCCAAAGCATCTATGCCAGCTAAAACGAAATCCAGCATAGTAACAAAAATATAGGTGGTAGAGGCAAAAGGTAAGGGAAAAACACACCAAGGATGCCAGGTCTAACTTCATGCAATCCCTGCTAGTGCCGATAAGATTGATCAAAGGGCTGTAAGTCCCTGGGGGAATTTGTCTAATAGATAGAGCGTTTGCGCTGGAACACTTTTGATCTATCTAAATGAGTCAGAGTGGGACACCTTAGACTTGGTCAGGGAGTGAGGCCAAACCTGAATGTCCCCTATAATGAATGGGAAATAACCACTAGCACTTGTGAGAGACAAGGGGGACTCTGGAGCCTATCTCTTACATGCAAGGGCCCACCCCTGAGAAGCCTTGAACTGCTAGACCCACTCTATCACTGAGAGTCAAGAGAAGAAGGCGCACTTGCTCAGAATCCATAGTAGGTCGGGCCCCAGGTTATCAAAAGTAAAAAGCCTCAACCCACCAAGGTTGGGTGGGCCCAGTAGCTCCTGCTTGTCCCATGGTCCTCTCAAAGGTGTTCTGACAACCTGACCTTTTGATGGTATGATAAACAGCTCAAATATTATAGCCCTATCATGCTGATATTTACAATGTTGCATGTGAGCACTGTCACTCGTAATGTAAGACTTCATGCCCTTTTGAAGCAGTCTCCATGTGCTGACATTTCTTATAATATCACGGCATGGCAAGGAAATACAGGAGGTTCAATATCAATCAATCCATTTGTAGAGGGCACGAGGGCAGGGGGGTGCTGCTACTGCTCGAACATGAGTATGAATATGAGTAAGTCAGTGATGGAATATGATTTCACAATATCATCTATATTACTCTCATATCTTTTAAAGAAGGTATAGATGGCATAGATCAGGGTAATTATGATGCAGCACTTCCAAAGTAGTCAATGCATAGGGGCTACAACTGGAAAGATACAAACCTGCTTAGCTAATGGTTACAAAACGAGGCATGGAATGTTATTCATCTTCTTTTCACCTCCATCTTACTATCCCTTGTTCCGCTGTCCTTTTTTCACATACCATTGCCACCTACATTTCGCCTAGGTATTAGATCTTCCTCTGACCTCATCACATTTTCAAAACCTGCCACTTTATCCACTAAGGGCCACTGGTCCTTGAATGCCCCTTTTCTCCACCTCACACTTGTAACTTCTCCCTGACCACTCCCCATTCCCGATGCACTCGTCAGTCACTGGTTGGCCCTCAATACCCTTGTCTTCTCGCTGCCTTTCTTATAGGCACTATTACTTTCAAAAGGAAATCATGGAGTTAGACAGAGAAGGCAGAGTAGCATTCCTTCTGACAAACCTGTATTTTAGAGGCAGCAAATGCAGTCACCCAGAAGACGCTTGTGGTTATGATGCTATGAGGTGAGGTTATGTTGATCATCTCATGGCTCAAATTCATATACAATGTCTTAGAGGCATTACCACAACGCTCAATTTCTGTATTAAATGTATGTCTCTATTCACAGCCAGGTTGTTAACATTCACAAAAATGTATGACCACCATTAAAATACCTTTGTGAGTACCTATTGAAGCCAGAATTAAATCTAAGATGTGCCACCTGGCATAGAAAGCTATTTAATAAAGGATTCAGCCTACATATCAGACTTATGCACCGCCTCTGGAAGACAGAGAGGATTTAGAAGCAAAGGCTAATTTCACCAGTAAGTACCAAACTTTATAACTTTCCAAGCACAAAACCAGCAAACATAATTTGGAATACTCTCCAAGCTGCTCTAAGAATCAAATAGACTCTCCTCTCAATCAGAAGATCCCTGAAAATACCTCAATCAACTGTACCTTCACTGGATTAATAATTGGTCCATAATGTACATAAACAGCTCTCTTGACATTACCCATGGTACTAATTAAGGATACAGGGGTTGATTCCAAGGCCGCTGCCAATAAAAAAATTCCTCTTGACTTCTGGAGGGAATGGTAAATTCAATTTAAGAATGCACCTGTGAAGCTTCCAGTAACATACTAAGCTTTAGGTGGAGGGAATTTCACCAATGAGTTCTCTTCCGGATTTAGCAATCCTTGGGGAAATAATATTTCCCTTAACATTCAACTCTGGCTGAAATGATTTTATAGCAGAGGCAAAATTAAATTTCACAAGTCGATAACTGAAAGTTTTATCAATAATGCTAAACAAGTAAATTAGTCGATTCAATACAGTTCATTGTGTTGGTGCTACAAGAATTAGACATGTGTAGCTCGTTTCACAATGCACAAAGTTTTGGGGGGTCTTCATTATGAGTTAAACCAGGGCAATATCCCCAAAGAGGGAGACTGCCTAGGCGACTACAAGTTGGCCACTGTTTCCGGTTCTGAAAACACTGGCCTGATTTTACCAGGTGTAAATCCTAACCTGGTAGAATAGAAATTGAAGAGGGGCAGAAGCTGCAGACGCAAGGACAGCACGGCCACCACCCACCATTTCCAGCACCGAGTGAAGAGCAGACAAAGCTCAGCCCAGACAAAGCTCAGCCCAGAGAAGGAAAATACTACCCCATCCAAGATGCCTTCCTCGCCCCGTGCCCAACATCCATTAACCTGCACCAGTCTGGTTTTCAAGGGATATTTCTAAGTGTGCATAGTTATTACCCATTCACGGGAATAAAATTTGCATTGGCGGAATTTAGGTCTGGAATATCAGGTAGAATCAGAAATTTGGGGCAATCAGCATCCGCACACCTAGATCCTGCCAACTCGCATAGTGGCCCTTAGGCTCTGTTGCATTAGATTTATCCCAGTATACATTCAATTACTCACAACATTTTTATAATTACAGTTCCTGGATGAACCTTTAAAAATGTATCCTGGCTTTTATACACATATATTGAATAATGGCACCTGAGATTGAGTTGAAACATCTGTAAAGCAAATTAATATTGTATCACAGATTGGATGAGTATTAATTAAAACAAATAGCAATATATGCATGGCATGTTTTAGCAAATCATAATTTTGTCTCACAGACCTGTTAGCCTCTGCAATGCATCAAAGCCATGTTTCAGTGCTATGATGTCAAGGAAGGACGTCGTGCCATCTTCAAACCTAGTGAAACAAATACAGCAAAAGACAAGTCATCTTCCATGCAACATGGAAATATTAACCAAGCATAAATATGTCACTCTGATGAAATCATAACACTGACTGTCTGGCTCACAAACTTTTTCAGCGTCAACACGTTTACCTGACCCATTGTTTCTCTTCAGCTCTTTCTGTAGAGCTTTGCCCAAAGAAGAATCTTTTACAACGAACAATTCACTGTCTTTCTTTGCACACTTCAATCTCGCGGGGTTGCCTCTGGACCACATCCTTGCATGTCCCTTGGCAAGCTAAAGCCTTGACATCTGACCAGATGTACTTTTGCATCCATTCATTGCACCACGACAAGTGCTTGTCGGAAGTGTTGCATGCCTCACCCAGGACCAACTTATTCCCTTGCACCATAATCCACATGTAAGAAGCTCATGTTACTGCACTGAGGGAAGGTTGAAGAGGTCTACTGTCTTGGAGTGGAAGAGAGTGTGGTCCCTGCTTCTTCCATCACAAAAGCAGCTTCCTGGATGTGCTGCTCACTGAATGGCTGACATGGCGAAGAAGCACAAAATATCTGACTCAAGAGGACCCCGAAATGTATATGGCTACTCAGGTAACTAGGGTACACAATGTTATTAATTCCTTACATTTACCATTGGCATGTAAAGTAAGCACGTTTAATTGTGAAAATCATAACAGAAACTGATCGCTATTTGCATAGACAGCTGACTTGGGCCTTCCTGTGGATATATTCAACTGTAAATCCCTTACTTAGTATCACAATTCCTCATAGAAACAAGTAAGGCAAAGCCCTTTGATACAACAGGGCCTAAGCTACTCGTCCATAGTAGTAGGAAAATAACAAGTGTTGGTTTGATTTAAGTTTCAATGTTCTTTTCTCATGTAAACGAATGATCCAAGGCATGTTGGCTGATCAAAACAGCTTTTGGATTATTAATTGACAGATGACCTTCAGGCCACTAATGACAAGTGCAGTTACATGGAAGGGAGGAGTTCCCAACCCCGTTTAAGTTCATTTCAAAACATTTCTGAATTCTATTGAAGTCTACTACTTTTAGGAAAATCATAAAAGTTGCACGAGGTGGCCGTGCTCACTTTTCTGCTGCTGAAATGTGTTTGGGGTTATATTCAATGGAAACTTACCCCTTCGCATTTACTTTCACTCAACTCTTTGTTACTTTTGTAACCACACATAAGTAACTTAGTGGTCAATGGGTATGTGTATGTGCAACTTAGATGTTTCAGGTTTTGTGAATTGTATATAACATATGCATTGAGTAAATTGTGGCTTTTTTCAGGCATCGTCACACTTACACTTT
The DNA here is from genome assembly GCF_964261635.1 of Lissotriton helveticus. Lineage (NCBI taxonomy): Eukaryota > Metazoa > Chordata > Amphibia > Caudata > Salamandridae > Lissotriton > Lissotriton helveticus. The sequence continues at coordinate 1,143,177,003 of NC_136063.1, read as the reverse complement.
GAAAAAAGCTTCGCAATTTGGCCTGAGTTTTTATCATGGTGAATGGCATAATAGGACCATCAATTAAAAACCCTGGTGTATGAGGATCAAAAACTGCCATGCATTGTCAAAAGCATAAGGCAAGGCCAAAGCCACAAAACCAAAAGGACAGCAGCTAACCCCAGACCTACTTGCTTTTCCAGTGCTTACTTGGTATGTCGCAGGCCCCACTTCACTGCAGAGTTTAAACATACACTGCTGGTTGTGGAGGTATCACTGCTTTATTTCTTACTTTTATTGATGAGATCATCCACATCACAGAAAAGGAGATGGCTATGGAGCACCTCAAAGCAGGGTGTTCCACAGTGTACAACATCCCCTCAGATATTTTTTACCTCAGTTGGATTTGTCTATGTAACTGACCGAGAGAGATCTTCGTCCATAATGATGAACTGGATCAGCACAATGCGCTACTTACAATAAGTGTGGTTCAACAGCACAGCAAATTGCACGTGCACCAGATTCGAATCTAAATTAGGTGACAGGTACTCATTACTGAACGATTCCGGCACACCACTACGGAGGGGTAGGTCACTGGACCCGAGAGAGGCAAGCAAATTTACTCAGCCTCCTTCCGAGAAGGTGCAGACGGATCCTGATTTCCTTAAAAGAGGGGTTGGGGATAGGTACCCACAGTGAGAGTGCCTATCAGCGCAAGGACGCTAAAACTCCTTAAGAATAAGGTATTACAGGTTAACAGGTTCATTCTCTCCTGGAACCTGCTGTGTATTCTCTGTTTTTCATTCACATTCCGGCCCTGACGAAGCGCCAAAGGATCCTTTAGGGACCACCTGAGAGCGCGAAACATGTTGACTTTGTTTAATGTATGATTTATTCACTACGTCACTCATCCTGAGAGCAGCGGTGAGTCACACATCCGCCCTCTGTATTTGCTTTCAAGTGGAGCTCCAGGATCCACACCCTTTTAATTTACCATTCGGACCCCTGAATAAGCACTGGTCATGGGTACCGTTCGGTAATTTTAAAGCACCCATTCATCTTCTTCCCCAGGCCCACACACCCACAAGCCAACTGCAGCGTCTCCTAAAAATATCTCCACTAAAGAGCCCTCTCGTGTGGCCCATGAGGGTCTGCAGCGCCACCCACACGAGGAGCAACGCCCCATGATCAAGCATGACACTCACAAGGATGTGTGAGGGCACTATATCCAAAAGGAGGAATTCCCCCATCACAATTTGAGATCCAACCTATCGTGAGTCTGGCCACCTAGCTCTTTTTCATTTTACGAACCATTATTTGGTTTCTACTTTTCTGAGTACTGAGGAACTGTAAGAGCATATTCACTCATTGCTGAACCACAGAGGATATAGCTGAATAAAAATTTCAAATAATCTGACTGCTTCCTTTTGAAAATATGTGGGCTGTAGCAATGTGACTACTAACTACTCCTGTCCCTTCAGGTGCATTATTTTTAGGTCGAGCCTAGACAGCGCATGCGCCGTCGCAATACCTGGTGTAAACACTACACTAAGTGTAATCCCGCCTGCTGCTAGAGATGGGTTCACTCCTCCGCTAGTCTTCTTTCCTGGCTTCTTATTGGTTACTTGTCTCTATACATCATTTCCGTTTTTGCCAAGCAGCACCGACCAACTACAGCTTACTTACGCTGTAGCTGGTTAATTCTTCCCTTAGGGACTACTAGGTTTATTTCCTGCTTGTTGTACGAGCGGTAAGTCAGCGCCTTGAACATTCGCACCAAAACCTGAAGAAGGCAAGTCTAAGCGATCATGCCATGAAAGTAGCCCTTGCCTTTATTTTGTGGATGATTGCAGCTAGGGGTGGACTAGGTTTATGCAGCCCGGCTGCGACGTGTCTGCAGCTCAATTAAAAAAAATACTCACAACCTCACGCACTCTTGCAAGCCGTGAACGTGAGATGTGCCTGCGAGCTGCTAGCGTTTATTAACATGGGAGATAGAGGTGCCGCAGCTGAAGTCCGCTGTAAGACATGTCCATCTTTAGTTATGCTAATAATAAGAAATGCGATCACTTGCTGCGAAGTGGCCCTAAACCAGGACCGAGCAGTACCTATGCTATTAACACAGCCGCCAGAATGGGCATCACACAGCGAAGTCCGTGCCCTGTTCTCAATATTGCTGTTGCTAATGCCGGCGTACGTTGTGTGACTTGATTGTGGTGTTTTGCTGTATTTTCGTTATTTGTGCCTCACTGGAAGAGAAGGAGGGCAAGCAAGGCCAGTGGGTGTGGGGTTGGGAGGGATTGCACCTCCGAAACCATGCGGGTGGCCAAGCTTCAGTGCAAGCTGCGTGGTTCCACTTTGCACCTGCTAATCATATTTTATAGAGCTGTTAAGGCACTTAAAACCTAAAATTAGGTACTATTTGGTAGTAAATATTTTTAATTGCTACATCAAGAAATACATAGGTGTTGTCTCCGAAATAAGGATTGGTACATCCAGTTCATGTGAGTAGCAATATTTTCCCTTTGAAAATATTTACTCCAGGCTAAATTTGCAAGCTTGTTAAAAGGAATTCTGAAAATATATTTCAGTATTTTGGTTATTTAATTATTTACATTTTAATATTTTCAGAAATACTTAGAGTGCTCATGTGTATATTTACATTAATACCGTACGTTTGTGCATTTATTGAATTGTTGCTATTTGTTCTCTGTTGCCTACCATTGTCACAATTCACATTAAGTATATGGATAAGACAATGTTGTTGTGGGTTAAGATGTGTTTAAAATAATCTTCTTTGTTAAATACGACAGGAAGCCTGAAACAGTAGATACACTGATCCAAGAGGAAAACGTATTTAGTTCGTATAACACAGTAATGTTTTGGCAGCTCACCCATCCCCACCTACTCCGGACTACATGCCAAAAAGTCAGGGATATACACTACTGAAGTTCTGCCGATGATAATTGAAGCAGCATAAAGTAACATTTAGCGGAGGGGATCTGGGGATTGAAGTTAGTCATTTTTGCATACCTTAAATAAAGAAGGTCCCCAGAAGAGTTTAAACGTTTGTTGTTTGCTGTGCACTTTCTACGTATGATCAGATCATCAACCTTTAAATTTAACCCCTCCCACGCTTGTGACGGAACCGCTCCGTCACGCCCCTCGGGTGGGCTGTGCTGGTGACGGAGCGGTTCCGTCACGGCCCGCTCGCTGCGCTTGCGCGGCGCGAATTCCGCGCCTGCGCTGAGCGTTCTGAAGAGCGGGCGGGGCCGTGACGGAACTGCTCTGTCACAAGCACAGCCCACCCGAGGGCCGTGACGGAGTGGCTCTGTCACAAGCGCCGGAGCGCCGCGCGGTCCCCCCTGCCCCTTTGCGCTGCGGCGGAATAGCAGCCGCAGCGAAGGGGTTAATGTTTTTGAAAGCACGGAGTCTGATCTGAAACTACCAAATCGCATAGTTTGACTCTCAAAGCCTTGCAACTTTGGCTTGGCTGTGTACTCACCATATGCTCCATTGCAGATTAATAGAATAACACTCTTATATCCCAGCTATTTTTTGGTGCCTATATTTAACTATTGAGAATGTATATTGCTGAAAACATGCAGATTTTTAAATATGAAGTGAGCTTATACTTTATCTTCATAGAAATATGTGATTGCAATTTCACGCCTATTAATAAATCCAAATATGCATGGATTTGTAATTGTAAGTGACTGAACAATGGACATTTTTTCTATTGAAAAAAATTAGCTGCTCTTCACGTAGTTCGGTAGGGAGTGGAAGAGTAAAAATGGAGTCAATAAGAAACAAGCATTTGAAATGCAATAGGTCTCGCATTCACGCGAGTTCAAGCTATTAGTATTGTAAATGACAATGCCTTTTATTTATGTTTTAAAACCCAAAACATAAATAAAAGGCATTGTCATTTACAATGCCAATAGCTCAAACTCAGGTGAATGCACGACCTATTGCATTGCAAATGCTTGTTTCTATTACTCTACTATGAACTAGTTTTAGCTTTAACATGTGTCTGGCCGGTCAGTGGCAAAAGATGTAAACAGGATACTGTCACATCTGCAGTAGACACAATACAATTTAAAGAAGCTGATGTCTTGCTTCATTAATCTTCCAGTATTTTTGTAACCCAGAGAAGTGTAGTATTTCTATAAAACACTACATTTATGCTGCAGCTGTATTGCATGAAGATTGTGATAGAACCCTATATTGGTGAAAACATGGATGTGCAGGGGAGGTTGGTTTTGTTTATCGCCAGTATTACATACAGCTGTTCTTGGTTGGGCTCCTTTTAAGGACGAGCCTGGGGAGCGCATGCGGTGCTCTGCGAGGAATGCTGTATTAGAGTATGGACTTGAAGCTCTGCCCACTCTCTGCCCATATTTTTAATTGGCTTGTGTCATTGTCCTTCGTAAATGCTGGCTTCTGATTCGTTAATAGGCTTGTTGGTCCCTCCTTACTATCGCCTGGTCTTCATTAGTAACCTCCCATGAGGACTGGCCCTTTAACTTCTGTTGTTACATGATACGTCTTATTTAGTCTGTAAGCACTATTTTCTTAAAGGAGTTTCTCCTACTGCAGGCACGACATTCCGTGCGCCATGCGCACTTTCACTTTCCAAGCAGCCCGGGACAATGGCGACTGCTTCTTTGAAATGAAATAGGTCTTGCATTTACAAGAGTTTGAGCTATTGGCATTCTAAATGACAATGCCTTTTATTTATGTGTTAATATCAAAACAGATACATAAGAGGTATTGTCATTTACAATGCCAATAGCTTAAACTCTTGCAAATGCGAGACCTATTGCATTGCAAATGCTTGTTTCATTAAAGGAACCACTCATATCACGAGTCCAGCACAGACACGCCAGACCTTCCTTTCTACCCTAGTTACTATCATAAAGACAGAACACAAACACCTTAGGATTAAGAAAGATGTCTTTGCACACACTTAGTGGCCAGACTACTGCCAACCGATGGGGCCACATTGGCAGTCGGTCACACACTTCCGGTTGTGGGATCATCCTTCCTGGCACCAGTGGATCCCCTCGACCATACTCTGAGTGCCACACTCCTGCGTCTCAGTCATGCATTGATTTATGGAGACTTTCCAACCTGGACAGCTACAGGTTGCTAAGAAACGAGCTTGCCATGAATAATCATCTGTCAGAGTGGATTGTAACATGGCGATGAGCAGTGAATGTAATCGCCTCCTGTGCTCATATACTGGCAGACGTGGGATCTGCGTGTGTCATGGGCTGTATTTCAAAGGAGAGAATTCTTTATTGGCTCTGGAGGCGTGAACAGAATGCACAACTCCGCTGTAAATCCATATTGTCTGATTAGCTGTCACCATAACTTCCTGAACACTCATGTGGAATTCACTAAGAGGGTGCATAACTCAAGGCTTCCCCTCCACTCAGGGCTCTAAACGTTTTGGGATTTGTATACTGTTCATGTGGATGTGGATGTCAGTTCTATTTGCTGGGTCATCTCTACTATGTTGTGTTACACAATCTCCAAAGCGCCGGGACGCCACTTGGCTGTGGCAGCTGTGCGCTATATAAAATAAAATAACATAACATAACATAACATAACATGAGGCAGCATTTCCAAGGTGAAGCTGCAGCGAATGACCGAGTCTGTTCAGCTTTCAGGTGCATCCATGCTTTCGCAGTTTCTGGGATAGCAGGAGACTATGGTTAAGCTTTTTTGAGCCAGGTCTTGTCATACACGCATGAAAATGTCTCCGTTATACGGAGGTTCACATGAGCAGCACTAGGCACTAGTCCAGAAAGTATTATTTAAATTAAAAACCAAACATATTTTATTGATTTATTAAATTTTTCAAATTAACATAAACACGAACTCCGCATTGTTAAGGTCATAGCTGCAATTCTGGTGTAAATTCACTTAAAACATTTTACGGTTGAAGGCAATTACTAGGGTAATCATGCGTTGTATCAAGTGTTTGTATCACAGTGTACCTTTACCACCTCTTCACAACCCTTGTTTTTAGCTCTCATATCTGTCTGCAGGCTCCTGCCATGTTCAATCAAATAATGCAAACCCACTGTACGACACCCGCATGCGATTTCACATTTTTCAAGACACCCTGCCACTCATATACCATACTTTAAGCTGTCACAAACCAACGCACAGCACTCTTCCATCCCCTTAGTGTGGTGGTACAGGATATGCCCACCTTTTCCCTCTGTACCTCTTTGCTACAGCTAAGCCGTGGTATGCAAATGTTTTTGGTCATTTTGTTGAGACCTGTGTACCCCCAAGTCCGAGTATGGCAGTGAAAGCCTCCAATGTCAACTTCGCCCAGTTCTTTCATGACGTCTTTGCATTATTTTGCAAATGACGAGCAGTTCCAAACAGTATGGAGAAAGGTTACAAATGGGGGTGGGGTCGCACACTACTCACACACCGGCGGTATCGCCCCTAAGGACTCTGGTTAATGTAGTTACGTGTTCCGCGATGCATCTTCTTTCGATTCTCTGCTATCTTCGCTGTCTTCGCCATCCCTGGACACGTGTTTCGGGGTATCACCCCTTGTCAGCAGGGATAGGCCGTGTTCTGCGTGCCTGAGTGGTACTAAACCTGGCAGATATTTGGCAGCCACCGGCAACCCCAGAACACGGCCTATCCCTGCTGACGAGGGGTGATACCCCGAAACACGTGTCCAGGACAGCGAAGATAGCAGAGAATCGAAAGAAGATGCATCGCGGAACACGTAACTACATTAACCATAGTCCTTAGGGGCGATACCGCCGGTGTGTGAGTAGTGTGCGACCCTACCCCCATTTGTAGTATGGAGAAAGATGCCCTGATAGCCAGAGCCCTTTAGATACCTGTTATGTTCTTTCCTGTTAAATGGCACCATTTGAGCTCTCGTATCGTAGATTCTATGTAAGATTTTTTATTGTATCAATTTGAAGTTTGATCTATGGACATCGCTCAATGGTACATTAGGACCTCCTCCCAGCTTCCCCTTTCAAGTTCCATGAAATCTCTTTCCCAGAGTGATTACAGACCTGGAAGATCTGTCTGAGTGTTATTCATCAATATGAAATAATAGTGAGGGAACGCCTTCATCATCATTTGTCGTTCATGAGTCTGGTCTCCGATAGAGATTCCTCTACTATGGTTGCTTTACCTCTGGTGTGAGTGTAATGCATGTGAATACTGAAATGTTTGTGGGTCTGCCATCTCGTAATCCTGTTCCAATTGCGAAAACTGTAATATACTCTCATCAACCCATACTTTCCCTAATGCTGAGATTCCATCTCAGGACTTCCTTTGAACAGTTCAGTCCTTGCAAATGATCTGCCACCCATAGAGGTGTTCTAGGTGTCAGTTTCTCTTTCCATCCCATATCTATTGTCAACTTATGCCACTGTCACACTATCAATGATGTAGACAGATGAAGGATGTCTTAATGCCAAGTAACAACCTACAGAATGCATTTGACATTCTAATACACAGGTGTAGTGTACACGGATATAGAAATAATCCTTTTAAAACAAATTTCCTATGGTGTGTAGAAGTGGAATTGTCTGATATATGTTAAATAGGCCACACTCTGGACAAAAAAGCCATCTTGTCCAAGATAGGAATCACCCCTCACTCATGTTCCCCCACTTCACAACATCTCTCCTTGCAAACTCTGCAGCATTAAATCAAGCTAAGATGTACTTGTTTATTTCTACTAACAAGAGGCGGGTTGACAAGGATATAAAATGTGACACTTGCTTAACTGAGGACGAGACTCTATCGCATGTCCTGATTGTGTGCCCTGCATACAAGAGCCCTCGGCTGAAATGGCTCAAGCCGGTTTGCATCAAGTTTAGAACTAGATCTTGTTAAATGTCCCTGCGTATTTTAAAAACTGAAACTTCCGAAGTCATAGTTGTTGCAATGGCTAAGTTTCTGAGCTGGTCTTGCGTCCTTAGAAGGAAAAACCTGCAAGGCATTATGCAATCTATCTGCTTATGCATTGGTGTACTCAAGTTTCCCCCACGCTATTGAGTCCAAAATGGAAGACTGTAACCAAGCCCTGTGCAATTATGCATTAATAGCTTTTGACCCTGAATTCTCCCTTTTACACCTAATCATTGTTTTAACAGTCTTAGGATTTTATATGACATGCTTTTTTTTAAACAAAATATTCTTCTAAGAAATTTTATGTCTTTTTTATATTACATTGTATTTGTCTTAATATTTCTTTTATGGTTGATTATCATTGAATAAAGACGGAAATTGAAAATTGAAATTGAAATTATTTCCACTGTAATTGTTATTCTACTCTCGGTGAACTTTCAGTCACAACTCAAAACATTTACCAATATATCTAGATGTGTTCTAGCATCTCCAAACATCATTTGAGGAGACGGTGCTGAATAATTATTCATGTTGTCGGAAAGTGCTTGAGTGTTAAGGCAATAGGACATCTACATTTCATGTACTCTGATTCGCAGAAGAAATGTTACATTTGCTCAGACTACAGTGAGTCTGCAGATTCTATAATTTCATATGCATAAATAATGTATAAAACCCTTGATTTTGAGGTTGAGCCAGAAGACTTTCCTATTGTATTAGGAATGTTGTCTGACTTCCTGGTTTAGCTGTCCACTTTAGACTTAGAATATATCAGGATTTGGCATTCACTGTATTTAACACCGTCTCTAATCCAGTATATGTGGGAACTCTGATTGAGGTAAAAATAAATTGGGGAGGGTCCTAAAGTTCAGGGTACCCCTTGCTCCCACCCTGTCTCCTTGTTCTGATGTGAGCCTGCTCCCATACTGTGCGTCCCTATGTTCCCTCATGTTGATAAATGGTCTTACACCTTAACACCTCCATCCCTACACTCTTGTTCTGTGAGCTCAGAACTGCCCAGGTCCCCAATGCACCTTTTGCCCCAACAGTGTTGCTAGCTTAACAAGCCACTACTACAACATGTGACTATTTCAATTTAACAAACACTTTTTGCTCATACTGAAAATTCCTTTGTGTTTGGAGTACTAGGATGCAATACAGATTGAGAGTCTCAAACCTCTCCTTTCTCCTCAATCCCTTTCCTTCATCTGTGTTGCATCAATTTTATAATCATCAGACAATCCCATAGTACTGTTTTATTTAGGTACCCAATTTTATGTTCCATAAAAGTCGCTATTCATAAACAGACAAGTTACTTACTTTTGGTAACGCCTTATCTGGTAGAGACATAATCTAGCAGCAGATTTCTCACCTTAGAATGTCACAGAAGTCAGGCTGGATCCAGAAGACTTTTGCTTGAGCAATATCCTTGCACGCTGGCAGGTGGTGTTGATTGGCACCATGTGACATCGTCCACGCCAGAAGTGACATCCGCGTCACCTATATAGCTGACCCCTCGGTGCACTGACATCAGTTGCTTTTCACGACATCCAGGAGCATGGAGCCAGCAAGTGCACTGACAGAGGTGTGTTTAGAACAACTAGGGCCTTAAAAGGGATGAGCCCTGGCTCTAAAAGTCTGTCTGCAGTGCACGTAGGTAAGGAATCTGCAGCTAGATTATGTCTTTACCATATAAGGCGTTACTGAATGTAAGAACCCTGTCCATCTGATATAGATATCTAGCCACAGATTCCTTACCTTAGAATAGATACCCAAGCAATACCATCCTAGGAGCAGGGACTGTGAAAAATATTAGATCAGGAAGTCCTGCAGAGCAGAGCACCCAAAAAGCGTCCCTGTGGACTTAACTGTCCAGGCAGAAGTGCTTAATGAGCGTGTGCAGTGATGCCCATGTTGCCTGACAAACAAAGGCCTGGAAGACCATGTTACAAAGCTTTGATCGCAGCCTTAGCTTTGGTGGAAAGAGCTCTTAAGACTTTAGGAGGATGTGTCTTGGCCAGAGCATAGTAAATTTTAATACAGAAGATGACCTATTGCAAGATATTCCTCTTCTGTGCCGCACAACCTTTCTCTGATCCAACAGACCCTATGAAGAGTTGTTCGTCCACCCGGAACTCTTTTGTGCAGTCAAGGTAGAACGATGACACTCTTTTTGGGTCCAGACAATGGAGCCACCCCTCCTCTTTATAGGGGTGCCGAGGAGCATAGAAAGTGGGCAAGATGACTGATTTCCCCATGTGGAATGGTGATACCACTTTCAATAAGAAACAAATCAATCAATCAAGGGTTTGTAAAGCACAACTACTCACTTGCAAGGGTCTCAAGGCACTGGGGGGGGGGGCTCCATTGAGTGCTGGGGTCATCCAAAGAGCCAGGTCTTCAGGTCCTTCCTGAACTGGAGCACTGTAGGGACTTGGTGGAGGGGGAGGTCATCTCAGGCCATGGCTGCGAGGCAGGAGAAGGACTTTCCTCCCATG